>NW_025814867.1:151680007-152882007 GCF_022079265.1 Lynx rufus
CTGAATTTTATTACCCCTTCCGATTTAACTTGTATTACGTTGAAAATTACATGAGCAATAGTTAATCTGACAGAAGAATACAATATTGATGGAGACAGTGGCAAGGCAGTTGCTCCTCTGGAAAACGTCCAGGCTGGTTGCAATCCTTCTGGGCTCCGAGCTTGCAAAACCAAGCCAAGGATCTACTTTCTCTCATGACAGCTGCCTTCTGCCTGCAGCTAAGGTCAGTCCACTAAACCGGGACTAACTTCTAGCAATTAAAATACCGTTACTGCATGAGAGAGACATATGTCTTTCTATCAGAACCAAATGGTTCACCCAATAGATTATTTATGTAGGCACTGAGAGTGGTGCTATCGTTGAAGGATATGTGAGGGATTCCCTGCTCTCTGACTACAATCAGCAGCCCACACAAATCGCTAGGTTTATGTTCCCCTTGGTGATGGCTGTGTTTCTCACGGGGGAAGAGTAGGGAAGGTTTCACGTCTCCTCTGCTGAACTAAAACAAAGTCACTGGTAACCTAGGATACACACACACACACACACACACACACACACGCTGTCTCACATGCACACACTCTCACACACTCCCTGTATTCCAAGCCACCAAAGAGAAGGGCAATGCTGTGGCCTGATGTTTCCAGTTTGCATATATTCTAGAATTTCCCAGTTTTGTTTCCCCTTGTTACTTAGATCTGAATATAGTACACTGACTGTAATTTGGGCAGACCAGAAGAGAACACACTATCATCCCCCTTTTCTTAAAAACATAATTCTGCTGGTGCAACTTAATTTAAAATGTATTTTCGGATGCTTCGTATTGTGTCTGGAAGCTCCCAAGACCTGTAGGTTTTGTTTTATAATTCTTATTGCTACTGTTAAGCCTGTCTCCCAAATGAAATTCAGGCTGGTGGTCAGGTTTGGGGCTTTAGCTTGGGTATTGTCTCCCTCTCTCCCTCTCTCCCTCCCCTCTCCCCCCACCCTCCCCCTCTACCTTTCCCACCCACTCCCTCTTCGTTTCTTGTCCCCTTTTCTTTCCCTCTTCTCTTTTCTCCCTCCCGCTGTCCCTCACTCTTTCCCTCCCTCTCCCTCCCCTTTAATGGATTTCTTTCTCTTCCCCTTTAACTGGTTTCTCCTTGATCTCTCTCCAATAACCCAGACTCAAATTCACCTGCTAAACATCTTTTGCAGTTCTAACTGGTTTCTACAGCATCACATTTTGTAATTATTACCCACCAACTGTCCATGTGCTCACTTGGACAGAGCTCCTGACCGATATGTTGCAAGATGAAGTAATGAATGCCAGTTCTAGGCCAAAACTTCTAAGAGCTGGTGCCTGCCTCTTACTGCCAAAGTGACCATGGGTGCCTTGTCTTCCAGAGGGTGCAGAAGCATTGAGTACTGGTTATATAATTAAATTTCTCATCATTTGAATAGTTTTATGTGTCTATAGTCAAATGTACTAAAATGCTTTATTACATCAAGCCCAACCACTAACCATAATGTATCGATCTAGTCCTTTAATGGTTGTATAATGTGATTTATTCTTAGTAGAATGTTTTAAATGAATGCAGGTATTTAGTTAATGCCAAAGGACATTTTCTTCTCAAAACTGAAAATATTTCTGGTAGAAGGGTTGGGTAAATACATTAAGCAGTAAATGGTTTCTTTGATTTGTTTTTGGCTCTCCTCCATAATTGTTAGAATTCTACTTAACATTCTGGGCTGTCTATAAAGACTCATGAGTTCCAAGAGCTGAAGAGTTAGCCTCTTTCAGTTGAGATTATGATTCATCAATAAAAATGTTACATGCTAATAGTTTCTAGATTGATTACCATCACATAAAAGACCACATTAGGTTGCAATCATCTATAAGTACATCATATAGTATGAAGCACTGTTTGGGCAACAAGGTGACAATTTCCAATTTCTCAAATTATTGCATGATATCCTTTCACCTAAATCATTGCTCTTCATAGTGAGGGAAAACTAAGAAGAAAAGAAAAGAAACTCTCAATGCTTAGCTTATTATCCAAAGTTGTATCATCATATCTATTTGTGGGATACTATACCAACTTCTTTTTTTTTAATAGAATTAAATTTGCTGAATTGATTGGAGAGACGAAATATGAGAAAAATAAACAATCGCTTCTATTGTTTGTCTTCAAGTATCTTCACCGGGCCATTGCGTTGTGACCGAAAACTGGTTAGGAATAGTGTTTTCCGAAGATTGGACGTTGTAAGGCAGCCAAATTACTAACCTTATTGGCCAAGGTAAGAGAAGCAAACACTCACTGAGTGTTTAATCACTCTCCATAGATGAACTCGTTATTCTCCATCAGATCATTTGGCTCTGCAGTCATCTCATTCCTGCACTGGTGATTCTTATTCCAGCACATTCCTTATAAAGGTTGTCATCTATGGCTCTTTTCTTGCCACAGAGGCAGAGCTGAACTGTTGCTACAGTGATCACATGGTTGCAAGTCTTAAAATATTTACTATCTGGCCTTTACAGAAAACGTTTGCCAAGCCCTGGTTTAGATAAAGTCCATGGGGTCTAGAACGAAAATGGTATTCTTAGATTCACTCTGTTTTGGTTTTCATGACGTGGCACAACACGTTCCCCCATGACCTGCCATTTCTCTAAATCTCAGTCCAAAACAAATCATTCTCCTCACCATGGAGCATGTTGTTTCCAATTCAGTTAGCCTTAGTTGAAGTCAAGAGAAGAGACAGATGTCTAGTTATCACTGTGTCAAATACTATGAGAATTCTTAAAAGCATACGACCAAAGTACCAGGTTTTAGGTTGCAAAATAGCTCATCTGGGACCAGAACGGGGAAAGAGTTTGGATGCACTTTTTTAGGATTGGGTTCTGAATATCACTGAGTCGTAAGGCGGGCCACCCCATTTTGCCTTTACTGGAAAACAGGGAGCATCGCCAAGTAGCCGTCAGCATCTCCTTTTTCTCCCCCGCCCCCAACAAACTGAGCCTAATACAAACAGCTCAGTTCCAACATCTATATTCCAGCTCAGTATTTCTCAGCTTTCTCTTTACCCTGTGGAAAAAAGAGCTGCCGATGTAAACAATGAATCTGATGGCTAACTCTAAAACATTTTCTCCTCTTGAAGTCCTTTGCAAATTATCTCGTCTTATGATCCCCTTTTGCTTTATGCTGGGTCTCAGCAAATGAGGTGAATTTAAAAGGGGGTCTGGAAAGCCAGTAGCTTCAGGGACTTTAGCCACCTTGAAGGAAGGGATGTTCAGTATGGCTCAGGAGGTCAGAGCTTGTTGGAGCTGGAGGAGAAACGGCTTCCTTCTACCTTCCGCTGTCTCCTCTGCCTCTGCAAGGAAGATGGGTGTGACTTATGGGTTTAAGGAAGAACTTGCCTGAAGGACAATGTTTCTCTGGAAAAGACTGGAAAGAATCTTTAAGGATGGTTGGGAATTCTGATCTTGAAAGTTCTCTCAACATAGGATCCCAGCCCTCTGCCTTAGAAGGTTTGGCTATAGGGGGTGCCTGGGTGGCTCAGATGGTTGAGCATCCAACTCTTGATTTCAGATCAGATCACGATCCCAGGATCATGGGATCGAGCCCTGTGTAGGACTCTACCCTGAACGTGGAGCCTGCTTAGGATTCTCTCTCTTTCACCCTCTATCTCTCTCCCTCTCCCCACTCACACATGTGCGTGTTCTTTCTCTACAATACTAATAATAACAAAAGAAGGTTTGGCTGTAGAGTTTTTTACAGTCAGGGTAGGGATGGGTGTGTGTGGATACTTTCAGTTTGCTGGCTCTGGACTAAGCCTTTGACAACAACAATTGAGCTGTCCAGATGTAATGATCTTTAGGGAAAAAGGCACAGGGACACCTTGGCTTATCGCCAACAGGACAGGCACGATCCCTGGGCCGGAAGGTGGCTGCTAGAGTGGACTTCACTCTCAGTGTCTTAGTTTCCTAGAACTGCTGAACAAGTTTCCACAAGATGGGTGGCCAAAGGAGTAGAAATGTATTCTCTGACAGTTTGGGAGGCTAGAAGTCCAAAATCAAAGAGTCAGCGGGTGGGCTGTTTTGGAGGTTCTGAGGGAGAACCCATTTCCATGCCTCTCTCGGCTTCTGGTGCTTACCAGCAATTTTTGGAATTCCTTGGCTTGCAGATGCATCATCCCAACATCTACTTCTGTCTTCTCATGGAGGTCTCCTCCTTTGGGTGTCTGCTCTATGTCCAAAGTTCCTTCTTGTAATGACACCAGGCAATTGAGTAGAGCCCACCCCAGTCCATCTTTTTGGTTTTGTTTTGTTTTTTTAAGTTTTATTTATTTACATCCAAGTTAGTTAACATATAGGGTAATAATGGTTGCAGGAGGAGAGTCCAGTGATTCATCATTTACATATGATGCCCAGTGCTCATCCCAACAAGTGCTCTCCTTAATGCCCATCATCATTTAGCCCATCTCCCCACCTAACACCCCTCCAGCAACCCTGAGTTTGTTCTCTGTATTTAAGAGACTCTTATGGTTTGCCTCCCTATCTGTTTTGATCTTACTTTTCCCTTCCCTTCCCCTACGTTCACTTGTTGAGTTTCTTAAATTCCACATATGAGTGAAATCATATGATGTCTGTCTTTCTCTGACTTATTTCACTTCGCATAATACATTCTGGTTCCATCCACGTTGTCACAAATGGCAAGATTTCATTCTTCCTGATCGCTGAGTAACATTCCATTGTATGTATATCACATCTTTTTTATCCATTCATCAGTCGATGGACGTTTGGGTTCTTTCCATACTTTGGCTATTGTCGATAGCGCTGCTATAAACACGGGGGTGCATGTGTCCTTTCGAAACAGCGCACCTGTATCCCGTGGATAAATGCCCAGTACTGCAATTGCTGGCTCGTAGGGTAGTTCTATTTTTAATTTTTTGAGGACCCTCCATACTGTTCTCCAGAGTGGCTGCACCAGCTTGCATTCCCACCAGCAGTGCAAGAGGGTTCCCTTTCTCTGCATCCTTATCAACGTCTGTTGTTTCCTGAGCTGTTATTTTTAGCCATTCTGACAGGTGTGAGGTGGTATCTCATTGTTTAATTTATATTTCCCTGATGATGGGTAATGTTGAGCGTCTTCTCCTGTGCCTGTAGCCATCTGAATGTCTTCTTTGGAAAAGTGTCTATTCATATTTCCTGTCCATTTCCTAACTGGGTTGTTTGTTTTTTGGGTTTTGAGTTTGATAAGTTCTTTACAGATTTTGGGTACTAACGCTTTATCTGATTTGTTGGTTGAAAATATCTTCTCTCATTCCATCACTTGCCTTTTAATTCTGTTGATTGTTTCCTTCACTGTGCAGAAGTTCTTTATTTTGATGAGGTCCCAGTAGTTCAAGTTTGCTTTTGTTTCTCTTGCCTCTGGAGACATGCTTAGTAAGAAGTTGCTGCAGCTGAGGTCAAAGAGGTTGTTGCCTGTTTTCTCCTCTAGGATTTTGATGGTTTCCTGTCTCACATTTAGGTCTTTTATCCATTTTGAGTTTAATTTTGTGTATGGTGTAAGAAAGTGGCCCAGGTTCATTCTTCTGCATGTGGTGTCCGGTTTTCCCAACACCATTTGCTTTAGAGACTGTCTTTTTTCCATTGAATAGTCTTTCCTGCTTCATCAAAGGTTAGTTGGCCATAAATTTGTGGGTCTGTTTCTGGGTCCTCTCTTCTGTTCCATTGATCTATGTGTCTGTTTTTGAACCAGTGCCATACTGTCTTGATGATTACAGCTTTGTAATACAACTTGAAGTCCGGAATTATGATGTGTCCAGCTTTGGTTTTCTTTTTCAACATTACTTTGATTATTTGGGGTTTTATCTGGTTCCATACAAATTTTAGAATCGTTTGCTCTAGCTCTGTGAGAATGCTGGTGCTATTTTGATGGAGATTTCATTGAATGTGTAGATTTCTTTGGGTAGTGTGGACATTTTAATGATATTTATTCTTCTAATCCATGAGCATGGGATGTTTGACCTCATCTTAACTTGATTATACCGGCAAAGACCCTTCTTCCAAATAAGGTCACATTCATAGGTACCAGGAGTTAGGACTTGAACATAATCTTTTTTGGGGACACAATTCTACTCACTATACTTAGCATGGCTTTTTCAGGGAGGCCTATGCTGGTAAGCCAGACAGTTTCTCCTTCAATCTTCCATAGAAATCCCATATATCACATGCCGTGCCTGGTTGTGCTTCTGGGACCCAACACAACTGGAAAGTCACTCTCCCCTCCTGTGACACTCTCTGCCTCACTCTTACTCCATGTTTCCCTCACTTCTTTACCCCACGAGGTTGGGTCTGGGGTCTGGCCAGAAGCCCCTGAGTTGCCATCAGCTGATATCTTTCTGTTGATTGCCCTCTTGGGTTTAGAGAAAGCAGCAGACTCTAAGGGTGACTTGAGATTCTAAAGACATTGCCAAACAACTGCAACTTTCACCTCATGGGTTATGGTCTGTATTTTGCAATAAGTAAAAGAAGGAATCATGAGTGGTGGCAGCAAGTCTGGTGTTTGGGTTTCTGCACTGAGTCTAAAGACCACAAAGAAATCTGGGAGGAGAGGTGACTGCAGTGGACATCTGCAGAGTGTTCCGGAACTCATGGTTCCTCCAAAAGGTGCGGGTGCACACAGACACCAAGCCATCAGTAGGCTCTTTATGTGAGGCTTCAGGGAGTGACCCAAAGACAGCTGATTTAGGAATCCTAATTGGTGAGCAGACCCTGTTATGGCACAATGTGGAAAGAAACACTGTGGTCTTGTCCTTCATAGAAGGAAGAACAAGCTTACATTCTAGTCTGATTTAAAGTTGGGAGCTGGAGGTCCAGCTCAGCTTTACCACTCGCCAGCCATGGCTTTCGGAGAGGAGTTGGTGGAGATCGACACAGATGTCTCACTTTATAGATGGAGCAAACATAGAGTAAGGTCTCCCCACTGGACTGCAGTGGACGGGAGCCCGGTTCCAGGACTAGCACTCGTTTTTCCCACCACTCCACTGCCTCCTTTCACAGGAAGGGCTGGGAAGGCCGTGGGCTGGAGTGGAGTTGAGACCCCTGCTTGATGGTACCCATCGTGATTTTTTCGTGGGAAACAACAGCAAAGCAGCAGTAAACAAAATGCTTTTTTAAGATTGAAAAGTGAAAAACACCGATGAAGTATTTATTGGATCCCATGGAAATTAACAGGTAGCAATCCTAACCCACCGGGTCCTCTCCTTCCCCATTCCCAAACAAAATGAAACTAATTGTGCTGGCATCCACCCATGTTTGAAAAACTGAATTGAACCAGACAGGTGAGCAAGTAGACAGAACCCGAGGGTGTTACCTTAACCCTTGAACCAGCCTGGACCTGCTGACTATCTAGCTCTTTCGTCATCCGTGAAATGGGCATAAAAGAGGTGTTGGTCTCGTAGGACTTTGCTGAGTGATACACACAGAGTTCTTAGAGCATCACATGGCTCATAGCACATGCTCATTGTTGTGGTTGTTGTTATGAAATGAGAAACCTCTTTATATCCCTCACACATACCAGAGCCTCTTACTTAAAAGATTTCTGTCCACTCTTCATTCGTTACTTTCATATTGTAAAAATAATGTTTGCTCTCAGTGAAAATTAGAAAAAGTGTAAAAAAATCATGCTTGAGCTCTGTTTTTTATTGTACTTTCATATTTTATTTTATTATTTTTTAAAAAATATTTATTATTTTTGAGACAGAAAGAGACAGGGCATGAGCAGGGGAGGGGCAGAGACAGAAGGGCACGGAGAATCCGAAACAAGCTCCAGGCTCTGAGCTGTCAGCACAGAGCCCGACGCGGGGCTTGAACTCACACGAACCGTGAGATCATGACCTGGGCCCAAGTCGGACACTTAACCAACTGAGCCACCCAGGCGCCCCTGTACTTTCATATTTTAAACATGCATACACATCATTATTTTCATAAAATTGGGATCTTACAACCGTTTTGTATGCTTATTTTTAAATTTAGTATTACATTCTGAGAATTTTTTGATGTCATTGGATATCTTTTGCAAACGAGCATGATTGGAAGCACACGGTGCCGTGTGAGGATGCAGGCGGAGGTTGGGGTGATGCTTCTACAAACCAATGGATGCCAAGGATGGCCACTAAACCCCCAGAAGTCAGGAGAGAGGAAGGAACAATGCTCTCTTCCACTCTCAAGAGCAACTAACCCTGCTGACACTTTGATTTTGACTTCTAGCCTCCAGAACCGTTCCGATTCAAGGACGATACGACATCACAAGATCACTTGAACTCCATCATGATAGGGCCCGCAAAGAGCTGAACGGAGGGGGCATTGTCAACGACGTCAGCTGCTCTCCATCACACATTCACCTTGCGAAGCACACCGACCAAGAAGGTAGATAGTAAGTTAGCCCATTCTTTATCTTCTGTCTTCCTGACAATGAAGACACATTTTAAAACTAGAAGATCAAGCAACTATACCACCAAGCAAACCAACAAAACCAAGAACGGCCAGAGGTAGAGGAGGTAACATCCGGACGATATGGAGAACCTTCGTTGTGTTTTTGTGGCAGGGTCCAGTTGCATTTGTTTTCGCAAACAAATGGATAGGTGGCTGTATTTTAAGTTCCATACTCTCCCTCTTTCTACCTCCTCTGATGTGAATCAATAGCCATGGATGGCGTCTGTGTCTTTCTGGAATTTTTAGTGTTTTCCATTGGTTCGGCCTATAGAGGTTTTGCATATTTTTTGGCAGATTTCTGGGTACTTGATTTTTTTAATTGATAATTTATTTAAATTTTATTTTGAAACTCTGTGTCACTGGTATACAGAAATATTATGTGTATCTATATATCTACACTATATATAGAAATATATATACACGCATATATTTGTATAAACACATATATGAACACACACATATATGTCTCCAACACATTTAAAAAACAATTTTTTTATGTTTATATTTTTTTTTTAATTTTTTTTTCAACGTTTATTTATTTTGGGGACAGAGAGAGACAGAGCATGAACGGGGGAGGGGCAGAGAGAGAGGGAGACACAGAATCGGAAACAGGCTCCAGGCTCTGAGCCATCAGCCCAGAGCCCGACGCGGGGCTCGAACTCACGGACCGCGAGATCGTGACCTGGCTGAAGTCGGACGCTTAACCGACTGCGCCACCCAGGCGCCCCTATGTTTATATATTTTTGAGAGAGAGAGAGAGAGAGAGACCAAGCGTGAGTGGAGGAGGGGCAGAGAGAGAGAGGGAGACACAGAATTCCCTCTCAGGCTCCAGGCTCCGAGCTGTCAGCACAGAGCCCGACGCGGGGCTCAAACTCACAACCGTAAGATCACAACCTGAACCGAAGTCAGACGCTCAACGAACTGAGCCACCCAGGCACCCCTCTCCAACACATTTTTAAAGTATTACTAATTCTATTAAATTGTAGACTTATTTGGATTTTTTACTTATATTATCTTATTATCTGTGGTTATTGAGGATTTTGTTTCTCATTATACCATTCTTAAAGTTTCATTTTTTTCTCTTGCTTTGATATAATGCATAATATCCCCTTTGGTGAGTAGAAACTGTGACTGAAATCGCTAAATAGAAATTGTGTGCACTTGTTTTTATCTGGATCCCAGAGCAAGGCGTACAATGTTTTAATATTAGGGGCTTCACAGACACACTTTATCGGAAAAACAGATGCTTTCTTCTTTTTCTAATTTGCTATGTTTTTTTTTAAACGAACTGGTATTACATGCATTGAACATTTTTTCTGCATCTGTTGAGATGATTGTATTTTTTAAATTATTAATGCAGTCGATCACATTAGTTGACATTCAATTGTCAAACCAAATTGGCATTCCTCAAATAAACCAATTTTTTCATGACGTGTTACAAAAATCAGCCCGATTTCCATTGCCTATAGGTTAGTCTATGGGTTGGTGCCTCTCAAACTTGCGTGTGGCTACACGCCTTTCGGATCTGATTAACACAGACATGCTGATTCACTAGTTTTTGTCTGGGGCTGCAGGTCCTGTATGCAGCTTCCATGTGATCCTGAAGCTGGTCCACGGACCACACTTTGAGAAGCAAGGCTATAGACATATGTGATTAGTGATTTATTGATAGATATGTCACTTAATTTTTTTGACTTCTTAAAATAACTTTCTGATGAGCCTTGAATTTAAGTATTTTCCTATATTGAATTTAAATATTTTCCTATTGAATTGGTAGGTCAAAGACCTTAAAACTTACTGCCCAATGGTTCTTCTTTTTTTAACATTTATTTATTTTTGAGAGAGAGAGAGAGAGAGAGAGAGAGAGAACGAGCAGGCGAGGGGCAAAGAGAGAGGGAGACACAGAATCCAAAGCAGGCTTCAGGTTCTGAGCTGTCAGCACAGAGCCCGATGTGGGGCTCAAACTTAAACTGTGAGATCATGACCTGAGCTGAAGTCGGACGCTTAACCAACTGAGCCACCCAGGTGTCCCAATTGTCCAATGCTTCTGACAAAGGGTGTATACATTGTGGTCCCACCATCGATATTAAGATCTCCTCTACCTAGCAAATGGAAAGCTTTTAAAAACTGACTATGGGGAGGGGGACAATTGCCTTCAGGTCATTGGCAGAATTCAGTTCCTTGGGACTGTGGGATTGGGGTCACCATTTCCTTGCTGGCTGTTGGACGGTGACTGTCCTTAGCTCCTACAGACCACCTGCATTTCTCTTCAGGTAACCTTCTTCCATTTTGAAGACAGCAATGATTATTGAGCCCTTCTGCCTTCTGCCACCAGCCAGAGAAAACTCACTACTTTTAAGGGCTCACGGGGTTACACTGCCCTCACCTCCGCCCCCAATTGTGAGCTCAGCTGTGCCATGTAATATGGCATGATGTTATGACGGGGTCATCTTGTCATATTCACAGATTCTGGGAACTAAGATAAGACAACTTTGGGGGTCTATTTAGAAAGTCTGCCTACGATTCCATCCAAGTAAAATTTGTCATTTTCTCATTGCTTTCTCTGTTTTAACCAGTTCTATTCCTCTGTGCCTCTGCATTCTCACATTCTCAACCCTGTTTTTCTTCTTTGTATTTATCTCCTATGTCAGGGTTAATGACGTTCCTAAGGCAATCAGAATAAGAATGGAAACCCAGCAGACAGATTATAAACTAAAAGTCTCTTTGATGACCGGGAGCATCACTTCTCCAAACATTTGTTAACAAAGTCTTTGGAGGATGAATAAATTTATGAGCTTCTGCTGTGAGGTTGAAATTTTTCTATTTGATTTTGAAGGTTCATTAGAGTGAAAATTTATGCACTGAGTGGAAGACCATTTCCCCAACGTGCCCGGGATCTGCTCTTTTCCAGGCAAAGAACATATCCAGATTTCTGAAAACTAGATCCAGAACAGTGAACTTATTGATGCAATTACCCGCCAGGTCAACTTAGCACCCAAGGAAACCCTGCCTGTTAGGATTCAAACCATGCTGTCCTTGCAATGAGATGAGCCTGTCTTGACATCCTCAACTGGAGGTGGCCTCACCACGTGCCACACATGATGGAAAAATGCCATTGTGTTTCTTCCAAATGTAAAATTACAAAAATTCTCTTTGAAACAATTCTATCGGTCAATGCATTTGTTTTGATTCCTCTGGAAGGGAGAAGCTTCTATGTAAAAGCATGTCTAATCTACCATGACTTCACCAAGTCAAAATTATTATTGAAAGAAACTTTGCTAGTTTGATAGACGAATAATGATGTTTCAATTTGAGTGAGGCACAAAGCATTTCAGGCTAATTACTCATGTACGTTTCCAGTTCTGATTCTGTTCTTGTCCATTTTGCACCGGGTTGTAACCACGTCATGGATTCAAAGTATCACCATTTTACCTGTGATATTTCTGATACGCATCTTGTCCTTTAACATTTTGCTTATTTTTGGACATAGGGACAGTTCAAACTCTTATGAGGTAATTCAAAAATTAGTGTTTATTTTTGAGAGAGAGACAGAGATAGAGACAGAGACAGAGCGTGAGCAGGGGAGGGGCAGAGAGAGAGGGGGACACAGTGTGAAGCAGGCTCCAGGCTCTTGAGCTGTCAGCACAGAGCCCGACGCGGGGCTTAAATTCATGAACCACAAGATCATGACCTGAGTTGAAGTTGGATGCTTAACTGACTGAGCCACCCAGGGGCCTCAAGATCTATATATTTTTAAAAAAATTTTTTTTTCAACGTTTTATTTATTTTTGGGGGGACAGAGAGAGACAGAGCATGAACGGGGGAGGGGCAGAGAGAGAGGGAGACACAGAATCGGAAACAGGCTCCAGGCTCTGAGCCATCAGCCCAGAGCCCGACGCGGGGCTCGAACTCCCGGACCGCGAGATCGTGACCTGGCTGAAGTCTGTCGCTTAACCGACTGCGCCACCCAGGCGCCCCTAGATCTATATATTTTTTAATTTGACATCTCTCATCATTTTTTTAAGCTCAGAAGTTCACTTTTTTATCACAAGATCAGGTACATTTTTTCCCCCAGGCTTTTCATTATTGACTTTTTTTGACCAGGAATTTATTTTGAGGTAGCGTGTGAGGTTGGGACGACACCCTCAACACCTGGGTGAGGACCCCTTTCAGCCATGCATGTCAGTCATTTTGAGAAGAATTCTGATAAATTCAGTTGTCTCCATTTCTCTCCTTTCCCGGGAGCTTTGGCTCCAATGCCCTCAGTGATGGGAGCTCCGCGTGGCTCTCCAGCTGACTCACCGCTTCCCATGTCCCTGTTGAGGACGCAGCTCTACCTGGCCAGGTTACATCTCCTCCATTGCCATACAAGTGCCGGAAACTCAGATAGGGCCATGGCAGACTGCAGCAACCCTATGGAAGCTTGCAGCTCACAGCTATGAAAATAAGAGCTGGATTTGTGAACAACATAAATCAAAACTTTACATTCTCAGTCATTCTTTAGTGGAGCAGGACAGTGTTTTCAGAATTTGCACGACTCTAAGCAGAAGAGTTCCTACATTTTGACATCCCAATATTCTATTAAGGCAATGTAAGTATTGACGTATTCCTTGTACGCTCCTGCCTGTTTTCATAGGTCCCTGAGGCTTCGAGATTTACTAAATAGTGAGGTTGGACCTATTTATTTTTAAGATTTTATTTTTGGGGCGCCTGGGTGGCGCAGTCGGTTAAGCGTCTGACTTCAGCCAGGTCACGATCTCGCCGTCCATGAGTTCGAGCCCCGCGTCAGGCTCTGGGCTGATGGCTCGGAGCCTGGAGCCTGCTTCCGATTCTGTGTCTCCCTCTCTCTCTGCCCCTCCCCCGTTCATGCTCTGTCTCTCTCTGTCCCAAAAATAAATAAACGTTGAAAAAAAAAATAAAAAAAAAAAAGATTTTATTTTTAAAATAATTATATTCTTTAAAAAATTTTTTTGATGTTATTTATTTATTTATTTATTCCTTCCTTCATTCATTTATTTGAGAGAGACAGTGCGAGTGGGGGAGGGGAAGAGAGAGAGGGGCACACAGAATCCGAAACAGGCTCCAGGCTCTGAGCTGTCAGCACAGAGCCCCGCACGAACCATGAGCTCATGACCCAAGCCGAAGTTGGACACCCAAAAGACTGAGCCACCAGGCGTCCCTAAAATAACTATAGGCCCACTGGAATTTGCAAAGACAGTGAAGACAGATTCCATATAACGTTCATCCAATTTCCCCCAATGCTGACATTTTACATAACTGTTGTCCTATATCAAATCCAGGAAACTGACATCGGTACCGTGTGTGTGCAGTTCTTTGCTGTTTTATCACATGTGTAGGTTCCTGTGGCCGCCACCTCAATCAAGATACAAAATTGTTCCATCCACCCAGAGATCTCCCTCATGCTATCCCTTTATTGTTACACCTCATTCCCCTCCCCCCTCCATAACCCCTGCAAACACCAGTCTATTCTCCACCTCTGTGATTTTGTCATTTCAAGCATGTTACCCAAACGAAACCATACGGCATATGACCTCTTGAGATTGGCCGTGTTCACTCAGCATCCCACCCTTGAGATCCTTCCAAGTTGTTGCCTGTTATGCACATTTCACGCCTTTTAATTGTTGACAAGTATTCCATGCTGTGGATGGACCTACCAGTCTGTTCAACCATTCACTTATTCAGGGACATTTTGGCGGTTTCCAGTTTGGGGCTACTATAAATAAAACTGCCATGAAAATTCAAGTCCAGCCAGCTTTCGTGTGGATGCAACTCTTCGTTTCTCTGGTTTCAACGTCCAGGGGTTCTACTGCTGGGTTGTAGGAGAAGCGTATATTCAGATTCTTGAATAAACTGCCAGATTATGTTCCAGAATGGCTGCACCATTTAATGTGCTCACTTGCACTGTATGATATACCCGGTTTCTCCGTATCCTCACCAGCACCTGGTATTGTCACTACTTTTCCTTTTGGCCATGCTGGCAGGTGTGTGGTGATATCTCGTCCTGGTCTAATTTGAATTCCCCTGCGAGCTAATGATATGGAACATTTTGTCCTGTGCTTATTTGCCATCTCTATGGTCTCTTTGGTGAAATGTCTCTTCATGTCTTTTGCTTATTTTCCAATTGGATTGTTTGCTTTGTTACTGTTGACTTTTGAGAGTTCTTTATATATTCTAAACATGGGCCCTTTGTCGGATATGTGGTTTGTGGATGTTTTTCTCACAGACTTCAGCTTGTCTTGTCATCATTTTAATGGGGACTTTCACAGAGAAGAAAGTTGGAATTTTAATGAGATTATTTTATTGATTTGTTCTCTTTGCATTGTGTTTTTGACATCATGTCTAGAACTCTTTGCATATCCTTAGGTCATGGAGATTTTCTACTCTTATCCTCTAAAGGTTTTATAGTTTCACGTTTTACCTTTAAACCTATGTTCCCTTTGGGTTAGGTTTTGCATGTGGCATGAACTTTAGTTGGGGTTCATTTTCCCTTGTCCATTGAACCCAAGTTGTTCTAGCGTATTTGTTGAAAAGACCATCCTTCCTCCACTTAATTGCTTTTGCACCTGTATCAAAAGTTTTGAATTTTGCCTCTTGCAGAACACACAGCCCGCAGTTCAAAGTCAGATGTGGTGAAACCACCTGTTCTGTGGTCTGAAACATCGCATCCAGGGACAAGCCACGCTGGGGCTCAGTGGTTGTCCTGTATACACTCTTGTTGGTGCTCAACGTGTCATGGAGAGAATCTCGCATCAAGAACAAGTTATTATCAAAGCTGAATACAACAGGCAATTTACTGGCAGGCTGAGGAGAGAGAGAGAGAGAGAGAGAGTTATAGTTTGTAGATGGGAGAAAGCATTCTTACTGAAACACGTTGCTTGAGGTGTAAGAGGCTTATGGGATCGTCAAAGAGCCAGCTTGGGAACGCTGGGTAGGTTCAGGAAAAACACTGGTGCACGGTGAACCAGTCTTCAGGATGTAGCTTATAACCGGCGAGCCTTCTTCTACCGTAACCATGCGTATAGTCCTGATTCGGAAACAATAGAACTGTGGTTCGAAAATGCTGCTCACCCTAACATCTCCCCAGAGAAGTGACAAAAAGAGGCAACTCCAATCTTCTTTGCACAATGGCTGAACTGATGTCCAACTCACAAGCAAGATGCAGTTTATTTGCTTCAGTCCTGGGACCACGGATTTTCTGAGTGATAAGCTGAGGCCACCCTAACATGAACTTCCACTTGGGAAACCACTCCTTCAAATGGGGCTGCAGTTGGCTTCCCCTTCCAGTTGACTTCTGCTCCTTTGCACACATACCCTGCTCTGGACTTGGGGACACAGGACCGCTGCGTAGGGCAGGGATGGCCAGGGTGAAGGGCCTGCTTATTTTCTGCTGAGGGGTTTGACTGAGTGTAAAACAAAATGGCTCCCGTGGCCTCTGGGGTCCAGAACACCGCTGGCTCCATGGAAACCACCAGCAGCCTCTTGCCCAGACCCAGACTGAATGTCTGTTTAAAACAGGCTCTCAGCAATAGTATACCTGGCTGAGAAATTAAAAATGTTTATGACCTGACAGGTGGTCGATTCAAGGACCTGAGTGCAATTTAATTCCCCAAGAAGGAAAACATGGGAAATAAGGGGGGAGAATACCCACTAGAGAAGGAGAATACATTTGAAGGATGGTGAAGGACAAAAGTAAATCATGAAGACAGCTGCTTCATCTGACCTCCCGGGGCCCAGCCCACTGTCACGGGCACACGGGGCACTGTGCTTGCCTGTCGTGAATAATCTGTGAATCACTCAGGATCTCCAGCAGCTTTTATGTGTTCAACATATTTACTGAGTTCACTCCATGGGTCTGCTAACAGAATGCCGATCTAAAGGGGTTTCAGTGTGAACAGGAAAGAGACAGCTTTGAAGACCAAGTTACAGTTCTCTTTTTATGGGTGGTAAAATACATATAACATGAAATTCGGCATCTTAACCATTTTTAAGTTACTCTTCAATAGTGCTGAATACTTCCATTCAATTGTGCACCTTCACCACCATCCATCTCGGGAATTTTTTCCTCTTGTGAAATTAAAACTCCATACCTACTAAATACTAACTACCCCAGTTCCCCTCTCCCAAGCCCCTGGCAACTGCTATTATAATTTCTTCTGTATGGTCCTGACTACTCTAGGGAACTCATATAAGTGGAATCATCAGTATGTGTCTTTTGGGGACTGGCTTATTTCCCTGAACACAATGTCTTCAAGGCTCATCCATGTCTTAGCATATGTCAGAATTTCCTTCTTTTTAGAGGCCGAATAATATTTCATCGTACGTGTATACTGCATTTGGCGTGTCCATTCATCTGTTGAGGGGCACTTGGGTGGCTTCCACATTTTTGCCGTTGTCAATAATTCTTCTAAAAACATGGGTGCACAAATATCTATTTGAGACACTGCTTTCAATTATTTTGGGTATCGACCCAGAAATGGAATTGCTTGACTGTATGGTATTTACCTAAGATCAAGCAATTCCATTTATCAAAAATAAAAATAAACTTTAACGTGACTATTTTTAATTTTTTGCAGCCACACTGTTGCCATACTGTTTTCCATAGTGGTTGCACCATTTTACATTCCCACCAACAGTGCGTAAGCATTCTAGTTTTCCCATGTCCTTGTCAACACTTGTTATTTTCTGTTTTGTAATAGTAGCCATCCTAATAGGTGAGGTGATAACCTATTGTGGTTCTCATTTGTATTTCCTTGGTGATTAGTATTATTGAGCATCTTTTCAGGTGCTCATTGGCCATTCGTATAGCCTCTTTGGAAAGATGTTTATTTAGTCTTTTACTCATCTGTGAGCTGTTTTGTTGTTGTTGATTACCGAGCTAGACTTTTGAAAGGCATAATAGAACTATTTTTGTTTTAAATAAAATATTTTACAATAGTGGGGTGCAGGGAGCTAGGCCTGAAATGGGGAGGCTACAAACCTGTGCCAGCCTCAAACTAAGCTGTTTTTTGAGATTAAGCCAAAAATGTGGCTTCTGTGAATTTCAGATCCATGTCTTTAAAGCAAGAAGACGGAAACTTATCTTGCATTGTTGTCTGAGCAAAGGGATGCTTAGAGGTGTCTAGAAAACAGCCACATGGAAACGATTCCAGGGCCAGAGCTTAGTGCAAACCAGGTTGTTGTCCATCCAACGTGGAATAATCCACGACCTCTGCTCCCCATTCATTTCATATGCTTCATTTGAAAAGAGGCTGCCCCTAGCTCTACATATTTTCCTACACATTTCTACAACACGTCGTGGGTGGGTTGGAAGGAGTAGAGGTGTGCAGGGGAAGGTGGATGGCACTGGTAGGTTTAATTCATCAAGGGTCCGCTGAACACCCACCGGGAAGCTGGCGCTGGGTCTGGTGGGCACTCTGAGGGAAAAAACAGGGAACGACAAGACGTCTGGATGATAGGGAAAACCTGAAGAGTTTCCAAGCTCACTATGGAGAGAAGATGCTGGCCCAGGAACAGTGAAACAGAAACACAGTGGGGTGTAATGATTAGGAAAATGAAGGGACAGACAGAGTTACAAGGATCCGGGAGCATCGTCATCCTGGTCTGGCTCACAGGTTGTACTGATCTCCGGAACAAGTGTCAAATAAGACCGTAATGCTCATTCTCATGCTTACGGTTCACTCCCTTTTCTCAGTTCCTGTCCTTTTGTAGAGGACAGTGGGGAGGCTGAGGCAGGGTTGGGAGGGATCTGCCATTGCCTGTTATAGAAGCATCTACTCATTCAGGGAGATCCAGAAAGCTCCCCTTGGGACAGTCAGTTTACCATCTTGGCTGGATGGCCCTTCCCCAAGGTCTAGCTTCAGTGGAGCAGAAGGACACTAAATATCTATCAACCAGGAAGGAAAAGACCAAGTTTTCTTTCACCAACAGAGGTTACAGGTAATCCTGCTGGCTCTTTTCAATAGTTAAGCCATTGCTGGGCAAGGGAGGCTATAATGCCCTGCAGCATGGGGGCCCAATTGGGATATTAACCTCAGCAGTTTTAATTTTCAGTCTCTTATGGGCTTAATTTTGAAGGCCTGGATAGGGTGCTCAATGTTCATTGAAGATAACCTCCAACCAATTGGCAAGATTGGCCAGGCCAAACACAACTGACAGACTGGACTTTCGTAGGCTGAGAGATCTTCAAAATATTTGTAAGATGATGTCTCCAATAAAATTTTTACTCTTCCCGTCATTCAAATAGGAGCTATTCCTTGGAAGGCCCTTAAGCAATCCTGTAGGTTCAACGAACTCAACAGCGGGAGATGAGGCCTCAAAGAACAGAGATAGGGCCCTGCCACGCTGGTTGGGTCTCCTTTATGTTTCACTGGTGATTTTTCAGGATGCCAGGGAAGAGAACCAGGGGCTATATTCTGACCCCTCCACGATCAGCTTCGCCTCGCATTTCCTTCTGGCCAAAAGTCTGTGGGAGGTGAGCCCAGGATCCTCAAAGCTGTTCCAATGATGTTTCTATGTCCCCTTGATGTCCGCCTGGCAGATGTCTGTTCGTAGGTAAATGCAAATCAAAACCACAATGAGATATGACGTCATACCCACTAGGATGGTTATAATAAAAGAGACAGATGGTAACAAATATTGGCAAGGCTGTAGGTAAATTTGGATCCTCAGAGGTCACTGGTGGGAATATAAAATAGTACAGCTGCTTCAGAAAACAGTCTAGAAGTTCTTCAAAAGGTTAAACATAGAATTACCATATGATCCAATAATTCCACTCCTAGGTATATGCCCGAGAGAAATGAGGACATGTCCTCTTCCACAGTTCTAGAAAAGCCATTCAGGAGCTATTATGGTTTTTATCCATGTAGGCAGCCAACATGCATTCATTCATATAATTCATTCATTTAACAAATATTGACTGTCTACCAAGAGTCAGGCACTGGGGAATGGTAATAAACAAAACAGAAAAAAGTTCCTCACTCATCTATCTTACAAGCCAGTGGGGAGAGGGACGCAAGCCGGAATATGTAATAGGTAGGGATGTTGGGGTCTGGGGAGAGACTGCGATTTTAAATATGATGACCAGGGAAGGCTTCCCTGGGAAAAGGCATAATTTGAATAAAGACCTGAAGGAAATGCAGAAGAGAGTCAGACAGACGTCTGGAAGATTGTTCTAAAAAACCCCCCAAAAGAATGTTCTAGACAAAGGGATGAGCAAGTACAATAGCCCTGAGGAGCAAGTGTGGCGGGCACACACCGGGGCGGCAAGACCAGAGGGGCTGGTGGGGAGTGGGTGGGTGATGGCTTTTCCTCTGAGTGAAATGGGGAGCTGCGGAGAATTGGGGTCAAGAAGTAACAGGTAGGTATGAGTCGGGTTTCGAAAGGATGCTCTGTTTTGTGTGGGATAGAGTCGGTTGCTCACTGGTGCTCAGGACAAGGTGGGAGCAGGAAGACCGTTTAGGAGGCTGTGGCAGTAATCCCGCAGGGGATGGTGACATCCTGGACGAGGCAGCCTCAGTGTGGGTGGTGACTCTGCCATTGCCCTGGAAGAGAGAAGGCAGATGAAGTGACCCAAGCTTTTATCGTACGCTAGAGACAAGGTGGGCGAGTGAAATCCAGTGGAGAGAGGAGGTCTGGGCTCACAGGCCAGTTGCTGGGTGTTGTTTACACAACTGAGGAAAATGGCTGGCATCCTAGTCAAAGGATGGCTGCTGCCCATCTACTATGAAATGACGGAATTAATCTGCTTGCCGGGTTCACTGTAAATGGTGGTGAAGAAGCAACATTAGTAAATTGAGAGGATAAAGTTGCTTTATTGGTTTGGTTTCCAAATCACAGGAAGAAAAACACCGAATCGGTTCAGTGAGCAAACACATACAGGCGTTTCTGAACCACAAGGCGGAAAACCATTTGAGTTTTCTTTCGTGGCGGGTTTTCGGGATTGTCCAAGGACAGAGCACCATCATTTCCTTCCATTTCTGTCTTGTACTTTCACTTCCTTCCCTCTCTGTTTTTTTCTTTTTTTCTTTTTTCTTTTTGTTTTTTGATTGTTATAATCGCCTCTTGTGGGTGGTTCAATCACACTCTGTGGACAATAAAGCAAAAAATATCTGCAAGAAAATAGAAAATGGACAGGTCTGGAAAAACTTCTTTATCTAAGAATGTGTAATTAGGAAGAGATATTTACTTTAGGAAAAGTGCTCCTTTAAAATTTTTGAAAATGTTAAAAATTTTATTTAAATCTAAGTTAGTTAACATATCATGTAATAATGATTCCAAGAGTTGAGTTTAGTGATTCATCCCTTACCTATGCATGTAAGTGATTCATCACTTGTATACAACACCCAATGCTCATCCCGACAAGTGCCCTCTTCAATGCCCATCGCCCATTTAGCCCATCTCCCCACCCAACACCCCTCCACCAACCCTCAGTTTGTTCTCTGTATTTAAGAGTCTCTGATGGTTTGCCTCCCTCTCTGTTTTTGTCTTATTTTCCTTCCCTTCCTCCGTGTTCATCTGTTGTGTTTCTTACATTCCACACGTGAGTGAAATCATATGATGCCTGTCTTTCTCTGACTGACGTATTTCGTTCAGTATAATCCCCTCTAGGTCCATCCACATTGTTGCAAATGACAAGATTTCGTTCTTTTTTACTGCTGAGTAATGTTCCATTGTATATATACCACATCTTTTTTATCCATCCATCTGTCAGTGGGCATTTGGGCTCTTTCCACAATTTGGCTGTTGTCAGTGGCACTGCTATAAACATTGGGGTGCGTGCTTTTCATGCATGATCCCGATGTGCCGCCCTCTCCTCCCGTCTCTTTCTCTCTCTGTCCTCTCTCCGTGGACATGGTCCCCTACCCTCTGCAGCTCTGCGGCTTTGCTGTCCCCCAATTCACCTCTCCGCACCGCATACCTGCCGAGTTCTGTGGCTCGAGTTCCGCAGACTGCTGCATTAACCCTCAGGTCAATTTCCTAGGTGTTCGAAACGATCTGATGCTGGTCGAGCTGCATTTCAGGGACGGGACAAGCTCAGGGTCCCCATACTTCTCTGCCACCCTAACTCCTGTCCTCGGAAAAGTGCTCCTTGATTGAACTTCAAACGCGTTTTGAATGTTCAAACTTGGATTTCCTCGCAGGCTTTGAGGAACGCAATTGTAACTTCCAATCCTGGGAACCTGTTGTAGGTGCTGAGGATCCAGAAGTGAATGGGTAAAACCCCAGGGGGATAGGGCTATGGCCTAATCCAAAGGTTTCGCCCTACGAACTCAGAAAAGGGCAAACGAGCACAAGGCTTCAGTTCAGGGTTGTGAAGAACACAGACGCACACAGACACAGGCAGGGACGTGGGCGATAATCGCGGTAGGCATTCAGATATACGACCCAGGGATGCACTAGGGTCGAGGCAGGGCTGCACGGGGGTGGCGGGAGGGGTTCAGGACCCGGGAAGCAGGCTGTGGTTTGGGAGGCGGGATTTACGGACTGGGGTTCCAGGCAATTTCACGTGGAGAAGTGGAGGGAGGTGAGGCCGGACGAAGCAGCCAACGATTCCCTTTTAAAATGCAAAGCGGAAACTACTTCGTCATCATTCGACTGATCGTAAGATTGAAGCTGGACAATTTCGTTCCAGATCGTAAACCAGTTGCCCTCTTGCGCAAGATGAACTGCCAGAAGGACCTACTGGCTCTACTCCGGTGACGGGATGAGAAACAAAGCGCGTGACAGGTTGCCTGGGAATTGAGACATAACAATGAGGGTCCAACCCTGGGATTCCGTTCTCGTGCAAGGGACATCAGGAGGGGAAACCGCCGCGAGTTGTGGGGACAAAGCTGGATTCCAAAATGGCCAGAGAGGCTTTTCTACAGATGTTTGAATGTGACACATTCGGAGACTGTCAAAGAGGTGCCTTAAAAGCGAACACTATGTTCTGGCTACCGTGGAAAGTAATTAACTCCTGTTCTTTCAGAGGAGCTAAGATGGCATATGCTGTTTTTAGTCACTGAAAAACGTTTCTTTGATTTCGGTCTTATTTTATTTTGCCTTGGGAGAGACACATAGCCCACCCTCAGGTACTGGACATGATCCTCCTTTATAGCCCAGAAGTGAGGAGAGGGTGTCTTAGAGCTAAGCTCCCTGCTCCTGGCTTTACCGCCGTTTCATCTCTCGGTGCCTCAGTTTTCTCATCTGTCAAATGGGGATGAACCCCATTTCACAGGGTTGCTGGTGGATGATCGTTAGCATTGGTACAGCAGCTGGCCAGCCCTCTGTAATGTTGGCTGTGAGCCCCGCGGTCTGCTTTTCTGCCCATTCCCCACGCTCTGGAGCTAACCAGTGTGTTTCTTGCTTACTATAGACTTCCTCATGCCTTATGTACATTGCGGGGTTCCCAGTCTTCCTGGGGGAAGAGCTACTTTTCATGGGCAGCAGCCTGGTCAGTGGCTGCGGGAGGGATGGAAAACCTCAGACGACGTCTCCATGAGGCCCACAGATGCTGGAGATGGGGCCATAGGTTCATCTTCTCCCATAGTGCATGTCTCAGGCAGCCCCTAGAGACCTCTGCTGAGCATTAGTTATGGCGGCAACTGGTAAATCAGGAGTCATCAGGTATGGTCTCCAGATCCACTGGGCGAATCATTTTGATCAAGCGTAAGGTTGAGTGGTAAAAGTTGTTGTCATTTATATGGGTTAGAAATGATGTGCATTGGCCGTCTCGTATGATTCAACCTAATATTTCAGGTTTCCTACCTCTGTTCGTTAATGCATATGATTTCTGACTTTCTAGCTGGAGCCACCCATGTCACAGGCTGCACTAGTGAGCTCAGAGGAAAAAAAAAAAACCACAATTCCACTCTACATCTCACCTGAAATCCTTAACTGAAGCACTTTGTACTAGTCGTTCGATAACATTTACTAGATCCTCTGTATGCTGAACATGAGACAAGGCTTACCCACTAGGTGTTCAGTCTAAGATCGGTAAAAGTCATTATCTTCACCATCCGCCATATGTAGACACACTCAGCCTCCCCGGGTGGCCGCCAGGAATATGCCGAAGCATTTGGAGAGGTCATGAAAGGACTCCAGGTGGAGTACGAAGTATGAGAAGGGTGCCAACCATATGCACGGGCTGACTTTGGAAGCATCTGGGGTATGACTTGTATATATGTGGAAGAAAAGGCAGCTTTCAAAGGGATTCCCACGATCCAAACTCTCTCTTTGTGCCTGCTGTCACTTTTGGTGCAGGGATTCCCAGGTTAACCACGAATAGCATGGTGGAGAAACTTCCGTTTGTGCCAGTTCTGCCTCACTCCTCTTGGCCACAGGCACTGTGATGGCGGTCCTCTCCTGTTCCCATGCTGTTCTTGCCGGGCACTGGTCTCCAAAGAGTTGGTCGTTTCTTCCTTCACGCCTCTTAGGAATAATTACAGAGAGTTTTCAGACTTTGCATCTCACACGCTAGAAGCCTGATATTTCTTCGGTGACCATCTTCGACCGAAGGTTTTGCTTCTCTTTAAAACACGCTGCCACCTGCTGGGTGATAGACCAGCCTTAGAGATATATCAGCCAGGATAGGGTAGGCAAGGCTGCAGGAACAAATAACCCCAAGATCTCAGGGACTGAAACCACAAAGGCTTATTCTTGCTTCCACTGTGTGTCCGTTGCAGTTTATCTGGGGCCTCTGTGCACACTGGTTTCACTGGGACATGCTGGCCGCGACAGCTCCAGTTCTGTGCTTCCCTAGCGGGAAAAAGAACACGGGTTCTTAAAGCCTCTATCTGAAAGTGACACGTGGCTTTTGAAGTCACGTGACTACACGTAGCTTCAAGAGGAGGCAAAAGAGTGCGGTCAGTCTCTCACACAGGAATCAGAGGGCTGGAATTGTCGAGCGAAGGCCAATGATGACCGCTGCCCGTGGCCAGCGGGAAAGCACGCGTGATGCTCGAGCTTCCTCTCGCTATTGGAAGAGCTCCGTCCTATATCCTTGTGTGCTCAACTGGTTGTGCTATTTTGGGTTTTTTAAAACGAAGGAAGGAGTTGCCTTCTGCTTCCTTTGTTGGAGAGAGAAGTGGGAGATGACTTCTGATGTGGTTGTATGAGACCATAATGATAGGATTGACGGAGGAGGTGGGTATGGAGGTGTGCCCAGTGATGGACCCTCACTGATCCATGAGAAGCTGGTAGGATTTTTTAATCTAAAAATGAGGTGAATTTTATCATAAACTCTAACATCATTGTTTTCTTATAAGAGTAATATGTGTTTAAAACCTAAAAAGCAGCCTAAAAGTAAAGCAGGAAAA
Organism: Lynx rufus; assembly: GCF_022079265.1. NCBI lineage: Eukaryota > Metazoa > Chordata > Mammalia > Carnivora > Felidae > Lynx > Lynx rufus. Next base: position 151,704,797 of record NW_025814867.1, read on the forward strand.
AAAAAAAAAAAGATTGATGGATGTGTATAAGAAGTATGCTCTTAAGAAAGACCTTCCCGGGGCGCCTGGGTGGCTCAGTCGGTTGAGCGTCCGACTTCAGCTCGGGTCACGATCTCGCGGTCCGTGAGTTCGAGCCCCGTGTCGGGCTCTGGGCTGACGGCTCGGAGCCTGGAGCCTGCTTCTGATTCTGTGTCTCCCTCTTTCTCTGCCCCTCCCCCATTCATGCTCTGTCTCTCTCTGTCTCAAAAATAAATAAACGTTAAAAAAAATTTTTTAAAAAAGACCTTTCCGGGGGCACCTGGGTGGCTCAGTCGGTTAAGGGTCTGACTCTTAATCTTGGCTAAGGTCATGATCTCCTGATTCGTGAGGTAGAGTCCTGTATCGAGCCCTGTCCCTGTGCTGATAGCACAGAGCCTTCTTGGAATCCTCTGTGCCTCTCTCTCTCTCTCTCTCTCTCTCAATAAATAAATAAACATTAAAAAAAAGAATGACCAGGGGCGCCTGGGTGGCGCAGTCGGTTAAGCGTCCGACTTCAGCCAGGTCACGATCTCGCGGTCCGTGAGTTCGAGCCCCGCGTCGGGCTCTGGGCTGATGGCTCAGAGCCTGGAGCCTGTTTCCGACTCTGTGACTCCCTCTCTCTCTGCCCCTCCCCCGTTCATGCTCTGTCTCTCTCTGTCCCAAAAATAAAATAAAACGTTGAAAAAAAAATTAAAAAAAAAAAAAAAAAATAAAAAAAGAATGACCTTTCTTAAATTCAATTTTGTTCAGAAGACTGTTTTCTTAGACATCAACATGTGAGTGTGAGTTAAATGATTTATGAGAAAAATTGTTAAAATTGTAAGTCTTACCGCAGACTTGGCTTTCTCATTACAAGTAAATCTTTAAAATTTGAAGGAGTTTTAGGCTTACAGAGAAGTTGCCAAGGCAGGGCAGAGTGTTTCCCCTGGAGATCACTCACCCAGTTGTAGCCTCCCCCAGCGTCTCATGTTAGCACGGTGCGTTCGGAACCAACACGGAAACATTACCGTTAACTAAACGAAACAGACTTTATGGGCACACAGGTTTACTTTTAGACACCCATAATATCTGCCTCCGCATCCATTTTCCACAGCACTTATTAAAGGTCTCAGGCTTTCTCTCTCTCACTCTTGAATACAATTACCTGATTTAAAACATCTGCCTCAAATTCCTGGAACTCATTTGCACTGTGAAAGAACGCTTCCTATTATTTCCAGTAGGTGCTTTTTACAGGCGGTAGTCTAAGTGGCATAACTAAGCCACCACTCAATAGGCCCTCCTCATGACGATTATCATCATCTTTAGTGAGTCATCCACTTAATGAGGCTCCTAATGAAACGGAGTGTTTCCAGGCCTTACAATTATTTTCTTATTCCTCTTTATTCTGTGTCATTAAAAGAAAGAGATGGGGAAGCTGTGTCAGTCAGAGTCCTAGAAGGGAGCAGATGATGCGCTCAGGCAGGGCAACTGAGGACATTTCAGTAAGACATCTGTTGACAAGGCAAGTTAAAGGACATGCTGGGGGACAGAGGGACACTCTGGAGCAACAGCACTGGGGAGCTGAGACGACCTCCAGGCTTGAGGTGCTGGGGAGGAACCGTCGTAAGAAATGATGGCAACACGAGTGCAAACGAAGTCAACACTGAAGTCTGTGTTCTGAAGCAGACTTCCCAACTAATTTGGCTACAGTTATTTACGTCATGCAGTCTAGACGCTGTTGACCCGTCAGCCGTGCGGAGCCGACCAGAGAGAAGGCAGCACTTCTGGTAAAGTAAAGGGATAACATGTCTAGTTTAACTTTAGGGTCACAATTCCCCCTGTCTTTTCTGGGTAAATGCGGTGCCTAATGGCAGCTGTGTCAGAGCTTTGCGAGTTTTCTGGAATTAGGATGGTCAACATCTTCGGTGCAGAGCGAGCTGTCCCTGCTTCATTGTGTTCTGTCCACAGATACTGCCTTTCCCGTGTCTGGGTTTGTCCCTGTTCCGTGTTTATGTGGTCAGTGGTTGTTTCCCACCTGTGAGCATTGAAAGCGGCTACACATCCTCGTTTGCTACCTCTCCGTGTTTGGGTTGAAAGACTTCCTAGTTACGTTCCTTGTCAGACAATTTGTATGTCAGTCGGACCTCATTAAGTCCACCATGATTTTCAAAGTTTCTTGTTTGATTTCAGCAGGTGGACACGGATATTTTTTAATTTTTTTTAATGTTTATTTCATTTTTTTTATTAAAAAAAATTTTTTTTAACGTTTTAATTTATTTTTGAGACAGAGAGAGACAGAGCATGAATGGAGGAGGGGCAGAGAGAGAAGGAGACACAGAATCGGAAGCAGGCTCCAGGCTCTGAGCCATCAGCCCAGAGCCCGACGCGGGGCTCAAACTCACGGACCGTGAGATCGTGACCTGAGCTGAAGTTGGATGCTTAACCGACCGAGCCACCCAGGCGCCCCGCTTATTTCATTTTTGAGACAGAAAGAGACAGAGCATGAGCGGGGGAGGGGCAGAGAGAGAGGGAGACACAGAATCCGAAACAGGCTCCAGGCTCTGAGCTGTCAGCACAGAGCCCGACGCGGGGCTTGAAAGCACGGACCGTGAGATCATGACCTGAGCTGAAGTCAGACGCTCAACCGATGGAGCCACCCAGGCGCCCCAAGGATTTTTAAGTCATCATTCCAACCAGGAAGAATGCGCTCAATGCGTGTGAAGATGAATGGCAGTTAGATCGAAGAATGAGTTCATTTTCCCTTCACTCATTCACGTGTTCACGTTTTGACAAAGACATTTTGAACCAAATAGTCGATTACTGGCTGAAGCTCCATTTTGATTGTCATGATAAAAAAAACCAACTTGTAAGACAGCTTTATTTCAGGATTTCATTAGTAGGTTGTGAGTTTATGATGGAAACAAAACAATGTGAAATTTTTCAAGAGGGTGAAGAAGAAGACATTATACTAAGCTTGTAGATGAGAGAAATATAAAGAGATAGGTCATTTACAAATAAGTTAGGGAAGTTACTCTTTATGGTTAATGACTGGTAAAGGAATCAATGTCTCCACGGGGAAATTTTCTCCTGATGTGCTGTTCTCAATATTCTCAACCAGTCCTCTGGGAACTGAAACCAATGACATCCAAAATATCACCACCAGCAACAAGAGTAAGGACAAGTAACACGTGCTAGCCATCGGCCAGGCTTCATGCTAAGCATTGTACAGGATGATCTCAGTCAGTTCCCACGATGGATGGGTCTTATAATGAACCCATTCTTCTACAAGGAAACTGGGGCAAAGAACTGAAATATGTCCACGATCATAAAGGGGGGGAGCCAAAATTTGAACCCAGTGTTTCCAATTCCATTGCCCAGTCATAACTATAGGACTCTGCTGTCTTGCGGTGATTCAAGGTCATGCAGGAGAGAAAGAAGGGATGTCTGTTAGACTCCTGATAGCCTCGAGTGATGATCGGAACCTTGCACAATGAAATGTCACATGGCTAACTTCTTAACGAAGCTGCACTCAAACTCCCTGTGCAAATATGGAAAGGGGAGGACATTTTCAGGAGCAACATCTACAAAAGAGAGGAGAGGTTGTAACGATCAGCATTTTTGAAGTGAGTCAACTATAAATTGGCTGCTATAAATGCTAGACGGCATATGGGGAAGTGTTTTGTAAACTATAAATCACTGCACAGCATCGTGTGTGCATACATGTTGCATTGTTGAAATGGATTCTGCCATAAAATCTAGAGATGGAGCATGGGAAGTGTTTTGTAAATCACGGGTCGCTAAACAGTATCATATGCGTGCAGCATACCTTGCTTTATCGAGCTTCATTTTATTGCAGTCGTTGCATTTTTTACAAAATGAGGGTTTGTGGCAACCCTGCATTGAGCAAGTCTGTTGGTGCCATTTTCCCAAAAGCATTTGCTCACTTTGTGTCTCTGTGGTAATTCTTGCATTATTTCAAACTTTTTCATCATTATTATATTCATTACTGTGATCTGTGACCGCTGATGTTACTATGGTAATTGTCCAGGAGCACCACAGACCCCCGCCGTATAAGACACTGAACGGAATATTTAATGTTGTGTGTGTCCTGATTCCCCCAGCCAGCCATTCCCCACCCCTCTCCCTCTCCTTAGGCTTCCCTCTGCCCTGAGACACAACTCTATTGGAATTAGGCCAATTAATGACCCTGCAATGGCCCCTAAGTGATCAAGTGAAAGGAAGAGTCACATCTCTCACTTCAAATCATAGCTAAAAATGATTGAGCTCAGTGAGGAAGGTCAAACCAGCTACAACATTCCCTTAAGCCAGAGCTTAAACCAGAGAAAGGCCCTGACTTTCTTCAATTTTATGACATCTCAGAGAGGTGAGAAAGCTGCAGAAGAAAATTTGCAAGCTTGCAGAGGTTGGTTTCCGACATGTTAGGAAAGCGGCTGTGTCCATAACACAACAGTGCAAGGTGAAGAAGCAAGTGTGAATGTAGAAGCTATGGCAGGTTATCCAGAATTTCTAGCTAAGAATATTCACAGGGGTGGGTGAAGTAAGTAACAGATTTTCAATGTGGACAAAATAGCCTTCTACTGGAAGAGCCATCTAAGACTTTCATAGCTGGAGAGGAGAAGTCGATACTTGGCTTTAAAGCTTCAAAGCCAGACTGACTCTCATTGGGAGCTAATGCAGCTGGTGACTTCAAGTTGAGACCAATGCACGTTGACCACACCAAAAATCCCAGGGCCCTTAAAACTTTATGCCAAATCCACTCTCCTGTTCTATAAATGGAACAACAAAGCCTGGACGACAGCTCATCAGTTTACAGCATGGTTTACTGAATATTTTAAGCCTATTGTTGAGACCTATTGCTCATTGGCAATGCCCCTGGTCACCCAAGAGCTCGGATGGGGATGTAGAGCAAGACGAATGTTTTCATGTCAGCTGATACAATATCCATTCTGCAGCCCATGGAGCAAGGAGTAAATTTTACTTCCAAGTTTTATTATTTAAGAAACACATTTTATAAGGTGATAGCTGCCATAAATAGTGACAGATCACTATTTATCCATGTGATCCAGTGACGGATCATAGATATGATCTGATGGATCATAACTGAAAACCTTCTGGAAAGGATTCGCCAATTTAGATACCACTAAAAACATTTGTGATTCATGAGAAGAGGTCAAGTATCAACCTTAACAGGAATTTGGAGGAAGTTGATTTCCTACCCTCACAGAAGACGTCAGTGGGGGAAGTCCCTGCAACTGTGGTGGAAATCGCAAGAGAACTAGAATCAGAAGTTGAGCTTAAATATGGGACGGAATTTTTGCCGTCTTATGATAGAACTTGACCACGTGAGGACTCGCTTCTTATGGATGACCAAAGAAGGTGGTGTCTTGAGATGGAGACTACTCTTGGGGAAGACGCTGTGAAGATTGTTGAAATGATAACAAAGGATTTAGGATAGGGCATACACTGAGTTGATAAAGCAGCAGCAGGGTTTGAGAGGCTTGACTCCAATTTTGAAAGTAGTTCTGTGGGCCACATGCTATAAAACAGTGCATGCTACAGAGAGATCATTTGTGAAAGGAAGAGTCAATTGATGGGCAAACTTCATTGCTGTCTTGTTTACTTTTATTTATTTATTTTGAGAGAGAGAGAGAGAGAGAGAATCTTAAGCAGGTTCTATGCTCAGTACAGAGCCCAACGCTGGGCTCAATCCCAGGACCATGGGATCATGACCTGAGCTGAAATCAAGAGTTGGGTGTTCAACTGACTGAGCCACCCAGGCATCCTTTTTTTTTTCATTTTGTCTTGTTTTAAGATACTGCCACATCCACCCCAACCTTCAGCGACCACCATTCTGATCAATCAGCAGCCTTCAACATTGGGGAAGATCCTCTGTGAACAAAAAGATTATGACTTGCTGAATGCTCAGATGATAGTTGGAGTTTTTTAGCAATAAAGCATACTAAATTAAAGTGTGCGCATCATTTTCTTGGATATAATGTTATTACATGTAATAGACTACATAACTTTTATATACACTGGGAAACCAAAAATTCATTTGACTCGCCTTATTGCAGTATATGCTTCATTGGGGTGGTCTGGAACTGAAGGTGCAATATCTCCAAGGTGTTCCAGTGCATACGTGTTCCAGTGATAGATATTCTTTTTTATTTTTTACATTTATTTATTTTTGAGAGACAGAGAGAGACAGAGCATGAGCAGGGGAGGGGCAGAGAGAGGGAGACACAGAATCTGAACAAAGCAGGCTCCAGGCTCTGAGCCATCAGCACAGAGCCCGATGCAGGGCTCAGGCTCATGCACCGTGAGATCATGACCTGAGCCGAAGTCGGACGCCCAACCGACTGAGCCACCCAGGCGCCCCTAGTGATAGATATTCTTAAAAGGAGAAGGAATTTAGAGCCATTCCCCCTGTTCTTGGCGACAGTCCACACCACGTGTTTGGAGCGTGGCACTCGCAGCTGGCATTATACTTTGCTCAGCCTCAGTGAAAGTGGGACTCTTATAGGAGGGTCTTCAGGTTGGTGAGGAAGCTAAACCCAGCTCCTATGAAGAATAGAAGACTCGCCGAGGCTGGCACCTGCTTTCACACAGCTAAAGCTTCCTCGAGGGAGGAGAGTCAGGCCGTTACCTGTGACTGCAGAGTTAGAGCCAGAATTCACGGGGGCAGGATGGAGGCAGATTTTACTCCACACGAGGGGGAATGAACACACTGGCCTTGCCCCAGTCAGCAAGGGCTGTGCGAGAGGCACAACGTTCGGCCATAGGCGGATGGGTCAATGGCAGAGGGTGGTTGAGGGTGATGGCGCATAGACCCTTGAAGTCACTGCCAATCTTAGAGCCATTGTGTTAGTGGTTGTTGGGCAAACCCACCGACCTAACCCGTTTATCTGAAGCTTTGCCAGATTTATCAGTGAAATCTCTATCCCTAACTCAAAGGACACATTCTTATGTATATTCAGACGAGTAAACTCTTGTCATGTACTCTTGGATCTCTCCAAGGTGTGTCCTACATTGATAGGTGAAACCAGGTCACTGCAGGCACTAAGTAACCTGTGATGATCTGAAAGTGTTTCTCTAGAATCACTTCACGGACTAGAATTAGACTGGAAAGTAACTTTCAGCTTGGGAGGGGCGGGGCAAGAGGATGGATTCTCTTCTCTATGATTCTCCTTCCTCGTTTCTGAAACGTTTGGCCTGGCTTCCCTGGATGTGGAGAGTGGGACAAGAGGAGTGATAAAGGGGGCAGGAATAATCTTCCTTACCAGGCACTGCTGGAGGCTGCTATCTGCCCCGTGGCCCTGCTCAGTGTGTAAAGCTAGTGCCTTTCTCCAGCGAGCTGCTTCGTTGAGAGATTGTTTCCTTGCGGAGCAATTCCCTTCGTGCAGGTGCTATCCCTTCCTTCTCGTGGCCCATCACTGACTCTTCCCATAGACCCCGGGAGCCCTCAGTCGCCGTGGCTTCCTTCCCCTGATGGCAGTTTGCCAAGGCATCCCCACCAAACAGCGTCATGGTCCCCAGAAGAGGCAGATGAACCCCACCCAGAATTTGTCCTCAAGTGCCCAGGCTGGCAATGCCACGCACGCATGGAGACGACACGGAAAGGTATATAACTCACATAATGGAGATCTCTGGGCAGCAGGGCAGGCCTCTTGAGCGGGCCCCGAGGGGCTTGAGAGAGCAAGGGAAGACCAGCCTGGGCTTTTAATGTGGGGCAAGGGTTCCCACCAGCAGAAGGAGGCCCCAGACTTTCTAGGCGCATGTTCACATGGAGGCCCGGGGAGAAGAGGAGAGTGGGGCTTGAGAACTGTCAGTAGTCAGACGTGAAACACAGAGTCGGTTCCCTCGTTACAAACAGGCTCTGCACCAGCGCATCCTGGCCCAAATCAGCAGAGGGGATTCCCCCCCCCCCCACACACACACACATCTTTTCTCTCTTGAACTTGGTAGGCAAGCCACGGCAGCGTGGTGATTTGCTAACTTGATTTTCAAAGGCAGTCTTTGGTTAAGAGTTTACTGAAATCCAGATGAAGGAAAGCTGGCGGCTGAACATGAGTGGGTCATCTTCCGGAATCATTCAGGTCTCGGGCAATGAGGCGGGAAGAAGAGAAACCAGGGTGGGGATTCAAAATACGTTGTGGACGTAGGTTACCCACCTCTTGTTAGGTTTCTCACTCTCCGGGGCTTCTCAGCTTTCCTCCGTTTGGTGTCAATCAATTTCAGCTTTGTGTTTACGTGATGAGAAGCAGAAATATAGATTAATACAGCCAACAGTGCGGTGTAGAAAGAGCTTCGGAGACTTGGTGGACTGTGCTGTTTGTCCCGGGAAAGGTTTTCTGACGTGGTAACCAGGCCGGGATCCACAGCGTGACCAGGATTGCATGACTGAGCTGTGAGCGAACGGCCCATTTTGTACACCTCGGTCCTTCTCTGCCAGCTCCCATGAAAAACGTCCTCTGCCAACTCCCGTTACTCCCATTTTCTGCTGGCCTGATTTTTACCTTTGTTCTCGACACCTTCATTTGTTTCGTCTTGCAAGCTTAATTGAAGTTTAAGGTGGGCAGGCATTTCTGGAGACAGAGCGGTCTCGTTTTAATGCTATGTTGCCGCCGGAAGCCGGCTTCTTAGGAAGTGTAAAATCTGGAGGCATTTTGTCTGACTCCTTCCGCTTGGTGAAGTAACTCAAGGACCAATGTAGATCGTGTTGGAGTTATAGTAACATTTGAGAAAGCAGCACGTGTACGTGCAAAGGATGTATGCAAAGGCAAGCGTCGGGATGCGGGAGTCCTGGACCATCTGTGGTCCCCAAATGGAGCCTACATTTCTGGGGATAGAAGATGAAATGCTGCGAACTTCCTGTTGGAGAAAGGTCTGGGAACTTCCGGTTATTTTCAAACACGGTGACTTAGAACACGACAGTTTTCTCTTTGTCATTTTTATGGCACTAGACATTGTGTAATAAAGTTTTCACTGTAGATAAATTAGAAAACATTAAAGTATCAAAATAAAATGCCCCAATTCTACCACTCATCAATCACCATTATAAGCTGTTTTGTATTTCTGCACGATTAGTTAAAATAGTATCATGTTCTGCACTTTTTTTTTTTGAGAGAGAGAGAGAGAGAGAGAGAGAGAGAGCGAGAGAGAGCACACAAGTCTGGGAGGGGCAGAGAGAGGAGGAGAAAGAATCCCAAGCAGGCTCTGTGCTGTCAGCACATCTCCTATTTATCTTTACACGTCAGGGGCTATGTCACCGACCTTGCTACAATCTTAGTATAGTCCGAAAGCCTCCTTCCTGCTCTCTTACCCCCTTTACTTCTCTGGCCTGAGCAAGCAGCCTTGAGGTCCATGAACCTGGCTCAAAGCTTTCTACACTGTGCTGTCTGGATTCCCTGTTCACCTGCCCCTGAGTCTCTGTCCTGTTATACGGCCTCTGTCTTCAACACAGGTGGCTCAAGTCCTTTCTCAACACGGCAGCCCCACCTCTCTGGCCACGGGGCTGGACGCGCCTACCTTGGGCTTGGCCAACAATAGTGACTCAACCTCTTAGTCCCGGAGAGCAGCCCAGGGCTGGGAAAGTGACTCGAGTGAGGTCAATCGGAGCCCTTCTCTGGCGTCTTATCTATTCTAATGACAGAGGCCAATCCTGTCTTTGTCCTTGCCTCGGAAGCTAAAGGGAGCTGCTGTAACCGTGTGTCCCATCACGCAGCAGAAAGCCTGTCTGGGGAGGAGAAAATAAACCAAAGAGAGCCAATCGTAAGTGGGGAGAGGAGACAGAGGGTACCAGGCTCAGGCCTCTCCAGATGACCTTCTTCCTTGTCATCCCCAAGGCCACATTTACCGCCAGACTTCCCTCTTAATGTGTTTCTTAAAAATTATTTTTTTTCTTGGGACTGGTTTTGGTTGGGTTTCCAGCATCGGAAGCTAAAACTAAAAAAAGGTCCTGACTCAATAAAATAGCTGCTTTATAGAGTTGTGAGTGTTAAGTTAAATGTTGTATTTGCTAAGTGCTTAATTAGTACAGGATCTGACGAATGGCAAGCACTTACTAACTTTGGGTTAATAGTATTGGGAGGGCTTGTCTACTTCCTCGAACCTGGCTGGGGAAGTGTCATCCGTGGCATTCAGCGGCATCGGCCTTATCTGAGAGCCTGTTAGAGATGCTAAATCTTGGCCCCTATATGTGATCTCCTCAATCAGACTGTGTACTTGGTAAGGTCCACACAGGAGCCCTATGCAATATATGCTGTAAAAAACACTGGCCTGTGTATGGTGATGAATTAAAAAAAAATTTTTTTTTAATGTTTATTTATTTTTGAGAGAGAGAGAGACAGAGCATGAGCGGGGGAGGGGCAGAGAGAGAGGGAGACAGAATCCGAAGCGGGTTCCAGGCTCAGAGCTGTCAGCACAGAGCCCGACGTGGGGCTCGAACTCACGAATCACGAGATCATGACCTGAGCTGGAGTCGGACGCCCAACCGACTGAGCCAGCCAGGCGCCCCGGTGATGAATTTTTGGCTATACCACCGAAGGCATGGTCCATGAAATAAAGAATTGAGAAGCTGGATGTTATTAAATTAAAAATTTCTGTCTGTGAAAGAGAAGACAGAAAGACAGAAGGAGAGAAGACGCATCACAGACGGGGAGAAAATATTTGCAGAGACACATCTCAGAAAGGACTGGTATCCAAAATGCACAAAGAACTCTGAATGAAAAGACAAGAAATAACAAGTGTTGGCAAGGATGTAGAGAAAAAGCAATTCACATGTGCTGTTGGTGGGAATGCAAACTGGTGCAGCCACTGTGGAAAATGGCACGTGGGTTCCTCAAAAATTTACAAAGAGAGTTGCCGTATGATCCAGTGATTCCACGACTGGCTATTTACTCGAAGAAAACGAAAACACTCCTTCAAGAAGATATATGTACCCCCTGTATTTATCGCAGCGTTATTTATAATAGCCAAGATATGGAAGCAACCCGATAGATACACGGATAAACAGGAAGTGGTATACACTCACTCTAATATTACTCAGCCGTAGAAAAGAATGTCACTTTGCCACGTGTAACAACATGGATGGACCTAGAGTTCGTGTTGCTAAGCGAAATAAGTCAGAGAGAGACAAATGCCTTTTGATTTTACTCAGACCTGGGATTTAGGAAACGAAACAAAGAAAAGACACAAACAAACAAACAACATACCCTTGAAGAAAGAGCACAAATTGGTGGTTGCCAGAGGGGAGGTGTGTGGGGGGAGGGGTGAGATCGATAAAGGGAATTAATGGCACCCCGATCGCGATGAGCACTGAGAAAAGTATAGAATTGTTGAATCATTATATTGTACACCTGAAACTAATGTAACACTGTTACAGTATACCTCAATTAAAAACTTTTTTAAATAGGAGCGCCAGGGTGGCTCAGTTGGTTGAGCGTCCGACTTCAGCTCAGGTCATGATCTCATGTGGGTTTGAGCCCCACGTCGGGCTCTGTGCTGACAGCTCAGAGCCTGGAGCCTGCTTCAGATTCTGTGTCTCCTTCTCTCTCTGTTGCTCCCCTGCTCACGTTCTGTCTCTCTCTCTCTCTCTCTCAAAAATAAATAAAGATTTAAAAAAATGTTAAAAAACCTTTTTTAATAAAAAAAATGACATCTCTCTCATATCTATATCTATATCTGTATCTATATCTATCTATATCCAAATTATAAAATTATAATATAATTGAATTATATACTATATAATTACATACAGTATAAAATTATATAGTATATAATTCAACAATAAGAAATTCTTAAAATTCAACAATAAGAAAACAAATGAATCAACTTAAAAATGGGCCAAAGATTGGGGCGCCTGGATGGCTCAGTTGGTTAAGCGTCCGACTTCGGCTCGGGTCATGATCTCGCGGTCCGTGAGTTCAAGCCCCGCATCGGGCTCTATGCTGACAGCTCAGAGCCTGGAGCCTGTTTCAGATTCTGTGTCTCCCTCTCTCTCTGACCCTCCCCCATTCATGCTCTATCTCAATAAATAAACATTAAAATTTTTTTTTAATTTAAAAAATGGGCCAAAGATCTTAACAGACGTCTCACCAAAGAAAATATGTCAGTGGCAAAGAAGCATATGAAAAGATGCTTCACATCATATGCCATCAGGGAAACGGAAGTTAAGACGACAGCGAGATATCTTTACGTGCATACTAGAATCTCAAAAACCCAGAACACTGACAGCCCCAAATGCTGGTGAGGATGTGGAACAAGAACTCTCATTCTTGGGAATGCAAAATGGTACAGCCACTCTGGAAGACAGTGGTGTTTTGTTTTGTTTTTTAATAAAACTAAACATACTGCTACCATATGACTCAGCATTCTTGCTCCTTGGTAATTACCCAAAGGAGTTGAAGACTTAGGTCCATACAAAAGCCTGCACATGGATGTTTCTAGAAACTTTATTTATAATTGCCAACACTTGGAGGCAACTAGATGTCCTTCAGTAGGGGAATGGATTAGTAAGCGGTGCTACATCTAGATGATGGGATGTTATTGAGCCCTAAAAAGAAGTGAGCCCTTGAGCCATGAAAACACACAGAGGAATCTAAAATGCATATTGCTAAGTGAGAAAGCCAGCCCGAAAAAGCTACATACTTATGATTCCCAATATACAGCATTGTGGAAATAGCAAATCTATGGAGACACTAAAAAGTTCGGTGGTCGGGGCGCCTGGGTCGCTCAGTCGTATGGGCGGCTGACTTCGGCTCAGGTCATGATCTCCCAGTCCGTGGGTTCGAGCCCCGCGTCGGGCTCTGTGCTGACAGCACAGAGCCTGGAGCCTGGTTCAGATTCTGTGTCTCCCTCTCTCTGACCCTCCCCTGTTCATGCTCTGTCTCTCCCTGACTCAAAAATAAATAAAACGTTAAAAAAAATTAAAAAAAAAAGTTCGGTGGTTACCAGGGGAAGAGGGGAGGGGGATGAATAAATAGGCAGAGCACAGAGAATTTTCAGGGAGCTGAAAAAACCCAGTAAGACACTAAATGAAGGACACATGTCATACCTTTTGCAAAACTCATAAAATGGACACTAAGAGTAAACCCTAATGCAAACTATGGGTTTGGGGTGATTACGATGTTTCAATGTAGGGTCATCGATTGTAACGTAAGTGCCATTCTGGACAGCGTTGTGGACAATGGGAAAATCTGTGCACGTGTGACAGCACGGGTCTGTGGGCTCTCAGTTTTGCTGTGAACCCCAAACTTTGTTTTTTAAGGTCTTTTTTGAAAAAGCACTGTCTGGACACCAGAAGCACAGGCAACAAAAGTAAAACCAGACAGATTAGACCCAAATCAAACTTCTGCACATCAAAGAACACTCCCCACAGAATGAAATGCGGTTTAAGGTATGGGACAAAATATCTGCAAATTATATATCTGATAAGGGGTTAATATCCAAGATATATAAAGAGCCCTCCACCAAAGACTCCAAGTAACCCAGTTAAAAGACAGGCAAAGGATTTGAACGGACATTGCTTCAAACATGGCATACAAATGGGCATACATAAGCCCAAGAAAAAAATGCTCAATATCAGTAATCATAAAGGAAATGCAAATCAAAACCACCACGAGGTGTCACCTCACACCCTATAGGATGGCTACTATAAAAAAAAAAACGAATATTGGAGATGATGTGGTAACATCAGACCCCTTGGGCAATGTTGATGGGCATGTAAAATGGGGCAGCCTCTGTGGAAGGCAGGTCTTCGAGAAACTAAACAGAATTACCATATGATCCAGTAATTTACTTTTCTTTTCTTTTTTAAATTTTTTTTTCAACGTTTATTTATTTTTGGGACAGAGAGAGACAGAGCATGAACGGGGGAGGGGCAGAGAGAGAGGGAGACACAGAATCGGAAACAGGCTCCAGGCTCCGAGCCGTCAGCCCAGAGCCCGACGCGGGGCTCGAGCTCACGGACCGCGAGATCGTGACCTGGCTGAAGTCGGACGCTCAACCGACTGCGCCACCCAGGCACCCCAGTAATTTGCTTTTCAATAAGCACTTAAATGAGTTGAACACAGGAACTCAAATAGATTCACCCATGTTTGTTGCAGTACTGTTCACAGTAGGCAAGGGATAGGAGCAATCCAGGTGTTCACTGATGGATGATGGATAAAGAAAATGTGGTTTATCTATACAACGGAATATTATTCAGCTGAAAAAGGAAGGAAATTCTGACATAGGTGCTGAGCGAAGTAAGCCGGTCACAAAGGGACAAACACTGATTCCACCCATAGGAGTTTTCTGGAATGGTCAAATTCTAGAGACCGAAAATAGAGTGGTGGTTGCCAGGGGCTGAGGGGAGGGGGTCAGAATGAGGAGCTGCTATTTGACGGGGACATTTTCAGTTTTATAAGATGAAAAACTTCTGGAGATGGGTTGCACAACATTGTGAATATAATTACCACCACTGAACTGCACACTTAAGAACGGTTGAGATGGTACATTTTATGTTATGTACGTCTCCCCCCCACCCCCAATTCAGACAAGTGGCAAAAATAAATAAAAACTTAAAAAACATTGGCCTGGTTGACTGGAGGTTCTCTGATGGAAGGGTCTGGGGAAAAGAGATGTCACAAGTGTTTGTCCTGCTAATTCCAGACAGACTTCCGAGTGGGCGTGTGCCACGGAAGTCAGAAGGTCAGCGACGTAGAACAGAGGATTCACACACAGGTGGAAAGGGTTGGCGATGAGAACATCAGCAGCAAAGAATTTACAACTCGCAGCCTTCGTCTGTCACCTGGCTTTCACAAAGCTCGAAAAAGACTGTTCATAATTGAAGTTTGACATCGCTCTCCCATAACGGTTACCTGGTCCTTTACAGGACACAGAGTTAGAATTCTTTTCTGACCCAACTAGGGCAAGTTTGTTTCCGGTCTAAATGCAGCCCTCAAAACACAGAAAGGAGAAATTCATTTCTAGGTGAGTTGAGTGAAAGTTTGAACTGATTTGTAATTTGGAAACAATCCTAGAAACGGTCTTTAAGTCATCAGCTCTTATCATACAGATCTTATGAAAGTATCAATGAGAGGAAAGTTCTCAGGACCATTTTCATTCACACCCAGTGGCTGCTTCTAAGGCTGCTTCTGACAGATAGAACTTTCTGTGGTTCAGTCAAGAAAATTGGAAAAAGAATTCCTGGCCTGAGATTCTTCCTTCCTTCTCGGGTTCCGGCCAGTGTAGTATATACACAAAAGGTACTTCCCAAATTGAGATCCAAATATTATGTTCATGACTAGACGAGGGCCTGACGCCCACTCAGATGCATGGCTTCTGGGAAACTTTGATGGGGACGCAAGTTTGACCTGTGCTCAGAGTAAGGCTTTTGTGGCAGATTGAAAAATGGCTCCCTAAAAGACATCTGTGTCCTAATCTCTGGAACCTGAGAATGTGACCTTGTCTGGCAAGAAAGTATCCTCGCCGATGTCATTAAATTAAGGATCTTGAGACAGGCAGGTTTTCCTGGATTATCCAGGTGGGTCCTAAATGCCATCACATGCATTCTGTATCGGAAGGAGGTAGAGGAAGATCGCACAACTCACAGAGGAGAAGGTGACGCGGACAGAGCAGAGAGAGATTTGAGGATGCCGGCTTTGACATTGGAGCGATGTGGCCACGAGTCAGGGAATGCTGGCCACAACCAGAGGGTAAGAAGCCAGGGACAGCCTCTGGAGCAGCATCTTGTGGACACCTTGATCATGCCCCAGTGATCCTGATTTGAGACTTTGGGCCTCCAGAGCTAAAAGAGGATGACGCCAGTTGTTTTGAATCATGAAGTTTGCGGTCATTTGTTATAGCGAACAAAAACTAGTACAGTTTTAATTATGAAAACTAAATAAGACCCCCGTGCCATGTGCATTCATCCTTGGGACTCCAGTGAACGCGCCCAGACGCAGGCATCCCCAGGAGGCTAGCTGCCAGGAAGGCAGGAGCTGGGGCGACGGGCCAACAGAAAGCCTCTGCACGGGTGAGGAAGAGAAGGGAGAGACCCGCCTTTGAGGCACAGTGACCCGGCCCGCTAGTAAGTATGGCCCTGTGAACTCTGTATCTCCACTCCAGCTCCCTTGGGGAGGAAAGAACAGGAAGGTAACAAGGGACTGAAATGGTTGCTTACAAAACGACCCCAAACCCGCCTCCCCACCTCCCATGTACACATCACGGGGAAAGGAGCTTGGGCCACAAATGGCCACAACCGATTCCATTAGATTCCCCTTTTCCCTCTCCACCCCTTCAACGTACCCTGCTTTCTGTGCCCCATTTCGGTGCGTGGCGTCATCCCATGCCCTGTACACACCAGGAAGAGGGGCCCACCCTCGACCCTTGACCCTTCTATCCTACCTCCATGTCCAACTGGAAATTGAAGCCTCTTGATTCCCCACTAAAAATGCCTTGGAAAGAATCTCCCTTTTTATCCTTATGCCCTCTTCCACACGAGCTTTACGATACCCAAATCTGATCCATTGTTTTCCCAATGGAACCCCTTTTGTTGGCTTCCTGTTATGTTTAGCACCGAGTTCTAACTCGCTTTGATTTGAACTCACTCTTTTGAGCTTCAGCGCCTTCATTACTTTTACTCTGCCCTTTACTCCAAACTGTCAACTACGGTCATACTGATATTGCTACGTCCTGACTACGTCATGGCTTCGCGTCCGTGGTCCTTTCTGTGGTGTGTCTTCCATGGCTCCCCATCAGAACCGGGAGAACAAAGCCCAGCCTTCTGACGGTGCCTCTCGCTGACACTGAAGGAGGAAACCCGGCCAGAGGGCTTCTGAGAGGATAAGTCGGCCCGGACGTTGCCAAATCAGCATCCTTGTCATTTTCAGCAAGAGTCTCAGAATTAATACATTCGCTCCAAGAATTTCCAGACGGCCACCTGAACTGAGCTGGCTCCCATCCTTGTCATTCTTCTAGAGGGTATACGTTCATTTCTTACTTACGAAAATTTGGCTTACTTTTATCTTTAATAAGCTCTGGTTTATAAGATGCCAATAGCTGCACTTGTAATAACAGCTTTTTGTAATAAATTAGAAGAAACAATGCTTCCGCTCCCAATCTAGACTGCTCCCTCCTTCTACTCCTTCTGCTCCCTTTCCCCAGTGTGTGAACTCCTGCAGAGTTGCCCACCCAATCCCACCCTGGTGCTGGTCACTCAGTGCTTCCTCCCCTGCTGGGGTGTGTGCAGTTGTGCAAAGACTGCCTGATGGTGTCCGCAGTAGATCTCTTGGAATAGAGTGAATTGTCGTATCGGAACGGGTCTGATGATGTGCAGCTGTTGACCAAGTGCCAAAACTTGGAATTGTTTGAGCATTTACCCAGAAGTGTTAAACCGGAAGTGACTGAGCTACCTAGAAGAGTCAAGATCATGAGATTTTGTCCCCACCACCAGACGAGAGGAGGGCTCGTGAGCATGTTAGGTTCGGCCAGGGAGGAACACGTGTTGCATCTCTGCACAGGTAGATTTTAAGGTATTAACATCCCACTGGACAGAAGCCAAGCCTGTCCCCTGAGGAGCAGCTGACTTCCCACCTACACAAAGCACCCTTTTGCTCTGAGCCTGGGTCTAAACTGTTGCTTCTTGGAAAGAAACTTTGGTTTTACCCAACGCCCTCCTCACGAGCGATAGCGACTTTTGTGGGGAAAGGCTATTATTATGTGTAGTGGGACCTATAGTCCATCCAATGTATGAAAGTCCTCTGCATCTTTCTTTTCCTGCTGTTGGTTGATTGGCATTTATGACTCGCTAACCCACTATCTGTAGGTCGGTCACAGCAGCTCCTGTTAATGGATAACATAGGGAAATCTGCGTACCATACGCAATATGGCAGCCATCTTCATGGATAAACAAATAGAACCGAAGATTTAGGTCTTCTCTGCACTTTGTACTGGAATCATCAGTTTATGCGTGCTGTGTAAATGTAGGAGAGGAGATAATGGTAATGACAATGACCTGGAGATTCCTAGTTATAAGCACTGAATGGGTCTGCTACAGTGAAAGGGTCTGCTCAAGCTTTTTTAGCCTGTATCCTGTTTGGGATCACGCCGTGCAGACACCATTCAGATGAAAGAGAAGACTGCTTCTTCTCTCTACAAGGTCAAGGGGGCTGCAGCCACAATAAATGACATTGGCTGAATGCCTGAGGTGACCTCGCCTCTAACAGTGAAGTCCTGGAGATATTTCGGACCAGCTTTGTGAAAGTGAGGCGATTAGCCTGGTAGCTCTGGGAAAGACTGTGATGTGCTCTGGGTGCACATTTTGGACTCTGTCCACCCTTGGGTGTTGTCGCTGGGAGTGAAACAACCTTCCTCTGCCCAGTCAGACCTCCCTAATGGTACCTTGACTTGCTCACGCAGAAGGTCACTGGAATTATAGGCACATGCCCTGTCCACTCCAACATAGTTCTTCCCCCAGCCAAGACCAATAACTATGGGAAGGAATAACATGCGGCCATTCCTTTTTGGAAAGTTTTACATCCTCTCACAATGCCACCCACATCTGTGCCTTGGTCACACTCCTGCAACCTGGTCTTCCTTGTAGCAATTGGGTCCATTGGTGTCCTGAGTCTATTTTCAATATTCTCCTCTGCCCCAAACACCTAGTGAATAGTTATCTACCAAAGTTCTGGACATCAAGCAAGTACTTGACCAGCGAAGCCCCATTTCTTCCTCATTATACTCAGAAATAGGACTCATGGAAGGAGCCCAAAACTAATTGGGAAAAAATGGAAAAAATAACATTAGACGTGAGAAAAAAAGGGAGCGAAACCATGTAGGATAATAGGAGAAGGAAACAGTTATGATGACAAGACCGAATCAATAGGATCAATAGATTGGGGGATGACACACGCAGGACATGATCATAAGAGGCAAGAAACTTAGGTGGAGATTAGCATGAACACACGAGTCGTTAACAAACAGGAGCGACAGGTTGTGTTTTGTGAGATGAAAGGTCCAACCCATTTAATCCACCAAATGATTTTATTCTTTTGTTTTGTTCCCCCCCCCCCCCCCCCCCGTAGAATCTAGTGGTTGTCAGATTCCTCTTGCCTCACTAAATTGCCTGATTTACTTTAAGGATATAATTACCCTGCTCCTATTTTTTTTTCAATGGTTATTCAATTTTGAGAGAGAGAGAGAGAGAGAGAGAGAGAGAGAGAGTGCAAGCAGGGGAGGGACAGAGAAGGAGAGGGAGACACAGAATCCGAAACAGTTTCCAGTCTCTGAGCTATCAGCACAGAGCCCGATGTGGGGCTCAAACTCACAAACTGCAAGATCAGAACTTGAGCCTAAGTTGGACGCTCAACCAACTGAGCCACCCAGGTGCCCCTATAATTACCCTGCTTTTATTTATTTATTTTTTTATTTTAATTTTTTTTAATGTTTATTTATTTCTGAGACAGAGAGAGACAGAGCATGAGTGGGGGAGGGGCAGAGAGAGAGGGGGACACAGAATCTGAAGCAGGCTCCAGGCTCTGAGCTGTCAGCACAGAGCCCGACGCGGGGCTCAAATTCACAGACTGCGAGATCATGACCTGAGCCGAAGCCGGACTCTCAACCGACTGAGCCACCCAGGCGCCCCTTACCCTGCTTTTAAAGACAGATGGGAAGACTGAAGCAGAGGAGAGAATTGTGTCCTGGAAACATGACAGAATGTTCTCAGGTTGGGTGGCAGAGAGACTGTCCACAGCATAAACAGAGAGGAGAAGGTAATAAGGAACATTTGATCACATCTATAAACGGATGAACCAGAGTGTTCCCTAGACTGAAAGGCTCTTTGTCCTGGGATTACATCTTTCTGTGAGAGTTAGGCTACCCATTGAGTCTGATTCCACAAGAAACAGAAAATAAAGGAACAGAGGGTAGACAGAGAAAGAGAATCCAGGGAACCAGGCCTCCCCAGCCTCGTGGCCATCTCCTGCTTCCAACAGCTCCTTCCTTCAGCGTCCTTCCTCAGTGTTGTCCCTGAGTGCCCAGGGTCTCCCCAGTGCCATCTTGGGCCCCTTGGCAACTTAATAGGGAGGTCATAATAGGGCTTCTCCCAAGGCTAGGAATGGCCAACATTTACTCAGCCACTTTACAGATAGCCTACGAATCCTTATACATGAGAAAACAGAAGATGACAGAAGTTCAGTCATTCTACCGAGTTCTGCTAAGTGGTCAAGTTGGGCTTTAAGGCCATCTGATGCCCAAGCCTGCATTTCCTCCACTGAGCTATGCTGTCTTGTTCACAAGATAATATATATATTTTTTCAAAACCTTATTCGGACTGTGTGACTGCAAAGGAAAACAAGCCCAACAAATACTAGATGTCTTTTGGTTTGTACTTTGGGAGAGAACACAGGTTTGCTGACTTTTCCCTGGATCATTTTCTGATCAGTGTCTGGTTAATATCTTTCAGTACCTACATGAAGGGCATTTCATGTAGACCCTACATCTTCTCGAAAATTCATTCCGTAAACCTTCCTGAGTACCTACTAAGACCAGTTTCCATGCGATGTGTCTAGAGATGATAAAAACACACCCCTACCTACAGGATGTTCACGGTTATGTGAAAGGGACAATCATGGGCAATGAACTATATATAACCTGACGAATGCAGCGGTACAGGCCAACCACCAGAGCCAAGAAAAGGCTTCATACCATCTTCCACAACTATTTACTGGGTGCTTCCTATGCCTCTCTGTTTCTTTCTCTCTCTGTCTCTTGCATGCCCAGTATGATAGTTCCAAGAATTGGATTTGGGAATATCGTGGCTACCTGCTGTTTTTTTTCTTTTTCCTGTACCTCTTTTCTGATTCTTTTGCTGGTACGACACCATTTCTCTTTGGGGGAAACTGTCCTTTCTCCACTCGGTCCGTGTGACTCTAAGTGTGGCTTGACCCTCTTCCTGGTACGGAGACAGGAGTAAGGCATGGCCAGTCAGCATGTTCCACACTCCTGTCCAAAGATAGGTTTGGGAATGAGCATGTGGTCCAAATCAGACTAGATGAGAGTTAATCCCGGACACTCATTTCTTCTGTGGTTGCTAAGCAGGTAGGATGCATACCTGACTATGTGGGCTCCCCTGGGAGAGAGCCTCATGGAGAATGAAGCTGACTTGGAGGAAAGACGAACAACAGGCAGAGATGTACTGGACCTGGGCGATCGCTTTGCATCCTGGGCCCAGCCATGTGTGAGCAGATGTGTGAACTTGCAGATGCGTGATCCCCCAAACTTCCAGCACAATCTTTATACCAGCTCAATAAGAGGAACACGAGTAGCTGTTAATCACGTGATACTCTCTGACTTTCATCGGCTGTTCTTGGTGAATAGCTTCTTTGGGAGGCCCACTGGAAGAAAGGAGTCGAGCAGTGTAGGATCCAGGCACGCCTGGGTCCCTGGTCATCAGTCACGAGACTGTCAAACGCCGTGGATACTCTCAGCAGAGGTCATGGCAGATATTTCCCCCGTCGTATTCAGATAGGATTTAAGTTCTCTAAGAGCCTTGCGTCAACAACATCAACAGTTATTTGCAGGGTCATGTCACTGCCTTTCTCATCCATGGAACTGTTAACGAACTGTGGCTACAAAACCTGAAAAAGTGTGAAACGGAAAAACACCCAAACCTCTGTCTCCTGTGATGTTAATGTATAACCGATTACTTGCAATCATCACTAATGACTTGAATTTGAAATAAAACACCCTTTCCATTATACTTGGAAAAGTATGGTGCTGGATGCTGGCTACATTTGTGAGCAGAGCATAATGTATAGACAGGAAGTTGAATCACTGTTGTACATCTGCAGCTAAGACAACATTGTGTCAACTCTACTCGAAGTAAAACATATATTTATTTTATTTTATTTATTTTTATGTATTGTAAATGTTTGTTTTTGACAGAGAGAGACAGCATGTGAGTGGGAGAGGGACAGAGAGAGAGGGAGACAGAGGATGCAGGGCTTGAACTCACGAACCGAGTGATCGTGATCTGAGCCGAAGTCAGACTTCGGCTGAACCACCCAGCCTCCCCTAAAAAATTTTTTTTTAAGTACAGATACCACTGACAGGTCTTTCTATTAATATAAAGTGCTAGTTGACCACCACCCAACTGTTAAAATGGCTAAAAAAAAAACCCCAAACTATCAATAACATGTCTGGCAAGAATGCGCAACAACAGGAACTCTCAGTCATCACGGGAGATGATGCGAAACGGTCCCGCCACTTTGGAAATTGGTTTGGCAGTTCTTACGAAGTTAAATAGAGATCCGGCATATGATCAAGAAATCACACTGCTAGGTATTTGCCTAAATGGGTCGAAAACTTACGTTCACACCAAAACCAGCACACTGAATGTTGACGGCACTTCTAGTCACAATTTCCCAAACTGGTGGCAACCAAAATATCCCTCGAGATGCGGCCGGATGGCTGGGGTTCATCCGTATAATTGAAAATTATTCAGCAATGTGCTGTGAAGCCACCGACGTGGAGAAAAGCGAAAAAGTCAGCTTGGAAATGTTACATATGGAATGAGTCCCACTATGTGACATTTGGATAAGGCAAAACTATCAAAATTGTAGAAACATCGGTGACTGGCTGGAGGGTGAGGGGCAGGGAGGGAGGGGCAGGTTGTGCACAGATTTTCACAGCTTTAGTGAAACTATCAGGTATGACAGTGTGAAGGTGCATTGGTCGACAACTAAAACTGCCAAACACCAAGTGTGAGCCATAATGTAAACTAGAAACTTTAATCAGTTTTAACAAACGTACCACACTAATACGGTATTAATACTGGGGGATACTATAAAGGGAGGGTTTTACGGAAACTCTCTGTGCTCTCTGCTCAGTGTTCTGTTCTGTAAATCTAAAAAACTGCTTTAAAAATGAGGAATTAACTTAAAAATGCTATCGGTAAGTCTTAAATAATTCATTCAATGACTTAGAATGTTGAGCAAAGACTTACATAAAATGCAAAACAATAATTTAGGTGGGCGATGTGATTTGAGATGCTGAATTTTATAACAAGTAATAAGCAATCAGATTGAAAACTTAATAAATAGAGGAGTATTTCTAAACGCACATGTGGTCAAATTTGCTGGAAAATCTGTTTCTCCATTTCTAGGCTTTCTATGCAACTCTAAACACGATCACAGAGGATTGGGTCAATCAGAAATTACCTGTAAATATTAAAAAGCAGAACAAAAGTGACATGGCTCAGCTCACGTTTTAGTGTTAAAATCTATATGTACGTGGCAACAATCAATGCACATTGGTAAACACGTATCTTGTGATTAAAATAAAATAATTTAAAATAAAATTAAAATAAAATAAAATAAAGCATTAGTTGAGGAAGTAAACTTATCAACTCTCCACCCCGCTCACAGAGCCTACAAAATACTAAACAGTGTACAAAAGAAACGTAAACACCCATCTAAAAGTTCAAACCACAGGGTAGGCTTTGCTATTACTGGCTGCAAAGTGTCATTTTAAATCAAAATGACAATACATATGGCAATGTGTTTCTAGGAAGACTTTTCAGCTGTGATGGAATAAATCCTTCTGCTCCAAGTTATACTACATGTTGCCTGCTGGCTGAAAGAAATCATTGCCCTGCAGATGACTCTAGATTTAATTTTTGCGCTTCGAGGCGAACTCCTGGGGGGCGGGGGGGGGGGCATATATTTCTTCAAGAACAAGAACATTCCCTGTGTAAGCTCTTCTCTTCTGTGCAATATTCGATTCCCCGTGGCAGGTATAAGGCTTGCCCATCAGCGTCATCAATCGCTTAGAGGACACGTTGCGGGTGATCTGAAAGATCTAGCGAGTGGAACCGAGCAAATTAGGCCTGTCCCCGCCGTTTTATCTGTATTTATTAATGGCAATAATCCCGTCCTAATCTTCTGTGCGGCACTTTGTCCATCGTGCGGCACCTAAGGCTCTTTAAATGATTTTCACTGATGTCCTCCTTCTGCGGCACAGGGGCAAGTCGCAGATGGCTCTAATTCCTCAGCATGACGCCACGGGGTCCACAGGTTCTCGCCGTTCCTGCTGTTAAGGGAGTCTGTGCAGGCTCATCCTCTCCTCCCCCGACAAGAACTTCTCGTTGATGAAGTAGGCACTAAACAAATCAAGGCAGACCAAAGTAAGGCCGTTTTAAAGAGACGGCGCAGTTTTCGGGCATTGGAGTGGTTAACCTCGATCTTGTCGCAAGGAGGAGCGCATTTGAAGAAAGAAGGTGTCAGTCGGATGAAGCCACCCCAGTCAGTAACGAAAGTCAAGTCAGTAGGGGAACATGGGCACTTCCGACGGAAGCTCTGTGGCCTGGGGGAGGAGCCAGTCGCGTTCCGGGTTTCCAATTGGCTGGTCCCACTGCCCCACCCCTAGCTTTCGAGGGATGGGTAAAGGGATCGAGAGTTGATGGACCCCTTGGGAAGCCCATTTGTCTTTCTTTCTTTCTTTCTTTCTTTCTTTCTTTCTTTCTTTCTTTCTCTTTCTTTCTTTCCTTCTTTCATTTTTTTAAACATTTATTTATTATTGAGAGACAGAGAGACACAGAGCATGAGAAGGGCAGGGGCCAAGAGATGGAGAGACACAGAATCTGAAGCAGGCCCCAGGCTCCCAGCTGTCAGCACAGAGCCTGATGGGGGGGGGGGGGGGACTCGAACTCACAAACCGGGAGATCATGACCTGAGCCGAAGTCGGACGCCCAACCGACTGAGCCACCCAGGTGCCCCTGGGAAGACCATTTCTACCAAGCATTTCTCTTGTGCACTCACCCTCCCCTCTCTGGTCCAATGCCATGGTCATGGTCACCTTAGCAACCTTCTGATTATGAAGAGGCTTTTCATGTACATGTTCTAACTATAGGAGAGTGGTTTGGCCATATACGTTTTGAAATTTAGTGTTTTCTGTGATATAAGTTTTTTCTTTTTAAAACAATTTTTATTGTGGTAAAGTGCACCTACCGTAATATTTACAGTTTTAACCATTTCCAAATGTATAATTCATGGGCATTAGGCATATTCACAACGTTGTGTTACTATCATTCCTATCCATTTCCAGACCTTTCTCATGAGCTCAAACAGAAACTCTGTCCACATTATATACTAATTCCCCATTTCCTCTCTTCTTAGCCTCTGACAAGGGCTAGTCTTTCTGTTTCTCTGAATTTACCTCTTCTAGGTACCTCATATAAGTGGAAAATGCAATATTTGTCCCTTTATCTGTTTTCATTCATTTAGCATAATGTTTTCAAGGTTCACTTATGTTGTAGCATAAGTGAGTAAGGAATAAGTTTTATTCCTTTTTAAGGGTGAATTACATTCTACTGTATCTATGCTACGTTTGTTCATTGATCTGGGCATTTGGGTTGTTTCTACCTTGTGAATAACGCTGCTATGAACATGGGCATACATGTTTTTGAGTCCCTGCTTTCGATTTGTTTGGGTAAATACTCAGAAGCAGAATTGCTGGATTATATGGTAATTCTGTATTTAACTTTTGAGAAACTGTCTTCCCTAGTGGCTGCACCATTTTGATTTCCTGCCAGTAATGCAGAAGGATGCTGATTTGTACACATCCTCCCCAACACTTGTTCTTTTCTTTTCTTTTCTTTTCTTTTCTTTTCTTTTCGGGGAGGTGACTAGCCATCCTAATGCATGTGAAGTAGTATCTGATTGTGGTCTGACTTGTAGCTCACTAATTGATTCCTGATGTTGAGCGTTTTTCATGGGCTTATTGGCCATTTATGTATCTTCTTTGGCGAACTGTCCATTCAAGCCCTTTGCCCACTTCTTAAACTTGAGTTGTGTGACATTATTTCATAATGTAAATTTGTGTAAGTTTTTCTTTGGCTATCTAATTCCCTTGTGGAGGGAAAGACTGTGTCGATTGTGTTGACTCAAGAAGCTTGGCATGGCAGTTATTTCTATTATGAATTAAAATTTCCCTGTGGCTTCATACTTCAGTCTTCCGAGCCTGACGTACGTGAGTTCATACCCAGGAGATGGTTTTGGTCTTGAGGTGTGGCAAATCAGATTCTGAACAGGGGAGGCAGAGGCCTAAACCCAGATCACCATTTATTTCATCACTGTGATGAAAAATACCCTCTGAGGCTTTGGGCAGAGAGCTATTGGCTCTCCCTGTTTTTTGGGTTTATGTAAGAGCTGCTCTGTCTAGTGGTAGCCACTAGCCACAAGTGGTTTAAAACTAGCCTTTGAAATTAAATTGCGGGGCACTTGGGTGGCTCAGCCGGTTGAGCGCCCGACTTCGGCTCAGGTCATGATCTCGCAGTTTGTGAGTTCAAGCCCCATAGCGGGCTCGCTGCTGTCAGCACAGGACCTGCTAGGGACATCTGTCCCCCTCTCTCTGCCCCTCCCTCACTTAACGATCTCAGAAAAAAAAGAAAAAGCAAAAGAGTGAAAAGAAGAACAACAACGTGGTAACTGAATGAAATGTTTGGGAAGAATACGGCTTGGGGTTTTTTTGGTTCCCTTTTCTAGTATGATTTCGCATGAAATGTATAAAGCTCACCAATACGAAAAGGCACACCACTACGGAAAGCATAAACATATTTTCAAGAAGCAGCGGACAAGCTAATGAGCAGCGTTTACTGTGCATTATGGATCATCGTGAAGCCAAGGCACCCAGAGAATGGTCTGGAGGGCCAGCCGGCCAGGACTGGCGTACTCATTGCTCAGTCGATGACGGAGCCTTGCTCAGTGCTTAATGAAACAGTTCTGATTGTTCTCCGAGTATGAGAAAATGCATTTGGAGACTCATGCTGGTGGTTCTGCCCTCCCAATTAAGCTCATTACAAATAGGTCCTCAGCCAATTCACTTTTTCATTATTAAGGGGACAAATCATAACAGAGCGTGAATAGAACTAATTTACCATGGTAAATACTCAGAAACTTAAGTGGAGTTGAAATTAGGTTCATTTAAACCCCAAGAGCAAATTTATTTCCTGTTTCAAGACCCTTGCTTTTCCCGGGGGGCTTAACGGGGTGGGGGTGGGGGCAGCTTACTTGGCATCTGAGATGAGCCTCAGCACAGGGCTGACACTGGCTCACCTCTGGGGGGTTTCAGGGCGACTTCACAGAATCTTCCTCCACCCCAGGTGCACCAACCAAGAGAGAAACTGTGGACGTACAGATCACATCTAAGCTTCGACTATTATTTATTGGGGTAACAGTGTGTGTGTGTGTGTGTGTGTGTGTGTGTGTGTGTGTGTTTCTCTCTCCCTCCCTTTCTTCCTCAATCCTTCCCTCTTTCCTCCTTCCCCTCCCGCACCTCACATCGCTGAGTCTTTCTCCTGAGAGAGAGAACACTTCAAAATCATACCTAATAGCCAAATTAAATAAGCATATGTATCTAAATTTAATAAATGGATGTAAAACTCACCAAACTTCACGTAAAATATTTTTTACTCCTTCCAATTTTATTTTCTCTGTGGATATTACAGTTTGTACAAATGACACATTTGCATCTTTTTAAGTAACATTTTGCAAACATCCGTTTTTAAAATGCTAAGTAGTCCTTCTTTCCTCTTCACTCCCTCTTCCTTCCTTCCTTCTTTCCTTCTTTCCTTCCTTCTTCCCTCCCTCCTTCTCTCCCTCCCTCCCTTCCTCTCCCCCTCTCTCCTCTTCCTTCCTTCTTTCCTTCCTTCCTTCCTTCTTCCTTCCTTCCTTCTTTCCTTCCTTCTTTCCTACCTTCTTCTCTCCCTCCTTCTCTCCTGCCCTCCCTCTCTTCCTCCCCCTCTCTCCTCTTCCTTCCTTCCTTCCTTCCTTCCTTCCTTCCTTCCTTCCTTCTTCCTTCCTTCCTTCTTTCCTTCCTTCTTTCCTACCTTCTTCCCTCCCTCCTTCTCTCCCTCCCTCCCTCCCTTCCTCACCACTCTCTCCTTCCTTCCTTCCTTCCTTCCTTCCTTCCTTCCTTCCTTTCTGTTTTTGTATCTCTACCACAAAAGTAGACTTGCAAAGAAATTTTCTATTCCTATGCCTCTCAAAGCATAAGGAAATGCAGATTCAGAACAACAAAAGCTCTTTTCAGGGTCTGCCCTTTAGACACACGGGAGGTGGTATGCTGTTGTGTGGAGGGCTTTTTCTTCTCTCTCTTTTTTTCAGTTTACTTTCAATTTTATCTTTTATTTTCCCCTTCTCATTGGTTTAATTTAATTTTTGAAAATATTTTGAACACGAACGTGTTTCTACACGTCAAAAGTACACCTCAAGGTAAATCAGGGAAGTGCTGTTCCCCGCTAAATGCCTTCCTGTGGGCAATCTGCGTTCCTGTTCTCCAGACAACCCTCCCTGGGTTTCCTTCTGAATTGCCATTAAAGCATCCCCTTCAGAGGGAATGCTTACCTTTTCTCTTCAAAGCGCATGCGAAGTATTACATCATTGTCCGTTATTTTTCCGGAACACGTGTCACTTCACAAATAAAACGCATTTGGTTGGCTTTTCATTTGGACAACCCTCTAAGTGTTTTGTCATAAAATATGGAAAATCTATCAGGAAGAACAATTTTCCAGGTCCTGCAGACTCATTACAAAGTGTTCTATAGCTTCTGCTACATTTTACAGGCTGAGAGTCTAAGGTGGACCCTGCGGTCCTGGCCTCCTGGGCAAACTCCCCCTCGGGTCCCCTCCCCATGCCATGTGGGCAGCACCCGAGACTCACCTCTAACCGGCAGAATATGGCAAAGGCGATGGGACGTCCGGTCCGTGATGATATCACGTAAGACTGTAACTTCTGTCTGGCTGGGACTGTCTCTACTGACTCTCTCTCTTGCTGGTCTTGGGTTGAGCTGGTGTGTGGAGAGGCCAGCACTGCCTTCTGCCGGCAGCCAGCACGGAGCTGAGGTCCTCGGCCTCACAGACAGCGAAGAACCGAACCCTCCCTACCACAGACCCTTCCCTGGCTGGGCCTCAGAGGAAAGCTGGCCCCCACCTTCCCCCGGATTGCAGCCTTGAAAGAGGCACGGAGGCCTCGGACCCGGCTAAGCTGTGCCTGGGCTCTTGATTCCAGACATCATGAGATTGTGCATGTGTTTTCAGCCAAGTGTCCACTGAGGAATGAATGGATGAAGAGAATGTGGTATACACACACACACACACACACACACACACACACACACAATGGAATATTACTTGGCCATCAAAAAGAATGAAATCGTGCCATTTGCAACGGTGCGGACGGAGCTAGAGTGTATCATGCTGAGCGAAGTAAGTTAGTCAGAGAAAGACAAATACCCCATGATTTCACTCCTATGTGGAATTTAGGAAACAATACAGATGAATACATGGGAAGGGAAGGAAAAATAAAGGAAGATAAAAACAGAAGGAGGCAAACCATAAGAGACTCTTCAAGACAGAGAACAAACTGAGGGTTGATGGGGGGGGGGCGGGCTTGATGGGCATTAAGGAGGGCACTTGTTGGGATGAGCCCTGGGTGTTATGTGTAAGTGATGAATCACCGAATTCTACTCCCGAAGCCAAGACTACACTCATGTTAACTAGCTTGAAACTCAATTTAAAACAATTGAGAAAGAAGACACTTTTGTGGTACCTTTTGTTACGCGGCACCAAACGACAAATGCACGGGTCCCGCCCGTATCAATGCGGGTCGGTCCTCGCAATAGTCGCCTGCTTCTGACGACTGCGGCGGGGGGTGGGGGGTGGGGTACGTCTCTGACCTTCACTTACAAACTGTCACCACGGTTCCAGTCAAAGCAGCTGGGGCGCCATGACACGGTTTCTCCACCAGGCGTTTTGATTTCAAAAACTGCTCTTACGGCGATGTCTTCTCTAGTAAATCTTTCAGTTGGTGACTCATTAAAAAAAATGTCATTTATCATCCATCTCCTTCCTGGAATAGCATCTGGCAGGTGCATAACTGAGGTATCGGAAGCATCTGTGCCTTGGTCCGACTACATAAGTAATGTTGCCCACCGCGTAACTTATTCTAATGCTTTTATCTTTACATTTTAGTGATGTTTCCTCAGTCCCTTCCAGATCTGCTGGCAAAGGAAAGCATTTTCATTTGTTGATATATATGTATCTGTGCAGCCATTTTTCTGCCAGGGGATGAATGGGCGTTTCCCTCATGAGGGTTTTTCCACTGAGTGAGAGACTTCAAAGGAACTTCGAAACAATGATCATTAAACCTGGTGAGATTTTAGAGGTACTGGGTACCCAGTTACTAGATTAAAACATTTTTTTTAATATTTATTTATTTTTGAGAGAGAGAGAGAGAGAGAGGGAGGGACAGAGCATGAGAGGGGGAGGGACAGAAAGAGAGGGAGACACAGAATCCAAAGCAGGCTCCAGGCTCTGAGCCGTCAGCACAGAGCCCGACGCAGGGCTCAAACCCTGAACCACGATATCGTGACCTTCTAGTTACGCTTTGTTGTAATGAGGGAAGGGTACCTCGGCTACTCGCCTTTCAACTATTACCCTGGCACAGCCTTGAGCATTTCAAGGCATTCCTCTACTCTGCTCATCTAGAGTATCAAAGGCCCTTCCAGAGAGCACACTGGGAGGGAGGGGTGTCTGCAGATTTCAAGGTTAGGGGAGAGGTTAGATAGAGCTGTCGGGATGAGTTTGTGCATGAGCCGACTGGCTTTTTGTAGGAGCGTACTCTTCACACTGATGCTAAATGCCACTGGGTACAAAATCTCGCATGTTTATGAGCTATTAATATTGATTTTTGCATATCAAATCAAAATGGCCAAACAGGCATTTTAATGTAGGGGGATAACTATTGATTCTCACCACTCAGGGAAGTACATTTGCTTAGTCTTTGGGATTCATTATTGCAAACTGATGTGAGTGTAGAAGAGGGAAATGTGACTTCAGCATTTAGAATAAAAGACGATCTTGAGTATTTATGAAGCTACTACATCTGGTGAGCTAAGGGAATCTATCTCCTTGTTTAAAATTTGTTTACTTTGAAAGAGAGAAAGAGAGCAAGCCAGAAAGGGGCAGAGAAAGAGAGAGAGAGAGAGAGAGAGAGAGAATCCCAAACAGGTTCCACACCACCAGCACAGAGCCTGATGTGGGGCTCGAACTCACGGATTGTGAGATCGTGACCTGAGCCGAAATCTAGAGTCCATCGCTTAACCAATTCAGCCACTCAGGCGCCCCAGGGAATCTATCTTTATTCAACATCTCTGTGCAACACCAGGGCTTACCCCACACAAAGGTCTGGTGGAGTAAATGACAAAAGGCGGAGAAGAAAATTTGTCGCTCGATTTCTCCTAAAGAACCATTCCAGGCACTTGATTCTTCACTGGGCAGAGGCCGAGGTGAATCTCAGGGGAAATTGTGAGGAGGGGAGGGTGTGGAATTTAAAATAAATGTCAATTTACCTGTTACACCCAACCACGACCATTTGGAAAGTTATGGAAACCACTGATTTTTGCGTATGCGACATGGAAAGCTGAGCCAATCAGTTGGCCATAGTGTTCGACCCGTAGGTACAGAATTAATGAATTGCAGTTAGGGTCAGAAGGGAGGGAGTAAGAGTCCAAGGTGCAATAGTTTCCAGT
The DNA here is from genome assembly GCF_022079265.1 of Lynx rufus. Lineage (NCBI taxonomy): Eukaryota > Metazoa > Chordata > Mammalia > Carnivora > Felidae > Lynx > Lynx rufus. The sequence continues at coordinate 151,736,384 of NW_025814867.1, forward strand.
GCCCTTTGAATGATCACCCATGGTAACACTTCCTTTTCTATCTGCTCAGAGACCACCAAAGACCTTGAACGGCCACCAAAGGAGGTCCATGCATGGTTTGAGGTCCTGGGTGGCATCCTCAGGCCAAGAAATCAAGCATCCAGGGCTGCTTAGACTTATTGCTTGTCTGGCTCAATGTCAAACATTACATAGCCTCGATTTCAGAAATTCCTGATTTAGAAAAATTGTTTTGGCTATAGAGGAAAGACGGAGTTTTTTTTTTACAAAGATCATTAATAATTATTAATGGTGTATTAATCAAATGGATATTCTTTTCAAGATGGTGGGCCATGACCTCTGAGAATTGTGGTAGCTTATTCTTTTCTCAGTAAGTTTCAATATGCCTGATAACTCACGATAGGGTTACAGGAATAAAAGTTATAGATGGAAAATAGTTAATGGTAGTCAATTCTTAGCACTGAATTTCTTTCCTAAATTAACATCTGATTGCTTTGTTTTTTTTTTTAAGTTTATTTATTTATTTTGAGAGAGAGAGAGAGAGAGTGTGAGCAAGGGAGGGGCAGAGAGAGAGAGAGAGAGAGAGAGAGAGAGAATCCCAAGCAGGCTCCATACTCAGCGTGGAGCCCGACACAGGACTTGATCTCACAAACTGCAAGGTCATGACCTGAGCCTAGATCAAGGGCTGGACAATCAACGACTGAGTCACCCAGGGGCCCCTGATTCTTTCATTCATTGATTTACTCTTTTTTTTTTAATTTTTTTAATGCTTTTATTTTATTTTTGAGAGAGAGAGAGAGACAGAGTGTGAGTAGAGGAGGAGCAGAGAGAGGGAGACACAGAATCCAAAGCAGGCTCCACGCTCTGAGCTGTCAGCACCAGAGCCCGACGCGGGGCTCGAACTCACAAACCGTGAGATCATGACCTGAGCCGATGTCGGACGCTCAACTGACTGAGCCTTCCAGGAGCCCCGATATTTTTAAATAAAATGAGAACTTAGGGAAGACAGCCCTTCATCAAGCCACTCAGTACTTCTCTCACACATGCGCCTGTACGGATCTATTCTTTTATCTCTCAGGCGTGCGTCCCTAGCACAGTAATTTAGTTTTGGCCAATTCATATAAATGAATTAGATTTAATGCTCATTCTTTTGGATCTGTTTTTTTCTCACTCATTAGGTCTCTGAGAGGCCATGTCATTAGATGTAGCTATAGTTTTTATGTTTTTATTTCTGCTGACTCTTTACTGTTTGTCCCTATTTATTACTGTTCACGTATACTGCGATTTATTTGTCATTGTTGCTTACAAACATGTGGGTTGTTGCTAGTTTTAAGAGTAGTGATGCTGGGGCGCCTGGGTGGCGCAGTCGGTTAAGCGTCCGACTTCAGCCAGGTCACGATCTCGCGGTCTGTGAGTTCGAGCCCCGCGTCGGGCTCTGGGCTGATGGCTCAGAGCCTGGAGCCTGTTTCCGATTCTGTGTCTCCCTCTCTCTCTGCCCCTCCCCCGTTCATGCTCTGTCTCTCTCTGTCCCAAAAATAAATAAACGTTGAAAAAAAAAAAATTAAAAAAAAAAAAAAAAAAGAGTAGTGATGCCAAAACATTCTGTCTCTTGATGTAGCTAGACACACACTTCCATCTGGTATCCACCTAGAAGTGGAACACCTTAGCCACAGATATTTGTGTGGACCATTAATAAATAATGCCAACTAGTTTTCTATAGTGGTGACGCCAATATTCGCTCCTGTGAGCCGTGCGTGCGTGTTTTCATTGCCTCAGTTCCTCACCACCACTTGGCATCATCCATCATTTTCATTTTTGCCTTTCTACGGGTGTGTGGTGCTTCTACATCATGGTTTTATCTGGTATTTTCCTGCCAGATTTCGTGTATTTATTGGCCACTTGGGTAGACTGTTCGAATCTCTTACTTATGTTTCTATTTTGCTGTGTTTTCATTCTTCCTGATTTAGGGGAACTCTTGACATATTCTGGATGCAAGCCTGTTGTTGGTTTTATGTTGCAAATTCCTCGTCACCTCTGTGACTGTTTTAAAAGTAAGTTATTTTTTAGTTTTTAAAGTACTTTTTTCCATTATGAGCTGGGAAATGGAAATCGTTTCCTAGGGTTGCTGTAATAAATGATCACAAACATGGTGGCTTGAAACAATAGGAGCTTACTGTCTCACAGTTCTAGAGGCCAAAAGCATGAAGTCAGGGTGTCGGCAAGGCCAACCCCCCTCCGGAGGCTCTAGGAGGGAATCCTTCGTTTCCTCTTTAGCTTCTGATGGCTGTTCCCATTCCCTGGCTTGTGGCACTGTCCCTCTAATCTCTGCCTCTGTCATTCCATAGTCTTCTCCTCCTCATGTCTGTCTTCTCTTCTGTTTGTTAGAAGGACCCCTCTCATTGGATTGAGGGTGCACCTCAACAATCTATGATGATTTCCTCTCTGTGCAGACGCCATGTCTAAATATGGTCACGTTCATAGGTTCCAGGAGCTAAGATCATATCATTGGGTGGGCCACCATTCAATGCACTGTGGAAGTCATGCATTCATTCACTATTCTTTCAGTAATTACAATCAAAGGTAAAATATGCACCTTTGACTTACTACAGACAAATATAAATTAATGTCTCTGGTCTTTCCCCCAGAAACCATAAGGACACTAGAATACTTTAATTGCATTTACTACCCTCACAATCTACATATCACTGCTAGACTATATTTTATTGTATTTATCGTCCGCCTAAGAAGGCATCATTATTATTTCTTTATACAGTCAATACATGGGTAGCACAATAAAATGGACAGAAGTATTAATTTTTGTTGAAGTATCTAATCAATGAATAGTTTCTTTTTCTTCAAATGGAAAAGGATGGATCGGATTTAATTATTCCAAGTGGATCTTACTCATTTATCCACGTTTTTACTCTACAAATGCTTATTTAGTACCTTCTCTGTGATAGGGATTGGAATAGAGGACCAAGCATCTGGAGAGGATCTCTAAGATCATCTGGTAAAGTTACTGTGCTGTTAAGAAAACTGAGAGTTAGTAGGTTCAATGACTTTCTGTGGCAGGAGGTCACATAGTCAGAAACTTTGGGTCCCCAGGGTAGCATTTCTAATTCCTGGAGTAGACATGAACTATCCACTTAATAACTGCATTTGAAACAGGCAAGACTACGTGGGCATCTAAGAAAGATATGCAGAAAAGTGTTGTTTTGTGGACACAATGCATCTCCACACCTTGGAACATCTCATACATGTATATCGTTGGTCAAATATAACAGCCAAGACCAATTCTGGAAAAAGACAGGATCTGTGGAAGGTTCTAGTAGTGGCAAACTTTGATACGTTATTAGTAATGATCATAAAAGTTAATATCTCTTGAGCACACACACTATGCCATGTGATGTGCTTTATGCTAGGTGCTTTATGAAATTGATGTCATTACGCTCGACCCTCTTTTAAATGTAAGGACATATGGAGGCACAGAAATCCAGCTGGTGACCTGGTGAATGGTGGAGGCAGGTGCTAACCTGGAGACCTGGGCCCTCTCCTACCTTCCAGGCCGTCCCGGACCTGGGTGCTGAGCCACAGAAAGGCTAGCTATTCTTTCCAGGTCCTCCCTGTGGTATTCTAGCAAATTCCCAAGATCACACCAGTCCTCCAATGGAGAGAAGGGGAGAGAAGAGCAGCCCAATCCTTTCCCACTTTTCTTAAATCTCTTGCTATCATCTGCTTTTGATGGCTTTTCCATGTGTTGAAGAAATAACTACCAGTTTCCATCTAAGATACGGCCATTGTATCAGAAAGAGGGACAGCTATGCAAACAGTCAATGTGTCCCATGTGGTTTGTCCACGTGATGCTGGCATCGTGACACAGTGAACGGGGACCGATGAGCAGGGAGACTGTTGGGAAGTGTCCTATTTTAACAAAGTGTTCTCTCTTTGGAAAAAAATCACCCCGGAGGGTTTGCTTGGCCATCGGGCAGGCACTTGTTAAAAGTGCCCATGTCTCTAAGAGGCATTAAGGAACTGACAGAAACATGTCGCCGTCACTTGTGAATTCACACCAACTGTGATGAATACGGATGAGAGGGAGCAAGAGTTCTAAATGGACCTGTGCGGACTCATCGCCGTGCTCCTGACATCTGACAGGCTGGTTTTCATGAGGGGAGCTTCGGGACACGGGTTGGCAGTTGTTGTGATGATGCCAAGTGCCATGAGGGACTGGAATGTCAGCATCCGTATTCTCTGCAGGGAAGACGCCAGCTTCAGGTTCTAATTACAAAGCCACATTGGCGCCTCTCAAACATCATTTAGACCAAATTAATTCTGATCGATCGGGCCCCATTCTTGCTTTTAGTCCGGGGTTGTTAGCTGTGTCCGTAACTGGATTGAAACACACACAGTGGCTTCGAGAATGATGAGGATGGGCTGGCTTTGCCCACCAGTGTCCTGTAACAAGCCCCTTACATTAGGACATAAATAACATCACATGTCCTTTGGAAGGGACAGATAGCAGCATTACGGGCACTGATGGGGTTTTTTTTCCTTCACGTTTTCTAAATTAAATTTTGTAAAATATGCTTTACAATGGTAGAAGGTAAAGTTCCAAGGAATCATGAGAGCTGCTTTTCTCCTTTGCTTGTGAGGGAGGCTGAGGTGGGATCTAAATTCTCTTCAAGTCCATTCTGTGCCTCTACAATAGTCCCACCCAGCACATACAGATGTGACGAACACCTTCTCCGAGGTAGAGAGGAGAACGTACGGATGCTTTCCCTGTCGCCTCCCCCTCTGGGAACTGTGTTAGTACATAAAAGAAAACTAACACCTAACATCTAAGAATTAAAATGTCTTAAATCCTTTTAAAAATATTCCATAAAAATGATGACAGCAATTGTTTCTGTTTTTAATTTTTTTTTTTTTAAAAAAAAATTTTTTTTTTTCCAACGTTTATTTATTTTTGGGACAGAGAGAGACAGAGCATGAACGGGGGAGGGGAAGAGAGAGAGGGAGACACAGAATCGGAAACAGGCTCCAGGCTCTGAGCCATCAGCCCAGAGCCCAACGCGGGGCTCGAACTCACGGACCGCAAGATCGTGACCTGGTTGAAGTCGGACGCTTAACCGACTGCGCCACCCAGGCGCCCCTCTGTTTTTAATTTTTAAAGTTTGATTGTTTCTTTGCTCATTTTGAGAGAGAATGGGGGGAGGGGCAGAGAGAGAGGGAGAGAATCCCAAGCAGGTTCTGCACTGTCGGTGCAGGGCCCGACGTGGGGCTGGAACTCACAAGTCACGAGATCATGACCTGAGCTGAAACCGAGAGTTGGACGCTTAATCGACTGGGCCGCCCAGGTGTCCCAACAACAGTTGTTTCTTAACATCCTTGTGAAACGTCAGGGAGCCCAGGAAGGTGCGTGACCCAAACACCAACGTTATTTGGGACAAATGGCCCAAACCATTTGTGATGAAGACAGGGGTCATCTCCAGCCCAGGGATAACCACACGAGGGCGAAAGTAGTCCTTCTTGGACAGAAGTCTAATCGGACCCCAGGAATCAGGGGTCATTTTCAGCAAAATTATTTCAAGCGTTTCCAGCAGGCAATGGACAGAGGCACACAGCAGACTTAAATCTGGTTTTCATCTTATCAAAACTCATTGCTCCTAAGGCAAGCTACCAAATGGGCAATGTGACGGTTACTGAAAATCAACAATGTTCAAAGTCCTGACATCAGGTTTTTCTCTTCCAAATTGCAGAAGCCATACATGCTTATTGTTTTTTTTTTTTTCAAAAGAGACTCTTGGGGTGCCTGGGTGGCTCAGTCGGTTAAGCGTCCAACTTCAGCTCAGGTCATGATCTCACCATTCACAAGTTCGAGCCCAGCATCAGGCTCTGTGCTGACCATTCACAGCCCAGAGCCTGCTTTGGATTATGTGTCTCCCTCTGTCTCTGCTCCTCCCCTGCTCACGCTCTGTTTCCCTGTGTCTCAAAAATAAATAGACATAAAAAATAAAAATATAAATAACAAAGAGAATTTTCTCCCCCCGACCACTCTCCAACTCCATTATCCCAGGGCCGGGGTGGGGGGGGGGGGTGGGGGGTGAGGGGGGTGGGGTTGGGGGGGTGGCTAACATTAATAGCACATGTTTTTTGTGCCTGTTTTTCCTGCTCCTATAAGTCTTTTCCAGGCATTTATACACCCTGGGGAATTTTTGTTTATTTACCAAAATGTTTTCTCAATGCATCAAAAATCCCTCAACAAGTGCATCGATATGGATCCATATTTTACCTTCTCACTTCTTTTTTTTTAAAAAAGTTTATTTATTTATTTTTGAGACAGAGAGACAGAGACAGAGAGAGCACCAACAGGGGAGGGGCAGAGACTGGGGGGGACAGAGGGTTTGAGCAGGCTTCAGGCTGAAAGCAGAGGGCACGATGCAGGGCTAGAACTCATGGAACCGTGAGATCATGACCGAGCCCAAGTTAGATGCTCAACCCACTGAGCCACCCAGCTCCCCTGAAGTTTATTTATTGACTTTGAAAGAGAGAGAGAGAGAGCAAGCAGGGGAGGGGCAGAACTAGAGAGAGAGATATAATCCCAAGCAGCCTCCACACTGCCTGACACGGGGCACAGTCCCAAGCCCGTGAGATCATGCCCCGAGCTGAAATCAAGAGTGGAGGCTCCATGGACTTAGCCCTCCAGGCGCTGTGAGTTTGCATCTTCATAGGTGTTACAGGATCGCATCCCACACGTTCCAGAAGGAGGAACCAAGTCACATTTCTGTTGGCTGCTTTAAAGAGTTCCCATTTCTCCACATTCTCGATACGACTGGGACTTCCATTTTCTAATATTTGTCCATCTAAAGTTGCTTTAATTACATTGTCGCTTCAATTACTATTGAGTTTGAGTTTCTTTCTCCTCGTATTTGGTGCTCCTTTGAGTTGGCTTTTCTACAAACCAATTTTCTACTACATCATTTCTCTTTTCTTACCAATATGAAACCTTTGTAATATTTTATATGGTTTCTAAATCTTTAGCTTCTTAAAACCCAGCTTATAGTACGTATCTGTAGAGATACAGATAGATAGACGTCTGATGATACCACCATAAAATTTTTCACACTGCAAGGGGGAAGCCTCTGTCTTTACCTGATCCCGGATATCCCCCCATGGACTTCACTCTCCCCTGGGCGACAGAGCTGGGACCGCCCAGCCAGTGTGCAAAGAGGGTGAACTACAGTGGGGTGCAATCTGTACCCCTTTCCTGGCCACGCAGAGCCCCACTCTCCTTTCCAAGTGGGTCCGGATGGAGAAGTGAGTGGGTGGGATTCTGATCTCCCTTAGCATCGTTGGCTTGGACCAAGTAGCCCAGGGGAATGGTGCTAAAGGCCTGAACCGGGCACTAGCAGTGAGAAGGAAAAGTTAGGTAAGATGATAACATTATCATTATTTCATACCTTTTTTTATTAAAAGATTTAAACGATATTGCCAAGGACTTTGTAAGTCCCCCGAATAGCGTTATGGAAATTAAACGGATGACAGACATTTTCTGGAGAGGCAGTTAATACCACACCGTATTTCTGGGGTTCCCTCCCTTCAAAATGACCCCCTATTTAACAGTGGAGGAGGGTTTCTTGCCTCCCTCTTGACTGCCACTTTTCTCCTAGGCAGGGACATCTTGTATCTTTTGTGTCTCCACAGTAAAGGCACCCCGGGCCCCCAAAGACACACACACACACACACACAGTCCTCCCAAGTACATGGCAGCTCTCTACAAGTCTGCCAAAGAGTCCCTGCCCCTCGAGGACCCCTTGGCCTTAGTGAGCAGCTGGTAGCAGCAGGAGCCACAAGGAACTGGCATGACCATAAGGCCTGGGCACACGACGGATGCCCCGCTGCTTTCGGTGCCACACCACGGCTGTTAGTTTTCCATATGGGCTCACATGGCCACTCAGCGGGAGACACTGATGGGATTCTTAGGGGTTCATAAATTATACCCCCCTCTTCACCACCAGAGTTGGAAACCAACGGGAAAGCAGACGCAGAAGCAGACAGATGGAGACCAAAACATCGGTTTTGTTGCTCATCAAAGGGAGGTGGTTCCATGTAGCTCATGCCTTCTCCTGATGGGCTTGGCTGCCTCTCTGCTCGTCCCTTCTCCTGTCTGCTTTTTGGAGCAGCTCTCGAGCTGGGATCCCTGAGTCAGAAATTTTACCCTTTGGCTGCCTCCCATGGGTCCTAGGTGGAGAGGGAAGGAAGGAGATTGCATCCCTGCTGCTTTCAGTCTTCTAAGAGATCAGTCTTAATGCAATCATGGAGCATAAGCCTATGGCCGACACCCATTCCTCCTTGGCAAGAGATCGGTGAGACTACAGCAAGAGGCCAGGCGTCATTCAAGTAACTTCCCCTCCACATGTAAATACAAGAAATGGGAAAAGAGTTTCCCTGTGCTTTTGACTCTCTTAACCATTGGATCCAGAGGTGTCCTGCCCTGCTCTGGTGGCTGTCCATCTGGCCAGCCCTGCCCCTGACTTCAGATGCCCATTCCTCCTTGGGGCACATTCCTGGGACTGCCACTAGGAAGCGTATATTTTGCTCCCAGAAGCTATCCATTGGGTTGAAATAGTGAAATGTTCACATTAACGTTGAGCCACACTGGAGTCGAGGCTGGAGATTTATTCTTCTATTTCTTTGCATTTTTTCCCAGCCGTATTGCTCAATGGAGCTTCTGCCGTGTGATTAAATGTCAACATTAAGATGATCTGGGAATAAAATGTTAACAACCTGGAGAGGGCTCAAGTTGAATATAAAGCCCTTCTTTTATTAAATTCTATTTTCGTAAGATAGACTATGTTATGCTGAAGTAGCAGGCAATCCCTAGATCTCAGTGGATTAACCCTGGGAAGTTTTATTCCTGAGGACTTCACTGGCCAGCTGGGGGCTCTGTTCTGCCTCACGGTGGTCTTTACTCTGAGACCTGGCTAGGAGAACAGCCACCATCTGGAATATTGATGGCCGTGTGCCAGACGGAGCACCAAGCTTAGTTAAGCACACGCTAGTGCCTAAAGCTTTCATTTGGCAGTGACCATGACTTTTCTGCTCACGTGTCATAGGCCAAAGCAAGTGACACGGCAATCCCTAAATACAAGAGGAGCACAGAAGCCCAATGCTCCCACAAGCCTGGAAGACAACAGCTGGGATAGTATAAACAGCCCTAAGGACTAGCACAAATTTTCAGGAAGAAACTAAAGCTACAAATATTAAATATTCTTACAAGTTAAAGTTTAGCCAATTTTGTGTCAAAAGTAATGAAGTCCAAAATTAAATATTCTTGCTCTCTGGAAGTCAAGTCCAAAGTCTATACGTAATTCCTAATTTTAAATTAATGTTCGACGAAATTAAAGCCCTCTTCTGTTTCTTTTTGTGTGCACTAGAGTCTGGGATTTTTCAACCATTGTGTGTGAACCAGGTTACCATCTGTCGCGATGGGCTTCATGCCTTTGGGCTTCAAAGTTGAGTTAGTTCCATTTTTTGTTCCCCACTTTAAAGAGTATAAAGTCGCCTGTGTGGTGACAGAATTATCACAGCACAGGCTTTACATCACTAACTTCAAGGCCTAGGGAGGGACCCCAAGCGAAATATGGCTCTCAGGACATCATACTTGGTTAAATCTTGACCTGTGTTACCGATGTCAAATATGCAGCGGGAGCTCCATGGTATCTGAGAGCAGGTTGGTGGACAGGGAAAACCCAGCATCCTTGGTTTCATCTTTGCGGGATGCCATTGAAGCCGGGGCACCATGATCTAGGGAGTTGACTCCATGGGAAAAACACTGCTTGCAAGAGGTCAATTGTGGCACTGTTTATATATATTGTCCCTTTTCTTGGAGGAGGCATTTTGGAGACATATTGGGACAACGCAATTTTCTTGCATAGTGTACAATTTTGTGATGGTGGCAGCTTTTCTCTCATCTTTGCATTTCTCCTATGAGTCTTATGTTTGGTGTCCTTCAGGCTGCTTTGAGGGTTGGCTCTGTCCAGTGGCGTGGTTGCCACCAAGTTTTATGACCACACATTTTAAGTCCTGGGACGTAGTGACTTGTTTCTGTTGCCGTCTGTGCAGTCGCAAAGGTCCGGGAAATCCAGCTTCAGGGATGATTTCCCTCTGGTTCCTCCCATCGGTTTTTGGTGAATCAAAGAACCCCCATCTGAAGGGTTCTAAAATCTTGTGTCAACATTTCAAATATCTGTATTCCTAGAGCATGGTTCTCACCTTTGCTGATAATAATTGAAAATCCCTGCCTACCGGCCTGGCTGAGATCACCCAGAAAGCGGTGATTAAAACTCCATCACCATCACCCAGAAAGCAGTGATTAAAGCCCCATCACCGTTGCCAAGAAAGTCCCGGATGCCCGGGGATGCTGCACTCTTGAGGTTCAAGAGAAAGCTGCAGCCATCCGCAGAGTGAGGCCTGTGGGGCCAGCTTGGAGGCATAGGGATGTTAAGGTGCCCCCTTGTTATGAGAAGCTCTCTCCCTGTAAGCACCAGCTGCTGGCCCTGTAGGATGGCGGAGGGGACAGCAGTGGCCATTTGCAGCTGTGTCCAACACATACTTGTCTTGACTGCCTTACAACCTTCAATCTCACCAACTCCCCTTTGTTACTTAAAGTTCCCAGCTTGTATCCAGACATTTATACCCTGTGCTCTCTATACATTCCATATACCGAACGTGTGGAATTTAGGGATCGATACGTAATGCCCCTTTTGGCTCACGTGATTTCCCACCCAACAGAATACACAGAGCCAGACTTGTAGGGATGAAATCCGGTTTATTGGTGATAAGAGCTGGGTGGGAGAACCCAGCTTAGGCAGGTGATCACTTAGGCTGATCAGTGCCCTCAGCTTCAGCCCTCCCCTCCAGGACTATCTTTGGCTCGGTCCACACAGGCACGTTCCGGTGGTCCAAACAGATTCACTGACCCAAGACTGCTGGCTCATTCCGGCCACGGAAAAAGAGGGACGAAATTCCTTCATTCACTTGGCAAATATTTATTGAACACCTAGTAGCTGTCAAGTGTGAACAAAATAGAAATTCTGCTCTTGTGACACTTATATTTCAGCAGGGGAAAAACATCCTGTTTGCTTACTGCTTTGTATTGAATTTGTTCTAATGAAAGTGACAAAAGGCTCACGGAGCTCCTTTCTCATGAGGAACGAGGTACACATAGTTCTCCCTAATCATTCTAAAGAAGTGAAATGCTATTTCTCTCCGGTAAGTGATGGGACCCATTGAAAGAGGCCATGCTGGGTGGGGCACCTCAGGTCTGCAGACCCGTGGACCCTTCTGCATTTTGCTGCTGTGGCTTGTAGCACATTCTGCGGGACTGGTTTCTGACTCCCCCACCAGGCTGGGAGCTCGGTGCTTAGAGCTTTGTAAAACTAGTGTGTGAGGTCCTAGCGAAGTGATCCAAGCCTGGGTCACTTGTGCCATGATAGTGCTTGTACATGGGAATAGAGGTTCGGAGAGGCATTTATTTTTGAGGGAGAAACTGGCAAGTCCAGATTTTGACCTTGTGAAACGTTGGGAGCACTACACCGTGCTCCTCGTATGGTTGGGTTTAATGGCTGTCTCGTCCCGCATGGGTTTAGACTGTTGAGGTGATAGAAGGTTCTCAATGCCCTCTGACCCGCATTAACAGTTACATTTTGCATCAGTTTGTATGTATCTTCGCTGCCCCACCTGTTTGTGCGTGTGTGTTTATTTGTTTGAAGTAGGCTCCACGCCTAATGCGGGGCTCGAACTCACAACCTCGAGATCGAGAGTCACATGCTCTACCGGCTGAGCCAGCCAGACACCCCTGTGGCCCCGCCATTTTTAAAAACCAATTTCAGTCCTCGAAGATTTTAACCAGCCTTCAGTCTTTTGAACTCCTCATTTCTCCTCCAACGTACCAATGTTGGGACAAATCCGACACCCCCAAGTTGGTGCGTGGATATAATTATGCTGTCACTGTGGGGATGATTCACTCTCTGAATTGTCGTCAGAAAGATTGTAAATAAATCCAGGACAAACGAAGCTTGTTTGATACCAACAAAGATAATATGAGCTCGGCCTGAAGGAAAACTAGTTAGCATGAGGATCCAACAGCACAAAGACCAGTAAGGAGAGTGGACCCACGTCTGTCTCCCTCTGAGGTTTGCCCTCCTTTACGTGCCATTGTTGGGCTGTGATTTCACCAACAAATCACTGTTTACATGCTTGCCCTTAGGATCATCATGTAATTAACATCTCTGAGCAAATGCCATTTTGTCACGTAAATGTATGCATTCCATTGCTAACTGGGAACGAACGGCCAGAGTCTGATGATTATGGCTTCGTACTCTGTGTTGAAAATATACACACATTTGGGCCTTGCTTCAGCACCATTATTTGTCACACAAATTTAGTTCTCTCGCAAGGGTGTTGTTGTTGTTGTTTAAATGTACCTTGTCAGGGTGAAAGCATTTGGGGTCAGGGTGACAGGGAAGGTTTGTTTTAACTTGCAAATTCCATCTAAAATTTTCAAAGCTCTCTGCCCAGCGATTACTTTGTCTTCCATACCATTCTGACACTTTCCGTTAATCCATAAAACCAGAGAAGGCTGAGCAAAAACGCACTCTTATCTTGTAGAGATAGTTGGGTCAGTTCAGGTCAAAGTTTTATTGGGTTTGGCATAAGAGCTATTGGAAAAATTTGTAGAAGGAGGAATAGTTACAGAGTGATCTTTAAAACGGATGTCAAAGATGAAAACAGAACAAAATTGGTTTCTGACTTTCAAATGTTACTCTTGTCAGAAACCTATAAGTTGAATTGGCACAGAGATGTATTTCCGGGCTCTTTAAACTATCGGGTGGAAAGTGATCCAAACTCTAAGTCTCAAAAAGAAAGACTTTGCAAGTATTAAAATACTTGATTGTAGTAAGTTTCCTCTGGGGTGTTAGATAAGTAAGGTTTACTAGTGTTGTTCCAGAAAACATAATGAGTAGATTATTCGTTATCGGTCCTTCGTTCATACCGAGTGGGGGTTTACAGCAGCCATGCCCTCTGGAAGGCACGAAACACCCATGTCAGCACGTAGGGCCATTGGAACACAGCAGCTCAAGCCGAGTGGCTTGAACAACAGACATTTACTGTCTCACTGCTCGAGAGGCTGGAAGTCTAAGATCAAGGTGCAAGTGAAGTTGGTTGGTTTTTTCTGAGAGCTGTGAGGGAGAGTCTGTTCCAGGCTTCTCTTCTAGCTTCTGGTAGTTTCTTGGCTGACGGAAGCACACCTCCAACCTTCACAAGACACAAGGTGTGTGTGACTGTGTCCGGGTTTCCCCCGGCTTCCCCCGGCTTCCCCCAGCCTTCTAGAATTAAGGCCCGCCCTAATCTAGTATGACCTCGTCTTGACTCATGACATCTGCAAAGGCCTTATTTCCAAATGAGGAAACATTCTGAGGTCCTGGAGGTTAGGGCTTCAACAGATGAATTTAGGGGGACACCCTCCCACCCGTAACACCACCGTGGTGACGCTTGGGCATCTCGGGAAGCGCCCACCCCAGGCTCTGCATCCCGCTCTGTCAGCACACCTTCTCCACCTGCCCTTGTTTCCACCTCACTGCCTAAACCCTCGCACTGGCACTTGGCGTGGCCATTAGCTTTATCCCAACAAGCACCTTCTAACTGCCCTTGACTTCTGATCCTTCCTTCCCAGAGCCCAGACCACCTTGATCCAGGCTGGGAGTCTGACTCCAGGCCCCCGCTTATTCCGAAAGGCGATTGTGCACTCTTGATAAACCACCAGCCTGCTTCTAGGTACCTTGGGGAACACAAGTCCTGAAGAAAGAGCCAGGCTGCCTGATGGCTCCTGCTTTGGAACATTGTTTGGGGGTGTTTGTGAGCACATTGCCCTAAAGGCTCCTTTGAAGTTGGGAAAGCAAGGTTGAAAAAGTAGAATAGTTTTCTGAGATTGTTTTTTTTTTTTAAGTTTTTTTAAAAAAAAATTTTAATGTTGATTTATTTTCGAGAGAGAGAGAGAGAGAGACAGAGTGTGAGCCGGGGAGGGGCAGAGAGAGAGGGAGACACAGAATTGGAAACGGGCTCCAGGCTCCGAGCCGTCAGCACAGAGCCCGACGCGAGGCTCAAGTTCACAAGCTGGGAGATCACGACCTGAGCCGAAGTCGGATGCCCAACCGACTGAGCCATCCAGGCGTTCTCTGAGATCATTTTTAATATTTCAATCCCCCTAGGGGGAAAAAAAAGTGTATTTAACATGGCCAACGGTCAGACAAAGCGCTTTGCCCGAAGATGCAATCACACAGCAAACACCTGCTGAGAACAGGATCTGAGAGCGCTCAGGAGGGAAGCAGCTGGGGTGTGTCTGGAGATGTAAAACCCAGTCCTTAGAGCCTGAATGAGGTGTGTTTCCTAGGAGGTTTGTGGTGCCACTTACACTTTTGACGAGGATCGCAAGGACATGGGCTCTCACGGGGAGAAGCCCACTCCCCCGCCGCCTAGGGCCGCAGCCACGCTGGTGTGTAAATATAATGTTGTCATAGGTAGCTGCTTTATAAGGTCTTCAGGTCGGTTGTGTGTGCCTCAGCCAACCTTCCACCTCTGCTCTATAAGGAATTTGGGTCACTTCTGCCTAGGCAAGAGTTTGGTCAGCAGTCATGTTTTAGTATGCTTTCTATGACTTCAGAGGCTGTGAGCTTTACTGACCTTGGCACATGATTTCTCCGAAAGGGTTTGCTTAAATAAATATCTCGATACCTGAATCTGGAATTTCACTAATTGACCAGACAGCTGAAGGCTAACCCTCTTATTCCCTAGAGTATTATAATCTGAGTTGCTCTTTTTTTTTTTTACTTCATATTTATTTTATTGTTAATTGATGTCAATGATAATTTAATCTCTTCTCAGTGGTTTGTCATGTTGCCACGCACAACAGTTATCTTGGCAGGCTCCACATAGCCCTGGGCATACTGACAGATGCTGACTTGGAATGCAAGGCGTGTGCGCTGAGTTTAGTGCGCACGTTCTCAGGACGTGCATTCGCGCGGACCCCTTGATGTTACTTTCAGATCATTTGGATGTTCCTCAAGTTGGAGTGAGACTCATAAGGTCCACTTGGCCAAGGTCATGCACCAGCCTTCCTGCAGAGTTAGGGTGTCAGAGCCTGAGCCCATCGCTCCTACTCATTGAGAGTTTTTCTTGCCCTCCTTAAACCCTCCTCTTCTGATCAGCTCAGCCACCTTTGATTCATTGGGACCTCCCGCACCTGTAGGGTATCTCTGACCCAGATCACGTCAGTTTGCATCCACTTCGTCATCCCGGACTCCTTCGTTGTAGAAGCTACGGAAGGATGTTTGTCTCCCCGCTGAAGTGATTTGTGCAAGGGACAGGCACGAGGTAAGTATACTAACTACATCACTGGTTCCCAATGAGGAATGAGTTTGCTTCCTCTCCCCGGGGATATTGGACAATGTCAACAGATTTCAATTGTCACGATTGAGGGGAGGGTACAGCTGCCATCTATTGGACAAAGGCCAGGGATGTTGCTCAACACCCGACAATGCACGGGGCAGCAATCTGGCCCCCATGGCAACCCCAAATGTCAGTCGTGTGGAGGTTGAGAAACTCTGTTCTAACGAGAAGACACTTTGGCAAACATGATGCCAGGCTACAGTCCCTTCCAAGCTTCATGTTTGACTGATAATGTAGAATCCTGACTTCTATTAAGAATTGCCTTAAAAATAAAATCCCTGAAAATTACCTGGAAGGTGAGGTCAGCTACTGTCTCACGCAAATTGAGGCAACACTATCCGGGTATCCGTCTGGCGTCTGTGTTCGTTGCCTAGCGATGCTGTAACAACGGAAATCTACTGTCTAGAAATTTACTGTCTCACAGTTCTGGAGGCCGGAAGTCCAAAATAAAGGTGTCAGGAGGGCCACACACTCTCGGAAGGCTCTAGAGAAGCATCCTTCTTGCCTTCCCAGGTTCTGATGGCGGCTGGCAAATGTTGGCATTCCTTGGCTTATGGCTGCATCATTTCAATCTCTGCCCTTGGTGACACATGAACTTCCTTACGTGTCTGTGTTCTCTAAATCTCTCTCTACTTACAAGCACGCCAGTCACTGGACCTATGGCTCACCCTCATCTCGTGTGACCTCATCTTGATTCACCTGCACAGACCCTACCTTCAAACAAGATCTCATGTACACATACCAGAGGTTAGGACCTCAACATATCTTTCTGGGGACACAACCCAATGCGCCACAGTCGGCAGCCAAGACGTATAAGGCCCCGTGGGCAGACCCCACAGAAGCCACGCTCTGTCGGTGTTTGGTGACAGTGACGTTGCTGTGCCAGATTGCCCACGGCCTGGCTGTCAGCCCACCTGCCCATTCTCATCACTCACTTTACCCTCCCGCGTCTTTCCTCCTTCCTGCTTCTTTATTCTCCTGTCAATTCTCTTTGTCTCTTCTACCACTGATGGCCAATCAAGGCCCCCTTGCCTTTCGGGTGAAGACACTCCCTCCATTCACTGGGCACAATACCCAAGTCATCGGATCTTCCTAGTGGTGCTCTCAGCGGCTGCCGGTTGCTCAGAAGCACCTTCTGAACTGCAAAAGATATTTTCTTCTAAGTGTTTAAAGGCCAGGCTCCTCAGGGAAATCTGATGCTTCCAGAAAAGCAGAAATTAGATGGCCAAGCTCGGCTGCATTAATAGCTCGGGGAGAGTGCTGTCGGGATTGTTTTGTTTTCAGAGGTCATCATTTGGGTTTTTAATGTATTTATGAACAATAGCCTTTGGGGAGCCCTGAGGGTAAAGGATAGTAAGAATCTAGAGGCATCGTGTGGACAGTCGGGAGTGGAGTTGCCAACTGAGGAAAAAGAAAAATGCTGAGCCGGAAAACTTTTAGATAGGCAATGCAGTAGAAGTTTATGAGTAGAGGCGTAGGACGTGGGATCACTCCCACCCTCGATCACGGCAGAAGAGCCTGAAAACTCTGTCTTGGTCTAGCTCTGATATTGCTGGGAAGATGCTCGAGTAGAAATACGAAATGACCACCGACCCCAGAGGCAAAGATCACCACCGGCGCTGTGTCCCATTGGCGGAGCCCAAAGCTTTAGTTGGATGTGTGAAAGCCGCTGAGTGTACGGAGCAGAGTCTCTCAATATGTATAACTCATGCAGCGAAGAGTTGCAGAAGGGCCGGTCCCTGACCCCAAGCCTGTGTAGAAGCAGGTAGCTGGAGGGGCAAGATGTGGGCAGATTTTCCTACAGCTTCTCGCCCGGTTGGTGTTTCCTGTAATACTTGGAGGTCCCGTGAGAAATGGTTCACCAGGGCCTGATTCTGCCCCCTTTAAATATTGGCAGGTCAATTCTCAACAGGAATCGTGGTGCTGTTATCCATCTTGTTTAAGACTGCCCCTGCCCTCCGTGGCCCCTGGACCACTCCCACTTTACCGGCCCTCAGCAAGCACCGTGCTCGTTACTATTTTGGGTGTGATTTTACCTGAGGGGACCATTTGGTGTTGCCGGCATACGCCCTGTGTAAAACGGAGACAGCAATAGCATTAGGTCGTGTGGTTGTTGTGGGTTAGCACTTGTAAAGCCCTAGAATAGTGCCCGACCCATAATAAGAGCTCAGCAATGTCCCCTCCACTCACCAAGCCCCTCTGGCTTTGCTTGCTTGGAGCCCTGGTACTCTGCTGCCTAAAGGAATTCATGTTTTGTTTCCCACCAAGTCGCAAAATGAGCATAATAAAAAAGATGTTGTCAGCGTTCATGTTTTTGCCCCTCATTTATTTTTCTTAACCTTTTGGAGCTTAGTCATTGTTTCTCTGTTAGGGAAACTACTGAGAGGGGAGAAGACGAATAGGGAAAGAGACGTGATAATGCGTATTTTAACAATTCGCATTTTCATAGAATTATGTATAGAATTGTATCTGTACAATAGACTTACAATAGGATTATACACAGACTTGTATAAGTACAGTTTTGCTGTCTTTAATATTATTTCAATTCAGCTAATCCTTATTCTCAATTCAATTAAATATGTCAATGTTTCATGGTCTTCCATAGCTATATCATGACCTCAGACTCTCCATCAATCTACTCACTCATTGAATTAGTTATTTTCTGGCCATTGGTCAATTACTTCTTCCTGGTGGATTACAATCCGGAAGGACCGTGTTGTGGACTTGCTGTTTGTGTCTCCCTAAAACTCATGTTGAAGCCCTAATCCTTAATAGGATGGTATTTGCAGGTGGGCCTTAGGAGGTGATTAGGGTTCGATGACGTCATGAAGGTGGGGGCCTCACGAAGGGGTTAGTGCCCTTGTCAGAAAAGATACGACAGAGCTCTCTCTCTTCCTGCCACGTGGGGACACGGCAAGCAGGCGGCCATCTGCAAGCCCGTCAGAGGCCCTACACCAGAACACAGCCATTCTGACATCCTGATCGCAGACTTCCAAGCTCCAGAGCCAAGAGGAAACACACTTCTGTTGTTTAAGATGCCAGTCTGTGGTATTCTATTATGGTGGCCCAAGCTAGCTAAGAGTATGATACAGTGTTCTGTTCCCCTCTCTATAAAAGGGCAGATAGGATCCAACCCAAGCTATTGGGACACGTTGTCCCTGGAAGTAAGTCTTGAAGAGGGGGAAAAAAAGTGAAAATGGAGTTCATTCGGTTGTGATGTAGGCCCTCTGACCAGACCCTTCCCATTGTAGGACATCACTACTATTCCTGTATTCTTGTTTCTTGGAGCTTCCCATCCTACTGCCTTTTTTCTGAGCCCAAGTCTGTAACCTCCCCCACTGATATTGGGGGTCTTGATATTCTTCCAATAAACTGTCCCCTACCTTTGTTTACAGTAGACAGAGTTACGGTCTGTCGTTTATGACCTCAGAATCTTGATGAATACATCTGCCTGCTGTGTCACTTAATGGGTAAGGCCTACAGACTTTATCAGTTCTCCATGTATAATATATCATAGTTATATTTTTAGGCTTCTCGTTGGTTAATAGGCTTCTGAGACGAAGTTGATACTTTAATGACTTTTGACATATTTGAGTCATTGGTTATATTTTGATGGAGTAGCCCAAAGGTATTACTAGCTACAATTTTATTCATAAAGGAATATTTGAATAAATTATCAAAGTCATCCTTCCCTGTGTTGAATTGCTCATTATATTTGGGGGAGAGGGGCCTAAGGGGTGGAAGGATGGAGAAATGGTATGTAAGCACGCTTGTGAATAGAACAGTATTAATAGGCATCGGATGCTTTTAGCTTTGCTATAGATCATAAAACGAACAATTATTTGCCCAGGAAACTACAAGTTACTTATGGTCAGGGAATTCTGAAAGATCTATGGTATTGACTTTCACTGAGACTATAATTGGAAAAAAATGAGGTGATTTAAGAAGAGAATTGACTTACATGAATGTTTATAACAGCCTTTCATTTCTATGGAGAAGGGCTATTAATGTATTACTTCTATTTTATTTTTCCCAAGTCTAGTGAACGTTACACTTTCACATGATACAAAAAAAAAAAAAAGAAAAAGATGATGGCAAATTGGATTTCATACCAGAGTGGTTGATGTTTCAGTCCCAAAGATTGGCTGCACCGAGAACTGTAGAGGTGTTTGGAGCAAAGTAACTGCTTATTCGATTAATTAGCTCAACAAATAATTGTTGTGTTCACTCCGTCCCTGGTGCTGGGCTTTTTGCTAGGCATGTAGTGCACAACATGGCCCTTTGCCATCAAAGAGGATATAGTCTAAAAGAAGACATAAATGTATACAAATGAGAGCCATAAATCACAGACACTGAGACAGTTATCCACTAGAGCAGTGAAATCCCATAGAAAGGACACTGAGTTCTTCAAGTGGAAAGAAGATGGGGAAGTAGGAAGTGTTCAGGAAAGGTTTTAGAGCAAATCTCTCTCTCTCTCTCTCTCTCTCTCTCTCTCTCAGTGTGTGTGTGTGTGTGTGTGTGTGTGTGTGTGTGTGTGTGTAATAATTCTGGGCAGAAACTACAGCGTAAGGAAAAGATATGAGATGAGAAAAAGGCAAGGTGGATTGATAAGCGCAAGCAGCTCAGTGAGACTCAAATGTTGGGTGTGGGGAGACATGCAAAGAGAATCAAGTCTAGGCAAGCAGGTTGGGCGAGTCTTTGGCAGACCGGTAGGCCATAGCAAGGCATTTGGAATTGATATGCCAAGTACACAGGAGCCATCTAAGTATTTAAGTGGTGGATTGAAATGATAAGATTTTTGTCTTAGGAGAGTCACTTTGGTGGGTGCAAAGATCCCTGATGAGAAGAGGAGAAACCAGAATCCCTAAGACCCACTAGGAGGAGGCTCCAGTGGCAGCTGGTGAAAATGGTGTTACCCTGAGGAAAGGCAAAGTCAGTGAGGACAAGAGAGGGGAGGCATGGAGGGGCCTTGAGGAGAAACACTGACCTGACTCAATCCCTGATTTGAATTGAGGTTTGGAAATGGTTGTGCAGGGAAGGGAAGAGGCAAGACTGACCACCATCATTGGGTCTTGGGTAGACAGTGATCCATTCATTAAGGTAGAGGAGAAAAAACAAGACTGTGGATGGGAAACGGAATAACAACTCCATGTTACATACATGTACTGAACTTGAGATGCTTGAGGCACATTCACATAAATGATCAAAAGTAGCTGCACAGTGAATTCAGAAGCCCAGCAGCGGGTCTGGCCCGAGTATGTACTTCTGGGGTTGCTAGCATAGAGGTAGAGTTAAAAATAGACAGTGATTGTGATTGTCTGGGGAGAGATGTGGAATGAAGAGATACTTCTATCCATGGGAGGGCAAGAGGACAGTAGCTCGGTAAGGAGATGGCGAGAACACCTGAGGGGGACACCTAGGGAATGTGTGTCCTGAGACAAAAGGAATAGGGGCTTCCGGAAGGAAGAAGCAGTCAGTGGCACCACATGCCACAGAGAGGGTCAAGTGGATTTCCACTGCTGTTGTGTCTTGTTTTGGAATAAAGATACGAAAATTATTGTGAGTTGTTCAGACTGAGGATGCGAATCTTTAAGTGGGTTGTTGTGAAGAGGAATAAAACTCTGGGTCCCATCTCTGAGTGCCCAAATGTGCCCTTTCTTGGGTGGTACATCCTACCTCCTCTCAACTACCTGTTCTGCTGCCTGGACGTGATTGAGCACATGACAGAGATGTGCTCTTTCCTGCTCTGGCGCAAGATTTCTCAACCCCAGGAGCACTGACATTTTAGACCAGATACCTCTTTGTTGTGGAGGGATGTCCTGTAGCAGGTGTAGCAGCAACCTAACCTTTCACAGATGCCAGTTTCCATCACCTTTCCCCGCAAGTTGTGAGAGCCAACAGTTTCTCCAGGAAATACCAAATGTCCCCTAGCGGGGAAAATTGCCCAGTGAGAGCCTTAACCGCTCTAGATCCATAGCAAGGAGATCAAACTGTGCCTTTTTTTTTTTTTTTAATTTTTTTTTTCAATGTTTATTTATTTTTGGGACAGAGAGAGACAGAGCATGAACGGGCGAGGGGCAGAGAGAGAGGGAGACACAGAATCGGAAACAGGCTCCAGGCTCTGAGCCATCAGGCCAGAGCCCGACGCGGGGCTCGAACTCACGGACCGCAAGATCATGACCTGGCCGAAGTCGGACGCTTAACCGACTGCGCCACCCAGGCGCCCCAAACTGTGCCTTTTGAATTGTTTGTCAGGATAGGAGCCCAGAACATAGAAATAGATTTTAGATGAAAAGTGACCCAGCCATAAAGTTGTCTCAGAGAAGATGTGTGCGGGGTAGGAAGCCAAATAACCAAGCGATAGAGACCTTAACGGGTTGAGTAAAACAGTTACATTCTTTTTTCCGAAGCAATGAACAAATTATCTCCAGAAGGGCAACACAGACTGTAAAAGTCAATAATAAAAAAGATTGCCCATAGTCACATGTAGCACATGCCCTTGTGTACCAAGCATGGGCAAGCCAGAGCTCACAGTGGTAACCATTCATTTTGGGCCTGTGGTGAGCAGGATCCTTCCATCGCTGTGATAATAGTCGCCATAGATCTTCTGGAGTTGAACCAGCTCGGAGTCACGTAATTTGTTGCCCACCTCACCTATGCTTATCTTGAAGCAAAAAGTTCAGGTGCTCTAAGTTCTTACGGCAGAAGCAATATTTTTTTTCTGTCCATTTGGTTTGGTTTTCTGCCTTCCAGAATTGGGGTGGGGGACGGGGGAAATTCGTGGTGATTAGATTTGTTTCTCCCTGTTTACGCTAATAAAATGAGGGCATGGCTCAACACCTCCATGAGGATTTTCCTCTCTGACTGAGTGTGAAGCTGTGGATCACACTCAGGTTTCACAAGTGGTCGTAATTCACTGGTGCATTCGGTCAGCAGATAGTTATCGCGGATCTGCCGTGTTGTGAGGCCCTGCGCTACTCGCTGGAGAAACTGGACGTCGCTATAGATGCAACGGTCACCTCCATTTTGTTCAACTTGGGGAGAGAGACAAGAAACAAGTCAAATATCAATGAAAAAGGTAAAATAAATACGACTGTGATCATTACCACGTGGGAAATAAATAGGGCAATGTGATCATAATTGGGATGGATGAGAACAAAGGTCTGATTTAAATAAGATGGCCAGGGAAGATGGAGCTGAGGAAACGGCATTTTGGTCTATCGCCTAAGGATGCGATCCAGCCAAACATTGAAAGAACAGCGGAAAGGGAAAGAATCTTCCAAGAGCAGGAAGGACAACAGTCTATTGAGCAAGGCACTGGGACCGCTGGAAGAGAAGCCTAGGGAGGGGAGCAAGTACTAGATCACAAAGGCCTTTTTGTATTTGAAGTTGAGTCTCAGCAATAAACGGAAGCCGGTAAAGGGTTAAGGTTGAGATGGGAGAAGATCATGTATCTACCATTTTGCCTACTCTGCGGGGAAGAGTAATGGTGGAAGCAGAAAGCACGGTGAGTTGACCATTGGGCCAGCCCAATGATAGAGGACGGTGGGATGGCTGAAGGTGGTGGGGTAGAGAGAGAAATGTGAACCAATTAGAGATATGCATTGGGTACATAACAGATGGGATGTAAGCAGAACAATGGCCCCTGAAGACGTTTGTGTCTAATCTCCAGAACCTGTGACTATGTCACCCTGCATGGCCAAGGAGACTATATGGATGTATCTAAGAGCGCAGACCTTGAGATGGGGATACGACCCTGGATTACCAAGTAGGTTTAATCCAATGGACTCTAAACATGCATAGTATCTTTCCTAGCTAAATCAGAGAAACAAAATAGAAGAAGAAGAGATTTGGAGCATGAGAGCAACTCAACCCACCATCGCTGGCTTTGAAGATGGGTGAAGGGGGCTGTGAGAAGGTGGTGGGAGGAAGGAAGGAAGGAAGGAGTGTGGGTGGCCTCTAGAAACAGGGACAGGCTCTCAGCTGGCAGCCACCCAGGATAAGCATTCTCTGTCCCACAGCTGCAAGGAAGACAATTCTGCCAATATCTTGAATGAGCAAGGAGATGACTCTCCCAAGGAGGATCCAAAAAGGAGTACGGTCCTCCTAACACCTTCATTTTGGCCCAGGGAGACTCACGGAAGATTTCTGGCCTCCACAACTGTAAGATGATGAATTTGTGCTATTTGAGTCACAACTCGGTGCTACTTTGTTACAGCAGGAAGCTAATACATGGGGCTTGGTGGCTGATTGGATAGAGAGGTCAGGAGAGCAGGGTGGATTCCAATGTTTCTAATCTGGTCGGCCAGTGGGCAATGATATATTCAGGACATCATGGATAAGTAGACTCTGGAGGGTAGAAACCAGACTTATGGTTCGGTCATATTCAGTTTGAAATGCCTGTTAGATATTTAAGTGGTGGTCCCAAACAGGAAACTATTAGTGCAAATCTGGGACTCATGGGAGGGGTCTGAGCTAAGGATGAACTTTTGGATTAGAGAGAACACAGATTGTGCGGGACTAGCCGAACAGACTTAAGAAAGGAGTGCAGATGGAGAAGCGAGCCTAAAGCCCAATTCCAAGACAATGCACCACTCAGAGGTTGCATAGAGAAGGAGAAGGAAGCCACAAAGCTGACAAAGAAGGAGCCCCTGAGTCCTCGGGAGAAAGCCAGGGGAGCACAGCATCAGAAATTCAAGAGAGGGGCACGTGTTGGAAAGGAGAAGGTGGTCAACTACCCCAAATGCAGCTGAGAGGCCGCACTACACTGGACAGTGGGAGGCAGGTCACAGGCCTTGGCAAGACCACACGAGTCGAGGGGAAAATGGAGGACGGGACCAGGCTAGGGGGCCAGTGAGGTGACTAAGTCCAGACAGCATGTTGTCCATAGAGCTTGCTTCACAAGAAAGAGGAGCAAAGAAAGGAGAAGCCTGAGCCGGGTGGGCGAGGGCTCAGGAGGTGCCTTTTAGCGACGGATCAGTTTTTATACTGGTAAGAATGATCTGGTAGGGAGGGAGAGAGCTTGAGAATCAGCGAGGAGTGGATGGTTTGGGAAGGGAATAGCAGATGGCCCCAGCACACAGCCAGAGGAGTTTCCTGGCTTCGCTGGAAGTAAGGACGATGGACCACGGTGGGTCTGTAGGCTTGTCGGCGGGAGGGTGAGGGACAGCCAACGTTCCTGGCAGCCCACGTCAGCTTGGGAGTCATAAGCGAAACACTTAGAAGCTGGCAGAGAGATGATGCTGTGTCACTTTGATCCCAATGGCTCTTTTATGATTGCACGGAATATGTTTATGACATCTGTAAGGAGAGAGTCTAGAATGCTGAGCAAAATGACACCACTGGGAGAGGATGTGGACCTTTCTACCGACAGCGGTGACGGCCACACTCACCCCCCTTGCCTTGGGCTTCTTCTAGTCTTTTTACGGTGGGGCATCTGAGAGGCTGACCAGCGAGGCTATATCAAGGGACCAGGCTGTCTGAGCTGTCATCCCAGGAGCAGTAGTGGGAACTGAGTCAAACCACTTGTCTTCCCGGATGCACTTGAAACTAGGGATAGTCATTCCTGAGCTGATGTGTCAACCTTAAAGGCGGTGGCTCAGATACACACGTCTTTTGTCCCTCCTTGGACAGGCTTACTGGACTATCTGGGATGATTAGTACCATGCGTGGTCTTAGGGGTTCTAAGGCGGGGGGGGGGAGAAAATATTAAGAGTTTTTATGATAGTAGCTTTTATCTTACTCCTTTAAAATGTTTACATATCACAGTGTATACAAAATATTAATAAGATATACACATGCAATTTATGGCCAAATAAAACTCCATGTAGCAGCGACTGTGCTCCAAACCTTCATCCCAAGAAGGAAGGTGGTCCAGGTAGTTCGCGGACCCCTACCATAAATAGTTAAGCCAAGGGGCTGAGATATTCTCACTTTTCTTCAAGAGGGTGGGGCCGCCCCTTGTTCCCAAGGCGGGATGTGATTGGCTGTCTGAAGTTTTGCAGCCGGGCAGTAAGTGAAACCCTCTTCTCCCAGGGGAGCAAAAGCTGGGCCTGGGTCCCCTTTATAAGGAGGGTGGTTTGGCTAGGAGATCGTATGTGCGAGAGCAGAGTGGGGAGGACACCCCAGACTTGGATTACTCGAGGCCCTCCTGGCTTCACCAGAGGTCAAGACAGCGCATGACACTGAGCCTTGACTTTGGGGCTTAGGCCACAGTGAGAAAGTGAGGACTGACTGCCTCGGCGTACAGGGCCCCCCCCCTCCCCCCCCCCACCCCCCCGCCACCCAACCACAGATCTTAGGCGTCTTCGGACCCCTGCCGGGGAGCCCTATGGAGAAGACGGCCTCCCCACGCAGGGACTCCGTCAAGCTCCTGCTCAGGCTTCCGTCTGCGTAGACTCCATTCTGCCCAATGCACTAAGTCTCAGTTTTGCTGCCTGGCTCTTCAGCCAGGGCGCCTGTGCGCCCCCAGCCCCCGCATCCCCGACCTACCTTACCACCCTGTTTCTCATTCCCAACGGCTCCCGGCTCCCCCCAGCCTGTGTCCTAGACGCACACGGGCACGCGCTGTCCTGCCCTCCCATCCGATCTCCATTCTCAGCATTGGCCTGGCTGCCTTCCCTGCAGCCCACCGCCCCGCTGAGGAGGCTCCCCCCCTCTCCTGCTCACCCCAGCCCCCCTCTCTACCTTCCTTCTCAGCCTGGCTCCCAACTCTCTTCTGCGGAGACCCCTGCTGGTGCCTTTACCTGGTAGCTTCTCATCACCAGACCACCGGGAGCGCCTTCCCTAAATTTTCACCTGTTTCTTTTTCTTTTTCTTTTTTTTGAGATGTAATTAACATACAACATCATGTTAGTTTTAGATGTACAGCAAGATGATTTGATATCTGTATATATTGCAAAGCGATCATAACAATAAGTCCATTCTGATGAGGGAGCTTAAGGCAAGCTGCCAGTCCACAAACACCGCCCACCCCCACCCCCACCGGGTGGGATGTGTGTGACTTGCCGTGGGCACTCCTGGCTGTCCGAGAACAAAGGAAACGGGAAAAACAAATGGTTCACTGATAGAGATCACAGTCCTGCAGGACCGGGAGTCTCCATCACCCTCCACAGCGATGTGGGAAACAAAGGCAGAAGGAAATGGCGGATAGAACGCAATTTCCTTCCAACCTACAGGCCATTGACAAACACTTGAGGCCCCAGAGTGAAACTTCTCCCCTGGAACTCCCTACAGTCTTACTGCTAATGCTTTGCTAGAGGGCAAATCAACTTAGCTTGACAATAGCTAGGCCTCCACTGTCCTGGGAGTCTCCTTTAGCATATGAAAACCTCACTGGAAACTTCCCTGGGATTTCACCTCCCCCAGCCCCATGGTATAAAACCAGTCTCTCCTCCTGGTCCCGGGGCAGCTCTTCCTGCCCAAGAGGTGAGTTTCAATAAAGTCATCTTTTTGCACCAAACACGTCTTCAAGAATTCTTTCTTGGTGGTTGGCTCCAAACCCCACAAACCCCACTATCACCCCAACAACCTCGTTACAAGTCAACACCTGTCGCCATACATGGTTACAAATTTTTTCTTTTTCTTTTTCTTTGCATTCAGAAGTTATGGCTCATTTGAAGTGGGAAGGTGACTATTTAACAACACTATACACACGCGCGCACACACACACACACACACACTCACACTGGGCGTGGTGGCTGCGGGTACACAACAGTGGATTTTCATCTTTGTTCTCTTTCCTGGTGGTTCCCTTCCAACAGTCTCACCTGATGGGTTTGGATCAGTGAGGATCTCCCTCCACAGAGAGTGGAGGACACCCTGAGGGGCTGGCTCCTGGGGGGAAGGAGGAAAGGGGTGGGGGGACCCAGCCAGAGAGGGAGAAGGGACACCCCGTTCCCCCCTAGAAAGCGGTGCGATGGGGGTGGACTTGCAGAAAGAGGGCCCTGCCCTTCCAGGCTTAAGTCCCAATAAGGACTGAGTGATGGAGAGAGAGAGCTGGAAGGACTTTTGGATGGCTCTCCAGGGTGTCCCTGCTCAGCATCTGGAAGGCTGATGGCTGAACGGGGAGCCGCTTCTGGTGCCCTGATTCATACAGGCAGTGAGAGCAGAAGGCTGGGGACCAGCAGAGGTTGGGGACCAGAGAGCGAGGCTGCAAAGAGAAGTGGTACAGCACGAACGACAAGGACCCCTGGCCTGGTCTCAACGGACTTTCTGTGCTCCACCTGAGGCACAGGGTCAGACCAGCCTCCCCTAAAAGCAGGTGACAACCTGGAAAATGGAGTCCTTATCTAAAGGGGTGGGAGCCGCCTCACTGATTTAAAACAGAAAACACGGATGCTTGCTTGACATGTTGAAAGCTTGTCTCCTTGTGACTCTCCCTGGCTCATAAGGATAACTGAAACCATTACAGAAAAGGAAGAATGTTTGCATTTCTGTACAGCATTCGAGCTAAAATGATGACCCTGCGATCTTAATACAAGTATTCGCGTATACAATGCTGTGTATATGTACCTGCGAGGCGGGTATATACACACTGGCCGATGTAGGCGGCAGCTGCCCAGTGGCCAGGGAGCCAGGCTGCGTGGCTGTTTGCCAGTTTCCAGGGTTCTGCGCTCTCTGTGCTCAGCAAGGCCACTTGCGAAACGAGGTTATCAAGATGGCACCCGTCTGAACCCAAGGGCCTGCACCCAAAGATTTCTTAACGATAATAGCTAACAGCCAGGCGTGTTTGCTCCGCACCAAGCACCGTGCTGCATTAACCCTCAGATCCGTCCTTTGACAGCCTTCTTTTTCTAAACTAATTTAAAAGCTAAGAGAACAGTTCAGCATCCGACTCGTGGGCTGTGGATTTCGGCTCAGGTCATGATCTCATGGTTCGTGAGATCGGGTCCCACGGCCACGCTGTGTGGGGCCAGCGTGGGATTCTCTCTCTCACTCTCTGCCCCTCCCCTGCTCATACTCTCTCTCTCTCTCTCTTAAAAATAATAAATAAGTAAATAAACAAATAATAGATAGATAGATAACATGGAAAAAAAAAGCTAAGGGAACAGAGGTCCAGGCACTTATGATTTGCTTGCACCTGTTAAGTGATGGCCTCAGGATTCGATTTCGTCTAGACTGTCTCCCGAGCCTGCACTCAGAAGCCTCATGCATTCCAGGTGGCTCGAAGCTGCACACGTAGTCATTCTGGATTTACAAAGCCCTGCAAGTTGGGGCATCCACACTGACATTGATGATTTCAGGAATTGCTTATGTCTGGGAAGAATTATTCTGCCCACCTGTTCCTATAATAAAGTGTAGGAACTTCTCTTTTGAGCTTCTGCCCCTCAGAAGGTATACTTTACAGAATCGGGGATTACATCTGTTTTTTTGTTGTTGTTGTTTGGTTTTTGCCGTGTCCCAAGCATCCAGCAATTGCTCGGTTATTCTTTGTTGAATAAATACACAGCCATGAGTTTACTGCTTGCTATGTGCTATTTGCTCTGCTGGTATTTGACACAATTACCACCTTTAATATCATGTCACCCCTACGCTGCTGTTATCCCCACCTGACAGGTGAAGACAATCACTTACCCATGATCGTTCAAATGCCCGCATGTCCAACCCCAAAGCTTCAAATCAATTAAGCATTTTGGTTCACCATCCACGAGCATACTGTACACAGCACTGAATTCATCCCTAGAGGTGCAATAGTTGATCTAACTGGGGAAGTGAAGATAAATTCACAAAGAGCGAGATGGTGTATAATATAATAAATAATATAATAAATAATGGTTGAAATATGTCACGAGGCAGCACGGGAGAACCAATGGACAAAAATATAAGGGTGGTAAATTCGGTGAGTCCAGAAATTTATGGATTGGAGGGGCCTGAGGAAGCTTCACAGAGAGGTTGAGACTCCTAGTTCCGAGACAATGAGATGTACCAAGCTGGGGTAGGATCAGGGGTGCCTCCCATGATGCGGGGGAGATGGCAGAGGCCAAGGAGAAAGGCAGAAGTGAGGATGTGGAGGCAAGGAAAATTCAAGATGCCTTGAAGGAATGGTGACCAGGTTCAAGAGAAGGTCCAATCTAGACTCAAAAATGTTCCCACAAATAACATTCACATGAGAGGTAGAAGTCTGAGAGATGGAGAGACGATTACTGTAATAAGATTTAACATTTTAAAAGAGTACCACCAGTTGACCACATATAATCATGGATCTATCTCTTATCTATCATCTATCTATCTATTATCTATCTATCTATCTATCTATCTATTGTCTATCTATTATTTAGTATCTATCTATCTATCTATCTATCTATCTATCTATCTATCTATTTTCTATCTATTATCTAGTATCTATCTATCTATCTATCTATCTATCTATCTATCTATTGTCTATCTATCTATTATCTAGTATCTATCTATCTATCTATCTATCTATCTATCTATTGTCTATTATCTAGTATCTATCTATCTATCTATTGTCTATTATTTAGTATCTATCTATCTATCTATTTTCTATCTATTATCTAGTATCTATCTATCTATCTATCTATTGTCTATCTATTATCTAGTATCTATCTATCTATCTATCTATCTATCTATCTATCTATTGTCTATCTATTATTTAGTATCTATCTATCTATCTATCTATCTATCATCTATCTATCATCTATCTATTATCTACCTATTTTATCTATGTATCTACCTACCTACCTACCTACCTATCTAGACAGTTTTATGAATTTTGACAACTGCATAGAGTTGTGTAACCACCATCAAAATCAAGACCCAGAACCGTTGATTCATTTCCAAACAAGCTCCCTGTGCAACCCCTTCATGCCAGCCCTAATCATAGGATTGTAACTATATGTCCAGTTGTATATTTATGGTGACGTCTGAAGTTCCCTTGTGCATTTTTCTTTGTTATCCTGCATGGCTTAGTGCTATCCAGACTCTCGTTGGCTCTAAGACAGGGGATGAAAGAGAAAGTGCCTTTGAGTTTCTGAAAAGGGAAAGGAAAAGTGAGATGAAAACTCCCAAAACATGCCATTTGTGGCTCGTTCCATACACGTGTTTTAGGAAAAGACGAGAAGGCTGTCTCAGGAGAAAATAGCGGTTCTTCAAACCAGTGTTTCAACCATTTAAACTATCATCATTATTATTATGCTTCAACAACAAAGAAGAGGCTCAGGCCCATTTTACAATAAATAACAATCATCTGACTGCCTTCCTAGAAAAGCCACCACTTCGTTAAGTCAAACATTTGTTTTTCAGACTTTATGTTTCGATTTGGGAACTGGTTATAAAAGAGCCTTGGACCAGAAGCCCTAAAGCCTGAGGCTGAGACAGTAACAGGTCCCAGGACATAGCAGAAAACACTTAACTTCTCTGGGTTTTCCTTTCAGTCTCTGCAAACATGGACATTTGATTAGAATGATTTCTTTTTGTTTGTTTGTTTTAAATGTTTATTTTTTGAGAGAGAGAGAGAGAGAGAGGAAGCTACAGAATCCAAAGCAAGCTCCAGGCTCCGAGCTGTCAGCACAGAGCCTGACATGGGGCTTGAACTCACAAACTGCAAGACCATGACCTGAGCTGAAGTCAGACGCTTAACTGACTGAGCCACCCCAGGCGTCCCTACAATGATTTCTTAAGTTCCTTTTTTAAATGGCCACAGATTCTTTTTTTTTTTCTTTTTTAACTTTATTTATTTATTTATTTATTTTTTTTTTTTTTCCAACGTTTATTTATTTTTGGGACAGAGAGAGACAGAGCATGAACGGGGGAGGGGCAGAGAGAGAGGGAGACACAGAATCGGAAGCAGGCTCCAGGCTCCGAGCCATCAGCCCAGAGCCCGACGCGGGGCTCGAACTCACGGACCGCGAGATCGTGACCTGGCTGAAGTTGGACGCTTAACCGACTGCGCCACCCAGGCGCCCCAACTTTATTTATTTTGAGAGAGACAGAGAGCACAAGCCAGGGAGGAGCAGAGAGAGAGGGAGAGAGAGAGAATCCCAAGCGGACTCCATGCCGTCCGTGTGGTGCCTGACATGGGGTTCAATCCTATGACCCTGGGATCATGACTTGAGCTAAGATCAGGAGTTGGACGCTCAACCGACTGAGCCACCCAGGCAGCCCTCTACGTTCTTTTTTGTTGGGAACAAGAACTGCCTGGACAATGCCCAGGACATGTTTCCCAAATCCATTATCCATCCATCCTCCATCCTGAAACACAGAACCCACAGGATTTGGGTCTTTCCTATTTCCAGTATGTTCTATTTTTCAGACCAAATATTCCAACTCTACCATGTTTTCAGACGAGTGCTCTATGTTTCTCTCATGGTTCCTTCTTTTAAAGATGTTAAAAGCACGTTAATTTCCACGACATCTATTCCTTTTAACGCAAATGAACTAACGTGTGTCAGTTCATTGCATGACACATGTTCATCTCGGCTTGGTGAGGATGAAAACAAACTGAGAACAGGAAGCCAAAGAACAGGAAGACACAGTCGCGGGAAGTAAAACAGGAAGGAAAAGGGGGTCCGAGCCCCCAGTGTAGAGACAGGGGAAAAATGGCAAGTCAGAAGCCCTCGGGAGTTCTGTACCAAGACATGTAACATCTCCATTCTTACAGAAAACATTTCCAGGGATTCAGTGTTGACAAATCCCGGGTACGTCTGACTCACTTATTCTTGTAAGAGGACCCTAACTTTAATGGAAAAAAAAAAAAACCCAGATGAAAATAAATATATTCCATTGAGGTCTATTGCCTTTTCATCTCGAAAATAGAAATAAGTCAACATCGTGTAGGGACTTCTTCGTTCCTTCTCCTCAGAAATTTCGGGTTGTTAGACAGCCAGGCATTCCGTTCCAAACCTCTTCTTCTCATCTCACTGGATGGAAGCACAGCCTGGTTTCTGTCTTCAGCATAACAATGCCATTTTAAGGACAATGATGTCATCTGAATGTGTTATCATTTTGGCTCTCTTTAACCAAGTAAGCCAGCCAGACGCTGAGAAAGCAACACGGCTGAACTTCCCACATTTATTCAGAACCCAGTGGCCTTTACCTCTTATCTATCAAGACTATGAAGACGACAGCAGCTGGACACTTAAACCAGAGCCTGCTGTTTGATATTTAAGGCCTTTAGACACCAAAAGATCTGCACCGCGTTTAAATGCAGCCACCCGGAGAACATTTAATTCTGGCAGTTTGAGGACAGTGCTCCTGTGCTCAGGACTGTTCCTTCCGGTTTCAAACATGATGGTAACCGTGGCTGAGTTTCATGTTTCTCTCCCAGCAGCCCCACTGTGGACTGAGCTGCAGTTACTCTCAAAGGGTCCGACCTGCAGCACACATTCCGCGCCTGAAAGCAGCAGGGAACCAGTGCACTGGGCCACCATGATGGTCAACAAAACAATAGGGATTTCCAAAGATCGGGGAGTCCTGGCCGCCTACAATAGGGATTTCCAAAGATCGGAGAATCCTGGCCACACACAATAGGGATTTCCAAAGATTGGAGAATCCTGACTGCACACAATAGGGATTTCCAAAGATCGGAGAATCGTGGTCGCATACAATAGGGATTTCCAAAGATCGGGGAATCCTGGCCGCACACAATAGGGATTTCCAAAGATTGGAGAATCCTGACTGCACACAATAGGGATTTCCAAAGATCGGAGAATCGTGGTCGCATACAATAGGGATTTCCAAAGATCGGGGAATCCTGGCCACACACAATAGGGATTTCCAAAGATTGGAGAATCCTGACTGCACACAATAGGGATTTCCAAAGATCGGAGAATCGTGGTCGCATACAATAGGGATTTCCAAAGATCGGAGAATCCTGGCCGCACACAATAGGGATTTCCAAAGATTGGAGAATCCTGACTGCACACAATAGGGATTTCCAAAGATCGGAGAATCGTGGTCACATACAATAGGGATTTCCAAAGATCGGGGAATCCTGGCCGCCTACAATAGGGATTTCCAAAGATCGGAGAATCCTGGCCACACACAATAGGGATTTCCAAAGATCGGAGAATCCTGGCCGCACACAATAGGGATTTCCAAAGATCGGAGAATCCTGACTGCACACAATAGGGATTTCCAAAGATCGGAGAATCGTGGTCGCATACAATAGGGATTTCCAAAGATCGGGGAATCCTGGCCGCCTACAATAGGGATTTCCAAAGATCGGAGAATCCTGGCCACATACCGAATATATGAAATGATCAGGCTCGTGCCTCTGCAGAGGTGCGGTGACCACAGTCATGAGAACCCCAAGCATCCAACGCGATGCATTTCTCACTACACCTCACCCCGCGTGCAACCACATCGAATCCATGGGTGTTATGTGATCGCTGTTTTCCGTCTTCCTGGAGTGCTCTTCCCTCCTTTGTCCTTGTAGAAACTGTGTTCATTTGTCACAACCAGCCTCAAGTGCCGGCCCCTCCACCAAGCCTTCTCTTCCCTGACACTTCTGTCTCCTAGGCCAGGAAGGGTGAATTCTTTGCTACCGGAGGCTTACCTTATTACCCTTTACTCATAGCTCAGGGTTTCCGCTTAAATTGCCAGATGTCTACACCCACGCTCGACTGTCAGCTCCTGGGGGCTGAATCTTCCACACTCATGGAAACCCCGGACAGCACTCAGCACAACCTTTCACTCTCACTCCTGCGGACATGGATCTGTACTTTTCCCTGCTTTTAGAGCCACTCCAGAGGCACGGGCCTCCCCCTGCACGTTCTTCTGTTCCACACATCAGCCTCTTAGGTGACTGTCAAGAGGAAAGGTAATGCGTCCCACGCAGAAACTGTAGAATGTGCAAAACTTCAGATGGAGCGTGTGTGCATGAGTGCGTGTGTGTGAGAGACAGACAGAGACAGAGACAGAGACAGAAAGAGAGCACACACCTGTGGGTGGCATGGGCGACGTTCGATGTAACTGCTATTTCACATAACCACAAGCTCGACTTAAATATTATGAATAGAAGTTTTCATCTGGAACTTCCTTCCATGCTTGTCATCTATCAGCACCCACGCCCTCCCCCCCACAGCCCACACTACCGCTGGTAGTGTGTTCAGACCTGGGTCCCTGCCTTGGAATCTGATATCTCGGTAGAAAGGCATCACTTCCTCGGTGAGTGGTGGTGGTGGGTTGATAGCCACTCTCGGGAATTAGACTAGAATTCTAGTCTAGAATTAGACACCTGCACTAGAACACTGCTTTGAGGGCTATGTCCCGTAGAGTACGGAAACTAAGTCTGATTCTTTAAAGCATTGTTTTGCAGAGAATGAAGACTCAGTCCAACCTCTGCAGACCTCAACATGGCAGAGGCTTTTGTGCTTTCTTTTCTTTTTAAAAAATGTTTATTTATTTTGAGAGAGAGAGAGAGAGAGAGAGAGAGAGAGAGCATGTGCGCATCCAGGCATGCATGAGTGGGATAGGGGCAGAGAGACAGGGAGGGAGAGAATCCAAAGCAAGGTCCACACTGTCGGCACAGAGCCTGATGTGGGACTTGATCTCATGAGCCTTGAGTTGATGACCTGAGCTGGAATCAAGAATCGGATGCTCAACTGACCAAGCGCCCCTGACATGCTCTCTTTCGTATGGTCACGATGATACCAGGCGGACATGTTCCCGGTTAAAAGACAACATGAAGAGAGATGGACAATGTCATCTGCATGTTTCCAGTCGTCTTTCAATGGCAAGAATCACATACTGAATTCCAATGAATTAAAAATTGCTGTCATGGGCATACTTTGTCTGGAGAGGTCTACAGACCATTTGGGTTTCTCCTAATTATAAAATGTTCTCCTATCACCAGTGGCGTCTCTCAAAGCATCAAACATTCGCCCTCAACTCCAGTTCAGTGGGGGGGGGGGGGGGGAGGCGATGCATCACCAACGCCCGTGCTGGTGGCGTGGCAGATTTTAGAGGACACTTCCATGGTTTGTGGTGGGAGAGACCGACCACTCCCTGCATGCTGTAAAGAAAAATGGGCAGAACTCAATATATTAACATACATGCAAATAGATACAATTAAGAGCCCTTCTCTAGCTTCCAGGAGGAAGGAAAAGAGTCAGATATGCTGTCTCAGAGCGAGCTCAAATTAGCAGGAGGTTCCTCATCAAACGTCCAACTTCACTTGATTTGTTATAGACTCTGAGCCGGATGTCATTGAGGAAATCAAACATTGAGGAAATCTTCTCTATGTTGTAAACTTTACCACCGATAGTTTTCGGTCTTTCTATCTTCTCATTTACGCTCATGTTCTAAGGTTCAAATCACCCTCCTCTTCCCAAGAACCCAAGCCAGAATAGACTAAGAGATGACAGAGAATGTCAGCCAAATAGGTGGCACTGACCAAGTCCATGTCTTGGGCAGAGGCTAAGCTTCCGGAATGTCTTTCTTCTCCCCAAGATGAGCCTGCTCATGAACTTGAAGAACCAATTCTAGAAAATCTGGATGGAACATGTTGCACTACTCCACCGTGTGGTTTGCTAGTTGGTTCCTTGGGTCGACCAGAAGGACTCAGCAGATCAATTAGTAATATGGTCGGTTCCTGCCTGTTACCTGCCAGTCAACATGTGTGTCTTATCAGTAACGTCCCTCACTCCTACCCCCAAACACGTAAGTCCTATCCCCATCCACCTTGGCAGTTTCTAAGACTTTGGGAAAATCCACAGGAGTTTTTCATGACACAATGCCTTGGGACTATCGGAGGAGGTAGAACAATGGTTCTGGGCTCGGGGAAGAGTTCCACGCTCCCTCCTTCATGTCCGCCCCACTGACACCCACACCCGTGCCGAGCCAAGCAGCCCTTGCCTGTCTCACCCTGCTTGGGGAAGGAGACTGTGTTTGCCAGGGCCAAAGTCAAAAGCATGTAACAATCAGCAATCCTGAAATCAAATGGGTATTGTGTTGGTCCCTCTGAAATTAGATTTTTGAACTCCTTCACTCACTCCTCCTCGTTTTAATAGAATGACTCCTGAACAATTGGTCTGGATTCATGAGACTTAATAGCATCTATTGGATCAATGGTGAGCCACTGTTCAAAATATAAGGACTATAAATAGAAACCAGGGAACTGACGGCATGTTTAGTGTGTTTGTTTATGCAGTGATGAACACGAGCTATGTGGGCACTGAGTGAATAACGGAATCTCAAAAAGGGACAAATACATCTGCCCAAAGCATTAATGTGTATTTGCAGGCTAGCAGGAGAAAATCAATGTGCCTTCTGAGCAGAGAAGGCACCTCACCAGGAGATCAGTAGCTTGAAGAATTAAGACATTTATAGTGAAAATTAACCCATACGCTTTTTAAAATACTTTTAACTTTGAGATACTTTTAGATACGCAGAAGAATGGCAAAAATAGTACAGAGTTCTTGGGACCCTTCATTCGGTGCCTGCTAATGCCAACATCTAACCAAACCACAGTACAATGCTCACAACTAAGAAATTAAGATTCGCGCAAGGCTGCCAGCTAAACAGAAGACTTATTCAGATTTCACCGATGTTCCCACTGATGTCCTTTTTTTCTACTGGAGATCTAATCCGGGATGTCACCTTGCATTCATTTGTCATGTCTGCTCAGTCTCTTCCAATCAGTACCGATTCCCCTGTCTTGCCTTGTCTTTCACAACCCTGCCACTTTGGAAAGTAGTGGCCGGTTATTTTGTGAAACGTCCCTTGGATTCGGTTTGTACGATGTTTTCTCATGATCAGATGGAGCTTGTGCATTTTGGGGATGAATGTCACAGAGGCGATGGGCCCTTCTTAGTGCATCATAACAGGAGGTACGTACATGACGTCTACCTGTCTTACTGCTGGTGACTTAACCTTGACCACTATGTTAGGGTGGTGTCCACCAGGATTCCCCCCTGTAAACTTACTAGTTCCCCTTCGTAATTCATCAATATTTGGTTCATCCTCTGAGGCTATGAGAATACTCCCTTTCTTTTTAAAATTTTGCTAATTCTACCAGCTATTGGTGGGTCTTCATTGTGGGGTCCCAGTCGCGATTCTCTATTTTCCTTGTCCTTTCTACTTTTTCCCGTTGAAATTTCTCCAGGAAGAAGAGTTATCCCTTCTCTCTCATTTATTCATCCATTCAGCTATTTATTTGCAAAAGTATGAACTCAGAGTTATTTCTTTTATTCTTTTTGTTAGAATCCAGTACTATATTTATTTTGTTGCTAAATTGTTTCAGCTTTGGCTACTGGGAACTCTTTCAGTGTGGCCCGTGTATTGGTACACGCTTCCGTCGGCCCGTGTATTGTTACACGCTTCCGTCCTCTTCGTTTGAGCACAGCCCCATTTTCTGGCATTACAAAGCCTCCACAGTCATCTTGCATACTCTTTGCTGCAGGCGTGCAATCAACCACTTCTCCACGAGCCCTGGTTTCTTGTACTGCAGAATAGAATTTAGGAACCAAGATCTGGGCACTGGGTGTGCTCACTGCTACTGGAGTGTCATGACTTCACCCTGTACAGACGCACGTATCTGTATTTATTTCTGCGTGTACCTACACATACGTATATTTTATAAAAGATGAGTCCATATTGATCCTTCTGAGTCCAGTCTAGCACCGCATGGTGCAGTCTCTCCACCCTCTTCTTTATTTTAGCTTCTTTCTCCCCCCGAGAAATGTGGCTCTCATTTTACGCAGTACCTTTCTTGCTTGTTCAGTTCTGGCGCACACATAAGGGAGTTTAAAATTGCTAACCTGTACCCCAGAGGAACACACATTTGCCAAATAAGGTACAGTGCCCCGTACAGTCCTTTCTGCCTTTGGCCTTTCAGTATCCAGTCAAAACAGAATTCCCATAGATACAGAGGCCAGCTCGTCCCCCGTCTGACCAGTGAGCTTACGTGATTCACTTATGACAGTCATTCCTCACAGTCTGCCTT
This sequence comes from Lynx rufus, assembly GCF_022079265.1. Lineage (NCBI taxonomy): Eukaryota > Metazoa > Chordata > Mammalia > Carnivora > Felidae > Lynx > Lynx rufus. Next base: position 151,774,794 of record NW_025814867.1, read on the forward strand.
CTCTCTTGAGTGCCCCATCTACCTAACATAGATGTTACACAGATGTAACATAGATGTTTTAAAAGTGTGAGTTAAGGTGTTTTCAAAATGTAAGGCACACATCGCAGATTCGCTGTTGGTGACGTACATTTTCATGGATTTGCGGCAAATGAATAGTCGTATGTCGACTGCCACAGTTCCTTAGAGAATAATTTCGTTTCCTCCAAATCCTCTCATGACTTCTGTTCACAGTGAACCCTTCCCACCATCACCCAGCTCCCGGCAACCACTGACTTGTTTTCCATCTTTGCAGCTTGGTCTTTTCCAGAATTTCACATTCATAGAATCGTATAATACGTAGCTGAGGGGGCTGGACTTCTTTCTCACAGGAAATGCATTTAACCATCCACATTGCTGTGTCAATCAATAGTTTGTTTCTACTTATTCCTCTGTGATATTTCATTGTATGAGAGTTACAATAGTTTATCCATTTTTGTGGGAAGGTCACATGGTTCATTTCTAGCTTTTGGAACCGGTGAATAACGCTTTTATAAAAATTCACCAAAGGTCTTTCTGTGAACGTTAAATTATCCCTTTCTTGGGTAAATAACTAGTTGTGGAATTGCTGAGTCATAGAGTAGGTGTATATTTAACACTAAGAAATGGTAAAAAGCAGTTTACCATTTTCCTTTCTCATCAGCAGACTAGGAATATATGAGAATCCTAGTTGCTCTGCATTGTTGCTGGCATATGGTCTTGTCAAGTTTTTTGGTTTGAGCCATTCGAACAGGTGGGTAGTGATATTCCATTGTGGGATTATTTACATTCCCCTAGTGACCAATAATATCAATCATTCTTCATACGCTTAGATGCCATTGTTGGCAACATGCCCGTTTAGATCATTTGCCCATTAAAATAATTAAGTTGGCTTATTTTCTTATTTTTGAGTTTTGAGAGTTCTTTAGGTATTCTGGATACAAGTCCTTTGTCAGAAATGGGATTTGCAAATATTTTTTCCCAGTTTGTGGCTTGTCTTTTCAATCTCTTAAGTGTGTCCTTTTCAGAGCAAAAGTTTTTAATTTTGACAAAGTCTAATTTATCATTTTTTCTTTTATGGATTGTGGTTTATTATTATAATTAAAAACTGTCTGACCAAAAGTCATGAAAATTTGCCCCTATGTTTTCTTGTAGAAATTTTATAGTTTTATAATTTAAATAAGTCTGTTGTCCACTTTGAGTTATAATTTATTTTCTATAAAGTATGAGATAAAGCTTCTGTTTTGCGTATGGTATCCCAGACAAGTTACAGACTTGTTGAGAAACAGTTCTTTCTACACTGAATGTTTTTGCAACTTTGTTCAAAATCAATCGAACAAATCAACTGATTTGTTCAACAAACAAATCAATTTTTTTTTGTCTATTTCTACACTCCCAATTCTATATTCTATATATATTCTATATATGTCTGGCCTTTTGTTAGTATTACACTGTCTTAGTTATTGTAGATTTATAGTAAATCTTGAAATAAGGTCATGTGAGTCCTCCAACTTTGTGCTTCCTTCCCCAAATTGTTTTGACTATTCTAGCTCCTTTTCTTTTCCGTATATATTTTATAATTAAATTTCCAATGGCTACAAATAAAGGCTTCTTGGATTTCGATTGGGGATGTACTGAATTTATAGATCAAATTAAGGAGAATTGATATCTTAAGAATATTGTCTTCTAATTCTTAGACACACTATCACTCTCCATTTATTTAGATTGTTTTTTATTTTCTTTCATCAGATTGCTGTAGTTTTTAGTATACGGGTCCTGCACGTGTATTTTTGGATTTCTAATATTAGTTTTTTAAAATTCCAGTGGTTCATTTTTAACGTATGTAAGTTGACATTTGTATGTTGGCATTGTATACTCTGACCTGGCTGAACTCACTTCCTAGGTCTTTCCAGTCTGTGTATTTATTGCATCGGCCAGGAATCGAGTATAGTGTTGGATAGAAATGGTGACAGAGGACATCCTTGCCTACTGATGACCTGGGGGCAAAAGCGTTCAGTCTTCACCAGTAAGTACAAAATACTTAATCTTCCATATCCTTTAGAGGCTAAGGAACAGTTCTTAGGTTGCTAAAAGGTTTTATAAAAAAACGGATCATGACTTTTGTTAAATGCTTTTTCTACAAATGTTGATGTGATTATATTCCCCCCCCCCCGTTTTAGGCTGTTAATATGTAAATTATATTGACTGAGTTTTGAATATGAAACCAGCCATGTCCTCCTTGGGAAAAAAACCTCACTTGCTCTTATGTTGCTTCGTGTATTTTTTAGAGGAAATAAATACGTTGGTAGAATAGGTTCACTGTCGGCGGTAAAGATCTCAGTGTCCTGGAACAAACCAAAGACAGGGGCCAAGGTACTGCTGGGAATCAAGCTTCTCCCTAGAAGTCATACAGAGCCGGGTGACTGGAAACAGGGCTCTCCAAGACCGGAAGGCAAGATGCTGCAACTCTTTCCTGACTGGCCTGGAAATCTCCGAAACAGCGCCGGTCTTGCTGGACCTCATTCATCTCCTACGCGAGGCAGATTTCCAAAGCTGTCTCCCGAAGATGCCATCCCCGGGTTATTTAATCAAACATCAATCTTGGTAGCGCTGGGAAGTGCAGCACTCTCCAGATGGAATTAAGGGGCTAATCGGCCGACTCTAAAATATGGTGATTGCATAATGGATTATCCCGTGGGCCCCGTGTCATTGCATGAGCCCCGAAGGACAGAAAAGGAAGTCAGAGAGATAACGCCTAAAGGGAAAGTCGGAGACATTCAAAACAGGCCAAAGGCTGGATGTGCTATTGCTGGTTTGGGAAGGCGGAGGGAGGGAGCGGCACGCCAAGGAGCATGGGTGGCCAGTAGGGACTGGGAATAGCTCCTGGCAAACAGCAAGCGAAGACAGCGAGGGATTCTGTTCTACAAACCATGGAATGCGATTCTGCCAACAAGTCGGTTGAGTTTGGAAGCAGACTCATCCCCTAAACTTCTAGCAAAGGAACACAGCCTTGCTAATGCACTGGTTTTGGAGACCCAGTGCAGAGAAGTGGCTGAGACACAACGTGTGGGATTTCTGACGGACACAACTCTGAAATAATACACGGGTGCTGTTCTTAGCTGCTAAACTCGTGGCACTTTGTTAGGGCAGCAATAGGAAAGGAATGCTTTCATTTTTGAGGGCCTTCTGTGTGTCAGGGGATGCTAGGTGCTAAAGGTACAGAGATGAGAAAGATAGTTTCTTTCTCCAGGGAGCTCACAGACTAGAGGGAGAACCTAGCCCCAAACGAAACATTGAAGTATTCTCAAAATATGCTCCAAGGGAAAGTTTCTCTTGGTTGCAAAGACTGGAAAAGAATACTGGCTAACTTTAAGGAAACAAACAAACAGGAAAAGTGGGGGAAGGAAGGAGAGAGAGAGTGAGAGCGAGAGAGAGCGAGCAAGCGAGCGAGCGTGTTTTTCATTTTGAGGAGGAAGACACTGGAAGATTCTAGTAAATGAAGGAAACTCTAAAGATGCGAGATTTGGGGAAGGAAGGAGCAACACAGTCCTAGGACCCTTAATAATAGAAGTTTGTAGACTTCTGCTGTTGCTACGGCCCAGGACTACCCCCCCCCCCCTTGGTTTTTATGTCTCTTTCTCCAGCTTCAAAGTATAAAGGGAAAAGGACATGGCCTAGAATTTATATTAAGGAATTGTCTCATGATTTTAGAGTCTGGCAAGTCCAAAGCCCATACTACAGGCTGGCAGGCTGGAGACCCAGGAAAGAGTTGATGTTGGAGCTCAAGTGTAAGGGCAGCCTGGAGGCAGAATTCTCTTTTCCTTGGAAAACTTCTGTCTTTTTTCTCTTAAGACCTTCAACTGATTTGATGAGACCCACCTGCATCGTGGAGGGTAATCTGCTTTACTCAAGGTCCGCCAGTTTAAATATTGATGTCATTTAAAACCACTTTCACGTTTAGACTGGTGTTTGATCAAATATCTGGGCACCAGGGCCTCGCTAAGTTGACCCACAAAATTAGCCAGCACACCATATGGCGCGCTTGGTCCCTGGGGGTCTACTTCTGTGAATAAGGATCTCATCTCCAGAAGGAATCTTGTTTATGAGCCCCAAAGCTAGTTCAACCGGCTCCTGTAAGGCCTTGACTAGCTGTAAGCCTCCCTTTCCTAACCCCTGGCCTGAAAATGGCAACGGCCGCAGGGCTCTGTGGCGTTAGCAAAGGGTCACGAGGGTAAAATGGCCATATTAACGGTTACGTTACATACCTATGTGGGGTTGTCCTTCTGCATTTTGAATTCAAATTCCAGGAACGTTGGTAAACTAGATTTTGTGCTTACTACTCCAAATGATCGGTTTCTAAGCAAGACTTCAAGAAACTCCACAGCCTGTCGATGAAGTGCACACACTTCCAGCTGAAAAGCGAAATCTTTGTTAACCCTCCCTATTAGGAGTAGGCATGGGCTACTGAACTGCGAGTGGGGTCGGGGTGTCCCAGCCCAAGGCGACAAAGGCTCACTGCCCGGAAGGACGAAAGGGGGGAACGGACCCAAACAAGAGCTACAGGCTGAGCCGGGGATGTTTGGGACCAAAAGAACAAGAGAGTTTCATGTCCTCTCGTGCTTTCTGGTCTTCAGGTAGTGAAATGTCAGGGTTGCACGTACTGATTATATTTTGACAAAACCGTCAGAGGCCTTAATCAGTCTTGCAAACGGTGTAGAGCCGTCAGACGTCTCGGTCAGCCCTGGCTCCACAGCAGGGCCAGCTGCTGGCCTTAGCCCGTACTTTTCCATTTTTAATTAGAATTGATCAAAATTGCAACCTTTTCCCTATCTCTCCCTTCTATCCTTGCAATTCCGGTAGGACGTAACGCAGGCAGAATTCTGATATTTATGTCTCCCAACTTGCCATCGGTATCGGTCTGCTGGGTGTTCATGATCATTTCTGCAGGGTTGCGTCAGGCGCGTTCTGCAAGCTAGGAAGCCCCAGCCAGACCGTTGTCAAGGCAACAGAAAATGCACGCTGTGAACTACCAAGGAAAGGCCCTTTCTGGCTGCTTCCAGTCTGTACAATGTTGAAGTACAAACTTAATTTTCAGGCTTGGCAAAAAAATCTCTTTTAGGGCTAATTATAAAATGTACCCAATGTTATTAGACTGGGTGATGGATGATTGCCTGCTAAATGTGACATGAAAAATTAAGGCAGTTTGCAAAGCAGAGGGGGCTAATTTCAGTGTGCCTAAAGGATCAATTGCTTAGTTTTGTCATTCTGCATAACCCGAACAGAACAGCTGTGCGTGCGTGCGTGTGCATGTGTGTGTGTGGGGGGGGGGGGGAGCTTCCAAGCTCATATATATTTGAATCACATCATACTTTTGCTTCCAAATGTATTCAAAAGAAGGTAGGAGTTACCCTGCCCATATTTAGATTTTGGGGAGGAGGAAAACTTTAAATTAAATCCCTGTTGATCAGCATTAAGAGTTTTGGGGCGCCTGGGTGGCTCAGTCGGTTAAGCACCCAACTCTTGATTTCAGCTCTTGATTTCATGACCTCACGGTTTGTGGGTTCGAGCCCCACATTGAGCTCTCCACTGATAGCACGGAGCCTGCTTGGGATTCGCTCCCTATCTCTCTCTTTCTGCTCCTCCCCTGCTTGTGCCCGGTCTCTCTCTCAAAATAAATAAATGAACATTAAATAAAAAAAAGGCTTAAGTTACTCCCAGCAGGTGAGATTATAAAATCCGAATATGCATGCTACTTTCAGGTGGTTAAGTGATATTATAGCTTCTCTTTTTTTTTTGTCTGCTATTATTCTGTCCCCACATTCTCGCTTGTCCACACACTCCAAATCGATGCTCACATGTTAATCTGCTGAACGATGTGGTGACTCAGGATTAAGGGGTGAGGGCGCAAATCCTGATCTACTAACCCACTGTCTTAATAAACGTATTTCTTTGAAAACACAATGTCTTTAAATCTGGCTTGATATGAACAGCTGATGCAAAGCCCAGTGGCCAGGCTGAAAATGAATGGGGACTGAGCGGGTTAGGCTGTCGAATGACCTGACTTAGACGCTCACCTCTCCTTTCTTGGGTGAGCCCCGACTCTTGGTAAAAAAAGGAAGGCTTACCCTGACATGATCAGGCACCTTTCCTGAGACTCTCGCCTTGGGGAAAGACAAGCAGAACTCCAGCCTATAGAAGAGGAAACTCGATTTACCTGAGGGAGAGGTAAGATCTTTTCACTCCTGTGGACTCCACTGATTGACTATGGAATATTATAGTACGTGTCATTCTCACACAGACACAGAAGGCTATTGAGGCTGATCTTCTAGAAGGTGAAAATGTCACAAAACTAGTTAGTGTGTTAGTCTGTAATGTATATTGTATTTCTTCCTACAGGTGAAGGTTACATAGCTCTGTTTAGCCCGAAATGCTCCCGGGACCGCATTTTATACACCGGGTGCATCTCTACAGAGAAAGGGATGGGAAAGATTATTAAGTGGTAAACAGACATGTCAGTCTGGCCTGTTTGGAAAACTCACAGCAATGAACCAGGTTTTTCATTTCCTCTATAGCTTTTCGGGATATTATTATTTCTCTTTATAGCATTTCGATGTGTGTTTACACAGGTCCTAAATGTAGGTGTTTGGGGTATTAGAATTAGAGCTGCAGGGGGGACCAAGTATAATTAACTCTTGACTTAAATGACTTTCCTATTTCATTTCCAGTCTGATGTGGGAAGCAGCGACAGGGAGGAATGGCATCAGATAAAAAAGAAGGGAAGTGCAATGAAGTGGCTGGAATCCGTTCCCCGATAACCAGCTTTCTGAAATCCTATATAAAATGGAGGCCGCGCATTGACTTTTCCTAGGAATGGATCCAGAGCTCACATCGCTTCCTCAGGTGAGTCCTTGACCCCCAAAAGGTTAAAGATGAGCGCGACCCAAGAGTTTGTAAAATACACAAGTGGACTGGAATGCCCCCCCACCCCACCCCCAAGCCCTGTGTTCCAGGGAGTTCTGTCTGCAGACACCAGGCTGGAGTGGGCTACCCCTCCCCCAGTGAGTGATGCAGGAGGAGGAAGGACCGGGCACACTGGAAGCCCCCTTGTCCCTTATGCTGGGGGCCCAGCATGGCCGTCCCCAACTGCGTGTGAGTGTCCCCTCCACAATGCTGTCGCTATTTTAGCCTTTTCCTGCAACAACCATGGAACAGACATGAATAGAGAGCTTGTAAACTCTGAAATTCTCAACAAATGTTTATCATTTAAAATTTTTTTTAAGGTTTATTCATTTTTCACAGACAGAGAGGGACAGAGCGTGAGCAGGGGAGGGGCAGAGAGAGCGGGAGACCCAGAATCCGAAGCAGGCTCCGGGCTCCGAGCTGTCAGCACACAGCCCGACGTGGGGCTCGAACCCACGAACCACGAGATCGTGACCTGAGCCGCAGCCGGATGCTTCACCGACTGACCCCCCCCGGGGGGGGGTGTCCTGTTTATCATTTTAAAAGGGAGATTTGGCAATATAGTTTAATGCTGCCTAAACGTGGATCAGTCCTGCCCCTCATTCCTGGAAGTATCTGTGACGTTCAAAATGCCTGTTGACGCTTCCATTCACTAATCCTTTGGCTAATAAGGTAGTTCATGGAATTGACACGCCTCAGACACTAAAATCTGCCGGTAGTACATGCTGATGCTTTCCTTGTCATTCAGGGCGGGGTAGGACGCCCCCCGAGAGGCACTGAGGCACGGCTGAATGACCCAGGTGGAACGCGCAATGTAGTCTCGTGGCACCGAAAAGCGATGCAGTCAGTTAGAAGTAACACCCACCTTTCCGGCGCAGTTTCGGTGATGTTGCATGGGCTGCAGTGGCGGCATGGCTGTGTCTCAGCATCGCTGTGACAAATCGAACCGGGAAGGAGGTCTCGTGTGCCGACAGCCAGAGCGGCAAAAGGGCCTAACGGGATTCGTGGGCTGTATTTTGGAATTGACAGAGACAACGTGCTCCATAAATGCAAAGAGATTTGCTGTCACCTTTGTAGCTGATCAAAGACTGGGCATGTAATTTGTAGGCTGGATTCCGCGTCGAAGTAGAATGCAGTCGGATTGCAGGAACTGAGTTTTGAGCCACAGAACTGATAACAGAGTTGATGGAGCCCCGTGGGAAGGAAGGCAAGGGGAGAGACGTTGTTTCCTTGCATTTAGAGCCCTTGCCTTTAGAGCAATAGGAACCCTCTGGGGAATGTGTCTACAATAGCTAAGGAGCAGGGCGCCTGGGGGGGCTCAGGTCACCATCTCACACTTTGTGGGTTCAAGCCCTGCATGGGGCTGTGTGCCCACGGCTCAGAGCCTGGAGCCCGCTTTGGATTCTGTGTCTCCCTCTCTCTCTCTGCCTGCCCACCAAGCACACTCCCTCTCTTTCTCAAAAATAAACAAACATTTAAAAAGTTTTAAAAATAAATAAACATTAATAAAAAGACTCTAAAAAATAAAAAAAGAAATCAAGTAGCGAAGGATGGATTAGCTTTAGGCAAATTATTCATCAAAGATTATTGAACACATTTTTTTTTTTAAGGCAGAGTTTACAAGCATGCTGGAAAAGAAAATGAAAAGCAGTCTCTCCTTAAATAAGTTAGTGAAGAAAGAGATTTGATTAGTGATGCCCATTAGGCAGATTACATTAAGTGTTACAATGATTGAAGGAAAAACTATCACTTTTCTGGGGTCCCTGGATGGCTCAGTTGCTTAAAGCATCTGACTCGTAACTTCAGATTTCATGGTCGTGGGATCGAGCCCCACATTGGGCTCCACACTGAGCCTGGAGCCTGCTTGAGATTCTCTTTCCCTCTCTCTCTGCCCCCTCCCTCTCCCTCTCCCTTCCTCTCTCTCTCTCTCTCCCTCAAAATAAATAAATAAAGATTTAAAGAAAACTATCACTTTTCTGTTGTAAAGGTCAAATGGGGAGCGTTCTAATCACAAAGGAAAAATACAAGTAAAGCAACATAAAAAAAGCAACACCGGGTTTTGCAAAGGCCTGGGTGGCTGTGTCCCCCCAACATTCATACGCTGAAATCCAACCCCCCAGGCGATGGTATCAGGAGGTGGGGCCTTTGGGAGGTGATTGGGTCACGAGGGGTGGAGCCCTCATGAATGAGATCGGTGCCCTTAACAAAGGGACCTCAGCGAGTGCCCTGCCCGTGCCCCTTCTCCACAGCGTAAGGGCGCAACAAGAATAGTGCAGTCTGCGACCTGGGAGACCACTCTCTGCAGCCCCTGACCGTGCTAACGCTCAGACTTCCAGCCCCCAGAACTGTGAGAAATAAAACTCTGCATTTGCTAAGCCATCCAGTGTCTGGACTTTGCTGTGGCAGCCTGGACTGACCGTGGCAGCTCGGAAGTCCGAACTCAGATTCTCTGAATCACAGCCCTGGCATTCAGCCGCCATGGGGTCTGAGCGTGGCGCTTCACCAGCCTGTGCCTGGGCTCCCGGTCTACAAGAGAAGGGGCACAATTGCCCCTCACTGCCTTGTGGGTTGGAGAGCAAAGATAACATGAGATCACTGCACAGAAGCATTTTATAAATGCAATGTTCTACACATCACTCATTCGTTCTTTGGATGTTATCTTGAAGTTGAAACAACAAGGTCTCCAAGGAAATTTTCTCTGTTTATCACTGCTACTTCCTACCCTTATAGAAAAACATTTTCAGGAGCTGTGTAGTTCAGAGTGTAAAAGAGAGAGGCAGGAAGAACAATTACTCAAGCACAGTTGCTGTCAGGCGAAATGGGAAAATCTCTTAATTTATTGGAGTCTGAATGTCCTCGGTTATGAAACCCCAATGATACAATGCAGTGTTTTGTAAACTCTAACGCTTAATACAAATGTATTCGTTTTAATTCCTCTCTCACTTACTAGAACCCATTTCTCTAATATTGTCGCTGCTGATATATTTTTGTCCTAGTAAGTTGAAAAAAAAAATTGAAGTGCGTTATTCTTGGATTCACGTACCTCCCCGGGTATTTTTGTAAGAATATAGTATAGTATACATACAACATACAAAATGTATGTTATTTGATGGCTTAGGTTATCGGTAAGGCTTCTGGTCAACAGGAGACTCTTAGTAATTAGTATTTGGGGGAGTCAAAAGTTATATCCGGATTTTCAGCTGCACAGGTTACAGGTACCCCTGACTCCCCCATTGCTGGAGGGTCAACTGAATATTGAAATATGTGTCTACATCTCTTTGCTGATTCCAGAGCATCTTAATTGGTTTACTCCTACCCTAACCCTTTATCTCATGAGCCTGAGTCTCAACCTTCTTTCACCTTTTGCCTTGGAAACCTCAGCTCCACTCCCATCTAAGCCAAAAACAATATCTAATTCTACATCCATTAGGGTAATGCCTCGCGATTCAAAATACACCCCAAGATCCTCCTTGCTGGGAAAGCTTGTTTCAAGGTCCCTGGAAGAGTCATGAGCTTGCATTTGGTTTGTAATCGTAACTCTTCATAGTCACAGAATGCTGCAGTTAAAAAATGCTTCTTCATACATGTATGACCTCACCGATTTCCACTTATGTAAGGAAGAAAGTAATATCTGCATTGAGGCTTTTGTATATGTATCTTTGCATTCATTACAAAAGAAAACTACCAATGTTTAAAAGAGGCGAAGTCCGGTATTTCTTGGCTAGGAAGCAGGACAGCTCAGGCAGCACCCATTTCTGTCAAAATCCAGGGCTTTTCCTTTCAAGATTGTCTTTGATTTGCTGCAGTTTGAGTATGATATGCGTCCGTATGTTTGTTTGTTACTTATTCTGCACTGTGTTCTCTGAGTTTCCTGGTTCTGTGATTTGTTATTTTTCATTACCTTTGGAAAGTCCTTGGCAATTGCTACTTTAAATATTCTTTTCTCACCGTTTGCTCTTTTCCTTCCAGGATTCTCATTACATGTATGTTACACTTTTTGAAATTATCCCCCTGTTCTTGAATGTTCTGTTCTGTTTTCCCACTCCTTGTGTCTTTGCATTTCAGTTTGGAAAGCTGTTATAGATCTATCTTCAAGCTCAGTGATTCTTTCCTTGGCTGTTCCAGATCTACTAAGGAGCCCATTAAAGGCATTTTTCATTTTGCTTAGTGCTTTTGATTTCCAGCATTTCCTTCTGAGTCCTTCTTAGAGTTTCCATCTCTCTGCCTACATTGCCCATCTGTTCTTGCCTCCTGCCTATTTTCTCCATTAGAACCCTTAACATATCAAACAGTTATTTTAAGTTCCTTGTCTAATAATTCCAACATATGTATCATTTCTGAGTCCCATTATGATGCTTGCTTTTTCTCTTTGGACCGTTTTTCTTGTCTGTTGACATGTCTGCTAATGTTTTTGTTGAAAGCCAGACATGTTGTTTTAGGTAATAGGAATTAAGATAAATAGACGTTTGGTATGAAAATGTATGGTTGGCTGGCTGGGAGTTTAGTTGTTTACTATTTGCAGTGTTGTAGATGCCAGAGGTCTCAAACTCTTCTAGTGTCCTTGTTTTTGTCTCCGCTCTCGACTCAGGCTTCCCTAAGTACTCCTCCTCAGAGAGAGGCCATGCGGCTCTCGGAGCTGTACTCTACTGTTATCATACTGGAGTCCTTTGATGTGGTGACAATGTGCAGAGGAGGAAAAACATTCTACAATCTCGTGAATCAACCTCAGTCTCTCCGTGGGTTTCGGTCACGGAGTTGTGACTTTCACAAGTGCTTCTTCTATTGACCTACTCTTTCCTGAGTGCAGCACTCCAAATCTTTTCCCTTGAAACCATGATCCTTGTTGGCTGTGTTGTTGTTGTTGTTGTTGTTGTTGTTCTTGATCCCATATTCAACTATACAGGAAGTTCAGACTGTGCTTTTTTGGGAAGAATGCCCTTTCCTTGGCTGGGCTATGGCTCTAGTCAAGTCTTTTCTGATGGAGCAAAGGCTTTTGTTATGGACACATTTCACAAAAGTTACTCTTCCTTTCCTCCCAGAGCCATGAGTGACTCTCTCACATCTTCATCTTGAGAACTTGTGAGTTTCCTGAGGTAAAGCTCATGAAAGTATTCCTCCCTCCCCCCAAGACTGTGCCCCCCCCCCATGGTTTCTCACTCATGCAAGTCCACACTCAGCTCTGAGCAATTCATCAAAGTTACCATTTGAGTATGGATCTAGTGGCTTTTGCTCCAAGTGAGCAGACCTGGCCTGTGTCTCTCCAGATTTGGGGTTGACGGTTTGCCTTGCAACTTCAATTCTCTCACAAGTCTGAGAAATGTCATTGATCTTCCAAGAAAGAGTTCAACTTCTTCTTCTTGTAAGGATGGAATGATTTCCAAGTTTGTTAGGTGTCAGGGCTGAAACCAGAAGTTCTAAATCTTTCCCTTTACCTGAGAGCCTTCACCAGATTCTAAGAAAGCAAAAGCCAAGTCTACAAAACAGTCCAACGTCTACTCATTGCTAATTTGTGTCTTAGTAAAGAGGAAGGAAATGCCAATGTATTAACTTCCTTATCTACCTGTTCTTTATAGAGGAAAGAAGCCAGCCAGAAAGTTGCTGAAATAGTTTGGGGGCATAAAAACTTAGGTGTACCACATAAAGGGGCATTTAATAATCAAGGGCATTTTGTCGGGGAGCAAGACCCTCAGAGATTCAGGCAAACACTTCCTGCTTCCTGGCCAGTTATGGACCTATTGTCTACAAAATCACGGAAACTCTGAAAATCCAAACATCAGAGCATGTTGGAACTGGAAACAGGATAGAAAGAAGTCCTTTATGTTGTTTAAATCCTGTAGACTTTTATAAAGGTGTACAATATCTTTCTAAAATACAGCATCAGTGATAATGGGAAAAAGAAGGCAGGCAACTTATTTCCTTTCATCCAGGCACTTGTGAACATGTCGTAACCCTATGTATATCATAAATCTGCCGTCACCTCCCTCACCTCTCCATTCCCTCTGGGTCAGGGTCAGGAAGAGAAATGAGGAAGACAGTTTATGGTCTTCTTACTCATTGGTTTAAACCATGAGGAAGACTGTAATAAGACAGGCAGAGGGATGAGGCACAGTACGAATAATAAACCTAAGGCCACAAGTGTGCAGTAAGAAAATATTTATGCAGGGCGTTAGACTCCTCAACATGAGTCATCCGAGGATAGTTTTGAAAATGGTATTTTTGTTTTGTTTGTCTGGAAGGTTATATAACTTGTCATATGCTTGGTTGTCTTAAAGTCTTAGCTGTCAGAAAAGGAAGCCACCCAAAAGTCAATCTTGTTTAACGTTCTTCAGGCTGCGCACGAATCCTTTGGATCGCTAGGGACCAGGTGACCTCTGTTGAACCCCCAGCTCCACGGGGCTCATTAATCCCCGGCCAACTTGTTTCATGTTTCAGGGCATTGGTTGTTAGAAAGCTCTTTCTCTTGCTGAACCCAATGTTATTTTCCTATCAATCCATGAACTGATGTCAATTATTGCACAAAATAAATATCTTTGACAATTGAGTGATTAGCTCACATATGGATTTTGTACTGCTGGACATCATTTTTCTGAGACAAAATCTTGGACGAAACTTGACAATTCTTTCTTTCATTTTCAGGAATCTCAAAATAGATGAAACAAAATGCCTAGCCCCTGTGATTTAAGGAGTTCAGCAAACTGACCTATAAATAAAGCTGGCTGAGAGAAGTTTGGAACACAGCACAGAGAAATGTCTTTATTTCTCCCCAAGGAGGGAATAGACACATGTCCATCCCTGAGGGACCTCAAGGCAGGAATCTGCCTCCAGTTTGTGCAGATTAAGGACCACTTTCTCATCTACAGTGTTAAGTGAATGTTAATTGAGAGGAAATGGGGAGTTATATTAAATGAAGCATTTTCAATTCCAACTATTAAGATACACATGAAAATTGGCAGCTGTGAGTATATTAAGTGAGAGCACAATAGATTAAGTGTTACAGAAAGAATTTCACATTTAATCGTGATAGGGGAGACAGAAATCAGTTCCCAGAATGTTCTCTCTCTTTCTTTTTTTTCCTTTTTCAGAAAGACAATGGACTCGGAATTGGAAGAACTTGGGAATAACAAAAGGCATGGAGACATTATTGCACTGAATGTGATTTCAGGTAGGCTATTCTAATCTCGGCCAACGTCTGAGCCCGACAGGGAGAAGGCAGCATGTTGGTGTGGAAAGAGGAACATGGAGAGAGGAAGGCTTGGGAAAACATGGATCCAAGAGAAAATGGCCCTGGGAAACAAGGCTGGGGTTTGTGTGGGGTTTTTTTGTGTGTGTCATTTTAGTAGAATTTTTTATTAATTTTTCATTTGAGTAGAGCTGATACGCGGTGTTACATTGGCTTCAGCCGTACGACGGACTGATTGAGCTTCTCTGTACGTTCTGCTCAGGTCCAGTGTAGCCAGCATCTGCACCCTCCAGCACTGGAGGTTCTCAGTGTCGTCCAGTTGGGATCAACGGTGAGGAGGAACAGCAGCCGTGGCGGAGGGGGCTCCAGGTCCGGAAATCAGCAGGGAGCACCCAGGAAGGGGTCCGCCAGGGCAGCCCCTGAGCCCTGCTTACCTACAAGCCCAGCTTGGCACCAAGTGATCAGACGACCACACGCACAAGGGGAAAGAGACAACGGCTCATTTCCGACGCAGTGTCATTAACTCAAGGAATTCAGAACAGGCGGGAGGATTTTGCTCTGGCACATTCCCAGAATCCAAGTTGATTGATTCTTCCAACCAAAACATGAGTCATTTTGTTTAAAGTATTGAGTGTGGTATGGATAATAATGTCTTCGTGACGATTCAAATTCAAACTCACTTGTCATAAGGGAAGATCATGTTTGAAGAAAATAATGAGTGGATGACGATAGGTAGTAATTACTTTCTGAGAAAAAAAAAATGGTGCTTCCGTCGCTAAAATGTTCCATCTTTAAGGGAATTTAGTTGACGTAGCCCCATAGCGTTCCCTTAACCTCACTTTTTTTTAAATTTTTTTTTTTTTCAACGTTTATTTATTTTTGGGACAGAGAGAGACAGAGCATGAATGGGGGAGGGGCAGAGAGAGAGGGAGACACAGAATCGGAAACAGGCTCCAGGCTCTGAGCCATCAGCCCAGAGCCCGACGCGGGGCTCGAACTCACGGACCGCGAGATCGTGACCTGGCTGAAGTCGGACGCTTAACCGACTGCGCCACCCAGGCGCCCCCTTAACCTCACTTTTGACTGAACACAGTTAAAGTAGGCTTTCTTTATTGATTCATTTGCTTTGATAGATTGACATCTAGAAACTTCAGAAGCGAACTGACTGCATTTCTTTTCATGTTTACTTCTTTTTATTTATTTCTTTTGAGAGACAGAGAGACAGAGCATGAGCAGGGGAGGGGCAGAGAGAGACGGAGACACAGAATCCCAAGCAGGTTCCAAGCTCCAAGCCATCAGCCCAGAGCCCGACGTGGGGCTCGAACCCACGAACCGCGAGATCACGGCCTGAGCCTCAGTCGGTCGCTCAACCGACTGAGCCACCCCGGGGCCCCAACCTGACTGAATTTCTGTTGAGCTGTTTTTGACATAAGATACCTCTATCTCAGAATTTGCAAACCCAGCTTACTTCCTTTATAGGCAGGCCAGAAAACAGACAGTTCTTGGTGCTTTACTTTGAAGGACCATGTCTTTAATTTTGAATATGTAAGAAGACGAGTTTTATGCATATTTTATCTTATCACGTATACGCACGGCTATTACTTGGTTTCTTTGTGCTCTTCCCAGCTGGAGTTATAGACTGATGATCATCTCATGTACCACCCTAATCTCCATGGCAGTTGCCAAGTGAGTTATTTAACTCACAAATATGTGCAGAATCTTGAATAAGTTCTGTCCTCATTCTCTGTAGTCAGTCATCAAGAGTAATGCAAAGCTTAATACCCAGTAGTTTAGAAGCTTCTTGGAGGGGTGAGCAGGGGGCAGAAACCACTCTTGCCTCTCACGGGGCTGAGCTTATTGTGAGAACTGAAATTAAGCAGAAAATAACAATGGGTTGTGGAAAATTAATCTCTAATTTCTAGCCTACTGGCCGAGCAAATTGAGGTTTATTGGTCTCTCCTTATCCAGTGTTGATAGAGTAGTGACTTAACTGTGCCACCGTCATAAACAAAAGCAAGCGTTTATTGTATGCTCTTTCAAATTACAGAGCAGAGGGCGGCACCCCTCCCCAAACACACACAGACACACACACACACACATACACACACGCTCCAAATAGCAGCTACCTAAATCCATATCTCTCCACATATATTTCGAAGGGCACACAGGACAATGAGGACTGCAAGAGGCACCTATAACCCTCACCTACAACAAAACAAGGAGACAACAGTCTCAACTGTAAATGCGACTGGGGAGAGTGTTCCGAACAGCAGAGCCGGTCCCAGATCCCGGGCTGCAGCAGAGAGAGGCGAGGGTTGAATGTCAGAGAAAGGTCGCAGTGCGGGTGTAGAGGCGGCGGGGGAGGAAAATGTTGTCCTCTCCCCTCTTAGGGTCTCCGGCTGGGTTGGAAAATTAAACTGACAGAGGCAGTTTCACAGGAGAAAAGCCTATACGTTTCTTTAATTTAAGGTGGAAATAAGAGGGCAGCCTTCAGAAGAAATGAAGCTCCAAGGAAATAGAGTTGTGTACTTTTATTTTAGGTCTGAGGAAGAGTGGACAGTCATGGGGGAACAGGATAGGTTAAGGAGAAGGAGGCGAGGGTGGGAAATAGGTGTCCCTTTGTCTCTGGAGGTGACGACGCTCCTTTCCTCTGGGTACTTTCCAAGAACACAGAGGGGATCTCTCACATGAGAGCTCTAGGACCTGTTCCGGCAGAGAGAGAGGCGACGGGTGTGGAGGTCAGAGTGACCTTCCTGCTTCTGCCCTTTTCTCAAACTCCTTCAGCTTAGAATGTGTAATATGGGAATGTGCCATGTCTGGGGACTGTATGTCCCGTGTGTTCCTCGTCACAGTGGTGGAATGGGAAGACATCTCCAGGAGAAGAGAGGTCTCTCTTGGGTAGGGAGATACTGAGAACCGGGCTGAGACCTTGGGGCTCGGAGCACTGGCTTGTGTGGGATCAAAAAGAGGAAGCTTAAAATTCCATCGGACTGGCGTTGTGCGTGTTCCAGGGGAGAAGAAGCCAACCCAGAGGCCCAAAGGGGAAGGGGAAAAAATGTAGCAAAAGGCTTACCTTACAAGAAGAAAAGCATACTATTCATCACAAGGCACTTTGACCACCCCTATACATTAGAAGACAATGAAGAAGCAGACCCTGCTTCCAAGGGGAGAAAGAAAGAGAGAAAAGAAAAATACTGGGGCGCCTGGGTGGCTCAGTCGGTTGAACGTCCAACTCTTGGTTTTGGCTCAGGTCATGGTTTCGTGGTTTCGTGGGCTTGAGCCCCACATCGGGCTCTGCGCTGACAGCGTGGAACCTGCTTGGGATTCTCTCTCTCCCTCTCCCGCTGCCCCTCCCCCACTCACGCTGTCTCTGTCTCTCTCGAAACAAATGAATAAACTTGAAAAAAGAAAAAAGAAAAATACTTCGACATAAATGTTCTAAAATACGGGCTAAAAAGAAAATGAGGACGAGTATAAGACATTCCTGGAAGACACATAACAGATTTGAATGAGAAGGAAAATAGTCCTTGTTCCAGGAAACAGCTCAATATTATAAACTTGCCCATTCCTCCGAAATCAATGTACAAACTGAACACAATCAAAACAAAAATACTAACAAGCTTGGATTTTTTTCCCTTGGGCTAAACATTTGATTCTAAAATTCATATGGATTCTTTAAATATATGGAATAATACTGGCACCTGGGTGGCTCAGTCAGTTAAGCATCCTACTCTTGATTTCAACTCAGGTCGTGACCCCACAGTCTGTGGGTTCAAACCCTACATCGGGCTCTGCACTGACCTTGCAGAGCCCGCTTAGCACTCACTCTCTCCCTCTCTCTGTCTGCCCCTCCCCTGCTTGCGTTCTCTTCCTCTCACTCAAAAATAAATAAATAAACATTTAAAAATATATGTGGAATAATAGCCAAAGAAGCTCTGAAAAGAAAGTAACGGGGTCTTAACTCTATGAAGTATTGCAATTATCCCATCAAGCTTTTGCAATTAAAACGATGTGGAAATGTCCCATGAGCACACAGGCCAGTGGAACAGAGTAGAAAGTCCAGAAATAGATTCAACTGCATGGAACACGTGTACGTGATAAAGGATGCGTCTCAAATCACTGGGGACGTTGTGAACTTTCTTGTAAATGGTGTTGAAACAGCGAGATCCATTGATAAGAAAGTAAAATTGGACTTCTACTTCACATAAGAAGAATCCCCAGATGATTAGTGATCTAAAGGTAACACTGAAACCATATAAATGCTCGAAAAGAACATAATCTTGGAAGGGGGAAAAACGCAAAATCCAGATATAGTGAAAGATTGTTAAAATCAACTCGGTCCGGGGCGCCTGGGTGGCGCAGTCGGTTAAGCGTCCGACTTCAGCCAGGTCACGATCTCGCGGTCCGTGAGTTCGAGCCCGGCGTCGGGCTCTGGGCTGATGGCTCAGAGCCTGGAGCCTGCTTCCGATTCTGTGTCTCCCTCTCTCTCTGCGCCTCCCCTGTTCATGCTCTGTCTCTCTCTGTCCCAAAAATAAATAAACGTTGAAAAAAAAATTAAAAAAAAAAAATCAACTCGGTCCATGTGTACATGTGAGCATGTGTTTTGATGTGGCAAATAGGACAGAAGCGACCACTAAAGCTAAAATAAAAGAACATGCATTTTACCTGAAGAATTTAAGTTTGCAAATCAAAATGCTTTACCTATTTTCAGGTGAAGAAAAACAGAGAGCGATACCCAAATGCAGCCTTGTGAAATGTATACATCTCGGCGCAAAAAGCACATGATCCAAGTATTCGGGCAGAAAAAGTCAATTTACCTAAAATAAAGAAAAATAAATCTTTGTTTCAGACTTTTCCATGGTAATGAACATCAGATATAAACAAGAGTACCATTTACAGAGATTTAAAGGGGAAAGGTTGTAACCAGGAATCTAGACTAAATAAGTTTTCCTTCATCTGTAAATGCAAAAACAAATAGTCAAGGCTTTAGGAAATAGTTCATTTCCGTGTCTTCCCTTAACAACCAAATAACACAAAACAACGCCCCCCAAACTGAATCTGCATTGCAGCAAAGCAAAGCAAAAAACTTGAGGATGTGAAAATTATAGCAGATAAATGAGAGACCAATTTAGATATTTTATCATTATTGAAAAAATAATTGGAAACATAGCGCATATATTTTTCAAGTGTTCCTAAAAGTGAAAGGAGTCTCTCTCTTTCTCTCTCACCCTCTTCCCTCTGTCTCCTTTTTTCTCTCACACACACATACACACATGCACTTTTAAATTCCAGATTATTGGCAACCAAAGTAAAAAATTAGATGGAGGAAAAGAGCAAGGAAATAAAAAGCTGTTAATTTTCTAATTTTATATCAAGAAGCATCAACAAAAACTGTCTTTCTTTGGCAGTAGTAATGAAATAAATATAGCTTCAAGTGCATGTTTTAAGATTCAAAGAAATTTATCAGATAATTAAAAAATATATGTTTACACCTTTCTAATTATTTGAGGTAAAAACCATGAAAAATTATCAATTTTTTTTTTTAAAGAGAAAGCAAGAAGAAAATAGCAGGCCAACAGGAAAACAAAGCTATAAAATGTCAACTCCCTAAAGCTGATTTCCTCATCTATAATGTGGGTTACTCTAAACCTAATTCATAGGTTAATTTGGGGGGTTAATAGGATAATGCTCAAAAAGTACTTAGCAGTGCCTGGCTCATGAAACTCAAACAATGCTGCTGCTGATTATTTCTTTTTTTTTTTAATTTTTTTTTTAATGTTTTTATTGATTTTTGAGGCAGAGAGAGACAAAGCATGAGCAGGGGAGGAGCAGAGAGAGAGCGGGAGACACAGACTGGGAAGCAGGCTCCAGGCTCTGAGCCATCAGCACAGAGCCCGATGCGGGGCTCGAACTCACACACCTTGAGATCGTGACCTGAGCCGAAGTCGGACGCTCAACCGACTGAGCCACCCAGGCGCCCCTGCTGCTGATTATTTCTATTACCATTATTAATTATCATCATTAACAATAAGGCATGACAATACGTATCGCCCATAAAAATAAATTTAAATGGATGAAATTTGAGAAACTAATCTTGCTTAGTCCAAGAAAAATGTTCACACCATAAGCAAAATAACCAGGAGAATTGGAAGGTAAAGTGTGTGAAAAGATACATCAAATAAACACTGACCGAAAGAAAGCACAACAATGGAGAATCCAAGGTGAAGAAGCACAGAACCATGCAAAGATGGTCATTTTATCCGGACAAGGGGAAAAGTCACAGTGAAGATAAAATTGTCATGAAATTTAATGTAACAGTGCGTCTCTAAAATAAATAAAATAAGGGCACCTGGCTGGCTCAGTCAGTTCAGATCAGTCGGCAACCAACTCTTGATTTCAGCCCAGGTTATGATTCCAGGGTCGTGGGATCGAGCTCCTTGTTGGGCACCTAAATGAGCATGGAGTCTGCTTAATTAAGATTCTCTGTCTCTGTCTCTCTCTCTGCTTCTGCCTCTCTGCCCCACTCACACTCTCTCTCTCCCTAAGATAAAAAAAAAAAAAGAAAAAGAAAAGAAAAGCATTTGGAAATGCAAGAAGTGAGAGAACTTTAAGACGTTATCCTCAATAGTCTCAAAATAAAATATCCTAAAATAAAAAGTCTGCAGAGGATTTTAACAATGTAATTAATAAGACATTAAGATATTAATAGATGTTAAACATTTTGCCTTGCAAAGATTCGGTATACCTTTCTATTTTTGGAAATATGAACTAAAACACGTCTCATATAGTTGATAAGATTTTTAAGAAGTTTTTGTTTAAGTAATCTCTACACCCAACATGGGGCTTGAACTCATGACCCTGAGACCAATTGTTGCATGCTCTTCTGACTGAGCCAGCCAGGTGCCCCTCATATAGTTTATACGATTTTAATAATATTTTGTTTGTACATGACAGTCTATCACCACAATGTGATAAAAATAAAAATTAATGCTGGTAAAACATTCAAAAAATCCATCCATTTGAGAATAAAAAGCAAACTTTTCAAATATTCACTCACTAGGAAATGAAAACTACTAACTATAAACCATTTATAAATAACCCTGAAAAACTGGATGTTAAAATTATGTGCCAAGACAATTCAATGGGGGAAAGGATAGTCTTTTTCATGAATGGTGCTGGGACAACTGGGTATCCACATGAAAAAGAATGAAGTTGAGGCCCTCTCTCATATTACATACAAAAAACAGTTAATGTGGCTCAGCACCAAAATAGAGGACTTAAAACTATGAATCTCTTTCCCAGACAAAGAAAAACCAGCCCTACAAGAAATTTCAAGGGGGACTCCCTGAGGGAAGAAAAGATGAAACAAAACAAAACAAAAAGACAACAAAGACCTGAAAGGACCAGAGAACACCACCAGAAACTCCAACTCAACAGGCAACATAAAGGCAATAAATTCGTATCTTCCAGTACTCACTCTAAATGTCAATGGCCTAAATGCTCCAATCAAAAGACATTGGGTAACAGAATGGATAAGAAAACAAGATCCACCTATAAGCTGTTTACAAGAGACCTATCTTAGACCTAAGATACCTTCACATTGAAAGTAAGGGGATGGAGAACCATCTATCATGCTAATGGTCAACAAAAGAAAGTTGGAGTAGCAATACTTATATCAGAAAATCTAGATTTTAAAATACTCTAACAAGAGATGAAGAAGGGCATTATATCATAATTAAGCGGTCGATCTACCAAGATCTAACAATTATAAACACTTGTGCCCCTAATGTGGAACACCCAAATATATAAATCAATTAATCACAAACATAAAGAAACTCATTGATAATAATACCATAATAGTAGGGAACTTCATCACCCCACTTACAGCAATGGACAGATGATAGAAGCAGAAAATCAACAAGGAAACAATGGCTTTGAATGACACACTGGACCAGATGGACTTAACAGATATATTCAGAACATTTCATCCTAAAGCAGCAGAACACACATTCTTCTCCAGTGTACATGGAACATTCTCCAGAATAGATCACATACTGGGTCACAAATCAGCCCTCAACAAGTACAAAAAGATCGAGAGCATACCGTGCATATTTTCAGACCACAACGCTATGAAACTCAAAATCAACCACAAGAAAAAAATTTGGAAAGACAATGAATACTTAGAGATTAAAAAACATCCTACTAAAGAATGAATGGGTTAACCAAGAAGTTAAAGAGGAAATTAAAAAGTACGAGGAAGTCAATGAAAATGATAACACCACAGCCCCAAACCTCTGGGATGCAGCAAAGGTGGTCATAAGAGGGAAATACATAGCACCCAGGCCTTCCTGAAGGAGGAAGAAAGGTCTCAGATACACAACCTAACCTTACACCTTAAAGAGCTGGAAAAAGAACAGCAGATAAAAACCAAAACCAGAAGACAGGAAAAAACAAAGATTAGAGCAGAAATCAATGCTATCGAAAAAAACAAAAACAAAAACAAAACAGTAGAACAGATCAGTGAAACCAGGATCTGGCTCTTTGAAAAAATTAACAAAATTGATAAAGCCCTAGCCAATTTGATCAAAAAGAAAAAGGAAAGGACTCAAATAAATACAAGAATGAAAGAGGAGAGATCACAACCAATGCTACAGAAATACAAATAATAATAATAGCATATTATGAGCAATTAGATGCCAATAAATTGGGCAATCTGGAAGAAATGGACAAATTCCTAGAAACATATAAACTGAAACGGGAAGAAATAGGAAATTTGAACAGACCCATAACCAATAAAGAAATTGAATTAGTAATCAAAATCTCCCAAAGAACAAGAGACCAGGCCAGATGGCTTTCCAGGGGAATTCTACCAAACATTTTAAGAAGAGTCAACACGTATTCTTTTGAAGCTGTTCCAAAAAATAGAAATGGAAGGAAAACTTCCAAACTCATTCTATGAGGGCAGCATTACCTGTTTCCAAAACCAGACAAAGACCCCACTAAAAAGGAGAACTGTAGACCAATTTCCCTGATGAACATGGATGCAAAAATTCTCAACAAGATTCTAGCCAACCAGATCCAACAATACATTTTTCACCACGATCAAGTGAGGATTTATACCTGGGATGGGATGCAGGGCCCGTTCAATATCTGCAAATCAATCAATGTGATATGTAACATTAATAAAAGAAAGAATAAGAACCACGGGATCCTCTCAATAGATGCAGAGAACGCGTTTGACAAAATACGGCATCGTTTCTTGATAAAAACTCTCAAGAGATGAGGGATAGAAGGATCATTCTTCAAGATCACAAAAGCCATACATGAAAGACCCACCACTAATATCATCCACAACACGGAAAAACTGAGAGCTTTCTCCCTAAGGTCGGGAATACGATGGGGCTATCCACTCTTGCAAATGGTATTCAAGATAGTGTTAGAAGTCCTAGTCTCAGCAATCAGACAACACAAAGAAATAACACGCATCCAAATCAGCAGCAAAGAAATCAAACTTTCACTCTTTGCAGCCGACATGATACTCTATATGGAAAATCCAAAAGATTCTACCAGAAACTGCTAGAACGGATCCGTGAATTCAGCAAAGCCGCAGGCTGTAAAATCAGTGTACAAGAAATCAGTTGCATTTCTATACACCAATAATGAAGCAGCAGAAAGAGAAATCAAGGAATTGATTCCATTTGCAATTGCACCCCAAACCATAAAATACCTAGGCATAAACCTAACCAAAGAGGTGGAAAATCTATACACTGAAAACTATAGAAAGCTTATGAAGGAAAACAAAGGAAGAATATTCCATGCTCGTGGACTGGAAGACAAATATGGCTAAAATGTCTATACTTCCCAAAGCAATCTACATATTCAATGCAATCCCTATCAAAACAACACCAGCATTCTTCACAGAGCTAGAACACACCTAAAATGTATATGAAACCAGAAAAGACTCTGAGTAACCAAAGTAATCCTGAAAAAGAAAACCAAAACTGGAGGCATCACAATTCCGGACTTCAAGATATATTACAAAGTTGTAATCACCAAGGCCATATGGTACTGGCACAAAAAACAGAAACTCAGATCAATGGACCAGAATAGGGAACCCAGAAATGGACCCACAAATATATGGTCAACTAACTAATCTTTGACAAAGCAGGGAAGACTACCCAATGGGATAAAGACAGTCTCTTCAGCAAGTGGTGCTGGGAAAACTGGACAGCGACATGCAGAAGAATGAACCTGGACCACTTTCTTACACCATACACAAAAAGAAACTCAAAATGGAGGAGAGACCTAAACATAAGACAGGAAGCCATCAAAATCCTAGATGAGAAAGCAGGCAAAAACCTCTTTGACCTTGGCCGCAGCAACTTCTTACTCAACACGTCTCCAGAGGCAAGGGAAACAAAAGCAAAAATGAACTATTGGGACCTCATCAATATAAAAAGCTTCTGCACAGCGAAGGAAACAATCAGCAAAACTAAAAGGCAACCGACGGAATGGGAAAAGATACCCGCAAAGCACTTATCAGATAAAGGGTTAGTAAAACTGTATCAAAGTCAACACCCAAAAAACCCCACAAATGATCCAGTGAAAAAATGGGCAAAAGACATGAATAGACACTTTTCCAAAGAAGGCATGCAGACGGGTAAGAGACACATTAAAAATGCTCCACATCACTCATCATCAGGGAAATACAAATCAAAACCACAACAAGATACAACCTCACACCTGTCAGAATGGCTAAAATTAACAACTCAGGTAATGACAGATGTTGGCGAGGATGCAGAGAAAGACGATCTCTCTTGCACTTTTGGTGGGAATGCAAACTGGTGCAGCCATTTTGGAAAACGGTATGGAGGTTCCTCAAAAAATTAAAAATAGAACTACCCTATGACCCAGCAATTGCACTGCTAAGTATTTATCCAAAGGATACAGGTGTGCTGTTTTGAAGGGGCAAATGCACCCCAATGTTTACAGCAGTGCTATAGACAATAGCCAAAGTATGGAAAGAGCCCAAATGTCCATCGACAGATGAATGGATAAAAGAGTGGTATATATGTACAATAGAGTATTACTCGGCAATCAAAATGAATGAAATCTTGCCGTTTGCAACACTGTGGGTGGAACTGGAATGTATTATGCTAAGCAAAATTAGTCAGAGAAAGACAAATATCATGACTTCACTGATATGTGGAATTTCAGAAGCAAAATGAACATAAGGGAAGGGAAACAAAAATAGTATAAAAACAGGGAGGGGGACAAAACATAAAAGACTCTTAAGTGTAGAGAACAAACTGAGGGTTGCTGGAGGGGTTGTGGGAGCGGGATGGACCAAATGGGCAAGGGGCATTAGGGAGGACACTTGTTGGGGTGAGCACTGGGTGTCATACGTAGGGGATGAATTACTGGGTTCTACTCCTGAAATCATTATTGCACTATATGCTAACTAACTTGGATGTAAATTAAACAATTTTTTAGAAAAACTATAGGGGCGCCTAGGTGGCTCAGTCGGTTAAGTGTCTGACTTCGGCTCAGGTCATGATCTCACAGTTCATGGGTTCGAGCCCCACATCAGACTCTGTGCTGACAGCTCAGGGCCTGGAGCCTGCTTCGGATTCTGGGTCTCTCTCTCTCTCTCTGCCCCTCCACTGCTCACACTCTGTCTCTCTCTCTCTCAAAAATAAATAAACATAAAAATTTTTTTAAAAGCTATAAAATTCTTAGAAGAAAACATGAATGTGAATCTTTATGATTTTGAATTTGGCAACAGTTGCATAGAGATGACACCAAAAGCACAAGCAATAACAACACAAATACATAAATTGGGCATCATCAACATTACAAACTTTTGTTCTTCAAACGCATCATCAAGAAAGCAGGAAAGAAAAAAAACCCCACAGACTGGGAGAAAAATTTTGCAAATAACCCATCTTATAAGGGACTTGTGTCCAGAATGGATAAAGACAATTATACAGACACACAACAGAAGGTTACTCAGCCACAAAAAAGAAGGAAATCCTGACATTAGCAACAACACGGATGGACCTTGAGGGCATTACGCTAAGTGAAATAAGTCAGACAGAGAAAAATAAACACTGTATGATTTCACTTATATACACATCAATATATCAAATCATTATATTGTACACACAATACAAGACTAATACAAGGTTACGTGTGAATCATATCTCATTTAAAAATTATCAGTGAGGGGTACCAAATTATGCCCCCCCAAGATATACCTCTTTAGCCTAGGGATTATTTTGAGCTACAGGCTATCGAGAACAATAGCTCCAAAAACAGGGTACAGGTTTTTCTTTCATAAAGGAAATTTACATTTGTCAAGAGATGTGTGTGTCTCTCTCTTGTACTTGGAAGAGGAGGACACTGAACAATAAAGACACCGGTTTAAACCTGCAAAACATAAATAAAAAAAACTCAACAACAGGCACGCATTCGCTTTTAATTTTTATGGTTTTGATTAAGTAAATTTGATTCGAATAAAGATGCATAAATGCGGGAGTAAAAAAGTGATGTGAGTACAGATTCAGAGGAAACTCCAAAAATAAGGGTAACCTTAAAATACATAGTCTATAAATAAATTTGATATTTTTGTGAAAAGCACAATTTTCTGGCCAAGTATAAATTATAAAACTTTGCTCAAAAAGAAGCAGAAAACCTGAATAGCCCAATTACTATGCATGCTACTGAAAAGAATTTTTAAATTGCTCCAAAATTTTTCAAGGTCCAGTGGTTTCACATAAAATACTTTCCACTGTATATAATATAGCACATATGTGCAGTTTATAGTTATATTTAAATCTCAATGTATTTTTATGAAGTTATGTTAACTTGATACTAATGCTTGAGAAAACCAGCACCAAAACTACCCAACTTTAAAAAAGTAACATACGAGACACTCTCACTTATGAATATAGGTGCAAAAATTCAAAATGAAATTCTAACAAATCAATTTCAGCGCTAAGTAAAAATGAGAACATACCATGACCAAAGAGAATTATTCCAGGAATATAAGGACAATGCTACACTAGGAAATCGATCAATTTCATGCATCATATCTACAGTTCCAAGGAAAGGGTAGCTCTACCCTCTCAATTACCTCTGCTGAAAATGCACTCATTTTTTTAAAAAATTGATAGACTGTATTTTAAAAATTGTTTCTATGTTTACTTATTTCTGAGAGAGAGAGAGAGAGAGAGAGAGAGAGAGAGCACGAGCAGGAGAGGAGCAGAGGGAGAAGGAGACACAGACTCTAAAGCAGACTCCAGGCTCTGAGCTGTCAGCACAGAGCCTGATGTGGGGCTCAAACTCACCAACTGCAAGATCATGACCTGAGCCAAAGTCGGACGCTTAACCAACTTTTAGAGCAGTTTTAGGTATACAAAAAATAAATGGAAAGTACCAAGAGATTCCAAATACTCTCTCTTCCTGCAGTTTCCTCTACTATTAACATCTTACATTAGGGTGGTACATTTGTTAGAAGTG
This sequence comes from Lynx rufus, assembly GCF_022079265.1. Taxonomy (NCBI): domain Eukaryota; kingdom Metazoa; phylum Chordata; class Mammalia; order Carnivora; family Felidae; genus Lynx; species Lynx rufus. Next base: position 151,802,470 of record NW_025814867.1, read on the forward strand.
ATGAGCCAGTGTTGAAAACATTATTATTAACTCAAGTCCATAGTTCACATTAGGATTCATTCTTGGTGATGGACCTTCCATGGATTCGGACAAATGCATAATGCCTCACATCCAGCATTACAGCAACCTACAGAAGATTTCACGGCCCTAAGACTCCCCTGTGCCTCACTTATTCACCTTTCCCTTCCCCCAAGGCCCTGATCCTTTTACTGTCTCCACAGTTTTGAATTTTCCAGAATGTCATCCCATAGTAAAGGGAAGCAGAATATGCTGCCTCAAAATTGCGACTGAAGGAACTCAGGACATGCCACCCCAGCAAATGACACTATGATACACTGATTACCTTGAGCTGAAGGTGCTGGAAAACAGCAGATGCAAGACAGGCTCTCTTTGAACTCCCTCATCTGCCTTAAGTCAGATCCTCCAAAAGGAACTCCGTCATCATCCATCCCCTCCCCGGGAGTGTCATCAGCAAGGAGGATGGACTCTTACCACTAGAGACAAGACTAGAAGTCAGCACTGCACCCAGATACACTCGGTCCCAAACTGTCAGAACCCCCACTGAGTCTGTTGAGAGCTCTTTTGACCTTCCTAAAGCCATGTTCTCTCCCCCGAGAGATCTATAGCTTCCTTTGTCCTTATTGAGATGGCATTTAATCCCGAGTTCTAAGCCACCTCGGAGAGTTACTCATTTTTTCCTGGGTATCTCCCACTTATACATGAGATAGAAATGTTAGTAAACTTCTTTTTGTTCTTCTCTTGCTAACCTGTCTTTTCTTACAGGAATCTCATCTAGGAACTCAAAAGGGTAAAGGGAAAATTATTTTTCCTTCCTTATAGTAGGAATCATACAGTATGTAGCTTTTCAGATTGGCATCGTTTACTTAGCAACATGTATTTAGGGTTCTTCCATTTCTTTTCATGGTTTGTAGCTCGTTTCTTTTTTCTTTTCTTTTCTTTTTTTTTGCACTTACAAATAAAGCTGCTGTTATGAATAAACATTCATGGGCAGATTTTGATCTGAATATAAGTTGTCAACTTGTTTCGTAAATGCAAAGAGTGTGATTACCAGGTCATATAGTAAGAGTGTGTTTAATTTTGTGAGAAATCACCGTACTGACTTTCGAAGCCACTCTATCATTCTGTTTCCACACCAGCAATGAATAGGAGTTTCTGTTACTCCATAGTCCACATCTGGTGTTGTCAGTGCTTCCATTTTGGTCATTCTGGTAGGTGTAAAATGGTATCTCCTTGTTTTAATTTGCAATTCCCTAATCGTGTAAAGCATCTTTCCATATGCTTATTTGCCATTTGTATATCTTATTTGATAAGGTATCTGTTCAGCTCTTCTGCCTATTTTTTCATTGTTTGCTTTCTTATTCTTGACTTTTTTTTTTAATTTTTTTTTCAACGTTTATTTATTTTTGCGACAGAGAGAGACAGAGCATGAACGGGGGAGGGGCAGAGAGAGAGGGAGACACAGAATCGGAAACAGGCTCCAGGCTCTGAGCCATCAGCCCAGAGCCCGACGCGGGGCTCGAACTCACGGACCGCGAGATCGTGACCTGGCTGAAGTCGGACGCTTAACCGACTGCGCCACCCAGGCGCCCCTCTTATTCTTGACTTTTAAGAGTTGTTTGTATACTTTGAATCCAGTCCTCTATCTGCTATGTGTTTTGAAAAAAACTTTCCCCTAAAAGAGGCTTGCTTATTCAATCTCCTAAGAGTGTCATTTGCCGAACAGAAGTTTTTAATTTTAATGGAATTCAATTATTATTTTTTTTTCTTTTACTGATCATGCTTTTAAATCTAAGATGTCATTGCACTTGGCTGGCTCAGTTGGTAGAGCATAAGCCCTTGATCTCACTTGTGGGCTCTAGCCCCACATTTGGTGGAGAGATTACTTAAAACCAGATCTAAGAAGTCATTGCTAAACCCAAGGTCATCTAGGTTTTCCTCCTATATTATCTTCTTGGACTTTTATAAGACACATTTTTTAATTAGAAAAAATAGAAGCTCTGAATAAGTTAGGGTTCCCACCCAATTTTTCAAATAGAGACACTAGTGAAGGGACAACTTGACTCAAGCTTCGCAAAGCTAAGGAGACATACAAGGGGTGGTGAGGCACCTAGAGATAGCACCCATGGTAAGCTATGACTGCCCCAGGGGCTGATGGGGAAAGGGAGGGGGTAGTCCTGGCTAAGCTACAGTTAAAGGGCTATTACCGTGGACTCAACTACTACTAAAGATTTCACATTTAGGCAGGGAGAGAGCTGAGGAAGAAATAACCTCACTTTTTCTTCTTTCAGGGTCATGTCAGTGACCCTAGTTGGCCAAACCCAATAGAAAGCAACCAGCAAATGAGGCCAGGGAGTGCAGTGTGAAAAAGTTATCTTCCTGAGGCACAGAGCTGAGCAGAGATGGGTGGGAAGTCCACGTGGGAGAGGGCTCATGAGGAACAAGCTCTTTGCACGGCAAAAAATATGTAAGTGATACTTGGACTATTATAGATCAAGGTTCAAAGCTGAGCCCTAGCACTTAGCCTCTGACCACGGTGAGTTAACATCTCCATTGCTTCATATTTACCTGCATTCTAAGTATTGAGATGAGTTTATTAATGTCTACTGTGGAAAGTATTGCTTAGTATTAAATATATGCTAGGAACTACCTCCTATAGTTTACTATATTACTAGTGTAGTATTTTTATTATAGGGAGAGGAATAATAGGCAGCCAAACCAGAAATGTAAGCATTATCTCTCAACAGAGGACATATATGAAATTAACAGCCAAAGCCATACCTGGCAACGAGATATTAACATGTCCCACCAAAACTGAGGATGAGAGAGGGATGTTTTCTGCCACCATCATCATCTAATGTTCTAGAAATTTTAGCCAACTCAGCAAGATATGTAGCATTGGAAAGAACAGATTTACCTTTTTATTGCTTTTAGACAATGATGATTCTCTAGAAAGATCCCAACATCCAAATTTTAAAGTTAAGGGGCTAGACACACAATGAATTCATAAGCATCAATGGCTTTTCTAAAATTCAGAAAAATCTAAGTATAATATTTAACAGAAATAATTTCCCTTCTATAATAGTATCACAAAACATGGAGTGCCTAAAAGGACACATGAGGAATTTTTCTAAAAAACCTGATAGATACATGAAAAAAGAATATATTAAATGAAAATCACCCTATTTGTTAACATTGTAAAGATGTCAGTTTCTTCAAGTTCATTTAAGGGTTAACGCAACTGCATTTAAATTCCCAGTGGGATTTACTCTGAAACATGTTCAAGTAAAATTAGGATTCAGCTCGAAGAACAAATTCATGAGTAAAGCTGAGAAAAAAATAAAATAGGAACAAAATAGAAAAAGATTAACTGGTGATATTTGTCTTACTAGATGCAAAAACATAGTTTAATAAATTAAACCAGGTGGTGATGCCATAGAATACTAGAACAAGGAATGAAATACAAACTCCAGAAGCAGAGTAAGTACATTAATACGATAAATTTAAACATGTATTCTGATGCATTACTCCCAAATAAATACCAGATGGATTAAAGATTTAAATGTTGAAAATCAGCCTTGATAAAAATCCTGGAAGGATATGTGCCAGAATATTTGTGTATCTCAGAATGGAAAAGGGCTTTATGAGTATAACAGTAATACAAAGTAGTCACCCTTGGTGCCTGTGGTCACATGTCTGAGCACAGCTTTCTCAAGGATTGCTGAATGCCACCTCCCTCAAGGTGCTGGCGAGGGCGGCGTGTCCCTGAGCTGCAGAGCGGAGACAGGAGGGTGATGGCCAACCTGAACCTTTGTAGAGCACGTACGAGGTGCCAAACATTGCCTTAAGCATTTCACATGCCCTAATTCATTAGAGTGGGGAAGGGCACGGAGAGAGGGAGACACAGAATCTGAAACAGGCCCAGGCTCTGAGCTGTCAGCACAGAGCCCGACCCGGGGCTCGAACTCACAAACTGTGAGATCATGACCTGAGCCAAAGGCGGACGCTCAATCCGCCGAGCCACCCAGGAGCCCCAACAATAGCACTTGAATAATCAGGAATACCTGTTGTTATCTCCAGGGAAAATACCAAACAAACAAACAAACAAACAACGTTTTAAGTATAATTAAGAAGCTTATAGAGGAAAAAAAATAATTATAAAATATTAAATAAATCCAAAAAATCTTTAGAAAGGGCAGAAAATATAGACTAGGCAGGGCAAATAGAAAAGAAATAGCGAGATGGTAGGTTTAAGCTTAAATTACAGTATATTTAAATGGACTAAGTATTTCAATTGAAACATAAAGTTCTTCAGACCAGAAAATAAAATAAAACAAAGTTTAACATGCTGTTTATAAGCGACACACCTTATATGTAAATATATCAATGAGTAAAGGATGAGAAATACATTATGCAAAACAAAAGTTACCAAGTCAGGGCCAACAGTAGTTCATTTCAGAGCAATAGAAGTTTCTTTTTTTTTAAATTTTTTTTAATTTTTTTTTTAACCCCACAGGCGCCCAGGGGGTTCCCGCCTGTCCCCTCCCCCCACACACACCCAAGGGACACGGATAGAAGTTTCAACTTTAAGATGAAACACTCTAAATTTGTTTGTTCCTAATAAGATAACCTTCAAATATGTAAAAAAAAAAAAAAAAAAAAAAAGGAGAAAAGGACAAGTCTACAAAGAGAAAAAAAATCCAGTCGTGATGGGAGACTATGTAAGTCTGGGTTCTCCAGAGAAACCGAACTAAAAGGATATATATATTAAGAGATTTATTTTAAGGTTTTGGCTCACATGACTGTGGGGCTGGCAAGTCCAAAGTCTGCAGGGGAGGTTGGCGGGCTGAACCTCAGGAAGAAGCTGATGTTGCAGTTTTGAGGCACAATTTTTTCTCCTCTGGGGGAACCTCAGTTTCTGGGCTAAGGCCTTCAACTGATTGGGTGAGGCCCACCCACATTCATGAGGGTAATCTTTACTTAAAGTCAACTGATTGTGGGTATTTTTAAAAATATTTTTAAGTTTATTTATTTATTCTTAGAGAGAGCGCATGAAAGCAGGGTAGGGGCAGAGAGAGAGAGAGAAAGAGGAAAAGAGAGAATCCCAAGCAGGGTCCACGCTGTCAGCGCAGAAACTGACGCTGGGCTCGAACTCACCAGTCCAGAGATCGTGACCTGAGCTGAAATCAAGAGTCTGAGGCTTGACCAAAGGAGTCACCCAGGCGCCCCCGATTGCAGATATTAATCACGTCTACAAAATACCCTTACGGTAACGCCTGGATTTGTGTTTAACTGAACAACTAGTCTATCCAAGTACACACAGAAAACCAATCGTCATACAGGTGTTACACATTTGAAAACGTGTATTTCAATTTTTAAAAAAGGACAGTGAAAAAAAGAAAGCCAGTTGGTAATTGTTGCAGGTTGAGTCCCCTGGGAAGTGGACCCCAAGATAGAGATTAGCACTCTGGACTCTTCAGAGATTACTCATGGGATCCACAGCTGGGAAAGGGGGGTGCGGGGCACCAGGGTTTGGGAAGGAGAAGGGTAACCGGGGCCAATGGTCGTGGGAGATCAGAACACGGGCTGGCCTGTCAGAGCTGTGCCGAGCACAGCTGGCTTTTACCCATCCCACATCAGTGGAGCATAGGAGGCAGGGCCCCTGGAAGGACGACGTCCCCAGGGTGAGGCCGCTCTTCCGCTGAGGCCTCTCCGTGGGGTGCTGACAGCCAGGGCCATGGGCAGCAGAGCTCAGGGAGCTGGAGTGATGAGTCCGTCAGTCCTGATGGCCGGCACCTGGGCCACACGTCACGGGGGGTGTGTCTACAGTCGTGTTCGGATTCCTAACACGTTCAGCTTTTGTGTCGTCCGCATGTTGGAATATCCGCGATTTTAAACACATAGAAGAAGGGCGTAAGTACCACACGATGGGGCCATAAAGGAAACACGTGATGCAAGCGGTGGCCCTTCTCCAAAAGCCAAAAGAGCTCACGTCTCCTGGAAGAACGCTGGCTGGGGTCCCAGAGACTCCCGTGTGTCACTGATGCATCTCAGTCGGTCTGCTCGGTGTCGTATGTGGAGAAGAAATGCCCTTCTTTCTGCCAGGGATGTCCCCTGGGGCCCAGACCGCCTGGGGGAGGATCTTGCCTCTTGGTACTCGGGAGGGACCGTGGTCAGCATGGCCACGGATCTGGAGAATAAGAATGGAACACTTGTGAAGATAATTTGGTGGACGGGGGCTTCTGTTTCCTTAGTTCCACACACCGCACAAAAACGAAGAAGCTTGTGTCGGTCCCTTTCACGGGGAGAAGGGGCTTCATCCATTCAGGCTGGCGACCATACGGGCTCTCCCACCTGTCCCAGACAGCACATGACCCCCTTAGAAGGCCGCTTCCTGTACAGTCATTGGTCAGGAGTAACTCTTTCTTCCCCTGTAACGTTTCTTTGGAAGCTTATCATGGAAGACACAGACTGGCTCAGACACCTGCCAGACGGGAGTTTGGCCACCAGTGGGGAATTCTGAACAACTCAAGACTGCGGATGATGAATGAACGGCAAGATGATCGTTAAATTAAAAAATATATATATAGGAGCACTAGCAAAATGGCCGCGAAATATTTTGGGTAAGCACAGACGCCAAGGCATGGTCTTTGCAGAGGTCTTCTTCAGGAATTTATCTTCTTTGTCCTTTATGATGCATGATGGGCAACTATGTCATGACTCTTCCGGAAACAACCTCACAGACATACCCAGAATAGTGTTTAATCAGATACCTGGGGCTTCCCTGGGCTTTACTGATACAAATGGAAGTTAAATAATCATAATGTAAACTTTTGGTAAAAGGTACTTTAAAACGTAGTATGTTACGAACTAGGTTTAGGAGTATCAGATGAAAACACAAAGTAACAATGTGTTGGATGTTCTGTGCCACCGCCCCTCCCCCGCCCCCTCTATTTCTACCCTCGTCGCCATGTTTGGAGCCCCCCCAGGAGAATGATCTCTATGAACAACAACCCACCCCCCCTCACCGGGTCCCTTTGTCCATGGCTTCTCGCGGGATTTGGCCCATGAAGGCAGCAGAGGAAGCTGGGGACAAAGTGGTTGGGGGTTTTTTATGTTCCTCCGGGTCATGGGTTGGCAATGGCTGTATTCCTGTGCTAATGGCCACTGTCCCCCAGTCCTCTGCTATCCTGGTCACAAGACTCTGTGGGTTCTGGTGTCCTCTCTACCTGCTGTCTCCTCATTCTAGGGGAGTCGTGGCTGTCCCACGGTGGCTGCTCCTGGATGTCGTTTCCACATCCATAGCTGGCTTCTCACATCTTGGTGACTAGTGTCCTCATTAGCTCAGCTCAGTTTCCTGGTTAGAGAGGGTCGTCTGTCTCCGGCCCGCACACTAATGGAGCATTTTTCAGCTTTGGTCTGGGCCACACGCACTGACCTGAGGGCCCCTTCTATTCCTCGTTGATCAAGATTGTGAATCTCTTCCACGACATTAAATCGCCCTTAACAGGGCGTATTGACCTTGCAGCTCAAAGAGGGAAAAATCAGAACGAGTTTCAGCTTTTTAAAGAGGGCACTGTTTCCGATTCTGTGTCTCCCTCTCTCTCTGCCCCTCCCCCGTTCATGCTCTGTCTCTCTCTGTCCCAAAAATAAATAAACGTTGAAAAAAAAAATTAAAAAAAAAAAAAGAGGGCAGTCCGTGAGGGTTGGGAAATATTAAATACAAGCACTCACCTATGTTCCCCCTGTCCTGTCCCAAGAGCACACACACACACACACACACACACACACACACACTTGTGAAAGCCTCTAAGACCCCAAGTTGTTTCCTGAGAACTGGAAGAACTGGTTAGAGCAACGGGTTGTGATTCAGCAGTTTATTTAACTACTGGTGAACTGTTAACGTCTCCCATTAACTCTGGCTTCCTTTTTCCTCTCTGATAAATTGTAGTTATTTTTTTATATTAAATATAATTTACTGTCAGATTGGTTTCCATACAACACCCAGTGCTCATCCCGACAGGTGCCCTCCTCAATGCCCATCCCCCACTTTCCCCTCTCCCCCACCCCCATCAACCCTCAGTTTGCCTCAGTATTTAAGAGTCTCTTGTGGTTTGCCTCCCTCCCTCTCTTTTTTTTTCCTTCCCCTCCCCCATGGTCTTCTGTTAAGTTTCTCAGGATCCACCTGTGAGTGAAAACATACGGTATCTCTCTTTCTCTGCCTGACTTATTTCACTCAGCATAATACAATGGAATACTCCTTGGCAATGAGAAGAAGTGAAATCTGGCCATCTGAGGTTTTTCTCATTTAACGGAAGATTTGAGGTTTCTGTCTCAGAGCCTCCCAAGACTGGCTACTTTTATCTGTTCTTCTTTTATTTCAAAATCGAGATTTTTTTTATAATTGCAAAGATTGACATTCAGTTTGCTTTTACCTTCCAATTCACTTTTGAGACTCTGCTTTCAATCCTTCCGAGTATAGATCCAGAAGTAGAATCCTGGGTCACATGGGCATTGTATGTTTAATGTCGGAGGAGTGGCCATGCTGGTTTCCACAGCTGCTGTGCTGTTTTGCATTCCCTCCAGGAGGGCACCAAGGACCCGATTTCTCCATATTCTTGCCGACACTTGCTATTTTCTGTTTTTTAATTTGTTTTACTTTTTGGATATAGAACATTCCTCTTTTTAAATTTTTTTAATGTTTATTTACTTTTGAGACAGAGAGAGACAGAGTGTGAGACGGGAGGGGCAGACAGAGAGGGAGACACAGAATCCCAAGCAGGCTCCGGGCTCCGAGCTGTCAGCACAGAGCCCGACGCGGGGCTCGAACTCCCAGACCGCGAGATCATGACCTGAGCCGAAGTCGGACGCTTAACCAACGACGCCACCCAAGCGCCCCTAAATATAGAACATTCTTATACGTGATTACAAACCCATCATGGCAGTCTTCACCAAATCAGAAAAAGTGTTCCCATCACTTAGCCCTCTAGGGACAGAGACATTTATAAAATATCACATTCAAAGGGGCGCCATGGTAGCTCAGTAGGTTTGGCGTCGGACTCTTGATTTGGGCTCAGGTCACGATCTCACAGTTTGTGAGTTTGAGACCTGCGTCGGTCTCCGAGCTGACAGTGCGGAGCCTGCTTCGGATTCTCTCTCTCTCCCTCTCTCTGCCCCGACCCTGCTTGTGCTCTATCTCAAATAAATAAACTTTAAAAAAATATATCACATTCAATAAACACCGCTAAATGTCTTCAACTCTGAGGGGGTTGTAACTGGACTTTACACCTGCTTCTAATGCTTCCAGATGACAGAGTCCTTTTTCACTGGACATTTCAAAGAACAATTTAACTCATCTCAACCCGTCTATATTGAGGGCCACCAGGTTCCAGGTCTGGTCTAGGTGAATGGGCCCAGCAGTGAACAAACCCTTTACACGATAACAAACCACTTGGAACCTCATTGTTGTAGTGTTTTCTTTAGAGATAACATCTGTTTACATGAATGAGAAAGAAGGCTCCCTCCTGACCTCACCGTTAGGTCTTTAGGTCGCAACCAATGAGTTCATGGCTCTGAAAAGGCAGGAGACAGACTTCCACAGTCCTTACCGCTTGAGGTGTGTGTATGTATTTTCTTTTCCTACCAGACCTTGAGCTTCTTGAAGGAAGTGTTCATTTGTATTTGACTCCCCACAATTATCCACTGCATTTTGCGCAAAAGCATTGCAAATTCTCACTTGCTGACCACTCATCAGCTGGCCTGAGCCTCCGCAATTTTCTGGTCATTCCTGAAAAGCTGCCGTTCCCATGCTAGGACCCGCGGTGATTCTAGACCTCCACGAAGAGGGGTTGAGGATTCCCAATCCGCTTCCGGCCAGCTTCTGGCTCTCCCCAGCGGGCGGGCTGGCCGGGCTGCACGCTGGCACCCTCTAAGCTGGGAGAGCTGCAGACAGCCGCTGTCTCCCTGGGTTCGTTTGCATTTTTGCAGACAAAAACCAAAACAAAACAACACGACAAGAACAAAAAAAAAAAAAAAAAACCAAAATAAAAACCAAAAACAAAAACAAAAAACAAAACAAAATAAAAAACAAAACCAAACACAAAAACCAGAAACCAAAAAAACCAAACAACCAAAACGAAACTAAACAAAAGGAGTCAGTTGAAAAGCTGAATTCTGTTCCGGAATGCTTTGGAAACTAGCAGGGCGGTCCACTCGCTCTCCCACTGCAGGCTTGGCTAAGGCCCCCCAAAACCGTCACAGTAGTAAGATGGGGCTGGTGGACAGCAGGCACCAAGGCGGAGAGTAAATCCACTTTTGTGGAACCCGACTCCACCTTCCTCCCCTTTGGCTTTGGGTGTGGCTTGGCTGTTTTACGAGTCTGAGTGTAATTAGTCACAGTGGCAATCCGAATTCTCTAAGTATATTCGCAGTTCAAGTGCATCCGAGGCAGTAACAAATAAAGGACTCACAGTGACTTTATTACGTATGTTTCTCAGGTTTGGGGGTGGGGGGTTCAGGATAAGGAAGAGACAACTTCCCACCATCCATTCGACCTGCGGGCGCTGCAGGGGCTCCAGAGCGCCCGTAGCTCAAGTTCACGTCACCCAGTCTGTCACGCTGGATAAACGTGGGTCGGGGCAAGTCCCAGGGAAGAACGCCGCAGACATCCTTTGTGAGGGAAGATCTTACCTTTCCTTCTCCAGGGGAGGAGAGGGCTTGTGTTGGAGACCAAAGACTCCCAAACTCCTTGTTACTTTTCTATTTCCACTTCGGAGAAAAGCCACTGTTTATTTGGTTGATTCTAGCCTAAAAGCCAAATGAATGGGAGACACCTGTGCGAGCTCGCATAATATATCCACGAGAATCACGAATTCTGTGTCAAGATCGGAATCACGAATCTATGTTAAGCATGACTGACACTGAAGATGTAACCTTCTCCAGAAATGGTTCTAAGTTCCGAACTTTTTCAATCCTTTCTCTCTCCCTCCTCTGGAACCTCGCTTGGTCCTCTCTTCCCTCCCTCCTCCTCACTCTGTTCTGCCCCCCTGTTATTGAAAGCCTCGTACGGAGGATGGATACAGGACGATAGGGTACCTCTCCTCGCGGAACTTACTACCACAAGCTGTCACTGTTATTGAGGAATTGCCAAGTAAGAGGCCAGTGCTTGCTCACTTATAAATGCACAGGGCTCAAAATCTGCATCATTTTTCTCTTTCCCGTTGTTCAAATCCACACCAAGAGGACCAACTGATTCTGTCCTTAAGACATCTTTTTATCTGCTCACGTCTTTCCTTTCTCCCTGGAGCCTTTGCTCCAGACTTCGATCTGGTCACAGCCAGGGTGGTAGGTTCATTGTGTCCACCAGAAAGATATGTTCAGGTCCTAAGCCTGGCATACTTGTGAACGGAACGTTATCGGGAAACAGAGTCTTTGTAGATGCAATGAGGTTAAAATGAGGTCACGCTGGCTTAAGGTGGGTCCTAATCCAATGACTGGCATGTTTATAAGAATGGGGAAATTTGGACACGGGGACGCACAAGGAGAAGGCCATGTGACAGTGAAGGTACAGGTTGGAGTCATGTGCATTCACTGTCATGCCTGGCTTTCAGCGACGGGTCAGTGCTGAGCAGCGAACTCGGTCATGGGAGGGGCACAAGACTGGAGAGGGATTCTGAGGCGGGAAAGCGAGGATGGTCATTTAAGCCACTGGATACTTGAGAAATCTTGGGGCGCTCCCAGAACCTCCCCCAGACATGGAGTCAGGGACTCAAAGCGCAGAGAGGCTGCTGCTGCCGTCTGGCTGGCATACTCACAGTCTCACTGAGTCCTCTCTGCTGGGGTCACTCCCTCACTCCCTGGGAGGAAGCTGAGGCTCTGGGGGCGGGGCAGGGGGGAAGTTGCTGAGCTGGGATCTGAACCCCAAACCTTCTGCTCTCTAGCACACGCCTGCACCTCCACGGCAGCACGGCGGCTCGTTTATGTGTCCCAGCCCTACCTTGCTGTTGGCTTCTCGGGATTTCTCTCTTTTCCCCTCTGCACCTGTTCACTGCTCATCCTATGAGGTCCAGTTTATTTTATTTTATTTTTTTTTAATTTTTTTTCAACGTTTATTTATTTTTGGGACAGAGAGAGACAGAGCATGAATGGGGGAGGGGCAGAGAGAGAGGGAGACACAGAATTGGAAACAGGCTCCAGGCTCTAAGCCATCAGCCCAGAGCCTGACGCGGGGCTCGAACTCACGGACTGAGAGATCGTGACCTGGCTGAAGTCAGACGCTTAACCGACTGCGCCACCCAGGCGCCCCTGAGGTCCAGTTTAAATTCAGTTTTAGCTGTTATCATTTTTCCCCAAGCACCTCAGCCGAAACCGATCTGAAGTACCTGTCTTTTTTTTTTTAATTTTTTTAATGTTTATTTATTTTTGAAGCAGAGAGAGACACAGCATGAGCAGGGAAGGGGCAGAGAGAGAGGGAGACACAGAATGTGAAGCGGGCTCCAGGCTCTGAGCTGTCAGCACAGAGCCCGACACGGGGCTGGAACTCACGAACCGCGATATCGTGACCCGAGCGGAAGTCGGACGCTTAACCGACTGAGCCACCCAGGCGCCCCTGAAGTACCTGTCTTGAACGAAACTAATGCCATACATATAATTCTATTTGGCATCACTGAGGGCTTCCTGAATTATCTCTTCAATTGTTGCCTCGGTTTCCCTTGCATCGTTTCTTGGTTGTTGTTGTTGTTGTCGTTGTTGTTTCTAGGATTGTTGTTAGCTCCCTGGGCACGGTTCATAATTTATCCTCCTTTGTATGTCTAGCAGGTCCCAGAACAGTGCCTTGCCCAGAGACGCTCCGTAAACTCAGGTGTCTTGGTGCTCAATACAATCATCTGCCCTGGATTTGTTAACTCCAGGACCTTCCTTACACATCCCCGCCTAGTTCCCTTCCCTTGGACGGGAGGAGTTTGACCTGGCAACTTCGGGTTTTCTCCAGTCTTATTAGACATCCCTCCCATCCAGTATGCTCTTGTTAAAGCCTTTCCCCCCATGCAGGTTCACAAAAACCCCAAGCTCTGCAGGTAAGAGGTACGGGCAACTGAATTTTTTAAACCAGCAGAAAAAATTTTCAGTTTAATTTTTAAAAGCACGATTATGTATATCCAGAGGCTGAGGGAATGTGATGGTTTAGGCAATGAGAACATTCCCTTGCTGGGGTAGCGTTACCCTTTACTGAACCGCACTGACATCCCACAACCAACCGTGCTCTCCAGAGAGAAGCGTGCAGACAGGGACAGAAGACAGTTCTCCATTTCGGCTGTGGGGAGCAACCCCCAGTAGTGTCCACATATATTACATATATTACAGCCAGGGAGATGATTTTGTTCTTAAAGAGGGATCAGGGGCTCCTGGATGGCTCAGTCGGTTAAGCATCAGACTTCGGCTCAGGTCACGATCTCACAGTTCATGGGTTCGAGCCCCACGTCGGGCTCTGTGCCGACAGCTCGGAGCCTGGAGCCCGCTTCGGATTCTGTGTCTCCCTCTCTCTCTGCCCTTCCCCCACTCACGTTCTGTCTCTCTCTCAAAAATAAAATAAACACATAAATTTTTTTTTTAAATAAACTAAAATAAAGAGGGATCAATGAAGTGACCTCATGCATAACTCCAGGTGTAATTACATAAAAAAACAAGCAGCGTGAGATACTTCACGTATTTTGATGGTGGACCAGTTTTATTTTATGCTCATTTTCCTGAGACGAATTCCTTCTTCTTCTCCTAAGAAGTAAATAGACACACTCGTCACGTGCACTTTGAGCACAAGACTTCAAACTCTGTGTCTTTGTGTCCGAGGCAAATGCTGTCAGTATCACTATTTCAGAACTGTTGTGACCCGGATGGTTGTGATTATTTGCAGGTACCATCAAAGGGAGCGACAAAGGAGTATTTGCAGATGTGAAAATGTGTCTCTAGCTTTAATTACGTCTTGTATCTAGAATTCACGGTAATGTCTCTCACCTGTGTTCAACCTGAGCCCAGTGGTTTTAGCCCCATGCTGATTTTGTCCCACCCCAACCTTCCAGGGGACATTTGGCAGTGTGTGGGGACATTTTCGATTGTCACAGCTAGGGAGGGTCCTCCTGACCTCTAGGGGTGAAGGCCAGGAGCGCTGCTCAACCCCTTGCCACACGCAGGCAGGCCGGTCCCCCACTCCCAAAAGTCATCTGGCCCGAAATGTCACAGGTGCTGAGACTGAGAAACCCCGAACTGCTAGAAAAAGCAGTTCGATTCCTCCTTTACGATAACCCACAGCTCACCATTGAGCCTCACGGAGTCCGAGATGGCCAAAGTGTCATGACCAGAGGGTTCATCTCAGAAGAATTTCACCTTCCTGCTCGTGCCCAACAGGGGCATTGCGTCCAGGGAAGTGTGGTTTGTCCCTGCCACACTCCCTGGGAGATCAGCTGACATTTCATGCTTCAATGTCCTTCCTCTTGTTAGCTCCCTCTCAGTCGGCTTCCCTGGTATTTTGTAGCGACTCTGATTAATCCTTGACTGAGGACGCTCAGACCAGAGGCAGGCCCGATTTTACTCTGAAGGATACTACCACCTGGAAGCTTCGGAAAAGGAAAAATGAGGAAGAAAGGGGGAAAAAAATAAAAAAGCTGTTTTCGTTTGACACATTTCCAAAGCTTGATGGGGCTCAAATAAGAGTATCATTAATTATCTCAATAGCTGAAAAGATAATGCCAATACGAAAAACACAGCTATCCAATGTTATGGCAGCTGGGAACCCTAGTGACTGGCGACGGAAAATGGTTTTTCAGGAGAATTGTACTGTACTTGAGCATAATAAGCTGGGGGGATGCTAGCTGTTTCCCCTCTGGCCCCACGCTCTGCTAGGAAGCAGCCCCAGAGTCTCCAACACCGCACGGTAGTAAGTAAGATAAATCCAACGCTATGCTCATTATTTGGCAATGTTTCATTGCTACGCTATTGGACATTATTATTTAGAGGCTGTCTGTTGCTTCATTAAGCCTCTCACTTTCTGGGTGGGGAAACCGAGCCACGGGGAAGACTAAAGAAGGACAAAATCGGATGGCACCTGTTTTGGGGGCTCCTGGACCAGCACCCTGCTTAGGAAAAGCAACCTTTCATTCGCAGCACACGGAAGGAACACGGCCCAGACTTCTCGGTGATGAGCTCCGTCTCCTAACAGTGTGAGGTTGATGAACCCCCTCATTTTTGGCAGGATGAGTAAGTGGAAAGGAGAAAAATCCATCTGAGAGAGCCCAGTTCGGAGGCTTTAATTGCTTCTGTGACAGTTGAGCAGAAAGCCCCCTCCTTTCAAAACAGAAGGATGCGGCTCTGTATCTCCAAAGCTGGCAGCCGGGCCTCAATTATAGAAATAAGAAGAAAATTAAAATTTGATGGATTAAAGAAGGGGGTGAACCAGTACTTATTTCCCAACTAGAAATTACCATTTTTGCTCTTTTGAATGGATAATTACCCACACCAGGGCGTATTCACTTACGTAATGAGGTCCTTCTCTGTAATTAAAAATTGAGATGCTTTACATTTTTTGCCTTCCCTAAAAAAAAAAAAAAAAAAAAAAAATCTTTCAAGTGTTTGAGTCCCTGATCTTAGAAAGCTTTAATTACATCGTGGAAAGAACTGGAGAGGAATGTGTTTCTTCATCTCCTGTAAACTTCATCAACACCGAGAACTCATGAGAACTCACGGCAGCTTGGGTGGAAAGCGTTCCTGAAGGGCCACGCACATAAGCTCACTTCCAATCATTTTGCCCGCTTTGCTTCATTTCAGAACCCTGTCACATCACCCCCAAACTTCCCATATTGTCTTCATATGTCCATGAACATTGTCACACACACCAAGCCACCTTGGTTGGCACTTGGATCCCACAAATGTGCGGACCTTGTTTATGTTGAAATAAGGCACTGTATCTGTCAGGGTGCTCGGGGGAAACAGAACCAGTGAGAGATCGCTAGCCAGATGGCTGGATAAATAGATATAGATTTTTGAAATTTTACTTAAAAAAATTTTTTTAAGAGGTGCCTGGTTGGCTCGGCCGGTTAAGTGTCTGACTTCGGCTCAGGTCACGATCTTGTGGTTCATGAGCGTTGAGCCCCACATCGGGCTCTGTGCGGATGGCTCAGAGCCTGGAGCCTGCTTTGGATTCTGTATCTCCCTCTCTGTCTCTGCACCTCCCTCGTTCGTGTTCTGTCTGTCTGTCTCTCTCAAAAATAAACGAAAACATTTTAAAAATTAAACAAAATTTGTTTTAAACATTTATTTTAAGGAATTGGTTCGTGCAGTGTGGGGGCTAGCCAAGTCCAAAGTCTGTAGGCCAGCTTGGCAGACTGGAAACTCAAGCAGGAGTTAACACCGCAGTCTTACGGTAGAAATTCTCCTCCTTCAAGAAGCCTCAGTGTTTGCTCCTAAGGCCCTCAACGGGGTGAGGTCCATCCATATTATGGAGGATAATTTCCTTTACTTTAATTAAAGTCAAGCAATTGTGAATGTAGGAACATCTAAAAAATACCTTCATAGCCACACTTAGAATAGTAGTTGATTAAATAACTATGTACTCTAGCTTTGTCCAGTTGACTCATAAGACTAACCATCACAGGCATCAAGCTCGAATGTTCGTTAGGACAGTTGACAATGGAGTGACACCATTTAGCTGGATGACACCCAGAAGACTCAAAGGCCTGAGCTTCCCTATCAGTTCCATTGCCATCTTGACTTTCCTTCTGTTATGAGGGTCTGGCCCACGTATTCCATTTTTGATCTGCTCTTTCTTCTACTTCTCCTTCTGGATCAGAAGCAAAGTGGCAAAAATGTTGAATGAGGGAATAGACTTCACCAATCTTTGAATGCCTTCAGGGCCCCAAGTCTATGTCCCATAATTTTTCACTTGACTTGCATTTTTATGGTTTTGTGTATGTAGTGTAACTTCCCTGTCTACTTGGATATAGGTTCCCATAAGGTAGAGAATATTTGTCTTTTTTTTTTTTTTTTTTTTTTTTTTTGGTATGTAGAGTTCACAATCATGGTTGAGGCTGATACTCAGCAAATATATTCACAACTTCAGGGGTGTACAGAATGGAGAAACTGACAAAAATCATTCATTCACTCTCCAACGATCCAAAATCAGTCATTCTAAGTGAGTAACTCATCCATTTATCTATTTTTAGTCCATCATCCATCTGTCCATCATTCATCATCCATCTATACACATCTATCTATCCATTCATCCATCATCTATCCATCTATCCATCCATTCATCCATCATCCGTCCATCTATCCATCCATTCATCATCATCATCCGTCCATCTATCCATCCTTGCTTCCATCCATCCATTATCCACCCACTTATTCTTTTGAGAGGCAGATGACCTAAACTGAGAGATCCAGAGGTCAAATTACTTATGGAGGAGGAGACAATGTTTTACTGGTAAGGTCAGACCTCTCTCTTCATGTTTAGTCCTTTTCTTCTTTGCATTTTATCTCCTTAAGTGCTTTAGAGGAGGAATTCCTGTAATTCTTTGCGTTCAATACAGTTGTTAAAATGTTCAACTCAAATAAAAATACACGGTTCCTGAAACTGTATTTCTCTTTCTTCACTTCCAACATCGATGTCATTTTGGTTTTCCTGCTACTAAATTCGAGCTGAGATCACAAAGACGTGACCGTAGCTCAAAAGGATTGGACATTTGCAGCCACAGTTTGTGAGATAATTGGGACAACCGCCCACACAATCCAGTCACAATGGGAGGAAACTTTCCTTAAATTACCACATAATTTTAGAAGGTCTGGTTTCATTTGTTTAACTAAATTAACCAGTAATACCTTATGTTTCCAACTTTGTTTTGTCAGTTGAGATCTGGCTTACTATCCCTCAAGGAAAAGTGGAGAATTTAGCCACATTGTGTTTTGAAACCACAAACATATCAGTGTGTTCGCCTTCGAAGGGAGAAAGTTTAAGTGGAAGGGCTTTGTGTATTGATTATTTAATTTGTACATACATCAACCCCACCGCTGCCTTCGGAAAATGTCTTTGGGACGGAATCAGTAGAGAGCACAGAAGAAAGGGGGTAAGGAGGAGAGGGATTAGGTGGATAAACCCAGGCCATACCTAGTAAACATGGGCGGGGGCCTAACTATAGCAGAATCCACTGCAGCCTAAAAATAATGCTTTTCTGCGGAGGCCTCTGGACAAAGATACAAGCAGAGGGATTAGGCAGTACTCGACTTATAGTGCTCTTGGTGAATTCAATCTTTTAAGATCTTCAGTGTTTAGCTGAAACTCTCAACTTCTTTCACAAAGTAGATAAAGTGGTCTGCTCTTTTTGTTACGGAAACTGGTCTGGATCACCCGGCAGAAGAACCAAGCGGCACTCGGAGATCTTGGAAGGAAGGAGGTTTATTTTACACCGGTGGGCTCAGAGGAGAGCATTCTCCAGAGATCTGAGCCCGAATGCAGGTGGGAAGGGTAAGGTATAGCATCATCTTCCGCATTCGTGGCGGCTTGCGCACACGTGGCAAACAGGGCAGGGAGAACCCAGAAGAGGAGTCTCTCTGCTGGGAACCAACTAGAGCTTGTGTTAGTCCTGTCAGCCATCTTATGGTGCAGAACTTTACTTATTTTCCCAACGGTACTAATTTGGCACCTGAAGCGAGCAGGGTGGGAACAAGAATCTGGAAGGGAAGTCTTCAGGCAGGGACTGAAATTCCCTTATCAGTCCTGTTGGCCATCGTAGAACAGATTTTTCCCTAACATTTTGTTTTCTTGTCCTACGATCAAGTGAAGTCTATCGGTTTTATACAGTTAACCTAGTCTACAAAAATTCATAAAACTTTATAATAATTTCAACTGTCTTCCCCATCACTATATTCATTGATTCTGCCTAGATGTGGCTTACAAAGTCCACACAACTTATAAAAGTAAATTCATTACTAGATATCCGTCAACATCAGGAGAGAATGTAAACCAACTTATCCCCTGTCCTTTGATTCTGAAATTGCATGACACATTTTTTAGTTTCTTTCTTTCTTCTTCTTCTTTTTTTTTATTATCTCTTTCTTTTACCACAATGTAGTCTTGAGGAGGGCAGGGACTCCTTGGTATTATTATTATTATTATTTTAAATTTCATATTTGAGAGACAGAGCACGAGTGGGGGAGGGAAAGAGAGAGGGAGACACAGAATCCGAAGCAGGCTCTAGGCTCTGAGCTGTCAGCACAGAGCCCGACACGGGGCTCGAACTCACCAACCGTGAGATCGTGGCCTGAGCCGAAGTCGGACACTTAACCGACTGAGCCACCCGGGGGGCCCTACGTTGGTATTATTTACCAGTGAGCCACCATTGTCCTGATAGTACTCCATAAAGACTTCTGGTATGAATGTTGAATAAATGAATTTGGAAAATGAGTGTTTACATTGTCAGAATGAATATATGTTCATGGTTTCACCTAGTACCTACTCGCATTTACCGTTTATCTTGTTACCAGTGACATTTCCAATGTAATCCATGCTCTGGTGAAACCATCACTGGCTGAATGTATAATCTCCATCAAACTGTACTTGAATATCAACCAAAATAGAACGAATCCTTGTTGGAAATACTTGTTGACCTTGAGCTTGTTTCATGTTTGCAAGATGAAGTTCTTTCAGTAGAAAACATTTTACGGAGCACAGAGCTGTCCTCTTATATTCTATACCATGAACAAGAGACAAGAGACAACATCAGATTAATGAAAGGAGACAAATACAAATAAAGAAGACAAACCGGAAAGCTGTTTTTCTGAAAAGGTTAAAAAAGAGACAAGCTCTGTGGCCCCTGGGGGGTTGGTTGAGCATCCGACTTAGGCTCGGGGCATGACCTCATGGCTCTGGGTTCAAGCCCCGCGTCAGGCTCTGGGCTGACAGGTCAGAGCCTGGAACCTGCTTCAGATTCTGTGTCTCCCTCTCTCTCTGTCCCTCCCCTGATCACGCTCTGTCTCTTTGTCTCTCAAAAATGAATAAAAATTTATATAAAAAAAAGAGAGACAAACTCCGAGTGAGATTATCCTAGAAAAGAAAACAGAGAGGACATAAAGAAACACTATTAACAATGAAAAAGAATATACAAGCATGGAATATAATCAATATTAAAAAAAATTTAATGTTTATTTTTGAGAGAGAGAGACAGAGTGTGAGGGGGGAGGGGCAGAGAGGGTTGGAGACACAGAATCGGAAGCAGGCTCTAGGCTCTGAACTGTCAGCACAGAGCCCACCTCAGGGCTTGAACCCACAAACCGTGAGATCATGACCTGAGCCAAAGTCAGACATTCAATGGACAGAGCCACCCAGGTACCCCTGTATAGTCAATTTTAACGTCACTAGGGAACACGATGCCAATAACTGTGACTCTTAGATAATTTTCTAGCAGTTATAATTTGCCAAAATTGACTTAAGAAGAAGATCTGAATAAACCACTAATTGGTAAAATTTTATATACAAACGTATTCTAAGCCTAGAAAAAATGGAAAGTCCTCAACTCATTCTGTGGGGTATAACATAGTACTATAACATAGTATAACATAGTATAACATAGATATTATAGCTTCACAGATGCAAAAAAAAAAAAAAAACCAAACCCACAACAGATTAGTATCTCCTTATAAACATATGTGAAAAATCCTAAATAAACCATTAGCGCACTGAATATTAAAAAATCAGTTGTGACCGGGAATGAGGTTTGCCTTGACACCCAAAAAATCTGTTAGTGCAACTCACTATATTAAAAAAGTCGTGTAGAAACACCATATTACCACTTCGACAAATGCTGCAAAGGCAATAAAATTCAATATTATTCCTCATAAAAACTAGAAGTAAACTAAAAACAGATGGTGGCTTTCTCATCCAATACAGGGTATCTCCCAAAAACAAAAATACAGACAAACATAAAATAAGCAAACACATAAAAAAAAAAAGTGCTGTGACACTCTCACCCCTCGCCTGCAGATGAAGAAACAAAGGGTCTTTGGCCACTGACAGATCTGGCGAGGAACGTCTCCTTTGGAAGGACTTTGAACTTCAAGGACGGATGTTCCGGATAAGTTTGAACAATCCAACACCAGCTTTAAGAGAAACGGTGCCTTTGTTAAGACCGTCTCAGATTACTGAGTAGGAATCTGGTTACAAGAGAGTTGTTTTTTTAAGGATAAAATAATGATTCTCATAGAATTTTAAAATGAACATGTGTAAAGATTTAACTTATTAACTAAGGAGGGAACCACTAAAATGCCACCATCAGTTCAAACAAGAATTCGACACACACACACACACACACACACACACACACATGCACGCACACACGCGTGCGTGCGGGGGAAATCAGAGACCCTGACATGAATTTACAAATAAATGCAAAATGGGTTAACATTTCCAGAGCAAAGACTAACTGCATTTCCACTGGACACGATTCATTTGAGTTTTATGGGTGAAATCAACTGCATTACAGACACCGTCTGTCACTTAAGGAGCCTTAAGGGAGCCCAAGGACAGTGAAAGGAGGGGACAGCCCAGAGGGGCACACCGGCCGGGACGCTCAGCCAACCTTCCACTTTTTCAAAGTCTCTCACAGTTGGTCTGACTGTCCAAACTCTAGTTTGATGCTGATCTCCTTTAAATACGTGCTTGGGAATAACCTTTATTCTTTGGTATTTCTGATGGCCTAGCTTACTAAAGCGTTTTAATTTTCTTAGTTTTATTTCAGATAAGAAACCGGCAGCTTAAATATGCCAATGTCAGTGAGATGCGTCTTTGGGAGGCCAGGCCACACCCCTGGAAACCCTCCAGTTTCTCCCAATGGCTAGCAAAATTCGTGCAAGGAGATGTGACACAGCCTCAGCAAAAGAAACCATCTTCCCCCGCCCCCCCCCCCGCCATTGACCTACGTTTTCAAACATTTAAACAAAATATGTTATTTTTTAAACTAAATCTCGACAGCCTTTCTCTCAGCCCCTCTCACTCCCAGATCCTGTCCTCATCATGTCCTCAAATGCCCACATGGGGAGCAGTCCCTGTGGATTACGTATCCGGGAGGTCCCCCCCCCCACCCCCCGTTTTGTGAAATGCAATCATTCCTTGACCATCACGCAACATCATCAGTTGCCTAATGTTTTCCAGGCAGTAGTGTTTGAGGTTAGAGTCCTGAGGTTACAGGATGCGGGGCTTGGCAAGAGGGAGGTTGGGAAACGCAGCCAGGCACCCCACCTAGGAAGAAAGCACCAGAGACCCAACGGCGTTATCCGAGGAAATGAGGACCTGGGGATTAGGGGCATCTCGCAACAAGGGAACGGGGACCCTAAAAAGAGATGGTGAGGCACAGAGGACGAAGTTGCTCTCTGCCTCTGTTCCTGCCTCATTAATGGTAACCAGAGTGATCTAGCTGGCTATTTCCCATGCCAAAGACCAAGAGAAAGGTTTTGGGGGCTGGAATCACCTGTGTTGTTCGTTTAACACAAGACATTAGTTCTCTGGACCGCTGACCTTGTAAAGAACAGGAAGTCCTCGCTCTGCCAGCCCCATATCCTCCACCAGGCTGCAGGCATCAAAGAATTAGCCTCTTGTAATAAAATCAGCCCTTTCAACCACTGAGAAGACTTACGATAGGGATCACTACCCAGATTAATTTGCCACCAAATAAAGAATCAGATGCCAAGATAAACAAGAGAAAACAGCCAGCTGGGTAGGGTTTGGAAAAAAATTGCAAGCTTTTCGTTTTCCTTTTGTTCTGGTATTTTCAATTGAATTAGGATGCTTCATCTTTTCTAAGCCGGTAGCCGCTAAATTTTTAATGATTTAAATTTGCTCATTATGATTCCAGCAGAAGGAGGTTCTCCGCAAAGCTGGCCTCCCGTCGGGGTGAAGGTACTGCGCAACCCCCAAGGCAGCCTGCCAGGGCGGCTACCGGCCTGGGTGGTACCCTTCCTCCCCCGGACAGAAAATGAGGGTGTCCAGGATTGGTTACATAATTTGAGGGGCCCAACGCGAAATGAAAACGCAGGCACATTGTTCAAAAAGCGTAAGACTTTCGGGACAGCAGAGAATGAAATCAAGCACGGAGGCCTTTGAGCACAGGCCCTGTGCGAGCGCACAGGTCACGCGTCCAAGAAGCTGAGGTCGGTGGCGTCCGTGGGGGACGAGCAAATCCTTCCTCCATACGGATGTAGTCACTTGTCATGCCAGAGGCTCGAGGTTTACAATTTGGAGACCGGATACGTCCTTTAGTCCAGAGAGCTGACTTTAATAAAAGTTGTGCGTCCAGAAGAAAACGGTCTATTTGCAAAGGCTTCACCTTGGGGTTTTTGGAATCTACAAGATGATCCGAATTACTTTAAAGCTATTTTATAGCTATCCCTGGGGATCCCTCTTTGAGAAGGTTTGTTTTTTCTTGTGGTTTCCTTTAAACTCCATCTACCTCTATATATTTATGTTATAACAGAGATTATTTGGGCAATAACTTCCTGCATTACTGTGATATTTCAGGCCTCCGCTTGTGTTTGGCCCCCATTTGTTGGGTTTATGGTCCTGTCAGCATAAAGCAATCAATGCTATGGACAGAGTTTAAGTTTTTTAATGTTTAGTTATTTTTGAGAGACAGAGAGTTCAGGGGAGGACAGAGAGAGAGGAGGGGACGGAAGATCTAAAGCAGGCTCCGTGCTGATTGCAGACATCCTGATGGGGGACTCGAACTCACAAACTGAGATCATGACCTGAGCTGAAGTCGGATGCTTAACCCACTAAGCCACCCAGGTGCCCCCAGAGTTTAATTTTTAACGTTGTGTTTCTCAAACTGGGGTCTGTCCGCAGATGGGTTCTTGGATGCCCTATCTTTCAAGTCGGGGAAACAGAGCTCACTCTAGTTTCTACTCAAGCGGTAATAGGTTTTGAACCCTTAATGATTAAACAGGTCTATACGCTTTCTAATGACCAAATGCAAATCAAATGTTTAAGAGAATAGTCGAGGAAACGGGAAAAATGACTGTCTTCATTCAGATAAGATTTGGGCTGCTGGTTAAAAAAAAAAGTGCGGGTAACCAATTATTGAGGAAGAATAATGTTGCCAGCCACGAAAAGGGTTTTGAGTGTTGATTGCGTGACACGACTTTTGACATATCGTTTTCAGGTTTCTTAGCTGAAACCCAGTTGAGCCTCCTTGTTGCAGATTAGGAAACTGGAAGATGCCGTAACCACCCAGCTCCACAGAGGAAAGAGCAGAAGACAAACTCAAGCCCCCAGGTTCTGACGCTGAAGCCCGTGTGTCTCCCCCTCCAGGCCATTTCTTTACACGTTTGGGCTAGAAAATACTTGATGCATGAAGGTTTGGGTCATTTTCATCTTTTTCAGGAGCACGAGTATCTGCAGAACTTGTCGGGGACACGACTATTTTAAAATGCAGGTTTTACTACTTTTCAAGTACAGTGAAGCCGACAGATCAGATGACCGCCATCGAAATCACCGTGTGTCACTCACAGTTCCCAAGAGCAGAGGCCAGGCCGCCCCATGCAGGGCTATATGGGAAGCAGCGGGAATGCCCAGGAGGCAGAGAGACAGGGAAAGGACCCGGGCAAGGGTCCTTTATTGTGGTTTCCAGAGGGAGGAGCACATCAAGCAGAGTGAAGAGGCAGAGGATGGGCTAGGTTGAGTAACTTTGGTGGGCTCTGGGGGGGTAGGGGCTGTCTCTGGTCGTTTGATTCTTGATCCCAGGGGGATAAGAGCAGGGGGACAGTGGCCTGGAGTGTGAGAGCCCAGTAAAGTGGGTGGTTGGGGATGGGCTCCATATTGAGTGGCTTACTCATGGAAAGTATGCTTGCGGGTGAATCGTTTACTATCGCCAGCAATCGGCCAGCCCTGTGAGGGACGGTGCCTCCAGGTTGGCAAGGCCCCAGGAGGAAAAGCGTCAGAATACAAAGAAACACTAATACAGTGACCTGGGAGATCCAGGCTGACAAGAGATCCCGGAGCTGCTTCCTGGTCTTGCGGAGCCACCTCTTGGGAGCAGTGTCCTCTCCTCTGTTAAGAGGCGACCTTCAATCCTTCAAGCATGACCATCTAGAGATAATGCAAAAGTGTGCCTGCAGCTCATAGAGACTTGGAGCTTGGAGGCCAGATACGTTCTTCGGTCCAATTTTGGACCCGTCATTCATCCGAGCTGCGACTGTATGTCTTGAGGTGTCGTCCTGAGAACACGTGACACGGCAAACAGAAGCAACTGTGACACTTAGTGACTGTAAGTAATCATGATTATGCTTCTTGGTAAGGAGGCAGAGATGATCAGAAGTTTCAAAACAGTTTCAAATGGATATTACTTTTGATTTTCTTCTCTCACGTTGTTGGTTTCCTATCGTCAATAACAGAATTAGTGTCAATGAGACACACCTCCCTGCACCACCCCCTTCTCCCCAGCCCTCCAGATGTGTCAACAAGGAAAGGGAGGGCAGTGTTTGCAGAATGGGGTGTCACCTCTCCCCTGCAGCACACGGCACAGACACGGTTCCTCGGGCCCCAGATCCGGGGTCTCACTCCACTGGTGCCCCACGCCGTCCACCGACTCTTGGGTAACTAGTCCCTGAGCTGGACTTCCAAGTGCCCTCTTATCCCAGCTGGGAATCTGAGCATCCTGGCCTAAGGACTTAGGAGGAGGAGAGGAGTCCAGTGATCCAAGAAGGGGTGCTAAAGGCTAGCGCTGAGAAGCAGAGGACAAAGAGGGGAGATGCAAGCAGTCTGGACAGATTTGCCACCCAGCTGCCAAGGTCTGGCCCAGCAGGACGCCCAATAAACCGGGACCAGCCTCGGAAACCCTGAGACTCATGGAGTGAATCTGCACAGCCCTTTTGAGGCTCCGTCTTCCTTAATGTCCAGGTGACTTGGGCATGGAGGTGAACAGGTTTTAGTTCCCAGGACATGTCAGGCTTCATGAGGAAGGATGTCACTTCATTTCGGGATCTCACTTAGTCCTCAGATAGCCCAGCGAAGGCTTCCCAAAGCTCGGGTGCAAATGCTTCCCATCTCTTTCATTTTCTTTCCCGACTGAAAATGGAGTCACCCTTTGGGGGCCATCTTGTCTGAAAGTCCAATATCTCCCCCTTGAGGTTGTGTCCTCCTCAAATTGCCCAGGAACCTGGGGGGAGGGGGGTTGATGCGATCCATGTGAACCAAGCTTAATCAAACTCCACACACGAGATGGGCTTGAACTGGGGCCAGCAGTTGCCTAGCTTGGGCTCATGCATGGTCCCATCCACCTGAAAGGCTCTGCGGGGCAGGTGCTGACCAGACCATTGTGCATCTTCCAGGGAGGGTGGTGTCCCTCAGAGCTAAGATCTGCTAATGGGACACCATGATTTGACCTTGCGGGTCTCAGCCTTTTGTGCTCGGCCCCCTGGGATAATAGGTCTCCCCCGGCCCCTCTTTCCTATGGTGGCACCTCAACTGTTCCTTGGGAGCCTAGGCCTTGGAGACCCAAAGGCTGAGTAGACTCTTTTGCCTGGAAAGTAGAGCTGGCTGCTGCCTACCCATAGGTACCTACATCCCCTCTTGAGTTCTTTCAGTGTCTCTGGCAAGGGGACATTGGTAGACATTCTGGTCTTGGCCTTTCTAGAATGAGCAAGAAAAAGAAAAACCAGAGAGAATATTCACTCTCCCCCAAGGCATCATCTCACCCTTGCCTGTTGAATGGTGCTGCCATTTCCCACCCCGCCCCTCTGCCTTCTCTTCCCAGCACAGACATCTGTGAGTAGAACTTTAGACCCAAAATCAAACTCGCTTTGCTCCACATACACACCCCCCACATCTCAGCTGCCCATTCTCTGGCACTTAAACCCACTTTTAAGTGGAGATAAGGTCATTCTTTCTAACCTGTTTCTTGATAATTACAGCTTTGTGATTGGCTGGTAGAAACAACATATTTCGCTCTCAATGCCTAGGTTGATTCTGCACTTCTCGTCAAGCCAGAACCTATGATGGTCTCCATGAGGGGTTGGCAAACTACAGCCGGATCCAGGCAGCTGCTGGTTTTGCGTGCCTCACGAGTGTCCGTAAGTGACTTATTGGAACACATCCATGCTCATTCATTCACGTGTTTTCTATGACTTTCTTGCTACGAGAGCAGAGCTGAGAAGTTGTAACAGAGAATGTGTGGTCCGCAGAGTCTGAAATATTTACTAGCTGGCCCCTTACAGGAAACATTCGCTAACCCCTAGTCTGAACAGTGAGAGGATCCGTTGCCAGTACCCCACGTGCTACCGGGGTGACACTAAGCTAGTAACTTACTCTCTTTGCACCTCAGTTGCCACATCTGTAAACTGGGTATAGTCACACTGGCCTCAGGGATATTGGAGAAAAGGTAATCAATACTTGGAAAGTGCTCAGCAGTGATTTGCACCTAGAAAGTGCTGCATTCAGTAGTTATTGGCACGCAAAGAACGTGGCCATGGGGATCTTAAGGGGAAAAAAATGGTTGGCTTTGGATAAACCTCTCGAACCTTCCAATTCTCGGAATTCCTGGTTACATCACCTCTACGTGGAGTCAGTACCCTGAGGCTTTTCTTGGCCAGCTCATGTCCATATGCATTTCTTGCATGTATAGGTGATGAAACAGTACCTTTAACCTTGAGCAAGATGGCTATGTTTCTGAGCATCTGAGTTGGTGGCCAGTATGACACCGGCACAATGGTCGACGCCTGCTTCAGTCATGTCACAAAATGTGGCATGTGGCAGGGAGACAAGAAGAATCATTTGGGAAGAAGCCAGGGAGCTTCTAAGATAAAAGAAGCGATTAAAATGCAATTTTCAGATGAGCCCAGATGCAGTCTGTCTCCTACTCCTTATTGTGGGCTAGATCTAGTCTCTCTAAATGGAGGAGGTCAAGCTTCGGCACTCTTAAACAAAAGTGCTACAGCTTGGAAAAAATCATATGCCTTACCTAATTTTAAGCCATGTTTTGTGCTGCTTGTGTTTCCGTTTTTTAAAACAGTAAATAGCAGACCGTTACTATTTATAAAAGCTTTTATTTGAAGCATCAACTATGAAAGAATTGGCAGGAAGGAAACGAAGCTCCCCTGTGCCCTGGCCATTGGACAAGCAATGCTGAAGAGCAGGGCACCTTCGCTCGCTCCTTACCCCTTCCCTCGAGGGTGGCACATGCTTCTCATGGCTCCCCTGGGAGGCAGTGTGGTGTTATGGTCATGCCGCCTGGGAATCCAGGGGACCTGAGCTCTGATATTGGCTTTGTCATGTAACCTCGAACTCTTGACTCAACCCCTCTAGGTCCTATGTTTCTGTGGTGGTCCATTTTATATGTCAGCTTGGAAGTCTTTTTTGGACGGGATTAACGTTTCCATTGATGAACTTGGGTAAAGCAGACTGACCTCCTGAATGTGGGTGGGCCTCATCCAATCAGCTGAGGGCCTGAATAGAACAAGAAGACCAGCATTTCTGAGCGAGAGAAGATTCTACAGAACCCTGCTTTTGGATTTTAACTGCATGATTGGCTCCCCAGTGTCTCCACACTACATCTTTGGACTTGTCAGCCTCCATAACTGTGTGAGGCAATTCCTTATAATAAATCCTCTCTCCCTCCCTCCTTCCTTCCTTCCTTCCTTCCTTCCTTCCTTCCTTCCTCCCTCCCTCACTTCCTCTCTTCCTCCCTCTCTCCCTCCATTTCTCTCTTTCTAGCTTTCTGCCTTTCTTTCTTTCTCTGAGAGAGTCAGAGAGACTGACAAATACAGTTCCATTCATAAAATAAGACTTTAATACAATGCCTGTTAACTCTAAGATAAAAAGCTGCTATGGACTTATGGACCCTGGGTTGAGTCACTAACTGTTGCGTATAAAGATGCTTCTCCCCAAACAGATGACTTCACCTTGCTTCCTGACACAAGCAAAATGCCTTCTCATCCTTTGTGTGGCTGAGAGCATAGGTGCTGAGGCCAGACTCCACAGGTTCAAATCCAACCTCTGCCACTTGGTGGATTTTGACCATGGGAAAACTACTTAGCTACTCTGGGCCTCAGTTTCCTCATCTGTAAAGGGGAGAGGATAAAATACCTACCTCTTATGGTTATTGTGAGAATTAATGAGTTAATATATGTAAAATGCATAGCAGGGTATCTGGCACTTAGATGGCTATACTGCAGTGATGAATACATCATTTATGCTCAGGAGTTGTTGGAACTTCTTAAGTAGTTAAGTAGAGCCTTAAGGAAGCAGGAAAAAAAATTAACGATGTGCCTAGAGAGGGAGAAATAAAATGCTTGGAGCTCAGAATTAATAACTTCCACAGTTATTAATATTCTTTATTTATATATGCTTATGTATATAATATTTAGTTAATGGTATATATTATGTGGGCAACTTCACTTTGCTTCTTTGTTCAAGGCAAAGGAGTTTTTTCAACAATGCTTTCTGCGGGAAACATCTCCTCTGCCTTGTTTAGCAGAGATAACATGATACAGCTCCTCCAATTGTTACAGCCCTGAGCTATGAGATCATCAGTATCCATGTAAATAGACACCGCTTAGCATCTTTGGCTCATATCAAAGAGCTTTTCTATGGAAGCAATGACACCCTTGGTGGCGGTGGTGAAGAGTTAAAAATGCAAATATACCATTATTTACTAGCTCTGGGAAGTCATGCCTCTTGCATTTTCATTCTGAACTTCTTGCTTAATGCCTTTCAAATCTCCCCTGCTAATTTTGGCTTCTCAGAAATAATTCTGCCAAGGCAGGAAATTCGCAGCCAAATAAGTTTCATTGGCCTTTAGATCATTTTATTTCTTAACTTGTATTTTTCCATTGCTCTCTGTTCTTCATTGACTTCCCACTGCCCATCACTTCACACATATAGCATGAAAGCACTGGTTTTGACACATGATATGTATTTGCTTGTCAAGGGTTGATCCATTAGGTGGGGTTGACTCCTGCCAGGTAAATGTGGGCCATGTCTTTCGATTTAAAAATGCGAAATATTGATGCTCTGTGCTATTGTAAATAACTTTTAAAATGCATGCACAGAGAAAATGTTTCTCAGGAACATTTAAAACGGATTTTCTTTATTTTCAACTGAATCCCTATTAAGAATTTGGGTATATATCAGGAAACTCATCTATGTCCTCTATAACTTTGCAAGTGTGGAAGTTTCCCTTTGATTTCACCAGGGTCTTATGATGGTGGCTAGTGAAGGGAGAGAATATCCTGAGAAAATCAGCTGTGTGCCTCTTGAGAAGCTCAAGTTCTCTGAATAGAGGAGCAAGGCCATCCAATTATGCCTTCAACCACTTTTTTACAGAGTGCCTACCATTTGCTACGTACAAATCTAAGCATTGGGTACAGTGGTGAACTAGCTGACCAAGCTGTCTTGAAGAAAACATTCTAGTGAGGACATAGATAGTCCCAAAGAAATCTTTAAATAAGTAATATAATTTCAGATAGTGACAGATATTTGGAAGAAGAATAAACAGGGTAAAGTTGCAGAGAGGGGGTGGTTGAGGGGCTATTTTAGATGGGTAATTTGGAAAGTCTTATCCGAGGAGGGAGTTTTTGAACAGACTTAAGTGAAATGGAAGAACAAGCCACAGGAAGTTATACGGTTAAAGGAATCTAGGCACAGGAAATACTAAATACACACTGGGTGTGGGTTAACTTGGCATGTTCACTAAAAAGCAGTAAGAGAGTTATAGCTGGAACAAGGAGATGGTTGAGGTGGGCAAGGGTTAGGGTTTCAGGACTCTGTAGTGTAATGCCCGAAGTTCCGAAACCTCCCACAAAAGTCCACCAGAGTCGTAAGTCAAAGCCAAGCGGCAAGGGTCGTTTATTGCAGGTTCGAACCTGGTCCTCTGCGCACTCGTCGCCGGTGACGCAAGAGGCCACGATCAGGGTTGGTACAGCGTTTTTATAGACAGAGACAAATAACACAGGGGAGGTTTCAAATTATGAGGGGCCTGATTAGTTGATTTTAAAGTAAGGACATTTGTTGTTCTCTGATTGGGCGTCCTTTGTCTGTCCTTTGGCGGGAAGGCTTTGTCCGTTACTTGTGGCGGGAGGAAAAAAAGGGGGAAAGGGGAAGGGGGTAGGGTAGGTGAGGAATGTGCTAAGCAAGCAGGTTTACAGAAGCGAGAAATGCCGGTTAGTTTATGTACAATCACTCATTCCATTACATATCAGACTACATTTAGGAAGGTTTACAACCCATTCTACTACACAGCGGGTTACATTCAGGAAAGGCCTCACAATGCTCGTAGCAAACAGCAAGCAAAACAGACTTCTCAGCAATTGTATTTCTTATCAAAGATCCATAATAAGCAGAAAAGAGAACTTTAGCTTTAAACTAAGGCAGGGCTGTCATTTGGATTTAAAGCTGTTCTTTTCAGTAGGACAAAGTAAGAGATTTGGATCTTATACTTGAGATGAGAATCCTCTGGGTGTGAGGGAGTGGGATTCAGCCTATATTTTGGAGGAATATCCAGGCTGACTTTTTGCTGGATCGAATGCAGGATGTAAAGAGAAAAACACAGAGTCAAGGATGACTCCTAAATTTTTGTTCTTTGCAAGTGGGTAAATGTTGGTGTTACTAACTGAGAAGATGGGGACCCATATCAGTGAGCATTCACACAGGGAAAATGAAATCGCTCTAGGTATTTTAAGCAGAAAGAGGTTTAATAGAGGCAATTGAGTGCTTACAAAAGCATTGGAGGAGCTGAGGAAACACAAGTTAGGGGAGGGGCCCAGTGATATTCAGTTCTGCCACCACCGCTGATACAGTGAATATAGAAGTTTTTGCTTCCATCCAGAGATTAGGAAAGTACAGGAAATTGGTGGTGATGGCCCCAGCTGCCCCACAGCACTGAGAGGAGTTATCGCCAGGGGCCACCCAGAAGCTACTGCAAAAACTTATGTCTGCTAAAGCTTTCGTGTCTACTGTTGGGGCGTGGGGAAGAAAAATATATTCTAGTTCTCTTCCACCTTCAAAATTTCCCACCAGGGCTCTTTATTAGCAGAACACAGCTGCAACCAGAAACTGAAAGGCAGATGAGCCTGGCAGATAAAGTTCCCAGCCTTTCAGCTTTTTTGCTTGCCAAGAAGAAGCACAGGAAAGAGGGGGACAAATAGAACCTTGTAAGCTAAAGGGGACATAATGAAACATCTTCAGATCGTTTTGTCATGAGTTTGCCTGTGCACGCAGACACATCCAAGTTGGAAGTTTCAAGTAGGCGGTGGCGTATACAAGTCTAGCATTCGGGGCAAAGGTTGAAGATGGAAATTTAAATTGGGGAGCCATCAACATATAGCTGGTAATTAAAGGTATGCAACTAGAAAATGTTACCTAGTGAATAAGTGTAGATGGAGGTGAGTTCCAGGAACAAAGACCTACGTGTTCTTAGGAAAACTGGGATATTGGGGCCATTGAGAGCCACTTCTAGGATTAAGAGGATTGAAATTAGAACCTTATGTAGATTCAAAGGGACAGCCTGAATATGTAGTCAAGACTATGAGCCCTCAGATGTCAGGAAGAAGAGAAAGTACTAGCCAGTGAAACTAAAATGGCGAGGAAACCAGAGAGTGTGGTCCTCTGAAAGTCAGGTGAAAGAGGAGGCCGTGATTATTGCATCCCATCCCAAGAAGAGTTTTAATGCTCTACAGTAGGAGAATTCAACATTGGACTTGCTGAGATGGAAGTTGGAGGTGTAGTTTCCAAAATCCCAAATGGAGTAATTTGGAGGGAGCACTTGTAGTGAGGAAACAAAGAGTGAACTCACGCAACTCCTCAGAGTAGCTGCGATGTAGTATAATGATAGCAGAGGTATAGACCAGCAACTGGAGATGATGTAGAGTCTAGGAAGGGTTTTTTTTTTTTAAGAGAGGCGATTTTAAAGCATGTTTGTGTGTTGTTGAGAAGGAGGCATGATTGGGGAAGTCGGTGTGAGAGTGGAGCATTCAAGACTCAAATTAATTGGCAGGTCACGTCCAACCTGACAGGAATCTCTATTCCGATTCCAGATTATACCAGACACAGATATTTTTAAAGGAAGACACAGACTTTGTCCCCAAAGAAGGTACTAGATAGTTAAAATACACACATATGTCAAAATTGAAGAGCAATTTCTAATAAAATGTAAACAAGGTCAATATTTTATTTTATAAATTATTGCTATAAGTTCTGGAGGCAGTAAATAAATAATGAATTGTAAAATTATGACGGGGAAGACAGAGGAATACTTTATGAAGCCTCCTTTCTATCTGATCTTAAAGAAAGTTAAGAAATGAATTTGTGGAGAGTTGGCAGGTGAGTCTTCTTTAGGGAAGGGGAAATATGGCTTAATCAAAATGGTGCAGAGCAACTAGTCAGCAAAGCATGTTGGAAATATCAAAAGAATTGGGATGGCTACAGCAGAGGGGCTTCAGTTGGGGGACCTGAGTGAGAATCTTGGCTTTCACCTAGTGGACCATAAAAATCCACTTAATGAGTAGTAGATACTCATAGAGTAGACACTCATAGAATGGGGTGTTCTAACGACTTATTTTGCCCATATCAGGGGATCCATAAATCATCTGATCCAAAGCAATATTTTTGTTTCTTCAGACCTACCTTGGAGATCAAGGAAGTTCTTCTGGAATGATAAAGATGCCCATACCAAAATCTAAAGCACCAGCCCAGTATGATCCACTCAATTTGTGTCGTGGCAATTCCTGTGAGATAATTTTTATTGTCAGTTCTCATCTGCTTCCATATTTAGGGAACACACACTTAATTGCAAAGCTGCTGTCCATAAAAATTCTTATAGTGCCTCACTGCACAGACATCTCTCATGCATGCTAGACATTTCCAAAGGCTTAAAATTTCTGCATCTGATTTGCATGATCTTATTTAAACAAAGAGAGCATTGGCCACACTGCCCACCAACACAGACTTCAAGAACTTAATAATTTTTGCAGCTACATAGTGAGAATCTCCCTTCTGAGTTCCCAAAACTCTTCTGCTCTATGTTCTCTGAAGAGAACTGGGACATTTTGTTGGGGTGATGGGGATGGGAAATGCCTCTAGGATTGAGAAGGTCGAAGCTGAGACTTGAGGCCACCGTAAAGGAGTGGCTCACGTGTTCCTGTCTGAGCTTTGTAGATAGTGTCGCTGTACCAGCAACATTCTCTGGTGAATCTTCACTAGTGTGGTATAGAACCCTTTGACTCCATTTCCTACCGTCCTGGGAACCTCCAACAGACTCGTGCTCCAGATTCATCAGCCCATTTCACGCAGAGACATCGCTCTGTGTGAGTTAGTGAACAAGCAGCGACTTTAGAGAGAGGAAAGTGTGCAGCACGTTGAAGGACTCAGTGAGAAAGTCACCGATGCTTGTCCTTTCTTGTTTTTTGTAAGGTAAAAGTTCATCTCGTTTTATTGTACTTTGCTTTATGGTACCTATTTTTTTTTTTTTAACAAATTGAAGGTTTGTGGCAACCCTGGGTTGCACAAGTCTATCCGTGCCGTTTTTTCAAAGCATTTGCTCACTTTGTGTCTCTGTGTCATATTTTGGCAATTCTTGACCTATTTCTAACTTTTTCGTTTTTATCGCCTTTGTTACGGTGAGCGGTGATCTTTGATGTTACTACTGGAATTGTTTTGGGGTGCCACGAACTGTGTCCATAGAAGACGGCGAACTTCATTGATAAAGGTTGTGTGTGTTCTGACTGCTCTCTGATCGCCGTTCCCTTGTCTCCCACCCTCACCTTGGGCCCCCTATTTTCTGAAACACACAAATCGTGAAAATGCACCAGTTAGGAACCCCACAATGGCCTCAGAGTGATCAAGCGAAAGGAAGGGTCACACGTCTCTCGCTTTTTAATCAAGAGCTGGAAATGATTCTGCTTAGTGAGCAAAGCATCTCGGCAGCTGAGACAGAATGAAAGCTTGGCCTCTTGCCCCAGTTATCCAACTTGTGAATGCACAGGAAAGGTTCTTGAGGGAAATAAGAGGGCGCTTGCAGTGAACACACAAATGACAAGAGAGCAAAACAGCCTTACTGCTGACATGGAGAAAGCTTTGGTGATCTGGACAGAAGATCAAGCCAGCCATAACATTCCTCTAAGCCACAAAGTAAGCCGGAGCAAGGCCCTGACTCTCTTCACTTCCGTGATGGCTGAGAGAGGTGAGGAGGCTGTAGAAGAAAAGTTTGAAGCTTGCAGAGGATGCCTCATGAAATTTAAAGGAAGAAACCATCTTCGTGGCACACAAGTGCAAGGTGAAGCAGCAGCGAGTGCTATTGTAGAAGCCCCAGCAAGGTATCCTGGAGATCTAGTTGAGATCACTCGTAAAGGTGGTTACATTAAACAACAGATTTTTAGTGTAGACCAAAAAATTCTGCTCGAAGAACCGCCTAAGACTTCCATAGCTGAAGAGGAGAAGTCAGTGTCTGGCCTCAAAGCCTCAAAAGACGGGCTGACTATCTCGCGAGGGCCTAATGCAACTGGTGACTTTAAGTGGAAGCCAATGCACACAGACCACCCCCCAAATCCTGGGACCCTTAGAAGTTATGCTCAATCTACTCTGCCTGTGCTCTATAAAGGGACAGCAAAGCCTAGATGACAGCTCCTGTGTTTGCAACGTGGTTTACTGAATATCTTAAACCCACTGTTGAGACCTACTGCTCATTGTCAATACACCTGGTCACCCAAGAGTTCTGATGGAGCTACATAGCAAGACGAATGTTTTCATGTCAGCGGATACAATATCCATTCAGCCTAGATCATGATCTCATGATTCCTGAGTTTGAGCCCCAGGTGGGGCTCCATGCTGATGGTGTGGAGCTTGCTTGGGAGTCTGTCTCCTTCTCTCTCTGCCCCTCCCCTGCTTGCTCACTCTCTCTCTCTCTCAAAATAAATAAATAAATAAACAAACAAACATTTTTGAAAAAGAAAGTAATACATTTCATATAATACGTTTCATAAAGCAATAGCTATCATAGTGATTCCTCCGATGGATCTGGGCAAAGTAAGTTGAAACCTTCTGGAAAGGATTCACCATTCTAGGTGCCATTACGAACAGTTGTGATTCTTGGGAAGACCTCAAAATATCACCATTCACAGGAATTGGAAGAAGCTGATTCCATCCTTCGTGGATGACCTTGTGGGGTTCAAGACGTCAGTGGAGGCAGTAACTGCAGATGTGGTGAAAATAGCAAGAGAACCAGAATTAGAAATGGAACCTGAAGATGGAACTCAGTTGCTGTTGTCTCATGATAAAACTTGACCAGATGAGGAGTCGCTTCTTATGGATGAGCTAGGAAGTGGTTTCTTGAGATGGCATCTGCTCCTGGTGAAGATGTTGTGAAGCTTGTTGAAAAGACAACAAAAGATTTAGAATATTACAGAAACTGGGGCACCTGGGTGGCTCAGTCAAATTGAACGCCCAACTTTGACTCAGGTCATGATCTCATGGTTCACGAGTTTGAGCCCCACATAAGGCTCTGTGCTGACAGCTCAGAGCCTGGAA
Source organism: Lynx rufus (assembly GCF_022079265.1). NCBI lineage: Eukaryota > Metazoa > Chordata > Mammalia > Carnivora > Felidae > Lynx > Lynx rufus. The sequence continues at coordinate 151,839,029 of NW_025814867.1, forward strand.
CCTACTTTGGATTCTGTGTCTCCCTGTCTCTGCTCCTCCCCTGCTCATGCTTTCTCTCTCTCTCTCTCTCTCTCTCAAAAATAAATAAACATAAAAAAAATTTTAAGAATAGGATATTAAACTTAGTTGATAAAGCAGCAGCAGGGTTTGAGAGGATTGACTCCAATATTCAAAGAAGTTCTTCTGCAGGTAAAATGCTATCAAACAGCATCACGTGCTGCAAAGCAATCATTCATGAAACAAAGAGTCAATCCCCGTGGCAACTGTCATTGTCTTATTTTAAGAAGTGGCCATGCCCACCCCCACCTTCAGTAACCACTGCCCTGATTGGTCAGCAGCCATCAACATCAGGGCAAGGACCCTCCACCAGCAAAAAGATTACGAACCACCGAGAGCTCAAATGATGGTTAGCATTTCTTAGCAGTAAAATATATTTTTAATTAACTTGTGTGCATTTTTTTAGACGTAATGCCATTGCACACCAAATAGACTACAGCATGATGTGAATGTAACTTTTTATGCACTGGGAAACCAAAATATTCCTTGGACTCATTTTATTACAATATTCACTTTACTGGGACGGTCTGGAACAGAGCCACAAGATTTTCGAGGTGTGCCTGTAGTGGACAGTGACTCCCTCGTCCTGAGGCATTTTGTGTTGTGAAACAGTCATCATTCTTTAGGCTTCTTGGAGGATGAGGTTTCTTGGAAACTTATTTTGGCGCGATGGTGGGTGGCCATCCAGAGAACCTACAATGCAAACTCAGTGGACAGAAATAAAAACTGCTTCAGGGGGAGGTTGGAGAATCCCATACGGACGATGAGCACATATACGCACATCTTGTTTGAAAGCACCAAAGCAAGCTGGAGTCTGTAAATCCCAGCACACGGAGCTCTGCAAGGCTAATTCTGTTGGCTTCAAGGGAAGGGTTAGTCCCTGTAATGAATGGCAGTTTCAGATTCTTGTGGGTATTCAGCTACTGTGCCCTAATGATGTCTTACCAAACTTGGGGATCTTTAGGGCAACATATTCTGAGCTTCTGTATGCTGAGCACTTGTTCCAAATGAGCTCACGCCACTGCCTGCTCTGTTCTAGGAACGTTTTAATGCTGCAATTTTATTCCCTGTCCGGTGATTTAGAAACGACAGAGTTCTGAGTTTGGGTTCCAGCTAACGTATCCACGGGTGGTTGTGGTGGGTCCTTTTGATTTGTCATTACTGTCGATGTAATGATTTCTCTTTACTTGTCCTTCATGCTGGTTCTATCTGTGGCTTAGGACCAGGTATGGAATTTGGTTTGGGGTTTGGTCTCTGTTGAGAAACCAGCATCTTCCTGGAGACAATTCCACCCACAGCAAAGCTACGTCTTCTGTTGTTGAAAGGAGTAAGAGTTCCATGGATGTCTGTGATTTCACTGTAGTTTCCCGAGGCAGGACTCTATCCTGTGGCTGCTCGGGGACTCGGGAAGGTAGCAGCTGCATGTTCTTGGCATGCGTGACGTCCACCCATCTTGGAGCAGAGAGGTTTAGCCAGCTTTCCTTGGCATCTTTCGAGGTGGAATCCAGCCCAGCAAGTACCCAGATGTCCTCTGCCTCAATATCCCTGTCTCATCAAAATACGGGGACACTGGCTCACTTTCTGGCATTTTCCCTCTGAAACTAAATTTACTCATGGAGGTAGATTTACGAAGACTTTCGAACAAGCCCCAGGGTTTTACATGGGCCATTTAGCTTTGGACTTTGTTCCGATTGCTTAAGGCTCTCATGGTACTTATTCTCCAGTTTGCACATTATTGAGTGAAACATCTTGGTCCTAACCCCTTCTATCCTGATGGATTGAGTGAAGTGTTTTATCAGATTCCCAATGTGTTCCAATTACAATGCAACAGTTCAAGTCCGATAACATGTGGCCTCCAGCATCCACGGGAAAGACTGAGCATATGTTTCATTGTGAAAATCCGTTTCCATACAGACATAAGCCACCAAAGGGGTTCCTGTAGGATTGGAGAAATAACTCATTGTATGTATGTTACCAGCGGTGTGGGAAGGAAAAGAGGGAGAGAAAATCTCCCTCTGGGTGGTTTTGTCTTTTCTAGGAGGGGAAAATAACCATGTCAAGTTAGCAGGTGCCGTAAACAAAATCCTGCCGAGAATATTCGCTTCAGGGGAAACTGAGTCCTGAGGGTTCACCATTCACAGCTTCTCTGGTGCAGGCTGCAGCACATTTCAGGAAGGGGTCGGAAAAAGCATCAGGAGCCTCTGGCAAAGGGGGAGCACCCTGCATTGCAGATGGATTTGGCCGAAAGTTACCTGCAGAGGCCCAGGTGGTACAGCTTCTCTTACTAGTGGCAGCAGGCCCGTCCCATCCCCTCCCTTCTGGCTCTTCTACACTGTAGAAGCCTGGGAGTCAGGCCAACCCTCCTTCGAACCCTGGCTTTGCCAATAGTGACTTCAGACCACTTGCTGATTTGAAGGATTTAATGAGACCAGTTGGCGGGAAACGCTTCGCGCATAGTGTGTCCACAGGCCACCAAAGTGTCTTCCACCCCCGAACTCAGTCCTCAGTCCCCGGCGGCCTCACGAGTACTCAGGGGCACAACTGGAAAACCCGAATTTAAGGGACAGAGTTAGTAGATGGGATCTGTTTCTGGGACCGTCCACCTCGTGGGTGAGGGAAAATCCTCTCGGCCACTAGGGGGCACCAATGACACGGAAAAGAAAGGGTTGAATTTCACAGGCTCAGTCCGTGGCCTTGTGATAAGTACCGTTTAACTAATGTAATTTTTTGGAGCAAAGTTTGGAAATGGCCGATACAGAAAAGCTCGGAATATTTCTGCCGAGGAAGGTGGTTACACTTTAGACGTCATTTGAAGAAAGTTTTCCTAGATTGCTCTTGTAAATGCTGCACACCTAAAAAAATCAGCCTCTTTGACTTTGTCCCTTTTTTTTTTTTCGGTATTTATGCTCCAATGGAAAGAGACAGTATTCTCTGTGTGTGGGAGAAAGAAAAGTCACTTTTTAAAGTTTCTTTATTTATTTTGGGAGGGAGTGAGAGGGAGGGGCAGAGAGAGAATCCCGAGCAGCCTCTTCCACTCAGAGTGGAGCCTGACCCGGGGCTCGATCTCACGACTGTGAGATCATGACCTGAGCCAGAATCGAGAGTCGGATGCTTACCGGACTGAGCCACCCAGGAGCCCCTTGAGAAAGTTTCTCTTCCTGTGTCTGCCAGGTGCTCAACTTTATTTCTTATTGAGAAGAAATCAGTCACAGATTTGACAAAATTGTGAATGAACGCTGAAGAACCTGCCTTCTGCGATGCGCCATCAGGGTGAGTCTCTCCTTACAATGAATTCACTGCCCTCGTAAGGAAAATAACTTATCTGAGGTGTAGGAGTTGATAGGATGCAGGGCAGGCTTCGTCAGTGCGCAACCTGCACAATTGTACGAGGACTCCGCATTCGGAAGGGCCTTGTGCTTGGTTTAACGCTCTGCCGTCACCACCTTGAAATTCTTAAATCCTTTTGGACGAGGGGTCCTGCATTTTCATTTTGCTCTGGGCTCCCGCCTCCCCGAATGGCTTTGCCAGTCCTTGTGGGCTGACTGACTGCATGGTGGGGTGTGAAAAGCGGAGGCAGAAATCAGGCGGGTCGGGATCAAATTCTGATTCACAACTGCGTCGTCTTGGGCAAACGCTAATGTCCCCGCAGCCTGAGTTCTCCCATCTACGACGCAGAGAATCGCCAAACCTTCCTGATGGGATTGTGGTAGAGGCTGAGACAGTCCATCCAGCATATTCTCACCTGGGCTTCGTCCTGGTGTCAGCTCAATCCGTGCGGGTCACTTGCACCAAGATCAGCGTGGGGAGATGGGACCCGGTGCTTGAAACACATGGCGTATGTAATTGAACAAGAGAAAAAATGCGTTTCTTGAGTGACTCTTACACGCACCACTCCAAAGTCCGCGTTTACAAACGTTATCTTCGCTCAGTGATAACTCTGAGGAGGCCGATTGAGTGGGACTCAGCCGAGACCCGCGAGGCAGTTCTCATTGTGAAGCTGGATCCCCTTTGACAGCGTCTGCAGGCTCAGAGCCGGGCCCTGTCTGCTAACATCCAAGAGCGGTGAGCCTTGGACAAAGGAACAAGGGAACAGACGGACCCCTTGGGGACAGACACATTACCGGCACGTTGCATTCACCTGTGCGTGTTCTTCTAACAGCCCAAAGGGGTAGAAGACGGAGCCCTTCGCTGGGCTTTCCGACTCACTGGAGAGCTTGACAAGCTGCTTAAACTCGAACTTCACTTACCTCTGAACTTCAGTCTCTATTTGTAAAACAGGACCTCCGAAGGTCATAAAGCCTCCTCCCTAGGACAGGAAGGAAGACTTTCACTTGTTAAAAGGTGGAAACTTGTACACTCTCAAGTAGAATACGCCAGCTGTCTTAGTGCATTGTCCAGCCGGTGGTTTCCCCAACTGTGACTAGGGAATCCCCGTCCCGCAGGGGCACTGAGACCGTCCTCCTCTGTATCTCTCTCTCTCTCTCTTTTTAGTGTTCATTTATTTTTGAGAGACACAGAGAGAGAAAGAGTGGGCTGTAAGGGGGCAGAGAGAGAGGGAGACACAGACTCTGAAGCAGGTTCCAGGCTCTGAGCGGTCAGCACAGAGCCCGACACGGGGCTCGAACTCGCCAACCGCAAGATCATGACCTGAGCTGATCTCTTTTAACCTCAGGACTTCCCAGAGCCTCTAAGGTGCTAAGAAGCACCAGTGGGACTCGTTTCCCAAACACAGCTGTGCAGAATCTTTCCCCGCGGGGCTCCCCAAGGGACCAGCGTCTTGCAGGGCACGTACTGGAAGAGACGGGCCCTCACGTCGCCCGGGCCTGTGCTGGCTCATCGGGCTCAGCGCTCAGTGCTCACACATCTGCCCTGGCCTCTCTGCCCGCTCTCCCCAGATGAGCAGCAGGGAGTGGATCTGAGGGAGGCGGCCATCTGACTCTTCTCTGGCTCTCCATGGAATGACCGGCCTCCTTGGGGCATCTCGGCACAGTCGTCTGCAGGCTGAGTGAATCTGGAGGCAAAGCCATTGACCCCAGATGGACGGCCGTAGCGACTTTGCTACGTCTTGTTTTTTCCTTCTTCTTTGTCTTAATCTCCTCTCTCCCCCTCCTCCTCCCCACCCCCTTTTTACTTCATGGTTCCAAGATCCATCCTCCTAGAACAGGTTCATGGTCCCGCTCTGGCCACGAGGTACAAATTGTCAATGAGACAGAAACCTAAAGCGGAGAATGTTGCCCCTCGAATTCTTCAAAGTCGATTTGTTTCTAAGTACAAGGGGATCATCGGTATTAGCCAGCTGGGGTTAGGCGGCTTCCGTTTCTTGCCGCCCAGGGTCGCCCGGTTCACACATAGCAGTAACGACACTGTGGCCGCGGCCGCTGTGATCTTCTCTGGTCCTGGGAGTGCCCTGCGCCCAAACCTGAGGTTTAGGAGACTCCCTCGCCAAAGAGCCCACAATTCAAAAGGACGGAGCTGGCATTTGCACAGAGGCTTTCAGAGTCCAAAGCTGTCCCTGCAGATAGGAAGCGTGGGGAACAAGCCGCTGTGACCCCACGGCCACCTCTCCTGCCCCCACCGTCCACCTCGTCCTCTCTCCCCTCCTGTCCTCGGGCTGCTGCTCTGACCGCCCTCCTTCGTCCCTGGTCCCTTGCCTCATCCCCAGCAGTGCTCTCCAAGCCCCCAGTCCCGCCACCCCGCGGTCACTGGAGATGTGAAAGCACCTCTTGCCCCACCCGCAGGAAGGAAATGACCCCAAGAAAAACACGTAACTTACCGCGGGAGAGGGGACTGTGTCTGAGCCGCCACATGCAAGCTCGCTGAGCGTCCGGCCCCTCGATGAAGAGAGAGGGAAACAGGGCAGCGCAGGAGACGTGGAGTTTCAGTTTTGCGTTGCAGGAATATTCTTCCTGGGAGACAATGTCCCAGTTTCATCAGTCAATTCTTCCCGATGGGATGTCGGTAAGTAATGATGTCAAATCCAGAAAACTTTGCTGGGGACCCACCGAGAGCGAGGCAAGATGCAGCCTGCTACGCCCGCGAGCTCTCCTCGGGAGGAGTGATCTCGGTGGGCTTCCGGTACTGAGAGAGGTGACGAACACCGTTGACGTCTGCCTTGCTAGGACTGGGCAGGTGCCTCTGAATTGACCATCAGGGCACTTGGGAAAGAGGTGGGGATACAGAGAACGCTGTTTCTCTTTCTAGAATGGACAAAAGACAGGGGCGCCTGGGTGGCTCAGTCAGGTAAGCGTCCAACTTCGGCTCAGGTCGTGATCTCCCGGTTTCTGGGTTCGAGCCCCGCATCGGACTCTGTGCTGGCCGCTCGGAGCCTGGAGCCTGCCTCGGATTCTGGGTCTCCCTGTCTCTCTGCCCCTCCCCCGCTTGTGCTTTTTCTCTCTCTCTCTTAAAAAAAATAAACACTGGGGCGCCTGGGTGGCGCAGTCGGTTAAGCCTCCGACTTCAGCCAGGTCACGATCTCGCGGTCCGTGAGTTCGAGCCCCGCGTCAGGCTCTGGGCTGATGGCTCGGAGCCTGGAGCCTGTTTCCGGTTCTGTGTCTCCCTCTCTCTCTGCCCCTCCCCCGTTCATGCTCTGTCTCTCTCTGTCCCAAAAATAAATAAACGTTGAAAAAAAAAAATTTTTTTTTAAAAAAATAAAAAATAAAAAAATAAAAAAAATAAACACTCCAGAACAGACACAAGACCATAGGTAGACAAGATGGAAAGGGCTCACCAAGGGTTCAAAGGTCTCACCAGGATGGCCGTGTTCCCCTTTATTCAGCTGGAAGCTCTCCCAGAAGTCCCGCCCTACCTCGCAGCGCCCCCTTTTCTGAAGGCCCTGGCACACTTCTCCCTAGCTATAGGTGACACGTGCCCCGTCCTTGATAATGTGACAGGGACAAAGCGGAGCTCCCGCCAGCAGAGGGACAGTCCTCTGGAGCCACCTGGGTGCTGGCGCCTGGGCCAGGCAGGCTCCTCGCCCGCGGGCTTTCTGGTTTCTCTCCCTCCTGGACCATCTGTTTCTCACCTGCCTGATGGCTGCGGCCTGCTCTCCATCTGGTCACCTTTCCAAAAACATGGGAAGCGGAATATGACAAATGGTGATAAATAGGAAGAAAGGAGCCGCAGAAGTCTCAAAGTTGATCATCAACAGATTTACCAGCAGTTAGACATTTTGGACCCTGTTCATTAATTGTCACCTACGCACCAAAGCGATCGACTATATTAAAGACCAGCGCTCTTTATCTTTTATTCGCCAAGTCCTTCAGAGCCCAGATGGTGATATTGACCTTCAATGAGTTTCTCATTCTTCCTAGGAATTGTATATTCGAGGAAAAGTCGAGCTGCTTAACCCTAATTGGGGAACTTGGATTTTTTTTTTTAAATCATACGTGCACACACACACACACACACACACACACACAGCCTGCAACAGCCTGCTTACTCTTCTCTAATGATAATGATGAGTGTTGTAATTTTGTACCCGATGAAAAGTAAAAGCTCCATGTAGGAAGGCGATCCTTTAGGTTTCTGCCACTCACCGTCCCCAGAGGCAAGGCGGGCACAGCGCCCCTCTCTTCCCTTCACGTTCGGATGCCGGCGGAGCCAGAGAAGTCACTTCCGCACCAAGGGGACCTCTGAGAACATCTCACGGAAACCTGGATTCTGTGGCTGCCCGGCCACCTCAAAGGCTTGGGGATACTTTCCTTATCGCTCAGGATCCACCAAATGCTGGCTTTCCCCTCGCAAAGTCAGGAGATTGCAGCGCTTAAAAGAGAGCCGTGACCTTGAAACGGAACCCACATTCTTATCTTATCAGACTTCTCCAATTTTCCACTGAAAATGAAGTGGAGAAGCCATCCTGTGGCTGAGTATGGCCCTTCTCAATGTCCGACTCTGCCGGCAGTTATCAGGGGAGGGGGCGATGGAGACCCTTGGCCAGAGGGGGTGGGGGGGGGTGTCTGGGTAAAGACAGACCTTGCAATAAATGCCACGCCAGTAATTATAAAAAATGATCAAAAGACGTGACATAAACAGAACCAGCTATTTGCCAAGCGCTGTACCTCTGTTGTCTGCTAGGCACTCTCTCGTTACTGAAATACTGGTGTTTTCCATAAATCCTGTTCTAATTCAAGGAAGATGTCATTTCACATGAACTCCAGCAGACTGCAGATGCGAGGGCTTTCTGGCCAAGAATCAAAGCACATGCCCGGATCTTCGCGTTCTCTTGTTCCTTATTCTTGGTTGTTTATGGGCACAGCACACACTCGCCTCTCGAGAGCTCTCCGTTCTGTTTCCTTGGGGATTTAGAATCACAAGAGCTGAGCTCTGACTTTGTGCCAGGGTCTGTAGCACATGTTTTACACATTTTTAACCCACGTAGTGCTCAGAGCAAGGGCATGGTGTTGGAGCTGCTATATCATCATCCCCGTTTCACAGACGAGGACATCGAAGCACAGAAGGGTTCATTTGCCCAAGGTCCCGAGCTGCTCCACAGGGACAAGAAGTCACCTGAACTTCCTGAACGAGGACGTCATCATCCAGTTCTGGAATCTGTGCCCCTAAACGTGTCACTCTGTTCTCCCTGAGAATGCAGGGCAGGGGTTCTCAGCTGGTCCTGACTTTGCAGTTGACAAGGGACACGTGGCACTGTTTAGAGACACTTTTGTTGGTCTCGCTGTTGGGGCATGAGTGGCATCTAGGAGGCGGAGGCCAGCGATGCTGCTAAACACCTTACAGTGCACAGAACCCCCCACAGCAGAGAGCCACCTGCCCCAAAATGTCAGGAGTGCTGACATTGAGAACCTGCCAAAGAGGAATCACAGGACACATACATGTCACAGACACATAAATAGGGTATCTAGCTGTCTATCATCTATCTATCTGTCCATCTATCAATCTATTGATCTATCCATCTCTATCATCTATCAATCTATCCATCATCTACCTATCCATCATCTATCAATCTATCATCTATCTATGTATGTATGTATGTATGTATCTATCTATCTATCTATCGATCATCTTTCTATCAATCTATCAATCAACCTATCTTATCTATCTATCTATCCATCTATCTGTCATCTATCTATCCATCATCCGTCTATGTCCTCCCTCTCTTTTAGAAGACAACTGGAAATTCTAGTCTTTTGAAAGGGTTTTTAAAGTATTAATTATTTCAAAAACCTTGAAAAATAGCTTTTACCAAAGAGAGAAAAAAGTATGTGACAAGTTATTGTTCCTTGAAAATACAGTGTGTGCGCGCGTGTGTGTGCGCGTGCGTATGTGTGTGGATGTGTGTGTGGTTGGCTCCCATTTCTGTTCCTGTGGACTTTCCCTTGGCTATGGAAAGTCCAGGCCTTTCCCTGAGACCTTGTAGGTGTCACTTTGTCCCCACTGGGATATGCCATGTCCTCCCGCTCATTCTAACTACATCCGACTTCCATTACCCATCCTGTCAATTACCATCCTGTTAATAACCACACTGCATATCACACCAATACACGTTACAGAGTAGACTATTACCCTTTCCATATTGCATTAACATGTTACACATTCCGTTATTTATAGGTTACACATCACGTTAATACGCATTGCACGTTACATCAATGCACAATATTACATCAGCCCACGGTACACATTCTGTTAATACACATTACATCGTACATTAACACATTACGTATAACATTATTAGTACGTTTTGCATTCCATTAATAGCCCATTACCCATTTTACTAATACCCGTTGCGTATCTCAGTGATGCATGTCGCGTATTGTACTAACACCCTCCACCTTGCGTGGTTAGCACATTACGTTGCATTTATACACATTAATATTATGTTAATAACACATCACATGATTACATGACATATTCACGGATAATATGTCACAGTAGCACACGTTACACATTACATTAACAACACTATATATTATATGATTATCACATCTCGCGTCACACTGCTACTAAAGGGAACCTCATGCTTTTCAGAGCCAACCATTCTAAAACTCTTGCTCCTCTCCAGTGCTGGTTGTCACCTGCAGCTAGACGATCTGGTCGCACAAATGGCTGACAGTTCCCCAAAGGGCAGTTCCTACCCCAGCCCGCACCGATCCCTCGGCCATCTGGGACTGGTGGTGTGGAACTCACCCTGTCCTCAGCCCAGCGTGCTGTCGTGGCCCCAGGCGTTCCCTTTGTACTCTGCACCCAGTGGGACCCTCTGACTTTGCCCCCCACAGCCACTCCACTGGGGCCCACACACCTGGCCAGGGAGGCAGTGAAAGTTGTCAGTTCCTGCCCCCATGTAGGGCCCACCCAGCCATCCCAGGGTGCTCATCACTGCCTACCAGGTACCAGGCCCTTAACTAGGTGAGGGACATTATGTGATAAAGAAGACAGGGTCCCTGCTCCCCATGGAGCTTGTGTCTGGCTGGGGAGGAAGGTAGAGGTAGGACTGTAACCAAAATACCCCTTAATTACTAACAACTGAGGACAAGGCTGCATTATATCTAGCTGGGGAAAATCATTTGTTTCCAGTTCTTTTTAAAAAAATTTATTTATGTATTTATTTTTATAACATAATTTGTTGTCCGATTGGTTTCTGTACAACACCCAGTGCTCATCCCCACAAGTGCATTTGTTTCCGGTTCTTAGGGCTTGGCCCTGGCTTTGGAGAAGCTTGCCTGACTCCTCACTCCTCCCTGGCCATTTCTGTCTCAAACCCTGCCTTTCCTCACGTCTGTCCGTCCCACCGAATGTTTTTGTGGACGTTTCCCACCATTCAGACAGGTTGATGCGAATCCGAAAGGTAACGTGGGCTTAAAGCTTTTCATCCCACGGCGTCTCATCGGCCCCAGGAAAGGACTTAATAGAAGTGGGCATTTGGGAGGAAGTGTCCGTTCCACACGCGTGCGATCTGATGACCCATTTGGGTAGAGCCCATTCTAATGCCCATGTAAGCCCCTCTCTTGCTGGACAGGAAGCCGGCTGTTCCAGGAGCTGGTTTGTGCTGCTTCTGTGTAGGGACCCCCTGAAGCCCCACCAACATCTCAGAGATTTAGAGCCCAGTTGGAGCCATGCAAGGATATTAGTGGTGCAATGATGTTAATACAGGCTGCCTCGCAGTAAATCCACTAAGGTGCTGAGCTGTTGAATCTGCCAATCATGATACATGAGCCTCATCCTTAGTCTTCCCCCAAACACCACAGGGATCTATCAGGTCCCCCCGCCCCCACCAACCCCCACCACATCTGCCTGGGGGCAGAGCTCACATCCTTTTCCTTTTCTCATGGAATTTTCGTCATCATATTCTGAACGATACCCGGTGCCCAGCCCTGCCTGCCATCCTGCCCTGGGGAAACCCACTGGCCATGCCTTGTGTGTGCCCACCTCTGGCTACACCGGTGGATTGGTGCCGGGTGGGGAGAGAAGGTCGGGGGTGTCGGGTGCTGTTCCACAGTTAAGCTCGCATGGGGCATTCTGAGCAGAGACAGGCTCTGTCTGCGACTTTACTCAGGTAGGGACATCCAGGTCAGCGTGCCCCCCCCGTGGCCACACCTGACATCCCCAAAGTCCATTCTCCAAGATACATGAGTATGCTTCCCAGCTGCAGAACTTCAGGAGATGCTAAGCGAACGATGAATCACTTAACATCCTCCAAACTGGGGCACTTTTGAGAGTAAAGGGGTGTTGTTAATAACTGTGCCAGGACAACAGGTGGGAACTGGACATACATCATCTTTGTTGGAAGAACTCCCGTCACCTCCCACCAGCAGAGGAGGCTATGAGACCATGAGACATAGAAGAAAGGGGGAAGGCACCAAGTATTTTTAAGGGAGACAGATCAGAACTCAGATCCATGTGGTGGGGAAGGTGGAAGCTGGTAGTCCTCAGTCCCAGCAGGCATCTTTCCTGCAGAATGAGATGGGTGGGAAAGCACTTGTGTTTGTGCTTTCTTCCCACCGTCCACAGCATCTTCAGCAATTGCCATGGGGCTACTTTCTTCTCACCAAGAAGGGGGCAGGCACAATGGCTGGTCGCCATCAGCCTGTCATTTCTGTGTGGTCCAGAGTTTAGCTGGCCTGTGAGTGGAGGGCCTTGCACTCACCACCCCAGGCCGGCCAGTCCTTGGACAAATGCCTCACCGCCCCAGGCTTCCGTCTCCCCTGGGCTAAATGGGGCTTTGGTTATCACTGTCTCCACACTCCTTCTAGAACCTTCTCTAGCACCAGCCCTCCCCCAAATAAAGCAAGAGCATGAATCTACACCCAAGAGAAACAACAGGAAGAAGCAGAAACTCAAGAAAGTGACACGCCATCTATTGGGAACTGTGAGAGCGTTGAAGAAATGTCTCATCCAAAATGCAGCTGCTGGACCAGAGTCCAATGAATTGAATTTCTGGCAAAGTTCAGCCTAATCAAAGGCCTCTGTGTTTCATCCTTGTTGATGAAAACCTTTACAGGTGTGGGCTGCTTAGAAAGCACAGCAAAGGGAATGTGTCAGCACAGCGTCTTCTGGTTCTGAATGAGGCACTGCCTCTAGGTCAACACTTGGGGCCAGAATTTTTATGACATAGTATTGTAGAGCAACAGATAGGAATCATTGACTCACACGGTGTTACAGCTGAAAACAAAAACAAAAACAAAAACAACCCAGACGTTGACGTAGCACCAACTAGAGGCCAGGCTCTGTTCTAAGCACCTTATAAATATTTCTTTACTTCATTCTCTCAGTGACCCCACGCATAGATACTATCATTATCTCCAATTGACAGACAAGGAAATCGACACACAGAAAGGTTATGCAACATGTCGAGGCACACAGCTGATAAGGAATCACACAAGCCGCTACACCTCACCTGAGGTTACACAGCTAGGAGACTTTCCCCTACCCAGGGATGTACATGAATACAAATACTCAGGATCTGTGATGTCACTGTCTACAACCTCCCTACCCCTCCCCTGAAAAATGTTAAATAATATCTATTTCTTTTCTTTTCTTTTTTTTCCCTGGAACTTGCCTAACACAACTGCACAGAATAACGTTTGTAAGCCATGTTGGGTTCAAGTTTAGGCTTCCTGCGTTGACTTGCTTCTGTCATAACCTAGAAGTACATTTTCTTTCCTTTCATAGAATCCCTTCTATCCATTCATTTGACTGATCTGTCTTTTTTCCCCCCAAAGGACAAATCAGGAACACGTACCTCCTTTACTGGGGACTTGCCAAGAGACAGGAAATGCAGTCCTGAAAAAGATAATAATCAGTTCAACTTCTGGGCTGCTGCTTCTTTCCCACCTGCCCTGAGAGGTCAAGAGACCCAGGGTGACAGTAGCAATGGCATCCCCTGCTCAGCCTTGTCTGGGTTCTAGGTATAGGGTCTTGAGCTTTCTACCAGGCAGACCTCTAGGCAGCCAACACTGGGGAGCACAGAACATTTTTTCCTCCTTGGGGAAAGGGTGTGAGGAAGGACAGAAATGTCCACAACTCTGGAAACTCAGCCTCCCCATGTTCTTGTATCACGGGACATACTTTGCCTTAGTGAGAGTAACACAGTGTTGGGAAGGCCCAGTGGTTTGGTTTAACCCAAGGCTTCCCAAACTTGGCACTATTGACATTTTGGACTAGATAATTCTTGCTCTCTAGGGCCATCCCATGCACTGTACGATGTTAGAAGCACTCTGACTTTTGCCCCTAATGCCAGGAGCGCCTCCTTAGTTGTGGCACCCCTCTCCAGACAATGCCAAATGTCCCCTTGGGGGCAAAATTATCCCTTATTGAGAACCACTGGTTTAGTCTAATAACTCCAGAACCACTAAAAACTTTTGAAATCGAATTCAAGCCTCCTAGCCCTCTGGATTGGACCCAGCATTGACCTAATTCCCTAGTTATCTAAGATTTGTCATGAACTGGCCTCTCATATTGGCTCAAGGATGGGGGGAGGGGAACAATGCCTTTCAGACATGCCTAGGAAGTAAACACAGCTTTTCTCTAGCTCATCCAGTGTTCTTTATAGGTTTCAGAAATGGTCTACAATAGCGTGCCATGTTTTGAATACAACAGTCACAGCAAGGCTGGAAGCAAAGCTGAGAAAGAGTAAAATTCTAAATCTCCTATACAACAAATGTGGACATGCAAAGACTGCACCCCCCCGGCCCCCGCCAATTCCTTCCTTATTTCCTTTTTTACCACCTCCAAGGTATTCTTAACAGCAGTCACCCTGGTGATTGACCATCAAATTATCCCAGAGCTTGGATAATTTAGGGAGTTTGAGAATGCATGTTTGGGAACCCCAGAGACGGAAAACAACCACCTTGCTCAGATCACATCTTCCACGCGCCATCCAATGTCTGTCCCTTTAAGTCCACCCTTCACACCTATCTTAGTCAGCTCAGGCTACTGTAGCAGAATACCATAGCCTGTGTGGCTTAAACAACAAATATTATTTCTTACTGTTCTGGAGCCTAGAAGTCCAAGAGGAAGGCATCAGCAGATCCAGTGTCTGGTGAGGGCCTGCTTCCTGGTCTATAACCTCAAATGGCAGAGAAGGACCTCATGACCTAATCACTGCCCAAAAGTTTCCACCTCCCAATGCTATCACACTGGAGTCCTAGGTTTCAACATATGAATTTGAGGGGGACACAAACATTCAGCTCATAGCAGCACCCAACGCTCTCAAGGGAGAACATTTAATCTGCTGTTTAGATACAGATGTACCAAAGCCATTGGTAAACTTTCTAGAGGGCCATCACCAACCCCCTGGGGTGTTTGGATCTTTGGTGGTCTTAAGGCTAGACCCAAAGATGAGTCATGGGAATTGGGTGGCCCTTCAAAGGGAATGTCCAATTTCTCTACTGGGAGACTATATATTACTTGGTCCTCATTTTCAGTAGACAAATCCATTTCAAATACAGAATAGATCCCAAATGGAAAAGAGGACATCTCTGACGGCTCATTTTTACTTCTGCCTCCAAAGGAGTAATTTTGTTAGGTAACAGGCAGAATTCTAAGATGGCCCACAATGACCCACATCCTTGAATTTGAGTGTGGGTAAAACCTGTGGATAGGAGGGGATATCAAATCGGTGATTGTGTGACAATACATGGCCAAAAGGATCTTTGCGGATGTAATTATGGTCCCTAAACAGCTGAGTTAATGAAAAGGCTATACCTTTGGGTGGGCTTTGTCTACGCAGGTGAGTTCTTAGTGTTATAAGGTCTGAGACAGAAGTCAAAGAAAGACATGCTCTTGCTGGCCTGCAAAAAGCAATCATGCATGTTTGAGTTGTCTGTTCTGTTGAGGGGGGTCCATGTAGCTAGCACCCGAGGGTGGCCTGTGGGGGCTGAGAACAACCCTACACCAACAACCAGCAAGAAGATGGGGACCTCAGTCCCCACAGAACTAAGTTCCGTGAACAACCAGTGGATTTGGAAGAGGACCCCAAGCCTCATATGAGAACACAGCACTTGAGACTCTGAACAGAGGACCCACCTGCTCTGCACCTGAGCACCTAACCACGACCATGTGGAATGATGACTCTTGTAAGTCCCTGAGTCTATGGTAATTTGTGCTAGAGCCATAGAAAGCAAATACCCTTTCATTTAATTTGCTGCTAACTTATGTGTCATAGGTCCTTATTTTCTGTATTCTTGTGTTCTGGCATATGGGACCTTGTTGATTGGGAAGAGACTGCCCCTCCCAGGGCTAGGTAATTCTTATAGATAACAAAGCATTTGCCTGGGAGTGTGCCTTTCATATGCAAACTCACCAATTCAGAGCACAGCCCATGCTCCAAACACCTGCTCGGTCTGTCTCCTACATTTGAGGAGGCAATATTCTTCCTTAATCATCCCAGGGCCAGATACCAGACAACTAGAGATAGTCCCTCTACCCCAGAGCCCAGTGAAGTTATCCAAACCAGCCTACCTTGCCTCGCTTATTTTTTTCCCCATAAAAGCCACAATAAAGTCTTCTGTCCATGTTTTCCCCTCATTCTTTCTGCCTCCTGACAGATTCTGATGCTTCCTCACGTGGCCCCACACGGCACGGCATGCCCTCACTTCTTAGGGACTGAAAATAACATCTATCTTTGCAAAAGTCCCCTCCTGATGTGTTGGCCCCAGAATAACGATACAAACCGCCTTTGAAAACAAACTGGTGAAAATTTCGTGTCTACACAAAAACCTGCACAGAAATGTTCGTAGCAGTCTTATTCCTAATTGCCCCAACTTGGAAGCAACTGAGATGTCCTTCCATAGGTGAGGTGAATGGGATATTGCTCAACACTTAAATAAATGAGAGAAGACATGGAGGAACCTTGCACGCACATCGCTGAGTGAAGAAAACCAATCTAGAACGGCTACATAACGTATGATTCCAACTATATGACATTATGGAAAAGACACAACTACGGAAACCAGGGAAAGATTGGTGGTTGCTGGAGGCTGAAGATGCATAGGAGGCAAGCAGAGGATTTTTAAGGCAGTGAAACTCTTGTGCACGATACTATAATGATGGATACATGGCATCATACATTTTTCCAAAACCCATGTAATGGGTACAACTCTCAGTACAACACTGAGAGTGTATTCTAAGACAAGCTGTGGACTTTGGGTGATAATGACGTCTTGTAGAGTCATCAACCGTAGCAAGTGTATCATTCTGGTGGGGGAGGTTGATCACGGGAAAGATTATGCACGTGTGGTGGCAGGGGGTCCACGGGAAGTCTCGGCACCTTCCTGTCAATCTGTCCGGGCACCTTAAATTACTGTAAAAATAGTAACAACAACAATAAACCGGTGAGGTCATTTTTGGTTGTATTTTCTTTTATATATGCATTGCTCTGAACCCCCCAAACTTTAGAAGTATAAATGCTAAATGCAGATGATAAATCTTGACCCAGATTGGATTTTGAAAAAAAAAAAATTTAGGGAATTAAAACATCCTTCACAGAGGAGAACCAGCACACCTTGGCTTTTTTCCCTTCCTACAGATGTTCGGTATAAGCCGAAAGGAAAATAGAAGGACAGGAAAGATTTTTCCAGACAAAACAGAACAACAGGCAGAATTCCATGTAAAATGCCTGGTTGTTGCAGGCAGCCAAAATCCGCTTGTGAAAAAAATCCACAGACCTAACAAAAATAAGTGATGCTTCATACAGTGTTTGTCAAAGCCCTTGTGATGACTGTGTCCCCGAATGGCCATGCCGAGTGCATTTGATTACCTAGTTTCATACCTTATGCTTTCAGACCAACCTTCCTCAAGTCCTCACTCCAGGAGCATACCAACGGTCTGTTGTTTTGTTTTTCTCAAAGAGAAGCGAACTATTCCTCCTCTAGCTAATGATTTAGGCATTTCCTCTCGAGAAACAAATATGTAAACAAGTGACCGAGCGCTGCACTATTTTTTTGTTTGTAATATAAAAGACTTACCAAGAAGGTGAAGGTCGGTATTTGTAGGTAAATTCTTTTATTGCTAACTTGCTGTTCCTTTACAAGTTCTATTCCTTTTATTAATAGCTCCAGCCGTGTTGGCATCTTCTGCTCTATCTACGCATGATATTTTCCCCAAGAGGCAGTCAAGCACTTGAATATATGTAAGGTAAAGAGGGGTTAAAAGTTTCACAAATATTCATATCACAGAACCAAGCATCTGTTAGCTTCTACAGATACAAGTAAACACATGTACCCATGCAGACACAACTATATCCGGGTGTTGTCTAACCCCTTCCTGCGTACACTTCATTTGTGAAGCGAGTGTGTGTGTGTGTGTGTGCGTGTGTGTATGAGTGTGATATCCTCAAATCAATGAAATGGGCAGTAGTTTTGTATTATGGCAAAGCAACACTTTAGAATTACACATGCCCATGATGGATGTCAACGCTCCAGGATAATGGTTTCAAATTTTAACTTTGGAGATTTTAATATATCTGAGCATCCATTTTTCTTTGCAGAGGGAATAATAATTTGTATCTCATAAGGTTTCTAAAGGGATTACACGTGGCTTTCCCTGTCTGAAATTCTTTTTCCCTCCTGCTTGTCCTGCAAGGTTCCTTCCTGTCTTTCAAATGTCACCGTTTTATAAAGCTTGGCCTTCCCTAATTAGCATATAGTAGCCAAGAATGTTAAATTTTTTTATTTCAAATAGTAACTACTAATACTTTTATTCCCTTCTCGTGACATAATCTGGCAAGGACTTCTGTGTTGTCATTCAATTAGAGTTTGTAGATTATTGGCAGGAATTCATTCAAATAATGTTATGTTTCGTGTTTTAGAAAGTAACCATTTGTGATTTCATTAATCAATAAACCAGGAAATATAAATCAATACTTATATTTATTAAGGTAATATGACGAAATAAAATGACCAGCCTTAAACTTTAACGCAAAGACCGTGTGGCCCCTTAATTAAAAATTATAATCTCTTTGACAGACGGCTGAATCAAACAAACCATTAGAAAACTATCTTTAAGTTGTTTTGAGTCCATCCCTGGATTTTTGTAGACGCAAAGAAGTTGCCTGAAATTTTAAGTAAGGGCGATTTTTCTGATCTCAAACAACTACGAAATAATAGAGCAAAGTGCCTTCGGAAAATGAAAATGTGGGCAATAATTTTATTTCCATTGTCTCGAGGGGGTATAGTGTTCTTTCTCCCTCTGCAGCATAACTTAATCAAAAAAATCCTTTTGATGAAATTCCTCAAGTTACCTTAAGGAGGATTTTCTGTGAAATAGATTACAATTTGCAAAGTGAGGACAAGAATCACACTTTCAGCCAGGAATTGCCTTTGAATTGGCTAATCCAATGACGGGAATGTTGACGAGGAAATAGAACACCATTTTTGGCATTGCGATGGGACTATTTCTTATTCTTAGAGCCTCTTAAGTGTTCACTCTCCGACTGACAGCTCCATGTATAATCCCTAACGGTGAGACGGAGAGTTGTGGCCTTTGACAGTGGGGCAGCAGTGACCCCTGCCTTCCCCCGAGGGCTGTCACGAAGAGATCGATGGGGATTGGATTTAGCACTGACCCGGATAAAAGGACACCGTATCACAACAGCAGCCCCCTGGAGAGGGAGGAGACGCCGCGTTTACTGCTGCAGGTGCCAGCAAATGATCTTTCCTCGGTGTGTTCCTCTCTCCACAGTTACACCAAGTAGCTGGGCATATCTGAGCACGTACATTAACTACCTGCTTCCACTGTGGCATAATAAACAATCAGCCTCATCATGTGGGCATCGGTGCCTTTGACTCCTCGAAGGAAGGTGATGTAATAAAGAGAACAACAATGCTGTTCGATGAGGGCTTGCTGTGCTCTCTGCTGGTCACTCCACGTTCGTCAAGAAAATGAGGCTTGGAGAAGTTGGGTAACCTGGCTAGGAGCATGCTGGAATCGAGGGTGCCTGCCTGCGTGTGTGTGTGGTGGGGGGGGGGGGGGAAGTGTGGTTTGTGTGGTGTGGGCCACGTGACCCAGCAGGAAAGCCTTTATCCTCAGAGACCTTGGGAGCTACACCATGCTTTTCCATTCCCCCGGCTTTCCTCCCAGTGCTGTCCCCCACCCAACCTCCAGCCTCTTATCTGAGATTTCTGGAAAGTAGAAGGTGACCAATTCAACAAACAATAGCGTGAAACAACTTGCAGCTGGAGACTCTCCCACAGTTGGAGCTTTCTCCCGGGCGACCCTTTGATCTGTCCCGCTGGCCACCTTCCTTCCCCCTCACCGGTTCTTTGGACACGGCGGGCACACCTGCCCACTACCCAGCCAGCTCCCAAACTGAGGTTCCCCTGCCGACTGACAAACATTTAAGAAGAGTTGCGCTTAACTGACAGAGGGGTGCTAAGTTTAAGGCTGCAGTGAGCAGTAATGCACAAGAAGTTTGCTGTCTGATAAAAAGTTGGCTGGCTAGAAAGGACCTGTTGAGGGCCAGAGGACCTATTGAGGGCTCTCTTGTCCTTCATGTGCCATAGGGACATGAGGGGGGCGTCGGAGTCTTCTAGGGTCCCAAGAAGGTCTTTCCGAAAACAGGAAACGTAAGGGGGAAAGCCTGAAATTCCATGAGGTGTGACAGGCGTTGAGCTGCAGCATCAGCAGAGGCAGGTCACCAGTGGGCTGGGGGACCTACCATGGAGCTCGGAGTTTGGACGGGAAGGAAAAGGGAGCTCCTGGCGGACTTGTCACGTTTCTCTCTCTCAGAATGATGGCTCCATAATGATCTCCGGTGGTAGAAACGGAGAGCGGAAACTTCTGAGAGCAGAAGCCACTGGGATCACGCTTCACACAAACTTCTGGAAGGTTGCTCAAGTGGAAGCATCACAAGGGGTTAGAAACTGGGGAGGACTTGGGAGCGTGGCCACCAGCCAGGAGGCGACTGCAATAGATTACGTGGCTAATGATTTAGGCCTGGTCTCAGCCACAGGAGTAAGGGAGTCGGGACAGATCGGAGGGCTGTGCCTGCACAAGGCAGAGCTGGATGGAGGCCCGAATGGAGGAGCAAAAGAAAGCTTACAGAACGGATGATGGCCCCTGGTGAGACTGACCAGGCTGCCCCTCTGGCAGGAAGAGCAGAAGAAGGGTTAAAACGACACGTGTCAGGGTTATTTGCCTATGTCCTCCGGAGGCAGGGAGTGTGACTTAGGAAGGTTCAAGCTTTATCATCCAAGACTGGGATCCTGCCGATTTTACAGAGCCCCTGGGGGGCTGGGAATGCTTCAAGGAGGAGCCCCCTCCCCACCCCACCCCCAAGCTAAGTACTCAGTGAAGGTCTGTCATCCGGCTCATGAGCAAGGTCCCCACCCGTGGGTCATGCCAGGGTTATGCTCCACTGACCAACCACATCAGTGTACTCAGGGCTTGATTATTTCATCTCATTTAATCCTCTCCAAACTCTGGGAAAATGTGGCTACCCCATTTTACCGATAAGGATAAAGTCTATAAGAGAAGCAAAGCCATTTTACGTAGCCAGCTCTTAGTTTAGGCTGCTATAACAAATGACCATAGAGTGAGTGGTGTAAACAACAAATACTTATTTGTCATCATTCTGGAGGCTGAAAGTCTGAGACTAGGATGCTAACATAGTCGGATTCTGGGGGAGAACTCTCTTCCTGATTTATACGTGGGGCCTCCTCGCTATGCCGTCACGTGGTAGAGAGAGAGAAGAAGCGAGATCTGTGTTGTGTCTTTTTATAAGAACACTAATTCCATTCACAAGGGTTCCACTCTCCTGACCTAATTGTCTCCCAAAGGTCCCATCTCCAAATGCCACCACATGCAGGATCAGGGTTGGTGCAGATCCGGGGTGCATAAGCTGAGACCAAATATGGTGCATGGATGGTCTTGGATGAATCAGTTGGCCTGTTTGAGGGCATTTTGACTCAGTAGCTGTAAGCAGAATTCTGTAGATAATGTCTTATGACTTCACAAAATTAGACAGCTTTTCATTTACATATTAGGAGAAATTTTTTTCTTGCATAATGATGCATGATCAATGGAACAGCTGGATGTCTACATGCAAGAGAGTAAAGGTGGAACTTTCCCTGGTACTAAACACCAAAATTAGCTCAAAATGCATTCAAGACCTAAATGTAAGTTAAAACTGTAAAACTCTTAGAAAGAAATAAGCCAGTTTTGTAACTTTGAGTCAGGTAATAGTTTTTGAGATACAATACGAAAACACACACACACACACACACACACACGTACACACACACACAGAGACAAGAGAAAAAAGAACAAAACAGATAAATTGGACTTCATCAAAATTAAAGATTTTTGTGCTTCAAAGGGCAAAAGCAAGAAAGTGACAGATAACCCACAGAATGGAAGGAAATACTTGCAAATCATATATCTGATAAGAGACTTGCATCCAGAATATACAAAGAACACTTCCAAGTCAACAGTAGAGCAACACATAGTTCAATTAAAAGTGGACAAAAGATTTGAATAGGCATTTCTGCAAAATAAAAAAAAATACACAAATTGGAATAAACACCTGAAAACACACTAAGCCTCATTAGTCTTTCAGGAGATGCAAATCAAACCCACCATAAAGTAGTACTTCACATGAAATAGAAGACAGTGACAAGTGTTGACAAGGATATGGTGAAATAGTTAAAAAAAAACCCAAATATTTTAAAGTTAAACAACATACTTCTAGAGAACCATGGGTCAGAGAAGAAATGACAAGGGAACTAAGAATATTTAGAACTAAGTAAAAAAATAAAATACACGTATTAAAAATTTCAGGATACAGTTTTTAAAAATCTGAACTACTACCTTAAGATGTTAGGAATGAAAAAAAAAAAAAGAAACTAACCTCCCCCCCCAATGGAATAGTAAACATAAAAGAATCAATCAATGAAATAAAAAACTTGGAAAAAAGAAAAAGAATCCCACACCTGGTTGTTTCAGAGAAAAAAAAATCCATGAAATTGATAAACCTCTAATTAAACCCATCCAGAAAAAAGAGAAAACATATACCACACCAATAATGAAATAGAAGCATCATTACAGATCCCACAGCCATTAAAAGGATAAGAAACAGGGGGGCCTGGGGGCCTCAGTCGGTTAAGTGTCAACTTCAGTTCAGGTCATGATCTCATGGCTTGTGAGTTCTAGCCCCACATAAGGCTCTGTGCTGACAGCCTGCTTTAGATTCTGTGTCTCCCTCTCTCTCTCTCTGCCCCTCCCCGATTCATGTCTCTCTCCATCTCTCAAAAACGAATAAGTAGTAAAAAAAAGGATAAGAAGGAAACATTATGAGCAATTTTACTCCAGTTGCTTCAATAACTTAAATAAAATAAATTATTTCACATAATGTCACTTTGGTTGTATTAAAGAATGTATTTATTGTTTTTTTTAATTTTAGTTACCCAACATGCAGTGTTATATTGATTTCAAGAGTAGAAGTGACTGATATATCACTTACACACAACACCCAGTGCTCATCAAAACAAGTGTCCTCCTTAATACCCATCACTCATCTAGATCATCTCTACCCCCACCCCCACCTCCCTCCATCAGCCCATAGTTTGTTTGCTATCATTAAGAGTCTCTTGCGGTTTGTTTCTCTCTCTTCTCTTCCCCCACCTTCTCATATATTCATTTGTTTTGTTTCTTAAATCCCACGTATGAGTGAAATCATATAGTATTTGTGTTTCTCTGATTGACTTATTTCATTTAGGATAATACATTCTAGCTCCATCCAAGTCATTGAAAATGGCAAGATTTCATTCATTTTTTTGATGGCTGAGTAGTATTCCATTGTATATACATATTACATCTTCTTTATCCATTCACTAGTTTATGGACATTTGGGTTCTCTCCATAGGTACTGTTGATAATGTTGATGTCGCTGCAAACATTGGGGTGCATGTACCTCTTCCAATCTGTATTTTTGTATCTTTTGGGTAAATACCTAATAGTGCAGTTGCTGGATCATAAGGTAGTTCTATTTTTAGTTTTTTTAGGAACTTCCATACTGTTCTCCAGAGTGGTTGCACCAATTTACATTCCCACCAACAGTGCAAAAGAGATCCCCTTTCTCCACATCCTCGCTGACACCTGTTTTTTCTTGTGTTGTTAATTGTAGCCATTCTGACAGGTGTGAGGTGGTATCTCCTCATGGTTTTGATTTGTATTTCCCTGATGATAAGTGGTGTCGAGCATCTTTTCATGTATTTATTAGCCATCTGGATGTCTTCTTTGGAAAAGTGTTTACAAAAATACAGCATCATTCTTTGCAAAAACCCTCAACAAAGTAGGAGTATGTGGGACATACCTCAACATCATAAAGTCCATATAGGAAAGACTCATAGGTAATATTATCCCCAATGAGGAAAAACTGAGACTTTCCCCCTATGATCAGTAACAAGACAAAGATGTCCACTGTTACCATTACTATTTAACAGAGCACTGGAAGTCAGCCTCAGCAATCAGACAACAAAAAGAAATAAAAGGCATCCAAATCAGCAAGGAAGGAAGAAGTCAAACTTTCACTATTTGCAGATGACACGATACTCGATGTAGAAAACCTGAAAGACTCCACAAAAAAATTGCTAGAACTGATACACAAATTCAGCAAAGTCACGGGATATAAAATCAATGTGCAGAAATCTGTTGCATTTCTATACACCAATAACAAAGGAGCAGAAAAAGAAATCAAGGAATATATCCCATTTACAACTGCACACAAACAATACGATACCTAGGAATAAAGCTAACTAAAGAAGTGAAAGATCTCTACTCTGGAACCTATAGAATATTTATGAAAGAAATTGGAGAAGACACAAAGAAATGAGAAAGCATTCCATGCTCATGGATAGGAAGAACAAACATTGTTGAAATGTCTATACTACCCAAAGCAGTCTACACATTTAACGCAATCCCTATCAAAATACGACCAGAAATTTTCGCAGAACTAGAACAAACAATCCTAAAATTTGTACAGCACTACCAAAGACCCTGAATAGCCAAAGCAATCCTGAAAATTAAAAACATACTGGAGGCACCATGTTTCTGGATTTCAAGCTATATTACAAAGCTGTAGTCATCGAGACAGTATGGTACTAGCACAAAGATAGACACATAGATCAACGGAACAGAATAGGAAACCCAGAAATGGACCCACAACAATGTGGTCAGCCAATCTTTGACAAAGCAGGAAAGAATAGCCAATGGAAAAAAGACAGTCTCTTCAACAAATGGTGCTGGGAACACTGGATGGCAATGTGCAGAAGAATAAAACTGGACCACTTATTTACAGCATACACAAAAATAAATTCAAAATGGATGAGACCCCAAAATGTGAGACAGAAAACCATCAAAATCCTAGAGGACAGCACAGGGAGCAATCTCTTTGAACCTAGGCTGTAGCAACTTCTTATTAGACATGTCTCCAGAGGCAAGAGAAACAAAAGCAACAATGAACTGTTGGGACCTCATCAAGATAAAAAGCTTCTACGCCGCAAAGGAGACAATCAGCAAAACTAAAAGGCAGCCTAGTAATGGGAAAAGATATTTGTAAACAACATGTCTCATAAAGGGTTATTATCCAAAATCTATGAAGAACGTATCAAACTCAACACCCAAAAAACAAATAACCCAGTTAAAAAATGGGCAGAAGACATGCAAAATGTACTTGTTCTTAGGAGATACATGCAGAAATATTTAAGGTGCGACTCATTTTCAAATGGCTCAGCCAAATTTGGACAATTGGTGAATCTAAGGGCAGGGAATATAAATATTCATTGTGTTCTTCCTTTACTTTTTCCTGTATATTTGAACATTTTCATAATACGAAGTTGGGAAACAGAAACAAGGCACAAAATCTTGTCAGCGGAGAGGCTCTCACTCCAGGTTCGTCATTTGAGACAGGCTGATGACAGGAAGGACCGTGTCATGACCTTTCACCCAGAGAGCAGTGTCACAACCCTCCCTCTGGGTCAGGATAAGGCTTCTCCGTGGTGCTGGAGCCTCCTACAAGATGGACACAGACAGGAAGGACCTAGGTCACTGGAGGCCAGGCTTGCCCTTCCATCAGTAGCAAGGGCCAACAAAAATAGTGAGTAGCTTTCTGTAGATGTGTAGCCACTAACAACAACCTGTAAATGGCCGGGCAGTCAGCATGGGCCTTGCTCTGTAAACAAAGGTCTGACCTGCATAATTCTTCCCAGAGGTCGGAAAAAGAGGCCTTGACTCCCACAGACACGAAACCGTGGCCTAATTGGATACTAATTACTCGTAAGAGCTTTGTTTACCCAAACTTCCCATAACCCAAGTTTGGTAGTTGAAAGGAGGGCATGCCTGAAGAAGCAGAATCAGTGCTAGGAAAATGGCACAGATCTATCCAGTCCTGAAAGTCCTTTTCCAGAAATGATGTCGCTACTTGCGCAAGAAGAAACAATACTCGGTTGGTAAACCCCACATTCAGGGGCTGGGAACAGCTTTCTTATGTTCCTAAGGGGCCGTCTATTTGGAATCGGGTAACATTGAAAGTAAGAGTCGTTGGCCATCTCAGGCCAGGTTGGATGAGACCAGAAGTTCCCATATTTTGGAATAGCTCTTTGTGATGAGAGCATCCGTGAAGGACCCAGACTGGGGTGAGTGCCCAACGTTAGGAACCTACAAGAAGAGGCCTGATACCACGAGTCTCCTCTTGGCCTCAGGTCCTGCCTGCCGCTGCACATCCAGCCACCCTCTTCGTCTTGAGGGGACGCTTGAGAGGGAGCGATGGGTGGGATGAGACCCAAAATATCTCTGCAGGATGAATCCAGCTACTCATTTCCTGATGACCTGTGTGTTCAACAAACGGGGCACCTCAGTGGTTCTATGCTCTCACTGCTGCAGGTGCAGTGGAGAGAAAGACAAAATACACGGCAGCTTTTATGCAGCTCACATTATGGTGCATATGATAAAGTCAAAGTTATTTAAATAAAGACAAGATATGAGGAAGACTTTGGAAAATCTGGGCTCTCATGCCAGCTTTGCAGCTGGCTGGTTGGGGCCTGAGTGAGGAGTCCCCTGACCACTCCCAGGCCTCAAGGTCTCGTCCAGATTTCCAGGAGCAGCTCTTCCAGCCCCATCTTTGAATGAGGGCTGTTTTCCCCTCCATCCCTCTGTCAGCAGATGCCCAGCCTGTAATGCGTTTGGTTAACGATGGAAAGGGGTCCCTCCCAGCTTCCCCACTCTGACCATCTTTGGCCTGAAGGACTGGAAACTTTCCTCCAAATGGAGAAAAGTCCCGGTGGCATGTACATTCATTATCCACACAAGGTTACTGTTCCTTTTGGGAAATGTGTACATTTTAACAAGTCAGGGCCGTTTTTAAGGCAGCCTGTCCTGGCATGACGAGTCACCACAAAAGGCACAGAGGGACACAGGGCTCTGGGTTTGTGTGGGACACTGTGTGCCACTCGGGTGATACAGCAGCGGACAGGTCTCCTGGGTACCTGTGTCAATAGGGAGGCTCCCTGCGACAACCATCATTTCATCCCTTAGGGGCCTCATGGTGGAAACATGAGTTTAGTTTGTGTATGCTGTAAGAAAGTGGTCGAGTTTCATTCTTTTGCATATTGCTGTCCCGTTTTTTTCAATACTATGTGTTGAAGATACGGTCTTTTCCCCATTGGATAGTCTTTCCTGCTTTGTCGCAAATTAATCGACCGTATAAATGTGTGTTTCTTTCTGGGCTCCCTGTTCTGTTCCATCGATCTATGTGTCTATTTTTGTACCAGCACCATGTTATTTTGATTACTACACTTTCTAGTTTATCTTGAAATCTGGGATTGTGATACCCCCAGTTTTGTTTTTCTTCTTCAGGATCACTTTGGCTAGTTGGATTTTTTTTTTTTTTTTGGTGGTTCCATACACATTTTTAGGATTCCTTCTTCTAGTTCTGTGAAAAATGCTGTTGGTATTTTGATAGGGATTGCCCTAAATCTGTAGATTGCTTTGGGTAATATGGACGTTTTAATATTTTTTCTCCCAATCCATGAGCGTGGAGTATTTTTCCATTTGCTGGTATCATCTTCAATTTCTTTCTGCAATATTTTATTGTTTTCAGAGTACAGGTCTTTCGCCTCCTTGGTTGAGGGTACTCTGAGGTATTTCATTCTTTTTTGGTGCAACTGTAAATGGGACTCTTTCTTAATTTATCTTTTGCAGAGTTAAGTTTTAACTAGAATTCAAGCTATCATACCTTTTAGGTTTTGCCATCAGAAAAAGTAAAATTTCAGAATGTAGCTGTGCATCGGTGCTAAAGTCCTCCATAGCAACCCGTTCTCTTCCCTCCCCATACCCTCTCCATACCCTCCCCTCCCCATTCCCTCCCTGTCCCCTTTCTCCAAAGTTGAGAGGACTAACGGGGGGGAGGGGGGGTGTCCCCTGACCCTTCAGCCTGATCTCTGAAGGGGACACGTTTTAAGGCACCTTCTGAGGGCACCAGGGGCCCAGGCTGACGCTGCCCCATGGGCCAGTAACAATCAAGAGCCTTCTTCACTCAAAGGGGAATGCAGCTGCAGTAACAGAACACAGAACTGGATCCTCTCACTGTTCTCCAGGCCGCAGGGGTGGGGTCAGGGTCCACCCGGGCTGGTCCCTTCTGGAGGCCCCAAGAGAGATCCGTTTGGTGCCTCTGTCCCGCCTCTGGGCTGCTGCTAAGCTGGGCGTTCCTGCAGTCCCTGCCGGTGGCTGGCCTGCCTTCCCCGCTGCGGGTCTGGGTCTCCTTCCTGTGCCTGCAAGGACACCGGTCACGTCGGACCGGGGGTCTGCTCTGGCCCCTGTGACCTCATCTCAACTAACTACATCTGCAAAGACCCTATTTCCAAATAAGCTCACGTTCTGAGGTTCCAGGTGGACACGAATTTGGGGGGACACTAATCAAGCCAGCACGGGCACCAAGCACCAACAGGGTGTGTCTGTCACCTCGCTCTGCATGTGGCAGCAAGACCTGCCCCCGTGACCACACGCTGGAGAACAGGACACACGTCTGGAAGGTGGGGAGGCCAAGGCTGGAGAGCAGGTTGCCACGGTGATTGTGTCTGGGGTCCATCACGGCCCCCTAGCTCCCGCCGGGTCCTGTCCTACCCCCCTGGGGCTGTCGGTGCACCCTCCACACGGGGCCTGTGGGTGGCCGGCGGCCTTTCCTCCTCACCCGCGAGTCTGGGGTCCATGACGGAGCCTCGGAGCGGCCTCATGGCTCCGGGAGGAGGTAGGAGCGGCCCGTCCTTCTGCGGGGGTGTGCTGCCCGTGAGTCCCGGGCGAGGCAGCCCGGGACTTGTCACCCTAGCAACGGACGGAGGACCCTTCAAAGCCTAACCCAGGGCAGTGATTCACACAGCTGCCCGGGGGATGGCCTTTGGTGCAAAGGCAAGAGTTCTGGGGGGTTTATGTCAGCCGGTGGCAGAGCCTTCGGGGGTCAGTACCCCACCCCCCATCACGTCAGGAGGGTTCCGTGGGCTTTGGCTTTGAGAACCACACCTGGGGATCTCCTGGGCGTCCCCGGCAGGGGTGAGGCGGGAGCAGTCTGGGCCGCGTCTGGGAGCCGGGACACTCTTGCCCGTCTCAGATGCACAACTACTCGTCCCCGTGAGCTTTGTCTCCCTCGGAAAGTCAGCCCATAGAGCCCGGCATCAGCTCTGCGGGGAGATCCGTCTCCGGCCTCGTCTTTATAAATCTTAACAGACGGGAGACGAGCGGCCTTTCCGTCTCACCCTTTGGGACCCACACGGGCGCCACGGCTCCACGGCTCCGCTGTATTCGGCTCCTCTGCTTCCGGCCTGGGTAGCATTTCCGGGGGTCAGAGGACCGGGGCGCCAATCCGGACCTTCTTCTCCTTTCCCTCCAGGCTCCTTGGAGGCGCCCAGCGGAGGACAACTGGGCATGCGCGGTCTATCCGCCCCTTCGGCCGCTCAGGGCGGGCGTGGCCTCGGGTCCGGGTTTCCGAGGCCCCGGAGGAGCCGTCCGTCCGAAAGGCGGGGAGAGGCATTGCTGGGGACAGAATGGCCCGGGTCCTGCCCCTGAGGCCTCCCCCTTCCCCAGAGGCTGACCCGGGGGGGGGTGCCCCCCTGCGCACACAGGAGCTGGGAGCCCCCAGGCCCAGGCGCTGCTCCCAGGAGGAGCCCGCCGTGGGCGGGATGGGTCAGCGGCCAAGGCCGAGCCCTCAACTTGCCGTCCCTGCCGTGGCCCCTGAAGATGTTCGGACGCAGAGGAAAACAACGCCCCCCAGGACCCCCCAGGGAGGGGGCAACTGTAATGGGCAGTGGGGGGCCCAGAGGGAAGACGTCCTGCAATCTCAGCAACGGGGAAGCTTGCGACCGTCCTCGAACTTGTCAGGTGTGAGCCCGGGTGTGGCCACCTGAACTGCGAGCCGCCTCACCTTGTCTGTTCTGCTGGACTCTGACTCTGGACAGAGCAGTTCTACTTAAGACGGCATTTGCCATCGGAATTATTACAAACAATAGGATTCTTTCACATGCAAGTGGCAGAAACTCATCTCAAACTGCTTAGGCCTCAAAGGGGACTCAGGTCCTTTATGAGACTAAGACAGAGGCTTCAGGAACAGCTGGATCAAGGGTGCAGGTGTCAGGACTCTGGCCCTCTCTGTCTTTTGGCTTCACCGCTTTCTCTGTGATAGCTTGGTTCTCAAACAGAGGATCTCCAAAAGGGACATGATGGCCATTGACACCCCTGGATTACAGGATTCGAGGTGCTTGTGATTTCAGGAATGGAGTCCCCTAGGGGGACAAGGTGGCCGTTGTAGGATAAGAGCCCCGGACAAGGTAAGGGGAACAGTGTGTGTGTGCACAGAGTATGCATCCGTTCTGCCTCCTCCTCCTGCCCTCCCAGCTTTGAGCTTCCGGGCTCCGGAAAGCTAACTACACGACTTGCCTGGCTCCCCCAGTCCAGGCTGTTTGGTGCCCTGTGTTTTCGCCTGTGCCCTGTCTTCTGCCGGAAATGCCCTCCCCCTTCACTTCTTCCCACTCCTACCCCACACTCACCTAAAGGTCCTTGGCCCTCCATGTCCGGTCCCGGCATCGAGAGCACATGGGGGGAGCGCAGGGTCTCAGCTCCCCCCACCACCTGATGAGTCACAACCTTCTGTGACAAGGTCTTCAAGTGATTCAGACGCCCCTTGAAGCGCGGAAGCACCATCAGTGACTCCTGCTCATCCGTCAGGGTTCGGCTCAGAGGCCACCTCCTCCAGAGAGCCCTCCAGGCCTGCTCCCCGCCCCCAGCCTGCAGCAGGGGCAGTTGAAGAGCCCGGGTGGCCACCTTCTCCAGCACTTCGCGTCCCTCTTCTGTGCCCGTGACCCTGCGGAAGGACGCGTATCGTCTGTCGTGGTTCTGCCGGGGTCGGCGCTCGGGAGTCTGAGCGCCCGCTTGGGAATCCTCCCCCTGCACTCAGGCCCCTCCTGTAGCCGTGCTTGGGGTCCCTGTTGTGGGAGCCCCTGGGAGGGGAGACCACCTGCTCGAGAGGGCTTTGGGTGCGGTGGGAGCGTGGTGGGAGCCCAGACCGACGTGCCTGCTGCGGACTCCCCTCCTCGGAAAGCTGGCTTCCTGCTGGAACGGTCCGCGCCCTCCTGAGTGTTCAGGGCTCCCCGTAGAGATCTTCTAAGGGCTCCCCGGGGACGTGCGGACAGCCCTCGGGGTTCTCAGGAAAGATGTGAGGCCTTCTTCCTGGCTCTCCTCTGAGCACCACCCAGTGCTCCATGCGGACCCCGTGAGCCCCCTCCCCCTCCCCCACGCCACCTCCCCTGTCCTCACAGCCTCGGAGATCTGTGTAGGACACACATCACACATCCCCAGTGGCCACCCTCTCCCTCCAGGCCTACCCCTGCCCCTGGCATCCCCCCCTGCACCACAGAGACGTCTGTGCAGTTGCCCTGCCCCTCCCATCCCCTCACATCCCATCACCTTTGCCCCAGTTCCCCTGCCCCAGAAGCACAGCCCTCAGGCCTTTATACTCTTGTTCTCTCTGCCTGGAACGTTCTGCCCCCTCCCCTCCCAGGCTACCTCCTGTTAGCTTTACTCTCAGCCTGAATGTCACCTCCGGGTGTGATCTCTGACCCTGGTTAGCCATCACCCTATTGGAACCATCTACAGAGCAGAGATGACCATCCTTTGTCCCTTTGGTCTTTGTCACCTGGCCTTGCCCCTCCTACAACGTAAGCTCTGGGGTCCACGGGGTCCACGGGCTCACTGGGGTGTCCTTTCCATCACTGCCTCCCATGCACTGGAACACACATCATAGAAGCTGCACAGACATTTACTAAATAAACAGACGTGAATGAGGGAGTAACACACACACTTTGCATCAAATAGAGTCAAGGGTGCTGGTCCTTCTCCGAATTGCGTCTGGACCCTGTCTGCCTGCTCTGTGCCCGAGGCTGACCCCTCTGCCTACGTTCCCAGTCCCCTGGGGGGCTGTCCCTCTCCAGCAGTCCAAGGGGGACCGGAGGACAGAGGGGGCATTTCCCTGTTCCCTCGACAGCCCCCACTGGGCTCAGCTGAGGCCACATCCCTCTCCTCCCTCCGGACCGAGGTGGGACCAGGTTCCCCTGGTGCTGGTGGCTAGGAGCCCGCCTCCTGGGTCCTGCCCTCATCCTTGCTGGAGCTGGGGACTATCTCCTCGCCTTGTCGTCCTCTGCACCCTGGGGGAGAAGTGCTCCTGGCTGGGACCCTGGCTGATACACAGGGCACCTGCTTTCTGGGGATGAGATCAAGGGGTCTTTCCTCTGTTTACACATCGCACACACACGTTTTTGCTTTTCAGTTATTTATTTATCTAAAAACATTTTTTTAAATTTTCAATTCTATTTTTACATTTTCAGGTACTCAAGAAAGAACTAAAAGAGCCTAGATTCTACACATGTGCACGTGTGTGTGCATGTGTGTGTGTGTGCGTGTGTGTGTGCATGCACGGGTGCATGGGAGTGTGTGTTTGCCATTGAGAGAAAACTTTTTTTGACTGCATAAAATTTATAAGTGTTCAACAACAGCATCTTAAAACCACAAAGATGAAGAAAAAAATGACAGAACAAGAAAGAAACGGTTGCAAATTCTTAAGTTTTCCCATCTATAAATTTAGGACTAAACTAATCCCATGAATTTAGGACGAAAATATAAATGTAGGGCTAAAATATAAACGTGGGACTACGCTAATAACAATTTTGTGCAAGTTTGAGTGGGATGTGGTTTACGTTTTTTTCTCGTTGTTTTTAAAACCAAGCAAATGTTATTCATGTAAGTATTAGGTGACTTCTGCAGATTTGTGACCCTAGTCCTAGGGCGCAGAAGTGGTCTTGTTTTGGACATTTTTATGTCCGACCTTATTCTATGTCAACCTTAGAGAATGTTTGAAGGACGAGTGGTGTCAGTTTAAATCAAAACGCAATACTTCCATGTTTCTAAAGCGTCTGAGGGGGAAATCATGTATTCGTGAGAACATTCACGCAGCTATATTAATATGACGCCGCGGTAAAGCTATGCTGCTCCCCTGGGAAGACAAGTATAGCACGAGCGTAGTGACAGCAGCATAAGGAAAGCGAGGACGATCAGAGATTCGTCGCAGAAATGCGTGCAGGTGTGCGTGGGGGTGTGGGTGTTCAGGGCCCCGCTGCCCTGAGCTGAGTCAATCCCACAGGCGACCCCGGATCCCCGAGCCCTCACAGTGGGGACCCTGGTGACCCAGGGGACCCCCCTGACCTTCCCGGCCTCTCTGGGCTGTGGGGGGAGCAGCGGGAGCGAAAGGGCCCCTCGGGAAAGGCTGGCAGCTGGACTCCCGGCGGGCCAGCAGCTGCCTGATGTGGTCATTTTCTGCCCTTAGCGCCTCGAGCTTCCTCTTGGTGGACACAGCTGCCGCCCAGCTCTTCTGGGCTCTGTCCCAGTGGGCGAGGACCTCCTGGTGACAGTAGCGGGAGTTTCTCTCCAGCTCTGGGCCCACGTCCCGGGCCATCTTCTCGTACAGGTTGCAGATCTCACATATGGAGCTGGTATTTCTGCACACACTGGGAGGTTTCTTCTTGATCTCTAAGCAGACAGAAACATAATAACTTAGAAGGTACCAGTCCACACCTTCCTAATCAAATGATACAAGTTAATAGAAATAATATTGGCACAGGCCAACGTCACTAGCCTCCTGATGTGATGCACTGAAGAGAACACAGCATTTCCTCTGTGGTTCCCCGGCCGGAAGTGCGTAACTGGAATCGGATTACGAAGAAATTCCAGACAGACCTGAGATAGGGGGCATTCGACGGAAGGAACTGGCCCGTATGCTTCAAACCTCTAAAGGTCGTTAAAACCAAGAAAGCCTGAGAAATTGTGTCATAGTCAAGGAAAACTCACCGGACAGGACCACTCATGGTCCTGGGTTTGATCCTGGGCCACAGGAAAGAAACAGTTAGAGGCAATAGCATTTGAGAAGACGAAGAAAATGTGAATGCGAACAGTGGATTAGACAAGCACTGTGTCCAACGTTAGATGCCAGTATCGGTCATCGCACCATCGTGGGGGTGTACTAGGAGGTCTCGGGGAACAGGGGTTACGTGGCTTCAACTTTGTCAAAAGAAAGAGTTAGTCTCGTCTCTTCTTGATTCTAGATTTTACCTTCACATAGGGCTCTTTCTCCCCACCTACCTCTCAGAGGCTGCCCCCACCCAGGGAGACCCCACCCCCGCATTGCTGTTTCGGCTTCTTTGTTCTCTATTCCACAGATACGCCCGTCCCGCCCCTGGCTCCCATGGCCTTAGTGTGCCGAACATAGCGCCCGTCGTATGTACAGCTTCTACGCAGGATCCTGAGAAAAGAAAGGTTTGCGCTGCCCTGTTTGTGGGGGCTACAGGATGGCCATGCTGGGTACGTTGGGCAGCCGGCTCCCAGGCTCCCTGTTGCTCACGGAGGACTGTCGCCTGCCGAGTTATTCGGAATCACTGAATTTTTCTGTTCAACCTCATTCTAGCTATTTTGGGTCCAAGATAAGGAAAAGTTAATTACTTGCGTATTTGATCAACTGAGAAAAACAAAACCTCCAGACTGTGTATTTTGAGCCCTGATCCATTAGGACAACTTGCCCAGAGGAACCAAGTGAATGGTTTTCACTGTCAAGTCCACGTAGAAGAAATTCTGGCTGCCTTTCTCGCTGCACCTGTGCAAGGGCCAGAGTTTGTGAGAACAGCAGCGATGAAAACAGTAACTCGGGTGCTTGGTAAGCAGCGAATCGCTTCCAGGCTTGGTCTCATGAGAGCTTTGCTCTGCGAGACATGGATGGGCAGCTTCCCGTACAGGTGAGGAAACACCCTGGTTGTTTTTCTTCTTGCTCTGGTCCTGTATGCACTTGGTTGGGCCACAGGTACGAATAAGTTGTTCATACCTTTGTTTAAAGCTCTTAACTGCCAGGGTCACCTGGGTGGCACAGGCTTCAGCTCAGGTCACGATCTCGCGGTTCGTGGGTTCGAGCCCCGCATCAGGCCCTGTGCTGACAGCTCGGAGCCTGGAGCCTGCTTTGATTCTGTGTCTCCCTCTCTCTCTGCCCCTCCCCTGCTCATGCTCTCTCTTTCAAAAATAAATAAAAATATTGAAAAGTTAAAAAAAAAAGAAAGCTCTTAACTTTCAAAGGACAAAGAAGAATCTTCAGAATTTAATCTTTACGTAAAAGAAAACCAACTCTCTTGCCCAGTTAGCTCCTCTCTTGCCTTGGTCCTTGACTGTTTCCTTTTATTTCTATTTATAAAGCAAATTAACAACAACAACAACAACAAGGTAGCAGGATATGTGGAGAATAGCCAGGCTCCAGAACAGCCCTAGGTTGAATCCCCTCTGTCACCTACAAACGTGACTTCAGGTTCTTCCTTTAGTCTCTCGAGCCTCAGTTGACTCACCTGTAATGTCAACTTCAAAGTCAGGTTGAGAAGACCGAAGAAATAATGTGCGTCGTGCAGCAGGCTTGCAGCCTCTCGTGGAGAAAGATGTACCTGGAGGTGGCAGGCTTCCTCTCCACTCTTGGGAGACTCTGCTCTTGAAACAGGGTTGGCCCCAGGCTGCAATGACAGGGCCGACGTCGCTGCGAACTTCAGGCCAGTGAGCAGGTGCTGTGCTCAGCCATCCTGGGGGGAGGTGGGGGCGCAACCCTATGAATCACCTGGGAAGAGAAGCGGTGGGCTGTGATCTAAGTGGTCAAGTCCGCCCAGAAATTCCCCTTCCTTTTTGTGCTTGGGCTCATCCCCTCCAAATGGAAGGGAATCATCTCTGTCAGTGTCCCGCTCTAAAGAATCATTGGAAACAGTCGTTCTAAAAAAGTTTGGAGACGAAAAAGTTAAGTGGTGACTACCAAAGCATTAGTCACAAATACCAATGAGGAAGCCTGTTTTTGGTACCAAGATCCCTACCTAGGAGGGATTAAACAGCTCTTCCAAAAGTGTGCATTGTACGATTTCATCGCAAGCTGAACGCCAGCAAATCTCAGCATCCGGCCCCACACCAACATCTGAAACATCTTTTCCCTTCATCCCCATCCTCCAAGAATAAACACTCTTCATGGAAATCTCAAGAGGAGGCAAGAAAAGAAGTTGTTTTTCCAACCGATTTTAACCGTCTTTTCTAAAGTAGGAGGCTGTCCCTGGTGTACCTTCCTTATAACAAACGCCTCAGTCAAAGAGGGCCACTGCCGCTTCTTCTAGCAAGTTCCCTGGGTGCAGAGAGTCAGGACGTGGCACCTGGCATGACTAACAGGCACCAGAATCCGGAGGGTTCCCACTAACTCACCAGGCGAGGTCACATTTTATACCTTGCCAAAGGGAGACGTGCCCTGAACTCTGCAGTCCCGTCCTCCGGTGGGAAACCTTAAAAGAGATCAAACACTGTTATTTTGAAACACCAGAGCAAGTATTTCCAAGATGGTCTCATCAAGTCCCATGGAATTAACATGGCTCACTCTACGACGAGAAAAGCCATGCGTACACGAATGTTCTGCTAGCTAGAGGAGTGTTTGCTGGGAATAATGCAAACAGAGCTGGGGAGCCAGATCGTTGGGGAGCAGGACAGCAGCTCTGGAGGCGGGAAATGATGGTGCCTGGCAATCCGTGTTGCTGCATCCTGAAA
Source organism: Lynx rufus (assembly GCF_022079265.1). Taxonomy (NCBI): domain Eukaryota; kingdom Metazoa; phylum Chordata; class Mammalia; order Carnivora; family Felidae; genus Lynx; species Lynx rufus. The sequence goes on from NW_025814867.1 coordinate 151,875,665, forward strand.
ACCTCTGCTCCTGGTTTTACCAGGAGCTCATAACATCATGTAGAAAACAGATTGACAGAAGCAGTTAAATAGGAAACTGCATGGAAAATTTGTCAGGGAATTATTTGTTTTTCTGATTATGTAAGTAATATACATGTTCTTAGTGGAAAAGAGGAGAAATGAAAACATGGCATATAGAAGAAAATAAAATCACCCAAAGGACTCAATTCTCGATGAAAAATGACCATTTTCTGATATATATATATGTATATATTTTTTTTCTTTTTCTACAAAATTGTGTTTTGCTCTCTATATATTTGTCTTATGCTTTTCCACTTAATTCGATTGTATTCTTATGTTGTACTATCCGAGGGGCTGAATGCCTAGGACACCCATCGCAAACATACTTCTTTGAGACTTAGAGTTTTTTTTCTAAAATATTTATATGAACTTTGTGGCCTACTCTGAAACATATGTATATTTGTTTTCATATAAAATATGCAGGACACAAATATAAAATGTAAGTTTTATTATAGGTAAATAAAATATAAAGTGCAATCTGTTTGGTAAAACATAAAATTATAAAACATATAATATGTAAAAGATATAAAAATGAAATATGCTTCGCTCTACATAAGTGGAAGTGCTGTTCCTTCATACTCTTTGACATTTTAGTTTATGTCATTTAAACACTGCTATGGCCCGCACCTCCAAGAAATTTTTTTTGCTTAATTTTAGGTAGCATCTTTAAAATTCTTTTTTAAGTTTAATTATTTATTTTGAGAGAGACAGTGCAAGTGGGGGAGGGGCAGAGACAGAGGGAGAGAGAGAATCCCAAGCAGGCTCTGAGCCATCAGCACAGAGCCCGATGTGAGGCTCGAACTCACGAGATCATAACTTCAGCCAAAGTTAGATGCTTGACTGACTAAGCCACCCAGGCACCCAGGGTAGCATCTTTAAAATACTCTAGGTTACTGGAAAAAACTCACTTGGTAATTTTTGTACATAACACCACCCACCGCACAACACACACACACACACACACACACACACACACACACGGAAAAACGAATATTCATTGATGGACTCCTTGGCCATAATTTCAAGGCTTGGAGGAAGGGGATTTCCTCAAGAAAAATGAATCTCCAACCCAATTCTAGAGTTGGTCTGAGGTGCCCCTTCGCTACACATAGACTGATCGATTTACAGAAAAAAGAAATCAATGGGTCGCAACATTTTAATTAACATTTTTCTCCGCTGAATGTCATGCGGTTTGGGCTTTCACTACTTGCCTGTGAAGAAATGAGTCACCATATGGCAACAGATCAGCCACGAAGGCGTCACTCATGCTTAGCATGGCTGTTTGCTGTCTTCATAGCCCCCAGATTGTTACATTATATTGCACATGATAAGGTTACATTCTCTGCAGACACAGGCATTGCTTTTCTACATGGAATTAAATATTTCGGTATTTCGTGACTCATTGCACAGAGTGTCGTCTCTCCCCACTGTGCCCCCTGATCTGGATGGACAGTCACCATTGTGGGGACCACCTCGTATATTTGGGCATCAGAAAAGCACACAGACTGAAAGATGCAAGAACAACTCCTACCCGGCAACTGACAAATGAGCCCAGCCCAGCAGAGGAACTATTTGAGATGTCCCCATCATCCAACTCGCCAAAGCCCAGCGTTCCACAGTTAGACATTCATATCATTGGCTTCAGCCTATTGAGGTTGCATGGCTTACAAAAGTGCTGATGCCACGGAGGTAAAGCCATACACTTTCAGCAGTCATTGCAACAGTGTTTCTCCAGGAAGAGGGATCGAATTGTCTATAACAGTAACCTAGGTGAAGGGAGGGAGAGAAGGGAGCACGGTTAGAGATTTATAGGCTCACCCCCAGAGATGTGATTCTGGAGCTCTTTATATCCTGAAATGAATGCATTATGAATCCTTTCTTGAGAGCAGAGAAGATACTAAATGATCTCTGGGGGTGATTCAGTGACCATCACTAAGGGACAAAGGGGAGCCTGCACAGGGCACCGAACAAGCCCGATTTTTCCTGGAAAGTCATCTATTAAGTGCTTTCTCAGACCGGGTATAATAATGGTGTACCTTGGATAAATACACAATAAAATGACAAAAACAAATATGTGTGCCTTTGTGCCCCGCTCTGTTCATCTAGGAAGGAGCGTACGTGGCACAAATAAAGCGCCCCCACTCCTCCCGAAGTTCCCTCCTTCATTCAGGCATGAGCCCCAGCACTGTGGCCGGGACACCAGCTGTTTGTAAGCGGACTCCCAGGGCGCATCAGCGGACCTCACCTACCCGGCCAGAGGCCTCTGGTGGGGGAGCTACTGGCCTCCGTAACAAAGTGCCCACAAACTGGGTCACTTGAACAGTAAGTTTACCGTCTGAAAGTTCCGGAAGGTAGAGATGAAGCATATCAGAGGGGTTCCTTCTGAGGGCCTCGAAGATCTGCTCCAGGCCTCTTCCCTGGCTTCTGATGGCCTCAGGCATTCCTTGTCCTTGTCCATCTTGTCCTTGCGTCTTCACATTGTCTTACGCTGTCTTCCCTCCTTGGGTCCTGGTCTCTGTGCCCAAATGTCCCCTTTTTAAAATTTTTTTTTTTTCAACGTTTATTTATTTTTGGGACAGAGAGAGACAGAGCATGAACGGGGGAGGGGCAGAGAGAGAGGGAGACACAGAATCAGAAACAGGCTCCAGGCTCCGAGCCATCAGCCCAGAGCCTGACGCGGGGCTCGAACTCACGGACCGCGAGATCGTGACCTGGCTGAAGTCGGACGCTTAACCGACTGCGCCACCCAGGCGCCCCCCAAATGTCCCCTTTTTATGAGGACATCAGTCGTATTGGATTAGGGACACCATAATGGCCTCATCTTAACTTCATCTTGTGCACCCAAATGACTCGGTGCCCAAGTAAGTTCACATTCATGGGTACTGAGGACCTCAACATCTTTTGGGTACACAATTCAGCCCATAACGCCTCCGTCTTTCTCCCTGGGTCTGTCTCAGCCGTGCCTCCCTGTGCCTTTGGTGGCTGGGGATGGCACCTGGTCCTGCACCTGTGTCTCCTCTTTGTCTTGAGCGGCTGAACAAGCAGTTCTCATCAGTGTCCCCACAGCCCCGTGAAGGATCCCCACAACTCCTTAGCGACTTATGGGGTTCCAGTAAAGGCAGCTTATCCCAACAGGGTCACAAAGAAACTGAAGCTCAACCCGGATGTTTGCAACAAACTAGGAAATCGACAGGCGAGCCCCGGATGGTCTTTCAGGGTCTGATTTCACCAGCTTTCTCCTTAGTGTGACTCTTATTAAATCATTACTTAATAATAATTATATTATTCTTGGGGCGCCTGGGTGGCTCAGTCGGTTGAGCGTCCGACTTCGGCTCAGGTCATGATCTCACGGTCTGTGAGTTTGAGCCCCGCATCGGGCTCTGTGCTGACAGCTCGGAGCCCGGAGCCTGCTTCGGATTCTGTGTCTCCCTCTCTCTCTGCTCCTCCCCCACTCATGCTCTGGCTCTCTCTCAAAAATAAATAAACATTAAAAAAATTTAAAAAAATAATTGTATTATTCTTGTGTCTGAGCTTGGAAACAAATTATACCCCTATCTCTGGAGGGATATTTAGATCTTGCCTCTGGGTCTTGTCCGATAAAAGGTTAAAATTCAATTACCAAATGATCAAAGAGTTCACTTTCCCCATAGAACCATCTTAACCTAAGAATATGATACTAGTGACAACAGCAATCATACTTAAGAGGCCATGATTTAATTTTTCAAAACTTTGCCGATACCCATCCCCCCAAAAAGAGATCTCCTTGTCACCTCAGAGGAAGCCAAAAGAAATATCATTCTTAGCCCTCACTAGGAGGTGAAATTTCCCACCTATCATAAGGTACCTGATCTACTTCCCGTGACTGTCCCTCTTCACGCCCAGAGATACTGAGCACCCTTCATTCAAAGTTTTTCCCAGTGTGACCAGTTGATGAAGCCATTGGCTCCTTCGGCCTCAGGTCAGTACTGGCACCATGATGGACCTCGCCTGGTCCTGCAAAACCACAGCTCAACTCCCGGTAGCCTGAGGAAGGGTGGGGTGTTCTCACTGCTCCAGGGCATTTCTGGAACAGATTTGGTAGCAAGCCATTAAAGCAACAGATATTAGGCTTGGGATTCTAACATGTGACTACGTGGTTACTGTTACCCAAATACTAGGAAACACTGCCCCAGATCAGGGGCGTTAGAGATTTTCTCAAGGGCGCACATTTCAATGTGATCCTCTCCACTCTGGGTGCCCTCTCTTCACTTGAAACACGGAGGTTTACTGGAAAGACTCATTCCCAAGAAGTCATGCCCATTTATTCTGCCTGCGGAGTAACACAGGGCTTCTTGTCTGGTCTCCCCGTGTGTGTGTGTGTGTGTGTGTGTGTGTGTGTGTGTGTGTGTGTGCATGTGCACCTGTGTGCACATGCCCTGGGGAAGGGGACAGCCCTGGGCACCACCTAAATGTGCCTGCAAACAATGTTCACTTATTGCTCCTTCAGACTCTCTAAATCTTAGAAACAAGCCCCCTGGGCGGGCTTGGGGGAAGCTTGGGGAGAGGGGCCCGAGCTGGGCAGGCAGCCCGAAGGGACCAGGGGGTGAAGAGTCACTGTGTGTGCTGCCTGTGCCTAATGGCATGCTCAGAGTCAAAGCAGGAAGGCAAAATACGTCCTATAAATCCAGGCGCAAGTTGGGGGTCGGGAATGGGAATCTGCACGAAGCAGCATTAGAAGCCCATGATGTTGGAGCATAAAGTCGAGTGATGGTAAGGTGACAGACACCTGGAAGTTGCCATGAAGGGGCCTCAGGCCCACTTGGTTCAAGTTTCCCCTTGTCCTGAGGCAGCCCTCAGCCACCAGCAGTTAGGAAAGGAGGCGTTCCTGCAGGATTTAGGGCCCCGGGCGGGTCTGTGGGTCTTGGAAAGGGCTCCACCCCTGTATTTAGAGTTTCCAAGGTCACTCCCAGTTCTACCTAATCTTGAGATAACTACAGGCCTTTGCCGAGTTCCCTTTTCCTAATCTGAAACCCGGGAAAATAAAATCTCCCCCACGGGAGGGGAGTGGCTCCCTCCTGTCCAAGTTCCTTGCACAGATGAAGCACATAATTCATTTTCCCTTGAGTTGAGCTTTTATTTGTTGAGCCTTGAGGTGACTAGAAGGGTGTACCTTTAAAAAGCCAGGAAGGGGGTGGGGGCCCTGTGCATTTGTGCCTGACTTGAATGTTTCTTGACTTCATAACAGCCTGACAATTTCACATTTCATGCTTGTATACAGACCGTTTTCTGTTTTCACTGAAAATGAATACTTGCTTCTTCTTCTGTTTATGAAATAACATTATAGCAGAACTGGGAAAAGGCAGAAATTTCTAAAGACTCAGCCCCTGAACCACTTTGTAAAAATCACCGTTTGCGTTGAGATGTATTTCCTCTCAGTGTTATCTTTAATTTTTAAATTATTGATAAATAAATGAATTGATTGAGTGATTTCACAATTTCCTAAGGGGAACTTCCTGAGGAGATCAGATTCAAGATCGGTTTTAAGTTTTTGGGCTACCTGCTCACTTTCTCTTTAGAAATATTGTGCTGATTTGTGGCCCTGTGATCACCGAGGGAGAGTTCAAGTTTTACCACCTTTTTCCTTAACATGAAATAGGTTGTTTAAATCTTTGCTAATTTGGTGGGTAAAAATTGTAACGTAGCTTTTCTTACTTACGCTTCTTTGAGTTTTTCGGAATGCTGAGCATATGTGTATTTTGGTGTAAATGCTTTCTTGGGTTCATTTCACAATGATATGATTCTGTTAGTTGTCTATTGCTTCATAACAAATTACCCCCCAAATAGGGACACGAATCGACAAACATTTATTATTTCACAAGTTCTGCGCGCCAGAAATTCCAGGGGCACCTGGGTGGCTCAGCCGGTTGAGCGTCCAACTCTTGATTTTGGCTCAGGTCATGATCTCACGGTTCGTGAGATCGAGCCCCGCATCAGGCTCTGTGCTGACAGTGCGGACAGCCTGCTTGGGCTCCTCTGTCTCTCTCTGTCTCTCTGTCTCTCAAAAATGCATAAATAAACATTAAAACCAAAACAAATTCCGGAGAAGCTCGGCTGTTCGGTTCTAGTTCGGATCTTGGTGGAGCTGTGGTCAAGGTGCTGGCCGGCACAGAGGCAGCGGAAGGCACGAGGGGGGCTGGGCAGTCTGTTCCCACATGCTTCACTCACTCAGCTGTTGGCACGAGGCCTCAGTTCGCTCCCGTGTGGGCCTCTTCATACATCCGTTTGCTTGAGTGTCCTCATGATCCGACAGGTGCCTTCGCCCAGAGCGAGGGACCCGAGAGTAAGTAAGAAGAAAGCCACAGAGGTGTCTTTCACGACTCACCGTAAGGAGGTCACAGTGTAGTATTTTTGTAAATAAGTTACCAAAATTGACTGAAGAGAAAATGTAAATAGACCCAGAACAATGAAAGAAATGCAATTGATTGTCTCTATGTGAGAAAGGCACATTATCACATGGTTCAGAAAGGGATACTCGTAGTCCATACCACTTTTCCAGAAGAGTAATGGATAGGGTAAGTCTGACCACCTACTCTATGAGGCAAGAACAAAAACAGAAACAAAAAAACACCTGGATAACAAAGCCAGAGAAGTACATGGAAGGAAACGAGAAGGCTCGGATAACTAATAGAAACAAGCGATATTACATATGAAAATCCAAATAAAGTTAGCAAACCAAATAGAACTTACATATAAATATATCATAGTGAAGTAGGATTTATCACAGGACTGTATCAGCGGTTTAGCTTTAGAAACTCTATTATCTCCGGGTGCCTGGGTGGCTCAGTGGGTTAAGCGTTCCACTTTGGCTCAGGTCATGATCTCACGGTTCATGGGTTCGAGCCCTGCTTAGGGCTCTGTGCTGACAGCTCGGAGCCTGGAGCCTGCTTCCGATTCCGTGTCTCCCTCTCTCTCTGCCCCTCCACAACCCGCCCCCCCCCCAGGCACTGCACTGCCTCTCTCTCTCTCTCAAATATAAATAAACATTTAAAAATTAAAAAAAAAAAGAAAATCTATTATCTATTCACCACATTATCAGATTTAGGAAGAAAAACATGATTATTTAATAGATGTAGAAAATTAATTCAACAAAAATTCTAGTGCTCCTTCATAAGAAAATCTACTAATGAAGTTGAAATGATAGGATGTATCTAACAGATATCTGATACTGATCATAAGCAAATATGATACTTCGTAGTGAAATTTTGTAGGCATTTCCTATAAAACCAGGAAGGGTTCTGACTCTTCTGTTCAATATTCCATGGAAGATTTTAGAGAAAATGTATCTCAGCAATCTTGCCGGGGAGAAGACTCCTACAAAAAAGTAAATTATGTCCCTTTACATAGAAAACAAAAATTACAAGAAATAATTAAAAGATTTCATTTATTATTATTTTTTTTAATGTTTATGTATTTTTGAGAGAGAGACCGAGTGTGAGTGGGGGAGGAATAGAGAGAGAGGGAGACACAGAATCGGAAGCAGGCTCCAGGCTCTGAGCTGTCAACACAGAGCCTGATGCTGGGTTCGAACCCACGAACCATGAGATCATGACCTGAGCTGAAGTTGGACGCTTAACCCACTGAGCCACCCAGGTGCCCCTAAAAGATTTCATTTAAATGAATCAAAATATTCCTTTTACAAGACGGTAAGATTCCCCTGTTTTTTATTATATATATTTCAAATTGTACATATGTACGTCTTTAAGTATACTCCCACACACAGTTGATTCTAGTTGTTCACAGTCCTCATGTCCTGCAAAATCACCATGAACACCAAATTAGCGCATCCTGAGTCATCGCTTCTAGAGAAATACAAGGTGAGTCCCGCAAGCCTCTGGTCGCAATGATGTCATCAGTAGGTGAATGCATAAACTTGTTTCATGTGCATTTCTGTTTAAAGATACATGATTTCATATTTGTTTAGCATATATCATTTCATTAAACATTGACTCATGGCCAACAGCGCCGTAACTCTTATCTGAACCAAGTTTATCTAACTCACATACCCTCCCTGTAAGGCACGTTATGGCCTTCTTGGGCGTAGGAACACCGCGGGCACTTCAGCACCATGCTGGGGGTGGGAGGTACTTTAAACAGTGACGTCGCCCACGAAAAGTACAAAAGTGTGGAAAATGTCACACTAAATAGACTGAAAGAGGGACACTTGTTTATAGTGCAAAAGCTGAGGCAAAAAGGCAGGGTGTTACCCCCCTTAACCTCCCCTGAGAAGATCAAAACCGGACGTCCCAAAATTTTCACCGATTTGTGCGTGCGCATCTGCAAATGACAAAGCATCACCAGTCTAGATTGGGGGTGACAAATACATTTTAGAAAGTAGGAAATTTTACAAATATGGCATCTGTGAATAATGAGGATCAATTCTGTATATATGCATATACATGTGCCTACATATACCTACACATACAAACACAGTATGTATAATATATGTATACGTATAGATAGAATATATGTATGCAGTAAAAGACATCGAAGCATGGAGGCCCTTGTGGAAAAAGTAAAAAACAAACAAGAAACTACCGAAGATGTACACAGGAGTTCTGGGTGGGGACACATGTCATGTTCACAAATGGCAAGACTTCATTTCTCAAAGGTGAGCATTCTCGTGTTGATCTATGAATTTAATCTAATTTCAGACAAAATCCAACCAGGCCTTCTTTTTTTTGTGGAAAATGGCAAGCTGGTCTCTATGTTCCTCTGGGAGAGATCAGGAATTATCAAGACCATTTTACAGAGGAAGGAGGAGAGCAAAAGAGCAGAGGCCAGAAGAGGGAGGGGCGTTAATATTCACTCCACCAGATGGTAAGTAAACAACCTCAACTCAACTAGAGGAGGAGAAATGTCAGAAAGTTACAGGTGAATCCCAGATGAGCAACTTGGAAACCTGAAAATGTAGGGAAAGTTTGTCTACCTTTCCAGATTGTTTAAAATGACAGCTTTGGGGCGTCTGGGTGGCTCAGTCAGTTGAGACTCTGATTTCGGCTCAGGTCATGATCTCACGGTTCGTGGGTTCGAGCCCTGTGCCGGGCTCTGTGCTGACAGCTCGGAGCTTGGAACCAGCTTCAGATTCTGTGTCTCCCTCTCTCTCTGCCCCTCCCCTGATTGCACTCTCTCTGTCTCTCAAAAATAAATAAAATTTCAAAAAATTAAAAAATTAAAAAAAAATAAAATGACAGCTTTATTGAACTTTATTCACATACCATAAAATTCACCCTTTTAAAGCATATGCTTTTGTGGTTTTTATTACATTCACAGAGTTGTACAGCCATCTGTTGCACTATTTAATTTTAGGACATTTTCATCTCTCTCCCCAAAACTCTGACGCCATTAGCAGTCACTCCCCATTTTCCCCTCCCCTCACCCCCTAGAACAACACGAATCTGCTTTCTGTTCCTCTGGATTTGCCTATTCTGGACATTTCATACAAATGGAACCGTACGTTGTGTAGCTTTTTGTGATTGGCTTCTTCCACTTAGCGTAATGTTCTCCAAGTTCACCCACGTCATGTCATGTAGTGGTGCTGCGTCCGTTTTTAAGACTAAATAATATTCCGTTGCATGAGTAGACCACATTTTATTGATCCATTCATCAATACATCTGGGTTGGTTGATTGATCCATTCATCAATACATTTGGGTTGTTTCCACTTTGGGGCTTTTCTGAACTGGCAACCACCAGTTTGTTCTTTGTGTTTGATTCTGTTTGTGTTTGTGTGGTTGTTTGGTTGGATTCCACAATAAGTGAAACCCTATGGTATTTGTCTTTCTCTTCTGCTTTAGAAAATTCTCGGTAATTATTTCCTCGAATTTTGCATCTTCCCTATTTTTTCTATTTTCTTTCTGGAACACCTGTAGAACATATGTTACAGTTATTTATCTTCTCACATTTTCCATTTCTTTATGTCTCTGCTGCATTGTTCGTAATTTTCTCATATCTGTCTTCCAGTTCACGAATATTTTCTTCAGCCATATCTCTTCTGTTGTGCTGCCTGCCAATTAAGATTTTAAATTCAGTAATTATATTTTATGTCTCAAAGATATAGCTTGTTTTTTAAACGTTTTTTTTCTGGGGTGTCTGGGGGGCTCAGTTGGTTAACTGTCCGACTGTGGCTCAGGTCATGATCTCATGGCTCATGGATTCAAGCCCCATGTGGAACTTTGTGCGGACAGCGTGGAGCCTACTTCAGATCCTCTGTCTCCCTCTCTCTCTGACCCTCCTGCATTTTTGCTCACTGGTACTCATGCTCTCTCTCTCTCTCTCTCTGTCTCCCTCCCTTCCTCCCTCTCAAAAATAATAAACATTAAATCTTTTTATTCCTTTTTACTAGCATTTTTAAACCTATATCTTTCATCATTCTAAACACACTCATTTTATATTCTCTTTCAATTGTTTTCTTATATCCCAGGTAATGGAATTCTAATTTCCTATTTACTATGTGCCTGCCGGCCCTCTTGTGGAGTGTATGATGTCCTTGTATATTTTAATTTTTTTTAATGGGAACTAATCTTCATTGGAGTTTGCTTTCTTTTTTCTTTTTTAAAAAATTTTTTTAATGTTTATTTATTTTTGAGAGAGAGGGAGAGAGAGACAGAGCAGGAGCAGGGGAGGGGCAGAGAGAGAGGGAGACACAGATTCTGAAGCAGGCTCCAGGCTCTGAGCGGTCAGCACAGAGCCTGACACGGGGCTTGAACCCACGAACTGTGAGATCATGCCCTGAGCCGAAGTTGGATACTCAACCAACTCAGCCATCCAGGTGTCCCTGGAATTTCCTTTCTTTCTATGTGGTCTGGGTTGTCAGAGTGTTTCTCAAAAGAGGTTTTGATCTTTGTTTATCTCGGAAGATTCCAGAGGGGCACACTGGTTTGGAACACGTTTTATGCTTATTTCTTGCCAGGGAATTCCTGGACAAAGTGGGGGGATGCAAATTGGAACCCTAACTTTGTGATAGGAAAGGGCTATGCTACTGGATTCTTAAGGGTATTTCTACCTTTACACCCAAATCCGGGTGGAAGGAGATAGTTGTAACCCTTGTTGTAACCCTGTACTAACGGGTGGGTGATTTTCTGGTCAGCTTTCAGGATCTGGCCCAAATGGGGGGTAGTCTCAGTTCCCACTCTTGCTTTGTCTGGCTCCAGGACCTCAACGTCTGTCCCTGTCTGGGTATTGAAACCTTAGCCTCCTACATTTCCAAAACTAAAATCCATTCTACGCCCAACTGCTTTAGCATCAGGTCACATGCTTCTCGTACCTCTACTCACGTCTTCTTCTTTCGTTTTAATGCTATGTAGTGTTTTTAAATATTTGTAGCCCAAGGCTTTTCCGGTTATCCAGACTGTCACAGTGCTGGCCACACACCCTGATATTTTAAGACCCAGATTTAAAAGCTGACCTACGTTATTATCCAAGCTGATCTCAGGGATGTTTCCTTTGATTCGACACTCAGAAGAACTAACGTGTTAAAATACGGAACACATCCTCTTCTGAAAAAATACTTCTAAAAATCAAATTAACATCTCGGGGCGCCCAGGTGGTTCAGCCGGTTAAGCGTCGGACTCTTGGTTTCGGCTCAGGTCATGATCTCACAGTTTCATGAGCCCCAGCCCCACATCAGGCTCTGTGCTGACAGCACGGAACCTGCTTCGGATTCTCTCGGGCTCCCTTGCTCTCTGCCCCTCCCCCACTCACACTGTCTCTGTTTCTCTCAGAATAAATAAACTTAAAACAATGAACATCTCAGGTGTCCCTCTTGATGTTTTAAATGATGAATTACGTATTTGTGTCTCCTAAAGCGTTCATCATGGCCGAGACCTTTATTTTCTTGGAAGCTGTGGGTACAGAACCAGGATACTGTGCCCAGCAAATGCAGTTCCACCAACACCCAGTAGATGGCGTAAATACAACCAGGTTCCAGGGAATGGCCTGGTGTGGCACAGAATCAGAAGGAAGAGAAGAACCATTTATCATTAAAAGGAGAGTTTTGACAGAGAGGTGGGGCTGTCTCAAGTTTGAGACGGTCAGGGAAGCTGATACCTTAATCTCTCCCAAACGACATCGGAAAATGTCTGCCAACACGACTCTATTTAATTTTTGTTCAACTTTCTCAAAAGAAAAACAAGAAAAAAGAGAAAAGAAAAGTGATTGTCCAAACAAAAGAAAAGAGGACAAAGACAGAGAGATATCCAAAGTGGGGCAAAGCCTGCGTTTTATGGGACCTTTTCACCAGGTGGTTCTTTCTTTGATGGTAAAACCCTATTTTTTTTTCTTTGCTCACTTGGGTTGATTAAAAGTGACCCTCCCTCTTTTCCCCCCAAAATACAAAACATGAGAAACGAAAAACCATGTTCACTGGGTTTTGCCACAGCATGGACTTTCCTTTTCAGAAAAGGAACTTCAGGCCCTACTGAACTGGCAACCCAATGTTGAGGGAGAGAGAGTCCCGCCCTTGGATTGCCCAATGCGCTGGGTTGTGGTAAGACCAAGGCTTGTCCAATTCCTGTCAACTCCAAGGATGTGGAAGAAATTTCGTGTGAGACAAGCGAGTCTGCGGAGATGTTTAAAACCCAGGACCCTGGTGCCTTCACTTAGACGAATCTAAGTTCTCATTCTACGTCACACTCCACACGTAGTGACAGAGAGCCACACGGCCAGGTGAAAGCGCACACACATCCAGCGTGCACACACACTCTCCGTGGAAGCCTTCCTCATCCTGTCCTTCCCTCAGCACTGGAGTCCGGGACTTCCCAGAGGAACAGAACAGGACCAGTTGGAGTGGTAAGTGTCCAAGCAGAAAAGGGTGCAGAATGGCTTTTCACAACAGGCAGCTTGGTGGCTGGATGCCTCCTGTTCTCCTAACACGTGGCCAAGATCGTCTGGAGTTTTGGAACTAGAGGCTCACAGCAGGAGAGACTGGGCAGAACTTGAAGGTGAAAAGCCCAGGGTAGGATTTAGTCACAGGAGAGGTTAAAAGGTGTTGCCAAATATTCAGATCAGACTGTGAGTGTCAAGGGAAGGACAGGAGCATGACTTTGGTGCTGTCCATTTCTTTGAATTGGTTAGACTGAAAGAAGTAAGCACAGGATAAGGCGAGAAATCCCTATGAAACAAACGAGCTGGAAAATCCTGGCTGTGCTCCCGGCTGATCTGGGGCAACGTGGAAAGGCGGAACGCAATTCTCGGACCACCTCCCACCCCACCCCCCATCTTAACGTCCTTTGTAGATGTTCCAGAGGACTCGGTGGTGGGGGCGGGGCGGGGGGAGGTCTTTCATTAGCATAGGGCTCAGTTATGGAAAGACTACATGATTTTGCTGTGGAGGGAAAGTCAGCCAATGTGAGACCTCCGATTTTCATAGCATAAAGTGAGTACATGACAATGGCATTGCTGCTCAGTGGCGAATAATGTGTTTATGAGGATGTGAGCATAAAACCCGGGACGTTTCCCCATCGCATTGGCTCACGGCTTTCCTTGTTTGCTTCTATTGCTGCAACTCTGTGAGAAAGTGACACGTTCCCTTTTCTTGGTGACTGATTCAACACCCTCTTGTCACATTCATCACACTTTTCTCATTTTTTTTTTTTTTCTCCAGGGCTCACAGTTCTGCTTCTGGCCTCTCCTGGGGTTTCAAGATAGTTATTTTTCTCATCCGTTCCTTTTTAGCTTTGTGTGAAGCAGCGGTAGAATCGATCACATGCCTTGTGGCGTCCCTTGGAAATCAACTTTCATGTTTTCCGATCACTGGGCTTTTGGTGGCACTCCTTGAATACCGATTGAGAGGTTCCCTTGGCTAAGTTACCAAAAGCAAGTAAATTCAAGTGAAACATTTTAAGTAAGATCTCCACGGAGTCCTGCTTGGTTTTTTTCTTACTCTGCATAGATAGCAATGATATTTATTCTATTACCAATAATAGCATAAAAACAAAGGCATTTCACTTCTCCAGATCCTTTCTTCTTTAAGAAGACTGTCTATTAAATAGGTAGCAAGCGAATTCAACACTTCATTAGACCCTGCTAAATTACAATACCAAGTTAAATAGAGGCACGGTGCGGGCACTAATCTGTGGCAAGTTATAATTTTGCACCTAGACCATTTTCCTAACTGGATGCCCCTGGAGCTCCAGGACAAAAGTTGAAAGTAGCAAAAACATTCTATTCCTTAGTTTTATTGTAAGAAATAAGGGGCAAGTATGTAAGCTTCTATCGGCCTAACGGATTAATAAAAGCTGAAGTGTTGATTTTGTACAATTACTGCTACTAAGCACTGTATACAGTGGTTCAACCGGGAGCTATTTTGCACCCCCAAGGGACATTGGCCAATGCCTGGAGATAGTTTCGGTTGTCGTAACGGGGGGGAAGGGATGCTGCTGTCTTCTAGTGCGTAGAGGCAAAAGATACCGCTAAACATCCTGGGATGCACAGGACAAAGGGACACTCCCCAACAACAAATAATGATTTAGCTCAAAATATCACAAGTGGAAACACTGAAAAACGCTACCGTAATGAATGATTCCTCCAAGGAAACCAAAACTCACACTGCACGACTGATTTACATGGATTCGGCTTTTTAGCACCTTTATTGAGGTGTAATTCACATACCAAAAAAATGCACCTCTTTGGAGAGTGTAATTCAATGACTTCTAGTTTGTTCGGGCTTGTGCAATCACCACAATCAAGTTTACACTTTTCTCACCCTCCAAATGTCACATTTTAATCCACTTTAGTCATTTCGCCCCCACCGTCTCCGCCCCCCAAGCCCTCGACAGCCACAGATATGCCTGCTATCTGTATAGAATTGTCCTTACCGTGCGGCTTTCATATCCACGCAATTATACGAGAGGCCACCTTTTGTGCCTGGTTTCTTTCAGCATCATGTTACCAAGGTTCATACATGTTGTAGCATGTATCAATACTTCATCCCTTTTTAGTGACGAATGGTGTGGTGTGTAAATAAACTATATCTCCTTATGCATTCATCAGTAGATGGCATTCAGCTATTTTGAATAGTGTTGCTTGAACATTCACGTACAAGTTTTCGTGGGAATGTATGTTTTCGTTCTCTTGGGCACAGACCCAGGAGTAGAATTACTCGATCATCTACCTCCAAGTTTCCCGTTTCGGGGAACAGCCAAACTGTTTTCCTAGTGCAACCACTTTGCATCACTCCTAGTAATGTATGAGGTTCCAATTTCTCCCTTCCATGTCTTTTTCATTATAATTATCCTCATGGGTGGCAGGTAGCATCTTATTGTGGTTTTGATTTGCATTTCCCTAATGACTAATGACAGCGAGCATCTTTTCAATGTGCTGGTTGACCAGCTGCTTATCTTTGAAGAAATGTCCATTCAGATCAATCAGGAATTTTTTAAAAAAAATTTTTATTAAGTTGTTAAAAAGACTTTATATAGACGCAAGTCCCTTATCAGGTGTATGATTTGCAAATGTTTTCTCCCATTTTGTGGGTTGGCTTTTCACTCTGTTGCCAGTGTGGTTTACAACTTAAAAGTTTTCAATTTTGATTGGGCTCCAATTCATCTATTTTTTTTCCTTTTATTACTTGTGTTTTTAAAGTCATATTCGTGGCTTTGCCTAACCTTAGGTCGCAAAGGATTGCTTTCATGTTTCCTCTCAGGAGCTGTATAATTTTAGCTCCTACATTTAGCTCTATAGTCTATTGTCAGTTAATTTCTTTGTATAATGTAACGAAGGCATCCAACTTCGTTCTTCCGCAAGCGGGCATCCAGTTGTGCCGGCCTCACTTATTGAGAAGACTTTTCTGTCCCCATTGAATTGCCTTGGCACCCTTGTTGAAATTAATTGATCACAAATGTGAAAGTTTATTTGGGGCCTCAATTCTATTTTATCGATCTGTCTGTCCTTATGCCAGTTCTACATGCTCTTGTTTATTATAGTTTTGTGATAAGTTTGGAAATCAGGAAGCCTGAGCTTCTCAGCTTTATTCTTTTTCAACCTTGGTTTAGCTATTTGGATCCTTTGGACTTTCATAGAAACTGACAATTTCTGAAAAACAGCTAGCTGAGCTTTTCTTTTTCATGTTTATTTTTGAGAGAGAGAGAGAGCGCATGAGCAGGGGAGGGGGCAGAGAGAGAGGGAGACACAGAATCGGAAGCAGGCTCCAGGCTCTGAGCTGTCAGCACAGACCCGGATGCGGGGCTTGAACCCACGGACCGCGAGATCATGACCTGAGCCCAAGTCGGACACTTAACTGACTGGGCCCCCCAGTCACCCCCCCAACTGAGATTTTAATAGACATTGCATTGAATCCGTAGATCAGTTTGCAGAATATTGCCATTTTAACAATATTAAGTCTTTCAGTCCACAAACATGAAATGCTTTCTCGTTTGCTTTCCTTTCATTCCTTTCGACAACTTTTTGTAGTTTTCAGTGTACCGGTCTTACATTACTTTTGTCAAGTTTACTCCCAAACATTTTTGGGATATCGTTATAAATGGAATTGTTTTCTTAATGTCATTTTCAGATTGTTCATTGCTAACATATAGCAAGATAATTGACTTTTGTAAATTGGTCTCATATCCTGCAATCTTGCCGAACTTGTAATTTTTTAGTGGATTCGTTAGGGTTTCCTATAAATAAGACAATGCCATACGCAAATAGAGATAATTTTCCTTCTTCCTTTATAATCTAGATGGATTTTCTTCCTTTTATTTCCCTAATTTCCCAGGCTAGACCTTCCAACATAGTGTTAAATACATGTATCAAGAATGGACATGTTTGGGGCGCCCGGGTGGCTCAGTCGGTTAAGCATCCGATTTCGACTCAGGTCATGATCTCACTGTCCGTGAGTTCAAGCCCCGCCTTGGGCTCTGTGCTGACAGCTCAGAGCCCGGAGCCTGCCTCGGATTCTGCATCTCCCTCTCTCTCTGTCCATTCCCCACTCATGCTCTGATTCTCTCTCTCTCTCAAAAATAAATAAACACTTAAAAACATTTTTAAAAAAGAGTGGACATGTTTGTATTGTTCCCCATCTTAGGGAAGAAGCATTCAATCTTTCGTCGTTAAGTATAATGTTGTCTAGATATTTTTGTAGATGTCCTTTACCAGGTTGAAGAGAGTTTATTTTCTTCCTAGTTTGTTGAATATATTTTTTATCATGAATGGGTGTTAGATTTTGTCAAATGCCTTTTCTGTTCTTTTAAAATGATGTGTGGTTTTGTCCTTATTCTATTGATATGGTGTATTACATTAATTGATTGTTGGATGTTAAACCAGCCTTACATTTGGGGGATATATTCAACTTGGTCATAGTGAATAATCCTTTTTATATATTCCTGGATTCAGTTTGCTAGTATTTAGCTGAGGGATTTTTGGGTCTATATTCAGAAAAGATATTGGCCTGTAGTTTGGAGAGTTTTCTTATGATGTATTTGTTTGCTTTTCGTGTCTGTGTGATGTTGGCCTCATCGAATGACCTGAAAATTGTTCCTTCCTTTTCTATTCAAATGCTTTGTGAACAGTTGCTATTAATTTATGTTTAACTGTTTGGTCAAATGTAATCATTGAGTCATCTGGGCCTGGGTTTTTCTTTACAAGAAGTTTTTAAGTTAGTAATTTAATCTTTTTACTTATTACATGTTCTTTCCAATTTTGTTTCTTCTTGAGTCTGTTGTAGTAGTTCCTGTCCTTCTTTTAATTTTTTTTTAAATTTTTATTTGAGAGAGAGAGAGCGAGAGAGAGCATGGAGAGGGGCAAAGGGAAAGAGAGAGAGAGAGAATCTTAAGCAGACTCCATGCCCGGTACAGAGCCCTGTGTGGGGATTGATCCAATCACCCTGGGATCATGACCTGAGCTGAAATCAAGTCGGATGCTCAACTGATTGAGCCACCGAGGCACCCTCGCGATAGTTTGTGTCTTTCTAAGAACTTGTCCATGTAATGTGTGTCCGTGGCACAGGGCTGTTCATACTATTCCCTTATTATTCTTTTTTTATTTCTATAGATTAGCAGTGATGACTGCTCTGGTCTTTTATTAATGATTTTAATAACTTGAGTTTCCGATTTTTTTCTTGGTCTAGCCAAAGCTTTGTCAATTTCGTTGATCTTTTCAAGGAATAAACTTTTGATTTAATTAATTTCTTCCATGGTCTTTCTGATCTCTGTTTCATTAATTTCTGCTGAAGTTTTTAATATTTACTCCCTATGATTACTTTAGCTTTAGTTTTCTCTTATTTTTCCAGTGTCTTAAGGTGGAAGTTTGGGTTATTGATTTGAGATCATTTTTCCTTTTTAATGTAGGTGTTTATGGATGTGCATTTCCTTAGAACCATTGCTTTACTTGTATCCTATATGTTTTGATATGTTGTGTTTAGTTGTTATTCATCTCAGAGTATTGCCTACTTTCCTTTGTGATGTATTCTTTGGTTATTTAGGAATGTACTGTGTATTTCCACATATTTGCTAATTTCCCAAACTACTTTTTATTATAGATGTCTAATGTCACTCCATTGTAGTTCAGAGACTATACTTTACATGATTTCAAACCTTTGAAGTTTACTAAGCCTAGCATATGGTCTATCTGGAGAAACGTTCCATGTACACTTGAGAAAAATATCTGTTCTATTGTTGAGTAGAGTGGCTTATAAATGTTTGTTCTTGTTTGTTTGTAGTGTTTTTCAAGTCTTATATCCTTTTAACCTACTTCCTAATTGTTCTATACATTACGGAAAGTGGGATATGGAAGTCTTCAGCTGTTATTGTTGAATTGTCTATTTCTTCTTCGATTCTGTCAGCTTTTTGCTTCATCTGTTTTGGGCCACTGTTATTAGTTGCCTATATGTTTTCAACTATATTTTTCTGATCAGTTGATGCTTTTCATCATTATAAAATATCCTGTTTATCTCTAGTAACATTTTTTTTTGTGGGGGGGGGGTCTTAAAATCTACCTTGCCTGATATTAGTAGTCTCTTTTCTGGTTGCTGTTAGGATGGGATATCTTTTTCCAGCCTTCTGATTTTCAACCTATTTGTTTTGCCTTGTTTTGTTTTGTTTTTAGAGAAAGAGAGAGAGGGAGAGAAAGCATGCATGCATGCGCGTGCGTGAGCTGGGGAGGAGCAGAGGGAGAGGGAGAATCTTAAGCAGGCTCCACACCCAGTGCCTGACAGGGGGCTCGATCTCACAACCGTAAGAACATGACCTGAGCCAAAATCAAGAGTCGGACGCTTAACTGACTGAACCACCCAGGCGCCCCATCAACCTATTTGTATTATTGAATCTAAAGTTCGCATCCCGTGGACAGCGTAGAGCTGAATCATGTTTTCTTCTCCAATCTAACAGTTTCTGCCTTTTGATTAGACTGTTTAATCCTTTCACATTTATTATTGTTATTGGTATGGTTGGATGTGTAGCTTCCATTGGACTTTTTGCTTTCTACATATCTCGTGTCACATTTCGTTCCTCTGTTTCTCTTCACTACTTTCCTTTGCATTAAATGCATATTTTTAGCGTAAGACTTTAATTTCTCCAGTGACTTTTTTCCTTTGTTTTTGAGTAATTTTCTTAGGCTTAGAGTAAGTTATTGTCTAGGGTTTATGGTACATGCCTTAACTTATTGAAATCGACTTTAGACATGCTAACTTAATACCAGTGAGATATAGTAACTTTTCTCTTACAAAGCTCCAACCTCTTCCCTTGTTTTGTAATATTATTGTTATACATATTATTTTCTGTATGTTATAAGCCCAACAGTAAATTGCTGTAATTTTGACTTTATATAATTTCATCTGTTTTAAGGAAGCTAAGATCAGAAAGGACAGAGACTATATATCTCAAGGCTTTGTTGTGATCAATTTTTTTTTATGTTTCATTTCTTGTTCGCTACATTTGTTCCTGTAGATTCCAGTTACCATCTGGGTAACCATAGCTTTGTTCCTTTCCACCTCCTTTATGCTATCATGGTCATATATATTACATTCATATACATTATAAGCCCTGAACCATATTTTGACTAAAAGTTCTACACAATATAGTGTGAAGTGGTTAGTTATTGTAGTCCTGGGTTTCATGTAGACCAAAGAGAAATACGCAAATGAAACGACTTATTTTCAGCAAGATATAACAATGGCAAGCTTAAGGGACATCCTGACTTTGTGATCTCTTTGACAGACTGACTAAGGCTGGGTCTAAAGATCTCTAATTCATGAAAGAGTACTTCACAACTGGGAACTTGTTTTGAACTGGCCAGTAATGCTCTGAAACCCTCACAGCTGCTTCAATGTCTGATTTTCCTGTGGTTATACAGACCCAGCTTGAGTGGTGTCATATTATTATAGAGTTCCTTCTTGCCTATATAAACATTTCAATACATACGAGTTTATGCACAAGGACATCTGCTCTTTTGGAAAGCTGAGTAGTGAGGGACTTGTTTTTGCAATGTTCCATATTTCTGAATTTTAAAATTTGCTCAGCATCCCAAGTCTGACAAGTTCAAGAATGAAATGAAAGGCCAGGCTGGCAACAGAGGTGTTTTCTGACTCATGAATAAGCCATCCAGGTAGAGGCAATACCTGTCGGGCAGGTTGGGTGTGTTACTAGATCACTTTCTCCATGCTTCAGCGGAGGGTGATGTCCAGACACCCACAGAAAGTAGTTTCCTGCTAAAATCAAGAAATGCTGGGAGTTCAGCTGAGAACTTCGCTTTCCCAAAAAATCAATATGGTCAGTGAACGGTTTCAGTAGATTTAACAGGTTTTTGGACACGGAGACTCTAGTTGAGGTCTTGTCTTTCTTTCTTTCTTTCTCTTTCTTTCTTTCTCTTTCTTTCTTTCTTTCTTTCTTTCTTTCTTTCTTTTGCTTTCTTTCTCTTTCTTTCTTTCTTTCAATGTTTATTTATTTTTGAAGGAGAGAGAGAGACAGTGTGTGTGCGAGTGGGGGAAGGGCAGAGAGAGAGGGAGACACAGAATCCGAAGCAGACTCCGGATTCTGAGTTGTCAGCACAGAGCCTGATGCGGGGCTCGAACTCATGAGCCGTGAGATCATAACCTGAGCTGAAACTGGACGCTTAACCAACTGAGCTACCCAGGTGCCCCTGGAGCTTTTCTTGAAGTAGATTAAGAAGTTTCCTCCCTTTTCCTTTTGCCTTTGCTTGTTAGAAAACCTGTCACCAAACTGCTTCAGGTTTTGACTAAACTCTCTCTTCTTTTGCCCAAAGAGATGAGCTGGAATTTGAGCATATTTGTTACTCCTCGAAAAGAAGGTGTAGACGCTCCCACTACATCCCCACACAGGGCTGTGATGGGAGCCCCGTGAGGGGGATTTTTCCTCCTTCTTCTCTCTGACTGTGTGCTCACTCAACAGCATGAATGTTTAGCATTTTGTCTTTGACGTATGGACTATTAAAAATACTAAGATACTGAGTACTTACAACTACTCTAAAAAACCGCTTCAAGTCAGCGTCTGTTGGTCTGTGAAGCCCTCTGGAAGTTGTCTGTTAACTTCTACCGACAACAAACAGAAATGTGGAGGTAAAATGCTTGGATCTCTGATGAGCTCCAGTCAGAGATGATTTCTCTAGAATAAGTATGTAGTTTTTCTAAACATAGGCCATTTAGACTATGCTAACATTTCTATTCTGCAATTGTGTTGTTACTTCCTTTTGCTTTCCTTTGTACTCATTCATTTCTTCATAAAATAAATAACTGTGGGGGCACCTGGGTGGCTCAGTCGTTTAAGTATCCTTCGTCGCTCAGGTCATGATCTCACGGTTCGTGGGTTCGAGCCCCGTGTTGGGCTCTGTGCTGACAGCTCAGGGCCTGGATCCTGTTTTGGATTCTGGGTCTCCCTCTCTCTCTGCTTCTCCCCTGCTCATGCTCTGTCTCTCTCTCCTCTCTCTCTCTCTCTTTCTCAAAAATAAACATTAAAAAAATTTTTAAATAAAAAATAAAACAAATACCATGTCGTTTCATCAAAGTGCTTGTATGGAAAGGCCACACCATCAGGGGGCCTGCTTCCAGCTCTCCCCACTTTCTACATTATCTTCCAGGTCAGGATGGGACCTTCTGTTCAGCTTACTGAGGGCAGTGATGAGGGTTTTAGCTTTGGTCAGTTGCCTGTACCTGGCTAACACGATTTCCTTCATCATCGCTTGCACTGGCTTCTAGTGTCAATTTATGCAAATAAAATTCTAATTATATTTGAAGAAGCCCGTTGTCATTCCCTTCATGACTTCTTAGCATCCTTGCGCTCACTCCTCCACCAGGTGTTAAGTGAAGGAAGCCTATATTCTCTTCTCTCTGCACATCTAGCACGTTACCAATGGAAGAATCGTGCTCAGTTAACAGTCCCCTTTCTTCCTGACGCGTCGGTTCTCTCAGGCACCTTCGCAGTATGACTTAGATATATGCGTGGCTCCCCACCCAAAACGCTTGGTTCTGAACCTCTCTCCAAATTCTACTGGAGACCAATCTCCAGACCATTTTCCAGCTGTGAAAGCAGGCTCTGTCTGGGAACTTATGTAGGCTCGCTTCTCCCCAAAGGAGTCTGGCCCAGAAAATATCCAGGGACTTCTCTTAGTTGCAGGGACACTGCACTGAGAGTGACTTAGTCCTAGGCGTGTCTCAAGTATTTGGATGTTCACCTGTTCACATCCTGGCACTAAATTCTACTTATGAGGTCAAGACACAACTCAGTCACAGTTCTATACTTGGAACTGTCTTGAGCTAGAAGCAGCGGAATAAATTCGGCTTGTTTTTCAAGCCTCGAGAGACCCAGAAACAGGTGGTGTAGGGATTGGGGGTGGGGGTAACTCACAACGTCGCAGGGACCCAGGTTCCCTCTTTCTTTCTACTCAGTACAGGGTTGAGTCTCCACACCGCAAGGGGGCCGGCTGTTATGCCACCAGCAGGAATAGGGAAAAGGTGAAGGGTGACATTGACACAGCCAGTTAAGTAAACTCTTGTGAAGATGTCTTCCAGAGGTGGGGGACCCCTTGCTCAAAATTGAGTTTAGGTGTTGATGCTGATAATACCATAATTGCATCCATCCAGAGGGCATGGAAAGGTTTGCTACCGATATAGTGAGGCTTTATGGGGTGAGCAGGGCGGATCATCCCAAGATGATCCCCAAATATCTTAAGACAGCAGAGAAAGGAGCCTGCCTTGTACTTTATTGAGAGTAGGAGAGGAGGCCAGGGGGAGAGTTGCTACATGTGGGTCGGAGCTTGTGGGGTCGAAACTTTCCACCACCGGCAAAGGAAGGAGCACCCAGGCTTGGTTCTCAGCTTCCTAGATGTGGGGCAAAAGAGGGAGGGCGGTGGGGCTTACAAGCAGAGATCAGAAATGGAGTCAGACTCAATCACACCGTCTTGTAGTCTCCTGCTTATCTCTCATAAGCGGCTGAGAAGTGTAGGGTTTAACTGCCACCGAGGAGGCCTGACTGTTCGCTCAGGAAGAGTTCATGCTGGTGAGTTAGGCAAGTCCCAGCCTCTTCCTTCGTACTGTCCTCACTCAGCAACTATTGCAATAGTCCCTCCTGGTGTTCCTCATTTGGACGTGAAAAGTGATCTTGGCTGTCCATCAAGATCAGTGGCGTTCAGGCGCTCTGCTCATTTTGGGCAGGTGACCGGGTCCAGCGAACTGTAGCAATGTGAGCTTTCCCAGGGCTCAGAGGATCAACAAGGCGACTCCGAGAAGGGGCTAGCAGCCACCCTTTGGGCCAGAGCAGGACCCA
Source organism: Lynx rufus (assembly GCF_022079265.1). Classification (NCBI taxonomy): domain Eukaryota; kingdom Metazoa; phylum Chordata; class Mammalia; order Carnivora; family Felidae; genus Lynx; species Lynx rufus. The sequence goes on from NW_025814867.1 coordinate 151,899,471, forward strand.
CAGTGTGTGCTCGATATAAACACAAGCATGCGAATGCAGGCGTCTTAAAGCTCGATCACGGCGACACCTCTTGTTGTTAATCGCAAAGACAAAACGAACGCACATTATTTAAAAATCAGCCTAATTCTGACTTCCAGGTCGAAGGCTGTAATTCTTTAAACCTGAGGGAGAAGTCCTCTGAAAGATTATTCATAAAAGGAAGAAATTTTTCCCAGCGCAAGGACAAGAGGACAAAAATAGAATAATTAGATAAAAGTATTTTCCAATACTGTATTGTCCAGGGTTTGGCATGGAAAAACAAAAGTGTAGGAGAAGAACGTTTCTCCCTTGGGCTCTCTAAATCTCTTTACCTGTCCTTCCCTTACAAAGCATTTTTGGACTCAGAGCTCACTCCCTCGTTAAAGACAACCCTGCAATTGGAAGGCAGGTCCCTTGGGAAGGTCTGTAAGTTCAAATCCTACCAGTAGGTTGGCAGCCGTGACAATGGACATCTAGGGTGTTTCTGGATGGAGGTGAACTTGCAGAAATAAGCCATTTCCCACTGAACCATAGAAGCTATGGTGCCCGGCTTGCTGATACAGGAGGAAGAGAAGGTCTATCCACATGGCATGGATGGATGGAGAAGGATTCAGAACTCGTTTTTATTTACTTTTTTTTTGCGCATTTTCAATACTTCAAGGAGCCAGATGTTCCTGGAGGCATGTTCACACTTGCCGCTAAGAATTCAACCAGAAACCTCTTTGATGTCACATTTACATTACAACTTTGATATTTGTAACCAATCCTCAGTTCCCACGAGATTGCTATCTGAACGGCCCAAGGTCACAGAGCCAAGCCAGAAAATACACCAAATTTAATAGCCACCTAGGGCACTTATCCTGCTTCCCCAGAGAACCCATGGGCAACTCACAGGACTCCCTTGTCAGGGAATCTGAACACAGTTCTGAAAAACCTCTTCTGGGTCCTGATTCATTTTAAAGTGCCCCCCGCCCCCCCCCCCAACCGGCCCCGCCTTTCTTCTTTTGAAGAGCTTCAAACAAAAATAATTTCCACTGTAGCTGGAAAAGTAGAAAAGGTACTTAACTCCAGCCACATTTTTGGTACCCTATAAAAGCTAAATAAAAAATAGCAGTTCAACAATGGACGAGGTACTGCATAGATGTGCGAGATCTTGGCAGGCTCATGAGCAAACCAAAGATAGGGGAAAAAGAGAAAAACCATCAGCTCCTCCAACTTTATCTCAAAATACAAATTAGAGTCACGAGGGAAAGACCAGCACCTCCGCCCAGGGCACAGGAGCATCCCCAGCTTCTCACCTCACCTTGAAATGGGAACAGCAAACATCCTGTGCATCTGCTTTGCTGTGATGGCCCAAAGCAGAAAAAGGACATTTTTGCCACGACTGTATCATTTCATGCAGGAGTTTGGCTCCCGTCTCCTGATCTTGTCAGCAAAATTGACACTGAAGCGTTAGAACAAGAGTCTCGGTTTACGTATGCTTTCCTATGAGGTGCAAATTTGCACATACAGGCACCGATTTAACTGCCACCCCCCTTGCGGGGCTTCGAGTTCTGGGGTCCATTCCCTAGTCTTTCTGCTCGTTATGAACAACTAGATGCAGCCCTCGGGTTTACTAGTCATTTCTACCTCCCCTCACCCTTGTAGCTCCAGGGACCACTGTAGTAAAATACACTTTATCGCAGTGATGGCTGTTTCCCGCCCTCTTTTTTGACGACCATCAAGAAATGTAGACTCCCACCACGGCACTGCGGACGGTCAACTTCTTGTGGCCTCTAGACTTTCCAAAGTGGGCAACAAGTTAAAATAACGGGGAGTTCTCAAAGGTCATCGAGACGAGACCGTCTTCAGAGAGCCCGATGGCTGGATCGGAGGCACTCTGTCCAGTTTTCCCGACTGAAAACGGTTAAAAAGTCGCTAGGAAGTTCTGAAAAATCAACCGCGGTTATGATAACAAGTTAAGCATTAGCAAGGAAGTTTTTCTTGAGTGTGAGTCTTGATGCGTGGTCTGGGCTTTGCCAGTAATCTTACACCGGTTGTCTGTTTTCCTTTCAGAGGCGGGTGGGAAGTCGTTCCCCCAATGCATCTGGGTTGTTGAATATCCATTATGTTACAGGGGCCTATTCCTTCTTCCAAAACAATGCTAATTTTTATGGAGTCTAAGTGAAAACAGGAACATTTGCTTTCTTAGGGGTAAAGTTCTTGGAATATGACAAGGAGTGAGTACATTTCTTGACCAAATAGCACTTAACCAGACATTGCTTTCACAATTGACTTCTCTTAAAAGAAAAAAAAAAGATTTATTTTTTTTAATGTTTATTTATTTTTAGAGAAAGAGAGGAGAGAGAGAGAGAGAGAAAGAGAGACAGAATCCAAAGCAGGCTTTAGGCTCCAAGCTGTCAGCCCAGAGCCCGACTCGGGGCTCGAACTCACAAACCGTGAGATCATGACCTGAGCCGAAGTCAGACGCCCAACTGAGCCACCCAGGCGCCCCTCCTGGGGCTTAGTTTCTAGAAAGGCCCACCTCCCATGAAAGGCTTCTGTGGTCAACAGGTGGTACCAGCCGTCAGTGTATTACTCACAATAAAAGTGGCACGTGGGCATTATTATTGCTGTTGAATCGAATAAACACACCCCCAAATTGCTAATTTGTTCAAATCATTGAAAGATTCTCTGTGATTTACTGGATTCGATGAGGATGCAAATATAATAATAATAAAAAAAAAAAAAAGCCGGGAGAGACAGCATCATGGAACATATTGTACCTTATTGTAAAATAAAAATAGCCTTGGACAGCCCGTGGAATGTGTTCTAACAGCCTAATCAGTACTTTACTGTGGTTTTCCTGCCGGTCGGGGAGCCCTGCGTCAGAGACTGGATGCCAAGTGACTGGTTTGCGTTTTGGTGAGACATGTTTTTCTTGCTGAGAATTTTCAGGTCTGCAGTTTCCCTAAGTGCAAGGCAGCTAGGTCACCTTCCTGTGCGCTGGGGCACCGCCTTCGTGCCGGGTGTCTCATCGAAGGCTGGGGTACGGGAGCTCAGCTCACCGGTGGACCCCAGGAACCTACAGCCTCTGTGGCGAGGCCAGCCGGTCACCTCCCTGTCCCTGGCAAACGGCAAGGATGGGGGTGACCCACCGGCATTTCTAACGTGTACAAAGGCACTCGCTCTCCAGATCTAGACTCTGTGCTACAAACAGCAAATTCATGACAATGTGGGCCGTTGAGGCAACTACCTAAGTCAATCTGGGCAAAGCGATATGAGATTTTCACCCTCCATGGATTATCCTAGGGTTTTTTTTAGCCTAAACTTTTCAAGAATGACTTGCTCTTTTCTTTCTTTCTTTTTTAATTAAAAAAAAATTTATTTCTTTGTGAGAGAGAGAGAGAGAGAGAGAGAGAGAACAAAGTGGGGGGAGGGGCAGAGAGAGAGGGAGACCCAGAATCCCAAGCAGGCTCCAGGTTCCGAGCTGTCAGCGGAGAGCCCGACTTGGGGCTCGAGCTCACGGACCGTGAGATCATGACCTGAGCCAAAGTCGGACACTTAACTGAGCCCCCCAGGCACCCCAAAACCGCTTTCTTCTGTCCAGGGAGGGATTATCCTCAACAGATGCAAGAGTACCGGCCGTCGTGGCTGCCTCCCTCCCTGGGCTCTGGGCACCTCTACCCGACGCGGTGCTCCCAGGTCATCTTGTTTTGTTCAGGCAAGACCCAAATGGTGCATTTTTCATGCTCTTTCTTGGTTCTTTACCCAAACAGAAAACATAGGGAGCCGGGCCTACTGTGGTTATGAGCTTCCCGGATCGACCCAAAGTTGCTTCTAGATACATGCCGTTCCCTCTGCTGCTTCTCTGCTGCTTATTTCTGCCCCACCGACAGCGCTCTGGGGATGCCCGAGCACCAGGGTTTCACGCGGGTCTCCGCGCAGAAAAGATCCCGGCCCTGCAAACACACGCACGCACACATACGCACGCGAACGTGCGCCCTTTGAGCCAAACCGAACAAACACCCAGGACAAGGAGTTTAAAAACGGAGGCCCGTGCAATATTTGTTATCGATGTCCAAGGAGCTTTGTTTCAAATTCTTACCATGCCCGCAAGCTCTGCAAGGTTTCCTCCCCAGCCTGCCCCACGCCTCGCCTACCGCACTGGCACCCTTGCTCCCCCGCACACCCCCAAACCCTCCCTTCTCCGGCCTCCCCTCTAGGACTCGACCTGCTCGGCCGATTCCCCCCATCTCAGCGCCAGACGAGCCTCTTCAGTGGCACATGCCCGGCTTCCCGGCCACCTCACTGACCCCCATGACCCCCACGACCCCCGTCATGACTCCCGTGACCCCCATGACCCCCATGACTGCCCTCCTTGTCTTCTTTACCTCCCGACGAATGAGGCTTTTGTATGTTTGCTTAGAAGCTGATGGTGAAGAGGAAAGAAAGTGAGACTGCGCGGAGGGTCTGCTCTGTTTACCGCTGTCTTCCTAGCTGGTAGGAAGGCGCCTGACCCATCGCACTTGGTTCAACTTGGTGAATGACAAATAAACAAAGTTGTCAAGCCAAATGGTGTGGTGTACAAGGAGGAAACAAATGGTGGAGGTTCGACTCCCTGCCTCTCCACCCGGCGCTGTGACCTCAGCACGGTCTAGAAAGAGAGAAGGACCCAAGCCCGAGAGTCACCGAGCAAGTCTTTATTTAAGTGACAAATGGCCAACAATGGAAATGTGGCTAAAAGATGGGACATAGCTTACGTCTAATTCCGAAGCACTGAACGTCTCTCGCCCTTGTCTGCGCCATCAGTGAGACTTGGGCTAGATTTTTCGGAAGTTAAGATTTTGAATGGGTTTTCAAGCCACAACGTTTGGGGAGTATTTATCTTCTTTCTGACTTTTTCTACTGGGCTGTAGTCTTCTGAAGGGCAGGGTTATAAAGTGAGCATCTTTTTATTCTCTTATATTCCCAGGACAAACTTTGCGCTTGGAGCTCGATAATTCCTTATTGGAAAGAACCCCTTTATTTCTGGAGACTTCCTGTACTTTTTGTGGCCAGGAAGTCTGTTTCGAACGATACACTTCATACTGTCTGATCTGCCGAATCGAGGATCGGCAATTTCTTTTTTTCTCAAAAAGACCAGACAGTAAACATTACGCATTTTGCGAGCCATACTTCCTTGTCACAATCCTGTCACACCACCGTTTTAGCATGAAAGTAGCCATAAACAATCTCGTACACAAATGGGCATGGCTGCGTTGCAATAAATCTTTATTTATAAAAACAGGTTGTGGGCCGCATTTGACCTTTGGGCTATAGTTTGCTTTCTCCTGTGCTAGACTATTCTTACCATAAAATAACCATTCCTAAAGTGAACTGTTTGGTTCTCTCGTGTTGAATTGGACGTAAACTATGTGAGATCATTTTCATTTGCATTTCTAGTGTTATTCATTTGTTACTTGAATAAAGACTTGCTCAGTGACTCCCAAGCTTGAGTCCTTCTTTATTCCCTTTTCAGAAGGTATGAAACTTGACCCACTTAAGAAACGTACCGAGGCACTGCCTTCTTTTTTTTCTTCCTTTTTCTTTTAAATAATACCTCATTTTTGTGACTATCCTGTTGACACAAACTGAACCTGAGACAAAGCTCCTAGCGCTGGCTCACTAAGCTCTTTGTGGTCAAACTGGTTTCTCACCCACCAGACTCCGGGAGAGAGAAAGAGAGGACTGTACCAGATTAGATGTGTTTTGAGGAGGGATCAATATGTAATATACACCAGACTGTACCTCCTTCATTCTCCCTGGGTCTAACAACAGCTAATTCCCATATACAAATTGTACACAAGGGAGGACAAAGGGATGGGCTTTGGTCCCTTAGTTGCGACCCTAAAAATGCCAGGAAAGCAGAGATGCGTTGACGTTCCAGGCTTGGTACAGAAACCCAAACGGAACCGAGCCCTAGGAATTGACCGTGGACCACTGCCTTTCCTCGTCTGGTGGTTACCAAAACCCCTCTGCATAGCTGTGCCTTCCACTTTGCCTCTGTCTGATCTGGAACAGATTGGAGATTGTCTGTAGAACTTTTGACTCCCCAGGCCCCCGGGTCTCCAAGTGCCCCCTCTAAAGAGATCTAAGCCCAGCCAAAAAAAAAATCTTTATCTCTGGTTCCACCTCATTCTCACACAACCCAGAGTTCAAAATGACCTAGGGAAGTGGGAGAGAGGGAACTTTTTCTTTTGACTCCTGGAAAAGCTGTGTCTTATCCCAGGCCCTGGGGACAATGGCACCGGTGGTTAATGAGACAGTGGGGATTTGTCTTGTAACCTTTAGCGTATTTAGTCTGCAGAACTAATGGGAACCAGTAGGTACTCCAGACTGAGAACAGCCTCTTTTCTTCTTAAGAAGAGGTCGTCGAAGTCACCAGAGGGCTGGACTGGGAACACAGCAAAGGGCCAACCAGGGGCCGTGGACACAACCGAAGGCAGATGACCGCATGGACACGGTGGGTCCAAGATGCTCTTTTCAGGATGGGGAAAGGTACAGCCAGCCCTCTCTGTGGCCACGGAAGGGGTTCTCAGCCTTGGTTTCAAACCCATCATCTCAGGATGGGAAACACAATGTTGACGTCCTGGCCTCACCCCAGACTAACTAAATCACAATCCCTTGGCTGTTTACAAAGTTTCTCTGGGTGATTCTAATGTGTAGTTGGGGTTGGGGAACAGCATTTCACTTCATTACTGTCACAGTGCTGAAAACGCTATCGGAAGGAAGTTACTAAAGGTTACCAGTCTCCCCACCGGTCCCTCCCTTGAGATCCTCCTCATCTGAAACTAGGCTGTGAGGTCACCTTGTAAATGATTCCACTTATATATTCTTTTCCAAAGATGAAGGAGGAGGCATCTGGGTGGCTCAAGTTGGTTAAGAGCCTGCCTCTTGATTTCAGCTCAGGTCATGATCTCACCATTCGTGAGTTTGAACCCCATGTTGGTTTCTGCACTGATAGCGTAAAGCCTGTTTGGGATTCTCTCTCTCTCCCTCTCTCTCTCTCTCACAAAGTAAATAAATAAACTTAAAAGATAAGTAAATAGGGGCACCTGGGTGGCTCAGTAGGTTAAGCATCTGACTTCAGCTGAGGTCATGATCTCGGGGTCGGTGGGTTTGAGCCCCGCGTCGGGCTCTGTGCTGATGGCTCGGAGCCTGGAGCCTGCTTCGGATTCTGCATCTCCCTCTCTCTCTGCCCCGTCCCCGCTGGTGCTCTGTCTGTCTGGCTGTCTGTTTCTGTCTCAACAATAAACCATAAAAAATAAAGAAAATAAAACTTAAAAGATGAAGGATGTCTACAACTAGAAATCAAACGGGACTCCAGTCTGATGTCATGTGTTCAGTTTTGGCCATTTCTGTTCCTCATGGTGTGACCTGTTACTGCAGCTCAGTTAACCCCGAGGTGACCCACATGGGTGGTTGTAAAATACAGTGATTCAGAGTGTGAGCTTTGAAGTGAGACCTGGGTTTGAATCTCTGTGCCTCAAATTACTAGCTCTTTGGTCTTGGGCACGTGACTTAACCTAAAGCTTAGTTTTCTCATCTATAAAGTGGAAAGCTTAGTTTTCTCATCTATAAAGCTTAGTTTTCTCATCTATAAAGTGGAAAGAATAATCCTTATCTCAAAGATTTGTTTGCGGGGGGGGGGGGGGAGGCAGAGAGAGAGGGAGAGAGAGAATCCTAAGCAGGCTCTGCACCATCAGCACGGAACCTGACACAGAGCTTGAACTCACGAACTGTGAGATCATGACCTGAGCCAAAACCAAGAGACAGATGCTTAACCGACTGAGCCACCCAGGCACCCCTGATTTGTTAATATGATAGTAAGTGCACTATTAGAATAAATAACTTGATAGATAATAATAATTAAACAAGGCAGTGGATATAAAACACCTAAATCAAATTTCTGCTCCATGGTAAGACTTCAACCAATGATGGTTTTTATCATTAAAACCAAAATGAATGGTGTGTCTGGGCCAGAGTCTCAATTTCTTTTCTCAAGGTGTAATGGTTCAAGAATAAGACTCAAGCCCATGAAGAAACTCTTGATTTTTCTTGAGCAGTGAGCTCACTAAAGTTTTCTTATGTTGCCAAGTACAATCAGATCCAAGGGTATTGGTTACTGTCGGCATACAATGAGGACAAACGTTTGGAGGAAACTTTCTGCAGAATACAAGCCAAAAATAAAAATTCCAGGGCAGCCTTTGATTTTCTTTGAATGCACAGAAACTCATGTGAGGGATGAGGATATTTCCATATTCCCTACTATCTGCTGGAGGTTAAGAGATGACGTATAGTAACCTGAAGGGAGTGTTTCTATAATCTTGGTTGAAATGAGTGTTAATCATTTAGGCAAAGTATGAACATCTCCAGTGCTTGATTTCAATTAAAAAAAATAAAACAAGTAGAAATATACCACAAAGCAAGTAGAGTTCTAACATAATCTTTAGGAGGTAAATTATGTTTCATGTCACCCTACCTTGTGACCACAATATTGGCTACCTGGCCAATATGGTGTGTGTGTGTGTGTGTGTGTGTGTGTGTGTGTAAGGGCCAAGTATTTACCTAGTTGTCTATCAGACTGGTAGAACCAGTCCTACTCCACAAAATTTCTAGAACTTGCTCTTCACGATAGTATAAATGCATGTTTGAGAACCAAACTTGAACCTCGTCTTCCTGACAGGAGACATTTTAAATGGGAGGCTATCCTGACCTTCAATTCAAAGAAAAACGGAAAGTTCCACCCGAAAGTCAGAAAATGAAGGACAGGTGGGTGGATGGATGGGCAGATAGACAGATGATAGATTTAATAAAGCCCTGGAATGAAAAGAAATGCCTGTTATCCTGTCCCCCAAAGCTCCCAAGGCCAATCCACACTTAGCCTCCAGGTAGACAGATGGTATCACTGTTGTCAGGTTGGTGACAGAGTTTTTCTTTTAAGTAAATGAGTTTTTTTAATGTTTATTTATTTAGAGAGAGTGGGGGAGGGGCAGAGAGAGAGAGAGGGTGAGAGAGAGAAACCCAAGCAGGCTCTGTGCTGTCAGTACAGAGCCTGACACAGGGTTTGATTCCAAGACCGTGAGATCATGACTTGAGCTGAAATCAAGAGTCGGATCCTCAACCGACTGAGCCACCCAAGTGCCCCCCCCCATTTTTTTTAAATGTTTTATTTATTTTTGAGACACAGAGAGAGACAGACCATGAGTGGGAGCGGGGCAGAGAGAGAGGGAGACACAGAATCCGAAGCAGGTTCCAGGCTCTGAGCTGTCAGCACAGAGGCCGACGCGGGGCTCGAACCCACGTACCTTGAGATGACCTGAGCTGAAGTCGGACGCTTAACCGACTGAGCCACCCAGGTGCCCTGAGGTGCTCCTTTTTAAAAAATAAACATAACATCAATATCTGGCATTGGGCATCCTGACATTTGTTCATTACAGGTCCTCAGAAAACAAACCTAAAAAGCAGAAAACAATTTTCAAAACTCAAGGTCCAACGACCCTGTTTGCACATAGCAAAGTCGGCCCCTGCGTCTCCCCTGCGTGTTTCATCCCGTGCCGGTTTCCCCCCAGGCTTCCCCGTGTGCACCAGGAACACACACACACACACACACACACACAGTTTTTCATGTACCACTGTAGACAAGCTTTCCACTCCTCGCCGCTCCCCTAACAAAACCAGACGGGACCTTGTTGACGCAGGCTTCCCTCTTAACTGAAATTCCATCTCTGGGACGCAGTGAACTGACCAGCGTCGCTGCTTCCACATTTGGCCCCTGCTGACCCCGCCCAAGTGGTTTCCACACCCCCAGGTTTTCACTGTATACTTACCGCTGGTAGGAGCGCGTTGCCTCACCAGGAACCGTGAACCATCAGCGCACTCGCACCCCGTATCTCTGTTCGCACACATCACCAAGTTAGTTGTATCTGTATTTGATTCAGTATCAGGCAGAGTCAACACATCAGTAGCAAACAAGAAACCGGAGGGGGTGTTTGTGCAACGTCAAATATTGTTTTAGGTTCTATCACCAAGATTGGAGATAGATTGTCAAGCTTGATTTCTGGGAATGCTAATGTCCCATAAAAGTCAAGAAATAATGCTTAACTCAGTGCTATAAACCTTCTAGCTTATCACTGCAATGCAAGGCACTTCAGGAAAACTGGCACGATCAAACTCGTTTCCTAGGAACGAGCTAATTAGGTCCTATTTATTCAAGCAATCTGAACTCTTTGACTACCCAAATGGTTTTCGATAAAGAAAAAAATAGAGCGATACTCAGAAAACCCTCGGAAGCCCTTAGACCTATGTTGCCGTCCTTGGAAGAAGAAGCAGGACTTCTGGGGAATGAAATCATTGGAGATATTTTAGGCCTGCTCACGGTCTCTGCGTAAGGACCGGTAAAAACAGCAGATCTTGGAGGAATCCAAGTCTCCCACAATTGAGCTGTCCCACAATTCATTGCAAACACAGACGAAAAGAGCATCTAGGTATTAGAACAGGGCTTTGCACGGGATCGTTAGTGGGGGGTGTGGGTTCAGGCAAAACAAGCGAGTGTCCTGTCACAGTGGCCGAGCGCCATGGGCAGGAAGAGTGTCTTGGCACCAGCCCCCTTCCCCACGGAACCCTGCTCGCCAGGGTCCCCTGACAGAGCGCTCATGGAACCAGACACATCCCTCGACCTCGTCTAAACTGCGCGAGAACCCGGGAGATAAATTTCCTTCCCTTAGTTCACTAGTGCACAAACCAGCTCAGAGGATTCAGTGAACTTCCCCCCGGTCATGCAGTCAGTACATTCTAGAATCAACTCCATTCCTGTCTGAGACTAAACCTATACGTTTGCCCCCCCCCCCCTTCCAGCATACTGTTTTGCCAGAAAGAAATCATATCACAGTTCAGCATTCCGAGGCAAGGATTACATTTTGGGTTCATTTTTTTTTTTTTTTCTCTGTTGGTCTCCACACTACGGAGCGAGAGCTGACGGGTGAGATAAGATATACCATTAAACAATTTGAAAAGCAAAACATGACGCTGTTTGCCCAAGAGATCGCTGCGAGTCTAAGCCGATAACCCGAGGGTTCCTGTTGGTGCACATGCTCCACTGGGGGATAAGGGCTATTTATTGACTGATAAACCGTAATGCCGTGCCTTTGGAATCACCGCCGCCTAGTAAGTACACACAGATTTCAGAAGGGAAGTGAGCGAAGGCAAGTGTTCAGTGATTAGCAGAAATTCGACAATGGGAGTAGGGTGACAACTTACAATTTGTTAGTCAACGCTTGCTCCGGACGGGGGTGACCACAGTGGTGAACCAAAGCAGTTGGGACACAACAGATGATGGAGATAGAAAACGTTGGGGCACCTGGGTGGCTCAGTAGGTTAAGCGTCCAGCTTTGGCTCAGGTCACGATCTCACAGCTCGTGGGTTCGAGCCCCGCGTCGGGCTCTGTGCTGACAGCTCGGAACCTGGAGCCTGCTTCGGATTCATTCTGTGTCTCCCCCTCTCTCTGCCCCTCCCCTGCTTGCACTCTGTCTGTCTCTCTCTCTAAAAAAAAAATAAACAAATATGAAAGAAATTAAAAATAATAATAAGGAAAAAAAGAAAAAAAAAAAGAAAATGTCCTCCAGCACGTGGCCAAAAATAAATGCACAAAGGGGGAGTAACCCGAGGGATATTTCTTAGTGGGGGAGTAAAGCCAATCCAGTCACGCCGTTTCCAGCCTGGATACGTGCTGTCAGCCACCGAGGGAGTTGAAGGAGGCACAGCCTGGCTTTCAGGAGCCCAAGCTTGCCTCGGAATTCTCCAGATCCTCTTATTCGGGCTGGATCGTCAAGGAGAACAAAGAAAGAAAAAGGCCTCCTTTTACTGGCATTCTTTATCATCTCTTTGCCCTGCTGATGACTCGGCAGCGTCTACAAGTGCCCTTGATAAGGGGAAATGCCGTGCAAGGACAAGAGTGACCATGGACAGTCTTCCCCTTGAGCCCATTTTTCGTTTGACACATGTGTGTACCTTTTGGGTAGATCGGCGCGAGGCAGTGTTTCCCTAAGCAGTGTGGACCCTCTGCTTAGGTTGACAAGGAACAGAAGGGGTTTACGGCTGATATTTTAAGAGTGCCTGGTATCCTCTTTCTGCACTCCTGCTCCGTCTTCGGTGTGAAGTCCTTTAGAGTTTATGACAACTTGGCTGGGATCTTTCACTTTGCACAATTTAGCCAAATTGCATCACTCAGTTTTTCCACAATAGCTAGGATATTTGGCCACAGGCACAATCCCGCAATGGGAAAAATCCAAAAGCAAAAACCCCAGTTGTTTACCCAATTTTGCTAATAATAAATGTCTGAAATGAGTCCTAGGTGCATTTACGTCCTGTAGAAATAGGGGTACTGATGGAGAATCAGGATGTTTTATGACATTCTTCTGTGTGGGCTGTCGGAGATAGGAGCTATATGGGCTCATAGGGAAGCGATTCAGGATGCTACAAAAGAAAGAGTTACAGCCTAATCATTTCAATAACTGGTAAATCGAAATAAAAAGAGCCGGAAAACATGCAATGCGCCCCCAGTGGGCTGTGCCAGAGGCCAGGGGCTGAACTTGGGAGAAGTGGACAAGAGGCTCTGTGTATGTTCAGGAACCAAAACCTCAGGGCAACAAGTGTCAGAACAAGCGAGGCCCGTAGGGAGGGAGGGGACCGTTTGATGCGATGTGCTGATGAAGGTCCACATCACCAGATGGAGTCACACGCCTTGCTTGCCCTTTGATATTTCCAGCCTAAAAAGAAAGATGCCCCACTGAGTTGGTGATTTATTTTATTTTATTTTAGAGCGTAAGTATGCAAGGAGGAGAGAGAGTCAGAGGCAGAGAGAGAGAGAGAGAGAGAAGGAAGGAGAAACAGGGAGAGAGAATCCCAAGCAGGCATAACGCTCAGCATAGAGCCCAATGTGGGACTCAGTCCCGCAACCCTGGGATCATGACCTGAGCCAAAATCAAGAGTCGGACGCTCCACTGACTGAACCACCCAGGCACTCCGACTTGGTGACTTTTTATCACTAACCAAGGAGCAAACACTAAAATATTCACTGCTTTTGTCTTCCCCAAGTGATCACTGAAATTATTCAGGGTGATAATACCATTTTCTGTACGACTCTATTTTAAATATTCTAAATGTAAATCTTGGATTCTCCAACACAGACTCAGTCTACTGGGTGCAAAATACTGCATTTGCCCATCTGGTAGAGATAGGGTCCGTGGCCACCGATAGTTCACTGTCTGGTCTAGCCTATTACCTATACAGCTGGTTCAAGATTAAACAGTAAGATGGCAACAGAAGATGTGAGCCGATGCCTGTAACACGTTGCCGGATCAGTGATATGGCCGGGCTCTGAAAGGAAGGTGGCATCCCATTGGTTGCAATGACCTGGAAATGGGAACTCTACCCTGTGGATGTTGCTTTCCTGCTTCCCAGCCCACACTGTCAACACTGAAAAACAGACAATACCGTCTACCTTTCATTGATGGGACTCGCCACCATTCACCTAGTAAGAGTGGATGTCAGGTGAACAGGAAACAAATTGTGCGTATTTAACATGAGATATAAGGTGGCACCAACACTAGCTAAAGCAACAAAGTCCGACTTGAAAAAGGCAAGGGGAAACTGGATCACCATTGGGTTCACGTCAGTGGTGCTTCGTACGTCACCGACACTCGAGCCGTGCTGCAGGTGGGGACCTGGAATCAACAACTAGCTCCAGCAGAGGTTTAAAGGAAGGTGTCCACCCCCCATGAAGAGTGGTGATCATTTCTGTGTCTAACTTTTTAAGCATACATTTTCCCACTTGACAAAATTGTATCATACAAATGCCCTAGCAAAGGTCTGTTTGGTGCTAAAAAATCAGGATAGCATGCCTATGCTAACACTTTTATTTCCAAATTAAGTTTTGAAAATTTAGCAGTTGACTACAAAGATCTAAGGGATTTTCTGGGACATGAGACTGCCAGGGTCAAAACAGGGAGAATCATGGGAAAACCAGAAGATGGTTCCTTACCCTCCAGAGGAATAACTCGGAGGTTCATTGCTGTTAAGGAACTTTTGAATTTTGGGGTAATCTCTGTGCCATCCCATTATAATTTTGTAAATTTATTCTGAGTGTGTGTGTGTGTGAGAGAGAGAGAGAGAGGGGGAGAGAGAATCCCAAACAGGCTCCTCATTGGCAGTGCAGAGCTCGACGTGAGGCTCGAACTCACAAACTGTGAGATCTTGACGTGAGTCGAAACTAAGAGTCATACACTTAACCAAATGAACTACCCAGGTGCCCCTTTTTCTGAACAGGGCACATGATTTACTAGTCCAGGGGCTGTGTCCTATGGGATGGTTTAAAAACCAATAGATGAGATCAAGTTCAAGAACAGATGACCTTGTAAGTAATTCAGTGAGGGCCGTTCACCCGTTCTGTGCAAGGGAGCATCCCTTCACAGTGTTCAGGTGTAACTGGCCTCGTGACAAAAGTTGGGCGAGCTTACCTATGAGGCCAGCTTTTCTATTAGGTTTATAGAAATACCGTTACTTCACCTTACCTACTCTTTCAGTTGGTAGCCCCTAGGCCTTGAGTAGTTGGCTTGTTTAGCTCCTTTTCAGAATTTGCTGCTGTTGATAATTTCGAAAATTCTCTCAGGTCCTTCATGGAACACAAAACAGCTACACTCCTCACCCTAAATGATGCCCTCAAACTTGGCGTGTTTGATCATGATTGTTTTCAACAGAAGAGGCCCAAACATGTATTTATCTGTTTCCCCATCGGTCTCAACCTCAATCAAGAAAAAAAAAATGGAGTGGCTTGTGAGTTCTGGGTTGAGGCAAGCTGGCGGCAAGAAGTTAATGCAACAGGGATCTTGTTTGGACCATACGCCATGTTATGGGAAGGAGGAGCAAAGAGAGAGAGAACGCTAGAACTGGTCACAATCCTTGAAAGGCAACACGATACTGTTCTGAGAGACCCCTGTAGTCTACAGAGATGTTGAATGTATTGTCAACGATCAGTCACTGAAACTCCAAAAGCGAAGGGCGAGCTCTGGGGATGCGGGCTGGTGCCTGCTTCCACATTGAGTTCGATGCCTGGGGACGCCATTTTATTTCTAGGCTGATCTGGTGTAGTATCCACTGGGAGAGCCTCCTCCGAAGGCTTGAGCCTTTGGAGAAATTATTCTTATTGTTCTATTAACACTTTATCAGCTTCAAGCTCCAAGCCCATCAGGCAAATCTGGGGAGAGAATGAGTCCAATAGCTTGTCCTCGTGTCCTGACAGCCTCACACTGAGACCCACAGCTCTTTTTACACCAATTCGAGCTTTGACATGGGTTTCTGCCATTCGAATAAATTATATGGGTACAAACATGTGTAAAAGTAGGGATTAACATAGTACAGCTCAGGGTATGAGAAGCTACAGTGGGATGTTGGTGTAGATCCTGGGTTTCAGGCTCTGTGGACACTGTGAAGGAAACTCCCCGGTTTTTGGAGTCTAACTCAAAATATCAAGAAACTGGACAGAATGACCTGTAGGCTCCCTCGAGCTGTGACTAAGCCTTGCTGATTCTTCTCCTTGCTTCCTTTCTGGGACATAACCATCAGTAAGTGATTCCCTCTCCCTCAGAGCCACTCCAGGGAGAGATGTCCGGTGGGAGAGGCAGGACGGCAAAAGTGGGAGATGAGGTGTTTACATGAACGGGATGGCTTGGAGAGCTGGCGAGATGCCCTGACAAAATGGCGTTCTTGGGGGTTTGGGGCAAGCTCACTTCTGCTTGGTGACTGGAATGTCTAAATGGAAGGCAGAAATGATAGAGAACAAATATGAGCTTTGATCTCTTCGTTACAAAGTTAATATTCATAAAATGTAAACATTAATAAATAAAAATGTGGCCTTTATTTTCTTTTAAGTTTATTTATTTTGAGAGAGAGGAAGTGGGGGAAGGGCAGAGACGGAGAGAGAGAGAATCCCAAGCAGGCTCTGCGCGGTCAGCACAGAGCCCGATGTGGGGCTCAAACTCATGAATTGAGAGATCATGACCTGAGCTGAAGTCAGATGCTTAACCAATGGAGCCACCCAGGCGCCCCAGCCTCTATGTTCTTCTGGTGTTACTAAGAGAAGGGCACCTTTCAGGCTCTTGAGGTTCATGCTAAGGCCAGTGTGACCTATATACTTTCGTACTTAATGAAATACCCTTAATGGTTCTATAGCTGGATCCATTTTTGTTTTTGTGATTCTTGCCATCAAAACAAGATCCCGTAAGGCTCAGGTTAGAGCCACCTTGGCGAGTTGCCCCACAGGTGAGATCGCTTGGCTCTTCCCATGTTCACCATCATTTGTTCTATTTATTTTTTCTATAATGCCTACAGCCCTTCAGTATCCCTGCCTATGAAAAACTTACCAGTTGAACTCGATCGTCCCCTCCTCTGGAAGCCTACCTTCAAACTCCCAGGGCACAGTCCATTGCCCTTCCTATGGGCTTCTAGAATATTTTGGTCATGTAGCATTTATCACCCAGTTTATAGTCAGCTACTTCCCGATCTTGCACTCTCCTCCAGGCCTGGGACCGTGGGGTCGTTGTCACCCAGCAAAGAGAAGACACCCAGTTCAGTTATTAATCAAATTAAATTGACACGGCCTCAATAGCAAAGTGTTCCATTGGTGCTAGGCCCTGCTGGGATCTGCCTGGCACTTTGAGGAACTGACCATGTGTGTCTGAAGGGAAATTCCAAATTTTAGTGCTGACATCCCCAATTTTATTTTGATTGGGAAATTGATGTAGCAGAGGAGGGGGGTGATGGATGCTGAGGGGGTGAGGGTTCACCGTAAGGGGGGGGCCTGTACCAGTGGAAGGGATCACTTCCAGCATTCACAGGATGAGCCCATGCCCCTGGTGGCCTGCCCAGATCCCCTCGGACCTCCTTCCCTGCTTCTCGGTGTGAATATTTCATCCCCGTCCACCACCTCCTTAAGGCCACCCTTGGCCACTTCCTGGCAGAGGCAGAAAGCCAGAGCACCGGGGAGGTTGGATGTCCCATCAGCCCTTCTCTTAGTGATAGTGGCCGGGGCAAGAGCAGAAAAGTCCAGATCCCTTCTCTACGATGCTACTTTCACTCCAGAACCCTCTCCAGATTCAGGCCTGAGCCTAAAATTGTCCCCTTCCTTAACTTCATCCCTCCCCTGCCTGCCTCCCTTTCTCTCCGTCAGAGCGATTCCAGGAGCACTTGAATAAATCTCAAGTGCATCCTTGTTGCAACACCTGCTTCTAGAAAGCCACTCCCAGACGAGTTCAGCTCTGCGGCTTCCTGGGGCAAGCCTCCCGTTGACAAGGTCACAGGCAAGCGCCCCAGCTCTGGTCTGCAGAGTCTTGTGAGGATTGAAACGGACATTCTTCATTCCCCACGGCTCACCTACATTCGGGGGCAGGAGGAGTGCTCTACAGGCCTCCGGGACAGGAGCTGTGGGAGCAAATGAGGCACCCGGCCACATCCTGCTGAGCCTGTGCAGGGACTTGGAGCTGTGGGGTCATAGGCAGCTTCCAGGAAGTTTTAACATAACACTGACATAACACTCCATCAACAGTCCCATATCTGAAGCAACTTAAATAGCAACTTAAATAGTACATTTTTACTCAAAGGTAAAAATGTACTTTTTTCCTCTTAAAACACTTAAGGTGTTTGAGAGAACGAAGGTTTTTTTATGTCTCCATTTAAGCCAAGATGAGAATTGGAAGCATGACAGCATTTTCTTTTTTTTGGAAATTATTCTTGGGAAGTGGCTCTCCTGAAAGGCCTAGGTCTTGTGATCTTTTCTGTCCAGTTTTAAGACATCATTTTAGAACTTTGGATAAAAATGCAGACTTTAGATGTGTACTCTATTCAAATTTGACACATGTAAGAGTCTTGCTTTCAATTAATCAGGAAGGAAGGAAGGAGGGAGCGAGGGAAGGAGGGAGGGAGGGAGGGAGGGAAGGAAGGAAGGAAGGAAGGAAGGAAGGAAGGAAGGAAAGAAGGGAGAAAGAAAGATTCACTGAATACTCATTCATGTTTATTTTTTATTTTAAGCTAATAGACTAATAACATTAACCCTCTTCAATTATAAGATGATATGCTATGTGTTTTGAAGAAATCTGATCGTAGATTCCAGACCCTCCTCTCTAGAAGTGGCTTGTAAAGCAGATTTCATTCACTGGATAGGAGAGAGACTGGGTGACACAAAATGTTTTCGGTCAAGATTAATAATTTACCCTGGTTTTCTCACTTAGCATCCGAAATAATTAGCTCATTCGGTTATCAAAACATGCTAAGGAAAGTCTGTCCCCGTGGGACCCGAAATCTCATATAGATACTTTTCTAGAACTTTCCTACTCACCTCTCCACACTTTGCCTTGCATTTTTAATGCCTCGCCACCTTTTGTTTACCTGCAACCTCAGCACCTAATTGTCTTAACCTCTAAATTATTTCATGTATTCACACTATTTTGAGCTCATTTTCTTCTTTCATCACGTTTAAGAGTGTGTCATGAATGAACATGAGCTCTACTTTGTATGGCCCTGCAAGAACGAAAGCCAGAATACTAGACCGTGATTATCATTCATGTAGTGTATGACTACATATTCATGTAGTATATTCAAAGGAATCGACACATGCATATGTATGCCCACCATAGACTAATTTGAGAAAAATGTAGCCTAATGAAAAATGCATGGGCTGAGAGAGAGAACTGTTTTGAGCCTCACCCCTGACCCCCTTCCAGCTCTATGATTCTGAGCAAATCACTTAACCTCTCTGGCTCCCTCGCCCTTCAGTGCAACTAATCGTGCCTTTTTAGCCTGAGTATCAAATTGATAACATCCCTGAAAGATCCTGAGAATAAGTTGAGAACGAGTATTCAAATGTTAGTTTATTAATTAAAGCGGAGACTGGAAATATTCATCAAAAAGTAAGAAAATAAGAATTAAATTTCAATTGTAACAAACTGTAGTGTCCGTTTACAAATCTACGTGACAATTGATTATTTTAGGAACTCCGATGTGCCAGGGGCACGCAGCGAACAAGACTGGTGCGGTTGAGTCTAAATGAAACCAGCGAGAAACGATAAAGAACCAGCACAATTCAGGCAGTGCTCAGGGACATGCAGAGTAAAAGGGAGACCTAGGAAGCGAGTTGGGTTGGGGTCCCATGAGATGAGGGGCCCAGCCCCCCTGAGCAGGTGCCATTGGGCTGAGTCCTGAATGGGGTCAATTGGGTAAATGCAGATCTGATGGAGAACCTTCTGGGCTGGTAGGGCAGCCTGTGCCCATCACCTGAGGTAGGATATAGACAGACCTTGAAGTTGGGTTTCCCCTTTCTTGTTATTCTCCACCTCTGTGTTTACCAGTTGTATTTTTTTTTTAATTTTTCAATGTTTTTTTGAGAGAGAGAAAGAGAGAGAGAGAGAGAGAGCATGAGCAGGGGAGGGACAGAGAGAGAGACACAGAATCGGAAGCAGGCTCCAGGCTCTGAGCTGTCAGCACAGAGCCCAATGCAGGGCTCGAACCCACGAACCGTGAGATCATGACCCGAGCTGAAGTCGGACGTTCAACTGACTGAGCCACCCAGGTGCCCCTACCTGTTTTATATGGGGCTTCCTTACGAGCCTCCTATGGTGTCCGTCTGATTCTACGATCTGGAGTAAGATCACCAGCTGGAAGGTGTCTGCACCTTCCGTGTCGTCTTCATCCTCTCAAGCCCTGAGCCCCCGGGGAGCCCAGCATCTTCTCAGAGGGGCCATCATACTCTCGCAGGCAGAAGAGGAAGCCCTTGCTTCCCGGGAAAGAGAAGGGCAAAAGGGAAGGGTGCACTGTTCCCCCTGGGGAACTGGAAAAAAGAGAATGATTTACGCCAGTCCTTGGAGTCAAGGGAGGGGGTGGGACAAAATAGGGACTTTCAGACATCCCCCCTTAAAAAGGAGAATAACCCCTCACCCCTTCCTGCCCCCATTGAGTTCCGGCCGCCTGGAAAGCCACAGCGGCGCCCAGCGTGCAGCCGAGGGGATAATGCACAGCAGTGCGGACCCCAAAAATCAGGGGAGGGGACGTATCATTTGCTTCCAACAAATCACTCAGCATAAAGCAGCCGCAGAGCCCTGAGCCCTCCGAGGTGCCTGCACAGGGTGGGTGTGAGGGTGCCGTCGTCGCCTTTGTGACAGACGGCCTTCGCTTCCCTTGGCCTTGCCTTTGGGCCCATGCAGGAGGTCTCACTGGGGCAGGCGCCTGTGGGAAAGTCATCGCCTCGGAGTCTGCCGGGGCCCCTGTGCACTCTGGCCACGGGGCGCCTGGAGACCCGCACAGGCCTCGGACGGGCCTCCCCTGGATGGGTCATGGCCGCAAGAAATGGCTTGGTAGAGGGCGGACTTACCGCTGTGCCCCAGAAACAAACTCTGCCTCCATTTCCAGAGACTGAGGCTTCCCCCTTAGCCTTCTGCTTCGAGGACGGAAGTCTTAAAGGCGCCAGACTCTGCACACAAACGCCGGAAGCCAGATTCCAACAGGGAACCTCAACCCCAGCTTCCGCGACCCAGAAGAACCCGATTTTACCCATATCCGTCCAACTTCTTTATGCTGATCAGAGAACACAGAGGCTGTAGGAAAAATCAACATGGCCGTAAGGGGATCGAGCGGAAAGCACACAGTTTTTCTCGGTGATATTTTGCTTTTATGTATATAGTCACCATGTGAGTCATCGGTACAGGTTCCCTCTGCTTTTCCCAAGAGGCAGGAGTTTCTGTTAACATTCAGCTGCAGTGGGGACAGGGTGAGGAGGAGGGAACAGGAGGTATAGGGGAGCTGGCTAGAAGAGAGCGTCTGGTTATTTATTTATGGTTTATTCAGGCAAAAGGGCCTAAAAACAGGCTTTGAGTGGCCCGAGTTTCCTCAACGGCTAAATGGCCCTTTTCTTGGAAAGGACATCAGCTTTCTCTCCTACAGGTGTTCAGGGACCTCAGGGCTGGTGTCCACTAGAATGTTTTGCTGGTCTGTAGGTTTCCTTAAGGCACACTGCTGACATCATGGAGCCCTCTCTCCCTCTCCCTCTCTCTCTCTCCCTCTCTCTCCCTCCCCCCCACCCCCCCCCCCCGCCCTCCTCCCTCCAGGTCCCTCCTCCCTCCGCTCAATCTCTCCCAATCTCTTTCCTCCTCTCTTCAGTTCCTTCAGGTAAATCCTCCTGAAACTTGTACCAACTAGTTTTTGACTGACAGCAAGCAGCGAGAGACTTTTCTTCACTCTGAGAGAACCAACCCAAACACCGATCTTTCCCAAGGCGACCTGTATCACCAGGACCATTTCTTTGCCAGGTCACCGCCTGCCTTCTAGCCAGGAGCCCGGGGCATCCCTGCAGGTAAGAGGTACGCGCCTCGGTCAATACCGGAGCCCTCAGCCGGCTGCAGGGTTTTCTGGAAAACTTTACTCCAAGGCAATGAAGGGGGTTGGTGAGTCTCTTAAAACTCACTTAAATCATTCAAAACTTCCTAGCTTATCTGGGGGAGATTTACAAGTGCCGTTTGCATGTGGAAAGCGGGTTTTTACTTAATGATGGGGCAAAAAGAAAAAAAAAAAAAGCCCTTTATTCCTGCCTGGGAAACCATATCCAGATGTGGTCTTGTTTGCTGTGGGTGTAAGTGATCTAGGTGGAGGGACGGAATGACTCCGGCTTCTCCTTGCTAGTGTTTTCTCTCACGGTGTCTGTCGGAGCGGGTTTGGTACTGATTTGCAGGGATGAGATAGTTCTTGGGTCGTTCTCTGGCCGTGAGCTTCCTTTGTCCGGGGAGAAGTCAGGGTGGGCTGCCGTAAGGCGAAACCTCACCGGAATAGTTTAAAATCTGTTACCTATCCTCATGAGAGAGAGAGAGAGGGAGAGAGAGGGAGAGAGAGGGAGAAAGTTACGTAAGTTTTCCACGGTAGGTAAACAATTCTGGCTTCGGACACATTAGGAACCCTGTTCACAACCCGGCGGGGGAAGGCGTCTGCCTTAGAACCCGTGTGTGATTTCCTGTGAGTTCCCACTGCTCTCAGCTGAGCAATGTCACTCGGTGTGGAATTTCCACGCTGCTCCCGTGAAACCGCTGTTGTATCTCCTGCCTGCACTTCCGCGTGGCGTCGCCTGGAGGATATGAGAACCTGCCGTCCGAGGTGGTGTTTCTTGACCCCCCTCGCCGCGGGTCGGGAAACTGACGCCACAACGCGATGTTCAACTGGACGGAGTCCAAGACCCGAATCGTGTGCCCCGCTCGATTCACACGTGCGTGGGTTTATTTCTTCCGAGCGGAAAACAGTTTAATCTTTGTTTTGTTTCGTGTGTGTGTGTGTGTGTGTGTGTGTGTGTTTTACCTAAAGGAAGCGTTTTGAAAAAAAGAAAATGACAAAGGATTTGTCAAGTCCTTTCTTTGAAACCTCAGAACCCCGCTCACACTCACGCACAGTCGACTGCCATCCCAGATCTTACCCTATGGGTCCTGTCTTTGTAAATGTTTACACACCTGTGTAACGAGCGCCATAGCCTGAGGTGACGGATTCTCTCGACTTAAACTTGTCCTAAGGATCCAAAGGAGAGAGTCCAATGCGGCCACCGCTCGTGTTCAATTCAAACACCAGCCGCTGGTCGGGGAGCCACCCAGAGGTAACATGGCAAGTCTCCCCTAAAGGTTGCAAATTAGAAGACTTTAACCAGACCGGGGTCATCCGTATCCCAGAAATGCTCATCAAATAACGGAGCTGGCGGGTGTTCGCCGAGTTAAATCAACGCATAAATCGTTGGGGGTTTGCAGGAATAGACTAGGTTGAATGTTGTGATTCTGGAAGCTTAAGGAAAACACATTTTTAAAAAGCCCTCCCACCCTCTTACCACTCCTTCCTCCACCAGCAGTTGTGGTCATTTTACGGAAAGTGCTGTTTCCCCGATTTCCTCTCATCACACTTCAAGCCAGTGCAGACGGCCCGTGTTTGCAGGGAAGGAGAGCGAGACCCCAGGCTTCCCACGCCAGCGGCCGTGACAGCCAGTAAAATCGGGTCTGCGGGTTTCTTCACACAGGGCTCAGCACACCCCGGCTCTGCCCTGGCGTGCAGGAGATCTCCAAAGGGCTGCGCTTTCTTGTTTCGGTGTGTGTGTGTGTGCGCGTGTGTGTGTAATTATATACCTGAAAGACAGCAACATGCTCGGCACAAGAAAACCCACCCATGTGGGGCAGCGGCTGCACAGAGGCAAACCTTTTCAGACCTAATCAGTGAACGTCAAACACTTGAAATTGCCTTTCCTGCCGCACCCCCTCCCCGGATAGAGACACGGAGTCATCCGCTGACTTCCTCGCATGCCTCGCGTCAGAGTCCTGAGCTGCTCGTGGACTGGATTTGCCTGCTGGCCGCATCAGAACCTTAGAAGCGACACAAGCAGTCCACAGACAGAGCCGTAAGCATGATAGGGCACAGACGACTATCCCCTGTTCAAGGCGTATAAACCTCCCTAATCATTTCCTGCAGTCTTTAATATATAGGTGATTCAGCTACTGTCTTTTCGCAAGTTTTTTAAAAATTTTTTTAGGGGCGCCTGGGTGGCGCAGTCGGTTACGCGTCCGACTTCAGCCAGGTCACGATCTCGAGGTCCGTGAGTTCGAGCCCCGCGTCGGGCTCTGGGCTGATGGCTCAGAGCCTGGAGCCTGTTTCCGATTCTGTGTCTCCCTCTCTCTCTGCCCCTCCCCCGTTCATGCTCTGTCTCTCTCTGTCCCAAAAATAAATAAACGTTGAAAAAAAAATTAAAAAAAAAATTTTTTTAATGTTACTTTAGAGAGAGAGAGAGAGAGAGACAACGTGCAAGCAGGAGAGGGGCAGAGAGAGAGAGGGAGACACAGACTCTGAAGCAGGTTCCAGGCCCCAAGCTGTCAGCACGGAGCCCGACGCGGGGCTCGAACTCACGGACCGTGAGATCATGACCCGAGCCGAAGTCGGACGCTCAGCCGACTGAGCCACCCACGCGCCCCTCCCCCCTCCCCCTGCCCGCGGAAATTTTATTAAGCGCCTCACACTGGACAAAATCGGGTATCTCCAAATGTGTTTGAATTCGTCCTTCAAGTCAAAGTAGCTCGACTTCAAAAATAATTAGGAAGCTATGGCGGGAGTCAACGTTAGTGTGGATGCTTGCAAAGAGGAAGGTGTTGCGTATTCATGGACAGATGCAAGGGGCATATCAGACTGAGGTCATTATCCATCCTTCGGTTTCCTGTGCCCTTCGCCTCCGTGTCATGGATCCACCTTGACCGCGGGGCTGTGGGGGCAGCTGGAGAGTGGGGTGCGGCAGCCCTGGGTGGTGGGATAGCCTTGCTCTGTGCCCCTCAAGGATGCAGTGCCCGGGAAGCAGACAGCTCTGACCCAGCACGCCTGGCCCTCTGCTGCCGTTCAGGTAGCTTTCCCCCGTCGCTCCTTTTACAGGCAGGTGAAGGGAACCGTGTGGCCAGAAGTGAGCAGTTCTAGAAATGCCAAGCCTTCCCTCAACCAAAGGACAAGAGGACATCCTGCTTCCCCACCTTGACAGGGAGGGTTGAGGGCAGAGAAGGAAGGAAATAATGTATAATCTAAAAAACATGTTCTGGGGGGAAAAAAAAGTTTTATCTTGTAAGTGTTACTTTGTTGAGATGAAAGGGGGGGGGGAATGAGCAAAATCCACATTCCTGCGTAAAGCAAGGGAAGAAACTGGAATCTGACGAATGTCACAAAATGTTCTGTGGGTTTAATGCAGACAGTGGTGAGGGCTTCTCCGCTCAGCAGGGTGCAGCTGGAGTCCACGTGGAAATGCTGACCATATTCCCAGGGCATTTTAGCCCAAGACGCTTCTCCTAAAGAAAGGTCATCAGAGCTCGTGAGGGGTCTGTGTACCTGTGTTCCCTTCAGAGGGCAGGACGCCTTAACAGGTGGAAAGATCGGTAAACCCATAGTCAGCACCGTCCCATTTGACTCTAGAAGGTCACATACAGCCTGATTCCAGAATACAGTCTGTGGTTCTAGACCTAAAATTCTAGAGCACAAAATGCCAGGTGTTTTAGTCATGATACGGTCATGAACCAGGGATGCCTGATCATGCTCACAGCATCAGACGGGCGGGACACGAGAAGGACAAGGTGTTGATATTTGATACAAAAACACACATGTCCGCAGGAAGCAATTGGCAATTACAGTGGAAAAGCACGCCTGTGCTGCCTGGGGGCTGAGGCCAGGAGGAAATGTTGCAAAGATTTAGCAACAGTTTCGTTTCGTTCTTTCCCACCACTCGGTGGCTCAAATTCAGAGCAATCTGGGTACGTGTTGATCCACAGTGAAAGGAGAAGTAAGCAGTTCCTGGGGGGGCGGGGGCTGTGGCACTGGCCAAGAGCCAGTGTGCCTGCCCTGGCCGCTGACCAACCCCCATCAACCCCCAGGGTCTGGGTTCTCAACCTGACCATGCCCCTGGGATCACAGATCAGCATGGGGCCGATGGGGGACACAGGGGACGCCTCTGAGTTGGGATCCAGTTCTCAGGCTGTTTGGAGGACCCAGGTAGTCAGATTTGGGTTTCAATCCACACTGTATTTCAGCTGAAGTTGCTTCCTAGTGTCGGGCTGATGACTATGAAATTCTTGTGTGTTTTCTCGAGTACCGGCACCAGAGGCTCATCAAGGTCATATGGAGCTTGAAGAATATTCAATGTCGGGGCGCTCTTTAAGGAAAAACGTGACTAGAAAACTAGGTACAAAGGTTCAGCACAAGTGAGGCATCTTGAAGCTAATGTCATTACCTTCAGGATAAATCCACCCTGTCGTACATAATAAAGGCCTGATACTTAGTATCTCTGAGGGATCGGTTGCATTCGCTTATGTAAATTTTAACTGCTGGCTGCCCTCTAAGTAACTGGAAAAAGATAAGCGAAAATACCATCGTGCTTACGCATATCTAATGATCGGTGATATATGGAAAATTGATCCGGGCGATGTGTAGAATGTTCCTCCTGTCACTGGCGGGTTGCCGTGAAATGTAGATCCTTGTGCCGTGGCCAAACCTTTAGGCCATAATTAGGCCCAAGGGCAAGCTGCTATCAAAATGCTGCTTTTCCTACAGCAGAGGGTGTGGGCGCCGAAATTCATGCTGTGCTCACGTCAAAACTCAAAGAATACCATGCTAGTCGTGAGCCTAGGACCTAGCATGATATTAAAGGCATCAAGAGTGTGCCTGTCGGGGCGCCTGGGTGGCTCGGTCGGTTAAGCGTCTGACTCTTGATTTTTGGCTCAGGTCACGATCACACAGTTTGTGAGTTCAAGCCCCGCAGGGGGCTCTGTCCTGACAGCATGAGCCTGCTTGGGATTCACTCTCTCTACCTCTCTCTCTACCCCAACCCCACTCGTGCTCTTGCTTTCCCTTTCTCTCTCTGTCTGTCTAAATAAATAAATAAATAAATAAACTTAAAATTTAAAAAAAAAAAAAAAGGTGCTTCTCTTCAAACAGGCTGGGGGGCGTCCCTCCCGAAATGGCCATGAAATGTCCCCGTGTCCGGCAAGGGAAAGCCTCTTCCCTCGGTTTCTGTTAATGCTGTTCCCGGTTCTGCCAGAAGTTAACAGTGCCATTTCTCCGTATGAATGCTTGCAAAACCCATGCCTACCAGGCAGATAACGCTCCCACTCAGCGATGTTTGTGCCTGCAAATGTTGGCGCATCCGTATCTTGTTCTATCCTACTCCGCTGTGCCAAAGAATACAAGATCAGCTTTCTCACTTCCTGAGGTGCCCTGTATTCCTACCTTTGGAGAACACGTTGGAAAACTTTATCCTTTGTTTTGAAGCACCTCGACCTTTGACATCATCTGTGCTCTTCCTAAAAACGCCCTCCCCACATACCCGCCAGGAACTGAAGGAAATGGACAAGCCTTGGAGCGCCTGGTTCCTTTGTCTAGAATTCTTTAAATGCTAAAGAATGAGAATCTGCCCTGTCTTCTTTATATCTTCAAAAGTCCATGGAAGGGATCTTTATATAACAAACTGTGAGCGACATGATGCACAGACATATAAGTGCAGGTCACAAACGCCACGTGGGTGTGTATTTAGCCCACACATTAATAATGAAACTGCAGGTGTAGACAGAGTATTCCAATGCTAACAACATACAGTGGGGCTTTATTTTCGACACCTTGTCTTGTTTCATAAGTTTCAAATCCATCATTTCCGCCCGAGGTCCATATTAAAGATGAAACATCCCCTCAAATTGCCCTCTAAACAGTGTCAAAAAAAAAAAAAAAAAAGTGCCATCATAGGGATGTTGGTCTTAACAACAGTCTTTAACAAAGGAGTTGGGTGTTAGGTCGCATGATTCGATTCTTATCAATACGAATGCGGGGATGATCTGATCAAGAAATGCTCAGGGTTCTAGTTCCTGATACCACAACCCACCTGGCCCCTATGGGCAGAACTGGCTTGTCCCAGGCAGGCCAGAGCTGCAGCAGGAGGTAAGAGGGGGGCAGTGAGGGTGCCACTCCAGCGCCTCCAGGACTCGATCTCCTGGGAACTGGGGGAGACCACCTGGTCGTTGGCCCTGTACTTCCCGGCTCCGGCTTCTGGGGCAAGAGCGGTTCTCCCAGCCCAAAGGCAGGAGGGCATATCCTGAACCTCAGTCAAGCCAGACAGTAAAGCATCGTCCGTCCTGGGAAGTTCTGTGGCAAGCAGAGTCCTGAAGAGGGTTCCACATAACTCTCGCCCTGCAAAAAATAAGGTTTGTGCTTAGATAGGAAGCTACCGCGGTCTATAGGCCCCCCTTGGAACTCCACAGTCACCGTCAGCATCCTAAAGCTCTGAGAAGTCCTGTGGCAGAGCCAGGCTTTAACTGGGAGTCACGTGTTGTACGACCATGTTGTACGACCTGCCTCCCACCTCCTGCTTCCTCATAGCTATCGTTCGCTCCTCCAATGAATATGTCATCCGGCCGCACTGGGGCCACCTCTGCAGACTACTGTTGGCGTGGGATGGCGAGGTGTCCTTCGCTCCAAGAACATGTTACGGTGTTCGTGTTCTTCCTGGCTCTGAGTTATACCTTCGGGACCTGCGTCATCCCTACAGGTGACTGGCCGGCCTTTGGGACCGCGAACTGGCTACAGATAGTCAGCTCCTAAGAATGTGTTTACTTTTTGCCTCTTTCTATCTATCTATCTATCTATCTATCTATCTATCTATCTATAGATCTCCATCTTATTCCCTAAGGATTTAAGTGAGTTTCCAAAGACACTCACAGCCCCTCGCGTAAAATGTAACATTACATAAAAAGTCGATGTGAAGGGAAAATAGGAGTACGCCTCGGAGAGGTAGTTAGAGGAAATCACTTGCTCACTTTATATGAGTTTTGAGGGGCACAGAGAGAGGAAGACAGAGGATCCCAAACTCACAAACCGTGAGATCATGACCGGAGCCGCAACCAAGAGTCAGATGCTCACCTGATCGACCTGATTTGGCCCCGAGTTTTATCTGCTTTTTGAAAACCGCAAACTGAACGTAGGCAGGCAGGCCCACGGTGGCAGAATCTCGTTGGGGGCCTCAGAATTAACTGTGAGTTTTGAATACACTTCGTGTCTGAAACTGGGAATCAATCGGGCCCTTGCAGTGTTGAGTTTTGCAGGCATCGCTTTTTATGATTCTTTTGAAAGATAACGTCTATTCTGGCTCTTCAGATCTTTCTTTTTAAAATCAGGGTCTATAATTTAATTGTCACTATGTGTATAATTTGCTTGTCCATAAGTGAGGTGATAAATGTTCTCCACCGGTTTAGACTCGGGTCTGGCACCATTGCCAGGAGGCCACCTATGACCGGCCACGCCTGGGCTAGGAACCCTCTGTAGACGTCCCTCCGCCTCCCGGACGAGCTGGCTCACCCCACTCAACCCTACGTGACAAGGCGACCTGTGTGTCTGTCTCACCTGCCGACTAGTTGTAAGCTCTGGGACGATGGAGACTTACCTGATGCTTTCTCGGCGCTCCCAGAGCTCGGTCCGGATCATTCCTTGGGCGATCCTCATTGAGTCAACAGGCATTGACACGAAGCTGGGATTTTTGCTATAATTACATCCTCACCCGAACCGTGGCCTGCATTTACGCCGACAGAGAACTTTTTATCCAAAGTGTTTTAAAATAGCATGTATCTGAAAACTACTACCTGGTGCCTTTTTTTCCCTCGGGGAACGTTTCGACGTGATAGACCGGCTGCTAGAAGTGCTTAAATGGGGCAGCACGCACCTACCACAAAGTAGCTGAATAAACCCCATGCGGGGAAAGCGAGCAGCACACAGGGTATTTTGGAAAGAAGGACACTGAAATAAAACCCCATGGCTTTGGCATGGGGGCGTGCACTGAAAGTTGGATCCTGGGGATGAAAACAAGGGAGAGAAAGAAAGAGGAGGAAGTGGCTGCCATCCCGGGAGGCAGAGGGGGATTTGACCCAGGGTGCGGCCAATCCAGGGGGCAAGGCCCAGGCATCACGTCGTCTCTAGTCTCCGTCAAGTGCTATGTTTAGTTAAGGCCTGTGTTGGTGTACGTGTGGCAGTCAGGGTATTTGGCTCTCAGTGTGTTTTAAATTTGAAGTCGAAGAGAGTTTTCTAAGATTTCTCCATTTTGAGGATGAAATATTACAGGACTAAACCTTAGAAGAGCCTCTTTGCTGTGATTGCAATCAGATGCATCTCACTCCGACTGGAAGCAGCCTATGCCAGTGCATGGCATTTTGGAGTGTGAGGCTGTGTGAGGGTATGTATATTGAAAAAAATAAATTTTGTAGGGGCACCTGGGTAGCTCAGTTGGCTAAGCATCTGGCTTCGGCTCAGGTCACGATCTCGCGGTCCGTGAGTTCGAGCCCCGCGTCGGGCTCTGTGCTGACAGCTCGGAGCCCGGAGCCTGCTTCGGATTCTGTGTCTCCCTCTCTCTCTACCCCTCTCCCTCCCTCCCAGACTCTCTCTCTCTCTCTCTCTCTGTGTCTCTCAAAACTAAACATGAAAAAAATTAAAAATAAATTTTATAATGATGGATATTGGCCTGTCCAGCCCAGCCTCCTGGGAATGTTCTCTAAACTTCGCTTTTTTGCAGCACCCTTTGTTTAATTTTCGATAGCTGAAGAAATGGTCTGTGAGGCACTAGCCCAAAGTTGGTGGGAATGTATACTGAATGAGTTTGTAATCAACTCCTATTAGGAGTTTGGAGAGTTGGGCTCCGGCCCCAAGCCCCTTCGCCCAGTGCGTGCGTGCTGCTGGCCAGCTGGGCAGGAGGCTGGGTGGTCGCGGGAGAAGACGCAGTCCTTGATCGCAGGGATCCCCCCAGTCGGCTTCTGTGATGATGTACGGGTGGGAACAGAAGAGAAGAAATAGTAGAAACCACTCGTGCAGCAGAATGTCTGTGGCGTCAGGCAGAACAGAATCGCACAAGGAGCCAGGCTAGCGGTCGGGGATAGTCAAGAGAGAAGACCAGATCTGTTTGGGACGGTCGGGAAAGGCCTTGCGGAATCTGAGAGAGCGTAGGCGAGTGGACAGGACTTTGAAAGTCAGGATGGGAGGAGCCATCAGAGCGAGCAGAATGGCAGGTGCACCAGGGAGGAGCGGGGTGGGGGTGGGGAGTGATGGCAACGGTCAAGGCGATGCTGAGACCTCACTAAAGACAACTTGGTTCTAGGTCCACCTTAATCCTCACAACAACTGTCTATCCTACCTGGCGGGCTTTGCTATCAGCCTTGTTTTCGAGAGGAGGAAAACAGGGTGCAGAGGGTATGGAGCTTGCTTCAGAAGGGGTGAAGCCAGCTCTGATGCAAGGTCATTGACCTCTAGAGGCCAGGGCCTTAAGCACCAAGCCTCCGGAGATGAGACTCAGGGGCAGGCGGGTTGCCAAGGACTGTCTGGGGTCCGGTTTGGTAAGCAGTGAGGGGTCACCGAAAGCTTTGGTTTTGGGGGTTCTGAGCTGCACTCTAGGGATATCAGGCTGGGCATGCAGGCCACGTGACTTGCCTGAATGGGGTGTTGAGAGGCCAGTAGAAAGCCTGAAGACCTGGGGCCCGGCGTGGTAATAGAAGGGGAAAGGGAGGCACTGGCAGGGTCCATTAGAAGGGCTCGCACTACATCAGTCAGGGGGAAGGATTTCACAGGTGGCAGAACGAGGATGCCGTTGTTGGGACCAAACACCGGGAGGAGTAACTGCATTTGGGGAAGATAAATAATATGATTTCTGTTTGGGACAAGTCAGTTCTGGGCACTTCTCTAGGAGGGGCGTCCCAGGGAAAGACAGAGTTGTTCTCAGAGGAGGTGCTGTCGGTCAGCAACAGTTAACGTAACGGGACCAGGCGTGGTCAAGAGCGTCAGGTAGAGGACACGAGACGTGCTATAAAGAGCAGTACAGGAGGGTGAGCGTAGGACCTTGGGGACCATAACCAGTGGGGGGCGGGGGCGGACGCAGACGAGAGGAAAAGCCCACCGCACGGGAAGAGAATGAAAGAGAAGGACTCAGCAGAGAAGCAGACGGAAGACCAAAGTAGCAAAAGACGGTAGGAACGTTCTGGAGATGCTCTTACTGGTACCGCCTTGACTCATTTATCAGAGCGGGCAGGAAGCGGGTCTGGAAGTTGAGGGGAAGAAGCAGCAGGTGGTCTGACAACGCCAACAAGACAAGGTGGTGGAGAGGGCTCGGTAGCCTCTTCCCAACTCACACTCCAGGTAAAAGCTCAGAGGACCGAGAGAGACTATTGCGGCTGGCAAATCTGAGTCCTCAGGAGCGCAGGATGGCCCCTTCTGAGCCTGTCGATGGCGAAAGTCTCTTCTCTTCCAGTGTGCGTTCTAAGGGTGGCGAGCCCGGTCCTTCTCCTCCTGAAAAGTCAACCAAGTGATCCAATAAATCGACCTCTATCACGATTGTAAACGTATAGGTTTCGTGGGGAGGGGCACTGACATGTGCTCCTGAAGGAAGTTTCCAGCAACTCAGGCTCCTTCGTACCTGGATAGATACCTGGTTTTTGCAAGTTATGAGCTTCAGTCTTCCTGAGACGCCCTGGAAAAGCGACAAGCCCATGCTTGAATGTGTTTCCAGTAAAAAGGGAAAGATAATGCAGTGTCCAAATTTGCTAATTACTGCAATGATTAAAGCAAGACTTTTCAAGTTTATTCTTTCTTAAGATCGGCGACCTTGTGAACACAAGCAGGATCTGACAAAGACAGTCATAACGAGGGAGAGAGAACGAGCAAGCAATGCCAGTTCCCTCAGAACAATTAGCTGCTGTTGGCACTGAACCTACAGCTTGAAGTTTATTTTGCGGGGAATACCTTCTGGGTGTTTGGTGCCGTGCTGTGATTAAACAAAACTTCAGCAAAACACAAAGTGCAGTATTATAGCCCTTTTGAAAAATGCATACGTGGATTCAAAGAGTGGAAGCCTTAATTTTTCTCAGCAAAAGTCAAATGAGTAATATTTCAGAAACTTCTGGAAAGGAGAATATACATATGTGATAAGAATTCTTGAAGCCTTAAAGAAACAAAAGATGAGAGAGAAAAAGCCCCTGGCAGGTAATGGTGGAAGCTTGACAAAAAGAAGTTCACTCTGTTAAGAAAGAGGCAAGGGGCACCTGGGTGGCTCAGTCGGTTGAGCGGCCGACTTCGGCTCAGGTCGCGATCTCCCGGTTTGTGAGTTCGAGCCCCGCGTCGGGCTCTGTGCTGACAGCTCAGAGCCTGGAGCCTCCTTCGGATTCTGTGTCTCCCTCTCTCTCTGCCCCTCCCCCGCTCACGCTCTGTCTCTCTCTCTCTCTCTGTCAAAAATAAATACACATTAAAAACAAATTTCTCAAAAAGAAAGAGGCAGGATGCTCTCACGACGAGAGACTTTGGATTCTGGAAGCAGACATTCCGGATGTGAAATCCAAGTGTGTGAACTCCCAGCCACGGAGCCCTAGGGTAACGTGCACTGGTGTTACGAGCCCCGGTGTCTTCGCATATTTGGGGCACACGGGAAGCCATCAAACAACAGAGACTGGTTCCTTCTGTCTCCACCCCAGGGCCCCACTTCCCCAACAGATTCTTCAGCACCCCCTTCCGCCCAGCCCGAGGTGAGCACACTTCCTTAGAATGGCTGGCAAGAAGAAGGGTAGTGAAAGGAGGTGAAAACCCTGGGCTGGAGCCCCCACCTCCGGGCCGCGTGAGCCTCTGCCTCGTCCCCAACTTCCCTGTTTCTCATCCGTGAACTTGGAGGAATGCCTGCCATAGAGACACCAGGGAGTCAGAGAAGACGCTTTGGACGAACGTGTCAGGGAAGGCTCTTCTGTCTTCTAGGCATCAGTAGATAGAACCACTCTCAAAATGACCCACGTGAGCTGACTTTCCTCCCCGAGGACCTAATTCCCTTTTTATATGGGTCTGTTTTCCTGACTTTGTAAAGGAGCCCAGAATTCCAGAGGCTAGGTCACCACTCTCACAAAATCTTCAACCAGATTTTTTTTTTATTATTGTTCTTTTACTTATAAAAGGGATCATGCCCCTGTAGCTACTCAAACTGTGATGAACAAGATTTTAGACTTGGCAGAAGCCCGTTGACGGGGTTGTTCTCAAGGCAGATTGAATCAGAAATTACCCTTGTAATTATTTTTTTGACATCCTTCATTTTTTTTTTTTTTTTTTTTTTGCTGTTAAAAACACGCAGAAACATTAAAAAGGTAACTTTCTCCTAGGTTTTAGAAGAAGAGGAGAGTGACAAAGAGAAATACTATGAACTTGGCGTACAAATGAGCCATGCTCTGGAATTCGGGCGGGTCTAGGAAAAAGTACAGACTTCAGTGGAAAACATACATGGGTGTGTGAGAAATCCCTGTAAACTATAAATTGAGTACATACTGCACAGCCTGGTCGGGAAAGAAACCACAGTGCTCTCTAAAATCAGGGAAAAGGAGACAGAGAGGAAGGTTGGCACCGAAGTACCAGGTGTCCCTAGGACTTGGGGACGTGTGCGGTTGGCAGCCGTCTTACCCAGATTTCCGGAATCGGACGGTCACGAGCGCAGACCAGGGCATCCGTTAGCCGACCTGCTTATCGCCAACGCTGTCACTTGACCTCCATTTCCCAAGCTCCCCTCCTCACCCAGGCCCTCTGTTCAGTTGCTCTGCATTCAACCTCACCTTGTTGGCTTTGCCGGTGTGGCCTCTTTCCCCAAGGCCGCTGTTCTTTCCTTACGCTTCCAGTCTTGTTATCCGCCTTCAACACCCTCCCTTCAAGGCCCACGAGGCTCGGTTGTCCCTTCCACAGGGGCCTCATCACTTCTGGACTCCCTGAATTTCCTTCTCTCTGGGCTGAACCCAACCCAGAATGTCTCTGGGCAATGAAGCCCTTTTCATATGTTGGGTCCCCGAGTGGCTGTTTGTTGGGCACAGGTGCTGCCTCCCACCCCAATCAGATGACAAGCCCCTGATGGCTGGGGGCCTCTCGCCCTTGACCGAGTGACAGCCAGCCATGCTTCTCAGGGTCCTGCTTGGCACCCTGTGTTGGGTGCATTCGGCTGGCTGTTTGTGATCCTAATGCGAGGTGAGCCTTATCATCTCCCTTATTTATTTATTTATTTATTTATTTATTTATTTATTTAGAGAGTGTGAGCAGGGGAGAGGGGCAAAGGAAAAGAGAGAGACTTTTCAGCAGGCTCTACATTAAGCACAGAGTCAAATACAGGGCTCGATCCCATGACCCTGGGACCGTGACCTGAGCCAAAATCAAGAGTCTGACACTCTACTGACTGAGCCACCCAGGCGCCCCTTTTTGGAAAGGAGGAATCTGACAATCAGGGAGACTGAATACTTGTCCAAGGTCACTTTCCCAAGTACTTTCCACAGGGCATCTCCCTTTGTCCTCGGGATGAGTCCCTCCTGAGCTTGGCACAAGCTTCCAGACTTTAAGGGCCTCCCCTCTCCCCCCACTGTCATATCAGAAGACCTGATATTTGAACCCAAGTCTGTCTGGCTCCAACCCCATATTTTTTCACTATTTCATGTTGCATCTCTATCACCAAAATGCTCGAGACAAAGCTGAGCATGGAATAATATTGACTGAATATGTGATGATTCATCCGATTTGGTCAAAAACTGTAAATTGGACCAGGGTGTGTGTCGGGGGTGGGGAGAGAGACAGAGAGAGAGACAGAGAGAGAGAAGACAGGTTGATCACAGGAAAACAATCCCTGCGGCCCCTAAACTGTTGACATTTGTTAATAGTTCCTTCCCTGAACACTGTCATTCCCAGGGATGGTCCTATAAAGAATGTTCTGAGGACTGAGCTGAACACCATGTCAGTATTTTCTAGTCAGGAAGCAGTGAGCCTGTGCACTAGAATGCTTCCCCGATACAACTGTCCACAACCTGGCTGCAGGCCTGGTCGTTATTATTCCAGGCAGGTACTCCACATCCTGTCCAGAGGTCATTATGGGAACAGACTGGCAGAGAAGAAACATCTGGAGAAATGCATATGGAGGTCATCGAAAATGATGGCACATGAGAGCCATCCAAAGTCACGGGAAATTTCTAGTGTGTTCTCATTTGTTTACAATAATTCTCCACCACAAGGGGCTGCTTGGTAGCTTGGTATTTTAATGTTTATTTTTGAGAGAGAGAGAGAGAGAGAGAGAGATTGGGGGAGGGGCAGGGAGTGAGGGAGACACAGACTCTGAAGCAGGCTCCAGGCTCTGAGCTGTCAGCACAGAGCCCAACGCGGGGCTCGAACTCACAAACCACAAGATCAGGACCTGAGCCGAAGTCAGACGCTTAACTGACTGAGGTGCCCCAGTAGCTTGGTGTCTTGAAAACCAACCACGCAACCTGTGACCGAGCCCCGCGATCGGGCCCGTGACCGAGAGTGTGAGGCCCACGACAGCTCTGAGAGTGATTGAAATGTGATTCTTGATCAGATAACCTCCCAAGGCTCCAGAGGCCCGTGGGAGAGAATCCAGGCGAGAGGGAGAATTGCTAGCGTCCCCACCACCCATGAAGCATGAGAAAATGCTGTGCCTCCTTCCAGGCGGTCGTTCTGCTTGGCAGTTTCTATTGTCAAACAGCATATAAAAGAATCTGGAGCCAGGGCAGATACAAGTACCTTTTTTTCTTTTTTTGCAAGGGGGCTGTCGTTCACCCATAAAATCCAAAGTCCCGGGCTGGAATTTCTCGTGGGCCAAAGGCTCTGCTGTTCATCCACCGTGGAAGTGGGTGAGGGAGGCTCCATTACCCAGCTTTGGCCATCCCGTGAGCATGCGGCCCAAGGTTGGACTGCACACCCCGTCCCAGGTCCTTCCTGCAGAGCCGGGCCCCCTGGTCACTGCCCCAGATCTCCAGGACCTTCGGTTGAGCTGGGTCCCAGCACCTGGACTCAAGGTAAGGCCCCCAGAGTGCTTCCCGCTGGCCACCCAGGGTGCCACGGAGGGAAGGGAAAAATAAAACATCCAAACCTCACAAGACTAGGGAATTTCTGGAAGGTCCAACCAAAATGATTCATCGTGACCTCAGGCATGATTTTTTTTCCCCCTACTCTCCACTCTTTTCCATTTCAACTAATATGTATCTTACTGATTTGAAGAAAACTCCCGTGTTTGAAACTTCTAGTGCTTAAATGTGGGTAGGCACTACGCTATGGGACTGCAAATAAAGACAGTATTTAACCTCATGAGGAAAAAGAGTGATGAATACTTGTACCCTATGCTGTAGAGACTGAAGCCCCAGTTTATTTTCCTGAACGAAGGCTTTGGGTATACAACTATTAGTAAAGAACAGGCATGCTTCTAAAAATAGCAATTAGCTCTTAATTCAGATTAAATTCACAAATAAATAACTTGCAGCATTAGCACTGATGTTTGAGCCTTAAAGACCTTGATTTCAATGGCAAGGTGTCTAACAAATGCAGCTGTTTGAACAAGCACATACGGAGGCTTACTTCTTCCAATATCGTGTATTGTATTATCCACAAACCGCATGGCTTGTGAAGAGGGGGAAGGTATTTTTTTTATTTTTTTAAAAATTTTTTTTCAACGTTTATTTATTTTTGGGACAGAGAGAGACAGAGCATGAACGGGGGAGGGGCAGAGAGAGAGGGAGACACAGAATCGGAAACAGGCTCCCGGAGCCATCAGCCCAGAGCCCGACGTGGGGCTCGAACTCACGGACCGCGAGATCGTGACCTGGCTGAAGTCGGACGCTTAACCGACTGCGCCACCCAGGCGCCCCTAGGGGGAAGGTATTTAAAATATTAAGTGATGATAGCTAGCTAGTAGTCTAGTAATCCTTACTGACTGTCCGATTGATAGCATTTTACCTTGGGCTTTTAGGCTCTGCTTCAGGCCTGGTTAACTCTAAGTCACAATTTTTGGGAGTGAGAAAGATCCTACATAGACTGCTGTAAATTCATCTTAGCTCTGAGAGATGACTCATATGTGTATAACTCTATTTCATATACCTACCTATTCATTCTAATATTTGGAAAGCTTCTTCCCTTCCCTTCCTTTCCATTCCTTCCTTTTCTTTCCTTCCTTCCTTCCTTCCTTCCTTCCTTCCTTCCTTCTTTCCTTCCTTGGCGTCTTTTAACCAGTGTCTCCCCCTTTTCCCCGATATTGACAAATCAATTTCCCCAGCTTGCAAATAACTAGAACCCCTTGGTCTCTAAGAATTTTCTTGTCAGTCTGTTCCAATGTCCTATCGACAACTTGTCAACTACCCGTGACACCTGAGATTTCTCCCAGCAGAACTTAGGCTGTGTATGTTCACAGGGCGATTAATCTTTCAAACCACGATGGTCCTGGAGACCAAGGGCCTAGTCAGCCCAGAGCCGTCTTAGCTGTGCAGCTGACACCGAGAGTCACACATTCAATGTACACGTTAAAGAAGTAAACCGAGTTTCAGATTTTCGCGTTTTCTCTGCTGTTCACCGGCTGCCCATGCCGGAGAGAGCTTGGAGGCCATTTCGCCCAACCCTTTCATTTTACAGATGAGGAAAACAGGCCTAATTGATAGCTGGCGATACTAAATTATAGCCCTTCTAAAACTCAATAGCAGAGTTAGTAGGCTTCTTAATGTGCTCAATTACCGTATGGATTCCACGAGCCGATGAGCGCGCCGTGACCTTGA
Source organism: Lynx rufus (assembly GCF_022079265.1). Classification (NCBI taxonomy): domain Eukaryota; kingdom Metazoa; phylum Chordata; class Mammalia; order Carnivora; family Felidae; genus Lynx; species Lynx rufus. Next base: position 151,937,663 of record NW_025814867.1, read on the forward strand.
GAATTTACATTCTGCGGGTTTTCGATGTTTATGTTTCTACCGTGGTATTTGTAATCCCAAGTCCCGGTCACCTTTTACCAATGAGGCCTCGCCGGTCCCCGGCTCCGGGCACCTCTCCTCTTCTGTACTCGGCCGGGGCTCCCAGGTACTCAGCATCGACATCTGCGAAGTCATAGCAGGTGTAGCCAAGAGACCGGGTCCTGCGGCTGTTTAGACTCCTTCCTCTCTCGTCTCGTCTCCTGGCTTCTCGAGAGCTAGCTCCAGTTTCTTCCACATCTTTCCACCCTGCTCACATTTCCCCAAAGGACCATACTTAGTCCGTTCCCTGGACCAAGGGCACAGTTCAGCAGCGTTCGTCTTCTACTGCTCAGTATTTTCCATAACGTTTCCTACCTTCCTTCCCCTCCCCCTCAGCTGGAACAGAAGCTTCATGAGAACAAGCATCTGCTTGTACCGTGGTGTCCCCAGTGTTTGAGAGAGTCCGGAAAATAGTAGGTGCTCAATAAGTACATGAGCAGTGGGTATAACCTTTCCTCTTTCCCTTCTCTCTTAGGGAAACAGGGGTCCCCCCCTCCTTTCCAGGACTCACCCCTGGGAGCAGCAGTGCCTCCTGTCCACCCTCAAATCTTCAACTCCTAGATCATGTCCTATTTCCTGAAATCTCATTTCCCTGGTTGTCCACTCTGATGAACTACACGGTTGCCCAACCCTCTGGCTGTTCTTGCCCAGCTGCATTCCCGAAAAGTCCTCCAGTCCTCCCCAATGTGGCCCGCCTCCTAGCTTCAGCCCTCAGCTTCCTTCTGCCGTTGGTATTTTTCCTTGGTACAGATCTCATTGACTCATGCGGTTCACGTCTGCTCCCGGGCGGCGATTCCCAAATCTTCACCACCAGCCCCAAATTTACTTCCTAGAGAAGAACGCTTCAAAGCAAACGAGGAGAGCCAATCTCACGGCGTTGCCTTCAATACTCTGTCTTTCAGGCCTTCTTCTTCATCCGGGGACAAAGCAGCTCCTGTTCCCCTGCCACCACCTCACATCTAACAGGTGTGTGAGTGTTACCTGTTGGTAAGCCAAGGTGGTGATGCCCTGGAGTTCGTGTATTGCTTTATTTTTCTTGCATTAACGGCATCTTATCTCATCTCTATCTACTCTCTTCATCTCAATCTGTCTTGCTACATGAGCCTGGCTTCTTTTTACCTGTCGACAGATCAAACTCTTCGGCTTTAAAGCTCTTTAAAATCTATTTCCACTTGAGCTTTTAATCCATCCTCATATTTAATCTCTTAAGGCACCACAGTGATTCTCAACCATCAGGACACATTAGAAGCAAACGGGATATTTTGAAAAAGTACCGAAACTCAGGCTCCTAATAATATGTCTCTCCTTTCCTCCCCCCGATGAGAGATTCTGATTCAGCTGATGTGTGGAGAAGCCAAGGGATTAAGACATTTAAAAACTTCTCCATATGTTTCTTATATGCAGCCACAGTTGGAATTATTGATATAACCTATGGTCCAATCAAATGAACCTACTCAAGAAAGTATTTTGCCACCACATCATCCTTTTTTTTTTTTTGCCTGGGAAGTTCCCCTCACAGACAATTCCCTTTCTCCTATTTCCTCTTCCTACAGAAAATGCACAAAGACTTCTGTGATTCTTCCAGTTGGAAAGAATCGATCCTTTCTTGGACGTTTTCCCTATGTTTCTATATAGTACATTCGTTCACGTCAGCTGGGAAGACACTGTTACATCAGGACAATACAGAGCATTAGAATAAGACACAGTCCTTGTATTTATGCAGCTTGCAGACTTGTGGGATGGGAGAAACACATGAACCAATAAACATCGTAAGTTGTATTATAGGAGTTTTACATGTCCCTAAGAGTTAGCCGGAAAGGATCCTACTCTGCCTGGTGTTATAACAATTCATGTATATGTCATCTCCTCTATTAGATGGTAAAACTTGAGGACCAGGACCAGGCATAAGACCGTATTTTTCTTATAATGGTGTAAAATACTTGCTGAATAAGTGAGTGAGTGAGTGAGTGAGTGAATGAATGACATATTGGTGATTAGGAGACACTGAGGAATACTCACATCTTCTAGGAAATAATGACCCAGAGCGAGGGGTTGTCCCACTGGAGTTTGAAGGCCATGGCACCATTTTTAATCCTAGGCTATGTGTGGTGTTAGTTTTCCTCAATCATTCATTGCATATTTTACGAAATGGTAATAGAAATAGCATTAGAAACTAGGTCCCATTTCTCACGACTGAGAAGGCGGTGATGGGCTGCTCAAAATAAGGCTTAGCCCCTTTGATTTTAGTAAGTAAATCCTGGGAATCAAATGCGATGGTTTGATGGATGGAGGGAAGGACTGGAGGGCGAGGGGAGAGATTGGAAGAAACGCCTACCCGCCGTGTGGATTCATGAGCCTTCCCTCCTTTCCTTCTGACCTTAACCATGATCTTCCAGTGAAATCCTTGGGATTTTGAAAGATGTTGTCGAGAAAGCTGCGAAAAAGGCCACCAAGTGAATAAAAACAAATAGGATTCTGCCACAGTTTCCAGGCTGATTTTGTGTATGTGTGTGTACGGGGAGCGGGGTAAACAAGGAAGGAAACAAAGCACATGCGAACGTAATTAGACTTCTTTAGTGGAAAGCTCCGATGCTTCAAGCAACTACAGGTATGATTAATCATTCCCGAAAAAAGCAAGACATCCTTGGGGAGAAGAGCCGTATCTGAACATCTGTGTATGTACTCTTTGAGGACATCAGTGAATCACCAAGTAAGGGTCATCAACGGAGGAAGCTCCCAGCTTCCGGGAGCGTCTGAGTCAGGACAGACCAAAGGAAGCATTCCTTAACCCGGTGAACTGTAGCACAGTGGAAACTCACTTCTCTCAGAGATAGGACAATACGTGACTGTAAGTCCCTTCAAAGAAAGAATTTAGAAAGCTTCACATGTAATGATAAGTATGTTGAAACCATTCATATGTTTTAGGCCATGTCTTTGACCTTCATTCATCCTTTAATTTATGGATTGGTTATTAATCTATTGACTCATTTAGAGTCCTGAGGATGAGTCATCAAAAGTTTTTTTTTGGAGCACCTACTATATGCCAGGGACTGTGTTTCTGTGGCTACAGAGATGAACATGGCCCAATCCCTGCTCTCAGAGAACTCACCTTCCAGAAGGGGAGACAGATACATTCAGAGAAAGTCATGATACTGAAGTGAGTGTACTATACTATAGCGGTAAAGGAGAGGCAGGTCTTAAACGAACCTGCGGTGGGAGGAGTTAGCAGGGGAATCACGGGGTTTCGGCTAGGGGATCTGTGCTCACATGGACCTTTCAGGCAGTGGACACACTGGGAGCAAAGGCAGGTAGAAAGATGTGGGGCAGCACGCGGTGTGCGGAGAAGTGCATTTCGCCATCACTGAAGCATGGATGATGGAGTGAACGTCCAGAGATGTGCCCAAAATGGCAGCCAGGGGGTCTCACCTAGAAAACTCGGACATTGGGTAAAAAGTTTAGACTTTATATCACGTAAGACATGAAAACCAGGTTGAGGGCTGACTCAGGGGACGGACATAAACACGTCATCATTTTTGGAAGGGAGAGTGGCTCTAAAGGGGAGTCAGAGTAAAGAGAGGCCGAAAGGAGGTCAGGGACAGTGAGCAGGGTAGAGCCTTGAAAGGGCAGAGAAGCAGGGGATGGAAACAAGACTTAGCTGCAGGCAGAACCGAAGACGACGTGTTGTAATTGTAAAGGAAGTGGGGAGAGAGAGGCGGACGGGCATCAGGCTTGGGTGGCCGCGGAGTCACTCATAGAAAGAAAGAAGAGAGGCATCGCAGCAGCTTCCGGCAGGTGCAGGGAAGCACCATGACCCTGCAGGGAACACTGGCTTCATAGGCATGGTCCCCCCTGAGTCTTTCAGCAGTGAGAGGACCGAGGCAAAGTACTCTCCCTCCGCTTCGCTCATCAATACACCAATATATGGGAGCATTCATTTTGAGACCCATGGCTGCTTTCCTCAGCACCGGAAGACTCCAAAATGCCTCTGCTTCCGTTCATTCACCCATTCATTCATTCATTCATAAACATTAAGGGCCTGTTGGAACCTCGATATTGGCACACGCAACATAAGGTATGAGAGCTTATGTTCCAACAGGAGGCAACGGAGGGTGGTGCACGAGCTGGAATTTGAGTCAGACCAGGATCTAAATATTGTCACCACTACTGGCCAGTTGTGTGGCCTCAGGCGAACTGTCTGACTCATCCAAGCCCCTTATTTTCACCAGAGTTTTGCCAGAGTGACTCTGAAGTTTGGAGTTCAGGAACACGAGCTGTCAACACAGTTCTGGCCATGCGTATGCTCTCGGCTAATGGCTGTTGTTAATCTGATCATTGTTACTGCAATTAGATATTCAGAAGTCCACCAACAGTTCCACCACACTGAGATAAATATTCCGAGAGACAGAAGCACAGGGACAAGGGGGCAGGTAGGGAAAGCGCCTAACCTGTGAGAACAAGGGAAGCACATCCCCAGAATGAGCAAGGTCTCAAAGGTAGACAGGAGGAAGGGAGTGAAGAAGGGGAGAGAGCTTTCTAGTAGATGGCCTGGCATGTTTGAAGGTATCGAATCAGTCAACAGAGGACCAACCCATTTGGGCAACCGTGAGTCATTCGGCATGGCTTGCACAGGCCGCGGAAAAGCTGGCACCAAGGCAGGGGTAGGAGGGGCGGCTCCTAAAGGACTCACACGCCATGGTCATAAGGTCAAGGGATCAGGCCTTGGTTTGTAGATAACCGGGGCCGCTGAGCTGGGCGGTGGAGGAGAGATTTCAGGAGATCGGCAAGGCTGCACTGTGGGGAATGCCTCACACGGATGGCCACTGGGGACAGGCACCCGGTTATGAGCCTCCTGGGGTCACCGAAGAAAGAAAGTATGTGCCTCTAAGCCAAGGCAGTGGGGGTGAGAAGGGGAGGGGCAGCTTCAAGGGATATTGATGTAAACCAGGGGTCCTCGAGGCTGTGTGATGCAAGACATTCTTCTCAGCTGAACCTTTTGTCCTCACCATCCGAAGCCAGTAATTTGGCCTTTCTTGTTCCATGAGGTTTATTTACCTACGATCAAACAGAAACAAGAGATGGCATGCAGGAAAGACAAAAGGCCATTGCCCAACGTTTGCAGCTAGGGTCTGGCTCCCAATTCCACCCTCTGAAACCGGGATCTCTTGACTGAAACCAGGGCTGAAGACAGATCCAAGATAGAACATTAAGAATTGGCCAACCAGATGTCATTTGGGGGCCAACTCATGTCAAACGGCCAATGGAATGGCCCTTTAGGGCTTCTCCTTCGTCCACGCCACTGTCCTCGCTAATCCTGAACACGTGATCTCAGGCACTGAGTCTGAATCCTGTGGGTTGCATTGTGTTTGTGTGGGACATGGGCCTAGATTCGGAGGAAGCACTGTTCCAATTCAATCACACAGTCACTTTTCCGCAGGGAATGGAAATACTTGGATACCAGCCCCGCAGCCGAGAAGACACAGATATTTGAAAATTCACGCGAACGTGAATGGCCGGGTAGACTCTGTGAATTAAGAGAATCGTTGTGTCAATATCGTGTGCGTCTGTGCACGTGTGTTTTCACTCACAAATCTTCACTGAGCGCTACAGATGTGGGTGGGTTCTTTTTCTCCTCTTCCTTTGGACAAAGAACGTTTGCAACCCACTGACTTTCAACACCAGCCTCCCATCAGGGTGAGGGTGCACGGAGGTAGCCCTTCCTAGTCAGAAACTTCCGACTGAGCTTTCTTCTGCTTAACACGGGAGCCTGGATGACCAGGAGTGGTCAAAACGTTGGTTTCTAGCTCTGCTTCTCGTAAAGGAGAACCGACACTGGAAAAGAATTATTGAACACGGGACTGACGTGTGATGCTGCGCGGTGATTTATAAGCAGGGTTTAAAAAAAAAGGAAGTCAGCTAGCGACCTTGAACTTTCTCCCAGAGGTAAAGCTTTCTTCTCCGTAGAGTTCTGCGAGCGAAATCAGCTGGTGACGGCCACCGTGGGAGAGAAAAGGGTCACTGGAGCCGTTTCAGATTGCTCTGTGTTCTGTGTTGTGTAGTTCCGATGAGGAACTCGGGTTGCAAAATGCTGATTGCAAACCAAAGCTAGTGGCCGGCCTCGTCACCGGGAGCCTGGTGGAAATGCACGTTCTCAGACCTCAGCACACAGCTTCTGAATCAGAATCTGCATTTTAACAGGATCCCCAGGACATCCGTCTGCACATGAAGGTTTCATAAGCACTCGTCCACAGCGTCGGATTCTGGGTGCCTGAGGGGCTCAGTCTTGAGGTTCTGCGCGTCCAACTTCGGTTTAGCTCATGATCTCCTGCTTTCTGAGTTCAAGCCCCGCATCGGGCTCTTTGCTGTCAGCACAGAACCCACTTTGGGTCCTCTGTCTCCCTCTCTCTCTGTCTCTCTGTGTCTCTCTCTCAAGAACAAATAAACAGGAAAAAATAATAATAGAGCACTGGATTCAAAAATGTACAGTCCCCCACCCCCACTGCACACACACACACACACACACACACACACATACACGAACACTTTGGACTTACAGGCACAACACATACGCTTTTGTACATATATGTACTAATACACATATACAAGTATGTACTAATATATTATGCACATTTTTTAAAATGCACAACATATAGGGGCGCCTGGGTGGCGCAGTCAGTTAAGTGTCCGACTTCAGCCAGGTCACGATCTCGCACTCCGTGAGTTCGAGCCCCGCGTCAGGCTCTGGGCTGATGGCTCGGAGCCTGGAGCCTGTTTCCGATTCTGTGTCTCCCTCTCTCTCTGCCCCTCCCCCGTTCATGCTCTGTCTCTCTCTGTCCCAAAAATAAATAAACGTTGAAAAAAAAAATTTAAAAAAAAATAAAATGCACAACATATAAACAAACGTTGAAAACAATAAAGTACAAACTCAGTTTGAATACTTCAATTCTGTCCTTGCTCTCGGATTCCTGAGGCACAAAACGTCAGAGACCCCTGCCCTGAGAACTCAAACAGAGAGCTAGCACTCAAAGGTGTCTTAAACCTTCAACCTCTGATGGCCAGTGTGCAGAACAGGAAACACATAGAAAGAAATTGGTTAGGCTCAACTGAATATATTTATGCCCTCATGTTTGTCAATTTTATCAGCGTGAGAAACCTAAGACCCATTTTCTCTTTAAGGCAGGATCTTGTAGGCTATTCTTTGAGCTATGACTCAAGCCTAAATCTTCACTGGTAGTTCAGTGATTCAAGGTCACTGGCATATTTGTACCCTCTTCTCTCTGACATGCCAGGCCTTGGACTGGCCTCCCCTCTGACCCAGAACATCAGACGACATATCTTTAAATGAGCTTCAGCAGATACTAAGTCTGGACAGCCGGGAGTTCACTTCCATGATATCTTCGGGCACCCCACTCTTCCTCCAACATTACGTCCCTGCCATGCGGCAGTCCTTGTGTTGGCCTTGGGGTTAAAAGTTAAATGAAACACCCACGGAGTGCCTAGGTGGCTCAGTCGGTTGAGCGTCCGATCTCGGCTCAGATCACGATCTCACGGTTCTTGAGTTCGAGCCCCGCGTCGGGCTCTGTGCTGATGGCTCACAGCCCGGAGCCTGATGCTGATTCTGTGTCTCCCTCTCTCTCTGCCCCTTCCCCACTCATGCTCTGTCTCTCTGTCTCTCTGTCTCGCTCTCAAAATATAAATAAACATCAAATAAAAAAAAAAGTTAAATGCAACACCCCCTCGCCGACCCTGGTTTAAGGAGAAAGAGGGGTCCCAAACACAACAGTACAGCCACACGTAAGTGTTACTGTGAGGTGTGAACGACTTACAAAAGGCAGCAGAAAGGAATAAGGGGAACTCTCCCTGGAAGCTGAAGGAGGTGGCGTTCGAGCTGGGCTTTGAGGGATGAATAGGAGTTTGCCAGACATAGGGCACAGGAAAGGAATTCAGGGTAAAGGGACCCGCCCGAACAAAGGCGTGGGGCAGGAAACCTGTTGGGTGGAATGCAAACTCTTCCCAGTCGATTAAATGAGGCCCGAAGCTGATGTGAAATAATAGGCCTGGACACTTGCTGAACACTGGGTCCTCAGGTGGTACAGTCTAAACGTCTCTGAAAGTAAATTATTTCGTATGGTTTGGCCACCACAGCATGTGGAAAGTTTCTCGGTAGGGCACAGTGAGCACTTCTCATTTACAGTAAAACCTGGAATGTTTGGGAATGGTCTGTACTAGGGAAATTGAATTTTCAGACTCACTCCATAAAATGGAAAGTCTGGTTGACAAACGCTCCTAATTTTGTTCTCCTTTGAAGAGATAACTGCTATTAACACGTTAGATGCATTTCCATTTTAATCTTACCTAGCGAGGGAGACACGGAGCAAACACACTGCATGTCCAGCTTTATCAGCTTCCTGTTTTCAACGGGACACGTTTAGTGTTTTGCCATGGTTTTCAAAGACTGCACACTGTTTTAGCCTATACATATTTTACACATGTAAAATCGTTTCTTTCTTTTTGGTGATGCGGCTCGATCTGAATGTTTCAATATTGTGACTAATGCAGAAGACATTCTTGGACCTAATCCCAATTCGCACTTCATATTAATTCTTAGACATAAAGTCACTGGGTCAAAGAGTAGAAATAAAGAGTTTAAAAAACAAATTTAATGTTTATTTATTTTGGAAGGAGTGAGAGACAGAGCACGAGCAGGGGAGGGGCAGAGAGTGAGGGAGACACAGAATCCGAAGCGGGCTCCAGGCTCTGAGCCACCAGCACAGAGCCCGACGAGGGGCTCGAACGCACAAGCCGTGAGGTCATGACCTGAGCCAAAGTCGGAGGCTTAACCGAGCCACCCAGGCGCCCCTAAATAAAGATTTTAAACTTTGGGTGTAACTTTGTCAGTTTCCACCAGAAAAAGCCACGGCGAGTGACCTGTCTGAAGCTGTCTATGAAGCCATTCATCTCTGCATGGGCGACAAGATGGGCTGTTGACGTGTCTCTAAAAATCTGTGACGACTTTTCTTGGACCAGTGGCTTCTAGGTCTCATTTGCCAATGCCTCCAACTCTGCCAGTCCCCAGGGCTACCCAAGGCTCAGACGGGGACTGCTTCTCCCACACTCCGTGTCCGGGAGAATCTCATCCACTTACACGTTTCAAATTCCATTTGCAGGATGAAACATTAAAGGCATCCCTCCTGCCCAGCCCTCTCTTGTGAACATCAGCCCAGACCCCCAGGTCTTACCTCTGCTGAGGTCTGTCCTGCCCATACCCCGGAGCGCTCCCCCAGACCTCACCCCTGCAGGGGCTGGGTCACCAGGGGTGAGCTCTGCACACATATACCATCCAAGTGTTTGAACGGCACGGGTGTCTGAGAATCTATGAATGATCTTTAAATTCCGGTGGAAGATCCAGCCTCCTCTGAATGAGTATGTTCATTTTAACACCACCCCCCCAGCCCATCCCCCTTATCTTCATGCCCGGAGGTCAGGAGTCATTTTGGAGACCTCACCTGCTCCCTGCCCCCCACCTGTTACAAGTGCCTATTGACCCTGTCTGGAAGAGGTAACTCAGAGCCCCCCGCTCCTCTCAGTCGGCTGACGCTGTCCTTGTCCCCGCACCGGTATTTATAGCTTGGATTACCGAAAGCACCAGCTCTCCAGCCTTCCAGCATCTATGCTAGCCTCTTCCAACTGATTCTGCATGTTGCGGCAAACACGGTGACTTTAAAAGCCGGAGTGGTCCTCTCTTCCTTGACTGAAACCCTGAGATGCTTCTCGTTCCCCTAGGATGAAGGCGATGTCCTCAAGGAGCCCCCAAGCCCTGCGAGGTGTGGCTCGGCCCCGAGCTCCTGCCTGACTCTGCTCCACTCCCCTACTCCCTGGAAGGTGCAAGCTCCGTGCCACCCGGGGCCTTTACAGACACAGTGTGTCCCTCTGGCCAGAACGCTCCTCTCACTCCAGGCCCGCCTACCTACCTGCCGAGGGCTTCTCAGTCTTTATGTCTCCACCTTAACACCAGGGAAGCCTTCCCGGGATCCCAGACTAGGATGTATGACACAGCCCGGGTTCGATTCTCCCATCTGTTCCTGAATTTCTCCCTAAGGCTTCCCACAAATACCTTTAAACCTTCCTCTCCTGGTTTATCTAATCCCTCCCTTCCCTGCTCTACCATCAACTGCCTGGAAGCAAGAACCGTGCTGGTCTCGGATTCCCTGCTGGATCTCCGGCACCCGGTGCCGAGCCTAGCACATAACAGGTGCTCGGTGATCTCTTGGCGTTCAGATGAAGGAACGAGTAATGAAATCCCTTCAGACTTTCCACCTTTAAAATGTTTTTGAAGCGTATGTCTCTAAAGGTTGCTGTTTGCGGGGGGGTGGGGGGGAGCAATGGTTTTTTATTCATTGACGAGAGCTTGCGATAATCAAAGTAAGAACCCTCCGCTGTCGTCTGTGTGAACCAGAATTTCCTTTTGGTACGTCATATTCCGTACATTTTGTTTATTGCAAGCACCTAATGATAATAGCTCTTATATAATAATTAGTGTGAGCAGGCAGCACGCTATGGTGCTTTATGTACTACAACCTCACACGGCCCCATCGTGTGTAAGAATTTTCAGTGTCACCATTCCGCACATGAGAAACTGAGCCCAGAGGGGTTAAGTAAGCTGTCGAAAGTCACACAGCTACTATTAACGGAAGCAGGACCCTGTACTCTTAACCTCTATGCTGTTTATGAAGAAAGGCTTTTTTTTTTTTTTTTTTTTTTAAGCCCAGAGGAGGTAATGTTCAACCTGACTTTTAAAGAACAGGTGGAAATTAACCCGAGAAGGGGAGAATGAGAACCTTCAGGAAGGAGTGGCAGGCGGGAGACAGGAGCCCCGAGGGCACTGAACTCGGGGGGAGGAGGCCACGATGCACCCAGGCCACATCCTGAAGGGAAGAAAGGCGAAGTGAGAGCAGAGCTGGAGTCTTTAGTTTTGCAAAGGTGAGCAAGACTTATCCTGGCAGCCGAAGGGAGGATTTATAAAGAGGAGTGTTGTCAGAACAGCCACTCTGTGGATGAGTAAGCTTTCTTTCTTCCTGGCAAGGGTTATGATGAAATCATGGTAACATAAAGTTGCATGTGCCCGAATAGTAGATTTACTGTAAAAATCCAGCTTCACAGTTCTGGGAAATGCAATGTGTCAGGCTCTGAAGACAGGGGCTCCTGTGTGTTTCTGAGCTGTCATTTCCCCCTTTGTTTCCTCGTCAGAAGATACCGTAGGGTGGCTTCCTAGTAAGGGGTGAGGGGGGTGTCTCCCCACGGGGACCGTCACACGAATCGTTCCGGTCGCTGCCAACCCCGCGCCGTGCGGTGATGTCCCGCCGGATAAGGAATGGACTGTGCTTCTGGTTGTTCGGTATCCCAGCTACTCTTCTAGAAGAGGCAAATCCCGTAACAAGGGTCAGGGGCGTCCCTGGGGAAATCAGTCAGGGAGGATTTAATACATTGGCTTAATTTCTGCGACAGGACCAGCACGTGGGGCCTCATGCACAGCAGGGTTTAAACCCAGGTCCACGGAGTCTGGGGAGGCTAAGGGTAGAGTGTCCATGGCCTAGGCTGGGGCGGGGGAGGGACGGTTCACCCTCAATCACCTGTAAGCAAAATGTATACTGTTTTTGCAACCCTTCTACCCCCAACTGGGATTCGGTCACAGGGGGAATCGTAGGATTTCCGCTTTACGTACAGTTGTTTCCAAGATCCGAAACGCCATTTCTTGCTCACTGCACTTTCAAAACATTAGCGCTTATTAATTAATGCTTGAAAAAGAAGCCCAATTTTGTTTTTGTAAATGCTTTAATGAGTGCCTTTTACTGTCACCGGTGTCATTTGTAATCATATTTCTTTTTTTTCTTAATGTTTATTTATTTCTTTTTTGAGAGTGAGAGAGGGAACAAGCTTGGGAGGGGCGGAGAAAGAGAGAAAGAGAGAGAGAATCCCAAGCAGGCTCTGTGCTGTCAGAGTCAAGCCCGACATGAGGCTCAAGTTGATGAAATGTGAGATCATGACCTGAGCCGAAAGCAAGAGTCAGGCGTTTAACTGACCGAGCCACCCAGGCGCCCCCGTAATCATATTTCTTTCATTTTCATCTGCATAAACCCATTCTGAGAAGGCAGTTTGACCACCAGGATCCTAACGCAGAAGTGGTTAAGGACCCCCGAGCTAAAAGATGAAAACAGACCGGCTAGCTAGACTTTCTGATACTTTCTGGTGAACCAGGCATGAAATGACCCCACTCTCTGTCATCCTACAATGGTCACATTAGTCAACAGGGTTCCCAGGACTGGCTGCGCTTCTAAGAATGTCGTCTGCGCAGTAAACTTGTCTTTACATTTTTTGACCTTCTGAGCTACCCACGAGCATACATTTGCTCTTCCCTAGAGATGCCAGATTCAGAAAATAAAAATATAGGTCTCTTGGGGCGCCTGGATGGCTCAGTCGGTTGAGTATCTGACTTCAGCTCTGATCTTGATCCCTCGGTCTGTGAGTTCGAGCCCCGTGTCAGGCTCTGTGCTGGCGGCTCGGAGCCTGGAGCCTGCTTCGGATTCTGCGTCTTTCTCTCTCTGCCCCTCCCCGGCTCGTGCTCTGTCTCTCTCTCTCTCTCAAAAATAAACATTAACTTAAAAAAAATATGTCTCCTTTGTACTATATCTATATAGTACATATTTATGGATTTCAGATAAACAACAAATAATTTTAGTGTAAGTATATGTCAAATATTGCATGGGACATAGTTATAGTAGAAAATCATTGGTGGTCTGCCTGAAATTCATTTTTGACCGGGAATCTCCTATCCTACCTGGCAACCCCTAAAATCACCAAAATTGGGCTGCTAGTCCTCCAGCTAATTAACTATAGATGGTTAGAAAGTGTCTTCTTATACTGTTTACTGATGGAGATTAGTTAACTGCCAAGGGTCTCAGGCTTCGATTGGATGGAAAGGGATTTTGAAGTTTGAGATTTTCTTATTATCACTCAGTCACCATAAGCTCCTATGTTTTCAACTTTGCAACAGGCAGACAGCTCAGAAATATGACCATTCCTTCAAGTCATTTGACCACAATCCAAGAATTTGGGTATAAACTGTGTTCCCCTGAGAGCCTGTGATATCCAGTTTCTCTATCAGAGAAACGTGGTCAAAGTTTAAGCCGACAGTGAGACTGAATTTCAAAATCTTTTGACACTGATCCCATTGTTAAGTAACTAGGTTCCAAATCAAGCAAAAGCCCTAATTTCCTTTGTCTGGGACGAGATTCCAATTATGATAATGGTGTGCGTGGAAAACAACAAGGAGAAGAATTCCACTCTTGTGTCCAGGTGAATCACCCCCGAGGCCATTAATCATCAATTGATAGAGACCAACAATTCCAAATTTATTCTAAACAGAAGAAAAAGTAGTCAGCGTGCAGCCGGAAAAACAAGGCAGCCTGAAATCGGTATGTAGATTTACAACGTGATACGCTTTTTTATATCTCTATGCCTTCATTAGAGTAAAAATATTACATGTGTGAGGCGAGGAAAATGGGAGGGGTTAAAGGAGGGGTTAAAGGATCCAGAGTCTGAGGGAGTGAGAGACTCGTTAAGGGGCAAATCAACGCGAAATTTTGCAAACTATGTAATGATGCATTGTAACAACAACGAGGTGCTCTGCGAACAGTGCTGAGATGAAGGTTACGGAAAACGAACCGTCCTGGCTGGCTTCCCATTTTTTTTTTCCTTCCACTTTTAATGCTCCAGCCATGCTCAGTTTGAGTTTTATTAAACAGAATACACCAAATAAAAGATTTGTTTCTCTACGAGTACTGTCTGCAAAAGCAGACGCGTTCATTCTAATGTGTTCCAGGTTACGGTCAGACAAACCCAAACGCTCTGCATTCTATTCTCTTTGGCTAAAATCTGAAGGGGACCCTGTTGAGCCGCCTTCTCTGTGTTATGTTTGAGCTCATCCAGACAAGAATAGTGAGAATCCCCGAGTTAAAGAAATCTCTTCCCCGAAGAGAAAACCGGGGGCAGTGCGTTAGGGAGGCTAACGCAATACAATTCGTCTTGGTTGGTTGTTTTTTTTTTCCCCCCAGACATAAATTTTCCTGTTTTACCAGTCATTCCACAACAATGCACATCCAAGCCATGCTGTGATTAGAGGGGAGCGTATGCCTATTACCCAAGTTCTTCACATGTCGGAGCACGGAGAGACGAACGGTGGTAAACCAAAGGAAATTTCCATTTGCTTTTTAGCTGCTGCACTCTCTTACTCTATAGGAAAGTTAGCTGTTATTAAGTAATAACGTTCAGCTAAGTTGGTCACTTGTAACAACAGACAGATGTATAATGTTTTATTTAGGTTAGCCAGCTCTTTCACAAATAAAGGGCTGGAAATTAAACTGTCTTTGCAAAAATATTCTGCAAATGATACCTCTGCCTTATTCCAGTGCTCAGATTCTTTGCCATGGAAAATGGAAAATGAGTCTCCTGTTGAACCCTGTGTCTGTTTAAACTTGTTTTTGCCGAGCAGAGAAAGGTTGATGTTCTGTGGAATGAAAAAAATTAAAAAATGAATCTACATTGAGGGGTAAAGTGTATAACTATGCAAACCACATTTAGAGATGGAAAAGGATTTTTTTTTAGTACTTATGGAATTTGAAACAATAATAATGGAATGGAAACATAGGGAAAAGGCTAAGTATTTGACCACAGCGGCAAATTGGATCATTAGACACTCACATGCAATGCAAAATGCAGGATTTGTCTTTGAAGGAGTACTTGTTGCTTTTCCAATGGATAATAGGGCACAAGAAAGACCTCGTCAACCCACCAAGCCATTGCTGACAAGCTCTGGCCATATAATCCTTTGGGAAGTTGGATTCTTCTTAAGACCCAGGTTTTGGGGGCAGCGCCTGAGAGATTGGGATTCAGCAGCTGAAGTGTGAAACTTAATTGACATTTCATTTATTTTTTATTTTTTTATTAAATATAATTTATTGTCAGATTGGTTTCCATACAACACCCAGTGCTCATCCCAATAGGTGCCCTCCTCAATGCCCATCACCCACTTTCCCCTCTCCCCCACCCCCAACAACCCTTAGTTTGTTCTCAGTATTGAAGTCTCTTAAGGTTTGCTTCCCTCCCTCTCTGTTTATAACTTTTTTCCCCCCTCTTCCCTTCCCCCATGGTTCTGTTAAGTTTCTCAGGATCCACATAAGAGTGAAAACATATGGTATCTGTTTTTCCCGGCCTGACTGATTTCACTTAGCATAACACCCTCCGGTTCCATCCCGCGTTGCTACAAATGGCCGGATTTCATTCTTTCTCGTTGCCAAGTAGTATTCCATTGTGTATATGAACCACAATTCCTTTATCCATTCGTCGCTTAATTGATATTTCAAATGAACTTCCAAGTGATACTGATGCTGCAGCTTTTGGGGGGGTGGGGTGCAGATTCATCCTCTTCTACGGTACCGGTCTTCAGTGTCCATTGAGGTGAACAGCGCATCGCAAGAGATCTCATGGCGACGCAAACACCTGCCTGTAAGATGGATGGACAGGCACAAAGCCTTGCTTGCTTCCATCCTGTTTTCCCCCAGATACAAAGTGTAGGGTTTAAACTGAGTCCGCACTCCTCGGACTGTGCTAGAAATGCCGGGCATAGCTCAGCAGGACTTCTCAGACCCTGTAATACACAAACATGAGGGGTCCGTCTCCAGTGGGTAGAGATTGTGAGCTGTTTGGCTGTTTGGTAGGCAAAACTTCCCCCGCGTTATCTGAGCACAAATCCCTTTATTTGTGGCACGCCTGCACCACACGCTTGGGGGAAGGCTTAACAAAAGACTGCTAAGAACTTTCAGCTCCGACTCTTTCAACCATAGAGTCTAGGTTCCCTCCTTAGGCCCACGGCATTCTTGGCCCACGAACAGAATGACACCCACCATTCGGGGAAGAGACTTTGGGGAAACTTTCAATCAGTTGCTTTCCTTTTCCCCCAGATTCTCATTCCCACCCCTCCCCCAAGACAATGTACCTGAACTTCCGTCCCCTGGGACCCTTCTCCTGGTGATTGAAAACTCCACTGGGCAGCTACCATAATTGTATATTTAACTCCACTAACTTTCTCTTCGTTCTTACACCAAAGGGCCCATTCCTTTGTTTGAAAGCAACGAACGTTTGAGACAACCCAATTTATGTGCTTGGGAATTTCCTACATATTTTATGCAATTCATTAGGCTGTGCATAGTGTAGGTCACGCTCTCAAAGCGTAGTCTCAAGAGGAGTGGGGCCAGCATCACCTGGCAACTTATTAGAAATGCAGATTCTCAGGTTCCACTCTAGACCCGCTGAATCAGGAGCTTGGGGTGGGACGCAGCCATGTTTCCAGACCTCTGGGTGATCTGAGGCCCTCGGGAGCTAGAGACGTCATGGCGTAGAGACGAGAGGCTTGGAGCACAGGCTCAAGCAAACCACGTGCTGTATCCCAGTTTCCTAACCTGGAACCCTCAAATAATAGCAGTCCCTCTTTCAGAATCAATGACAGAGTTCAAATTAATATGTGACACCTCTATACGGCCTGACAGGGTATCAGCAATAAATCAACCATAGCTATGTATTCTGTAACGGATGCTCACATGTAGTGAGCAGAAACTTCCATTATGCTCCATGAATGTTCATCATGAGTAGAGATGCTCTTTGTGAGTTGAATTTGATGACCGAGGGCCACAGTGGCCACGTGAGAACATAGCTCTGGAGACAGGTCTAGTTTGCCAACAAGGTCCGCCATGAATGAACTCTGTGAACACGTGTCAATTACTTCAACTAAGCTTCGTTTCCTCCTTTAGAAAATCAAGAAAATACTTTCTTCATGAGGGAAAGGGAAGGATTGGATACAATACTGTCTGTCATTGCTTTGGAAGGTTCCTGGTTCCTTTTAAGTAGTCCCTTTCCCAAATGAAAGCTGTCTGTAATGATAACGTGTGTCTCTCATCACAGATTATTCAAAGCCTCATGAGGCTTTGAAGAACAAAGAGGCGGCCACAAAATGAGCAGCGGGCAAAAGTTTATTAGAATGTAAGATCAGAAAGGAGAATAGTAGGGAAGCTCTCTTTGCAGAGAGGCGACATTCGAAAGTGTGTGAGGGCTAGAGGCCAGGGTCCTTGTTTTGTAAGGTTCTGGTCAGCCCTCCCCCCGTTCTTCCCCCTGGTTCCTTCTCAGATTCTTTCCTCATTGGCCTGATAGCTCTAGGTGCTGGGGTGTCCGTTCCTGATTGGCTCTCATTGTACGAGGGGTGGTCTGTGGCCATACTTAGGTCTTTGGTCAAATTCCTGAGGGAAACCTGAGGGGGAGTAGGTGGGGTCTGTTCCATTCTTAAGAGGAACCTTACTCCTGAGGGGGCTTGCTGTGGTCAGACACTCCCAGCATTGTTCCAAAACAGGTGTTTTTCCCCGGGGACCTCAGGTCCTAGTCTTTCCCTCTCGGCCTACTGAATCCTGTCTCCTCCTGTCATACTAAGACACAAAAACTTACACTAGCTGTGTCCCTGTAGTCAGGCTTTCACTAGACTTTGCTTCAGTAACAATCAGTTCCAAGAATCCCGTGGCTTAGGCTACAAGAGATTTTTTTCTCACCCTTGTTGCAAGTTAGCCTTGGCTCAGCTGTAGCTGTAGCTCAGCCACTGGTGTCTCCCTTCTCCGATTCTCCAGAAGAAGGAGCAGCCCCATCCGAGACCCACCAGAGACCCTGCCAGGAATCCGTTGGCTGCCTCTGTTCGGGCAGGAGTTACTGAGGCTCACACTCCATTGGCTAGTGCAGTCACATGACCGCATCTGACACAAAAGGATGGAAACGGAGTCTCCATTTCCTACTCCCAGGGACAGACCCAGGGAAAGATTCGTTCTCGACGGACTCAGCCGAAAGGGACAGCACATAACTGGAAGCCACAATCAGCTACAACAACCAGTAGTCAACCACAGCTTTGTCGATTAGGATCCAAGTTCTTATCCTCAAAATATAGATCGAGACAGAGGAAACTCGGTGCAAATTTCCCATAGTCTCAACCGCCACTGCCCTTCAGATCCTTCAGATTCTTATGGAGGAGAAAGACCAATCATTCTTCCTAATCGCGCTCAGTTCTCAAGGGCCTGAGGGGAAAAATGGGCTTGCAGAATGAAGAGTCATTTCCCTGGCAGATAAGAACCAAAGAGCCACCCGTTGGGATCTGCTGGGAGTCAACTTTGTCCACCTTCTTCTTTCTCGGTAGACATGTCCATTGCTGAGACCACCTGGGAAAAGCCATGTGTGTCCTCAGCTGACATGGATGGAGTTGAGAACGGCGAGTCCTAGGCTGCTTTGGAGAGCGGGGAGGAATATGGCATGAGGCCAAA
Source organism: Lynx rufus (assembly GCF_022079265.1). Taxonomy (NCBI): domain Eukaryota; kingdom Metazoa; phylum Chordata; class Mammalia; order Carnivora; family Felidae; genus Lynx; species Lynx rufus. The sequence continues at coordinate 151,956,142 of NW_025814867.1, forward strand.
GCCAAAGGTCCCAGCACATGAATTTGAGTGGCCACAGTCACAGGATCCAAAGAGAGGATAGCCAAGCCTCACTGATTTTATTTTCAATTATTTTTAAACCTTTTGAGTTCAGTGAACCCCAAGCACATTCTTGTCGAGCATGTCTTTTTCTACTTACTAGTTAAAACCGTGGTTCCTTAAAGTGAAATTTAATCCAGGTATTTTGGATTCATAGTGAGGAGACAGATCATCCAAGAAATGTTTTGTTGGAAATATTTGATATCCAAGAAAGCTTTCAAAGCAACTTTTCCTATAAACAGGAACCTGTTTTGATAGAACTTAAGGTCAGATCCCCTTAAATCGCGGTTTTCGTCTGGAAATCCGAAGTTATGGTTTGATTTGGGGCCCATTCCCCTTGAAGGTATGCGACATCCCTTGAGTTGTGGTTGAGGGATCCCTGTTGCCTCCCTGTTTTGTTATCAGCTGCTTTTCTGTGGCTGAAAATCAGCTCTTTTTCTGCCCACCAGGGAATACAGAATGAAGTATCAGGACGGACAAATTGAAAACTCTCAAAGTTGGACTCAACGGAGTGCTAAGTTTTTAGAAGGAATCAGCGGTGGGCTACGTAGGAGGGGGAAAATCATTCCTTCATGCTTTAAAAAATCAGTACTTATCACCGGCCCACGAGGTGGATGGCACTCATCTACGAGCACGGTGGAGACTGGACATCTCTGGAAACTAACAACCTGATGTTCTCCCCGCCTGTGTGCAAGTGTTATTTTAGAACGTTCAGGGAGAGTGAGGGGATAAGGGTCTTCATCAAGGAGGGAAAAGCCCATCGCTCTCATTCCACCCGCATATCGCAGTGTGGTCGTTTTCAACTGTGCGCTCCTGGAACACCAGCGTCACCTGGGAGATTGTTGGATGCGCAGATTCTCGAGCTCCATCCCAAAGCTACTGAAACCGGAAACTCTGACCCCTCCAGGTGATTCTGACGCAGCTAAAGCTGGAGCACTTTCGTCAAGGTGGCAGAGAGGGCAGGCACGGGAGCTTCACAGGGGCACTACTGCCTCATGTCAGCTGTTGGGAACTTGGGTGAGTCGCTCAACCTCTTTGTGCCTCAGTTTCCTCCTCGTGGGACTAATGACGGCACCTGCCTCGTGGGCTTGGTGTGACGGTTAAGTACACGCGTGGAAAACACTGAGAACGATGGCTGGCACGTGGCTCCGTACTGTTATCTATGTTGATGATGATGTCTGTAATTTATCTGCAACTTTATTTTATTATTGCCCTTGTTATTATTCATCTGGATCTTTCCCACGTTGGGCCACTTCTAACTCTATTCGGACTCTCTTCGTGCTTATTACATGCATACCTGTTTCTTCTACTTGGTGGGTGGCTTTCTGGTCATTTATAGACTGACTTCTCTCTGATAGGACAGAGTGTTCCAGCTCACTGTGGCTGATTTCTTTGATCACCCATTCTTTTTTTTTTTTTTAATTTTTTTTTCAACGTTTATTTTTTTGGGGGGACAGAGAGAGACAGAGCATGAACAGGGGAGGGGCAGAGAGAGAGGGAGACACAGAATCTGAAACAGGCTCCGGGCTCTGAGCTGTCAGCCCAGACCCGATGCGGGGCTCGAACCCTACGGACCTCGAGATCATGACCTGAGCCAAAGTCAGGCTTAACTGACCGAGCCACCCAGGCGCCCCTGATCACCCATTCTTATAAGACCCGCTTTCTCTGCTGGCACTTTCTCCTCTCTGAGGAGGTGATGGGAACTCCCTCTAGTTTTCTCCATTCTCACTGTTTCGTCCTCAAGACTGGAAGTGTAGTTCGTCATATCACTAAATACCTTTTTCAATGTGCCCGCTGGCTAGTTCTGTCTCAAAAAATATGTTTTTCTTTCCTTTATCTCCAGAAAACAAACGCTACACACCATAAGCAATAAATGACTTCATTCCATGTGTGCGTTATTGGCTTGAAGTAGAGAGGGATGTTGACCTCTCCGTTCAGTAGTTTCAAGGACTACACTTTAGTAAAGATATCACCCTGCTAAGATTGCGTTCCCAGCCCACATGTCGGAACAAGATAACGAAAACCGGAGAAATATATACAATTTCCAGAGACTAAAGAAGACTCTAATGGTTTGTATGGAATATTGCCTGTTTGTGGGATGAGAAGAGGGGACGTTAGGGGAGCATATCTTGTATCACTCTTTCCATCCTTAGCTTTTGGAAACCGCTGTTGTTTCTTAACGCGTCAGAAGTGAAGCCAGGTAGATTGCAGAACCACTAGGGGAAAAATACCTAAGGCCGTGACATAAAATTATGTGGAATGAGTGTGTGTATGGACCCCGAAGTCAGTTTCGAGGACGACGTCTGCTGCAGAATACAATGCTGTCAGTTGGGCGCGCATGATGAAACGCGAATGGTGAAGCATACGGGTCAGATGGATGGGTGCAAAGGAGGAGACGCAGGATCTTCACAGATGACGGTTACGGGTGACAATAGGGGCAGTGATGAAGAGAGCGTAGTGAGAATCGAGTGTGCAAAGGGCCGTACGGGTCGGTAACCGGGGCCACTGACGTGAGGACGGGGTACGTCTGGTAACTGTTCACAGTACCCGGCGGCCCAGAGAGGAAGTGGGAGGCATACGGGTGCCCCTGCGTGTAAGACGGACAGAAAGGTGGGGAGGTCTGCAGACAGCTACCTTCGGAAGAAGCAATCCAGAAGAGAAGGATGCAAAAGAGCCTTTCGAAGTGCGAACACGTTACGTTACACTTTGGAGGTTGAAGGGGCACGTGTGGTGTATGGACAAGGGCTCCGGTCTAGTTTTTAAAGGCTTTGGACTTTGTTCTTTCTCCGCCGTGAGCCAGCTGTGTGATGAAGACCAGTCGCTCTGACCTCCCGGGTCGGTCTCCTCGTTTGAAAAATGTGTGTCAGACGCCTTGGGTTTGACAATCTTTTCAGCTCTGATGTTCTGTGACTCAACAGTAATAATGCATTTCCACAGGCGGTAAAAATATTCTAGACTCTTCCCTTCCAGTGCTCGGTGTTTACTTCCTCTGCACTTCCCCTTCCTGCCTCCCTGTTTGCTGGTCAGTTGAGAGTGGGCCTCAATGGGGGTGAGTTAACCCACTCTTTCCAGGGTGTTTTACTATTGAGCTCCTTCCACAGGGTGGGAATTCTGTAGGAAGGGCTGTGGTTGGGCCTTCGGTTTAATTCTTAAACCACTCCTTCGGCCTTTGGTCTACTCTGGGCACCTTGCCAGAATACCAGGGATTGGAAGGTGAACGCTAGGGCCCTAGCCCTGGGGCGGGGGGGGGGGGTATGGTTAAGGGTCAGTCTCACCGGGTCAGTCTCTTTGTAAACACCTGTGAACGCCACGCGTCCCTCTCTCTTTCAGGCAGAAGCAGCATCCCCTGGTAGCCAGGTGGGCGAAGGGGAGCGAGCACCTTCTACCTGCCTCGAAGAAGACGCCTTCTGACCTGCTGAGGGAGTGACCAGGTAGTAAACAGTCTGGGGGCACGGGGTGTTGAGAGGGAGGGAAGACGCGTTTACCCCGTGAGTGCGGCCCCCCCAGCTGCTCTTTCCCACAGAGAGGTGCTGAACCCAAGACCCCCCCCACTCCCCCAGAGGCCGTCGGTCGCGTTCCCCCTTTTAAGACCACCGATCTCGGATAGCTCTTGGTGTCGTCACCTCCAACACTAGATGGGCGGCAATGCAACAGAAGAGAGCTTTCCGCAGAAAGAGGGAAAAGATCCAGCTCATCCCAAGCCTGGCCCGTTGCCCCTTTTAAGGAGAGGTTAAAACAGAAGCTTCATGGCACTGCCTTCACGTACACAGGGCCAACCTCTCCAGAATCTGGCAGACAGCTGAGCTTGAGCTTGAGCTTGGAGCGCCGCTCATGCCCGCAGGACACTCGGGTGTCACTCACTCTTGAAAACTTAAGCCTCTGTTTTTATTCCAGTGGATGGAATGGCATGCACTTTCCCCTGGCAGTCTCTCTCTCTCTCTCTCTCTCTCTCTCCCTTTTGAAAGCGCACAGGGTGCATGTGTCTACTTGCACATAAGCTGCGTTTGTCTTACTGGTGCTCGTGTTTTGAGCGTGGCTATGCCTTCCGGCATGGCAGCATGGCGTTTTGTTTCCAAACTTTCGTTGGGGCCACTTTCCTCTTAGTTGACTGAGAAATGCCGCTGAGGGGCTGATAAAGCCGAAGCTCATCCTGTGTTTTCCTTCTAAATCGATCTCCAAATACGAGGAAGAGGCTGCAGCAAGAACAAGACATTCTGAATAGCTTAGGGCCCTTCTCTGCAGTGAAAATGAAAAGTAGCTTTCCTTCCCAAGGGGGGGGGGGAGAAAAAAAAAAGCATTTCGAGGGCCGCTCTGGAAGTGACACGCTCTTCATGAAACAGGAAAATTAAAAAGTGCAACCACTTACTGAATCCCCAACAAGTGTTAGCTGCTAATGGATGGTTTCACTTTCCTTGAAGGGGTTTGCCCAGAAGATTGCTTCCAAAACTTCTATGGAGACAGTGCTGCTCTAACAGCAAAGATTCCTGCATGAATCACAGACCACTGTATTCAGTTCCTTTTTAGACAGGGGGAGGGTTCCTTTATCCTCCAAATACCGGTGAGGTGGGAAAAACCCGTGCCGACCAGGTGGTGTTCTCCCGTACTCCCTCACATCTTTTTCAAGGAAGGTAGGGGTGATTTATTCCCGTCACCAGGCAGGTAGTATAAGATGCCGTGTGGCCTCACACCCAGCCTGTCCCTGTCTGTTGATGCAGAGGGGAGCGTTCCCTGGGACTTAGCACGGGAGCCTGACGTGTCTTCTAGGTGGGACTGTTCTGCCACGGCGTCGGATGCCTGTCCTTGCTTACTTGTTTAATTTTTGAAAGGAGGTTCCTATGATGGTTCTAGTTGGTTCTAAAGGAGTAATGCAGAAATTTGGGGCCATACCTAAATGTCATATCTAACGTGGGATTTTACAGCATTTTCCCAAGAATAACCAGCGTATCGACCGAGCTATTAAGAAAGTGTAATTATTCATTATGTGGTGGGTGTTGGTTGTTTGATAACTTAATGCTTTCCCACGTAATCACGAAGTAGGAGAGGTGAGGGGCGCCTCGGTGGCTCAGTCGGTTGAGCGTCCGACTTCAGCTCAGGTCACGATCTCGCGGTCCGTGAGTTCGAGCCCCGCGTCGGGCTCTGGGCTGATGGCCCAGAGCCTGGAGCCTGCTTCCGATTCTGTGTCTCCCTCTCTCTCTGCCCCTCCTCCGTTCATGCTCTGTCTCTCTCTCTGTCTCAAAAATAAATAAACGTTAAAAAAAATTAAAAAGAAAAAAAGAAGTAGGAGAGGTGATAGATTATAGATTATTCACTGGGTGGGGGTGGGGGTGGGGGGAGTGAATTTCTGTTGCAGAGAATGCCACACGAAAGGGTAAGTTTTTAAAAAGTTTATTGATATTACCCAAGTTTTAAAAATATGGAGTAATATTCTCCACTGCTGCATCAACACTGTCTTATAGATGGTATGTTTTAGTTATATCAGTACTGACCCTATGCTCAGTCAACTTATTTTTAAATTTTCCAGAATCGGAAATCTGTGGTAGCTGAGTATACACAAACATTCGTCATACTCTGTGGGGTAGACACATGTGTGTGTCATCTCACAACGAGAAGCTCAGCGTCGTTTTTGAGGGTGAGGCTTCGTTTTGGCAAACTTTCTGGTCATTATCTCATTTAACCAGCACACAAACTCTGAGGAGTAGGTTGTGTTCCCATTTTACAGATTAGGGAGCTGAGATCCAGAGAGACTGCATGGCGTGTCCCAGGTCACACAGCAAATAAATCGGAGTCAGCATTTAGCCCAGGTTTGCTTATCTCCAGATTCCATGCCCCTCACTCCACCCTACTGCCTTCCTCCAGAACTAGCAGACTAGTCTTGCCTTCCAAATTCTCCTTTCTTATATACGTCCGTATATATTCCTACATATTTCACCTGATTATCCTGTGTCTGTTTTCTGGGTGTCCTACCACCCGTGACAGTAATGGAACATCTTTCTTCGTCATCTCCTTAGGTGGTCCCAAGAGCCTGACAATGGACGCCGTTCACCTCGGCGTGTCCAGTGCTCCCCTTGTGAGGCAGCCTTCAGGAGGTGGACTCAAGACCAACAGGCCCCGAGTCATGTCCAAGAGTGGGCACAGCAATGTGCGAATTGACAAAGTGGATGGCATATACTTACTGTACCTTCAAGACTTGTGGACCACCGTCATCGACATGAAGTGGAGATACAAGCTCACCCTGTTTGCCGCCACGTTCGTGATGACGTGGTTCCTTTTTGGAGTGATCTACTACGCCATCGCGTTCATTCATGGGGACTTAGAGCCGAGCGAGGACGTTTCGAATCACACCCCCTGCATCATGAAGGTGGACTCTCTCACTGGGGCGTTTCTCTTTTCCCTGGAATCCCAGACGACCATTGGCTACGGAGTCCGTTCCATCACGGAGGAATGCCCTCATGCCATTTTCCTGTTGGTCGCTCAGCTGGTCATCACAACCTTGATTGAGATCTTCATCACAGGCACCTTTCTGGCCAAGATTGCCAGACCCAAAAAGCGGGCGGAGACCATCAAGTTCAGCCACTGCGCGGTCATCACCAAGCAGAACGGGAAGCTGTGTTTGGTGATCCAGGTGGCCAACATGAGGAAGAGCCTCCTGATCCAATGCCAGCTCTCTGGCAAGCTCCTGCAGACCCATGTCACCAAGGAGGGGGAGCGGATCCTGCTCAACCAAGCCACCGTCAAATTCCACGTGGACTCCTCTTCGGAGAGCCCCTTCCTCATTTTGCCCATGACATTCTACCACGTGCTGGATGAGACGAGCCCCCTGAGAGACCTCACGCCCCAAAACCTGAAGGAAAAGGAGTTTGAGCTCGTCGTCCTCCTCAATGCCACCGTGGAATCCACCAGCGCGGTCTGCCAGAGCCGCACGTCTTATATCCCAGAGGAGATCTACTGGGGCTTTGAATTTGTGCCTGTAGTTTCTCTCTCCAAGAACGGAAAGTACGTGGCTGATTTCAGTCAGTTCGAACAGATCCGAAAGAGCCCAGATTGCACCTTTTACTGTGCGGATTCTGAGAAGCAGAAACTTGAGGAGAAGTACAGGCAGGAGGAGCAGAGGGAAAGGGAGCTGAGAACTCTTTTGTTACAACAGAGCAACGTCTGATGTCAGTGAACGCCCCGGGTTGAACCCTGGGAGCCCTTTCTGCGTCCGAGCTCCCTTAGAATGCAGAGGTCACCGTGAAAACGTGAAGGTGTGGATTCACCCTAAAAAGCTGCACACACATACAAAATCACCCCCCGTCCCTTGGATCTAGTGCCTAAGCAATCATCGCCACGTTTGAGGAGTTCCTTTTCCAATGCTTTGTCTGCAGCGAACTCTCAAAATTCGTATTTCCTAAAATGGGGCTACATTTTCACAAACTTGGTGTAGGGCAATTGAAATAATGTCCTGCTGGGTGGACAGATAGTTAGCAATGCTGGTATTGAAAGGAAGTGCATTTCTACACAGGATATCAGCCATCATATAAGGTATTTATTCAAAACAATTATCAAAGACGTTATGGCCGAGAGTTGAAATGTGGTTCGGTATTCCTTTATACCATTGCTTTAAAGCACCCTCTTCTTTTCAAGGAGAGAAAATGCTATATATACAACGGAAGCTACTGATAATACCTAAAAAGGGGCAAGGGACTCTGTGCTCACAAAAATCATAGTTCCGTTTTTGCCTTTCTTCGTTGGATTGAATTGTAGGAGTGAAATTGATCAAACCAGGGGTAAACAGTTGAGAAAACATACACAAATGGACTTGATGCTATTAATTTTTGGTCGGTATGTACTGCTATTTTCTATTCAACACCAGCAACATCAGCACCATCTGGGAGCTTATTAGCAATATAGGCTCTCAGGCCCCATCCGGACTTAGAGAATCAGAGGCTGTCCCTTAACAAGACCTCCAAGTGATTTGTATACAAACGGAAGTCTGAAAAATGTCCACTCTGAAAGTTTTCAAGGGAACTTTCTGAAGCCACGGGACCCCATGGGTCCCAAACCCATTTGGCCCCCGGACCCGTCCTTCTTTCTTCAGCTTGTTATCATGGGCCAATATTTTTGTCAGCCGTCTCCTTCCTCATCTGCAAAGGAAGTGCCATTGATATTCCAAGATTGAAAAAGTTACTTGAGAGGAACGGCTGTCATGCTAAAGCACATGTTTGTTGACTCTAGTTAGCACAAAAGAAAATGAAGCCACATTACAATCAGAAACTTGCTCAGATGTTGAAGTCCACAGGGTTGGATGGGGCCATGAAGAACACAAGGGGTGAGGATAATGAATTCGTATACAGATGACTCCTTGGGGCATGAACTTTGGTAATCTTATAATGTGTAAAGAATGCCCCCAGCATTTAAATAAATCTCATGCAACTGAGTCTTACAGGGGTAACATTTTGCTCTTGGCAGAATCTAGGGGCCAGGAACCACATTTCTTTGGGGCAAAGAATATACGTGGGGCCGGGACTAGCTAAATGTGCCACAGGTGAATTCTCATTTCATTCAAACTGGGGTCAGTTTGTGTATTCACTCAAGAAGAATGTGACTGTAAGCGGGGAGGCACTGTGTAGACATACACATGAGCCCACATATATGTACACACATGGACACATGCACGCACGCACGCACGCACATCCTGGCTTTTCAAGCATAATTGTGGAAACGATCAATGAAAGATGTTTGCATCATTGCAAACATGTTGAGAGCCAGTCCTCAACAAATATGCTCATAGACGTTTTATTCTATAAAGATGGGGACACTGGGGCTTAGAAGAAAAAGGGAAAGCAATCTGGATTCGGGTTATCGGGGAAATGACGACACGGATTACAGCAAATCCGGCCCTATCTTCAGGCTACCACATTTTCAAATGTCCTTCCACGTAAGAGAAGATGTGGCTCACACATCTGACTGGGGGCTGAACACTTAATGCAGATGTAAGAATAACGGGGGTAAAGTTAGTGATAGAGGGGGTTTAAAGAACAATCTCAATGTACAAGAGGCTTTTCTTTTATTATTCAGGAATTGTTTTTTCTCTTTCTGTTCATAATTTAATGGCAGATTGTTTTAGATCTTTATTCTCTTAATGAAATTGCATATACAGACATTAGCCCTTTTAGTTATTTTATGTTTTTTTTTATTGTATATTGTGGTGTAATCGACAGGAAAATAATGCCACGGGCATGTTTACAGGTTTTCTATTGCACTATTAAATTCTCTTCATGGTATTTACATCAGTGCTAATTTAAATGTGATTAAGGTGAGGAATCCTGCATACTTGCGTAGTATTTGGTATATTGATGGAGCATGAGATGGAGAAATCTTTTGTATGTCCATTGAGCTTATCTATTTCAGCCAAATCTGAAAGACTTGGTCATCTGATCTTTTGCACTACCCGAAGCAGCATCCCCAAAGCCAATACTGGTTCAAGTCGATAAATCATATAGTAATACGATATTTTGTAAATAGTTCTATACTTATATCTGGTTGAAACTTAGCATTTCCCAAGCACACTTACTTATTATTACTTGGTGCACAGCACTCTGGTGTTAACAAACTAACCAAAGATGTAGGTGGCAAACTTATTTGATTATATCTGGACGGTCTTTTGACTGAAACCGATTCATGCTCAACACCCAACTGAGAAGAAATCGAGCTAATGCAACGTTTTTGACCCAAAAAGCCTTCTGCGTTTTGGAACATGTCCAATGCATCAGGCCTTCTCGGTGAGACCATTCCAAACTGTCACGTTCCCTTTGAAAAATCACAAAGCCAATAGCGGCAAATCAGTGTAATCTGATTTATTTTAGTAAGAAAATATATTGTACTTGCTTGGTACCTGGTAGCCAATGGTCCCAGACAGCAGAGCCGAGATTCACTCACTGACGCTCCTCAGAAGCCACTTTTGGAGACGGGGTAGAGACACACATTGGTTTGCTTTCCCATTCAGGGGGAAATCACAGCACCAGATGAGACTCCAGAAATCTAAAGTAACTGGCTAAAAGTGAAAAATGCCATGAATAAGGGGATCAGGTATTGAGATGAAATTAAACGATGATTCATTTGCTTTTTCTTTAAATTTTCAATTTTAATTGATGGCGATTTTGATGCCATTAAATGCAAATTAAGAAATATTAAAAAAGTGACACTTCTACTCCTGTATTATTCTTTTGTCCTTGCCTGGATCCTTTGAACTTATGTCATCTGGAGAAAGAAGGAAAGAGAGACAAAAAACATAGAAGACCCTAGGTCTTTGCTTTGGTAGCTCAGTCAAAGGTCATCATCCTCAGGCTTGGGTTTGTCACTGTGGTCAAAGTGTTGACATTTGACCGTGTGGTTGACAGTCTGGGATGGTGTTTTTTAAAATGAAACGCTAGCATTTCGAGTCTCAATTTCCATGTTCTGTGGTGCGCACTTGAATTGCAGCATTTGACTCTGGATACAGTCAAGATGCACTTCATTTTCTTCCTCCTGGAAGACACACTTGAAAGACTAAAGTTTGACATCTCACACTCCTCCTTGATTATTTGCATTTAACGCTCTGTGAACTTCAGTTTATCTTGAATCAGAATCCGTTGCCCACCCCAACTTGGGCCTGCAGGCAGTGATTTTCCTAGCCTTTAAGAGACACTGATGAATGAAGTCCAACTCTTTCCTGAAGCTTTCCACTAAATACTTACTGAAGAAGAAACAGAAGGCGGAAATGAGGTGTTAGCCACTTGACTTCATCTTCCTCCTCTGTCAGTTCTGCTGAGCTCAGTTTGCTTTCCACTTAATTTGTGCTTCACTGGCTGTTTTTCATCTTTGCTATCTACTCTATCAAGTCAACTTATTCTGTGGGTTAAAAAGAATTGATTCGGGAGGCACCTGGGTGGCTCAGTCAGTTGAGCATCTGACTTCGGCTCAGGTCATGATCTCACAGTTCGTGAGTTCAAACCCTGCATCAGGCTCCACGCTGACATCTTGGAGCCTGGAGCCTGTTTCAGGTTCTCGTCTCCTCTCTCTCTGCCCCCTCCCCTGCTCACGCTCTGTCTCTGTTCCTCTCTCTCAAAAATAAACATTAAACTTTTTTTTTAATAATTGATTCAAATTAGTAATTTGTGAACATTTAGATGGCCAATATTTGGGAACAGGAATTTTTATTTTTCTGTTGGCATTTGCTGGTGTATAAAAAATAGAAGACTGGGATGCCTGGGGGACTCAGTTAAGCGTCTGACCCTTGGTTTCAGCTTAGGTCATGATCTCACGGTTTTATGAGTTCAAGCCCCACGTCGCACTCTGTGCTGGCAGTGTGGCGACTGCTTGGGACTCTCTCTCCCTCGCTCTTTACCCCTCCCCCACTCATGCTGTCTCTTTCTGTCTCTGTCTCAAAATAAATAAATAAAACTTTAAAAAAAAATAGAAGACCAAGGAACAGCTGATAATTGCAGTTGATAGCTAATTCCTAATTAAATTACAATAATTGATTGTGGAAGTCAATGGACATAATTGATATAGGAGTACAAAAGCCAAAGATATCGTATGGATAGGTAAATGCCATAGAACTCTGAGTAGTAATAATCATACCAGAGTGAGGAATGCTAGGCATGCTGTGTCTACAGAACATGTCTTGTATTTAATGATTTTTTTTTTGTCCTACATCCTGCATGGACTTTATTAAGATGCTCTAAGTGTTCAGGGGCACCTGGGTAGCTCAGTCACTTAAGCATCTGACCCTTGATTTCCATTCAGGTCATGATCTCAAAGTACATGCGTTGAAGCCCCAAATGTGGCTCTGTGCTGACAGCCCAGAGCCCGCTTGGGATTCTCTCTATCCCTCTCTGTCTGCCCTCCCTCACTCATGCTCTCTCTCTCTTTCTCTCAAAATAAATAAATAAATAAATAATAACTTTTAAAAAAGATGCTCTAAGTGTCCTGTATTCACTTTTTTCCAAAAAACTTACAAAATCACACAACCAATTAGAGAAACATTTCAAATTCAACTGGATGTCTTGCATATTTATTTGCTAAATTTGACAGTCCTGCAGAGAGTATTCACATAATCCCAAACTATGCCCATCTCTAGAAGGGCCCTTCACTTAGAAGCTACGGTTTTCATACAGCAGGCAGTAAAGAAAGGGAGTGTTCCAGAAGGGTATTCTCTTGGCTTGCCCCCTTAGTAAGAGTACATTTCAGCAAAACACAAAGGGTCAGTGATACATTCCGTGTGGCACAGAACAGCATGTTCTTCGAGGCTATCAAGGAAGGGCCTAGGATGATGGCTTCAAAGTCCTCTGCCACATGGTGGACAGGAATCCTAGTTCCCAAGCCCGTGCCAGAGAATCAGACCTATGGTTAGGGTGGATTCTCAACAAGCACTGGGGGGGGGGGGGTGTGGAGGAGGGGAGGCAAAGCCAAAGACACGGAAGTCGGCATCAAAGTTCATCCCCAAGCTTTTTCTCAGCAGGCCCATCTGATGATGGTCTTCACTCACCATGGTCTCCTCTTCATTCAAGGCCAAACCGTGTCTAGCATCCAGGCACACCCACACCCTGAGGACACCCAATTTCATCCCTCAAAAATATTCAAGTAAAGGTAGAACCCGCCCGGAGTTAGACTCAAAGGGGGTGCCTGGGTGGCTCAGTTGGTTAAGCATCTGACCTCGGCTCAGATCATGATGTCATGGTTCATGAGCTTGAGCTCCGCGTCGGGCTCTGTGCTGACAGCTCGGAGCCTGGAGCCTGCTTCGGATTCTGTGTCTCCCTCTCTCTCTGCCGCTCCCCTATTCGCCCTATGTCTTTCAAAAATAAATAAAACGTTAAAAAAATTTTAAAATATTAGACTCGAAGGAAGCTACCACAATTGATTAAAGGGTACTTATCGTCTAAAAAAAAAAAAAAATCAGAAGTTGTTGACTCTGAACTAAGAAATGTGACCCCTTAGCTTGTAACTACTATTATTGTGATATTGCAAATGTCCTTAATATAATGGAAAAAGTAAAAAGCTTCCAAGAAGGTGATTGGGAAGTTCAAAGGAGGGATTTTTTTAAAATTCACTGTAATTTAACTTTATTCTTTCATCTTTAATCAAATCTTAATATTAAGGATGTTGTATGAAATCAAATCACTACAGGAAGTATGACTGTATCAGGGACTTTTTACAAAAACAAACTTCCAGATCGCAAGAGGAAGCTGTGTTTGTGTGCGGACACAGAGTATTAAATAGCAGTTGGGACAGGAAGACAGGATAACAGCCAACTTGGATCTATTTTGGAAGAATTATTTCTGTAGGGTGTCATGGAATTATAAGTTACAAAAAGTGTGTTTCACTCTGGTAAACAGACAGCTCCATTCCAAAAGGACCCATTCCAAGACACCACTTAATCAAATTCACGAGAATGTTATGGAGAGCAAAAATCCCCAATGACCTGCGGATTTTACAAGCAAACAGTCCCACGACTCATAAACCCTGACCGTGTGTGCGAAGCAAAATTTTGATCAGGCCTCAGTGTCCTGCTACATGCAGCGTTATGTCTGCTGCACCGTGTCACAGGACGCCAGTCCTTGCTTGTCAGTGACTTTGGAGCCGCTCTCGTGCTTGGATTTGCCTAAGCAGCATCGTGACTCCCAAGATCCCAATCGATCCCAAGATCGGGTTGCTACTGGTGGGTGTTAATATAGGTATACTATGTGACCACCAAGCCCAATCAACCTCTGACCGATCAGTAATTGTTCTTGGCATACGTCCCTTTATGTTCTAAAAAGCCACACACCTATGTGTCGAGCCATTTCTTGCTTTCGTAAGTATCTCCTCCTCTTCCTGTTTACGTGTGGAATCCCTCTCATCTGTGAGACAATAGCAAATCCAATAAGGCTAATTTTATAGTCTTGAGCTTTTTAAAAAATTATTTTTATTTCGTTGGAATGGAAACAGCGTTACAGGAGTGCTCTGATGGAGAGGGACCTAGTATTCCCTTGGAGAGCTCAGCGGCTGCTACCAATGATAGTAACTACAATAATTTGGGAGTTGGTCCTAAGACCTTGTTAAGATGTTGTTATCTGCCAGGGCCTGAAAGAATGTATTTTTCTTCCTTTTTACTCAAAGAAAACAAGATGAAGGGTCTATCTCATCTCTTTCTTTTGCCTTGATGCTCTAGTGATCATTTCGTTTTCATCAATGATTAAAGATCAAGTAACTATTTAACAACATCCTTTCTGCACCTCAACCCTTACCAAAGTCCCTTATGTTTCGTTGCTCTTCTGCTTTGATGGATTAAAAGAAAGAAAACACGTAGTTACATAACCCTTAAAGGCACAACGATTTAAAGTCCACACGGCAGAGACGTGCACGGAAGCCATCTTCCTGGAAGTGCCTTGCTGGGGAAACCACGCACACGTACAACGAAGGAACAGGTGCGGTCCTAAGCCTGCGACAGGTGTCTCTTTTGGAACCTTCCCTTGTGGAGTTTTGGCTCCTTCACTGCCACCTTCTCGGTGGTGGCAAGACTGTTCGTTGCGTGAGAATGTGACTTAGAAATTAAAAAAAGACTAGCGCATATAGTAAGAAGTCAACTTTGAGAAGGCTGTTTGGGAAAGAAAACAAAATGTTTCCCAGAAAGCGCACAGTATTTTGGAACACAGTAATGAGGCTCGGGAGAAGGAAATATTTTATTAATTTTAATTTGCGCTGATACGTATTTTTTTTCCTAACCCTTTGTTTCAAGAATCTCCTTGTCTTTGTGGGATCACCTTGGCCCAGAACCAAGCTATCCGTGTCCAAGCCATAAGATAGTTTTGCCTTCACCACACCACATCCCTGGGGCGGTGAAGATAGACATTTGTCACAGCAGCACGGGAAGCCTTGCTCCTGGGCTGAAAACAAGGCCTCCTGGCAGCTGTGATCTCTCTTCTCAAAAATCCTTGCTTTTGGTAATCTGCCTTCAAAACTGTCAGGCCAACAAGTTTAATGGTTTAATTTTCCGTGCAAAAGTCCACATTCTTCTCAGGAGATTTGTATTCATTTGAAATTTTTCCCCCAAATTTTCTATATCTTTGCTTGGATTTAACAGTTCCATCGCAGGACTCAGCGCGTAGTATATTTGAGTGTCCCAAAGGTCTTTTCACCAGTCTCAGGGGCCACCGTCTGTATTTCTTGGTTTGCCTCTACTGAGTCTGTCACAAACTCTTGCCCTTGGCAGGTACACCTTCCTATAAACTCTGTTTACGTGTGATTTAAAGATCTACCACAGGGGCGCCTGGGTGGCTCATTCTGTTAAGCGTCCAGCTTCAGCTCAGGTGGCGATCTCGCGGTTCACGCGTTCGAGCCCCGCATTGGGCTCTGTGCTGACAGCTCAGAGCCTGGACCCTGCTTCGGATTCCGTGTCTCCCTCTCTCTCTGACCCTCCCCCATTCATGCTCTGTCTCTCTTTCCTTCAAAAATAAATAAACATTAAAAAATTTTTGAAAGGATCTTCCACACGTCTGCTGCAACTACGGCCTCACAGTTTTACAGCAACACAGAATAATGCATGTTTTTCTTTACCCACCCCCACCATGAATATGGCTGACCTACTATGTTGCCCGCATGCTTCTTCTGCTCGTACAACCACACACATACATGCCTCAGGACTTCTGGCCACACCTTGAATTTGCAGAGAAGAAACCATCCTACACTCGTAGGGCTCTGAATACTTCAACAACTTTGAACATTTAATAGCGTGCTGCAGACCTGGGGAAGGAGGTAGCACGTGTCTGGTTACCTGTACTTTCCAGAAGACTCGACGGTTCACTGAGGTTCAGTGTCTCACCCTGTGTGACCTCGCAGGCCAGCACAGTAGCCTATACTTTTCCTTTTTGCTCCTAAATTTACAGCATGGAATGTCCTTATGGAGCTGATTTCTATGTGACCTAGGTCAACATGGGATCATCCAGGGCGTGCATGAGGCTGGGAGTCTGGGTGAATTCCATGATGGCCCTAACATGTTGCAAGGGGCCTATGATTCAGGAGCTGAGCACCCGGGATAAGGATCTAGAAGGCAGAAGTGACATTCAGCAATCATCCTGGAAGGAAAGGGCAGAGCGGTACGAATGCCCCTTGCCAAGACAGAAGCAGAATCCACACCGCTGCTGCTCATCTAAGTAGGGACCAGCAGTCAACCGAAGAAGAGATAGATGTGGGGGGCGGCCAGGATCAAGAAATCCTGGAAGAAGGTTGTGGTAACCCAGCAAATCTACCTTGTTTGGTTCAAAGTTCCTTACATGCATTATGACTGCATCGTATCTCCTTAACACAGGTAAACATTGTTAGGATTCCCCATTTTACAGAAGACAAAACCGAGGCTCAGAGAAATTAAGGAACTTGTCCAAAGTTACACAGCCAGTAAGTGACAGAGCCAGGAGTAAAACCCAGGACGGACCCAAGTGAAAGTCTGTCTTCTTCCCCGGGCTCTAGCCTGCATCCCGGGTGGGCGTCCGAAGGAGCGTAAGGGATTTAGTGGTTGATGTTCTCGGAGCAAACAAAGCTGCATTTGCTTGGCCCTCGAGTGTTTTTGCCAAGTGAAAACACAAGCATGGTTGAGTTGCTGTGTCACCACAGACCTGGCCCATGAGTGCAAAATTAATGCTGAGCCACAGCAGCACAAATATGGATTTTGCCTGAGTGTTGCCCGCTGGGGATGGGGCGGTACATTTCCTACTGATTGTTTGGCTGGGCTCTGGAGACATGAGTCGTAAGGATTGATACTGGGAACTTCAGTGAAACTCTCAGGTAGGCGATCACTTCAAGGTCTTGGCCAGTCAAGCAAAAGGCAGAGAGTTTTGTAGAGAGAAGCAAACACCACAGAATCAGCAGAACTCTCTGGAACCGGATACTAAGTTTATGGGGCCTATTGAGGACAAGCGAGTGGTCCCTGCACCCTGCTGTGATAGTGACCAGGGACGGAGTGGAAGTGATCAAGAAAAGCTAGAAACACGGACAAAGGTCACAAGGGAATCTCTGGAAGCTGACTGTGGAAGGCGGTTCTGATGGATGGGTCCCGACACCATTTCATGGGCAAATGGGAGGCAAGGGCAGTATGAATCCACAACAGAGGATGAGATCAAAGAGGTGAAGTTTCGGGAGTAGGCCTCCAGTCCTAGGGAGTCCAAATCAGAAGCAGAGCCCTGTCCCTAGGAGGGAGTCAGTGAAGAAGAAAAGCAAGGCAAATCTTATTTCTAGAGGAAAAAAAAAAAAAACAACCCTGAGGTTGGAACTCCACCACAAAGAGGCTGGCTAAGGTAGGAATGGAACCGGGCAAAATATCGTGGCTTCCTCCCTGGAAAGAAGGGTTCGCAGTGAGCAGGGCCTAAGTCGAGGTGGACTTGGTGAGGACCCAATGGCCCGTTGCCTCTTTCCTTTCCCTGAGTAGGAGTCAGAGCTGGAAATCAGAGCTCCTGCCTCAGGGCTCCCTAAGCAAAGCTTAGGAGGCCAGGAGGCAAGCACACCCTTCTAGACATGGTGTGTCGTTTATTGAAAGAAAACGTGGTTCCTCGCTTCGCTTAATATTTACTCAGCCTAGCCAGACACTTTAATAAACACGTGATTACCAAGCCACATCCTCTGGAGTTCTGTGATTGCCACGTTAGTGTGTGTCTTTCCCTTTTAAGCACACACGTCGTGTTGAATTAGGGACCACGTAATGAGCTCATCTTGATTTGATTACTTTGGTAAAGACCTTATTTTCAAATAAGGTCACATTCTGAGCTTCCAAGAGTTAGGACCTCCACGTAGCTTTTTGACAGGACAATTCACCCTACAACTATTCTTTCCTACCTTCTTCATTGCCAGCTTGTGCACACTCAACCCTCTTCCTATCCTTCTTCTTGGAAGAGGTAAAGGCTCCCTTCAGTAATAGTGACTGTCCTGAATTTCCCAGTCCTGCAGAATGGACAGACAAAGCAGACCTCTAGCAGATGTTCCCTTGTGATTTGGGAATCTATGGCAGGGGACACTCCTAGACGCTCCTTCTGAGAGGGTTTCTGGTTCTCAGTGCAGAGAACCAAGAGTCTTCTTCCTGGGAATTCTCTCCATTGCTTCATACAAAGGAAGGCTTTTTTGACACTGGTTTTCAAATGGTCAGAGGCTAGCTGTAGTCATATTAATCATATACTGGGTTTACATAACATAAGTTAATCATATACTGGGCTCCCCATCATCCCAACTGCTATCACAAAGAGCTTGCTGATTTCCCAAGACTTGGAAGTACTTGACATGTAGGTGCATTTCATAATTCTGTGTCTGTCATTTTTGGCGTTTTGTGTCTCCTACTACAAAGGTTAGGAAAAACTCTTCTTTTAATCAAGGCATGCTTCATGGAGGAGGTTCTGCAAGGACTGCCCTTTAGATGCTGAGGGACGCCTGCTGGGTTCCCACACTTGCATCATTTTGCTGAATCTGGTGGCATCACATGTTTATGAGAATGAGGCTCTTGTATATTGTTTTCATCCCCAAGTCGTCTCTCCCCCAGCACTGGAAACCTGAGACCCAACCTTGCTTCTCCCACCTTCCCTCCACCAGCATGTAATCCATTGCCAGTCCCTGCCCGCAGGACCCCTGACGGGGCTCCCATTCTGCTGCTCTGCTCTTCACTTGGGCTGCCATTGTCCCTTATCTGGTTTTTCTGAAAAGTTTCACACTGACTGTACTGTCTCTAGTCTTCTTCCCTTCCAATCCACCCCTCATGATGTGCCCAGAGTGGTTGTCTAGAACTGATGACATTAAGATCTGGTGGGATTATGCCCTCACACCAAACCTGACTCTTCAAAAAGGCCAAGTGTCCTAACATGGCATTGATGGCTTTCTGAGATCTGGTTCCTGATAACCTTCTCCCTCGTCATCCCTGTGCTTTGGGTTCTATCTTCAAACATCCTGAAACATTTGCAAATCCCTGAATGCTTCTCCAGCCTCTAGGCTTTGGGTTATGCTTCCCCCTCCGTCTGGGATTTCCCTGGCCAAGTCCTGCTAGGTCTGCTGACAGCTTTGTACAAATGGCTTTCTTGAAAATATCTATGATATCTCAGATGAGGGCTCCTGACCACGCTATTGACTTCCCATAAGGCATAGTTCTCACCCCTCAGAGGCTTCCCTGATGCATGACTGAGCTTACAACGCCTCTAGATAACAGTCCACAACTTCCCAGCTGTATCTCCAGAGCCAGGCCTTGCAAATGAGCAGTTCCCATCCTTGGTTCACTTCTGTAACTGACTCAACACTGGTTCTTCTGATAAAACTAGGTGGGGTGTGAGGTAAGATAGTGAGACATTTGCCTGGGGTACTAAATGTAAGGGGTGCTAAAAAGCCAAGTAATCAAGACAAATATTTTGAAGCAGTGTTTTTTAAAATTAAAAATCAATGCAAGAAATCCATGATGAACAAACTCAAAAATTTAAATAAAGATATAGGATCAATAAGAATGCTCAAAGGAAAATCTATAACTTCAGGTCTTTATTTTAAAGAAGAAAAGCCTAAAATCAGTGATTTAAGCTCCAGCCTCAAGAAGTGAGAAAAAGAATAAATGCAAGGAAGGAAATGATAGAAATCAATGAAATAAAAAAATACACAAACAATAGTTCTGCTTGAGGTAACAATTTTAAGCTCCTACAGATAGAAGCTATATAGCTTCTGGGAGAAAATGCATAAAATCAACTTCCCAAGGATTCTACAGAGTGAACAGGAGCAAGTAAGCTCTTAAGAAGCATTGAAACTCACAGGAAGCAGCAAGCATGGGGGACGCTCCCTTCTCTGTAGCTTTGCCCTAA
The DNA here is from genome assembly GCF_022079265.1 of Lynx rufus. Taxonomy (NCBI): domain Eukaryota; kingdom Metazoa; phylum Chordata; class Mammalia; order Carnivora; family Felidae; genus Lynx; species Lynx rufus. Next base: position 151,976,007 of record NW_025814867.1, read on the forward strand.
GGCAATTGCAGTCATGGTGTCATAAGTCAACTAAAACTCCAATGAAAAGTCACCATTATTCTGGCTCTGGAGAAAAGGGAAGGTGCCCGGGACAACCAGGGTTACTGGAGGGTGGCAAAAATCTAAGAAAGGAGGGAACATGGAGTGGGAATCCCTAATTCTGTGCATAAACTCTAGAAAAATCTGTGGGTGACCACTGAACCGTTCACACACAGGACAGACTGCAAAGTCCAAACTGAGAATACAGGCACTGCATACACACAGGTGAGATCAAGTTGGAAGTTTAACCCTAACCAAGTTATTGCCCGTTAAAAGAAAAAACATAAGCACACTTCATAAGAAGAACATAGAATTCGGAGTCTCTACTATATGCCCTTGACAATATTCAGGATACAGTCCAAAATTAAACAACATATGAAGAATCAGAAAAACGTGACCTAGACTCAAGAGAAAAGACAATTAACAGAGGTTGACCCTGAGATGACAGTCGTTAAAACTGCTCGATGAGGTAGAGAAAATACAATGGTGATGAATGAAAAAATAAAGAAATCTCACTAGTGATATAGAATACATAATTGTATATAAGCCAATCTGAAATTTTGGAACTGAAAAAATAAAATATCTGAAATAACAAATTTGCTAATGGGTTCAATAGCGGAATGGAAGTGAAAGGGGAAAGGATGGGTCAACTTGAATATAAATCAGTAGAATTATCTAAAGAACAGAGAGAAAAAAGTTAACATAGGCCAGGGAACTGTGGGATAATGTGAAATGCCTAATGTACCAGCAAGCAGAGACCCAGTCATTGCATTTTAGTCATTACCCAAATAAAATGAAAATGTATATCCACTCAAAGACACACATCATTGCTAATAGCAGCTTTATTTGTAATAGCCAGAAAATCCGTGAACAGCCTAAATGTTCATCAATGGGTGAGTGGGTAACAAAATGTGATCTACCTATATAATGGCATACAAGAGAAATCAATGATCTACTGATGAAGACAATATCGTTGGATCTCAAAGTCATGTTATAATGAGCAAACGAAACCACATAAAGAGAATACATACTGATTTATTCCCTATCAAATTCTAAAACATTCCAAATAATCTATATTAACAGAAAACTAATCTGACGTTAACCAGCCTGGTCAAGGATGGAGAAACAGAAAGTAAACGGGCATGAAGAAACTCTTGGGGGCGATGGACATGTTCAGAATTTTTGTTTTGGTGACGGTGCATAGTCTATCTACCTCAAAACTAAGTCCTAGAGATCTGCCGTATGACCTAGTATATGTAACTAACAGTACACCATCATAACATTTAACATCTACAATATGTTAAGAGTTTAGATCTCATGTTAAGTGATCTTACAAAAAAAGAAAACTCCATGAAATAGAACATCGGGAAACTTTTGGAAATAATGCATATGTTTAGAACTTTGGTTGTGGTGATGGAATCATGGGTATGTGCACATGTCCAAACTCACAAAGATGTACGCATGTAATAGGTTCTGTTTTTGTACGTCAATTATACCTCAACAAGCTAAACGCGCACGTGCACACACACACACACACACACCCAGGACAATTTAAATGAATGCAGTTATCGTATCTTAATTTTACCACAATAAATCAGATTAAAGAATTGGTGTTTATGCTAACCACTAGGGAGCTAGTTAAAATGAAAGTTCTGGTTCTCTAGACTTGGGATGGGTCCCAAGATTCTGCGTTTGTCACAAGCTCCCGGCAGATGCCCAAGCTGCTAGTCCAAGTTCCACACTTAGGGAGCCTGGGACCACAGGACTTAATCTAGAGAAGATGTAGCAGAGGCGAATTTTATAGCCTCCTGGCGTGTGTGGTTAACATCACCTCTCCCATTCTTAGAGAGCTGTGGTATGTCCCACAACTTCTCCTATACAGTCTTATCAACCTGTGAGACTCTAATGGCAATAACAATCCCATCTGGCATTTACGAAGCACATCCTAAGTGTTGGATACTGTTCTCACAGCTGTACAGGAATTTACCCGTTTAATCCTCAATGCCAAGGCAGGTACTATTATTATCCTATAACAGGAAACGTCAAAACCAAAGCACAGAGAGTCTAAAGGACTTGCCCAAGATCATTAGCTGATGCCCAGAAGAGGCAGACTCAGCCCTAGTCATCACGCCCGTGACATTGTGCTCTGCGTCGTCTCAGAAGAATGATCATCTCCCAAGTGTGACAGGTTCTGGCCTGAAAGAAAGTCAGAGCTGCTGACCTGTGTGAAGAACCTTCCCACTTTGTCATTCTTTACGGAGAGCGTTATTGTTTCAACATCAAATATTTATTGAGCACTTGCCGTGTGTCGGGCTTTATCCACAAGATGGCGGCAATCTTGCCACATTCTCCCGGAGTTATGGCATCCATTGGCAGTCTGCTTGTTAAACAGTTTGCTGAGGATGCCAACCGCATTCCTTACCCTCCTTCCGTTCTCCTGGTTTTGGTGTTGTGTCAGAGCAGAATTTGTGCCACCCTTTTCCCTAGTGTCTCCTCGTAACAGAGCCCAGCCTGTGGGAGGGCCATGATATGAGCCTCTGGGGACTTGGGCTACCCTTTTGATCCCTGCTATCAAGGGAATGGAGTGTTGATCAGATCTCCCTGCTGTAATGGAGCTCCTAAGTGAGATAGAAGGCAGGGAAACCTCTGGAATTTCTTCCTGGTGACCCCTCAAACAGTTACATCCAGTCAGTTTCTAGGGCCGGAGCTGACACCCTGGGCTCATTACCCATCCTCCGAGAAGTCTCATGATTGTAAATGTTGAAAACCTCCTATTTTCCTGTTGTCTCAATATCCCCACAAGTAGGCTGCAAGCACCCCACCCCAACAACCAGGTGCAGCGGGGTGATAAGGCTGGCCCCTGCCGCAAGTTCCCCTCCTTGCCCTCTTGGACCGTGACCTAGTGACATTCAAATGCACCAGTAAAATCCCCGCATGTTTTTGCTGGTCTACTCCGCCCGACTTCACTAAAGGCCCTTGCCTGTGGTGTCACCCCCTCTTGGCTCCCTGCCCGCCTGGTGGAGCCCACCCCCTGGGTGTTCCGCCCAGGTGGCTGCTGTGTGCTGAGCCACGCCAGGCCTCCCTCCTCCAGGACCTGCAAGTATAATCAATCCCGTTTACTTTCATATGCCTCTCTGTTGTGTTATTCTGTGTCCACCCAGATCCATCACCAAAGAAACCTGTCTTAAGTAACGTAACTATTCCATACAATACACGGTTACCTCTCCCGGACTGAGGGTAAGAGGGTTCCAGGTCCCGGGGTGAGCCTCTAGCTCATCTAGCAGCAAAGCTTGCGGAAGTTGGGAGCTGAGCACGGCGTCCAAGGACATCTGTGTGATGCATTGACCGTGTCTAGGACAGCACGGGAGCCTTTCAGGGCAGCCGGAAGGAGGAGTTTCCTGAAGGGCGAGGCTGTTGATGGTAAGAACGGATTAGCAAGTTACTCCAAACTGTAGATCTTCCCTGAGGAAGGGACCCGGACTACTGACCTCTCCAAGCCCTCAGGGATCTAGAAGTCTACCTCAGAGAGTTTCGAGCGTGTCAGGATTTTGTGGGTTCCACAGAGCGGAACATCAGCCGCCAGAGAAGCCGATCCAAGGAGACGTTGGCCAGGCCCACCTCCCAGCTGAGGACACGGCTTAAAAACAGCCTGGGCAGCTTCCTGGTAGTCTCGTCGCTCTTACAGAACAGTTATTTTGGTGAGCTGAGTGTAAATGAGCGAGAAACACACGGATTTAATTTCCCTTGAAATTAGGGATGGGTGAGCCCAGCCACAGTTTGGAATTACTGAATGTCTCAAACTGTTTTGCTCAAGTGCTTTGGGTTCAGAAAAACCAAACCCGTGGTTCTGCACAGCCTGTTTCTCCTCATCTGAGCCTTCTCGTATTTTAAAGAGGATCTGATCTGTATGTTTCAACTTCTTCACACCGCACTCACCAAGATGTTCAGTAAGATTTCTCGGAAGCCTGAGAAATACGTCGTAGCTTTTATTTTCAAACACCTTCCGTAGGAAAAGGAAACAGTGGAGAAGTTTGGGAAAACGCTATGCCAGGAAATGTGGGTTCGGGTTAAAGTTCACACTTTCGGGCCGTTCTAGGACCCAGAATCACACGCCTATTCGGTACACGGTCATAACGTGCTAAAGGAGTGTATCCAAACTGCCTTGGAAAGTGCAGGGGAAGGTGGGTAAGTTCAATAAGGGTAAGCTCTGGGGAGGCCGGAAAGTGTGGTGTTGGATTCCAGCTGTCAGGCTGCGTATCCCTCGCAGCCGTAATAGAACGGAGCAGAACTAAGGCATCCTAACGTCACCCATCTGCATGGATCTCCACCATTCTCCAGGAAGCTCTTTGTTTTATAAGACATGGGATAAAGGGGCTGCTTATGGGCTGCTTTGGGGCGGATGGATGACCAGAGGTGGTGAGAGAACTGTGTCTCAGGAGGTAGGCGTAGAGAAGGAGGAATGCAGCGCCCCCTTTTCTTCAGAGATGTGGCGCCAACCAAAGACTCACAGGCGAGTTCTAGAGAGCTCTTTTCGCCTGAAGCTCAGCTTGAGGTTCCAGAAGACCGAGTAAGACACAAAGGGGAGAGAGGCAATTGTCTCCCTTCTTATGGAACAGTCTGTCTGCCTTCTGTTGGAAGCACAGTAACTCACCAAACCCTAATGGACCCACCTCTGTTTATAGTGGCACGGGGCCGATCATGAAGTCCTGGACGCCGCCCAGCAAAAGAAAGGAAGGAAATAGCAGATTCCTTGGGTACCTGATAAAGTTGGTCTCAGGTGCCTGGGGGATGCCAATTTGTGGTGGGGACTTTATACAGGAAACAATAAAAGTAACTGACAAAATCCAGAGAATCAGAGAACAAGGTTTCTTCTGGTTACCACGTCCCCATTTCAATATCCAAGCTGGGGTCTGAAGACCAAAAACAGATTACATACCTCTTTAAAACTGTATTTGTTCTGGCTTTGAAATTAGAAGACCCCAACAGGGCCACGTGGCAGTGACAATAGCAGTCGTCAACGTCCTTGGACTCCCCAACATGTCTCAGTCTCCTTTATAGCGGAGTTGAGGACACGTGACTGGTTCTGGCCAACAGAGTACCATTATGAATGATGTATATCCTTTTCTGACCTTTCTGGTTGTTAATTCATCTGTCCCTTCCTTCTCTTTGCTCAGGGATCTGGGACCACAGATGGCTTAGGCACACTGGACTTCTTGCAAAGGAGGACGAAGCCTTGATTCTGAGAAGTTACTGGGATTTGTGGGCGGGAGAAGCTTGTTTGTTATGGTGGCTGGTGTTAGCTACCCTGACACAAGCTGTAACTTTTGAGTTTCTGACTTAAGATGCGTCATTACGATGCCCTGATGTTAATAAAACTGGTGATGTCACGCCAGAGTCTCAGAAGTTTTCGAAAATGCACTGGTGCCTTCTATTAGTTTTCTCGTGTCACATAACAAATCACCTTGAGAGGGGGAGGTTTATAGCAACAAGAGTTTATGACCTCAACGTGTTTGACGGTCAGGAATGTGGGAGTGGCTTAGTTCCGTGGTTCTGACTCCAAGGGTCTCATGCGGTTGGGGGGCAAGGTAGTGGCAGAAACGGCAATCACGCGAAGGCTCATTTGGGCCTGGAGAAGATGCCGTTGATGGGAGCACTCCAGTTTTCACCAGTTATTGGCTGCAGTTCTCACTCGCTCACCACGCAGGCCTCTGCAGAGTGACCCGCATGGCGCGGAGGCTGGCGTCTTCCAGGGAGAGTGATCCAAGAGGGAAAGCAAGCAAGAAGCCATGATGCCTTCACTTGCTCTGCCTCTGACGTGGCCCTCTGTCACTTGTGGTTCGTTTCCCCGTTCACAAGCAGTGAGTCACTAAGTCCAGGCCACACTCAAGAAGAGGGGAATAAGCGTGGCATTTTCAGGAGAGTGTCAAAGAATCGGTGAACATATTTTAGACCACACACACCCCGTCACTTGCGAACAAAGCCAATGGGGATGGAGCCATGGGTTTTACATAAGGTTGCAGGGGAAGGGCTTCAATGAGCCATCACAGATCAGGCTCATGGAGCGTAATGGTGTGACGACTTCTTCCTTGCTGTATTTCCTGGTCTCGTGAGGAAAGCAAGGGAGCTGAAGCCATTCTAGTCAAACTAAGTAGACCGGGCCCTCACCTGAAGCTGCCTACTGAGACTCCAAGGTGAGCATAGAGGCCTTGCTGGTCATTGGCTCCTGTGAATTACAAGCTGCCTTTGGCATGATTCTCACGAAGCAGGGGCCCTGGCCGTGTAGGCAGGTAGAGGGGCAGCATCCCTCTGACATAACTACCACTGCCAACCTTCCCGGTTTGCCTGGTGGGGTACAGCCTGCCGCTTGCTGGTCCAAACTCTGGGAGTCCGCGTGGGAGGAAGAGGATAGGATAGATAGAATAGGAGGAAAGGCTTCCTTCTGCACAAAACATGGCGGGCAGGTGAAGCTGGCCTTGGCTTAAGCCAAATGGCAGGAAATAGCACCAACACTGGAAATACTAGCTCCGTCTTCCACCTTTCCTCCTATATCCACAGGGTCTATGGAAGTATGCCTTACGTCATGAGCACTTTGTTGAATATACTTTTGTTCATTGAATGGCACAGCACTCATCCTGGAAGAGAATGTTCTATGTCTGTTAGGTTGCTGGTGTCAGACACTTCATCATCCTGGGCAAACTGGTTGCAGGCTTGCACGCTGGGGAAAGGGTGGTGAGTGCCTACATAGGGATCACATTGGGATTTAATCCACTTCTGTTGTGGCCTGTCCTTGGCTGAGCCCACTGTGGGATCTGCACCCAAAGTTGGGGCAAAGGCCAGAGATGAAGGCACAGTCAAGCCACACCTTCTCAGGCTGATGGCGTTTCAGCAGCCAGATACCATACTCTGCTTCGGCAGCCATAGAAAGCAGCCACTAGAGATAGCTGGTGAGTGTGGTCAAGCTGGCTGTGCTCCATTAGTCTGCCAGGCCCTGGGAGCTACTGGCAACCACAAGAAGGGGCTATCTCTTTAGATCCCCCCGCCCCCCACCAGATTAGGCACTAACGTCAGGCTCTGGGACCATTTCAGCACTCCTTCTGAGCTGTCATCAGTGAGGTTGTGAAGTCCTCCAGCCTCAAGGGACAAGAGTGGAGTTTGGTGCCCTCCCTCTAGAAACAGACAGATAAAGAGCCAGGGAAAAATGAACTTCCTTCTCATCTGGGCACGGGTAGCCCTCGTGGTTAGAGTGTGAGACACCAAACTGACGAAGAAAGACATCCCGATTAGAGTTACAGTTTTATTTTAGCTTGAAAAAGACACTGTTTGTTTGTTTGAATATCAAGAGGAGAAAAAAACAGAGTGTGATGTCACAGAAGCCAAGGTCACTGTCAACAGTCTCAAATGCCACTGAAAAGCCAAGAAAATGAGGGTCAAACAGCTTCCATTGACTTCACTCTCTTGGAACTCACTGATGATCCCCGGAGAACGGTTTTGGTAAAGTAAATAATAGGTGAGGTGGGTTGAATAGAAAGTTAAGATTAGGAAATGAAACCAATGAGTGTAGATACTTTCAAGAAGTTAGTGCTATAAAGAAGACCGGAGAAAGCTGAACAGGTGAGAATTGGACAGGTTGTTGAGGGAAGATTTTGTTTTATTTGTTTGTTTGCTTGCTTATAATTTCTTTTCCTTTTTTCCTTATGTAAATGTGTATGTGTGTAAAGCCAGTATTTTGAATATGATTTAAAATGTCTATGTCTGTTTTCAATCAACTGAGTTTTGTTTTGTTTTATACTTTTTGAATTTCTTCACCTGTTTCTCATACTCTATACTCTGTTTCTGCCTCTGGAAACCACCAGTCTGTTCTCTATATCTATGAGTTTGTTCTTTGTTTTGATTTGGTTTGTTTTGAAGAGTTCTACATCTGAGAGATATCGTCAAGTCTTTGTGTTTCCCTCTCTAACTTATTTCAGTTAACGTAATGTCCTTAATGTTCCTCCAAAGGACACACAGTCTGAAAGTGAAAGAATGGGAAAAGATTTTCCATGCAAATGGAAACCAAAAGAAAGCTGAATAGACTACAATGATTTTAAAATAAAGCTTGTAATAAGAGACGAAGGTTAGGTGTTACACAGTGATAAAGGGGTCAATCGAACACCAGTGTGTAACATTTATAAATATTTATGCACTCAACATAGGATCACTTAAATATATAAAACGAATATTATAACAGACCTAAAGAAGGAAACTGACAGCAATACAATAATAATCGGGGACTTTAATACCCCACTTACATCAATGTAGACATCATCCAAACAGAAAAGCAATAAGGAAACATGGCCTTAAATGCACACTAGACCAGATGGACTTAACAGATATATATAGAACGTTCCACCCAAAAGCAACAGAATACATATCCTTCTCAAGTGCACACAGGACATACTCCAGGATAGATCAGATGTTCGGCCACAAGATAAGTCTTAATAAATTTAAGAGGATTGAAATCACATCAAACATCTTTTCTGCCAACAACGATATGAAACCAGAAATTAATTACACAAAGAAAACTTGAAAAATCACAAATAGGTAGAGATGAAACCACGTGCTACCCAACAACAAAGGGTCAAAGAAGAATTCAAAAAGGAAATCGAAAAATACCTCGACGCAAGTGAAAATGGAAACATAACATACTAGAATTTGTTAGATGCAGCAAAAGCAGTTCTGAGAGGGAAGCTCATAGAAACAAGAAAAGTCTCAAATAAGCAACCTAATTTTATACCTCAAGGAACTAGAAAAAGAAGAATAAATGAAGCCCAAAGTTAGTAGAAGGAAGTAAATAACGACGATAAGAGCAGAAGAAAATGAAATAGAGACTAAAAAGACAAGAGAGAAGAGTGTGTGTGTGTGTGTGTGTGTGTGTGTGTGGGTGTGGGTGTGTGTTTAATAGTTTCTCCTTGTTCCTTTTTTTCTTGCTTTCTTCATTTGTGGTTTGATGACTTTCTTTAATGGTATTCTTATATTCCTTTCTCTCTATATTTACTATAGATTTTGGCTTTGTGGTTACCATGAGGCTTACGTGGAAGCAACTATTAACAGACCTAAAGGAAGAAATTGACCATAGCGGGAACTTTCATACCCCACCTTCATCAGTGGATAAGGCTCGAGGATGTGATTGGCTTCCTTGAATAATTCTGTGGGCTGGCGGATGACTGAATGAAACCTACTACTCGCAGATAAGCAAGAATTGCATCTGGTCCACTTGATAAGAAATATTACCTGCTTAGGAGGACCCTATCAGCAGGAACAGAATGGAGGAATGATGAGGCATTGGGCCATTTGGGGCTCTCCTGATTTGAACTGATTTTTTAAATGTTTATTTTATTTTTGAGGGAAAGACAGAGACAGACCGCGAGCAGGGGAGGGGCAGAGAGAGAAGGAGACACAGAATCCGAAGCAGGATCCAGGCTCCGAGCTGTCAGCACAGAGCCCAACGCGGGGCTCGAACCCACAAGCCATGAGATCAAGCCCGATGCGAGGCTTGAATCCACAAGCCGTGAGATCACGACCTGAGCCAAAGTTGGACACTTTAACCAATTGAGCCACCCAGGCGCCCCTGAACAGATTTAAGGCAGCACATGACATTAAGCCTTAATTTTAGGCCTTATGCCACACACACTTCAAGTAGCTTCATCATCAAAACACTCCTACAAAATATCACCATTTTACAGACGGTGGATCTGAAACTCAGCAAAGTGTCCAGTGTTAGCCAGCTGGTAAGCAGGTGAGCTGGCGTTCAAATCTGTTTGTTAATCCCAGAGCCTGACCCCATAAACCATTGCTTCCAGGGCAGATGTAATCGTCCACCTTAGGAATGGACTGGGAGAGGGGACGAGAAAGAAAGAAGAAAGAAAGAAAGAAAGAAAGAAAGAAAGAAAGAAAGAAAGAAGAAAGAAGAGAGAAAGGAAGAAAGAAAGAAGAAAGAAAGAAAGAAAGAAAGAAAGAAAGAACATAAGCAAATACACCACATGCTACCCTCCCCCAAAAGCCATAAAGCTCCATTTAAACACAGTCTCTTCCTCTGCTCACCCACGATTTGACTTTTCCAGTCCCACACAACCTTCCCCAAGGCAGCTGGGTTAATAATACAGCCCCACTGACCGTTAGCAGCCAGACTCTACTTCAGATGTGCAACCTGGTACTTTAATCACTGGCCCCTGAAATGCATGCCTACAAGCCCAACTGCTCCGGACGCACTTCTGATTATACTGCCCTGGGGAAGAGAAATCGTCCAAGCAGATCAACCAGCTCCCAGGTGTTGCAAAGTCCCAAGCCAAAGATTGCCCCGAATTAGTCACCCTTCTGCACATGCATGTTGGGCATGCCAACGGGGCTTGGATTTCTAGAATAAATTCCTTAGCATTGAAAGGGATCTTAAATCTCATCCAATCCGGCCCCTTCGTTGCCCAGTTAAAGAAACAAAGCTTGAGTGGTACCCTCAAGGCCACAAACTGAGTCAGGGCAGGACCTGCTTGAATCCCTTTCTTAGACCCTTTACCGACCCCCTCCTCCTGTGAGCTCTCCCGCTATAGAGGTCAAAGAAGGCAGTTGCGCTCTTTTTCGAAGTCCCTTGCGGTTAGGGTGACCATTCGACGCAGACGTATCACGAGGGAATCTGCCGAGGGAATCCGGGAGAGAATTTTCCTCCCTGATAGAAGAAAAGAGGGAAGCAAAGAGAACTCTTTCCCTTCCCTGCTCACCTGTCTGGGGCTGAATTGTGCCCACCCCCCAAATTCTTATGCTGTAGTCCTACCCACCCACCCCACCCCCCTCCTACCATGGAAGGTGACAGCATTTGGAGGTATAGTCTTTAAAGTGGTAATCGAGTTAAAATGAGGACATTAGGGTGGCCCTAGACTAATATGACTGCTGTCCTTCTAAGAGGAGATTAGGACGCAGACACACACAAAGAGAAGATGATATGAGACGTAGAGAAGGGAACACGATGAGCCAAGGAGAGAAGACTCAGCAGAAACCTACCTGCCTGCTGACCTCTTGATCTCAGACCTCCAGCCCCTGAGTTGTGAGACTGTAAGTTTCTGTTGCTTAAGCGCCCCCCGCCCCGTCCCCCAGTCTGCGGAACTTTGCCATGGCAGCCGAAGGATGCTATACCCCAACCCCTGCCCCCTGGCTCCTATAAGAGCCCTTGAGGACACGATGCTCGAAGCCAGAGGAAGTGTCTTTCAACCATGAGGAGACTCTCAGAGCTGCGACACAGCAACCTGGCCCGAAGCTCTGCGTTTCTGAAAGTCCCCAGCCACGGATGTGCTGCTGGGGCACAGGCTACCTTTGGGCAGTGAGGCTGTAAGGCCCTCTTGGTCGGTGCCCTATTTGTTCAGCCTTCCGGCTCGCGGATCTGCTCTAACGTCATGCCCAGACTTCAATATGCTCGTGAGGTGTCATTCCTGGAGTTGGACTGTCCTGACATCTCAAGCAGGATCGCCGTCACACCTCAACTCCTACACCAAGCTCGTGACTTGCACTCTGCTTCCCTGGGTCCGGGGGTTACCCTTATCAATCACAACGTCACCCTCAAGCTTTCATGCTTTAGTCAAGTCCCGGAGAGCTTGATTTACGAGACAGAGTATTTGGATGGAGGCAACGTGGGGTCTATGGAGATTAGTTCAAAGTAGGGTACAGGGGTTCATGAAGCCACCGGGGGCCTCCCAGCAGGACCTTGGTCCTAGGATAGTCTATGTTATGTTATTGAGTCCCTGGGCCTGGAATCAATCGGGCCCTTTGTTCTAGCTGTGTCCTAACCCTGCCACGTGCTCAAAGCCTAAGCAGTCAGCTCACCAGGCTGCCTGCACCTCTGTCACCTGCCTGTGCCAGCCACCCCCTTCCCGCCCCTCCCTCCCACGAAGGAGCCGGCTGCCCGCTGAGAGCTCCGCCCCCCTTCACATACCAGCCTCACCCTTCGGGTGCCTCTTGTGACTCGCTTCCTTTCCTCACATCCCTGCCCCTCCTCCCTCCCGCTCTCCAGTCCCGAGCTTTCGCGCACCGGGCGCTCAAAGTCATCTTCTGCCTCCTAGGTTGTGCGGCGAATTCCTCTCCCAGCCTCTCTTAGTGCCTTTCACAGGCCTCTGGCTTAGACTATGCCCAAAGCCACGGTCGCTCCTTGTTTAAAACGTGTTTCTTTCCTCCCACGACCTGAGATCCTGAGGGCAGGAACTACCATTCATCTTTCTTCCACCCAAGCTTCTTTGGGGCCCTACCCTGTCCAACCGCCTCCCCAGGCACCCATGCAGCCCCAGAGGCCAGTGGGCACAGGCACTCACCTGTGTCGGGGATTTGTTCTTACTCGTTTCTTTGCTTTGGCCAACCTTCTGATCCCAGCAGCCGGAAGCTGTGATGTGACTAAGTAAAATGTGAAATCTCAGATTTATTAATCACTTCCAAGGTGCTGCACTCCCTGATAAGGATTTAATACACCCGTTTTATTAATTCTGATGACAGCTCTTATATACCTTGTATATAGGGTGTATGCTGTTTGTGTTCATGGTTCCCCGCTTTACAAATGCAGCACTGGAGTCTCAGGGTGGGTGATGGGAACATGGGAAGATTGCACAAGATCACACAGTCAGGAAGCGGTGACGCCAGAAGTCCAGAAAGAGAGCTCAAGGCAGTACCATCCCAATCCCGATTCTTTGCTGCCTTCTCGTTTTCACTGGCAGACAGGTTGGTGTGAAAGTGGGGGTTCCTTGTTCAAAGAGAGTGGACGACTGAAATCTCTGAGCTCAGTCTCCTCCTCCCTTCTCTCTGCCAAACTTTGGGTTTGTACTGAAGGATCCATGAGTCAATGTCAGCCTTCCATGAGCCCTGGCTTTCACATAGCCCTGGCAGGGAACACTCAGTCAGGGAACACTTTCCCATACTTGGAGGTCTTTACGTATGTAAATCTCATGCCGGCTCTTGTCCTAAGGTTGTGGTTTAGGTGTCTAATTGCGACTGTATTCAGATGATGTGTGTAGCATAAAATGTGCTTGAGCTCAGGACCCAGCTAGAGTAACGAGGGCCAAAAGTGGAGTCCCAGGTCATGTGCTCACACTGTGTGGGGGGCTACAGGCAGGTGCCAGGCAGACAGGAGGTTAGGCCCACCGCCCAGCTCAGCCTCAGGGGCAAGTCCATACCAGGGGTTTGCCTGGAGTGGTCTCCTACATAACACAGATGGTTCTGGAGACCAAGTCCCCCCGGGGGGCCCCAGGTGGCTCCAGGAGTTCTAGAATCTGTGACTCTGCACCCCACTTTGAACTGACTCTCCACGGTGCCCCAAATGTCTACCTCGCCATAAGTCCAGCTACCTGTGACTTGGGTAAGCCAGGGACCACAGGCAGTAGGCCAAGTTTTGCAACGCCCTTGGTGTATACAGGGCAGCACTTCTCAGAATTTTCTGAGTACCTCCAGCTATAAAGGACAACCCAGGACTGGAGGGATAGCTTGGAGTAGCCCCATAATGATCATGGAATGTCTTTGAAGTCTTGTATTTATCTTAATAATTGATGGGAGTTTTATGTCCCACTCCATAATATACTGATGTCTATTTTATATTAAATATAGAATTAGAGATTGCCCAGACCTTCAAAAAAATGTGCCCTGTGGTTTCGCGTTGCCTCAGTTGAGGGCTCTGTGCCCTGGGAGTAAAAATGCTCCCATTTGAAAGCAGGCTAATCTAAGACATTAACCTCATTGACTATTCCAGAACGCTGGCTCACTCTTGGGAAAACCACAGGCAGCCAGGGGCCCGAACTTAAGCAACATGCACATATGGTGAAACCAACCAGAGGGGAAAATTTCCAGGAGATATTTGCACATGAGCAATCATTTATTTTTTAGACATACATATATGTTGCAAGTATGGGCTCACCTTTCTTGTCCACAGGATCCCAGCCAAACCCACTATCTGGGTACTTCTAGAATGTTTGATCCACAAATCAGGAATCGCAAACAAAAGCAGTGCCATCTATCCTACACAGTGCCCACCCAGAAGCTCCTGGCCTGGAAGACAGTGGAATGGTCTCCTAAAGTTGAGCCGCTGACGTACAGATGACACGTGGCAGGGATAGGGTGCCATCATGCAGGATGTGGTACACCAACTAATGACCGTCCTATGGTGCTCTGTCTGAAACAGGTCCAACATCTGAGTCTGGGAACCAGAGGTTGGGAGTCAAATGGCCCTGCTCCCACCATCACTGCCGATGAGCCATTTAAGGAATTTGCACTTTGAAGTCCGTATGGTTTGAAGATTTCTGGGTCTAGAGGTCCGAGTTCCCAGAGTTGGGAAATGCTTCACAGGGGATATGAAGAACCTCGCTGAAACTTAAGCTACGGCTGCCATCAAGTAACGTCAGGCTCCTTATGCCGAGGGACGAGCAGGCAAAGAAAGGGGGTGTCATACTGCCAAGGGTAAGTCCTGATCTTTAAGAAATGATAGGCTGCTGCTACACAGCGGGCATAGAAAAAAAAGGCTTGGCCCTTGGGTAACAAAGTAGGGCATCTCTCAGTGCTCGTCCTCTCAGTTCCAATGATAAAAGAACAGAAACCATGACCTAAATGGGTATGGTACACAGGGACTCAGATTCGTCAGAGATGAGAATCTGGGTCATTCTATCAGGCGATCTGTCTACACCAGCAGAGCTGTAGCCGAGGAGGAGGGAATCTAGACCGGGCAGTGGATAAGGGGGGACAACACGTGTCAGTTCAATGATAGCCATTATCAGCCTCTCCCTCTGCTCACTGGTGTCTTCCTCACTTCCTTAGATGTAGATTTCCTCCAGAACACTCTCCAGTCAGCTTCTCCATCCAGCTCTCTGAGCGGTTCCAAAGTACGTATGCTAACATGGTACGCTTTCCTAAGATTTATCTGAGAGCGAATCTTCATTTGAAGAGTCTTTCCCCCTGTAAAAATTAGTGTCCCTCACCCACTTCAAATATTACTGTGGCTCATTGCCCTCAGCTGAAATACAGCTATGGCATCATAGAAAAGGAATATTTCAATGATTAAACGAACACCATTGAGCCATAGGGCTTCCTGTCTTTCCCTGTCTGATATTTCTGTTAATGGTGAAGTGTGTATTAGAAATGGCATATTTTGACTTATATTGTGATATTCTGAATACAGAACAGCCAAACAGTTCAGGTCATCGTCACTTGTTCTTAGATGTAAGCAGAACACTTTGTGGAATGAGCAAATTCTTCAAGCTACATTACATAAAATGTGCAGAGAAAATTTTTATGAGATTCCTGTTACAGTTGGTGGGCTTTCTTTAATAAAATAGTTAAAACTTATTAAGCCACATAACATGTATTCTAATCATAATCAATCATCATCTTACTTCACCTTATAGAATATTGTGCATTTGTCTTATTTATTGCCAAGAACTAGACTTGCTCAAACTTGTGATGAAAAACATTTAGGTGCTAACTTACAAATACACACCAGGGTGGACAGATTTTTCATCCTTCCTTTAAGGTGTATGTGAACATTGTGAAGTGTAGCTACAAATAGGAAAAAATAATGCCATTCATACCTGCCATGTTTTCAAGCGATTGGTAAAGAAGAAAGAAAGAAAGAAAGAAAGAAAGAAAGAAAGAAAGAAAGAAAAGAAAGAAAGAAGAAAGAAAGAAAGAAGAAAAGAAAGAAGAAAGAAAGAAAGAAAGAAAGAAAGAAAGAAGAAAGAAAGAAAGAAAGAAAGAAAGAAAGAAAGAAAGAAAAAGAAAGAAAGCAAGCTAAACCACATAATAGATATCCCTCCACATGGGGTGGGGAAGAAATGTCACCTCCCCCACAACATGACAGTCATACATTCTAGATTTTCGGGGTAATCCCAAATTCTACTCTTTTGATCTATTATCCTTAGAAGCCCGTGTAGTGCAGTGAGATAACTTGCCCTCTTTGGGAAAAGGGTATGGAACACATAGTCCTTATAGTAGCCACGCACCTTCTCTTCCAGCCTACAGAGCCTTGAAGCACAGAGGTTGTTGCGTCCTTGATTCCCTGGCCAGGTGTTCCTGGCTGGCCTTTCCCCAGCAGTTCCCAGCAGACCTGGTTCCTGGAAGTCATGCCTGTGTTTCGCTTCCAGGCCTATCTTTGCCCAGAGTTTCAAATTCCCCACCACAAACCTCTGTTCTTTCTCCCCAAGGACCCTCATCAGTTTTTGGAAAGGAGGGTTTCCCTTGCCCACTCCCGGTGCTTTAAGTCACAGCCAGCATCTTTGCCAGGGGGCCACCGGCCCACCCTGCTAACTAACCAACAACTCTGTTTTTGCTTCTGAGGAAAAGTGCCTCCCTCATGTGATCGTCAGAACCCAGCCAGAGGACGCATGAGGGCAGAGCCTGGACCAAGGGCCAAAGGCAACAAGCCCAAGCTGAGAACCGAGACATGAAGTCATCAACAGTCACTGCTGCTCCAAACACACCCTACGGTAGAGCCCGAGGTGACCATGGAGTGGCCAAGAGTCCCCATTCCCTTGATATAGCAAGGTCAAGAGTCCCAGCCTTGGAGAGGTCAATAGGCTTAGATGGCCACATCTGGTGTTCAGTCTTGACCCTTGCATCTTGACCCTTGACGTTGTACAAGTATTAAGCGTGAGAGGTCTTACGCTCGGATCTCCCATGTTCTCCACCAAAAGGTTTAAAGCTTGGTAGCTTTCAGAAAAGTGCACCCCATCGTTTGTGGCATCCATGTCTTCAATTAACTGCTATCTGCGGAACGATGCGTTAGCTCGGTGAGGGCAGGGACGTCCCTCTCCTTCATGATCTTATCCCCAATGCCTAGGTCACAGCTGCCCTGGCAGAAATCTTCAGCTCCTTATTACCAGGGTTGTGTCTCCCAATCTGCTACTCCCTGACCACCTCACTCTTTCTTACCCACCTGTACGACACGGGTTGGATCTCTTTCATTACCTTACTTCCCCAGTTGACCTCCAGATGCCATCAGGAGTATATGGACAGGTTCAGCCCGGGAGTCCCTGAGCTGGTAGGGAGGGAACAGTTCCTCTGCAACCACCTTCTCAAACTCTTTTTCATTTTGCCGCCTCAAACTCCGTCCCTTCCCCCGGATGATCAGAAAATAGAAACAGACTTTAGGTTTAAAAGGGTCTCTGTGAAGCACCAGGCCACCTGCTGAGATATTACATTCTCATCAAGATATTTAGAATCGCATTTATAACCCCAGAGTATTGGCCTTGCATTTCCTTGAGAGATGCTGACCTCATAAATGTCCCCAGAGCATGATAGTGGACTCGCGTTCAGAAGGTCTTTCACGAATGATGGGGATTGTATGAGGAGGAAAGAATCAGCCCCTTTAATCTGACAGTCTTGGTCACTTAGACTGTGAAACAATCCTTCTGCTCAGTCTTTCCCTCTTCTGAATAATCAAATAGTCCCTTCCACAGCCTCGGTGAATTCAAATGCAGCACATTTACCCAGTGAAAGAGGCCACGGATGACTTGGATGAGAACTGCCCTTTCCCACCCACGAATAACGGCCCCGCAGCCAGCGTAAGCTCTGGTGAGCACCGCGCCTGCCCCAGCGAGCCCAGAACAATTACTCCTGCTGACACCCTCCATCACTCTCTCTCCCCGGGACACTTCCTCTGTTATCAAGTAGAGCAAAGCCAGGAAAAAGTAAGTGAATCAAGTGTTTGCTTGGCTGTCGAGTGTCGATAAAATGTTGGCTTTTGTGTGGTTCTGGGCCGGGCATGCACTCCGTGAGCCAGCCACCCCCGGGGGACAAAGAGAGCCAAGGAGCAGGTGACGATCCTTAAACCGTGCCCAGTTCCGGGTTTTTAGCCCAGCGCCTGTTCACTTACCCCAGAAGGTCGACTCACAAGGGACTGTGTTTATGCTGAGTCTGTCCCGGGGTCACTTTGGCTGAGTGTGTCCACTGGTGCAGGTCCCACAGCAAGAAACTGAGCCCTAATGCCAAGAGAGATTAGAAGCCCGCTGGCAGGAAAGAACAGAGAGAGTGAAAAAGAGCAGTCCCAAGACATCTTTTGCAGATTGGGAGTGCACTCTGCTGAGACTGGAGCCTGACTTTCCAGAGAGGCAAAAAAAAAAAAAAAAAAAAAAAAAAAAAAAAGATCGTGATTCCTAGTATTACTAAAATTATCGTGATTATTATAATATTCATATATTAATAAACATCCACTGAGCTGTTTGCTCACATCTGCTGGTGTCTACACTTTTGGCTCCCTTGGGGCTCACTGGAGCAAATGTGACAAAAACTGGACTCTCTTTTTTTTTAATGTTTATTTATTTTTGAGAGAAAGAGAGGAGCAGAGAGAGAGAGGGGGAGACTGGATCTGAAGCAGGCTCTGTGCTGACCGCAGACAGCCCAACGTGGGGCTCGAACTCAGGAACCACGAGATCATGACCTGAGCCAAAGTCGCACGCCCCCAAACCTGGGCTCTTCTGACTCCAAAAGAAAGCAAATTATCACAAGTTTAAAGCCTGAGTAATCTAACTGGCCAATAAAAGGAATCTAGATATTTTCACAAAAAGTAAACCATCACACAAAAGGGGGATTCTCCCTGTGACCGATGCCTTCTCCCTAAAAACCGGAAGAGTGAAAAGCTCTGCGTGTTGAGAGACCCGTGCTCTCCTCCTGGTTCTGCCGGGAGTTGGTGCCGTGGCCTTGAGCATGGTACCGACCTCCGTATGTCCTCTCGGGCTCGAGAAGGAATTGATATCTGCTGTGCCTGCCTTGATATGAGAAATCAAGCACACGTGGAAACCCTTGAGAAGGACAAAGGGCCAAACAGAAGCAAGGTCCCAGGGGCATTGGTCCTACCACAGCCGGGCCTTGCGCGAGGATATGCGTCATGTAATTATTCGGCTTTGTGGGAATTATCTTCAAAAGAAAAGGAACTGTGGGCTGGAATATAAAGCCTCTGATGGAAAAGGGCAGGTAGGTTACTTTTGCTTTGGTTCCTTCCTTGGTTTTAATCCCTTAGGCCATGTAATCACTCTAGTGTCAGTTATCGCAGATCAAAAACCCGACGCGCTCAGACGCACGGCCGCCCCAGGATCATAGGCACGTATCATTAGAGACTCATCCAGGAAAAGTCCTCCCAGACTGATGAGTGACTAGAAAACATGGAAAGAGTAGAAGAAAGGGCAAAAACCATAGATGAGGCAGAAAAAGCAGGAGATGGGGACTAGCTGAGTAGACGTGATGATGCCCTGCCCAGACTCCCCTTCAGGGGAGGACGTATCGCTCCCAGCTGCCAGGATGGCTATCAGCCCTCCTTGGATGGCCTCAGTCACGGGGGGGTGGCCCACAACCAATGATGGGTGGAAGAGGGAGTATAAAGGCCCAGCATTTGGCCATTTTAGCTCCCAAGTTCTCCGCAGAGTCAGCCGAGGCTGCCTGTCCCGCACCGCAGCTCAGCTTCTCCCTCAGCCCACCCATGCTGTCCCACCCGTCCCTCCCACTGGGGGTGTCCATCCCAAGGGCACCTTTTCATCAACACCTACCCTAAACTCCAGGTCAGAGTGTTCTCCCAGACAACTCAAATTGTGACAACTAGGAAATAGAATGGATGGGCTTCTCCAAGACAAAGAAGCGAATGACAAGGGCAAGGGGCAGACCTCCTTCCTTTGTGCCATCATCACCTGTCCCTGTCTGGGTCTCTGCAGCAGCCAGGTGCTGGAGCGCAGCTAGGTTCCTCGGGCAGCTGCCTCACCCTAGCTCCGTCACTCACTAGCTGTACGATCTTGGATAGATCAACCTCCTGGGGCCTCTGTCTACCCATTGGCAAGCAGGGAGACTCCCCACCTCCCAGTTGAGTCATGGTGTGAGGGTCTGGTAGAGTAATGATGTGAATGAGCACAGGGAACCGTAACACTCCACCTGCTGGTGGCCATTTCTCTCTCCCCCAAGAAAAGATTGAGAAGTCAGTAGGAGCTTGAATACAATAGCCTGAAAGGATGAGTTTCTACTCTGCCCTTCAATTCCCACCCTGCAAGCTGATCGTAGAGAAGAGTGGATGTCTAGAAGTGATGGGGGGCATGATTTTCTCATTAAACTCTCACAGTAGGGTAATCTTGAGTCCCTGCTACCTGTCGCGCATTAGGCCAGTCTCTCGTGCTGTTCACATGGGGGGCGTAACATTACCGAAAATCCCTCACACAAATAAAAGCCTCCCACATGGAAAGGAGCCAAGTAAGAGGAGTCACAGAAGGTCTCCACTAAGAAGTGGCATTTGAACTGAGAAACAAATGATGGGTAGGAGTTATGTTGACAAGGAAGGGAGGGAAGGTGGTTCCTAGTCTGATTAAATGCGAGTGCAAAGGAGTCCCCGTGGCAAGGGGGCCAGTGAGCACGAGGTCTGGAAGCCTGGGGGTGAGGCCGTGGAGGCAGGGGAGTGAGTGGTGGGGCCGGGCTGTAGAGGTGAGCGAGAACCACACGGGGCAATTCCTGGCGGGTGAGTTAAAGACCATCATCTTTATCCTAAAGCGCGATGACGAGCCATACGATCAATTTACGTGGAGCATTCAAACGAGTGTTCTGGCCGCACAGGGAAGGACAGATGAGAGGAGGCCAGAGCGGGTAATAGTAACGACAGCCGGCACGGAGTGATTTAGTACGTGTCTGGCGTACTCACCAGTGTTTAATTGGAGTGCAGGCACCCGACGAAGCAGGTACTGTTTTGATCCTTATTTTAACTACGAAGAAACTAAACCACGGACAGAACACATAGCTAGTGTTCCAACCGGGCTATCTGGCTGCGAAGTCACATACTTAACGACTACCCAACACGATCTTACGGGTAGACCAGATGGACGGCTATTTCGGTAATCTAAGTGGGGTGGTATCGGTGGAGCTGGGGAGGAGCAGATGTATTTCGAAGATATGTAGGGCATTAAAAAAACACACAGACACAGGGGATTAAGAGTACACTTGTGAGAAGCACTGAACGGTGCACAGAGCTGCCCAATCATTATATCCACCTGCAATGCACATAACACCGTGTGTTATTTACAATTCAATCATTTTGTTTTTAAAGGAAAGACGAGAAATCAGTTACAGATGGGTCACAGAGATGTCGGGGAGAGCGTCTCAGGGATAAAGCTGGGGTGGAAGTGGGGGGTGCCGCTCTCCGAGATGTGGATCATGGGCAGAAAACCAGGGTGGTGGTGTTTGGGGGTTGGGGCGGGAGGCAGGGAACAGCATGAGTCCTTTGGACCTGCGGGGCGCTGAGGTGCCTTAGGGACATCTCCGGTATTGAATCCTCAAAGGACACATGGTTCTATCCTCTCACAACATTCCAGCCCTTTCTGCTTGGTTACGATCCACCTGATCCGGTACGCTCATTTGTTAATATAATGTAGTTAGTGTGCACACAGGGGAAGAGGCCACTATCCCCGCTCAAGTTTCTTTCTGGGGGCAAGAGGACTCCCCATCAGCCCTGGATATCAGCACTACATCAGCCCATCAAGCGTGAAAGTCCCTACTATGCAGCAAGGGGACCATGGAGCGTGGCGGATGGTGAAGAGCATGGATTTTGAGTCAGATTCTGTGTTACCCCAGGCTACCACAACAAATACCCCAGGCAGGGTGGCTGAAACCTCAGACGTTTATGTTCTTCTCGTTCTGAAGGCTGGAGGCCCAAGATCGAGGTGCCTCCACAGTTCATTTCTGGTGAGGACTCCCCTTCTGGCTTGTGGATGGCCACCTTCTCGACATGTCCTCACACGGACCCCTCCCCGTGTGTGTTGTGAAGAGAGAAAGACCTCCGGTATCTCTTCCTCTTGTTAAAAGGATACCAGTCTAATTGGATTAGGTCCTCACCCTATGACTTCCTTTAACCTTAATTACCTCCTTAAGGCGCTCCCTGCATGTAGTCACGCTGGAATTAGGGCTTCGACATACAAATCTGGGGGGTGGACACAGTTCAGTCCATAACAGATTCTAAGCCCTATCATTTATCGATTGCGAAACTACATCCTTACGCAATTTACGAATCTCTCTAAATCTGAGTGTTTCCCTCTGTAAATATAGTCACCGATAGGGTGCGATAATACACACACAATGCCTGCCACGCAGTGATCCAGCGTCGGTAGCCACTATTTTCTCCAGGGGACGTATTGGTAGGTTATCACTCTCGGACTGTTGTGCATTTCAGAGCTCGGGTCGCTGGACCCACAGCAATCCCCGCCAACTGCCTCCTGCCCTTATTCTGTTATCCCCGTCGCCTGGCTTAACAAAAACAGTGGCCATGAGCTGTGACCACAGTTCCGAGATGGCTTCCCAGACAGGACTGCTCCTCCTCCCAAAGATGGTTTGTCCCTGTGCAGCCACGACAATGTTTGGCGTTCAGGTCCTCACGTGAAGATGAAGCCCCACCCGTGAAGGTTGCTCCGTGACAGTAAGTGTTTAGGGGGAAGGGGAAGCGTTTACTTGAACAGCGTCGCAGAAACCGAAGGGTAATTTCCTCATGTGACAAGTAGGCGGGGCGACCCCCTTTGGAGGGACTACTTCTTTCCTCAGAGCTGGTTCCCAGGGGAACAGGGCCACACCTTCTGTGACCCGCGGAGGAGGAGTCTTTTCTTGAGAGAGACGCAGCAGGGCTAGCTTGCTGCCATTAGGAATTTTCTTTGCGGAGGCTTCCAGGATGCAACTCGTCTCAGAAGGCGGTGGGTCCCCTGTGCTGTGGCCTCTCGTGGGGGGTGATCAGGAGTCACACATTTTCCTGCTGCCCAGGACACTGGACATCTGTCACTCCAATGGTAGGACAGGAAACGTGAGACGGCTGAGTCCCTTAGACCCTGGTTTCATAGTCTAATGGTTTGAATGAAAGACGGATTCCTAGATACCCCAGATCCTGGGAGAGAAGATGTCCCTGCTTAGGAATCTCTGGGGAGCACAACCACGGCTGATTTGGGGACAGGATTTCATAGGGGAGGGGCTAGGAGCAGGGCCCACCCCTTCCCTGCAGTCCACGGCACCAGCAACCCACAGGGAAGCACGCCGTGTCCGCTAAGATGCTTAAAGATTCTATCACTGTTTGCGTTAGAAATAAGCAGCTAAGTTTCCCGGCAATTGTCACCATCTGCACCCACGAGGGAGGAAAAACTCATGTGAGCACAGTTTCTAAAAAAACAGTAGTATTCGGGGCGCCTGGGTGGCGCAGTCGGTTAGGCGTCCGACTTCAGCCAGGTCACGATCTCGCGGTCCGTGAGTTCGAGCCCCGCATCGGGCTCTGGGCTGATGGCTCAGAGCCTGGAGCCTGTTTCCGATTCTGTGTCTCCCTCTCTCTCTGCCCCTCGCCCGTTCATGCTCTGTCTCTCTCTGTCCCAAAAATAAATAAACGTTGAAAAAAAAAAAAAAATTTAAAAAAACAGTAGTATTCTTAAGAGAAAAGAGGACAAAAAAGGCTTAACTTATAATTTGTGTCTACTAGAAGAAAAAGGAAGGAAAAAAAAACACATACACCTGACCCCTCGCCACCCTTTCTCAGGATGGGAGGTTCACGTCCGGAACCTCACACGCTGGGGCTTCGTAAGGCACCCCTGCATCCCCGTTTCCTGGAATCCACTGAAAGAAAATGGCAAACCGGCCAAGATATTTGCCTGAGGTTTGCTAAGAAAACATATTCTCCGTTTGAGTTGTTTTCTGAGGGGAGGGTCGGAGATGTGGTTTAAGTAAGAAAATTGCTCGTGGACAGTTACGGAAATAATGACTCTCTTCACTGCCCCGCATGTCTGGCTACAGTTACAGGAAGCAAAGTGGAACAGTGTTTTCAAATTACCTGGGGGGCGCGGGCAGGGAGAGCAAGCCAGTGAGCAGGCCAGAGCCGAGGAAACATCATTCTGTGTCAGTTATCAGGATAATTCCACAGCCGAAGCATGCTGTGGTTAGTTACTCTTAAGTGGGAGGTGGGAAGGTTCTGGTTTCTGGAGACTGGCCAGACTTCGAGATGAAATAAGAGAATCTATTTCGTCTGATTTGTTGCCCACACTCCCTAGAGAAGAACGTAGCTCGGGTCTCTGACGTCTACCCACCATGAACCCCCAAGGACTTATCGTCATGCTCTTTTAATAAGGTCAGTCTATTACATGTCAACCAAGCTGTCTGACGTGAAGATGCTTCTAGGCAGTTACCGCGCATAGTATTAAGGCACGGACGGTTTCCTTAGCTCTGAATCAACCCGTTAAGGAATAACAACGCCTTGAAAATGCAGGCAATTTTAGTTGTTCGACCATCACCCTTAGTGTTTTCTTTCCGACGTGTCTTTGTGGTTCCCGTGTGGTGTCCTGGGTCTGTTACGCTCTATTTGGAGGATAAACTAAGGGCATCTTACATGCGCTTTTATATTCTGGGTTAAAAACTCAAAAATTTTACCTATATTCACTAATCAGTGGAAGATCCTAAGACCCTGGAGATCATGAAGCTCCAATAGTCAAGACGGGTCATTCAATACATAAGCCTTGGTCAATAATGCATCCAGGGGCGCCAGGGTGGCTCAGTCGGTTGAGCGACTGACTCTGGCTCAGGTCACAATCTCCCGGTCCGTGAGTTCGAGCCCCACGTCGGGCTCTGTGCTGACAGCTCGGAGCCTGGAGCCCGCTTGGGATTCTGTGTCTCTCTCGCTCTCTGCCCCTCCCCCACTCACGCTCTGTCTCTCTCTCTCTCTCTCTCTCTCTCTCTCAAAAATTAAAAAAAAAACCTTACAAGAATTAAAAAAGAAAAAGACCGTCAGACTCTTTCAGCACAAGCTTGGCCCTCTAAAAAAACTAAATAATGCATCCATTCTGCCAACCTATCGACAGGCACTTCCTAGCTGCAGGATGCCGCGTGCTGGGCGAGGCTTTGGGCCTGGCAAGGTGAATCAGATCCCCTGAATACAAAGAGCTTTCCAGCCACAGAGCAGCGTCCACGGGAAGTCAGAGGAGGGGGCCTCTTGCGGAAATCCCCAGAGAGGGGGAATACTGATGTTGGTCCCGGAAGGATGAGGAAGACCTTGGCAGGGAAGGTGTTCAGGGCAGGAAAGCTCTCGGTAGATGATTTTCCAAGGACGAGCAAGTCAGGAAAACGGCGCGGCTGAAAGCAGACTTGCCTGGAAGGGGCAGAATGGAGCGGCAGGTGAGTGGCTGGCAAAATACAGCAGGTCTCCCTAAGACAGGAAGTTGGGCTTTTTTGCAGTAGCTGGGCACCACGAAAAACATGTGTGAGGGGGGGCAGAGAAACTAGCGGGCATGTTCAGGGCAAAGGAGGGAGGGGTGGCTACGATGAACGTGTTTTAGACCCAGGATCCAAACGTCTGAACTTAGTCCCGGCCTGCACTTGGGGGCTGTGGACCAAGATTTAATTTATCTGGCCTCGGTTCCTCTAGAGTGGGGAAGGGGGAGGGGGGGAGGGGCAGAGGCTGGGCGCCCCGACTACCCTGCACAGCAGCCCCTCCTGCAGGCTTGCTGAGACACTGCAGGAGCGACAGCTTGACCAGCTTGGAAAGAGAAACTTGTACAGCTGGACGTGACCTTGGTGATGGTGGCTCTTAAATGAGAGTGTAGGTCAGAATCACCCGGGCTGCGTGTCAACAGATGGGTCAGCTCCAGGGTCACCCGCCCCTGGAGATTCAGGCACACTCAGGGCTACCTTTGTCCCTGCACAACACTCCATGGGATGCTAATTTCCCAGTTTTGTCCAACCCTCTCAGATCCGGGAGTCAGAAGGCTGTCAGGGCTGAGTTGGTGCCCAGCCGAAAAGGGACACCTCTCACCCCCCCCCCCCCGTCTAATGAGGGGACTCCCAACAAGACGGCTGTCCGTTTTCTTCTCTCCCTTTCCACTCGCCTCAGCCCGTCTCCCAGAGCCTGTAAGAGGGTGTTGAGTTCAAAAGATCCCCAGACCCAAGATGCAAAGCTGCAGCTCCCAGAGTAGCTGGTCTGAGGGGCCCAGGGCCCAGCTGTCCTGGTCAGCTGGCCGGGCCTCATGGCAGTCGTCAGCAGCCCCTGCTGGGCCGTCACCACAGCCAGACCCCAAGACCACTAGGTCAGGCACATCACTTGATCCTTGACGCCCCCTCATGCCTTTCTGTCCAAAGCATCACACGGCAGCAGCATCTGGAAGCTTGCCGGAAATGCGGAATCGCGGGCTCACCCCAGACGCTAGCGAGGACCGGAAGTGATTTACCTGTGAGCCCATTAACATTGGAGAAGCTGTGGCGGGGTGGGGGGGGCACTTGGGGGGCTCAGTCGTTAAGCGTCAGACTCGTGATCTTGGCTCAGGTCACGATCTCACGGGGCCTGAGATCGAGCCCCGGGTCTGCCTCTGTGCTGCCAGCGTGGAGCCCGCTTGGGATTCTCTGTCTCCCCCTCTCTCTGCCCCCCTGCCCACCACCAAAATAAATAAATATTAAAAAAAATTTCTTTTCTGAGAAGCTCTGGTCTCTGCCTCCTGGGCTGGCTCTGAGTGGTCCTCTCCCACCCCAGGCTCAGAGTAAAGTAGGAAGGGAAGGGAGGGGAGGGGGGAGGAGGGAGGGCAGAGGCAAGAGGAGGAAAGAAGAAGAAAGGGAGGGGGGAAGTTGGTTGGTCGGTTGGGAGGGATGACTGGAAGCAGGGGGGGAGAGGGGGAGGGGGATGAGAGAGGGGGAAGGGGGAGAGGGAGAGAGGGGGAGAATTTTGACGCCTGGCTTACCTGCAGTCACGTGACACACGGTCTCCTCCTTCCCCTTTCCCCCCAGATCAGCTTTGATGACGTAAACTAGGACCAGAGCCTGGGGAATGTAAGAAGCTTGACACCGAAGGCCTCCTCCGTTCGCCTCCCACGTCCAAAAAAAGGCGGCCTCGTCCGTTCCTGTAAGAGCTGGGTCAGCCGATCACGCGCGGTTGGCGGTCACACCGCGGTCTGGAGCCGGGACGCCATGCAACTAACAGAAACCCTCCCGTGCTCGGCTCGGCTTCCACGTTTCAGGGGAAAACAAGTACTGGGAACACAAATTCGCACCTGGGATTTATCCTTCCCTCTTTCTGTAACACTCAGAGCGCCGCCGGGGCTGGGGGCTGGGCACAGGCACCTTTGCCCTATGCTCGGTGCTCCGAGGGGGGTGGCGGTCGGTGGCGGC
Source organism: Lynx rufus (assembly GCF_022079265.1). Lineage (NCBI taxonomy): Eukaryota > Metazoa > Chordata > Mammalia > Carnivora > Felidae > Lynx > Lynx rufus. The sequence goes on from NW_025814867.1 coordinate 152,003,163, forward strand.
GGGAAGGGACTTGGCGGGGACGGCAGGGTCTCCAGGCGCCGGGCCGCGTCATCCTGGCTGCTGCCTACCTCTGGGCTTGATTTCTTGGCCCACGCACTGCGGATTAAAAACCTAGAGCCTCTTCAGTAGAGTCGTCGTTGCGAAGATTAGGACTTTGGGGGACTACTGCTCACCCGGCAGCCGCTCGACAGGACCGGGCGCCTTTCTGAACTCGTGCACGCAGTTGTCTTTGCCCAAGGCCAAGGGCACCCCGGGCTGGCCCCAAGGCCTGAGACCTTGGCTCTGCTAGGAGGGCTTTGATGACGCCCCTCTCCGGGTCTAACACTGGCAGGCGCCGGGGGTGCTCCCCCCTCCCGGGGGATCCCAGCAAAGGTTTTCCTGCTCTCAAGCCACCCCAGGAACCAACCGCGAACCTCAGCATTTCAGGGGGGCCTGGAGAGCCGCAGCCCTCAGCCTCTTCCCTTCTAGGAAACACAGCGCCACCTCTTGGACGAGAGCCGCACTGACTCGGCTGGGCTGTTGGCTGTGATTCCCTCACCTGAACCCTCTTCGCTATTTCCTCATAAGGGCCTGGCGGACACGTTTATCCCCCTCTCTTCCACCCCAACCGCTCCTGCCTAGTTTCTCTGGGTCTTTGACCGGTACCTTCGAGGGAGTTTTCGTCCTCGTTTCTAATTTCATAGCTCAGTTCAAACCTTCAAAGGCTGATTCTCTAGGAGGATTATGTTCAGCCCCGTTAACACGAAGGGTTTCTCCTTCCTACACCTTAGCAGCGGCGGGCGGGGGGAGCAGAGCAGTCAACGTCCTGCCCTCTGCTGCCAGGCGGCCTGTGTCCCGATCCCTCTCCAGCCGTGTGACCTTGGGCAAGTTACTTAACCTCTCTGTGCCTCCGTTTCCTCATCCGGAAAACAAAGCCGCCGGCAGAAGCCAACGCCAACGCTTGTGGTGGCATTAGGTGCGTCAGTGCCTGTGAAGCACTTAGAAGAGGCCCGTGGCGGACGGAGAACTGAGTGTTTGCCACCAAGGGGTTTCAGGGGCCGCGTTCCCTCCTACAACGCTTACTAGGCGGGAATATGGTTTCGTGTGACCTGTCGGGTCACCCACCAGGCCAGTGTTGGTGCAGAGGGCGCTATGAAAGCAGTTAGGGCCACGCTCGGGAAGGCATATTGGTAACACACAGACTCGGTGATTTGCAGCCTCAGTTTTAGAAGCGCTGCACCCACTGTGAGCCCCCCCCCCCCCCCCCCCCCGTGTAGAGGGAGCACCTACCTGGCCCTCCAGACACAAGCGCTCGGCTCATGTGTGCTCCTTCTCCAGCTCCTTTAAGAAATGTTTAGTGTAACAGGACATTTCAGGGCAACTGGCACTCAGAACGCTCTCTTCCTTTTGCTCCAGTAAGAACGCACATGCGTACGTTTTCCCTATGAGGGCCGAGCCGTTTTCGTGCACTGTATCAGAGAAGGAGATGAAATAATAAACGGGTCTTTCCCAACCCAACTCGGTGGGGTGAGCGGCTGGCAAGGGTGATGGGGAGTCTGGCTCTGAACCTCACGATGTTTTACGACGAAGGAATGTCTCCCTATGGCGTCAACCACCACACGTGGACTTGTTCTCGAAACGGCAGCACATCCGACCGAGGGGCAGAGAGAGCAGAACTCCCCTTCACAGACTGTGCTGGGGCCGGGACACGTACTGCACCGCGCGTGCGACCGACTCGGGCGGTCACAACCGGGGATCACGCCTGTGTGCTCTGACCCTGGGTCCACCGGAAGGCACTTCTCTGCTGCTTCTCGGGAAACACGACCCTGACCGTGGCCCCCGGCACCTGACGCCTCCCTCTTGTGATGCGGGACGGATTCGAATGCACACACAGGGATCACGCCCGTGTCGGGGAAGTCACAGCCGGGGCAGAGTCTGCAGGAGGCTCCCAGTTTCCATGACTCTTGTGCCCAGACCCCGGGGGCCACCAGGGGGTCTGCTGGCCCAGAGCTCCCAGCGCTGGCTCTTCTCGGGGGACCCGCTCCAAATTCTGGAAAGGGCGGTTCCGGGGCATCAGCCCACGACACACACAGACAGGTGGACACGCACGTGTGGACACGCACAGAAACTCACGACACACAACATACATACACACGCACACAGGGAAACTCAACACACACACACAGGCACAGAGGGACTCAGACACACACAGAGACAATACACACATGGGCACACACAGACACAACAGACACAGCACACACACACAACTCACACACACACGGACACCCAAAAAGGGCAGTGTGTGTCCACAGGGTCCATCCCAAGTGTCCCCCCAGGCCCTGCCCAGGCTGGCGGGGGCACCTGCACGCAGCACCCCGGCCTCTCCAGATCTTGCGTTTTCCAAAGTTGGGGACAAACCCTGGGCTCCCTGATGAGCCCCGATGGCCGCACTGCCCACCAAACTTCTGCCCCTGGTCTAAAACAGACCCAACAGACCCGAGCTGTCACGTGAGGACAGATGAACATGGGGAGGGGAGAGAGGCAGTCTGTCGGAAGGAAGGGCTTGGACATGAATTCCTTTGGTAAACTGCTTACATCCTGGTGAAGCCCCAGGTTTGTCACAAGGACCCCTGGGGACGAGACAGAATTCCAGGGCTTCCAGGTGTCTCCCTCTTCACAGGGCAGCTGTGGGCAGGAGGGACAGACGTCCTGACCCATGTGCGCTGGCCGTTGCAGGTCAGCAGACCTGTTTCCCCGAGGCCAGGGGACCAACCGAGGTGTTTGGGGTTGAAGACGGAAGGCTTCGGTGGAGGAAGTGTCCCTGGGGCCGGTGCGGTGATGTAGGCGTCCAGAGGGGTGCCCGCGGGGTCCTGAGCCGGGTGGCGCGGGCTCGGGCTGCAGGGCCGGGGCCTGGAGCTGCGGGAGCTGCCGCTGACCTGGGCCCCAGCGGGGACGCGGGCGGGAGGGAGCGCGCCTGCTGGGAAGGAGGCCTACGCAGGCCGCGCTCCGGTTCCCGCAAGAGGGAGCCCTGCGGCCCGGGGGATGGCCACGAGAGCCCCTTGCCCGGTGTGTCCCCTAAGTCAGATGGTGTGACTGGCGCCCGCTTCAAGCTCTGCTGCCGGGTCTAATCCCCACCGCGGCAGGTGCACGGCCCACGACCTCAGGGCCTCCTCCTCCGATGACACGTTAGGCCCAACCTCTGGAAAACAGGGCCAATATTACACGGTTTTCCTAAGAACCTGTAGGGTATATTTTCAGCCAGGCTATACATTCGATGAACATTTAGAGTCTGACTCTATAATTCATTACATTTATAACTGAGGCTCCCTCTGTCCCCAGACCCGGGACAGCTGCGCCTCAGCTTAAACATCTACAAAAGGGAGCTTGTGGTGCTTCGGGAGCGTCGGGAGATGACCCAACAACTGGCCTCTACGTTCCGGAGGGACAAGTGAAGCCTTAAAGAGAAAGCGTTCCTAGTTGGGAAGGCAAAGGAGGCAGGACTCGGCCTTGGTCCCCTGCGGAAGCGGCGACGCACGTGGCTCCAGCGCCCCCTGGTGGCACGACGGGGTTGGCCCGGCGCTGCGGAGCCCAGCGGCAGGTGCCGGGGCGCAGTAGGGAGAGAGGGACACACAGACACACAGGTGGACACATGCAGACGCACACAGACACACAAGGGTCCAGACAAGATACAAAAACGTGGACACGTGGAGACACACACACAAACACAGCAACATAGACACAGATACACGCATCGGGACACACACACAAAGACGCGTGAAAACACACAGACATGCACACAGGGATACATACGGGGATACAAACAGACACACACACACACACACACACACACACACACACATACATTCAGAAAGAGAAGTGTGTGTGCCCACAGGCTCAATCCCGTCTCTCCCCAGGCCCCGCCCAGGCTCAGTGAGCCCAGCACACTGTCCACCCCCAGATCTTGCTGCGTTCTAGAGCGCAGGAGAAACGTTACACCGATGAGCCCTGATGGCCAACGTGCCTCATCAAGGTCCTGGCCTGGTCTAAAATAAAGAGTCCCTTTTCCGCCAACCTCTGATCAGGATGGAGGGCGGGGGGACAGTCCCACGAGGGGGACTCACGCTCCCACTGTGAGCCAGGGCGGCTGATGGTTCACATTCCCATCTCTGCCCGCCCAGCCCTTATCAGCGGCCACGACAGAAGCTCCCGGGGACAGGTCACCCCCCACATTCCTATAGTGCTTCCTGCCAAAGGCCGGTGAGCGGCTGGGCTGGTAAGTCCCCTTGTAGGGGAGCGATGACAGTCCACCCCTCACCTAGCCTGGTTCACCCTGTGGGAGCTGATGTGGACGAAGTTTCAAGAGGCCAGGGAAGGACAGGATCTAGAAAAGATAAAGGGAAACAGACAAACAGCAAGCAGCAAGTGCCACACGTCTGATCGTCCTGACAGCTGCAGGGAAGGACGCTGGTCTCATCTGGCAGGAAGCCTCGGCGCTCAGGCCTGGGTGTGAATCTCGTATTTCTGAGCTGTGTGACCTTGGGCAGGCCGCCTCACCTCTCTGAGTCCCAGCTTCCTCCTCCACAAAATGAAGATTGTAAGAGTGCCTGACTCCTCATGGAGAGCCGATGGGCCAGCAGGATGTGTTTACCCGAGTAACAGCAGGCTTTCCTTTGCCAGCCCACCCTGCCGACCACACGTGGAACAGACGTGGAGCGGAACAGACTTCCCCCGGAAAGGAACGTGGGCCTTGCCTTGTCACTCGAAGGGAGACAGGGGGCGGAGCCACATAACACACAACCCAGCTAAATACACCTAAACATCTTCAAAGCCTTTAACCCGCTTATCTTGCTAAAGTCCACAGAGCAGGCAGCCCCAACCTCTCCTCTCTCTCCAGCGTTGCTTCACAAACACTTTCCTTTCCACGCGCTCTCAGCCCCCCTCCCCTCCCGGTTCTTAGCCTTCCCTGTCCATTCAGTGCACCCGAAAAACTTGTAAAGGGACCAGCCCCCGGATGCCACCTCAGATGGGGGCAATTGGAATTTCCGGAAGCTGGGTCTGGGTATCAGGAGTTTTTAGATGCCCCGAGGTGATGTCAAACGCATGTAGGGTTGAAATCCTTACTACAAATATTTTCAAAACTGCTCCTTTGAAACACGCATCCATTTACCACTTCTGGCTTCTGCTGATTCTCCTCCGGGTGTCCAAGGTTACTCATGGCAGTGTTACTTGGGTAACCAAGAGGTTGGCAAAAGTCAAAAATTCCTTAATAGAGAAGTCACGTAAAATATCGTACGTCCAAGCCTTGGAATATCATGCTGCTATGAAAACAAACCAGGAAGCTTTCATGGAAACTGAATGCCTCTGGGACACATTTTTTAAATGTTTATTTATTTTTAAGAGAGGGAGAGGGAGATTGAGAGGGGCAGAGAGAGGGGGGACAGAGGATCCAAAGTGGGCTCTGTGCTGACAGCAGTGAGCCGGATGCGGGGCTCAAACTCACAAACCACGAGATCATGACCTGAGCCAAAGTCGGATGCTTAACGTACTGAGCCACCCAAGTGCCCCTCTGGGATGCATTTTTAAGTGGAAAAGGCAGAACACACAGCAGTGTAAAGGGAATGTATTCTGCTATATTTCAGATAAAAGGTAAAGGAAGATAGAAGTTTATATTCATGGTTTTTTTGATTTTAAGAAGATACACAAGGGGTGCCTGGGTGGCCCAGTGGGCTAAGCGTCCAACTTCGGCTCAGGTCATGATTTCACCGCTCCTGAGTTCAAGTCCCACGTTGGGCTCTGTGCTGACAGCTCGGAGCCTGGAGCCTGCATTGCATTATGTGCCTCCCTCTCTTTCTCTGCCCCTCCCCTGCTCACACTCTGTCTCTCATTCTCTCAAAGATAAATAAACATTAAAAAATTTTTTTTAAATAAAGTAATAATGTTTTTAAATGAAAGGTTGGAAATTCGGAGGTCGGCCTCTGTAACAGTTGCCTTTAATATTTCAGGGAGATGGCAAACTTCGGGGATTTGATGAAAGAAACGGACCATCTCACCAGAAAAATTTATAAATGCAAGGGATTTTGCTAATGCAATTTAGAGGTTACCCAGCCCCAGCTATGGATCTCCGCTCTATGGAAAAGTCCGGAAATCATCTGCACTTTCCGAGAGCTTTCCTGACCTGGCATGAAGTGGGCCCGGTGCAGACCTGCACCTGTGGGAACAGCAGCGTGTGCCCTGGGGGGAGACTTCCTGCGGATCTCGCGATAGCTCTGCCCTGGCGGTTCCCTCCCTACCCTTTGGGTAACAGCTCCTCCCCGCCCCCATCAAAGATCGGAGTGTGAACCAGCCCTACTTTTAGGGCACATGGCTCAGACTGGCCTCTCTCCGGCAGCAGTGATGGGTTTGGGGGTGGACGTGTGACCGAAGTCAGGGAATAATTCCAGTTAGTCCTCTTGTAAGTATTGGAAAAAAGAAGTGCTTTCAAAAAAAATTAATGTTTATTGATTTATTTTTGAGAGAGAGAGAGAGAGAGAGACAGACAGAAAGAGAGCAAGTGAGGGAGGGGCAGAGAGAGAGGGAGACACAGAATCCGAATCAGCACAGGGCCCGACGCGGGACCTGAACTCGTGAACTATGAGATCATGACCTGAGCCGAAGTCGGACACTTAACCGACTGAGCCACCCAGGTGCCCCAAGAAGTGCTCTTCCTTTGGAGTGGCTGAAAGGCCATGACGCAAGCCAGTGAGTCTTAACCAGGGACGACTTTGTCTCTCGTGGGCTCACTGGAAATATGTCTACAGATCTTGTTGGGGCTAAGGGGCGGCATGACTGGCATCGGGTGGGGAGAGGCCAAGGATCCTGCTGACCACCTACAGTGCACGTGGCGGCCCCCACGCCAAAGAATTTTTTGTCCCAAAATATCAATGGTAGTGGAGCTTAGAGATCTGGAAGCCCGGAGTTTGGTTTGGGCAACTACCTTGATAGGATGTGAAATGAGCCCACCCGACACTGAGACCGATGGAGAGGGTGCATCCCTGCCTGAAGTCTACCCCCGAACTTTCCAAATCAGCATCACCTACAAGTAAAAAGGTCCTTACCGCGTTCCCCTGCCCTGGGCCAGGACTCTCCTTCAGGGAGGCCGTAGCCGGGATGATGATGGAAATCCAGAGTGTAGAAGAGGACACTAGGGAGAGGAAACAGCCCAGGGGCTGCGGGACTGGGCAGGGAGGCCTCCCTGAGAGCTGCAGAACAGGAAGCCTGCTTTGCGGACGAGGTCACGGGTGTATGTGGCACAATAAGAAAGGCGGCAGGCAGGGCCAAATCAGGGGACCTGACTTGCGCCCCCGGGGCACTCTGCTGTAGCAGTTTTCATGGAGCTTTGCAGGAAACCAAGAAGTGGTGACTCAATCTTAACCGGACTTGTAGCCTGCAACTGTCACTCCTGACAGGTCTCCAAACACTAATCCAGGTGTCCCTCTGAAGGTATTTGGTAGGTGTGATTAACAGCTATAAGCAGTTCGCTTTAAGGAAAGGCGATCATCCTTAATAATCTGGGTGGGCCTCATCCAATCAGTTGAAAGATCTTAGGAGCAAAACTGAAGAAGAATTTCTGCCCAAGAGTTTCCAGCCAGCTGGTCAGCCCACCAGATTTGAGACTTTCCCATCTGGTTTCCATGACGTCAGAAGCTAATTCCTTGGAACACGCAAACACACACACACACACACACACACACACACACCCACACTATCCTACTGGTTTGGTTTCTTAGGTAGAACCCTGATAGAGTCCAAGTCCAACTTCTGCTTTTTCAGTGAATATTTTGGAGTTGGAGCATCTATCTTTGACCAGAATAACTACACATGGTAGAACAACAACACAAAAAGATCCTGGGTTTCCTGATATCAAGGATATCATACAATCCTTAGACCACCTACCTTTGGATTTTGACACGGAAGAGACACAAAATCCTACCTTGATTAAAGCCACTGTTTTTCGTCTTTCATGGCCAAACTTAATCCTAAGTGACATGTATTTAATTGTGTGACTGGCATTTGACCAACAGATAAGGATTGAGAACTTCTGAGAGGCTAATGCCGTACCCAAGGTCAAACAACCAGCAAAGGGTAGGACCCAGTGCTTGCCTGTGGGGTTTGAAAGCCCACACCATTTCAACTACAATCTACAAAACCCAGAATTTCGAAGTCTTAGGCTTTTATAATGACCCCTTTATCATCTGGGGGAAGAAGCAATAGTATTTAGTCTCAGAAAACCGGAGAGTCAACTCCGGAGAGTGGAATGAGATAAGAATCAGCCGAAGATATTTCAGAAGCAGAGGAAGCACCTTGCAGATCTGAGGTCAAACCAGGCTATATCACCTCAGCCATTCTTAAAGTCCAAATCAATATATAGGTTGGGTCCAAATCAATCCTGAGAACGCAAGGTGTATTAGTTATCTATTGTTGCATAATAAATTTCCCTAAAACTTAGTGTGTGGAAACAATGAGCATTTATTCCCTTATAGTTTCTGTGCATCAGGAATTCAGAAGCAGCTTAATTGGGTGGTTCTGGTTCATGGTTTCTTATGAGATTTCGGACAAAATCTTGACCAAGGACACGCTGATCTGCAGGCTTGATTGGGGCTACAGGGCTGGCTATTGGCAGGACTTCTCAGTTCCTCACACCTTGGACCTCCTAGTGCTGCTTGAGGGTCCTCATGACATGGCGGCCAGCTTTCCCCAGAATGAGTTAGCCAAGAGACAAGGAAGGGAGAAAGTCACAATGCCTTTTATCACCTAATCTCAGGAGACACACACTGTCCCATCTACCACATTCTGTTTAGTCGGAGCAGGTTATTTAGTCCATCCTACACTTGAAGGGTGGGGAATTAAGCTCCACCTCTTGAAGGGAGGACAATCACAGGGGCCTCATAGAGACAGACGCAATGCCGCATAGACATTCCACAATAACTAACCAACAGAGAGCATTGGGCAGAGGAAGTGAATCTTCTGGGGAATACCAAAACCCACTGTGCCCAAAGTGAACTCTGAGCCGTCTCGCAGAGGAAATGGAACATCCTGTGCAAGAACCATCAGGGTGCACCACATTTCCCACGGCTGCTAAACATTGTTCCGACAGGAGCCCACTCTTGATGCGTGTGAAACCGTGACTTAGTCTGTTTATCCTCCTCTTGGCATAGCGTTTGGAAGACAAGATACATCATATATACAGATGAGCGTTTAAAATGACTACACATAGCAAATAAAGAAATCACCACCACAACGGGAAATAAAACATTGCCAGGTCTTTAAAATACCCTAGCATCCCTCCTTGACCCCATCTCTTTTCTTTCCGCTGAGAGGTAATCACTATCTTGACTTTGAAATAATCAGCCTCTTGCTTCTGTTCTTATCTTTTGAACATCGTTGCGCCATCTCTAAACAATATGTTGTTTGTCTTTGCCTGCTTGTGAAATCTAAATAAATGAAACCATATTGTATATGCTTTCCTGCTATTTGCTTCTTTGGCTCAGTATTAAGTTTGTGAGTTTAAGTCATTATTTGCATTATGTAGATATACCCAAATTGTCTTATCTAATCTAATGTTGATGGAGTCTTGGGTTGCCTCCAGTTTTGATCATTACAAGCATGCTTGTAGTGATATTGCGGTTCATGTATCTTAGTGGACTAGTGGGAGGTTCTTGATTTCCTTCGGAATTTCCCTAACAGGATTTTGGGTATACACGTTATCTGTTCTACAGTGAATGCCAAAGAGTGCCAAACTATTTTCCAAGGAGACTCTATCAATCCCCATGCCTTCCAGTAGTGCCCCTCTTCGTTTTACATCCTCACCCTTACTGCTTTGGGTTAGACTTTTTATTTTTCTTATTCTTTTAAAGTTTATTTATCTTGAGAAAGGGAGAGAGAAAGAGAGATCACAGGAGGGGCAGAGAGAGAGGGAATCCCAAGCAGGCTCTGCACTGTCAGCGCAGAGTCCGACGTGGGGCTCAAATTCACGAACCACGAGATCATGACCTGAGCCAAAACCCAGAGTCGGATGCTTAACTAACGGAGCCACCCAGGTGCCCCATGATTGGCTTTTTTAATGTTTGCCCATATGGTGGGGGTAAATGGGTACCATTTTGGTTTTACTGTACGTATCCTGGATTACCCTGAGCTTGAGCACTGTCCATACATTTATTGTCTATCGTGTCTCCACTCTTGAGAAGTGAGCTATTCAGTTCTTTTACATATCTACATTTTTTTTCTGATTGACTTAGTAATGGCTGTACATTCTGGACGCTAGTACTTTGTAGGCTACATGGGTCACAAATATCTTCTCCCATTGTGCAGTTGTCTTCTTGCTGTCTTTAATGACACCTTTCAAAAATTTTTTTAATGTTTATTTATTTTTGACACAGAGAGAGAGAGAGAGAGAGAGAGAGAGAGAATGAGTGGGGGAGGGGCAGAGAAAGGGAGACACAGAGTCTGAAACAGGCTCCAGGCTCTGAGCTGTCAGCACAGAGCCCGACGCGGGGCTCGAACTCATGGACCGCGAGATCACACCCTGAGCCAAAGTCAGACGCTCAACTGACTGAGCCACCCAGGTACCCTAATGGTACCTTTTAATGAAAAAAGTTCGTCATTTTCATATAGAAAATGTTATCAATATTTCTTTTATACTTTGTAGTTTTTCTGTCATTAAATTCTTTTGCACTTGAAGGTCATGACCATGTTTTTCTGTAACATCTTTGAAAACCTTTACACTTTTGAATTTTAAATTTTAGTTCTTAGCCACGTGTCATTGACTTTTATGTGTGGTATTCAATAGTGCTGCGATGTAGTTTTTTCCTGACATATGATTTCCAATTGTTCTAGCTCCATTTATTTAAAAACCCATCTTTTGAGCACGGATCTTCACTATCATTTGTGATTATATCAGGTATTCATATATGTTGAATTTGTTTATGGACTTCTATTCCATTGGTCTTTTTGTCTCTTTGAGCCATCTCACACTCTGATTCTTAATTACTATAACATTCTAAGATTTAGTATGGTGGAGGACAAAAAAAAAACCATAAAATGTTGGCAGGCTGTGTTTTCTTCAAGGACGTCTTGGTTAATCTGGTTCTCTGTAAAAATTTTAGAGATCAGCTTGTAAAGTTAAAAAAAAACTGTTGGGAGTTTTTGAAAGGAGTTGCAGTGAATGTCTAGGTGATTTTGCAAATAATAGACATCTTTACAACATCGAATCATCAAATCCATGAATGTGATTCATCTCTTTATTTATTTCAGTCTTCTTTGATGTCTCTCAATGAAGTTTTATTATTTTTCCATAGAGATCTTGTGCATGTTTGTTAGATTTATTCTTAGATACTGCATATTTTTATGCTGTTGTAAATAATACATTTTAAGCTTAATTTTCTAGATGTATGTGGTAGCATGTAGAAATGTAATTGAGTTTTTATTTCAGTAATTTTGCTAAAACTCTTAGAAATTCAAAAAATTAACCTAAGGATTCATTTGGATTTTCTATATGCACAGCCATATTTTCTGTGTATAATGAACTATTTCTTAAATTTTTCTTTGTCTTGCCTTCGTATTCTAGTGACGACCTCCAAAATTACATTGAACAGAAATGGTAATATTAGGCACCTTTTTCTTGTTCTTGACATCAAATATACTTTCAATTTTAAACCTTTAAGTCCCACATTTGCTGGTATGTTTTCTATAGATACCCTTTACCAGGTTAAAGAAGTCACGTTCTCTTCTCCGTTTGCTAATAGTTAATAACATATCGAGGTTTTATTATATCAAACACTTTTCTGTTTCTATGTGTGATGATGTTTTGCTCCTGTGGTGTGCTCATGTGGGGGCTACATTCATTGATTTTCCAACGTTTACTCAACTTTGCATTATTTTGATAAGCCCAACTTGGTTATAATGTCGTTTCTTTGTTATACATGGGTGAGTTCTATTGGCTACTACTGCTTAATATTTTTGTATCTTACATTCACAAGTGTGATTGGATTTTTTGCACCGTCTGTTGACTTTGCTATCAAGGTTATGTTACCGTTATAAATTATATTGAGGATTGTTTCTTCTTTTTATATTCCTTATAATATTTTGGGCAATTTTGGAACCATTTTCAGCTTGAATATTTGGTTGATCTCACGAGGAAGCCATCTGGCTTGTAGGTTTCTTTGTGGGAAGATTTTTGAGGACTAATTCCATTTCTTTAATGGCTGTAAGACTATTCAGGCTTTCTACTTCTTTTTTTTTTTTTTTTTTTAATTTTTTTTTTTTTCAACGTTTATTTATTTTTGGGACAGAGAGAGACAGAGCATGAACGGGGGAGGGGCAGAGAGAGAGGGAGACACAGAATCGGAAACAGGCTCCAGGCTCTGAGCCATCAGCCCAGAGCCTGACGCGGGGCTCGAACTCACGGACCGTGAGATCGTGACCTGGCTGAAGTCGGACGCTTAACCGACTGCGCCACCCAGGCGCCCCTCAGGCTTTCTACTTCTTGAATCGTATGTGGTCTGTTTTATTTTTTATAAGAATATGTCAGTTCAATCTAATTTTCAAATGAAAAGGCATAAATCGGTTTGCAGGACACTATCATCTTTTAAAAGTCTGTAACAACCATAGTTTAATTCCTTTAGTCATTCTTAATTATTATTTAATTTGTATCTTCTCTCTTTTTTAAGAAATTTTACCAGAGATTTTTCAATTTGATTAATCTTTTACAAAACAACTTCTGTTGTTAATTATATTTTGAGTCTGAGTTTCACGCTGTGCCCTCATGTTTACATATCCACTTTTCTCTCTTTTTTTTTGAAATTTTTGTTTGTACTGCTGTTCTTACACTAAGTTTTAAAAATGGATGTTCAGCCTACTAATTTTTATCCATTTTTCTATTCCAATATAACCACTGAAGACTGTAAACTTCTTTCTATATGCTGCTTTAGCTACATTCCACAAATTTTTGATATGTATTTTCATTTTATGATGTCATCCTTTCTAGCTTCCATTATAATTTTTTGGAAAAATGCTAGCATATTGCTTGAGTATAATTTCTCTATTTGACTTTTTAAAAATTGGTCTTTAACATAATTTGGGTCAGAGAAGGTATTTTATGACTTTAATCCTTTAAATGTGTGGAGACTTGCCTCATAAACCTACATATGGAGATTTTTATAAATGATCCGTATGTGTTTGAAAACAATGTCTATTCCTTAGTTGTTGAGGATAATTCCCTAACTTCATTAGGGCAGGTTTGTTAATAATATTACATCTTCCTGATTTTTTTTCCACTTGTGTTACCAATAACTGAGATAAGTATATTGATACATGAATATGAACCTGGTGTAAGACACTGCATTATTTTCTTTTAAAATCAAAATGAGGGGCGCCTGGGTGGCTCAGTTGGTTAAGCATCCAACTCTGGATTTCAGTTCAGGTCATGAGCTCACGGTTTGTGAGTTCGAGCCCCACATCGGATTGGGATTCTCCCTCTCTCTGCCCCTTCCCCCACTTGTGTGCACTCTTTCTCTGTTCCTCCCCCGTTTGTGCTCTCTCTCTCTAATAAATAAACTTAAACAAAATACAATAAAAATGAAATTGACTCCACCCAGAATGGGTGAGGACTTCGAATCTTTGAATGTCATCATCACGATGGGTTCCTCCATTTCCACATCCTGGAAGTGAAAGCTTGCCCCAAACCCTAGAGATTCTTGCTTCAGTATCAAGCAGGGTCCACAATAGTGCTGGAATCTCCAGGATTGGGCTCCAGCTCCCTAGGGGCATCATACAGCCATATCTCTGAATTCTATCACTTCAGTGCCTACACATTCATGATGGTGTAGATCCCCACTGCCAGCGAATTCCGTAGACCATAATCTTCTCCCATTCTTGGGGTAACTCCTCCCAACCTCGCTCCTGTCTTAGCACTATTCTTATCTCTTTTGCACATTATTCTCAATAATTCCTTCCTCAAGAACCTTCGGAAGCACAATTAAAGCTAATCTATCTTGGGCTTAGGGTTGAAAGAATAAGATGCTGAGAGTTAAGATCAGGTATCTTGTAAAAAAAAAAAAACAGGCATCCATCATTACACACAAAGGTGAGCACTTGTGTAGATATACTAATGGATACTTGTGTATCCCTCAAAAATCTCCCCCTCCTGAAATACCATCTCCTTCAGGAAGCCTTCCTTAAGCAGAGCACTTAGCATGACCTCTCCTTCTTTGTAATGTTCACATGTAGATCATATACTGTCTTACACCGGAGACTTTCATGTACCTTTTCATCTCCCTCTAGATTTTAATCTCTCCAAGGGCCATAACTCTGTCACACCTTTCTGCGCTTCTCACAGGGCTGTGAACTGAAGACACAAAAGAAATGTTCGAAAAATGGAAGCCAACATTCTTGCTCCTCATGGGTTTATACTGAATTCCGATAATCATGGTAAAATATTCCTTTCCAAAAACCACGCCTATAGAGACTGGTCCACAGTTGGAAGAAAGCGGGAACTGGGGTGAAGAACTTGACAAAGAAGAGGGGACATTCTGGGATGTTCACCAGCAGTAAACAGAGAAAGCACCCTTAGAGCGACTTCCCAAGAAAACTAACGAAAGATGTAGTTTCCAAGAATCGTTGGCCTCTCAAAAGATAGCCCTCAACCGAAGCTAAATATTCTGTAGCCTGGACCGATTTGGCTTCATTTTGTAGAACTTATTTACGTGACTTGCGCGACACTCCACAGGAAGGCCGGGGTCCGTTCACGGGCACCTCCACTGCGGGTTTGTCATGAGGCCTCCGGTAATAATTGTAGCTCAGTCTCTTGCCGGCCAGAGCTACACCCAACAACACACACACACAGCTGGACATCACGCATTCACTGTTCGGCCTCCCTCCACCTGTCTTCCCCTCCCACTGGTTTTTTCCTCCTCCACCTGCCTTCCCACCATCACGTGAGTAAGCGTTTGTCTGGCCGTCCTGTGACGGCTGCCCATCCTAGGATCGTATCCTTAAGTCAGCTTCCTTGGAGAGGTAGACCAGCACAGTGCCTACGCTGGGCAGTCAGACACACCCTCATTCAAGTCCGTTTTCTCCTGCTTCACAGCCAGGTGAAATTGAATACAACGATCTTAACAAGCTCTCAGCTTTAATTGAGCCAATGGCACAGAACGCGTTGGTGTTTTCTTAATTGGAAGAGAGCAATTTAACTGTAAGCGTGGACCGGACAGCATTGGTTTAAAACTCAGCGATCATCGCATAATCCCACTTTCAAAACGCTTTGTGCCACATGAACGCAGATGAGGAGAAGCACGGGCAGGGACACAGTGTCAGGTCAGAAGACAGAAAGAGAGCAGGCATTTCTTTCTTCTAAGGAGAGCTGCCGCGTTGACCGAGCGGAGGTTGGTTCCACCATTCAGATGGAACCATTCTTCTCCACTACGCATGTTTCCGGCAGGGTGCAGGAAAGGTGTGGCGGGGAGGAGGACATTCCCCTAGTTCCTCTAGCTCCGTCCCCGCCCCTTCCGCTCTCTCCCACAGGAAGAGGCGGGACCTATCCTCTGAAAAGGATCTTTCTCCCTGGGGGTCGCCTCCTCTAAAGAAGCCAGGTGGTTTCTTCCCCTGCCAACCTTCCCCCAAGTTCTTCCTCACCTTCTAATCAAGAGACTTTGCCAAAGAGCTTCATAGCTTCTACCCCAAATTCTTTCTTACACATTTTAACGTCCGCCTCCACCCCTTCCTTAGGGTCTTAAGAGGCCAGCAGTCTGTGTTGCCTGCCTGCCATGCCAGCTGGAAGGCAGGAATGGTTTGTCTGGAGCTGGGTTGAGGGTCCCGGGAGGGCAGCCTGACACACTTTTAGCTGTGCCATGTCTGATGCTGAGCAGGCTGTGACCAAGAACACCCCCCCACCCCCGATGTATGCCTTTATGAAAAAGTGCTGTAGGAGGCTGGTCTTTCTTCCCAGAGAGGGAACGTGGAGGGATGGTTCAGTGGTCCCACCAGTTGGCGGCTCTGGCCATGCCCTGTGTTGTCGACAGATACCATGTGTTTTAACCTCCAAGTCAGCCTGAAGACACGGCCACACCACCAGTGAATTCAGGAGGATTCTAGTACCTAACCCCCACATGCGCTCATGCCCTTAAGACTGGTAGGAGACGCCTAGGCCGTCATGCATCTCAGACCCTCTTCCCTGATCTAGGTACGTGTATGTATGACGTTGAATCATTTTGTAGAACCCGGACTGCATAGAAGTGAAAAAGTCCGAAACAACCAAGTAGTCTGCTTGCCATTTGCTGCTAAATACCTGAAGAGTCACGTGGTCCCCAGTGAGCACGCCCACATCCAGGAACTCCTGGGCCAGAGGCAGCTTCTCTGTTGAAAAGTTCTTCCTTGAGGGGCGCCTGGGTGGGTCAGTTGGTTGAGCCTCTGACTTCGCTCTAGTCACGATCTCACAGTTCGTGGGTTCGAGCCCCACGTCGGGCTCTGTGCTGACAGCTCGGAGCCCGGAGCCTGCTTCGGATGCCGTGTCTCCCTCTCTCTCTGCCCCTCCCCCGCTCACACTCTGTCTCTCAAACATAAATAAACATTAAAAAAAAAAAAGGTTCTTTCTTGAGTTTGCCCAGTCGGCATCCCTGCTGAGTGCACCTTTGGTCCACACATTACCTTTCCGGATGTTCACGCATGCACGCAGCTGAAGACATTTATTGACAGCTTAATATTGCCATGCACCACGCTGGGGCCTGTGTTGATGGACCTTAAAAGTAACCTTGCTTCCATGAGAGACACTGAACGGTGCCTTCAGTAACTCCTTCATGGCATAGCCTTGAGCTCATTCGTTGCCCCCGTCTCTCTCTCTCCACTGGGCTTGCTCTAGCTGGCCTGTGTCCCTCGGCAAGTGTTATGTCCAGAAATGATACTGGAATCAGTTCAAAATGGAATAAATGACTCCTATTTTACAATCCATTTTAGAAAATGCAACATAAATTTAAATAGTCATGCCATGCCCCCCCCCACCCCTACCCTCTGCCATGTCCTATCAAGATGAGGAAAAATAGATTAAGAGTAGAGGTTTGAGAGTCAGCACAGGAGCAAGTATGATCTCGGGAAGGCACGGTAAATTGTTGAATCTTGGTGTCAGCATTTTAATCTTTAATATGTTATCAGGAGGGCAATTGGGAGAAGTAATAAAATAATGCATTTGAAGTGCTCAGTATGGCGTCTGCCCTTAGCTCAGTAAATGTTGGTTAGTCTGCATATCGCTAAATCCCTAAGGTTCTTTTCACACGTGCTTCTGTTGTTCTCAGGTGTTTTTGACACAGCGTGGGTCCTAACATCACTGAGTTCCGGTAAGCGTGTTAAACTAGCCCTGTTCCTTCAGCCTGTTCTTTGGGATCCTGTGTTCAGCATATAACCCATTGTCCTCATCTAACCCGTTTATCAAATAACCTACTGGAGTTTGTCCTCAGCGTACCTTCTATGTCCTCATCCTACTGAGGCATGGAGTTTGTCCCTGGGATCTTCCTTCCAGATAAGTGTTGATCTTTTTTTTTAATTTTTTTTTTTAATCTTTATTTTTGAGAGACAGACAGAGTATGAGCAGGGGAAGAGCAGAGAGAGACCCAGAATCCGAAGCGGGCTCCAGGCCCTGAGCCGTCAGCACAGAGTCCGACGCGGGGCTCGAACTCACAAACCGTGAGATCGTGACCTGAGCCAAAGTCTGACGCTCAACCGACCGAGCCACCCAGGGGCCCCTAAGTGTTGATCTTTTAACGAGTACTCTTTGGCTAGGCTCACTCAGCCAGTCATGACCTTGTAAAATCTCAAAACCATTTTTTTATGAAGTTCTCTCGGAATGAAACTCTGGCTACCATTCTGTAGTATTTTCTTTAGGAAGAATGCTGTGTGTCTATGGAACATGAAAAGCGCCTCTGTTTCTTGTCTCCATAAAGCTCTTACATTTAACATGCTTCCTCCATAAATCTGTAATTCAAAACGCCTGGCACAAATCACAATCAAATATTATTATGGCTTGCCTCAACAGAATAATATTTTGTAAAAAACGTTTATGGGAAAATGAATGAAGCTATTTTGCTTTATAAAATTGGTTTAAAATAAGTTAGAAAAGTGTGCATAGTTCTTTGCATATAGAAATAACTTGGGTTCCTTTTTAGCTAGAATCAAAAGAATATGTAGATGTCGTTGAACAGTTAGCATTAGCCCGTCCAGGTTCAACATAAAGCTTTTCAGATTAGTCAGATTAAGAGCATCAGACGTGCCAAAAGAGGTCCATGTTGCCAGGGGAGAGAGGGAGCCACGGAGCACGTGGCTTCAGATATACAAAGCTACCGAATTGTGGCTGGTCTTTTTGGCAATGTGCATTTTAGGGAGGTTTCATTGACCAGCGGTGCTTAGAACAAGGTAGAAGGCAGGCCACATATCCATGGTATGCAGCCATCATTCTAATATGGCCGCCAAGATTCCCATCCTCTAGTGTAGATGCCCTACCTATATAGTGCTCACTTCTGGTGTGTGAGCAGCACCGGTGAATATGATTCACTCTCATGATTCGGTTATATTCTATGACAAAAGGACAGTTTTAGATGCAATTAAGGCCTCTAATGAGCTAAGTTTGGGTTAATTTTAAAAAGGTGGTTAACGTAGGTGGGCCTCGTCTAATCAAGCGAACCTTTAAAAGAAGTCTAAGAGATTCAACATGAAAGACATTCTCCTGCTGGCCTCGAAGAAGCAACTGCCTTGATGCAGAGAGGGCCATGTGGCAAGGACTCTAAGTGGCCTCTATGAGTTGAGAGTGATCCCTAGCTGACAGCTGGTAAGGAAATGAGACCTCAGTCCTGCAACTGCAAGGAACCAAATTCTGCCAACAACCAGTGAGCTAGGAAAAGGACCCCAGCCTCAAGGGAGATCATTATCCCTTCTGATGAAGCCACCCAGAGCTTCTGTTTGGGTGGAGTGACTAGAGAGCAATTAAACCAGGCTTTAAGAAATCACACTGGGGGCACCTGGGTGGTTCAGTGGGTTGAGTGTCCAACTTGGGCTCAGATCATGATCTCGTGGTTCGTGAGTTCAAGCCCCGCATCGGGCTCTGTGCTGACAGCCCAGAGCTTGGAGCCTGCTTTGGATTCTGTGTGTCCCTCTCTCTCTGCCTCTACCCTGCTTGTGCTCTGTCATACTCTCTCTCTCTCAAAAAAAAAAAAAAACATTAAAAAAATAATAAAATCACACTGTATCCACAGTTAGAGGTCCACTTGGGAGCCTGCAGGACACCCGTGTTTTCCCTACTTGCCATCATCTCCCAGTTCCAGGGCTTTAGGAGTCTATGCCGTGCCCGCCATCCAAGGCAAGCCCCTCTGGGCCCTCATCCCCAGGTGGCAGGTGCTGCAGCAGCACAGACAGGCGCTTGGGAGGGACAACACCTCCTCCGAATGCACCAGTCCCGACAGATGGCTTCACCGTGGAGTCTTCGAGACTTGGCAAAGGCAGCAGACTGGGAGCATAAATGAAGTCTTGCCTGAGATTTGGGAAGAGCAGGGATGCTACCAAGTACCCAAAAGGCTACGGTGGGGCTTCCACAAAGCCCAGAAGGCCATTTAAGACAAAACTGGATGAATGTCTCGCTGGGAGAAGTGATGCCATGCAGGGGTCAGGAGCGTACATCAGGGCAAACGAAGAAACGGGAGAAGCTGAGAAGGAAAAGGTCCTTCGTGTAATTACAAATATGAACTCAAGAGTGTTTTGGAGTTAGACTAAGACAGGAGCAGGTAGCGAATGTTATTTTGAGATGTAATTTAAGAATTATTTATTTGGGAGAACACAGGAGTATCGTGTCATCCAAAATCATCTCGGCTGCTCACGCTTGTCGTAAAGCTTGCTAATCATCTGGGCTGGGTGGGTGTTGGAGAGCCTAACTGAAAACATCTGCTAAAATGGAATATGCTAATCAGGTCTTATTTTTACGATTTTGCTCACGATATAATTCTGAAGGAGTGGAATGGAGTGATCATCTGAGCAAACTCATTTATAAGCAAAATGTAGGTGTCTTTGACTCTGCATTTCAAAATGGAGATGATGGATTTTTTCCATTAGAAACGTTTGGGTCACCCCAGCTGCCAGCTTTCATGTTTTCATTCCCCCCCCCCCCCCCAGGAGATACAGGCACTTTATGGGCCTTTCCCAAGCTGCCGCAAAATGATTGATGGTTGGACTTCTTTTAATCCAAGTAATGCAGAGCGTCTGAAGCTTTGGTAATCGGATCCTACTGACTTTAAAGACCACTGCCAAAATATCCATAGCACAGAGGTTTGGCAACTTGATTTAATCATAGCGAAAGACTTACAAAGTGCGAAACGAGCCCCAAGACAGCTATGAAATGGGCCAGTTCAGAAACTGACTCAGGCTAAGAAGTTGTTCGATTTTGGTGCCTCTCCCTTGCTTTGTATCCCACCTCTCGAACTGCCTTCACCTTGGCCAAAGTTGGGGGCAGGTGACACACACAGAAGAGAGAAGATGTCAAGGGCAACCAACGACTTCAGATCGTAGGAATAGTGTCTGCGGACATGTGAGGCTCAAGGCTGGCGAACCCCAAACCACAGTGCCCAGATCATCCCAGCGTGGGAAGATTAAGGCAACTGTGGACCCGGCCAGGGCCTCTCAAAGGGAAGCCAAGTGGTAAACTTAGAAGCCATCCCTTGTTCCTGTAAAGTGAGAAACTGGCTGTCCACGACGCTTTATTGACCAACAAGGTTACAGTTTGCGCTAAGAGCAGTAGATCGGTTCGCCGTTCAGCCAATGTTTTATGATCCTGGCAGGGACTGAGGGTGATCTGTGACCAGGTGTTTCTCTGGAATTTCTGTCACAACCCCCGCTCGAGGGGCCTCTTTCCATTCTGGGCACACACACATGGAGGTTCCAACGTGAAACCTTTGGTCGTCTGCTCCAGAAAGACGAGGAGGAAGAGAGAGTGAGCAGGAAGGGCCTGGAGAGGCCAACACCGTTTGGGCGCCAAACATCCTATTTGCTTGGCTCTCGCTTGCACGAGTTCCCGGACAAAATAAAACCAGAACACAAGACCCGAAGTTCAGCACACATCTCTGTTAGGCAACTTCAGTCGCTAACAAAGTGCAAATGCGGACTCCCGGGTCAATCTGATTTGCCATGCTAGGCCAAGCTTGTTTTATTACGTACATTCTGCATTCTAAGAACTAATAACTTCATATTGTAAACATTAAGCATACAGAGTTAAAATTCAAGGCCACATTCTATCATTGATTGTCCCTTTTGTCGTGTATCTTTGGCTGGCCGAGATCAACTCGTAGTGTATAAATGCATAAGTTATATAATTATTATATAAAAAGGGGGGAAAAAACATTGGCTTGTATACTTCATTCTGACAAACGCACAGCGTTTGCGACTCGAAAGGAAACCCGGAGCCTCTGCCTAACCCAAACGCCTAGATGGTTTCCGATGGCAGCATCGAAGAAGGCTACCCACCTCTTACCTGACCCTGTGGGGAACAGAGCCTCCCCCCCCGTAACGATGAGGTCCCGAATGTTTCTTTTAAATATCAGACAATTCCAGTTAAATTTTTCTTTTGACAGACAGACAAACAAACAAAAAAGAGAGATGCGTATTCTTGTTCCTGAATTCTACTACTTTCCCCTCGTCCTGGACGCCATATTCTTCCTCTTAACACTGGGTTTGGTAGGGCACCGACCAATGAACCCGCAAGTCTCCCGACTCAGTCTCCGGCCTCTGCACTGTCCCAAGTCCGGTCTCCACTGCTTGACAAGCGTCTCTCCCAGCCCTCTGGCCTCCTCCTCCTCCGCTCCCTTCTCTCGCACCTCCTCCAGCCCTCTGTCTACAACCACACGCTCGCTGTCCGCAGACGGCCCCGGCCCCACCGCCGGGCTCAGTTCCCCTGATACCGTCCAGGAGCTGTGGCTCTCCCCCGAACGGAACGCATCTGATTTCACCCAAACAGCACGTTCTACTGAGTTCCATCTCGGTATCTGTCGACGGGCCACGGTCTCTCTCTTTTCTTTTTTGATATGTTTCTATTTTTAAATACAGGTAGTTTTCCTTAAAATGACATGTAAATGGTATGTCAGGGGAAGGCTGTGTTACCACTCTCACTGTACTTGAATCCCCGTTTGCACTAGCGGGACCCCAAACTCCCCTCTGAAGTTTATAGGTTTCTTAAGAACACTTTCTTTGGCACTTGGTCCTCATGACTTCTTCATGCTTCTACTTACAATGTCTTTTACAAGGTGGGTCCACCCCCGAGGTGTCCAGATAACGTTACATTTTTTGCATCCTCTTTATTCCTGGAGTAATACTTTAGTAAATCCCTCCCGTTAAAGAGTCTTTGGATCTCGTCCCTGGCTTCCTTCCCCAGCGCCAGTCAAGCTCTTACATTCCTCTTGAGGCACTTTTGATTCACGGTCTCCGATAGAGTTGGTGGCAATTTCTTGGTGATTGTATGCTGTTGGGAAAGGCCTCCCTCAGGTCGTTAGTAGTAAGTGCCCAGATGAGAAGGCATGTGGCTGCCCGGAAGCCTAGTGTTGGGGTATATACCTCCGGTTGGCGAATTCCAGTAGGGGTTTGGGGCGGCGAAGAAACTGGACGAGGTCACGGGTAGGGCGGGAGGGTGGGGGGCCACAAAGTTCATCTTCTGTGGGTGGGCGTGATAGGAGCCCATGTAAGGGAGGTCTGAGGGGTACTTGTACAGAGATGATTCTGGAGGGTGGGGCTGGAGGGCCTGGGCGATCCCGTGGAAGTCAAACTTGTAGGCGTAGCGCTTCCCGTGGACTTTGGTCATGATATTTTTGTCATAGTAGTAGCGGAGGGCGCGGCTGAGTTTGTCGTAGTTCATATTGGGTTTGCTTTTCCGTTCTCCCCAGCGCCGGGCCACCTCATCGGGGTCCGTCATCTTGAACTCCCCGTTGGTGCCTTCCCAGGTGATGCAGTTGGAGTTCGAGCTGTCCGACAGGAGCTCCAGGAGGAACTGCCAGAGCTGAATCTGCCCACTCCCTGAGAGGGGGGGAAGGAAACAGAACACCAGTGAGAACAGGTTCTGAGCTAAAGGCAGTGTTTCTCCAGAGGCGGAAGCGGGTGCTTAGTGGCGTTCCATGCAGACGCCTTAACCTGCCTGTGCGCCCGTCCCTCGGCTGCTGGGGATGGTGGCTGCCTTCCTCCCTCTTCTCCAGAATATTGCCCCTGGCTGACCAGGAGTTGCTTCGCCTCCCCCCCGACCCCCCAGGGCAACCCACAGCCAGAGGGGCCCCGTCTCACTGCCTCAAGGAGGGGCCGGCTCTGTGATGCTGTTCATACTCGTGAGCTCCTTGCAGGACCAGACCGGAGCAAGGTTCCGGCTAAGGCCACCAGCCCCCGCAGCCTTACCCCTGCCCTGTCTGCTTCATCACTGCCTCTCTCCCAGAGACACACAATGAACTGAGCACCTGCACAAGTATCGGCATCCCAAGTTCTGTGTCTTGGGAACAGGGTCTTCGGTGAGGATCTTTGGTGATATCGGGCTCATCCACAGATCCAAGTAATGCGACGCAAAGAATTTCTATGGGGCAAAGTTTAGGTTGGTCCCATCCATGTCTGACTTCCTTAGAAGCATAGCCAAGCCAACTCTGTGTTTCAGGGGTGAAAGGGTTTATTTTTCCTATCTTGCGAGGCAAAAAGTGCCATTATGTTGATGGCAATAATGACTTAACACCATTTATATTGGCTGGGTCAAGTAAAATAATAAAAGTCATATTTAGGAAATGAACTTCTAAAAGTTTATGGAAAAAATAGAGAATGGAAGTAAACACCGTTATTTCTAACATAACATTTTGCTGGCACCCAGAAAGCAATTCTGTCAAAACTTTTCCTAGAACAGAATTAACCCACTCAAAATGAGGAAGTTTAGAAAAAGTTGGCTCTTTTTCAAACCAGATCACCTATTTCCAGTATTTAGGCAACTGCATCGTAACGGAAATCCACGGGTTGCCCTCACATTGCGATGCCAGTTGTGTTCAGAAGTTTCCAGAAGAAAATCTGCAGCAGTGAGTGTGACTGCAAGCCCTTCTGGGGAACCAAATGAGACTCCACCTTCATCAGCGAGGTCTCAGTTAGCTGGGGGCACACAGAATTGTGTTTGATCCCACTGGAGAGACACGTGGGTGTGCCTTTCAGGTCTTATAAAGTTTCGAGAAAAATCCAGGCATATCGTTCCAGCCACCACGTTACACTATTTTAAGATGACTTATGGCTTCCTCCAGGGAAGCAGCATGTAAATATCGACAGCAGTATTGAGCACCAGGAGGAACTAAGATGTGCTGAACAGATTTTCGAGGCTTTGAAAGTAACTAAGAGGCCTGGCTTTCCTCCCAAACTCCAGCTCGAACACTGCCTCAGGCTTGTACCAAAAAGATGACTTTTTTAAACGTTTATTTATTTTTGAGAGAGAGACACAGAGAGAGCATGAGTGGGGGAGGGGCAGAGAGAGAGGGAGACGCAGGCTCCCAAGCAGGCTCTGAGCTGTCAGCACAAGGCCCGATGAGGGGCTCAAACTCATGAACTGCGAGATCATGACCTGAGCAGAAGTCAGACGCCTAACCGACGGAGCCCCCCAGGCGCCCCCCAAAAGAATACTTTTTATTGCACGATCAGCAAATTACCAAGAGATGTGATAAAATGACTGGCAACTGTTCAGGGAATTGATGTCGTGTAAAAATCAATTAGAATTTTTCCCCCCCAAACCCTTCTCCCTAGCTAACTCCCTACATAAATTGCCCAACTCTTAAATCCTTGTTTCCACATTGGCTACACGGAGATGGGTATATTTGTGAATTCATCCATGCAACAGCATCGTGAGAAAGGTCAGCCTTTTCTGAATGTGTTCTGGAAAATTCTCATTTTCACTCTACAACACATTTGAAATACATTAACAGCTTGTCATTCAACTCAATGGAAGCCTGTGCTTTTTCGGAACCACATATTCAAACTGTTCTCAATCAAGTTTTGGTTGCCCCGAACATCTCATTAATATGCATTTGAAAAAATACGAAGAATGGTATGAGAAAACCATATGGGTTTAGTATACATATTGTAACCGAAGGATTACTACTTGACAAAAATTCCACACATGACCTGGGAATAGGGAAAAACAAAATTTTTTTATTTAACAGCCCAACATATGCTTCCACGTAAACACATAGAGTTGTCTGAAAATAAATATTCACTGTGAACGTCCTCCCACAGAGAAAGCAATTCCATAGATTGCGCATAAACACACAGACCTTCCCAGATAGCCAGAATACTAGCCGGCATTTATTCAAACCTTGGCATTGCTCCTAGGCATCTGTCCCTTGCCCACTTCCTTTAGAAACCTGCACAGAGACAGCCAGTGGACAAAAGTGGTTTCATACCCCTCCTGCTTCTGAAGCACTAGAAAGGCAGAGATCTAAATGCGCAGCTGGAAATTCAAAGATGCGCGATTTCTTACTAGACTCTTTTGCCCGTTAACCTTTAAGACACAGCCTCTTGAGCATTTCAAGGATCTGTGGGCATAAGAGATCTTTACACAAAATTCATCACCTTCCAAACCTGAGAACAAAAGGGAAAATGCAAAATCAATCGCTGTTTAAGTAAATGTTATGAAATGCAACGGCGTGCCCAGAGCATTAACTGTTACATTTAATACTCGTAACAAAATCCCTTGTATCCGCAGTGTGGAGCAGGTTTTCTTGTGCAAGAATTGTCAAGGATGCACCGCGGCGGCTGAGGACTCAGCCAATGGTAGATGAACTGAGTTCCTTGTGGCCACAAATTTCAAAAGCAATTTATGAAGACGAAAACACGTACGGTACGATAAAGGTGCATTTGAGAACACAGAACGGGGGAGGTCAGACAAGGATATCTAAGTGGTGGGAAGCCTAAGAGGGGCTTGGGCCGTTCACCGGCCAAGCCGACAAGTGAAAGGAGAGGTCCTTACACTCGGGATCCGGCATCCGGCAGCCTGGCCACCTCCCCCCTTCCTCCATCGCCCTCCTTTGGGAAAACCTTTCCAGTCTGTTTTCTCACCCTATCTTGGTAGCGGCTTTCCAACATCAGTAAGAAGTAGCTACTTTTACCCAGGATTGGGTGGGGTAATTAACAAAGCCAGGATTGGTGGGAGAAACAATGATGTCGCTTGTGCCCCGCCCACAGGAGAACCCAATGGGATAAAGGGGGGGAGGGGTGCGCCTGGAAGAGAATGAAAGGCAATGCTTCTATTTTTAGAAGGAAGGTGGTCTCTTCATGCAGCGGAAGGAGAAGAGAAGGAACAGTAGCAAAGAAGTACAACTAAGCAGAAAAGGGCAAAGCACCCCAAAGGTTTATAAAGCACACAGAAAAGCAGAGCTGGGAGTGACTCAGCAGCTGTGGGTCCAGAAGGAGGGGTGTCCCCCCCCCCAAGAGCGGGACTCAGCGGCCACCACCTGACG
Organism: Lynx rufus; assembly: GCF_022079265.1. Lineage (NCBI taxonomy): Eukaryota > Metazoa > Chordata > Mammalia > Carnivora > Felidae > Lynx > Lynx rufus. Next base: position 152,029,649 of record NW_025814867.1, read on the forward strand.
GAGGGACAGAGCAGGAAATGAAGCAGAGAGGGTCCCCTAAAGCACCACGGTGGCAGCCAGCGGAGGCCACTTTCTGCCGTCGCCGGGCACGCGGCAGAGAAGCCCGTGGGCACAGCCTGGCCCCTCCGCCATGCCGAGCCCCAGGCAGCTGGCACGTCCCAGGGCGGAGGCTTTGCTCGGGGCTCAGCGTGGCTCAGACAGGACTTGGTAGAGTGCAGGGCAGTACGGTGTCCGGAAGCACCAGTCTGGAATCATCCCTACCTCCGCTGAATCCTGGCACTGGCACGCACGGGGCCTTGGGCAGCTCACCTAACGCTCTGTGCCTCAGTGCCCTCATCTATAAAATGGGAGTGGTGGTAACGGCATCTTGCCAGGACACTGTGAGGATAAACTCAACACATGAAGGGTCTTACCATGGTTTGTTTGAGCTGAAAACCAGAGGGTTTTTTTTTTAATTTTTTTCTTTTAACATTTATATATTTTTGAGACAGAGAGAGAGAGAGCATGAACAGGGGAGGGTCAGAGAAAGAGGGAGACACAGAACCCGAAGCAGGCTCCAGGCTCCGAGCTGTCAGCACAGAGCCCGACGCGGGGCTCAAACCCACGAACCGCGAGATCATGACCTGAGCCAAAGTCGGACGCTTAACCGACGGAGCCACCCAGGTGCTCCGAAAACCTTAGTTTAAAGAGAGGCACATACCTTGCCTAGAGCTACAAGAGGACAGAACGAAGCCAAGTGCCCCTCCCCGTGCACCCCATGTTGGCCGTGAAAAGCTGTGAATGGTGTCCTCGGGCTGGCTGACGGCCACCGAAAGCCTACTCTTTGCCAATACCATCCTGAACACTTGTATTTATTTAATCCCCCCAAGAATCGTGAGGGAGCCCACTCTTGAGATGAGGACATTAGACCCCAGAGAGATAGAGTGATTCATCTTGCCCAATGTCGGCAAAGGTTGGAACCCAGTCTCTAAGCTCGGACGCCCGAATCCCAGCACGAACCATTGCTTTCAGGCCTGACCTCCACTCCCTTGAGTCCTCCCCACGTCGTCCTTTCCCTTGGCCTGGGGCTTGGGAGGTTCAAAGTGGAAGACTGGACACTCCCACCTCCTAACCAATGGCAAAACATCCCTAAAACTGGTTTCTGGCTTTGCACAAAGCTGGATACAATTCATGCCCCCCATTAAAGAGTGTCCAGTTAGCACCAGGGGGGGCCACTGAACACAACCCAAGAAGGTGCCTTCATGGAAAGGCAGCCTCGGTTCATTAGAGAAGCCACATACATGTTCAGCCATTCTAATGGGACATCAAGGGGCTGTGTGGTTTACGTGTGATCCATGACGTAATCGTTCAGGGATGGGACGCACCTCTCAGCAGGAGACATATGGCCCCAAGTGCACGTCACATGAATATCTGGAACCGAGACCTTGAGATGCGGTTATTCTCTCGTGCGTTTACACACCACGATGTCACCTTCCCACTTAAAATGATTTTAAAAGTTTGCGTTGTACAAAGAGCGAAGGCAGCAGTTTGAAGTGATGAAGGGCTTACTTATCAGAGAATGGGAAAATAGAGTCAAACAGGAAGAGGGAGTCTCATCCCCAGAAAGACCAGAGACATTCTGGTTTTGGGGGTGGGGGAAGCCACGTGAATACGACTGACGCGCGTGCAGCCCGAGGAGAGATGGAAAGAAGCCTAATCATTATCAACTAAGTAAAACAAGTCTTTATCTTCAAGCCCCTGGTTGGAGGTCACCATCTTCCCCAGGCCAAGTGAGGATGGTCTTAGTAGACAAAGGGCTGTCCTTTGCTCCCAGTGCTGGGCCTGCTGACCTACTGTGGACAGAGCCATTTTCCCAGCACCTACACGCTTGTAGAACTCAAGGGAAATCCTTCCTTTCTATTCTCTTGGCCCCCATTCTCCAAGGCCTCCCTCCTCCCTCGGGCTCACTCAGGAGCGGTGCAGGGCAAGACAATAAAACCAGACTCTGGAGACGGAGAATCAGGGTTCAAATGCGACTTCCCGTTTTATTGGCTGTGTGACCCAGGGAAAGTCACCTAATTTCTCTGGACCTCTGACTCCTCCTCTGTAGGATGAAGATAATGACCTCCCAGGGCTGTGTCATGCAGCGGCATGGCAGACTTAAGCACTTGCCCGGGCATTTCCACAGGGTGGGAGCTATTTGATTGTTATTTCACATGATTGTATTAAAGTCCCCAGAGTGCTCCCGCGTCTGTTCCTTTCCTCTTTCTAATCTATCCTGAACACTGATGCCAGATCAATCTTCCTGAGGCATGGCTGATAACAGTAATCTCCCAACATAGTAATCCTTTTTATATGAACCGTTACGAAGCAGTTCGAAATGGAGAGCTGAGCCCGGGATTGGGGGGGGGACCAGACACCCGGGAGCCTTGGCCACCAGTTGGACGCTCCCTTGAGAGCAAAGCACCTGTGTGGCAGTGTTGTAATCACCCGTGTTCATTTCTCCACCAGAATGTGAGGACCTCGAAGGTCAAGGACGGTATCTCCTTACTCCTCGCATTTGTTTCTTCAACAAATAATTACTGAGCGCCTGGTCTAGTCCCCAGGGTTGGGTAATAAACAATCCCTTTTTTTTTTTAACTATTTTTAAAAATATGTATTCATTTTTGAGAGAGCGTGAGTGGGGCAGAGGCAGGGGCGGGGACGGGGGGGGTGGACAAAAGATCTGAGGCAGCAAATTCAACGTGGGGCTCGAACTCACAAACCGAGAGATCAGGACCCGAGCCGAAGTCGGAGCTCAGCCGACTGAGCCACCCGGGCACCCCTAAAACAGTCCCTTCTAACGGCTCAAATGCCTCAGAGGGATTTTTCTGAACTACTGAACATTACCTAAAATGTAATGTCAAAGCTGCAGATACTTGATAATGATATTTCGTGTTCTCAAAATACAGATTCCCTTGTGGGGACGAATGCTGCTTGAATCTGAACTTTTCCGTTTCCAACCCTATTTTGGCCTCCGTGTTTAGGAAATATACATTCCAGCTTGTACTTGCAATACGCCTGTGTCATCTTGGCATTTGAATGTGCTGTTGAAAACCCTCAGCATATGCTGTGAATTTCGGAAGTGGATGCCAGCCAGCACAGCTGGTTCTGATCTGAATACAAACAAATACAACAGTTTGGTTGGCACTGAAATGTGATGACAGGTGACGATCTTTGGCGAGGTACGGGTCACAAGTGGGCCAGTTAAGAATCTGCACCCTCTCCTAGCCTCTAACTTCAAAAACAGACCGTTCATCGAAGATGATCCTACATTCGAAGCCTTCGGGTTGGAGTTAAGGTTCTCCTTTTTAGGATAGGGTTTGACCTCCCTGTGTCATGGGATGAACTGCGTCCCCTCTCCCCAAAATTCACACGTTGGAATCTTAACCCCCAGTTATCTCAGAATGTGACCTTTTTTTTTTTTTTCTGGAAAAAGGGGCTTTACAGAGCTGTTTGAGTGAAAGTGACGTTAGGGTAGGTCTAATCCAGTATGACTGGTGTCCTTATAAAGGGAAATCTGGACACAGAGACACACACAGAGAGAAGACAGGTAAAGAGACCCAGGGATAAGACAGCCGTCTACAAGCCAAGGAGAGAGGTCCGGAACAGATCCGTCCTTCATGGCCCTCGGAAGGAACAAACGCTGCCTGTCACGTGACACGTCGATTTTGGACTTCTGGCCTCCAGATTGTGAGACGGTAAATATCTGTTATCTAAGCCCCCGGTTTGTGGTGTTTGTTACGGCAGCCCTAGGCAACTGATACAGTTTAGATTCGGTGATCCTGCCCTTTGCGGCAGCTAAGATCTTAATGGATTCCATGACCCGTTTAGTTTTTTTCCACTCTTGCAAATAATCCAACGAGATCTAAACTCCACCTTGTGCAGCTGGAAGGATTTCTCGCCAATACAAGTTAATCTTTCAAAATAGCCACTGCCAAAAAGGTAACTTTGTTAGGGGCAAAACCACCAGCAGTCTCTCACCTGGATTTGCAAGGCGGCTACTTGTTGGTCCGAGAATCTGATAAGGATCTACAACAAAAAGAAAAGAAGTCAAATCCCAGAGACCTTGTCGCGGCTTGGTGTGATGTCACTGCAGGTATGATACCCCTGACTTGTGTTTCCAGGTTTCAGAGTCATTGTATCCCCCACACCAAAGTCGCCCGGCACCACTTCCTGTACTGAATAAGATGTCACGTGGAATCCGAGAGAAGTTTCTTGCCAAAGACCTCTTAAGCTCAGCTCTGGCTTAGGGTTCCTGACACCTGGCTCTCTCCATCCCAGGACATAAACTGGGCAAACATGTGCTATGTCCCCACTGGGTCCGGGGCCACGCCGGCCACGTTGTTCAGCACACTGGCAATATCAACGGTGTTCCGTTGGGTATCACCAATCCGCGGTGTTCCGCATGGGGCCTGGCATGAGTGCGGGCTTGCGGCATGTGGCCTGGGGGTAAAATTAAAAGGACTCGTCTGTCACAGAGAAGGGACGTGAGTGGAGGCAGAATGTTCTTTCCATATTTACTGCATAGGTTTGGAAATGTCTTAGCAAAATCTCGAGTTATCCCTACTGAGTAGACTGATAATTTTGGTCCATATTTTATGCATGGAGCCATGATAAAGAAGACAAAATCTTGGGGCGCCTGGGTGGCTCAGTCGGTTAAGCGTCCGACTTCAGCTCAGGTCATGATCTCGCGGTCCGTGAGTGCGAGCCCCGCGTCGGGCTCTGTGCTGACCGCTCGGAGCCTGGAGCCTGTTTCGGATTCTGTGTCTCCCTCTCTCTGACCCTCCCCCGTTCATGCTCTGTCTCTCTCTGTCTCAAAAATAAATAAACGTTAAAAAAAAAATTTAAAGAAGACAAAGTCGGATTAACTTCATTTAGAAGTGACACATTTTAGAAACATGCTGCTAAGCCTACTTCTTTTTCGATGGCCGTCAAGACGTTCCCTGAAACATACCTAACTGAGGACGCTGATCTTCAGTTTTGGGCACTGCGGAAGGAGATGGTTGAGCAGCTGAAAATCCCAAAATAAAAGAGAGAGTTAGTTATAACTTCTATCTGACCACTCATCTTTGATGCTGTATTATCATTCCATCGATTAGCTTAGCTATTAACATAATAGTCTTACTCTTAGACTAAGCAGCATTTAATGGCAAGAAAATTTCCTTTCTATAACCCCAATCAAGAAAGAATCCTTGCTCAGGTCATGATGTTGTGGTTGTGAGTTCGAGCCCCGCGTCAGGCTCCGTGCTGACGGCTCAGAGCCTGGAGCCTGCTTCGGAATCTGTGTCTCCCTCTCTCTCTCTCTGCTCCTCCCCTGCGTGTGCGCGCGCGCGATCTCTCTCAAAAATGAATAAATAAACTTAGAAAAAAAAAAGAATCATTGCATCTAAAGATCAAGTTGTTCTTTGCTGCCAAAGGAACATTTTATGCTGATAAAGCGTAGATACCCTGCAGAAATCAGCACGCTACCAATGGTCACCAAATGTCACCAAGGGTCATCTCCTGGTGAGAAGCAGATTCAAGCAACGGGAGCCAACACTGTACCTTTCGACTGGGGGGTGGGGTGGCCGTGACTGGTCCAGGCTGATCTCCTGGGTGGGTCATAAGGTAAATCTGCAAAGACAAATAAAATGACTGAAAGACCAATAATGTAATTTTATAACACATATTTTGTATGCTTTTTGTTTTGTGTCCGTTAGAATAAATACCGTGGATGAAAATCCAGCAATCCAAAGAAATACCCAACCTGTATCCCATTAGATTTGCGTTTTACTCAGCAATTATCGTTTTGTCCATTTTATCGATCTAACGTTTTCACCCATTGATCTGGAAACTCTCCTTGAGAGATTCTCACAGGGCTTCCTGAGCCTTCTAAGGAAACCTCCTACGACCACAGTCAAGGCCACATAAAGAGTTTCTTACAATCTACTTTGGTGTGCTTCCACCTGGAACTGACCTAAGTTCATCCCTTTGTTACCTTCATGACCCCCTCAGAAGAGAGCTGACAAATCTGATAAGTCTACCAATTCATGCTCGAGGTCGGCCCCTAAATCCCCCAAATGACACTTCTTCCTTGGAAACGAGCATGGCCTTCTCATCCTCTTACTTGCCATCTGCCTCTCTCAGTCACCCCTCATTTCTTTTTATAATCTCACCCAGTTATAGATATGTCTTTAAATGTTAATGTTTATTTTCTGAGAGAGAGAGAAAGACAGAGCATGAGTGGGGGAGGGGCAGAGAGAGAGGGAGACACAGACTCGGACGCAGGCTCCGGGCTCCGAGCTGTCAGCACAGGGCCCGACGCGGGGCTCGAACTCACAAACTGAGGGATCATGACCGGAGCTGAATTCGGACGCCCAACCAGCTAAGCCACCCAGGCCCCCCTCACCCAGTCATACTAAATCAGTCGTAACTGTCCAGTTATTTCTCCATGTAAATATCTACTATAGCTCTTTCTCTAAACGAATTTAGAAGTTCTCTAAAAGAACTGCATGCGATCAATCGCAAGACCGGAATAATATTGTTCCCACAACATGTTAACAATGACGGTAAGAGCTTAAGTGTATGCAACGGTTTCTTTGCGTTCATAATGTATTGTCATCTGTCTCGTAAATCTTCAGTGCACTTTGCACATACAAAGTTAGTAACTATCCTTCCCATCCTCGGTGCAAGTTATGTTAACGATTACGAAGACTCTAAGTCATTTCAAGGTCCTTTCAAAAACGTATTCCAGAACAGGTGCACCTGGGTGGCTCAGTCGGTCAAGCGTTTGACTTCGGCTCAGGTCGTGAACTCACAGGTTCATGAGTTCGAGCCCTGCATCGGGCTCTGTGCCGACAGCGCAGAGCCTGCTTCAGATTCTGTGTCTCCCTCTCTCTCTGCCCCTCCCTTGCTCATGCGCTCTGTCTTTCAAAATAAACACATAAACTTAAAATATACTCCAGAACATCACCATGCGTATCCTTACTAAGTGTGCACACACGAAGTGATTTCTACATGAAATCTTATTATAGAACCACTTCAAAACTATGCCTTCTTGGATTGATGGGTGCTCAGTTCCATGCCATGTGTCATTCTGGGCCAACTGAAAGCCACAGCCAGATACTTGAGGTATTCTGCTGCTGGACATCTGGAAATGGCTATCGAATCTCACTTGCAGGGCAGGCAATCTAATTTGTTTTAAGCCTCTCTTTAAACAGACTCTTTAACCCTGTTTTAGACTGGTAGTTTGGCGGGTCAATCCTCAAAGGGTCTGCCTATGTCGCAAAAGATGCATCTCTTGGGGCACCTCGGGGGCTCGGTCAAGCGTCTGACCCTTGCCTTCGGCTCGGGTCATGATCTCGTGGTTCTGTGAATTCACGCCTCACGTCGGGCTCCGTGCTGGCAGCACGGAGCCTGCTTGGGCTTCACTCTCTCCCTCTGCCTCTGCCCTTCCCCGACTCGCGCTCTGTCTCTCTCAAAATAAACGAATAAAAGAATAAATAAAAGGATGTGCCTCTTCTTACTTTCGTATCCCAAAGAGCATACCACTGAAATGCAATGTGAAATTCAACACAGAGGTGCCTTAATTTATTTGGTCTGTTTGGCTACAAGCACCTCGGCTCGTGTGGTCTGTGAAATGCTACCCTTTATAGCTTTGGTGGAGCAAAAGATAATTTTTTTTTTTTTTTAACTCCACTAACTGCTCACCGCTTCTTCTCAGCTGGTGTTTTTGCATTTTGGATCCTAAGCCGTTCCCACTCAGCTCCTCAGATTCTCACTTTTCTGGTGTTGGGGTTGCACATGGGAATTAAATCTGCAGCCGCTATCAATTTACGGCTAAATTTCAACTTAAGTCTCTGGGCGCCCTTCGCACACAGATACCCACCCAGTTGAATTTTGTCTAAAAAAAAAAAAAACGGTCGGCCAGAGTTTCAATCTGAGAACTGTCTCAGAAAGAACACTGGACTACTGTACCAGCGTCTAGCCGAATTCAGGAGCAGACAGGCACACGGACAAAGGGGCTTCTGTTGACCAAATGAAAAAAAAAGCAAGGCAATACCAAAGGGTGTTCTAGATCCCAGGTCTCAAAGGGTGGCCCACGGACCAGCAAGACTGGTAACATCTGGGAGCTGGTTAGGAAGGCAGAATCTCACTCCAGGGCTACCGAGCCAGAATCTGCCCTTTAACGAGGTCCCGGGTGACCTGGGAGCGCACTGAGCAATGCCGGAGCGAGGCCGTTCTAGATCATCTCCATTACATGTTTCTAGGCAGGAATCTGTGTTCCCGCAGATAACAGATCTCAGAACCGCTGAGCGTGTCAGGACAAATGAGAAAATGCGTGCGAAGAGTTCTACGCTGGTTACCTTCCCCAGAGAGAATGCGAGCGGAACGAACGGCCGTTGGTCGCTGGTCTGCTACTACGTTAAACATGAAAGTATTGCTCATGTGATGTGACTGGAAAAAAATTAACCACCCCACTAGCAAGAGACAAATATTTTGAAACTCTTTATTCATAAAACCCTTCTCCGGGTCTATAACTGTGTTCCGCCCTCCCCTGAAAATAAGTCAGGACCTTAACAACACGAAGTCTGACTCTAAGCCAAGAATCTGAGCTGTTTATATGAACGATGATTAACATGTTCATAAACATATTGCCACGGAAGATAAGTCGGCTTTTGTTTTCGTTCACGAAATTCTGGTCCGGTGCTTCCTTATCAGCTGCTGCTCACGCGCTGGGGGCACTGAGTTTCCCTCCCCAGGGAGGTGACTCTGGGAAAAGGCTGAATGAAGCCACACTGATTCAGAAGGACACGCCGGGGCCTCTCCAGCCGCCCCACCTCACAGCACGGCCAGCCCTGGGCATTTCTGCCCTTGGGCTGCTGTAGAAATTCCGACTCCAAGCGCATTTGCTATGTGTCCCTTGGCGATAGCAGGGCACAGAACTTCTACTAAGAACAGATTTTACATGGAATTTCTGCTGGTCACTTCAATGCACCCTCATTCTCTCCTGTACTGGGATCTTCAAGGTAATTAACTCACACACTTGGCACAAGGTCCTGTGTTGGGGAAGGCCGCTTTCTGACTCTGGTTCTCTTTTTTTTCTGCACCAGGCTGTGTGTTTAAAAACTGAAGGTTATAAAAGCCATTCGTGGGCAGCTCAGAGTCAACAAAGAAACGTGTTCTATGCCATGATCCAGGCCAAAAAGCACGACACTAAAAATCGGGAGTTTGACTAGCATTGGGTCCCTCCACACCAGCACCTTGATTTATTTCCTGGGAGCTGGGATCGGTCCTTGATTTGGAAAGAGACTCCTCCTCCCCCCACCCTCTCCCTTCCCTGGGCATCAGTGAATCAAGACAACATATAGAGTCTATGCTGCATCCTGCGGGGTGAAGTTCACCAAGTTTTATATTCTGCTTTCATCACGCTTACAGAGGAACAGCCCTCTAGCCTTCACAGTATGCCCACGCCCACTTTATTTTTTAATGAACCAGAACTTGGACCATGCGAGAGCTCATCTTCATTCTGCAGGATCTATGCGGCATCTGCAACGCAGTGTGCAAGGGCCCTGGCTGGGTTGGGTAGGAACAGATGAGATTTGCCTGCTGTCCATGAACCTAGAGGCTAATGCAAAGAGAAAGGCCAAGAGCTACCGCCCAGAACCACCTGATAAACACCTACTTAATGGAAGGAAGGTTGGGAGTCCGCCCTGATGTGGCTGAGTCACCCTCTCCTGTATTCCTCCAGACCTTCCTACGGTCTTCTAAGATCCCCCATCAAAGACATGGAGACCTGGGAGCGTTGTGCACGGCTTTCTCTCCTGGCTTTGCAGACCTCTGTGGTTACGGTCTAACCAGAGGGAAAGCAGAGGGTGCGTTTCCAGCCGTGAGCCGGGATGCAGACTTTCCACAGGGCCTGACTGAGGAGAACGTGCATTTGCTGCCTTGCCTTGACGGGTGACGTCGAAATGTCACTCAGTTGTGAATGCCAAAGGAGGAGTTGTTCAAGATTCTGAGAAACCCCTGAAGGGCACTGGCTTAAAAGTGAAAGGTAAGGCTGCTCGTGCCGGCTCAAGCCTCCAGGGTCTTTGGATAACATCCTAGACGTGCATGATGCTCTGGGGACTGCGTGATGGTGGAGGAGGAGAGACGGGGCTGCACAATGTCCCCCTTGGTGCCCACCATGGCTTTCATATAAACTGCTCCTGACATGCCGCAGGGGGTCAAAAACCAGCTTGCAAGTTTCAGTGGGTCAGACCTATGTCTTTTATGTCACTTGAGACCTCAAAGGGCCATGGCTCCCGAAGGCACGTGTTCAGCAAGGAAGGAAGGTACTTGCAACCCAAGAAACACATGAAGCACCCTAAAATCATGATCATCGAAAACAGAATGTAAAACGACACGCCTACGTGCAAACGCTTTTTACGAGTAGGAGAGAGACGGATCTAAGTGCTAAGTCAACGAAGAGATCACGAGGGAGGGTGCCTTTTGAATCAGGAACATTTGGGAAAAGCGAATAGAAGCCAGCCTGGGAAGAGAAGGGAGAGACATGGACAAAGCAGTAACATGCCCACGTGTGGTTGTCTGGGAGGTCACCAGCCTTGGCCAAATGTGGGGTTAGATTGCAATGACAGCGACTTGATGGGGTAAGCAGTTGGGGGACCTGGAAGAAGTGACCCACTTGGGAAGGAAGGCCAGGAGGAAGAAAGGAAAAGGGAGATTGGGGTCAGCAGCCCGGGGGTGGGTTACACAGGGCAGAAAGAAGAGGAGGCAGGGAGGGACAGGAAGCATGGGGGAGGGGACTGGGCACGCGTGGGTGGAGGAAGCCCCCTGTTCCCATGGCTGGGGGGTTACAGAAGTGGAGCGGCCGTGAAGGTCGTGGCAGAGCAAACCAGGAGTGCAGGGGAATGGGAAGTCGGGTCTCGATCCCCAAGGGCCCCAGGGGCCTCTTCCCAGGGGGGAGTCAGCCATCACCTCTTCTGCCGGCATCAGACGCTTCTGAGCCCAGGAACACAGCCCAGCCGGTCTGGGAACCGCCCTGCGGCACCTGTTTCCCCAGGGCCAGTGCCAGATTTCCACCCGCACCCCGACGGGCTTTCCGACTCCCAAGCGCATCCTTCAAGGTCCATCCCTGCGTCCACCTAAGCGGGGAAGCAACTCTCCTCTCCAAGGTCAAACCCCTGGATAGTTCAGCAAAGAGCTCTGGCGTGTTCAGTCTGATTCAACTTCCTTATAGCGCATATACGAGCATCTGTATCTCCCTGGACAGTCACAGGAGGGGCCGTCAAAACAGGTACTTTTGCTACAAACTTGAGTCTCAGGAACATACTCTGCCGGGGTGGAGTTAGGGAAGTGTGATCTCCTGCGGGTCACGCACAAATCACGGCCCCAAGGAAGAGCGTGGCCAGAGCGCGGAGGCGTGTCCCAGCCTTCACTTCCCAGCTACTCCCTGCGCCCCGCCCCCCCCACACACCTGGAAAGCTGAATCTTCCAAATCGCATCTCCAGATGCGAATAAAGAAAAAGGAGTTCCAGGATCCACTGTTCTACGTACTAGCAAGCGATTAGCCAGCTGGTCTGACCACTGGGCTGTAACCAACGGATCTGGTCAACGTCGTGACCTTTCGACAAAACCCCAAGCCCAGCTCCCGATCCCTGGATTTTGCGACTCAGTGAGACGCATCCATGAGGCAGCTCCAAACAAACAAACCAGCAAAAGCAAGCAAACAAACCGTGGCCCGCCGCTTCCCGGAAAGCTCTTCTTCTTTTAAGGATGGATGGAAATGGATTTTAAATGCTCACAAAACCGTTGCGGTCTTCCTATACTTCCCTATGTTCTCCCAAGGATGCATTTATCAGAGGTGAACGGTGGGTTTCCTCAGGCCCAGTCCAGGTCATTCTAGACCCTGAATCTGATCCACAAGTAAATGGCCTGTGAAGTCTCCACCATGACAGAGGGAACGAAGCACTTTAGCTAAACCTTTCCACCGTGTTCCCCAGGGAGAGGGGCGCAAATCCTTCCTCTGAGGTCAGAGAGGAGGGAATGGCCAGCCTCAAGGCTCTGTGGAAGTAACAGGACAGCGTCAGGGTGGCAACAGCTCTGAGAAGCTTCTTCACCCATGCTATTGAGCTCCTGACTGGAAAGAAACGACCGTGCCAAACTTAATGCCCTGGACCAATCCAAACTGAGTCTTATGTAGTCTGGGTGTGGGACAGAGGCCAAAGGGCGACAGCTTGGGTCTAGGAACGCATGACTCCAGAGGCATGGATGACGATCGAAAAACCAGCCCCCTACCCTGAACCACCATTTCCTCAGCTGGCGGGCTGGCGTGTTATCGGTGCAAGTCCTGGGGAGGGGACCGAGGTCTGAGCCACGCTGCTCCTGATCTGAAATGCCCTCCCCCTCCTTCCCCACCTGGCACACATCTAATCCTCCTGTGGCGGGTGGCCCTTCCTCTGGAGAGCGTCCTTCCCGCTCTCACGGAAGGTACGTTTGCAACCGCGGCTGGTCCTACAGCCTCTGCCATCAAAGATGATGCCTCTACTCCTTCAGGTTAGAGTCTCAGGGGCGTGTCTGCTCTATGTCGCCAGCCCTTGAGGTTCGACACTTATGTGTGAGTCTATCTCTGGCTCTAGGCGGCTCTACCGCGACATCTAGAACTTCAGGCGAAGCCCGGATGTGTGCCTGTGAGCTGGTTTCCGTCGTCCCCTCCGCGGCTGACGCCCAGGAGGCGCTCCGTGGACATCGTGGAATGAACAGGCCAGCCTTCTGCAGACAGGAAGCTTTCTGAAGTCTGGCCCAGAACGTAACACTGTGCTTGTCACTAGTAAGCACTTGGTGATATTTATTCTTTCACGAATGACATGAAAATCAATTACCTAGAGCAATCAGGAAAGACATAAAGAGTCCGATGTAAATATCACCTATGGCATGCTTCTGCTCTGAATCGCTGGCTCTCGTGACGTGCCGAGAGTCCATCACTAACACTATGGGGACGCCTCGTGCTTCGTGTGTTCCCCCGAGGACGCGCATCCTTTCGTCGCCTGGCGCGCGGGCGGGTGCTTTTCCGCCAGGCTTCCAGGGTGCCAACTTTGCCCATCTGCCTTTCGGAGCAGCTAGTTAAGGGGCCGATCTGCTTTGAATTCTGCGGTCAGGGACCTGAAGTGTGATCTCTGAATGAAACGGTCTGATGGAATCTGGGCTCCAGATTCACAGGGGCAGAACAAGACTGCTCAGGACTCCCTTCAGACCCAGGATCCGCGCCCTCTGACTCTGGTGACTTAGGTCACGGATCTCACGGGACATCCCAGGATGTCTCTGCAGGGACAGATCACACAGGGGTGTTTTTCGTACCTGGCCTAGTTGTAATTCTTTGCGTGGCCTCAGGATATACTGAAGTATTTGGGAAAATAAAAGCTGCACCCCCTGCAGACAAAAGGAAAGACAAAACATGTGAAGGTCTTTTGTTGTGGTTGTTGATCTCCTGCAACCAAATCAACTTTGCCCTGTGACACCAAAGGGAGGGGACCCCCTGGAGCCGGCCATCTGGGACTCCCAGGGGGTGGGTGGGGAGGGGGGAAGGGATAAGCAAACGGGGGCAGAAACTGATTCCGACTACGGAGATAGATGTCAGGCTATACTGCGTCCCATTTGTCAGAAAGTGTCCCGTGTTTTGATGGTATGGCTTCTTGCTGAAGCGCATCTGTGTGTCCCCTATCACCCCCAACCATCTCACTTTATAAAAAAAAAAAAAAATTCTATGGTGCGTATTTTCAATTATAAGTTGCATAAAAATCCAGAGAAACATTTTACAGAGCCCTTGGAAAACAGTCCCAAAGAATTACAAATATTTTTTTGCCGAAGAATGTATGGATCTTATTAAAAATAAATCCACATTTCTCTTCAAATGCATGTTTCCCCTTCTCTGCCTCAATCCATTGCCCGTGTTGTGAGCAGGAAAAAAAAAATCCCCTTCTGCAGTTCGGTCCATTTGGAATCGGTCCTCCCATTCTTCGACTGCTTCTACGTGTAACAGTAACACTAGTAACGAAAGCAGAGCGTTCTCGAAACTTTCACTCACTGTTATAAATTTTCTAAACAACTGTGAAATGATCAGAAAATGTGTCGCTCAAGGGGGTTCTTAAGAGGGGGAAATCACTCGGCCTAAGTTATTTGTTATTTTCTGGCCACAAGGTCATTAATAGGCTGACGTGTGTAACCTACAGTGAAAAAGCATACGACTGACTCCAAGCTTTTTTTTTTTTTTTTTTTTTTCACTTTCAATGAAAAGCACAATGTCCTGAATCTGGAGGACCAAGATAAATGAGCCATCTATCTCACTGTAATACCCAAACCGGGACTCGCTCACGTCACGCATTTTGGGAACACGGCTGTACTTCCGTGTGAGGCTGGCCATGAATCGGCTTCTTTGCCGACGATGGGGTTACCCAAGCCTTGATGGTCCCCGCCCCGGCCTGAGTGGTGGCGGAAGGGCCCTGCCGGCTGGGACAGTGGGGTAAGCAGCCTGTGGCCAGGCTTCGGCAGCTGTCTCTATCAGGAGGGAGACGGCGGATGCCAGCCGCGGACACGTTCATCCGCCGAAAGCCAGCCTCGACCATGAGGGAGGGGGATGGGGAAGGTTAGCGGGGATGAAGCATCCTGTTCAACTCGACTAGACTCAGGCCATAAATAAACAGATAAAATGCAGAATCTGTGGTTAGAGACGGGATAGCAGGGATTGGGTTAGTAACTGATTTCATATCCTCCAAAATGACAACGCAGTCTCCCTTTCAGCCCCAAGCTCCCCAAAAGTGACGAATGAGCTTTCTTTCCTCCTGCCCTTTGCAAACGTCCAGAGTCTGTGCAAGAAGATTAAAGTCAGGATGAGTCAAGTGGCCTAAGACTTTTCCTAAAAGGAAAAAATAAAACTCCTGCTTGTCCTAGTACACGTTCCTTTGCGAACAAAAAAGAAATAAAAAGAACCCCAAGGGCCCCCTTTATATCGAACATGCTTTTAGTTTCTACAGTCAGCACAGCGGCAGATTGTAATCCAGCAAAAGAGAGGTAAGGCAACGGCTAAGGGCTAATCCTGCGCCTCTCCTGGTAGAAAGAAGTCCTTTGATGGTCCAGGGGGGTGGGGAGTGCTCAGAAACCAAAACGGGCGCCCCCTGCCGGCCGGCTCTGGTACCTCAGCAAGAGCCTCCTGCATATCAAGAACCCCTCGAGCATCCCCTCTGTTCTGCCTTCCTGATGCCCTGACCGGCCCGCCATCCACCTTGAAAGCGTGCAATCTGTGGACAAGGCTTTGCGCGTGTCCTGTGGGGAAGGGGCAGGCCCAGCATTACCTGTGTTTCTAGCATGCATTAACCGTGGAGAGTTTTGTAAGGCTTTATCAACATCATCTGAAGTCAAATGTGGAAGAGGAGCTACAAAACAAAACAAAAGCGACATCAAAATGAAAAAGGAGAGAGAGAGAGAGAGAGAGAGAGAGAGAGAGAGAATTACCCTCCTTAAAAAAAAAGAAGAAGAAGAGGAAAGAAAGGAGAAGAACGCCTCCCCACCCCCACCCTACTTTCCTGAGCGGCTCGGAAATCTCTCCATGGCCCTGCGGCTGGTTAGCGTGTTAAAACCTAGGTGGGCCCATATTTAATTCGGGGAACAAGTGATCGGGATGCCAGGCAAAGCATTTACACCGGAGTCCACACCCAGCCCCCTGCTGCGCTATTTCCCTCTCCTGCCAACCATGCTTGATGTCTGAAAAATTAAACCATACAGCAAACCGGGTGAATTCATGCCTCCAATCGCCAATATGCCATTCCCACTCTGTCAGGTGAAGCCACGTGTCATGATACGAACTGGAAACTTCTCTCACTCTGTGCTCAGGTGGGACCGGGAGGGGGCTTGGTTTAGCTTTAGGGAGGATGAGCCCCGTAATTCCCATCGGGGGCCTTTCTGTCTGTTTCCGTTTTAGTGTGGGACACCACGGGGACTCAATAATGTGTGACCAGAGGAAGCTCTGCTCCCTTCTGCCATGTGATCCTCTTGGTGGAGGTGACCCGGGGGGAGGCAGTTGAAGCCTCGTGTGACCCCTCCGGCTTCTGGGAAAAGCGCTTGACCGCTTGTCACATGTGTACCTAGATCGTGGCCTCGTAAGCGTTTGGTTCTCCCAGATCCTAAGTGAGAACTGGGTTAGGGCGGGAAGAAGCTGTCACAGACTGGACTGGACCCCCTCAGCTCGGGTTGGCAAGAACCCGCACCCCAGTGATCTCCGTCCCGACCCTCTTACTCTCTCTGAGGTAGTGCAGGTGGGAGAGAAGGATGTCAGCGTTGTAGCTCGGGGTGAGCCTCTGGAAGTCGTCCTTGGTCATCTTGCACAGCTCCTTCCCGTCGATGTTCTGGAACAGCAAGATGTCGACGTCCGGAAGGCCATACTCTTTCACTGCCCACTCCAGCCACTGCCGGACGTGGTCCGTACTCCACAGTGTAGGATCTGAAAGGGGTTGGGACAGAAGCAATCAGCTAGTCGGCTCCCGAAGACGCATTTCCAGGGCAGAGCCACATCCCAGGCAGGGCCCCCGCCAGCCACGGCTTCCCGGAGGGGCCCCTTCCCCGCTGTTCTAGAAGACAGGCTTCCAAACAGGCGCGGTGCCCTGTCAAAACCAAGTGTCTTGGGGGAAAGACAAAAACAAAAAAACAAAAAACAAAAAAAAAGCCATCTGAGTCACGCCCAGAAATCGCTGCCTTTAAAGTGAATCGTTCTGGAACACCACTGGCCCCTCGTGGCTCAGATCATCTGAAGTTTCACGTAGGCACCCCATTTTTGTCACTTAGTTTCATTTTTATTTATTTATTTACAAATGAAAAAATCATGGAAATTTTCTTTCCTTAGGGAACTGTTGGCATCGAGAGCTCAGAACACAAATCAGGAAGACGCTCATCACCGTCCGTCACGCAAAAAAAGCGTTCGTACAAAATACTGAAAAATACTGACCGCAAAACTGGAAGTCAAGCGTAGGTGAACGAAAACCCTAGTGCCTCCCGTGGGCTGGTGTTTCTTTTTTTTTTATTATTGTTTTTCTTAATGTTTATTTTTGAGAGACAGGGAGAGAGAGAGAGCGAGCAAAACAGGGGTGGGGCAAAGAGAGACAGAGAGACAGAATCTGAAGCAGGCTCCAGGCTCTGAGCTGTCAGCACAGAGCCCGACATAGGGGGCTCAAACTCACGACCTGAGCCTAAGTCGGTGCTTAACCAAAATGAGCCACCGGGCACCCCATATGGGCTGGTATTTCATTAAAAAAATTTTTTTTAAGTTTATTTATTTTTGAGAGAGAGAGAGAGAGCATGAGCAGGGGAGAGGCAGAGAGAGAATGAGAGGGAGACACAGAATCTGAAGCGGGCTCCAGGCTCTGAGCTGTCAGCACAGTGCTCGACGTGGGGCTCGAAGTCACAGACTGTGAGATCATGACCTGAGCCGAAGTCGGACGCTTAACCAACTGGGCCCCCCAGGCGCCCCTGGGTTGGTATTTCCAAGAGAGAGCGGTTGGTTTCCTGCTTTTCCTGCAGAGAGTTTGATTTTGCACCTATCAGGCACCTGCAGGAGTAGGGGACTGGCTGGGGGACCTTCTCACCGCACAGCTACGGCACACAAACACCCCACCTCAGGCAGGCAGTGTCATCCCACTCCACTGCCACATATGGGAGGGGACCTCGGTAGAGTCCCAGAGGGCGCGGCCAGTGGGACAGCCACTGTATTATCCCCAGTGGAAATACAGCCAGGAGCACCCCACACAAACAGCCTGGGCAGAGGGATATTTAGGGCACCCGAATACCGGCAGGTAGGAGGGGCACCTGGGTGGCTCAGTCAGTGAAGCGTCTGACTGCTGCTCCTTGGGTCATGATCTTGCAGTTTGTGAGTTCGAGCCCCACATCGGGCTCTGCACTGGCGGATTTTCTCTTCCTCTCCCTCTCTGCCCCTTCCCACTTGCATGCAAACTTTCTCTCTCTCTCTCTCTCTCTCTCTCTCTCTCTCTCAAAATAAACTTAAGAAAAAAATATTTGCACATGGGAGACACCCAGGCAAGGAGCCGGAGCCCAGAGTTCGAATCCCAGGGTCCTTCAACTCGCTGCAACCCCCAGAGACTGTATCCCCTTCCCGCATCTGTTTTTACATGTAAAACGAGAGCCTTGACCTTGGTTCTGTGGACAGGCCCTTAGAGGTCAGGCGTGCTGCGATGCTCTGGTCATAATGAGTGAGAATCTGGTGTAGGGATAAGTCACCCTTTGGAACCACTTCGTAGCTAATAGCTTTAGAACTTTGTTTGGTCTTACTAACGTTTCAGGCTACTCAAGAGTCGGGCATGGTGTGTGCCCTTGGAAGAGGTTTTAAGTTTACAGAAGTAAACAGAAGTAACAGTGAGAGGCTTCCAGACAATCCTACCACCAGAGCCTCCTCCCTCTCACCCGCTTCCTCTCTGCTTTCCATTTTTCGTCTCTCCCTCCTTCTGTCTCCCCCACCCTCCTCCCATCCACACCCTAATATTTCTTTTTTTATTCACTTAATTAAAAAAAAATTTTAATCTTTATTTATTTTTGAGAGAGAGAGACGGAGAGAGAGAGAGAGATGAGCAGGGGAGGGGCAGAGAGAGATAGAGAGAGAGGGAGACATGGAATCAGAAGCAGGCTCCAGGCTCTGAGCTGTCAACACAGAACTCGATGCGGGGCTCAAACTCACAGACCACAAGATCATGACCTGAGATGAAGTTGGACACTTAACCCACTGAGCCACCCAGGTGCCCCAAGCTTATTCACTTATTTTGAGAGAGAGAGAGAAAGAGAGAGAGAGAGAGAGAGAGCATGAGCAGGGGAGGGGCAGAGAGAGAGGGAGGGAGAGAATCCCAAGCAGGCTCCAGGCTCCAATTCTGGGCTTGAACTCACAAACCATGAGATCATGACATGAGCAGAAACCAAGAGTCGAACGCCCAACAGGTGGCCCTTTCGTATCTTTTTTTAATTGAAAGAAATGACTTCAAATCCAATGGAATCCACCTCCTAGCTTCCCCCACCTCAACACCCATGAAGCAACCACCATTCTGAGCTTGGTGCCCATCATCCCTACGTATACTTGAATACTTTTACCCTATCAACCATGTGTGTTGGTTGTACTTTTATTTTTTTTTAATTTTTTTTAATGTTTATTTATAATTTTGGAGAAAGAGAGAGAGACAGAGCTCCAGCAGGGGAGGGGCAGAGAGAGAGGGAGACACAGAATCCGAAGCAGGCTCCGGGCTCTGAGCCGTCAGCACAGAGCCCCACACGGGGCTCGAACCCACGGACTGTGAGATCATGACCCGAGCTGAGGTCGGACGCTCAACCCACCGAGCCACCCAGGCCTCCGGTGGGGTTTGTGCTTTTAAACTTCACGTGAACGGTATCTGATTTGCTCTGGGCACCCACCAGTGTATTTTCAAGATGTGTCCAAGTTAATCCACGTGGGAGTATTCAATCGTGTCAACTAAGCAGCCCTCGGGCCCCCTCACAGGCGTGGACACAATTCGCTTCTCCGTGAACACCCGAGCGTCCGTGCCCACCCCGCACATGGGAAGGAATCGGCACTGGTCCACCGCCCTGGCTCTACATTGGAATCACACGGAGATGGGGGCCCGAGCCTGGTCTCGCCCACGGAGATTCTAACTTCATCCTGCTGGAGGGCAGCCTGGGCACCGGAACTGTTAAAAGCTCCCCAGGTAATTCTTGGGGCGCCTGGGTGGCGCAGTCGGTTAAGCGTCCGACTTCAGCCAGGTCACGATCTTGCGGTCCGTGAGTTCGAGCCCCGCGTCGGGCTCTGGGCTGATGGCTCAGAGCCTGGAGCCTGTTTCCCATTCTGTGTCTCCCTCTCTCTCTGCCCCTCCCCCGTTCATGCTCTGTCTCTCTCTGTCCCAAAAATAAATAAACGTTGAAAAAAAAAAATAAAAAAAAAATAAAAAAAGCTCCCCAGGTAATTCTTAAGCGCAGCCGAGGTTCAGACCATCACCCCCAGGGGCCTCGCTGCTCCAAGTGTGGAGCAGAGTCTCGGGCGCCCCTACATTTCCACCAGTTCTCGAGATGATCCGCGTGCAGGTTAAGCGTGGGAAGGGCCGGCCTGAAGGGGCCACCTAGATGTGGAATTGCTGGGTCGTGGGGCATGTACATGCTCAGTTTTTCCGGCTGCTATCGGATCTCAACCAGTTTTGTAACACTCACGCCCTCAACCAGCAATCAGCGCACAGAATCGGAAAACCAAGGACAGCTCTGTGTCAACGAGAGCATCACCTACAAAACCTGAAATGACAGGAAGGTGTGTACCTTCCTCTGTAACCCAAACACACGGGACCGCTTCGGTCGTCTGCGAAAACTGAGTGCGTACACAGAAGGGTAACTTTGTCCACCAGGAAAGTTCAGATGGCTCGTCGCCACCGGGTCAGGGTTTTACCTTCAGGGATAAAAATGGTCAAAACCCCAGACTGCTTTTATAGAAGGTCTTCCTTCTTCTTCTTTTTTTTTTTCTCATGGCCCTGTCACAATTCCTCGTTATGCAGAGCTGGATTGTATTTAATGATCCGCAACCCAAGCCCTCATCCCCCTCGGTTCTGTGCAGAGGACAGTCGCAGACACTCACACGGAAGGTCCTGCCGTCTGCTGTCCCACCCTTTGTGTTTTTATTTTGTCATGTTCTGCTTTTAACAACCCAGAAGGACTATTTTGGTGGGGGTGGGGGGGTGGGGGGGAGTAGCTACTTCCTAGAAATCAGTTCATTCTGGGAATGCATTTTCTTCTTTTAATGGTATAACCAGATATTTAAAAAATGATATATAAGTATCTTCCTGCAAGTCCCTGGGTTCATGTTAAAATAGTGAAATGACACCTTAGGAAGACAGCCAAAAAAGACAAGTCTCGTTTCTCTGTGGTCCCTCGCCACAGAGATTGGTTTCCCTCGCTAAGCCCAGCTTATTCAACTTTCCTTTCAGGGACTCACGGGCGAGACCCCAGAGACCAATTCTTTGACCTGTATTGTTCTTATTTCCAACGTTCTCACTTTTGGTTGGTGAAACGGCTGTTTTCTTCTACCGCTGGCGTGACTATAAATTGCTACCGCCTTTGCAATGAACAATTCGGCGATACGTTTGAGATGTCCTTAAAAAACTGTGTGCATCGTCTCTGAACTAAAAAATTCCACTTCTAGAAATTTATCATAAGGAAATAATAGAGGATGTGCGCAATGATTTATTTTCAAGGATGTTCTTTGTAGTGTTGTTTATAATAGCATAACATTGGAAACACCCTAAATGTCCAACCGAAAGAAAACGAGTTAAGTTGCAGTACATTTAGGGATGTTTCTGTGATGCTTGAAAACTAAAATGATACCGCAGAATACATCGATATGAAAACGTGCTCAAAGTGAATTAAATTGAAAAGTCTGAAAACATTATTGAAGCACAATTATACTTTGTGAAGAAATGTAAATACATTCATGGAAAGAATTTGGGAGAGCTATGCAGAAAGATGTCAACCGCCATCTCTGGAGAACAAGTGATGGGGATTTTTAGATTTTTTTTCTCTTTCACCAAACTGCATTTTCTCTTATTTCTCCAATAAACATGTAGTACTTAGGTTAAAAAGGTGTTTATAAAAACGTATTCTGCTCTGTTTCAAAATCAAAACAAGATCTTACAAAGGATTTACATATATGCATATTTGTTAAGGTGTTTTTATAAAACTTTCAACGGTGTAAGATTTTAATCTCACTTTCTTCTACAGTTGATGAATGGGTATCTTTTTCATTTGAAAAGAATAAAGATATCCAAAGTTGCGTTACTCCCGTATCTTTTTGAGAATGGATCTCCACGTCCCTGTCCTATACTTGTATAAGCGAAGAACGTGAAAAACCAAATATGGTCATCTGATACAATAAATGAGGATGTTCCTTTCTGACCTATCCTTGGGGCACCATTATTCCAGACCTACTCTGGAGGTGTCATAACAGAGAACCCTTTTCAAGGGACAAGGCCAATCTCCTCAACACGAAGCACAGGACACTTAGTTCGCTGGGTCCCGATGTCTTCATAGGTGTTATTCTCGACCATTCCCCATTCTGTCTTCCTACAGCCACACACGCCCCATGCCTGTGCCCAAACACCACCCACTGCCTGCAGGACCAGCCCCTTCTTGTCCCCTTACCTACACTCACCACCTGCTTTGGCCATCTGTCCTCAGTGCTCTTGAGGGGTAAGCGCTTGTCACGACCCTCTGGGTAGGGAGGTGACGTCAAGACGGCAAGCCCACTCCCTGCACCAATGACAGAGCCCCAGTGAGCCCCACCCACCCCAGCTACCCCGGCCCAGCATGGATGCTACAGCAGTAGGTCGCGTTTTGGAGAGTTCAAGTCAATGTGTTGGGTCCCAGCTCACCCTTCGACGCCATAGAGAGCCCAGTAGCGTCTCTTGGGTATCCTCCATGGTTCATGGTATGTCAGCAAAGTTTTCTTCTTCTGTCCCACCCTGCCGTCACTGAAGGAGGCGCACGAGGTCCTACGAGATTCAAGAGACCTCACCTCCTTCTCCGATTCCCCACTATGCATGTGAAGGAGAAAGGGGGGGGGCCAGAGAAGGAACCCCAGCCAAGGTATCGCCTTTGCCCGTGTTTAGGTGTGCCATCTCACACCTTCCACCTCCAGACAGCAGCCAGGCTCAGAACCCATCACCTAACCTCATGATGGAGCCTGCTTTTCCTCTTCCATAAAACAACACGCAGAATCCAAGGACCTAAGGCATGACTCCCATAGGACAAGGACTAAGATTAAGTAAACTCACGTAAGAGTTACTGAGCATTTGCTACACACGAGTATGGATTCAGAGGCGGCCAGGAGAAAGAGACGCCAAGGAAAAACATCAACTTTTCACCACGAGGGCTTGGCTTGAGCCTGGGTTAATGAAAAGGATTTGACAGAATTAAGGTGACAGAGCAGAGAAGCCCTTTAGTTTACGGGAGCAGCGTAAGCCCGGCTTCATAGCTGCAGAGGCATGAAACACCAGAGGTGCTGAGAGAGAAGGGAGAAACCAGGGGT
Organism: Lynx rufus; assembly: GCF_022079265.1. NCBI lineage: Eukaryota > Metazoa > Chordata > Mammalia > Carnivora > Felidae > Lynx > Lynx rufus. The sequence continues at coordinate 152,052,750 of NW_025814867.1, forward strand.
GGCTACAGCGGAGGGTTTCAGAGGGCGCACACAAATGGAGGAGGATGGACATGAACGTTGGGGGTCCGATCACAGGGAGCCTTAAACGTCTTGCTAAGAAGGCTGGGCTTGATGGTCCAGGAATTTCCGAGCCACTGAAAACGTCTGAGGCATCGAATCATAATCACATCGAGTACCCCAAACTTGGTGGTCAAATAAAAGGCTCTTGGGGGGTTCCGATTCAACCATCTACTAGATGTAAACGTTAACCTCTCTGGAAATCATTTCCTTCTTCTGTGGGTAATTAAGTGAAACGTCAGGGGAATAGAAAAGTAAAGGAGATAATGAACGTGAAAGCACTCTGCCAACAGTAACATACTGCGGAGAAAGAATGCATCCACACGCTGGATTTCGCATCGTAAACTCTGCGGAGATGAAATAAACAATCTATTATCGCAGGAGCAGCCTCTTCCTTTAAACGCAGAGGTCTGATTTATCGCTTTATTTTGAGAAGCTTTTGGAGGTGCTTTCTGTCAGATGAATTATGAACCACTGAAGATAAGTTGTTTGGTTTTCAGCCTCCAGTCCAATTGTTTTGAAAACATCTGTGTCACCAGCCCACATCTCACGGACATCAAAATGGTAAGCCCCCATAGTCCAAGGGAGGTCAGGAGTTGCACCCTTTAAATTACTGCTGGGGCGGGGGGGAGTGGCGAGCAGTGCGTGGGTGGAGGGCTGAACTTATTTTTACATTTCCCTGAAACTGTTTTCTGACCTAGTAGAGTTCCACGGCTGCCAGGAAAATATTAAGTAGATATTTAAATCAGTTTGTGAAACAGAATACCTCATGCAGGCAAACATCCTGTTTCAGACCCCCCACCCCCTGCCAGAGGAATGAATAAAAGTAAGGTTAAGCAAGAGTCAGACTGGTGAAAATATAAGCCCCGAGTGACATTTTTCTTGAACAATACCAGCGTAAGATATTGGCTTTGAGATTTAAAAAAATAAATAAATAAATAAGGACCAAAAACATAGAATGTATCTCCAAGCCATATCACAACCCTATGAAATCTTTGTTTATAAAACCCAGCCCTGGGCAAGTCTGCCAGTCTGCTGTCCGAGACACTCAGAAGCCTGCAAAAATAAGACTTAACATTTCGTCTCCTTGTAGGGGGAGGCTTTACATTTACAAAGCAGGCTCAATAGAACTGGCCTCCCTTCGGGCTCCACTGTATCACAGGTTGAAATTTGAACACAAAAAGCCTACACCCGAGGCTGTTTCTGAACCTTTTGATTTCCTAATTCACAGATGAGGTTCAGTCACCGTTTTGATAGCTATTGATTTCTAATTTTTTGTTTTAAATTAGTGAATTAGCCAGCGAATGAGATCTATATGACGCCAATTTCCTTTTATTCTTTTATTCCAGTTGTTCTTTTTTGGTGGCCTATAGTGTATGGTCAATTTCTACAAATATCCCTGGAGAGTTTACAGAGAATGTATATTCTCTAATTGTTACATGTAGGTTTCTATAAATAACCATTGGGTCAAAATTGGTAACATATACCTAATTTTTATGTCATTGATCGATCAACTGCTGCAAAAGGCAAATTGAAATCTCTCACCAAAAGTGGATCTTTTTCTCCTTACAGTTCTTTATGTATTTGGAGCCTACGTTATTATGTACATACAAGTTCATCACTGTTATATGGTTTTCATGAACGTATCCTTTTTTGATTATGTATTAACCCTCAATTATCTCCAATAATGCTTTCTGCTTTCTATTTCCACGTTTGTCATGTGTGTTTTGCTTAGAATTTGACTAGCACATTTTATTCCATCTGTTTGCTGTCATTCTTTCTTTGTGTTAGATGTTTTTATAAAGAGCACTTAACTGACTTTGGAGTATTTTTTATTTATTTTTTATTTTAATTTTTTAAATATAATTTATGGTCAAATTGGCTAACATCCTTTCTCTTTTGGTTTGGCTGCTTAACATTCTAGTTTTATTTCTTTACTTGTGAATCTTTAAACAAAATCTAAATTTAATCACCAAATATATCCTTTTCCCAGAGAAAGCAAGGAATTTAGAAGTCTCGAACTCTCATCATCCATCCCTAATCTTATATGATGATGTTGCCCAATGTTTTCATCCTACCCTGTTGTTGTACTGCCTACTTAGAAGGCTGTTATCATTTTACAGCCATTTCTCTTTAGATCTATTCTTATACTAACCAATTTCATTGCTCCCATTTTCTTCTTATCTCACTCCTTCATCCAGGATCCATTTTCTTTGTTTATTAAATTTTTTGTTATTTCCTGAAGTGAGGGTCAGTTAGCAACACACTCTGACCCTTTGTTTGAAAGTATCTTTATTTCCCCCTCAATTTACATAATGAATCAGAATGCACTCTTAATGTAGTTTTCAACATATTCCTCTTAAGCTTATTTTAAAGTCATGATTTTAAAGGACCCGTTGGCTTCACCAAACTACTAAGCGAGTTTATGGCAGAAAAAAAGAAAAAGTGAAGAGCCCAGAAGATAGCTACTTTTACCTCTTCAAATATTTCATATCTTCTGTTCTTTTTATTCCCTCCTTTCTGGAATGTCTATTAGATCTGCACAGCACATTCTCATGAGCCCCTTCCCTGCCCTTGACCTTCTCTCCTATGTCCCCTCTCTTCATCACTGTGATGGGCTCTGAAAACAACTGCAAGTCTGCTTTCGTTAATTCACTCTTTGGCTTTTTCAGGTCAGCTGTTTAACCCTTCTACTGAGTTTCTGATACCTTGGAATCCTTTTTTTGTGTTTCTAGGAGTCTTCATGCTTCTTCAAAATCATCTGTTCTTTTCCATAATGTCTTTTCCATAACCTCTTTTGGGTTCCTTCTTTTGTGTATTTAACCACTTTAAAATCTACTTACTTTATATTCTCAATCCCATACTTGAATTATCTAACGTCCTTGAGGGTCCGTGGTCTCCGCTGAATCTTGGTCTAGGTAGATTGTTTCTTCCTCTTTTTGTAATTTGGAGTTACAGAGTCATCTTCAACGCATGTTCTTCTGCAGGAATTCTGTAAAGTTTGGACTGAAGACATGTCTGTCCAGGAAGAGTTCACAGGTACGTCCGCTGGGTGTCTGAGGTTATCATTAGTCCATGACCACTTTTCATTGCTTAATTCCTCAGCCTGGGGTTGCTGGAAAACACAGTTCGGTGTGTGTGTGCATAGGGAGAGAAGGGATCCAACTCTCTGCTTTGTGCAGCCCAAGACCTCATCTTCTGGCCCTTTAAAACCCAAATCTCTGTGGTATAGACATTGGTATCCCACCCCCACCCATGCCACTTGTGACAAGCTGGTGACAACGGGTGGAGTACTCTGTTCTCAGCTCCCTCTTTGTTTTTAGTCCCTCAGGAACTCACGCACTTTCTTCCCAGTTCAGCTATGCGTATCCAAGGGTATCTGATTCCAATCTGCATTTCCAGGTGCTGGGCCAGAGGAACATCTTTAGCTCCTCTTAAGCTCAATATTTTACCAGGACCACCAGTCCTCTCGGCCTATTTTTTACCGATTTACTTTAAACGTTTCCGTTTCCAATGCACCCATCACCCTAGCTCATGCTATACTCTATTCCATTCATGTTTTACGTAACCAATTGTCAAAAAATTGATTGTACATATTAATCATGTAATACCCTACAATTCAAACACTGTAAGAAAATGTGCCTATCCTTAGCCTGCTTGAGAAGACATAATTTCATTATGTCTTTTATTCAAAAACACGTGATTAAATCAGTTTTGCTGGCCTCTAAACATATCTTTGGCATTCTGACGCACCAAAATATTTCACTGCGTGGAGTCATTCTCAACTCTTCTGGAGTGGTTTATCACGGTTTATCTAGTTTTTGGGATTTTGTTTTACTTCATTTCCTCCCTTGTTGCCTCTCCTTGGTCATTCCATGGTTACACAGCTTATGCTCATCGTGTTTTAGAAATGCAATGCCTGTTCCACTTAAAAGTTTCTTCCTGCTTGGGTTTTCTTTCTTTGCCCATCTTTTAGATGTTGGTGTCCCCAGAGTTTTGTCTCTGGTTCTCACTCCCTATGGGCACTCCCCTGGACTTCCTATCTACTCCCATGTTCCTCTTTTTTTTTTTTTTAAATATTTATTTTTGAGAACGAGGCAGAGCGTGAGCAGGGGCGGGGCAGAGAGAGAGGGAGACGTAGAATCCGAAGCACGTTCCAGGCTCTGAGCTGTCAACACAGGGCCCGATGTAGGGCTCGAACTCACGAACCAGGAGATCGTGACCTGAGGCAAGGTCACACACTTAACCGACTGACCCACCCAGGCGCCCCTCCCATGTTCTATCTACAACATGCACTCCATATTAGTTACCAAGCGTTGCTGTAACAGAGAACCATAAACTAAGTGGCTTAAAACAACAGAAATGTATTATCTTAGAGCTGTGGAGGCTAGCAGTCTGAGATCAAGGTGTCAGTAGGACTGGCTTCCTCTGGGCTCTGGGTAGAATCCTTCCCCTGGCTCTTCTGGCTTTTGGTGGTGGTCAGTCAGCCATGCGTGGTATTCCCTGGCTGACAGCTGTACCACTCCAATCTCTGCCTCCATTTTCACAGGGCTTCTCCCTACGTGCCTTCACATCATCTCTCCTTTGTGCGTCTGGGTCCAAATTTCCCCTTTTAATAAGGACGTAAGTCATTTTATTAGACCCACCCTCATGACCTCATCTTGACTTGATTCAACCTAAAAATACTCTACTTCCAAATAAGGTAATGTCCTAAGGCCCTGGGAGTTAGGGCTTTAACATAGCTTTTCTGTGGGGGCACAATTCAAACGACACCACATGCTTATATCTGCAGATCTATCTCGAGTCTAGAAACTTCTCCCAAGTGCCTGAGCCAACTATGAAAAGGAAAGCTGTAATTTTTTTGAGGCCTACTGTATCCTAGGCACTGTGTATGCACTTCACATGTGTTGTCTCATTTAATCCATACAGCGTCATATATATATATATGGCATGTATATGTGTGTGTGTGTGTGTGTGTGTGTGTGTATAGATAGATAGATAGATAGATAGATAGTAAGCATCACTATCATCTGTATTTGGGTGTAGCTGCAGGCCAAGGAAAGCCAAGATTAAGTGACTTTCCAGATCTCAGAGCTACAAAATGGCAGAGATTAGAAAACAGGTGTGGTAACCCCCGACAGATGACTCTCCACCCTAAGCTCTACCCCCATACTGCCTCACTGGTGTCCCACGGGTAACTTAAACACAGAATAAACCAAACCAAAATCATCTATCTTAAAATTTTTTTTCTAATTCATTATACGTCCAGCCAGCCACTCACGCTAGGTTTAAGCCATTTTCTTTTATTTTTTTTCTAAATGTTTTATTTATTATTGAGAAACAGAGAGAGACAGAGCATGAGCATGGGAGGGGCAGAGAGAAGGGGAGACACAGAATCTGAAGCAGGCTCCAGGCTCCGAGCTGTCAGCACAGAGCCCGTCCCAGGCTCGAACCCACGAACCACAAGACCATGACCTGAGTTGAAGTCGGACGCTCAACCGACTGAGCCACCCAGGCGCCCCGAATCTAAGCCATTTTCAATGCCATTGTGGAGTCAGACAGGTTACGTGCTGAGCAACACAGTAGACTATTGTGAACATCTTCAGTCTTTCCTTCTTTACTTAGTCCCCTTTGAAAAGCCCATTTTAGAATTTCTGCAGCAACTTAACCAACACATCCTACCATGGCATGGCTTTGTGTTCTTCCCTGGATAATTTTGATAGCGTAGCATGGAAAGGAGAACTCAGCCTCTGGGATCAGACAGAACTGGATGAGAATCCTGGCTCTCCAAATTACTGGCTGAGACACCCTGAGCAATGACCTTGGCTTCCCGAGCTTTAGTTTCTTTATCTGTAACGTGAGAACAACAAATACTACCTATACCATAGGGTGCTTTGTGAGGCTTAAATGAGATAATACCTTACAGACAAAGTGGACAGCCCGGTGCCTGACAACAGCGTGCACTCGATACACAGGAGCCGTCACCATTTCTGTATTTATGATTTCGGTCACACATATAACCCAAGGGCAGTTTCCTCAATCGCTACCCAGCTCATAGTTTAGGACGATAATTAACTTGGACTTTAGGAGTTAAGGTTTAACTGGTTTGGTCGTCTGCTTGCTTGACTTGGTTGCACAGAAGCAGTTTAAGTAGAAGCTTATAGAAACACGCTCCATAAGGTAGACACAGCGGGGGCGATCCGTGGGAGTGGTTCGTGGCATGACGAAGTAAAATGAAGGCTTGAGGTCTTACCAACAACTTCTGTAGGCATACGTGAGCACGGGCCTGGGTGGCAGCTCTGGTCTTACCCACCTGCACAAGTGTTCCTGAGAGAGTTGCTTTGCTTCTAGCTAGGGCTCCACGTTCCCATGTTTAAAGGGAGATATTTATGATAGTTTTATGTGCCAACCTGACTGAATCACGAGACGTCCAGACATTTGGTTAAACATTATTCCTGGGTGTGTCTGTAAGGGTGTTTCCAAAAGAAATCAGCATTTGAATTAGAAGACTGAGTAAACTCGTAGCCTGCCCTCCCCTGTGGGGGTGGGTGACACCAACTAACCCATAAAGACCCAAATGGAACAAAAAGGTGGAGGAAGGAAGAGAGGATTTGCTCCCTTTGCCTGACTTTTGAGCTGGGGCATTGATCTCGGGCCCTCAGGTCTCTGGCTTTCATGCTTTAAGACTCAGACTAAAATCTACACCATTGGCTCTCCTGGGGTCCCAGTTTGCAGACAACAGATTGTGGACTGTGGGGTTTCTCAGCCGCCATAATCACATGGGCTAATTCCTCATAAGAATAAAAAAGTGGTGAGGGAGAGAAAGAGACAGAGAGAGGGAGAGAGAGAGAAGGAGAGAGACAGAGACAGAGAGACAGAGAGAGAGAGAGATTGGTTCTGTTTCTCTGAAGAACCCTAATACAAAGTTCAACTAAGATCATCAAGAGTCTTGGACCGCCAACTCCTGTGATCCTGTGATTCCTGCTAACTAAATCTGGATGACCATGAACTCAATAAATGCACATTAACTGACCCCTGAGCACAGGCCCCGAGCTCGCCGCTTTGTCTGGTGATGAAGAATGCGAAAGACATATTCACCAACTCACAATCTAATAGGATAGACAGGCTCAGAAATTATGACCTCTAAGAAGACGAAAGCATAATAGGTTTACCCTCTGCACTTGGTCAGTGAGTACAGTCTTCTGTCACTTGGTATTCGTTTGCTTCCAAAGCCCAGCTTGGAGATGTCATATGTGGGAAGAATCACGTGACAGCCATGTGAGCCCTCTGTCACTCTAACAACTCAAAATCTTTTTAAAAAAAAATTTTTTTTTTCAACGTTTATTTATTTTTGGGACAGAGAGAGACAGAGCATGAACGGGGGAGGGGCAGAGAGAGAGGGAGACACAGAATCGGAAACAGGCTCCAGGCTCCGAGCTGTCAGCCCAGAGCCTGACGCGGGGCTCGAACTCACGGACCGCGAGATCGTGACCTGGCTGAAGTCGGACGCTTAACCGACTGCGCCACCCAGGCGCCCCTAACAACTCAAAATCTTGACTTTACCATAAGCCAGACCAGCAAAGACCCCCGCTGGGCGCATGTTCTTTGTCTGCATGGAGCCGTTCTCTCGTGTAATTCATTCTGTTCAGAAAGGATGTCAGAAGAAAACGGGCTGGTGAAACGCAATGCTGCAATTATACCAGAAAGATAGTCCCATGGTCCCCTCTATAGCCTCAGTGGACCCTGAGTGTCAAGTCTGGGGATCCTGCGTGTGGGATGCAGAATTGAGAAAAACAATGCCTTCCTTGTGAAACTTCTCTGTGAAAACAAGGATTATGTTCCCACACGACTTTTTAATTTGGCTGCCAGGAAACTCAAAGCCATACTGGAAGCATGGCTACAATATCTTGGCCAAGCTTGCGGTCAAATGTGGTCAAAATGGCTGCCTCATTCTTTCGCGTGATTTCTTTTCGATCAGTGGTTTGGTTCGCGTGTCTATCGGTAGTTGAGTTCACAAGGCATCTCAAATCCTTCATGGGATTGAATGAATACATGCGTATCGAAGTAAGTATGAGGTCTATTCTGGTATACGGTGTGAAACAAAATAAAGCATGATAATAAAAGAATTGGTAAGATGTAAAAAAAAAAAGCCATGACGTTGCCAAAAGATGAAGGCTGGTTTCCTAGACAGAGTGGATTTGCCTTGCAGAAGGATCTGTTAGCAGAGAAAGGAAGAAGGGCATTCCATCGGAGGGAACAGCATGGGCGAAGACACTGGGTTGTAGCAATGGCAGCATGAGAGCAGAGTGACGGGGTGTGGGGGGGGACAGGATGTGGCAGAGAAAAATGATGGACTGTTAGCAGAGAAAGGAAGAAGGGCATTCCATCGGAGGGAACAGCATGGGCGAAGACACTGGGTTGTAGCAATGGCAGCATGAGAGCAGAGTGACGGGGTGGGGGGGGGGACAGGATGTGGCAGAGAAAAATGACGGAGGCTGCAAAAAAATTTAGGAATCATAGCACGAAAGGTACAAAGGAAGCTCCTCTTGACCAGCCATCTCATTCCTCAGATGTTTGTGACATTTGCCTGAATCAGTCATCTGAGCTCTGAATCCCACACTCTCCTGTCAGGAACTACATACTTCATTGTGGATGGGTCTTATCTACTTCTGACAGGCTCTGGTCACTTCCTCTGCGACGGGTACATGAGTTATAAGTGCTCAGTGAATACTTGATGAATTGAGGAGAAGGGACCCAGCACAGAGGGTGTGAGGAAGACACAATACCAGTAATTCCAGCCATGGGTGTTTGGGGGGCAAGAATAAAGGGGTCTTAAATCACGTAAGAGCTTGTATTCATGTGACTGAAACACAGTAAGCGCTCCGTGAATGAATGAATGAATCAATCAATCAGTGAGTGATGAAGCGAATGTGGCAATTCTTGATTTCCGAGACTTCTGATCACCATGAGTGTTTGTGCCCCGGGTGGCTATTTAGAAAATAAAAGTAGAAATGTTTGAAAAGCCCAGTGCTTTAGCACTCATGTTAGGGAATAAAAACAGAAAAGGGAAAAAAATCTTTCAAAATGATGTAAGCTGCTAAAACCAGAGGTCCCGTTGCATTTTGGTCAGCATTTTGCAACTTTTAAGAACAGTGGACGAAGACTGTGCCTTCCTCTTTGTTAGCCCTGCTGGTTAGCACATCACCAAGTACACTGTGAATGTGATGGCAGGTGCTCAGTGAGGCATCGTGAAGCCCAGGCTCTTTAGAATACTAGCTCCGTGGGGCGCCTGGGTGGCTCAGTCGGTTGAGCAGCCGACTTCGGCTCAGCTCGTGATCTCACGGTTTGTGAGTTCGAGCCCCGCGTCGGGCTCTGTGCTGACTGCTCAGAGCCTGGAGCCTGCTTCGGATTCTGTGTCTCCCTCTCTCTCTGCCCCTCCCCTGCTCGTGCTCTGTCTCTCTCTGTCTCAGAAATAAAAAAAAAAAAGTGCACCCCAGTGGTGCAGTGGGGACCCATTTGTTTCTGAATAGTGATCTGTGTTTGCAGAATTGGGGAGGCAGACGTGGAAACACCTGGAAGTTAGATTCTTGCATCGTACCCCCCGGTGTCTTGGCTGTTGTTAGGAATGCAGCCAAATGCCTACAAGCCTCATACTACGATTCAGTTTGTCAGAATGAATCTCAGGCTTCCTCTTCTCCCACGCAATATTTCGTGCCTTTAACGGTCCCGGGTTTTCCTATGGATGAAGTGATGTGTGGTCTTTGCAGATTTTTTTATTTTATTTTATTTTATTTTATTTTATTTTATTTTATTTTATTTTACTTTACTTTACTTTATTTCATTTTTTATTTCATTTTATTTTATTTTATCTTATTTTATTTTATTATTTTTATTTGAGTATGTTTGACACACAGTGTTACGTTAGTGCGCCACCCGTGACAGGTCCCCAAAATACACCCTAAGGGAGAAGAAGCTTTAGGAAGACAAAATTCCTTCCCCTCGAACGGGTGACTCTTCATTTTTCAAAATTGTTGGGAACATCATTGTGAAACTACTGGTTATTTCTTCCCGGCCACCCACGCTTCTGAAAGTAACACAGCACGCCTTTATCACAAACAGGTAAAAACAGGTACCTGTGTTCAGGTAAAACTATTCAGTGTCCTCTATTTAGATTAGAGCTTCTCAAACCATGTTCTGCATGCAAGTCACCCAGAAAGTGTGCCAACCATGTGGCCTCCTCAACCCTTCCCACACCCAGGTTCAGGAAACTCGGAAATGTGCATTTTCGAATCACAAGTCTCCCGGGTAATCCTGATGCAAGTGGTTCTGACTGTACCCGGAGAAACTTTCTCCAATCGGTGTCCAAAGCCCCCTGAGCCAACCAACAACGTGCCGTCTCACCAGGCCGCCCGTGTCCACCTCCTCATAAGACGGAGTTCACGGAATGACACTGTGAGCTGCCACCGTGTAAGGAACAGCCCAACGCCACGAGATGGAGACTTACACCTACGGACATGCACACTAGATAGATAGATAGATAGATAGATAGATAGATAGATAGAAACGTATAAATGTGATTTATTGTCTAACCGTGTACTTTGCGAGGGAGAAGCACGCATCAACAATTTTTCCAGGACAAGAGGCATGAGCCAAGGCTTTCCAGAATGTCTCATGGTCTCACTGAGGGTTGTTCTCATGACTTCCCTGTTCCTCCCCTACGACAAGCCGAGGAATACATTTTTCTCTCGACTCAGAATGAACAGCCGGGCCATCGCCTTCCTTTTTATTCCATGAACGCTTAACCACGTACCGATTGAGGCCTTCCCTTCTCACTGACGCCTGGGGACACCTTGGGAGCTGAATGCCACCCGCCTTTTGCAACTGTGCAAAGGTTAAAAGTTTGCATTCTAAAGGCAGACGCTTCAGGGCGCCTGGGTGGCTCAGCCCATTGAGCACCCTGACTCTTCATTTTTGGCTCAGGTCATGATCTCACGTCTCATTAAGCGGAGCCCCGTCTCAGGCTCTGCGCTGACAGCATGGAGCCTGCTTGGGATTCTCTCTCTCCCTCTCTTTCTCTCTCTCTCTCAAAATAAATAAATAAAAATGAAAAATAAAATAAAATAAAAGCAGATGCTTAGAAATAAGTATTTTTTTCAGCAATCTTTATGACTTGCGCGGATGAGCGTCAGTCCGTGTGTTTAGCTAGAGGGAGAAACACATGCCAGGTGGAACCAGGTTTGGACAACTCTCTCCGTGGGCAGAGCATTCGAGGCCCAAGATGTGCCTGAACGAGGTGCCCGGGTCCCGGAGCCAGGGCTGAGCTGCAGACGCTGCAGCTGGACAGGGCCGTCCCCAGGTCCTGCAATCTCACGGCCACATTGGGGAATTCTCTGGACGGTGCAATGCGGCCGTGTGGGCGGGCGTGAGTGGGTGTGGGTGTGGGCGCGTGTGTTCATCTGTGTGTCTGTGTATGACCACACCTACTTGAAGCTTGACCAATAACTGAAAGGCTGACGGCTTGCAAAATCAGCCACAGCTCTCTTACAAACACTATCAACCGAATAACTGCCTGCGTTTGGTATGAAGCAACTGAAGGAGGGAAGAGCTGGAAGAGGCCTTTCTTCAGGGGATGAAACCAATCTTTGCACAAAAACATCAATATGAGCCAATGTACATGACCGTCAGTCCACCCAGCCAGCTGACATTTAATGAGCACCTACTATAAACTGGGAACGGTGGCGGGGGGGGCTCTGACTTCATTGAATCGGTCCTTTGCCTCTTCCCGGTATAAACAGCTCTCCTGATCTCTGAACATTTTACTCAACGTAGGAAGCGTCCAGTCTGTCCCTCGTTGGCAATGATATCGACGCCATCGAAGCACATTGATAGCACGACAGAAACATGACCCCATCCGTATACAGTGTGAGCGCATCACGCGTTACCTCCTGGGCCGGTGAGGCTCTCAGGAGCCAAGACAAGAATCTTCAATACAGGCCTGTCCTCAGATGGATTCTCTGGTCTTAGAGAACTAACAAAAACTTCGTTTTGCCTGACTTGAAGAAACGACACTCTGAAGAAACAAGGCTGACTTGAAGAAACGACACTCTGAAGAAACAAGGCTAAGGCTGAGAGGGGTTTGTGGGCGGGTGCTCTTCGGGTCTGGACCTCGTCCTGTTCACATCCAGACAGCGTCCGAGGAAACGGCGCCCCTGCCCCCTGCTCCTCCCCAGGAACTCCCCTGCTCTCCAGCCTTTTTTAGGTACCCCACGTCCAGGACGCGTGCCTCAGACCATCTGCATTTCCGTATGGTTCCCCCATACGGAAACCTTTTGTGCGACGGCCCGGGATCGAGTCCCGAGTTTCGGGTCAGCAGCTCAGGGGCTATGGTCAAACCAAAAGGGGGGAGCTTCCGTACAAAAGCCAACTGCCTTTCAGTCAACATCGAAACCTGTTTTGTCCCCGTCATTGGGCACACGTGAGACTTCATGTCTGCTGTCTCCTATAAAGGTCTCACAACACGCCTCCGAGGTGGCCCCAAAGGACGATGCCTTTCGTATCAAGGCATCAAGCAGTCTTGCCCAGCGACCACCCTGGGGAGCAGCCCGGGCCACGGACCCAAGCCAGACGTTCTGCCAAGTACCGCGTGCTTTGCACTCTATTTGGAAGGTGTCGGAGGTCCGTGAAAGCGGCCGCGTGCAGGAGAAGGGGCAGTGGGATGAGACGCACACCCTGAGCGGATCTGAGCCTGCGGCCACCCCGCTTCACGGAGGTGAAGGTCAGTGACCCCTGGAGCCAGACGGAGTCCAGTCTGCACGGACCTCGCTCGTGCACTGGCAGCCTTTCGTGCATTCTCCCCTCGCTTGGTGTTCGTGGAGAACCTACCTCAGGCCAGCCCCGTACTTGGCCATGGAGGCTGGGCCTTTCGGGGGGGGGGGGGCTTGCGTTGTACTGAGGGAGGAAGCCACTCAGCAAACGCTCACGTGAATGGACAGTGGAGTGACAGCCGGGAGACAAAGAGGGCGGAGGGGGCTGAGGTCAGCAGGTAGAGTGGGGAATGGCTTTCGGCGGCGCCTTCAGGAAAGGCCTCTCCGAGGAGACATTTGCACCGAGCGCTCGCGAAGGACAGAACTACCTGGAACCAAGGGTTTCAGGCTGAAGTGACCCTGATTCCAAGCCCCTGAGGCCAAGCCACAGGGTGACCAGATGGCTGCAAGGAGTGACAGAGGGGAGCCCACAGGGGCCGTGCTAGGAGCCGAGATTTAACCCAGCAGCTAACGGAAGAGAACCAGGGCAGGCAGGCCCGTCTGAACGCGGACTTGGCCTCCTGTTAACAGTAGTCCCCGGGAGAAGTTAGTTGACCCCTGGGAGCTCCATTTTCCTCGTCAGGGAAATTGTGATAAGGATTCCTATTTTCCAAGGGGCGCCTGGGTGACTCAGTCGGTTAAGGGTCTGACTTCGGCTCAGGTCAGGATCTCGCGGTCCGTGAGTTCGAGCCCCGAGACGGGCTCTGTGCTGACAGCTCAGAGCCTGGAGCCTGCTTTGGATTCTGGGTCTCCCTCTCTGTTCCTCCCCCCTCATGCTGTCTCTCTCTCTCTCTCTCTCTCTGTCTCTCTATCAAAAATAAATAAACATTAAAAAATTAAAAAAAACCCAATTCCTATTTCCCAAGATATCACGAGATGGTGCCTTCACACTGCTTACCCCAAACCCTGACACCTGTTAAGGACCCACAAAGCAGTGATGGTGTCTGTGGTAGTTTTGGGTTTCTGCAGCTCGTTTCCTCTGAAAAGTCATCTTTCCCATCACCTTCAGTTTTTTGCTAAACAAGTGAGTTCGTGGCATTTTCCTCAAGTTCAGGGCTATTGCTTTGGTTTGAGTTTAGAATTACTTCTGTGGCAAAGAGTCATTCTGGTTCTCAGAATCGGGACGGCAGGCCAGGGAGAGCTGGAATTTTCGATTTTGAGCACGAACCGTGATGCCTCCCAGCTTTGTATTTTGCCAGCTGAGAAGTCTTTTTCAAAAGCATACCACGTAGGATGAAAATGTAGCACTTCATGCAAAAACAAGGGTATTTAAGAGGGGCCCCTGGGCGGCTCGGTCAGTTAAGCGGCCGACTCTTGGTTTCCGCTCAGGTCACGACCTCACGGTTTGTGCGATCGAGCCCTGCGCCGGGCTTTGCGCTGACAGCGCAGAGCCTGCTTGGGATTCTCTCTCTCCGTCTCTCTCTGCCTCTCCCCCACGTGTGCTCTCTCAATCTCTTTCTCAAAAATAAATAAACTTTTTTTTTTAAAAAAAAAGAATATTTACCACCAAATAATCTCAGAGAAAGGGCACTTCTTCCCCGGAAAGGTCATTTTTCATAGGTTTCCATCCTCTGTCTTTGTCTCTCACGCACACACATACACACACACGCACAGACACGCACACGCACGCTCAGTGGACATTCCACCACAGGTGGACAGGCTCCTGCTGGCCTGCGTTTACAGTCACTCCCCCAGGCCATGGAGGGTGCTGGATGCCAGAGGCAGGCAGGCCAAGCTCGACGGCACCCCAGGAGCATCTGACCTGCTGGGACGATCACTCTGCGCTCGTTCGTGGTCATGTTTGGGGGCGGAATGTGCTTCTCCTCCATGTAGCTGCCATAATTCATGCCGACGGTGTCTGGGCCGCCCGCCATCTTCCCGCCTTTGGCCATGCTGCATTCATCCGGGGAGTTTCTGAAGGAGAAGAAGATACATTCTTCCATTATTGCTGCCACCCGGCCTGCCTGTGACACACAGAGAGAACGGAGCAAGGGTGCGGTGGAGAGAGGCGGACGGAGAAGGGAGGAGAGTCAACGGGCAAATACAGTGTCTGCGCGGGGCTGAATGGCCCTGTGCCCCCAAAACTCCTTTCCTGAAGCCCTGACAAATGGAACGGTATTCAGAAGTGGGGCCTGTGGCAGGTGATCACATGAGGTCACAACGGCGAGGCCCCCGTGATGGGATCAGTCCCCTTACAAGAAGCAGAAGGGACCCGGGGACTCTCCCTCTCTGTCTCTGCCACTGAGGATACACTGAGAAGGTGGCCGTCCACAGCCCAGACCCTGGCCTCGCCGGCATCTTGACCTTGGACTTCCAGCCCCCAGAACTGTGGGAAATAAATTAATAAATTTGTGTCACGTAAGCCCCCCAGTCTGCGGCATTTAGCTACGCCAGCCCGAGGGGACTAGTGCACTGCCCACCCTCGGCTGAAGCCCGGGGCGGCCTGGAGGGAAGCAAGTTGCCAGCTGGCTTCTGTTTCTTAAGCCAGAGCCTTCTGAAACTGTCATGTCAAAACTCCACTGGTGACAGCTGTTTGGAAACACTTGCAAGGAACAGTGAACCGCCACGGTCCTGTCTCCGTGACTGTAAACAGGCCATGTACCGTATGCACAGGGGTGACCCCAGCTCGGACAGCTGGGTTTAGCCTCCAACGACATTCGCCTTCAAAACCTCAGAATGAAATCCGTGTGTTCAGTTTCAACTCCCTATAGCCAATCATGAGATATGGAGCTTTGGAGCCTCACACTGTCCCTCGCCGAGGCACTGGCAGGCGGGGCAGGGACGGGGGCAGACCTGGCAGCCTGGGAGGTGGCCGGAGAGTGGACTCAGCTGCCCCTAAGGGTTGGGATGGGGTGTGAAACCAGCCATGAGGACGGATGCAGACAGGAGTCAGCCGCTGGCCCTCTGACGACCACTCACAGGGCCACTACCATTAGGAAGGCAGCGGCAGCCATTTGGATAAAGACAAACCCTGCCTTCTTTCTGGAAAAAGAAGAAAGGGACTGTAAATATATGATGAAATCATATCTAACAGGGAACCCCCCCAAAAGGAAAATCCAACGCAACCAGGAAACAGAAAAATATGTCGATGCCTTTTAGAAGGTTAGCCCACAGGTCATTAACTTCGAGACCACTGTAGACGAGGGGCCTTGATAGTTGGGTTATATCTTCTAAGGTGGGTTTCCAGAAATTGCCTCTCAAGCTCTACCCCACACAGGATTTTCCTACTCTTGGGAATCTCCAAAACTCCACTGCATGTTGGATTCCCTCCCAGTGTCTAAGGCGTTGAGGTTGTGGGCTCCACTCCAATGAACTTTTCTTCGTCTCCTCCACACCTCACTAGTTGAAGCTCTGCATCCAACTTGTGGAATCATGGAACCATGGGCCTGGCATGGTCTTGACCTTCAAGCTTGAGAACATCAAAACCCTCTGAGCCAGAAGGGCACTCTCTGGGTGGGACAGGCCCGGAGTGGGATGGAGAAGGTCATTCGGGAGCCAAAGGCTTGGCAGGGGTGTGGACAGGAAGGGCAGACCAAGGGAAAAAGTGCCCTGGAAAAGAGGGAAAAGAGGGAAAAGAGTTCATTCAGCATCCTAGATCACTGAAAATACACACAGACCTGGTGCTGATGGAGAGAGCTCAGGGCTGACAGCGAGGAAGGCGTAGGTACATCTACAGATAAAGATCATGGTCAGGGTCACAGAACGAAGGCCCCACCACAGGCCTGGAAATACATGGCCATGTTTCACAGCATCCCCACAGCTGTACTAACACGAAGGAAATTTATAAACAATAACAGTCTGAGTTCCCATGGTGCAGACTCTCTAGATTTCCATCACTGCCTACACATGCATTATTTCCTCCTGATGGTACTTTTCCTGGCTGCAGACACTTATCTCTAAAAGACCCATCCTAATATCACAACACGGAATGTCTTCACTTGACACTTAGTTTCCTATCCCTCTGGAAAATTCCAGCAGTTGAGGGGAAGGTGTGTGTTTTGGTGTATTTTCCTCAAGGAGAGAAGTTACTAGGGACGAGGGGACAGAGTCTAAAAGATTTGGTTCTTCAAGGAACAAGCTTTAGATGCTGTTCAGCAGATGAGCATAACTCTGGCAACAACTATAGAGTCTGGGATGAGCGCTGCAAGTTCACCCATTCACTCATCCATCTAGACCATTTTTATTGAGTGCCTGCTGTATACCAGGCACCATAAGTTCTCTCTTCTCCAGCAGGACAGGTAAGCTTTCCCATTCACCTTCCACTGAAAACCAAACCCCAAAAAACAAAAACAAGAAACAAAACAAAAGCAAAGCAAAAACAAAAAACAGAAGCAAAACAAAAACAAAACAGCCCCCAGACCCTATTTTCAAAAGCTGTGCCTTCAAGACAGTTGAAAAAAAAATCATCTTTTTTCCATTGTATTTTGTTTTAGCTTCAGGGGAAGATAGAATGGAACCAGGTTTTTGATCATTTCCAATAGTTTCTGTAAAAAAAAGCTCTAAGGGAACTCCGGCCCCAGAGAGGGGAGAGGGTCACTCCCCAGGCCACTGACAATGCTGGACTCCAAGCAGGTTATCGATACACAGTGGCCACAAGAGCCCCGGCTGTTCTGTTCTCACTTGCCAGGCATTTCCCCTGGTGTATTCTCTTGGGAATTTTAACAGACCAAGAGGAGCACACGGAAGTGTGGGCCCTGTCCTGAGAGCCTAACCATTAACAGTCCTCACAATAGCCTGGGGAGGCAGGTGCATACATCACGTCCATTTTTCAGAGGCGTAAGCCAAGTACACAAAGGAGAAGGGCCTGCTCAGGTCGCAGAGCCAGGAGAGGTCAAAACTAAGACTTGAAGCTGGGCAGCCTAACTCCCCGCCCCTGTGCAGAATGCCCCCACCAAGTCAAGGGAAGATGCTGTCCCTACAAGGTGAAATAAACCTGAACTTCAGAAAGGCGTTGACAACTCCCTGACCACGTGTTACTCTGGTTTAAGCCATGTGCTGCAATATTTGCACAATTCCTATTCTAGGGCATCACTGTAGCCCCAGGGCAGGTTCAATCCCGGGCACGGCGTGTGTGGGACCCAACGAAGGACACATATAAAAGAAAAAAAAAAACCTAAGTAAGAAATAGAGGCAATTCCAGGAGAAGAACATTTTTTTTCAGAGGATACATCTATTATTTAGACCCTGCTTTATTTAAGAAAAAAAAAAATCTCAACCTGATTCAGAGAACTGGAAAGTGTATTTTTAAAAGTCTCACAGTAAATACATTTTCAGTTCTTAGCGCAGGTGTGAGAAGAAAAGATCCACACTGCGCGGAATCTGCCTCCCGGCTTACGGCACTTGCAGCTTCACCGACATCGTGCACGCCGAGGCTTGAAAGTCATCAAAGAGAAACTTCCAGAAACAGTTTGGTACTCCACCGGCAGCAAGCCCTGCCAAGAACAGAGGATCATGCGATCTCTACGCCACCATGATAAGGGTTTGGGTGTTCAATGTATCGCTTTTGAAATGCACATAGCAAAGGGCATCCCTTTAAATGCTGTATTCTTTGTGTTTACATACGTGTTTTCTAGCAGTTCTGTGAAGATTCTAAGGCAATTCATTAGATGCTTGCTAAATGGGTCATCATTTATGTGAAATATGAAATACGAAATGCTTTGGTCTTATTGTTTGGGGCATGAATTTCTTTATTGCACCTAAGGCATCCTTCAAGACATTTCTCTCAGTGATGCTTTTCAGGGCATACGGAAGTTATTATGCAAACCCAAATCACAACGAGATGTCACCTCACACCTAGCTGGAGGGCTACTGCAAAAAACAAAAGATGACAAATGTTGGCGAGGACGCAGAGAAATCGGAACTTTTGCATACTCTTGGTGAGGATGCCAAATGGTACAGCTGTAATGGAACGCCGTGGGGAGGTCCCCGAAAGTCTTTTTTAAAAGACAATCATATAGGGGCGCCTGGGTGGCTCAGTCGGTTAAGCGTCCGACTTCAGCTCAGGTCACGATCTCGCGGTCCGTGAGTTCGAGCCCCGTGTCGGGCTCTGGGCTGACGGCTCGGAGCCTGGAGCCTGCTTCCGATTCTGTGTCTCCCTCTCTCTCTGCCCCTCCCCCATTCATGCTCTGTCTCTCTCTGTCCCCAAAATAAATAAACATTAAAAAAAAATTAAAAAAAAAATTAAAGACAATCATATGATCCAGGGATCTCATTTTTGCATATTCATCCAAAAGAAGGGAAATCCAAGTCTCAAAGCGATATTAGCACTCCTCTGTTCCTTACGGCTAATATTCCCGATGGTCAAGGTGTGGAAACGAATGTCCACGGATGGCCCGGTGGATGAAGAAACTGTGGTACATGCCACAGTGTACTCATCCTCCTGTAAAAGAAGGGAATCCTATAACGCACGACAACGGCTGGGCCTTGAGCACGTCATGCTGAGTGACATAGATCGGTCACCGACGAACAAAAGCCGGTTTCCGCTTCACATGAGGTATCTAAAGTAGTCACATTCAGAGAACTGAATAGTGGGACAGTGGTTTCCAGGAGCTCGGGCAGGCGGGGAGATGGGGGGTTACCAACCAATAAGCATAAAGTTTCAATCAAGCGAGATGGAAAAGCTCTCGAGACCTGCTCTCCAATATTCTAGCCTTTGGTCAACAATAATGTGTACCTCAAACTCTGTTAAAAAGGTATAGATCGCTGGGCACCTGGGACAGCACAGAGCCCTCTTCGGATCCTCTCTCTCCCGGTCTCTCTGCCCCTTCCCTGTTCACACTCTTTCTCGAAAATAAATAAAATAAATACTTTTTAAAAAACCGAACAAAGAAAAAAGGGGTATAGATCTCATGTCAGGTGTTCTTACCACACTGAAATAAAATAAATTGGAAATGACTGGGTCTTAGCCACATTCTCGTATTCACATTTTCGGGTCTGGGTTCAGTGTGTAACCCGAAAAAACACTGGTTTTGACAATCCCATAGAGAATGTGGCATCAGAGAGAGGGATCGGAAGCTGGGAGGACAGCTGCTCCCCTCTGTCACAGCAGAAGAAATCCCACCTTGGGCTGAGGTCGCCCCGGGAGGGGAAGGCTGCTGCAGAAACAAGAATTTCACTAAGGCACCTGACGAAAGCTGGGGCGCCATATCGCTTCCCAACTCCCCCAGTGCCCTCTTGGGGCCACACGGCTTTGGGAGTTTAGTCTCCCAAAGGAGCAACCTCACAGAACCCCATGGCACACGCATATAACTGTGGCCACTCCAGGGGATATGGAAATAGCACAGAAAGACCCTTCTACCTTCACCTAGAAAAGATGGCACCATGGTGCCCTTCTTCAGAAAACTGCACACACATGCCCAACTCAGTTGGCTTGTTGAGCCTCAACAAACTAAACACTCTGAAAGAGCGTTTGCAGAATCAAGTTCTCATGAATCGAGACAATGAGTGCTGACTTCGTAAGGCACACTAGCATTTCAAACCAACGATCGAAGGGGCAGGCAAAGAATACCCAATAAATTGGAAATTGCACTAAATTTAAATTCAGGTGAGATGTCAGCCATGTCCCCGAACCCAACTGGGTTCTGACAGAGTTTCACAATCAAGGGGCTGGAAGAATCTCCATCCCCAACCCCCCAGACATGACTCTCCGGAAGCTACTTAGACCAACGAATGTTTAGTTCACATTACTAATGTTTTTCTAGGGAAGAGGTTCCATCATTCTCCTCTGCAACTTTAGAGTTATCTTTATGTGGGCGTGTGGTGGTTTTGAATCTACTTTCTTCCTTTACCCTTCCTCAAACCATGTGAGGTTTACGAGGCATAGAAGACGACACGATATAAGACAGTTATAAAAACGCACACGAGACAAAACGATAACATAAATAATCAAAGGCATGGAAGTGAATTTAATGTAAGGGCAGAAAAGTAACCAACCACGAGATAAAATCAGCACAATGAGTAGGCTTACTATTTATTGTTGCTAGAAGTAGGACACTAATTTATCTCTGAGCTTCCTACTGGCCAAAGCAAAGAAGGAAATGCATCCCGTTACTATTCAAGGTGTCAGAAACATTAAGACGAACCAGGTCTTAGCAAGCGACATCCTTCCCAGTATCTGATAACAGATTCAGAGCATCGCACACAGTGTCGGGGTAGGGGTGGGGAGGGCTGGTGATAAAGCAGGGTGCTCCAAGCACTCAGGTCCCTGCTGCTTCGGCTACAGAAATCAAGAGACGGCACATCCTCACGAGTCCTCTATACCTGCCATTTCTTGACCCTTTTGGAAAGAACTGGCCAACCAGGGAGGCCAGTGCAGGAATATTAAAAATAAGCAAATAATCAGGGCACCTCAGGGGTGCCTCAGGGTAGCTCAGTCATTTAAGCATCTGACTCTTGATTTCTGCTGAGGTCATGATCTTACGGTTCATGAGTTTGAGCCCTGAGTCAGGCTCTGTGCTGACAGTGGGAAGCCTGCTTGGGAGTCTCTCTCTCCCTCTCCCTCTTCCTCTCCCCTGCTAGCTCATGAACTCTCTCTCTCTCTCTCTCTCTCTCTCAAAAATAAATAAATAAACATTAAAAAGATAAGGGAATATGGGGCGCCTGGGTGGCTCAGTCGGTTAAGCGTCCAACTTCGGCTCAGGTCATGATCTCACAGTTCAGGGGTTCAAGCTCCACGTCGGGCTCTGTGCTGACGGAGCCTGCCTCGGATTCTGTGTCTCCCTCCCTCTCTGCTCCTCCCCCACTCACGGTCTGTCTCTCTCTCTCTCAAAAATAAATAAGCATTAAACATTTTTTAAAAAAAATTTTTAAAAAGATAAGGGAACAATTGAAAAAACAAAAAAACCTGGAGAGACAGAATGGTCTATATTCCAGTTTCCAAAAATCTTCTATGTTTTAAACTCACATTTGCCCCTGAGAGCACCCAATGCACTGTGGGCAAACAAATATTTACAGACCTTACTTGGTTCATCTCCTACCTAGTATTTGACTGTTTACTCATCCCAGGACCGGCCTCAAGCTCTCTTCATGTATTTACGTTGTAGTAAATATATGGGCAACGCATCTCGCACGGTGCCAAAGTCACGGTAAATGCCACATGTTAGCTGCTTCTTACGCACTTCACGCACACAACTCCACGAGGCCAATACCAGGAAACAGGAGCCCCGTTACAGGTAAAGCACAGAGGCTGGGTAGGGAGTGTGTTGTGTCCCAGGTGATACAACCAGCAGGGGAAGAGCCAGGATCTGATCTTAGGCACGCGGGGTCCTGAGTCCAAGTCCTCGATCACCACGCTCTAGGACCTCCCCCGGTAGCCCCACACGAGTCGTCCGTCTCACGGACGTGAAACACAACAGAATGGGCACCTGTTGGGTATTTTCAGAAGAATATCCTGGGAGTGGCCCTGAAGGCAGTCATGGAGAGATTTGCAGATGTGAGCTGAGCCACGTGCCCACAAAGGCAGGGCCTCCAGGGAGAAGCTGAAGATGATGTGTTTATGGGGACATACATACGGATTTTGGTTAAGTCTAGTTTTGTTTTGTTTAAAGAATTTTTTTTTAATTTTTTTTAATGTTTATTTATTTTTGAGAGAGACAGAGTGCGAGCCGGGGAGGGGCAGAGACAGAGAGGGAGACACAGAATCGGAAGCAGGCTCCAGGCTCCGAGCTGTCAGCACAGAGCCCAACACGAGGCTCGAACTCACAAACTGTGAGATCATGACCTGAGCTGAAGTCGGACACTTAACCGACTGAGTCACCCAGGCACCAGCCCCCCACCTTTTTTTTTTTTTTTTTTTAGAAAATGCTGATCAACCCCATTTACAGTTGAATGTCAAATGTTCTCCCCACCAGACCTCCTGGGGGAGCTCAGCACGGTCCCTTGGTCGCTGCAGGCTCTGCAGAGAGGATGGGCTAATGCTGGTGACTGTGACAGGAAATCTGGCCAGAGGTTCCCCGGCTAAGAGGCACAGCAGGAATGAACCTGACCCAGAATGTGGACCTAAGAACTGAGGACCAGGACAGAAATTGGACCATCGGGAAAGCAGTCAGTCTAAGGTTTTCAGATCGAGTGGAACACAGCCCGAGGCAAATCTTCATTTAGCTGTTGCCATACATATCACCCTATTTTATTTTTTATTCTTTTTAAAGAACTCCTTTTTTAACTTTTTTTAATGTTTATTCATTTTTTGAGAGTGAGGGAAACAGAGCGTGAGGAGGGGAGGGGGCAGAGAGAGAGGGAGACACAGAATCCCAAGCAGGCTCCAGGCTCCGAGCTGTCAGTGCAGAGCCCGACGCGGGGCTCGAACTCACGAACTATGAGATCATGACCTGAGCCGAAGTTGGAGGCTTAACCGACTGAGCCACCCAGACACCCCAAAGAACTCTTTTTTTTAATGTTTATTTTTGAGAGAGAGAGAGAAAGAGAGAGAGAGAGAGGGCGTGAGCACGTGAGCAGGGGAGGGGCAGAGAGAGAGGGAGACAGAGGATCCGAAGCAGACTGTCTACTGATGGCAGTGAACCCAACGTGGGGCTCAAACTCACCAACTGTGAGGTCATGACCTGAGCTGAAGTAGGACGTTTAAGCGACTGAGCCACCCGGGGGGCCCCAATAATACCTTATTTTAAAAAGGGATAATGCGCCTGTAAAAATGTACCGAGAAATTAAAACTGGGGCTTTGTTTTTGAAAAAAACAAAATAAACTTGGCATCTGACGTTGAGTTTCTCACATCAGAGGCTACGGACAGCAGGGTAGACTCCATCATGGAAAGAGCCCGCAGCGAACGGCACAGACATGGCCATTAGCTTGACAAGGACGGAGACTCAGCCCTGTACTGTCGTCTGTGCTGTGTGAATGGACCTCATTTATCCAAGAATGTCGCTGAACGCAGCCCCAGGCGACAGCCCTGAGCTCACCAGCCACATTAAATCTGTGATTCACCCTCAGTTCAGAATAGTTAGCAGAGGCTTTGGAACTTAGAAAAAGTCCACAGCAAGGCAAAATCAAATTTGGAAAATCAATGTACTTCTTCTGGAAGCGGGTAGATGGGGCACCTGGGTGGCTCAGTCGGTGAAGCCTCCAACTTCGGCTCAGGTCATGATCTCACAGTCCGTGGGTTTGAGCCCCGCACGGGGCTCTGTGCTGACAGCTCAGAGCCTGGAGCCTGCTTCAGATTCTGTGTCTCCCTCTCTCTCTGTCTGCCCCTCACCTGCTCACACTCTGTCTCTCTCTCTCTCAAAAATAAACTTAAAAAAAATTAGAAGCGGGTAGAGACAAACCCACGATCCTCTTGAAAATCTGCTTCTTCAAGACCCATCCTTCTTCCTATCCCTGAATTCCTCTTGCACGTAGAGACAACTCTCCACTGCCTTTCTCTCCACCACATGCTGGGGGAATAGTGTTCTGGAGCTCTGCTTCCAGAATGATCTTCCCCAAATACAAACCCACACTGGTCACGTGCATCCTAAGCCCTGCGTTGGACCACAGGACCTTCTTGGTCCACAGGACACGCCCCCAGACTCTCTGGGTCTCCTCAATTCATTCGTTTCTCCAACCAGCATTTACGGAGCAAATCTTTCTGCCAGGCCCTGTCCTAGGTGCTGGGGATACATCGGGGTCCCTGTTCTCACAGTGTCTGCATCTGAGTGGCGAGAGCCCCTCTCCCCCGCTACACCTTCTCTTGCCCTCGTTCACGATGGTCCTTATCACCCCAACTCTTATGCGGATAAGCAAGTTAATGTCGCTAGCACGCAGCCTTCAGCTCGTCGCCGTTTATTGGAACGTCACTATCTTCCAGAACGTTCTTTTTAGTTCATTGGGTGGTGAAGCTCCGTGAGAGAAATACAAAGGTTTTCTTTGGCAGTTCTGCCCTGAAAGTCCAGAGAGGCCCGTTCCGAGAGAGGGCCCACGGGAGGCTGGCTGGGGCAAAGTGCATACTTGGTTCTAATCGACCGAACAAACTCCTAATCGAGTTCCATGGCGTGGACTGAGGCAAGTCGCTACAAAAGGCATTTTCAGGCCCCCAGACAAGGAGGGGATTGTCTGGAGAGCGCCGGGGTAATTTGTGGGTCTGTTTTATTTCTGAATCAGAGGCAGTGGAAAAGCCGCTTCAGACCCCACGGCTGAGCGGCGGGCGGAGCTTGGCAGTGATTCATGGAGAGCTCCCCGCTCACACTGAAACTGGAGATGTTTGTCTTTACAGCTGGGTGTTATTTTTACCCTTGCTAAATATGCTCTCTTACACCTGGAATCCCAGTCTCTTCCCTCCAGCCCTGTCCCCTTCCCCCCCTCTCCAAAGCAGTTGAAGACTGAGTTAATTAAAAAGTCACCACCAACTCACCAACAGTTAGTTCTTTGTCCCTGCAAGGGGTTTGAAGCTTTCCCGAGTTTCTTCATTTAAGTTTATAATTCTCTTTACAGCTGAGAGCGGGTACCAGCCAGACCGTGTTACGTGTCGGTCCTGAAATCTCGGGGTGGGGGGCGATGCGTCCTTTTGGGCTTCATCATTTGGAAATAAAATGTGCTATAGAATAGGATCTCAATGAAGAGTTATATGCGCAGGATGAGATGTGGCTTCTCTTCTGTCTCGTTCGTGAGTTGTCTTTGTTGTTGTCGTTGTTTGCTTGATATACTTGGCATTTCTCAGAGAGGAAAGAACGAAGCCCAGTAGGCACCAAGGGGCTTCAGTCTTTTATTTGCATAACAGGCTATGCAAATTCTGGTTAACCAAAATGATTTCACTTTCAAGATAGAAAATCCCAAGGCGGTCCCCCCTGTCCCGCTGCCAATACCCGCACTGACCCAACGGAACTTTCTGGTGTCCTGACGGGGGGCAGGACCCCGAGGCTCTCCTACTCTACAAAATGGCGCCCACCCACTCGACACCCCAAGAGATGTCAAAGGAGGTAATGAGTGGCTGCTGAGGAGAAGGGTTGAGAAGTCTGCTCCAGACAGAGACGCGGCGGCAGAACCTCGGTCTCCCTCCCGACTGTTCCCTGGGTGAGGCTCTGGGTCCACGTCCCAGTTTTGCAGCCCGATGAACTGACATCTGTAAAGACTCAAGGTCCCTTACAAGTAGGCGAGCTATTACTAACTGGCCTCCCTGTCACGGTTCGGAAAACTCACTAGCTCGCAAGGCTCCCACAGCGTGACTTGGAAGGTGGCCGAACAAGGCATCTTGGATGCCAATCTGATTCAGAACCCTGAGGCAGACGGGAGTAAGTGAGATTAGCATTGGGAACTTCTCTGTCCTAACAGAATACATGAAGTCTTATAGCAAATGTAGGAAAATCAAGACTAAGTCAAATCTCCATGAGTCAAAGGAGAAAGGCACGGAGAGAGAGTGGTCCCAGCGAACCACGTTCAAATACCAAATATTGAGTGTCGCAGGTACGATGAAAGACTCTGGCATTAAAAGACCTTCAGCAGAGACTCATTCTGTAGGCAGTAGGTGGGCACAGCACAACACAACATAACACAACTGACGTGCAGGGTGGTTGAACGGTTGCCATCCTAACACTGAGAATTTTTGTTTCAGTTTTCATTTCGGCCCAATGAGTATTTACTGAGAGCCACTGATGAGCTTGGATGGCCAAGTCCCTCCAACCCGCTTGTTGTTTTTAAAATGTGGTTTTATCTGGGGACATGTCACGAAGGTAGCGTGAAGGTGAGTCCAGGTAAACTGGCCCGCTGGAATAAAACGACACGAGATGGAAGGAACGGTTTTCCTCCGTGAGACGGGTATAAACCCGTAATGTCATTCATACATCGGATAACACATCGTATATTAAAATCTATTAATAAATCATAGTTGGGCTGTGGATGTGCTGATAAATGCTGCTCCTTCTTGGAGTCCTTCTTTTGTGTCCAGGAGGATGGGGTCACACCCTCATGCCTGCGATGGCTGGGCCCCAGACATCCCTCTGTTCCGTACTTGCCACGGGATCTCCCAGAACCTTCCTCACGCCTGACGGACCGTGAGCTTCTTTTCACCCATCTTCATAGCAGCTAACGCAGTGCATGATGTGAACACCAATTAGATGTTAATTTAGGAAAAGGTTTCTCAATTTCGACACTGTTCACGTTCGGGGCGGGAAGGTTCTTTCAGAGGTGAGTGGAGGGGGCGGGGGGTGGGGGCGGGGGATCCTCTTTTGTGTATCATATAATGCTGAGCACCAGCTCTGGCCTCCAGCCACCAGACGCCAGGAATACCCCCCTCTCCCACTGTGACTATCAAAAGTGTTCTGCAGAGGCCCCTGGGGGGCTCAGTCGGTTAAGCGTCCAACCTCAGCTCAGGTCCTGATCTCGCGGTTTGTGAGTTCGAGCCCCGCGTCGGGCTCTGCGCTGACAGCTCAGAGCCTGGAGCCTGCTTCGGATTCTGTGTCTCCCCCTCTCTGTCTCAAAAATAACTAAACGTTAAAAAAATTTTTTTTTTTAAAGTGTCTGCAGACATTGCCAAATGTCCCCTGAGACACAATCACCAGGGTTGAGAAATGGTTTAATGAATTAAGATCCACTGAACTCAGGTGAGGAGGTGAGAGCCCCTCCCATTCCGCCCGGTGTTCATTAGCACTAAGTGCGTGGCCCCAACGTCTGGGCTGATGTTGGAGGCGCCCAGGCTCTAACCTCGGGAGGGTTCCCAGTGTGGTTTGTCCACGTCTCATTTGGAGTCTCCCCAACACCCTGGGCTCATCCCTACTTCCCGCCTTCTTCCTCCATAGGTCCAACCTGTCAGCAAAGCACGTCAGTCCTACCTTCAAAATGGGTCCAGAATGTCACCACCTCTCAGCCAGGCACCACCGTCCCTCACCCGAATTCCTGCACAGGCCTCCTCCAGGAGGAGCCTGGGAGAACCTGCTAACTCTGAGGAATGTCACGCCCCCACCTTCCTACAGCACCCCGACAGCCTCCTCGCTCACTCAGAGGGAAGATCGCTGCACCTCATTGCCTGTTTGTGGCTTGGGTCACTAGGTGTCAGTCACGATTGTCCTCCAGCGCTCCAGGCTGACCCCGGGGCCTTTGCACAGAGCACTCCCTTCTCCTGGAATATTCTGCTGTTTGACCATGGGGCGTTCTCCCTCACGCCCTTTGGGACGTTATTCACGTGTCACTGTCTTAGAGACCAGGCCACCCCATCTAGAGTGGCCACCCTGTTTCCCCGCTTGATTTTTCTCCTTCACATCTACCACGATCCAACCTACTGTATGTTTAACTAGATGGCTCAATGGCCATCTTCCCCATGAGAAAGGGAACAGAGCAGGGCAGAAGTTTTTTGTGCTTTATGACTGTAGGTCAAGAACCAAGAATAGTGACCACACGTAGTAAGCTCTCAGTGAATTCTTGTTGGATGGATGAATGACCGCACGCATAGCCAGTGTGCCTGATGCGCGGACGGGCCAATCGGGTCACCCCCTTTTTCCGTCATCGTCGTCACTTGGCAGATGCGTGTTCGTTAAATATGACGTCGAGAGCATCCTGCTGTCTGGCGTGCGGCTGGAGTTACCCGCCCAACGAGTCTTCTTCCCAGACCACAGAGAGAGGACAGACAGACAGACGGATAGACCGACTTCCTGGGAGCAGACCAACTTCTACACGTTGTATTCTCCCGGGCCACTCACTCTGCAGGGCACCCATTTTTCATCTCCCTCGACTCTGCAACCACAGAGCGGCGGTTCTCGGACCAGCGAGCGCGGGAATCTCCAGAGGGCTCATTAAAACACCGCGTGCTGGGCTCCGTCCCCGAGTCAGGCGGGATTCGGCGGGTGTGGGGTGGCCCGAGAACTGTACGTCTAACGCCCCCCCCCCCCGCCCCGGCGCCCCAGGGACCCCTCGCCCACCTGACTCCAGCAGGAAGTTGAGGACTCCAGGGGGTCTGGGGACGGTGCCAGGGCAAGACTCACAGGCACGGCACACAAGTTCATTACACTCCAGCTGCAACGAGCTTCCGGGTGGGCCCACGCCGCCCTGCCGTTACCTCCAGCCGGGCTACGCGGAATTTTCACCGCCTTAGGAAGGGGGCAGGAGACGTCCGATGCACCGGACATCTGGCTGCATCTCCGAGTCAGAGGCGCCGAGGTGCCACGACGCAGCTGCTTTGCACACAATACTGCCCGCCTACTCACGGAAGGCAATTTTCTCGTGGGCCGCAGGCGTGTGCGTGTGTGTTATTTCTTGGCCCATCTCGCCTGTCTGTAGGGGCCTGGGCCTTAGCAACCTCACGGCAAGTTAAGGCCATCAGCAGGGGGCTCACTAGAGGCCTGGCAGGCAGCGGAACTCCCCACAGGGCCTTTGTGTGTACCGCGCTGGGAAACAGCTGGTTCAAGTTTGCACACGGACCCTCCTCCGCCGTGTGGACACGTGGGGGTTTCTGGTGCGTGAGGCTGGAGTGAAGAAAGGGGGAAGGCAGGGTGGCCACGGACTACCGAGGCTGAGAAATGATGTCCCGTGTCTACACAGCGTGCAGTTAGATGGGTGTCTACAAGAACCGTGCCCTCTGATACAGCAGCGGCCAAGCCAAACCCACAATTACTTCCCCGCGGGTTCGCAAGGCGGTGGTGCCTTTCTCTCCTGTTTTCCTTTTATTATTTTTTATAGAGCTCTAGTATAATGGCAACAGATCTCATTTCGCCACTTGTATTTCATTTCAGGAGCCTTGTGAGCACATACGGGCTGAGGTTTTGTAGAACTCCACCACTTGGTTAGGAGCTGGGCTCCACCCTCCTCCCAAAGCACTTGGCTTTTTCCTCCAAGGGCAGGGACGGATGGACAGGGACAGAGAGGACCATTCGCGAGGGTGTCACTCTACGTAGAAGGAGCTGGGTCACGTTCAGGCAAGACCCAAGCTGCAGAGCGCTCTCGTCCTGGGGGGGTATTTGCACACTGGCACTCAGGGGCCGCAAAGGTATCCGCTCGCATGTTGCAAAGTCCAGTTTTTGACTTACGTAAATGCCCCTGGAACTTGATCAAGTCGCGTGCGCGCTGCATGGGAGTCTGACTCGTGAAAGCTTCCAGAAATGACCATCAGGACAAGCTGCCGAGCTGGGGGCCAGGAGGTGTGCTTCCTTTCACGCTGCTGTCTCTAACGCCCCGGCACACCTGGCCTGGGGCTTCCAGGCTGGGGGATTTGGGGGGCGGCGGCTGCTGTCTCTGGAGGGATGCCGGGAGACAGGGTGTTTAGGAGCTATACCCCTGTCCCTTCTGCTCACGCAGAGGTGAACCATGCCTGCTCCACACTGCCCCCGCCGAGAACTCCCGCAGGGCAGGACCCCTGTCTCGCCGACCCTGCCTCCGCCCCTGACCCTCATGTAGGGCTGCTACAGACAAGTGTCCATTCAAGGTCTCCAGAATGAAAACCAACTGAACGCAGATCCACGTTCCCCGTGATGGAGCTGTTGTGTGTAAATATCACACGGTGGGTCTGCAAAGTGTGCAGCCTGATCCACAGTAATCTTGTATCCACTCGTCGGGCCCCCAGATGAAACGAGCCTCAGCCGCCCCGACGGCAGCCTGTTGTGTTCTGAACAGCAGGTACTGCCTGGCCGCCCAGCTCTCAGTGCCCTGCAAGGTGCCAGTGAACCAACGATCTGAGGTACAACACCCTCTACCATTTCCCATCCAGCCGGCTGAGCCCCTCAGTACAAGGAACTGGCCACCGCAGGGAATCCTTGGCTTGGAGGTCTGAGAGGAATGGCTCCACCAAGCCCTGCCCAGCACAGAGTCTGGAAACACCAGGTAGGGCCGGTTTCCTGCGTCTACTTGGCCAGGGCATCACGCCCAGTGACTTAAACCACCGCTAATCAAGGTGTTGCTGTAAGGATATTGCATAGATGTTGTTGGCATCTAGAATCCATTGACATTAAATAAAGGCACTTATCCTTCTGAATGTGGGTGGGCCTCGTCTAATCAGTTGAAGGTCTAAAGAGCAGAAAACTGAGCTTCTCCCTAAGGAAGAAGAAGTTCTGCCTCAGGACCGCAGCAGCAGCAACTCCTGCCTGGGTTTTCAGCCCTCCAGCCTGCCCTACAGATCTCAGACTTGACCCACACAACTGCAAGAGCCAATTCCTTACAACAAACCTCTGCAGGGTCTGACCTATTGGTTGTTTTTCTGGAGACTTCAACTGACGCACCGGCCCAGGCAGCACACTCAACTCCAGCAG
Source organism: Lynx rufus (assembly GCF_022079265.1). NCBI lineage: Eukaryota > Metazoa > Chordata > Mammalia > Carnivora > Felidae > Lynx > Lynx rufus. The sequence goes on from NW_025814867.1 coordinate 152,083,760, forward strand.
GCACACTGAGCTCTGGAAAGGACGGGCAGGAGCGCTGTATTTGTCTCTACTGCAAAGAGGGTCAGTGCATGTCACCCTCCTGTCTTTCCAGAACATTCTTGGGGGTGGGCAACGATGACACTTGGTGACCAGCTGCTATCTGTGTCATAGCTCCATTCCACGAGGCTTCGGCGGTTCTGGAAGCTCCTCCCTCCCTATATCATGCCAGCCCTGGATTTTCCATCAAAGAAGCGCGCGGATCTTGATCAAAGCTAGATGGAGGCAGCCACGCTCCCTTCACGGACCTGCCCGACATAGCACCGTGGATCCAAGAAGACAAGGGGAGCGACAGGACTGACTTGCCTCCCCCACCAAAACACATCACAGTTTGCTTCAAAAGCTGGAACGGCCTTTAAAAGTTCTGTGATGGGAACATTCTGAGCAATCCTAGATTTTCTGAGGGCCTGAGAGGTACTAAAGTTTCCACTGTTCCCCCACAAGATAACCGTCCAGTTCCTCCCAGAATGATGGCATTTCCCAGAGAAGAGACCCACCTTTGCACCTGATGGGAACCGCCACAGGGCCTGCCCTGGTCAGCTGGGCTGAGGAATGTGGAAGAAGCTTCCCGGGAGCCCCGTCTTTCTTGGGGACCCCGCCCCTTAGCCAGGCTCAGGGTTCCCGTCCCAAATCCCCGTGGGGACCTCCTTGGGCCGGGAAGGCTGGCCCACGGCCCCGGCCGGGCAGAAAATGGACGCTGGCTACAGAGAGGAAGCACAGGCCCGCCCCAGGGGAAATGGTGTCCACTTCTCCCACAAGACAGCGGGCTTCCTCTATTTACGTATTTTGTTAAATTCACAAATAGCACCGGAAGAATAAGAGAAGGTTTTGTTTCTCCAACACCGTCCTCACCTCCTCACTCGGTCTCCTTCTGGGGCTGCTGAATCCAGCCTGGCAATTCCCAGAGCTGGTCGCAGGCCAGGCTCTTGGCAACATGGGCTAGGGCACGGCTCGCTCCACTTTTTGCTGCCTGGAAATCGTCTCAGTGCCCTTTGCCCGAAGTGTTCTCTCTCTCTCTCCCTCTCTCTCCCATACTCAGTGTCTCCCTAACACAGCCTTGCTCTAACACACACGTACGCACGCACACACACACGCACGCACGTGGTGATGTATTCCTTGCAGGTAGAAACCAGCCTTGGAAGAAGTGCTACGTACTCAGGGCTCACAGCAGGACGACCAGTTAACGAGCAGGGGAAACATTCTATCAGACGGATAGGTTTACTGTGAAATAGTCACACGTAACCGTCAACTGGCCGGGCCAGGACTCCGCTATCCTGGACCCTCTGACTGCATTTTCTACCAGGGTCCTTTTGTCCTCATGGGCGTCTAGAAACTACTGCCTTGCCGGGCCTATCTTGGCTTGAATTCCACTTAAAGGACCAGCTTCGTAGCAAGATTCAACATCAGAGCTATCTTCCCCCTCTTCCAGAAGAAGCGAGACGCACAGAGTGAACGGGCTTCTCGGAGCCGAGGAAAACTCTTGCCGTCTCCCATCTCCCTGTCTGGCACGTCAGCCACACCGCGGACGTTCTCTCTAAGGCCCTGTGACTTGGCACTTTCATCAACTAGGGGTTGACGCAATGGTTTCCAGTGCTTATAAAACATGACAATTATAAAAAGCACATTTAGCATTGAAATATACGTGAAGCAAAAAGGGGGCCTATTATGGGCGCCGCGGAGTGGAAAATGCACTGGGTGTGGAGTCAGACGCCCTTGGTTTGAATCCAATTGCTCGAAGCTGGGATCTCAAGTTAGCCAGAAAATGCCTGAGCCTCAGTTTCCTCATCCATCAGATGGGGACAAGCATTCCTCACAAGGCTGCTTGGAGCATTCACAGCTCGCTGGCTGTACAGGGGCTTTGCGCGTTAACAAAGCACCAGAAAACGTGAGCCGTTCTTAGGACTCTACGTCAGATCATGCGGCATCTAAAGGGAATTATCCTTTCTTTGTCCTGGGATCTTACGTTCTTTCCGAATACGCGTGGGGTATCGCGTCGCAATGGAAGTCAACTTTACTTTTCAAAACCGCGTCTGATGAAACGCTTTTGGGCATCAGGTGCACGGTCCCGCATTCGATAACATATGCGGTGAGACAGCGGCAGTGACAAAGTCAGGAAAGGGAGTACTTCACGCGTGCCGCCAGAACTTGGCTTCAAGCGTAAGGAAAGGCCAGAAGCAACGGCGTGCACCAAGAAGGCAGGGGTGGAGCGCGTATGAACTAGACCCACCAGCCAAGTCATATGGCCCGGACGTCACGCCGCACTGCCTGGCCACTAGCTCACACTCTCCCTCCATAAAAACATAAGCCGGCATTATTTTCCAGGCAATAAAACCCTCAGAGATGAATTCTGCCATATGTGGGCACGGCCCCCCTCCCGCAGAGCCCTCGTGCCTGGGAAACAGAATCGAGCACATCTTCAAAGGGAGCTCTTGGTAAATATACTACCCGTTTTACAACCTCTAGCCTTCACGCAAACCACTGGAGAACACATTTTCTCAGCCCGGCCCGATGTTACCGCGCAAGGGCCTCACTCGCGGCAACGATCCTTGGAGAAGCGCGACTCGTTTGCCTCTTCCAGGGGCAGGAAAACAGCGAAGTCGGGGAGAAGAGGGGCAGGGGCGTCTCCTTACCTTGAGCCGTTCACCTGGTTAGGGTTACACTCCATCTTGACGGTGACCCTGGCTGGAGGTTGAGACAGCCAGTCCTGCTGAGGGACGCGGGGGCTCATCTTGGATGTCTGTCCATAGTCGCCGGAGGAGGACGCGGTCATGTCCGTCTTGGCCAGGTGTGGTGTTCCGTAGGCACACTCGAACAATGACTGGTCCTCGCTCACGACCGATAGCGCTTCCTGAATGCCCAAAGAAACACACGTTCAGGACGCGCCACAGGACAGTCACGCTTCAAAGGGCTGCTGGCTTGCGAGCCATTTCTAACTGGGACCACATTTTAGGGAGTTGTCGTGGTATCCATTTCTACCTTTGAGAAGAAAAAAGTAGCTGGGTTTCTTCCCTCCCGACCGCAGCAGTTGGAAGCGGCCGGCCCCGAAAAACTTTCCTGCGGGTCTCTTAGCATCCCCGGCCTGACTGCCACAGTGCAGATAATACCCACTTTAATCTCAACTCAAGGAAGTTGAATTTCAAAGGTCTTAGAAGACATCCAATTGCTTGTGTCATTATTTGACAAATGCAATCTATAATTCAAGCAGACAGGGTACAGAATGGTCATGGAGATTAAAAAAAAGAAATGTGATGGAGAACACCTAAGCATCTGGCGAAATTGCCACATTCCCAGGAGGTTTCCAAGAGGAGACGCTTAGAAGAAAAGTAAAGGGAAGTGGGGCACCGAAGGACGAACGGACAAAGGTACGAACTTTTCCACTTCGAAGTTATTAGCTGAAATGGAGTTTCGAGCAGTTTCCATGATGGCGAACATCTGGATGATAAATGAACCAGAAAAAAAAGAAAAAAAAAAAAAAGCTCTGAATTATCCAGATGCCTCCAAATACCAGGATGTTTAAAATATCTGGGATCACTGACGAGCTATTTTTCTCCCTTATTTTCTATTAAGATCTTTGGTCCTTTGTGTGATTTGGTGCAAAGAAATAGAAAATATTCGTCATTGTTGGGCCATTCTCGTGGGGCTTTAAGTCAAACAAGTGGCTGGCCTATGGCTACGCGTATATCCTATTCGCCAGATCGGCAAAGGCAAATTAGATCTGGAAATTTCAACTGCTTGGATGATATACCGTGCTGCAGAAGGAATTACGGGACAATCCAATTTTGGTTTCTCTAACAGAAACAAGAAATCCATGGGATACCTCATTTGTATTTCAGTCCTTGGGCATCCACAGTTATCGTTATCGACTGGCCAGAAGCAAATGCTGTGTGGGTCATACATTATTTTAAAGAAAAAATGGAAATTTTAGGGGTGCCTGGGTGGCTGAGTCGCTTAAGCGTCCGACTTAGGTCGCTCAGGTCTCATGGTTTGTGAGTTCGAGCCCCACATCGGGCTCGCTGCTTTCAGTGCAGAACCCACTTCAGATCTTCTGTCCTCCACTCTATGTCTGCCCCTCTCCCCATGTGCTCTCTCTGTCTCTCTCTTTCAAAACAATAAATAAATAAATAATAAAGAAATAAACATTTTTTAAAAATGGACATCTTGCGACCTGGGGGGACAGTGGAGACTTTAGTCCCAACTGCTCATCCCCAAATGAGAGAATCTGAGATCCAGAAAAGTCCAGAACTCACCTTAAAGGGAGCTGTGGAATTAGGGATAGATCGGACTTGTGTTTTACCTTCCACTGCCTCAGCCTACGACGATGCCTTTCTTACATCTCTGGGTTTGGGATACTGTTTACGTTAGCACTCCCTTCTTTTTCTTCGAGTTGGTATTTCAGTAAATAAGGTCGCTCCCTGTTAGTAACAGAGACTTGGGAGGCAGCTTTTCGAAGACACAGACCTACCTCCTTGCAGAAGTATCAGGATTATTAGAGAACACGTGTAATTTCACAAAGCACCCCTCCCCACCCCGCGTGCACTCTGCCACCCGAGGACCAACCTCACAAGCACATGAACTTCGTTGCCCAACAACACTGAGCTACGAATCAGCGAGTAGGAAGAACCAGCAGCAACAAACTCAGCGCTCTGGCCGTCAGAGTGGTGGCCAGGTGCCTGTGCATATATACACCCCACCACTCCCCACTTCTCAAAAATCCCCAGAATCACAGCTTGTGCCACTTGGGGGCAAGAGTCAGCTGGCGGTGGAAACAGTAACACAAAACGTACACAAGGACGGCTCGCGCCCGCCAGACGGCCACAATCGGACACGAGGGAGGAACAACAACAACAAAAAGGTAAGGCATCTTGAATCCACAGAAAAACCAAACACGTCAACAATAGACAACAGCGACACGAGGCAGCAGCTCCGAAGCTCTGGGCACCGGAGACGTCCAGGGGGACCCGAATTACATGGCTCTGTCTTCTGGTCCCAAGGGAGGGTAAAGGAATCTCACGACTCAAAATTCACAGGTGTGGCCTTACAAGTAAAATCAGCACCACGGGCTTAGCGTCCTAGTGATATTTTCAAAAAGACATCAATCCCAGCATCTTCGATAGTTTCTGCAAAACTGAGTCTCCCCTCCCATAGCAGCACTTGGACAGAAAGGGTTCGCCTGGTCAGAACAGGAAACGAGGCCGACGCCTGCCCCCCTCTCCCGCCTGGTCCCACAGACAAGACCCAGTTCAAGACCCAGTGCAAGGTTAGCGCCGGCTCCCCGGTGAAGAGAAACACGAATAAACGTGCGATTCGTATCAGAACTCGGCAGAAACAGGTGGGGGAGGAGGGACGGGCTAGGTTTTAAATTACAAGCGAGAAAGAAAGAGGTCGTCCCGACAAAAAGAGTCACAGCGTCAAAATATGAGTATACCTCCGAGATAAAGTAGAGTAGGGCTTCCCGTGACCAAACAAATGCGGCGTAAGATTTTAAAAAGTGGATCAAACTAGAAGAACTAAGACAAGGCTCCAGTGTGTGTTTGGAGAGGCAGGAACCCATTCTCACATCTGGCAAAGCATTATTTCAGCACATGGTTTTCTAAAGAAAGAAATCAAAGTTAATTGAGATCGATTTAGAGGAAGGAAAAAAAAACTTACAAAAGCCAAAGATAAGGGAGACACACATCTTTTCCTCATATCTTAAAGTTCTCCTCAAAGTTCACATTGCATAAAAAATGAGAAAGGTGGTGCAATTCGGAATATCAAAGGTTGCTTTTGTTCACTAGAGGAGAAAGAGCTCCAAAGTGAGGGAGGTTCAGGACAGGCATTTCACGAAGGGTGAAATCGAAGCCACATTCTGGAAAGAGAGAGCAATAAAAACGCAGGCCCCGAAGTTATTATAACTGGACCAACACCGCCAAACACCTAGAATTAAGGAAGGTCAGGAAAAGGAAACAAACAGAATCAATCTCTCTTCCTGTCTCTCGGTCTCTCTGTCTCTGTCTCTGTCTCTCTCTCTCTCTCTCTCTCACACACACACACACACACACACACACAAACACACATGCCCATGTAGCACATTTTCGCAACAGGAGAGTAAAAAGAGGCCAAAGGCTGGTTGTCAGAGACCCCCTTCGACAAGGATCGTCACTAAAAGTAACCGCCCTTTAGAAGAAAACAAGCAAGAGACACTACAGACCAGCAGTGTTTCTTTGTCCATCCATTTGACTTAGTGACATCGTCCCTTTGGCTCGGTGTGAATGACAAAGGCTGATGTGAAGGATTCGCCCCCTCCCTGCTTGGCGGCTCTGGGACTTCAAAGAGGGAGAGGATCTCGCCCGGCAGGATTAAAACCAGAACAGAGCTCTGAACACAGGCTGGTAACCAGGAACACATGAGTCCCTCAACTCCAGCTCCGCAAGGGACTCCTGGCCTTGGCTGACGCTGTCCCTGCTTCCCTCCTCGTCTGTGGCCACCTCACCTACCTACCTGCCTACCTGCCTGGGGTGTCAGAAGATGCCTTAGTTAACATGCATAGGCTATGCTCTCAGAACGTTCGGGCAGCCGCGGGACTTGGGGACCGCTCGGGTTGCCTTATAACGGAGAACTCAAAAAAAAAGTCAAAACCTGGCAGAAACGTGGCATAATAATTTAATATGCCTGCCTCTATGTTACTATAAAAAGAGCTGAACTTTAGATTGGTGTGTGGGGGTGTTTTCTCTGTGGCTCCAGGAAAGTTGGGATATTCCAATGTGGCAAGTGACACACGACCAACCTCGTTTTTTACGAACTTATGAGACGCACATAAATTCTAAGCAAATTGCCCCCAAATTAAAGGTCGTGCTGTATTAGGGCTACGGTGTTTATTTCAAATGAATGTACTCAATGCACCAATAACATACGAGGACCATTCTTTTGGAGTTTGGTCATGGGCTAAGAGTCAACTGATCGTTCCAGAAGCTGGGGAGTTCTCACCCAGATGATATTTCATAGTGTGAGCCTAAAATTCGATTTGTCTTCTTTAAAAACATTTTTTAATGTATTCATTTTTGAGACGAGAGAGAGAAAGAGAGAGAGAGCGCGCATGACCAGGGGAGGGACAGAGAGAGGCGAAGCCACAGGATCCAAAGCAGGCTCCAGGCTCCGAGCTGTCAGCACAGAGCCCGACGCGGGGCTCGACCTCACGGCCCATGAGATCATGACCTGAGCCTAAGTTGGATGCTTAACTGACTGAGCCACCCAGGCGCCCCACGCTTTATTTTCAAGTAACTAGATTTGGGTACGGCAAAGGATCCAAATGCTTATGTTCAAAAGATAATAATGAGGGGTGCCTGGGTGGCTCAGTCTGTTAAGCGGCCGACTTCGGCTCCGGTCACGATCTCGCGGTCCGTGAGTTCGAGCCCCGCATCGGGCTCTGTGCTGACAGCTCAGAGCCTGGAGCCTGTTTCAGATTCTGTGTCTCCCTCTCTCTGACCCTCCCCTGTTTGTGCTCTGTCTCTCTCTGTCTCAAAAATAAGTAAATGTTAAAAAAAAAAAAGATAATAATGAAAAGTGGAATGTACTTTGTAAGCGCACTGACGTTTTCAGCAGAAGACATCAGGGGTCCTGAAACAGATGCATTCCTTTCTCTACCAGATGAGTATTTTGAGAAGCTCCTACATTTCAAGTAAAAGAATTAGAAAATAAGGCCTGGGCTCCTCTTTGCTCCTAATTTTGTGACCCCCCCTCCCCCCACGAGGGTTAAAAGTACCACATTGTTAATCCAGAGAACCCAACATACTTAGGTTGTCATGAAATCTGGGAGTGAGTCACAGGATGAACGGCCCTCCTCCATAACCGAAGCAAGCAAGACAGAGAGACAAGTCCTTACGTGGTTTTCAAAAATCCCAGAAACATCCAGAACTCGGCGTCCACCGAACTGGATTCCCAAACCCATGTCTCTCCGGCTTCCTCAAGTGTCATGTGCCTCCAGGAGTCAGGAAAAACAAGTGGAAAACGTAAGTGAAACAAGCACGCTAAATAAGATTACGGTCGTGCTTTGGAGAACATTCTCAACGAAGTTCTTGCTGTCACAACACAGCGTCTGTTCCAGGAAGCCAGTGTCATCTGAAATCAGGAGCCAGTCTTTTCCACGGGGGTTCTCAAACCCACTGCACCCCATTACAAAACTCTTCCTTCAACGTCTCCCACACAGAGCCAAGCAGAATTTGGGGCATCCCGTAACTCCACAGCCTGCAGGGAGTACCGTATCTTCTGGCCACTTTTCTCTGGATTCACAAACAGCTGCTCCATCACAAAATAACCAGGCTGCGCTGGGAATGAAGCGCTCCGCGTGCACATTCTTTTAAGCCCTATGCCACGGACTACACCGTTTTCCACATTTTCCCAGCTCTGAAATCTGGAAGCATCTTACAGTCAACGGCATGCCACTGGCTTGCCTACTCATGTCTTTCCCCTTGGTGGCAGACGAAATGTTGGTTCATTTTATAACCAGTGCCATCTTAAATTTATGAAACATGGTCATTCAGTTCTGACAGCAACCCCGTAAGGTCAACCGCCACTCACGCCCCAGGACGAGAAACCAGGCCTGAGAAGAAGAGAGACGTCAGTAAGGAGGGCCAAGTAGAGGCAGGGTCTGGGGCTCTGGGGAGAATCCCTCCCCAAGGCTGCACCCTCACCACTGCCCGGATGTCCGAGAAGGAAGGAAGGCTGGGCTAATGGAGGCCACGTGCAGAGCGCGTCCCTACCCGGTCTTGTCACGGCCGTGGAAAGAGCAGGGCTGTTATCACAGTAAGAGATGGGACCACCTAGAAAGAGAGAGGCTATAGAGGGACTCAGTGGGAGAGGGTGAAGAAATAAATGCCCAGAATCTCACGATTTATGACGGAATTAAAGCATCGGGAGAGGAAAGGAACCCTCTACATACAAAAGGCTCTCCCATGAGCTTAAAAGCTATGCAGCAACAGGCCCCAGATGCATTTCAGTATTTCTTTTCTTTTTGCTAATGTTTATTTATTTTTGAAAGAGAGAGAGAGAGACAGAGGGACAAAGTGTGAGTGGAAAAGGAGCAGAGAGAGAGGGAGACACAGAATCCGAAGCAGGCTTCAGGCTCCGATCTGTCAGCACAGAGCCCGATGCGGGGCTTGAACTGGCGAACCGTGAGATCACGACCTGAGCCGAAATCGGATGCTTAACCGACTGAGCCGCCCAGGCGCCCCCATTTCAGTATTTCTTAGATAATCAACAGAGCTGTTGTTTTCTTTGGTTAATCATATTATTCAGACTTAAACTGAGGGCCATGTATCGGGACGTGTGCATCCTGGGTGGATGCCTGACTTCTCTTGGTGAATAATACACAGGAAAAACAGGGCAAGTAGGAACCCCATTTACAAATACACTACAGCCAGCAGCACGTGGTGGCCTTGTATGGGTGTCTAGAGACCTAATGGTATTGGAAAACTCTTATTAGGTTGTCTCAAGCCCGACTGTGTATAGCTTCTCTTCAAGGCAGACCCCTGCCATAGATGCTTCTGGAAAGTCACTTCCTGCTCACATTTGGGAGGGAAAAAAGCAACAGTACACCTAAGGGAAGACCTCCACCACCACCTCCCACCACCATTCACCCAACACCCACATACCAATCGCGTAGAAGGACTTATTCTGAATGTGTATGTTTTTGCATTCAGATACAGCCAACATCTCATGTCATAAGAAGCTTCATCTGACCAGTGGGCCTTTTCATTATGACACACACAAGAAGCCAAGCACGAAGTTACAGATGGGGTGAATCCCTGTTGCCCTCTCCTGATATTCTTTTTAACTCTTTGGTGCGGGAAACGTTAAAACCATATATTAAACGTAGCATCTAGCTCTGTGTCACGTTTTTCTCATTTAACACATTGCTATTTGAGTCCTTCGAAAAATATAAAAAATCTTGGATTCACCTCAAAGGGAACATGCACGTAGGCAAACGAAGTCCATTTGAAGAGCGTATTTCTCCAACATGGTGTTGCTTCAGTATCAGACAAGTTGACAACATGTGCTACCAGCTCGAGACCCAGGACAGGGGTGGAGATAGGGAGATTCATCCAGATGTGTGTACACACGCTGGCACACACAGATATACACCCACCTATCCGTCTACAATCCATCCACCCATCCATCCACCCATCTATCTCCTAACGTTATCATTATTCACAGGGCACATGAAAAAGACTTTGACATATTCCTCATCTCTCAGAAGACTCATGGGGCAGATGTTGCATAGATGACACAGAGAACCTGAACTCTCTCTTTTCCATCTTTCCTCATCCCTTCCTTTCTCGTCTAGAAGGTGCTTCCCTCTGTTCGGCATATCCCTTCAGAAAACACTGAGCTACAGACGGCCCCCTCAGGACCCCCTGTAGAATTTCCCTGCTCTGAACTCGCTGGATTTCTCTTTGGCTCTGGGCAGGTCTAAGGTGACCCCGGGAATTCTCTTTGCTCAGATACCTGTCTCCCAGCTCCCACACTTATTAAAATATAAGCATTTTCAGGGCGGGATCATTTATACATTCGTTACTAGCATCAAAAGAGCTGCTTAACATCACGTTTGCTGATGTTCATATTAACCATTAAAGTCATGAAATCAGGGCGTCTGGGCGTCTCAGTCCATTAAGTGTCCGACTTTGCATAGGTCATGATCTCACAGTTTGTGGGTTCGAGCCCGCATTGGGGTCTGTGCTGACAGCTCGGAGACTGGAGCCTGCTTCAGATTCTGTGTCGCCTTCTCTCTCTCTCTGCCCCTCCCCGCTCTCACTCTGTCTCTCAAAAATAAATTAAAAAAAAAGTTTTTAAAAGTCATGAAATTATATTACAGCCCAATCATAATGCAGTAAGTGGGGTCCCAAAACTTCTATCCCATCACAATGAGGGATCCACGTTTGTGAGATCAATGGATTTTGCATCCAACGGCCAGGAATCCAGAGGCTAACCGTCCCTGGCAACACGTCTGTAGTCACCCGCACAGAGCATCGCAGGGTCTTGCCTTAAATCTGCGGAGGCATAAACTGGGGACCCTATGTAGCCAGGCACATACAAATAAAATGAGGCTTACTGGAAATTAAAATCTCCAACGCAACAGAGAAGCATTCATTGCGGAGCAGAAATCCTAGAAATATTGTGGAAGACCAGAGCTTTGCAGAAAAACTTCAGAGAAAGAATAGTTAGGTCTCACGCAACGAAGACTAGATTTCAGCGAACCTTGAGGAATCAGAAACCCGGCACACATAATTTTAAAATGACTTCTGTTTCCTTGCCCAGGGCTGTGCAGGATGCCCTCTGAAACATCGGAGAGAACTGAAGGAGACTCTTTCTGTCAGCAACGGAAGGGTGAAGGGTGCATGGTTTCAGATGTGCAGGAGTTGCGTCCTGAAGACTGACCACCCAGCCCAAGGCTGGAGTTGACTACAGTACCTGGAGCGTTCTTATCACAAAAACAAACAAATAAAGAGGGAGGGAGGAAACTTTTTGGGGCGACGGATGCGTTTGTGGCGGAGACTGTGGTGGTGGTTTCATCGGTGGATACTCTTCTTGGACTCATTAAGTTGTACACGTGAATACGTATGGCTTTCTGCGTGTTAATCAAGCCTCAATAAAAAGGTTAAGAAAAAAAAAAAGGAACAATGTGTAAGTGATGTTAATAGCTTCTTTGTTCTCCTACAAAGAAACGTATTTTTTCCCATAGGCTTCTTTCCTTCTTTAGAGATGAACTAAAAGTATAAAAACATGTGTGGAAGCATCCTGTTTATAAGTTTTAGGTCGGAGGAAATGCAAAGATCACCATGACTGCCCCTGTAGACCTCCTGCGCCCCCTGAGTTTGGTGGGGCTGGCGTTCAATGTTCCTTTTTGTTTTCCTAATCACTGCCGTCACCTAACGGTCAGAGGATATGCATCCAAAGCCTTCATCTTATTTTTATCTAGTTTTATTTTTCGGTAATCCATTGGCGATGAAAAGAGAACTTTGGGAACCGCTTCCTGCTCCAACTGCCACAAGGAGCTTGCTGAGAGCTTGTTAGAGATGCAGATTCTGGTCCCCAGCCCTGCGAACAGTCCACTCCACAACATGGGCATACTACATCCTCACATGGGCAAGTTCAAACACAGCTGCCTCACCCTTGTCGGAGTCTCGATTGTTTCAACTGTAAAGACGGCATTAATCACAGCTGCCCACCTTCCAACCAGGGATGTTAACTGGACTCGGTGAGCTAGGATGTGGAAAAGGTTTTATAAACTTTCCTATTATGTTTCAATTATTATCACATTCTAGAAAGTTGACGAGACTGACCCAAATGCTCCACGTGGTTCAAGCCGTGGTTTGGATTACCCATTCCTAGTCATGTGGTTCTAACAAGCCAGATGCCCGAAAAGTATAAAGTCTCTTACGTGTAAGTAGTCACTTCTCTTTGTAAAAACTAGTTTTGAAAGTCATGTGCCTTTATCTCACGGGGGGAGAGCACAAGCTAACACCTCTTCTTTTGATGTTAAGAGGACATTAGTCACTCTAGCCCCATGTGATTTCACCTTTTTGGTCCCTGATCAGTTCTTGCAGAGTTTTCAGTTGTAGTCCTACATTAGTTTGTTTGGTATTAATAAAACACAAGCTTCGTGTGAGAAGGGATCTGGGTCTTCTGGTCAAAACTGTAGCCTCAGCTTCTGGTACATTCCTTGGCATGCTGTTGGCATTCTTTATATGATGACTAAATGAATGGATGGGTGAATGGATGAATAGATAAATGCACAGGTGGGTGGGTGGATGGATAGGTGGATAGATGGGTGGATGGATAGATGGATGGATGGATGGATGGATGGATGGATGGATGGAGATACCATGTTCTTACAACATAATCTGTATTTCTCTCCCCAAAATAGCCCATGGCACACAACTGATATTCCTCAAACTCCCAAAAAGGTCTTCTCTTCTGGGATGTGGGATCCCTGATGTTTTTTATTTTAACTTTCCCTAAAAGCTCATGAGTTTTTAATAAACTGGTACAAGGACGTGTTCCTACAGCAGCTTTGCTAAGAAACTCGTGGGATGATGCTATCCTTCTGATTTTTGAAGCTTACTCGCCCAGCTTGGAATGCAGGTGATTCAGGTTTCAAGAGGCACAGAGGATTCTCAGAACAGCACCCCAGGCCCACAGGGGGACACAGTCTTTTGCTGTCACAGTCTGTCGGAACGGTCTCTTTCTGAGCACCAAGGGAGGGATGGTATGTCACCCCTCTCGTGTGCAGAAGGAGCTCCGCGTGAAATACAGGCAGCCCTCTGCTTGGCCTTTGCAAACCACACATGTGCACACTAAAAATACAGTGCAGTGCACATCTGGGACGTGTCTCCTCCGTGAATCTCTGACACATGGATTCATTGTTTTCGATAAAATTCCAAGAATTCTATTCATGAGAAAGTTCTGGCACAATGGAAAACCCTGGCAAGCGCAAGATAGGAACAGCAGATGTCCCGGCCTCCACCCACAGTGCTGCCGCTGCTGGCTCAGCTTGTTTCCATCAGGTTTCTATCTCGTGCCTGCAAACTTCTAATCCGAGCCTCTCTCTAAAAGGAGCGTGAGAGCAGCCTTACATTCAAAACAAAGTTGATGGGGCGCCAGCGTGGCTCAGTCGGCTGAGCGGCCGACTCTTGATTTCGGCTCAAGTCATGACCCCAGGATCGTGGGATCGAACCCATGCTTAGCTCAAAGCCCGCTTTAGATTCTCTCTCTCTCTCCCCCTCTGTCCTTCTCCCCTACTCACGCTCTCTCTCTCTCTCAAATAGAACATAAATAAATAAAAATATAATTGATGCAGTTCCTTCCAGACGTGTGAGAGCAGATTCGACCCGCGAGTGCCCGCTGGGGCACATGGGGGTTTAACAGAACAGCAGGGATGCAGGGTCCCTGATTCCAGATGTAGCCACCCACTCAGTGCGGCCACTCGGTGAGGCCCAGCCCTGGGGCCACCACTCCTTAGGTCTGAAATGAGGGTCTGCTCTTCTGATGTTTCCTAAGGGCCCTTCTTGTACCCAAATAAAATCCATTTTATTTAACTAGTGACATTCTCTTCCTGCCATGGCCACAAGGCAAGCTCCACCTTCTCCATCTGTGACCGCCTTTCTCTACCTCTGAGCAGATGTTGGGGGGGTGGGGGGAGTATCGGTGGAGGTCTCCCCTAGGCGCATCTGATCTACCACTTGTGCGGTTGTCAAAAAGTTTTTATAAGGTCAAGTTAGAGGTTAGCTTTAGGCTCCGTTCCCGCAGCCCCAGATTTGAATTGCCCACGTCCCACGAACACCTTCCTTGCTCACCGTGAGAAGGTAGACGAGACCCTGAGAACTCATTTCACGTCTTCAGGTGTCGTTAGGATGTCATCTCCCGTATGGGGACTCTAGGGCCGTTTGGCACATCAATCACGCCAATGATAACAAAGTAAGGTTCTACTAACCAAAGCCTTACAGAAGCCAGGACGAGCGGGTGAGGAAGTCGAGCACATGTACGAAGCCCCAAGGACTGTCAAGGTCCAAAGACCTCCCTCCCTTCCTTACCATCCCCATTCTCGAATAATTGTCGGCACAGACCACATACTGTATACAGCAGACCCGAACGTGGACACTTTCTCCTTCTTAGACACCGACTCCCGCTGTGGAAAGAGCCAAGCGCTCCCCCACTGCGAGGGTCTCATCCCTGCCAAGCTCCTGCTTCGGCTCTGTGAGTAATGATGCCTCCCTCCCCGGGGCCGGGAGGCTAAGCCTGTACTCTGCAGAGATTTTCCAGTACATAAATCTGCCCTAGTTTCTGCACAGGAAGGAGACCAAGTAGCCAGGGCATCATAACCTTTGTTCATGCTCGGGGCTGACCTCATTCTTCTCCCATGATGTAGTCTGGAACACCAGGGAGCACCCTGTCATCGGAACACTTTTCACGCACCAACAAGCTGGCCGCAGCGAGACTTGATTTTTACGACTCTGGGAGCGTTGATCTCAAAACCTACTGCACTTGAGTTATTCATTGTAAATTTGCCCGACAATTTCAAACCACACATACATATATCATACCCAACGGGGCTCTCTTGGGAGTCCGCCCTGCACCCCTCTGTAAATTGGTCTACGTTAGAAGTCAGAATCGCTCTTTAAAACTCTGTAGATCCATTCATACCCAGACCAGTCTAACTTGCAGAACAGCAGGTGGCCTGAAACTTTTAACGAGGCCTACACAAGGGTCTAAACCTCGGTTTTTGGATTGGCTCTTTATTTGGAACCTCTTCACTTACTGTACTGAATCCTCATGGAGAAAACAGACCCACTGATGTCCGTGGGCCCATCTTTTCCATGCAGAGGAGGAGGCTTCCAGGGCTCAGGCCCATGCTGAACACAAAGACGCCTGCTGGATGGGTGAGAGGTGGGCACCTGCCTCCCCAGCCCCGTGGCCGGTGCAGAGCAAGCTCCCTTCGGAAGGGTGGGGTTTTATGTCACTCACCCACTTGGTTTGCATAACGAGCCTTTGTGCATATCACCCCTCTACCGTCTGCTTCTGGAACAAAAGATGATTTGCCTTCCCTGTCTTCTAACCCGACAGAGGGCGCAGATCGCTACCGTAAGCACAGGCGCCCTTGAAATCAATTTAAAAATTAAAGCGAGGTATACGGAGCTGTGTAACTGGAAGTCACAAAGCCACTTCCGCCCCTGTTCCATCCGACGCCACGAGCTCCTGATCCCAAACTGAACAGACATGTCCCCCTCTAGAGTCCCTGTCAAGCCAGGGGCCAGACGGGCCCCCCTGGGCCCTGACATCCGAGGCTGGACTGTAACTCGTGCCTCTGACGGTGACGCAGAACTGTCCCAATCGCGACGCGCTCCCACAGAACCCATCCTTGAGCGCGGGCTCGCTCCCATCCGCTGGGTTCTCGCTCGTGTGAATGCGCCAACCTTCACCTTTGCTTCCGCGCAGAAGAGCATCTGTGTGTCAGCGGGCGGGGGCGACGAAAACAGCCATGCCTCGTCAAGTTTCTGGTAGCTCCTTAAGGCACCCTCGTTCCCGCGGGCTCCTCAAACCTGGCGTCGCGGGCAGAAGTGGCCTTGCCGGGCAACGCGCTCTCGGTGGCGCCTTCAGATCTACGCTTGCCCGCGTTCTCTCTCTTACCCCCACTCAAGGGCAGGCAACAGACAACCTTTATAATTCAAACTAAGTAAGTGCGTAACTTGTGGAGGGAATCCGAACCTTGCTTTTCAAAGGCTGATGCTGGAATCAGTAACAGTGGCAGCAGCGGGGACCCCTGTTATGTACACAGACCAACCCCCCCCCCAGATGCCTTCCTTCCTGAAAGGCACGAATAGTTTTCACCTCGTAAGGGACATTCTTTCTCTCTTTGAAGTTCTACTATTTTCAAAACGGAGTGTGATCCGAACGCACGTATCGTGCATGCCGCGTATACACCACAAGCCACACGTAACGAGCCGTTATACCCACCGTCTGTCGCCTATGCGATGAGAACTCCCCTTATCATCACACACGGAAGCTTTGGGAACTCAGGATACCTGCTTTTTACTCAGAGGGCCTGGGCCTGGCGTTTTTGAGAGATTTTGCACATATAAGAGATATCGCATCGAGGCTTCCCCCACCCATCTCGGCCACCTCTTAAAAAGGGGAGCCCTCAGGGAAACCAACCTCTGGCAATCAAAATGAACGACAAAGGGGTGCCTGGGTGGCTCAGTCAGCTAAGCTTCTGGCTTCGGCTCAGGTCATGATCTCGCTGTTCATGGGTTCGAGCCCCGCGTCAAGGCTCTGTGCTGACAGCTCGGAGCCTGGGGCCTGCTTCGGATTCCGTGTCTCCCTCTCTCTCTGCCCCTGCCCCACTCATACTGTCTCTCGCTCTCTTTCAAAAATAAATCAACATTAAAAAAATAAGTACCACAGACTGGGCAGCTTCAACAAGAGTAACTGATACTCTCACAGCTCTGGAAGCTGAACATCCAGAATCAAATTGTTAGCAGAGCTGGTTCCTTTCCAGGGCTGTGAGGGAGGGATCTGCTCCAGGCCTCACTTCTTGGCTTGTAGACGGCTGTCTTCTCCCCGCGGCTTCACTGAGTGTATGCGAGTCTCGTGTCTTGGACAAGTTTCCCCTTTTTATAAGGACACCGGCTATGTTGGACGAGTCTGATGACCTCGTCTTTACCTGAAAATGAATGTGAAGACTGGCTCTCCGAACAAGGTCACATTCTGAGGTTATCGGGATTAGGACTCTCATACATGAATACGGGGGCACAGTTCAGCCTGTAACGATCTATAAGCTCCCAGAGAGCAGAGAATATGTCCACTTCGTTCATGGCTGTACCCCACCCACCTAGCACAGTGGGAGGTACCAGACTAAGCCTGGTGGGTCAGTAGTTCTCAAAGTGTGTTCCAGGAACCTCCTGGGGTCCCAAGACCCTTCCAGGCAGTCTGCTGGTCCACGCTATTTTCGTAATATACTAAGATGTTATCTGCCTTTTCCATTCTGAGCCTCTCACCAGAGCGCAATGAAGTTTTCCAGAGACTGCAGGACATGTGATATCACAGCAGATTGAACACAGAAGCAGATACGAGAACCCAGCTGTCTTCTATTAAGCCAGACGTTAAAGAGATTTACAAAAATATAGAACAATGCCACTCTTCTCGCTAAATATGTCTTTGGGAAATAGAGCTATTTTTCATAGAAATCTGTTCTCTACAGTAATACATAATGAGTTTATTACCATTATTGTAAAATGAATTCACAGGGGCGCCTGGGTGGCTCAGTCGGTTAAGCGGCCGACTTCGGCTCAGGTCACGGTATCGCGATCTGTGAGTTCGAGCCCCGCGTCGGGCTCTGTGCTGACAGCTTGGAGCCTGGGGCCTGCTTCAGATTCTGTGTCTCCCTCTCTCTCTGCTCCTCCCCTGCTCACGCTGTCTCTATCTCTCAAGAATAAATAAACATTAAAAAAATAATATTGAATAAGTAAATAGAATGAATTCATGAATAAATGTTTTTCGAAAACATCTTAGTTTTTATTTCTAATTCAGTAAATGTCAGCAGATATAACCCATGTAAACAATGGCTTCTTAGCATCTTCAATCATTTTTTTAGTATTTATTTATTTTTGCGAGAAGAGAGACAGAGCACGAGTGGGGGAGGGGCAGAGAGAGAGAGGGAAACACAGAATCCAAGGTTGAGCTGTCAGCACAGAGCCCCACGTGGGGCTGGAACTCACAAACCGCAAGATCATGACCTCAGCTGAAGTCAGACGCTTAACTGACTGAGCCACCCAGGCACCCCTTGGATCATTTTTAATAGTATAAAGAAGTCCTGAAGCCAAAAGTTTGGGGACCTCTGTTGCAGGGATTTAAATGGGCGGGGACACAGTCTATCTTCTCTGAAGTAACCCACAGTCTTACGGCAATAACGCACTTTACAAAGAACACATTTTTCGTAGCTAAAGGCTACAAAACATGAAGCCTGTTGGCCATTCCCGTTAGTTGACAACAGGGAGTTCTCATTAAAAAAAAAAAAAAAAGGCCAATCTTGAGCCTCCCAAGATAGCACTTAGCGATGTGTTAAATTTGGAAGTTAACGCACTTAACAAAAACCAAGAGTCTGGGGGTTGGCATTTTCATGCATCTCGGCTGCTGAGTGCTGGTCCCCAGACTCTCCCACACTGGGCAGAATCTACTAAAGACGCAGACCGCCCCTCTCCTGCTAGCTACAAACTACCTAGCAACATCTGTTTCCAGCTGAGACTTCTGGAAGGCACTGTGTCTTTTGGCAAAATGGGAGGAGGTCTGTTGAAGGACCACAGACCAGCAGGAAATGAGCAGAGGCTATATAGACCACCTACCCGCTGCCAAGCTGGCTGTGGTTCTGGAGCAGAGCCAGCTTGACAGAGTGGTCCCTGGGGCCGTGGGCCGCAGAAGCCAAGCACAGATGCTCTGCCCGTCTCCCAGCGTGTCCGTCTTGGTTCACCTGGCGCCTCTCCGGACTGGGAAGCGGCACCCTCCAATGAATGCTAAGGACCACTCTGTTTTGTTTTTTTTTTTCATGACCAGGATACTTTAAGTTTTAAACTCATCTCTTCAACACCTGGACATTGGAAGATGCTTCCTGTTTATTTCCTCGCTGAACACTGCACGTGAATAATTTTAAAACAGATTCTTGGGGTGCCTGGGTAGCTCAATCAATTAAGCATCTGACTCTTGGTTTTGGCTTAGGTCATGGTCTCATGGTGCATGAGATCAAGCCCCCCCCGTGGGGCTGTGGGCTCACGGCACAGAGCCTGCTTCGGATTCTCTGTCTCCCTCGCTCTCTTCCCCTCCCCCCACGTTCTGTCTCTCTAAATAAATACATAAACAAATGCTCAAAAAAATAAAAAACTAAAACGGATTCTCAAAAGGCATGCATTCAATTCAAATAACCAGTAGTTGGACACCCACAACGTGCAAAGCAACCACAGTAGGCGCTGGGGGTGGTGACAGGAAGCTGGACTGTCCTCAAAGTCCTTATTCTCCACAGACTGTAATTACTTTAACAGAGGGACAAAATACCCGAAGAGAAACAAAGAAGAGATTCTCCAGGACCGGGGGAGTGGAGGCTCCTTGAGAGCAAGGATTTGTTTCCCTCTTTCCAAGATGTTTCTCCGGCGCCTGGGAAAGTGCCCACACACGGCGCACGCATGGTGATTATTTGTTGTGTGCATTCATAGTTTGTGGGTGCTGAGGGTGATGCCAAGTTTTCTGACTGCCTGGAGGGTGGAGGGAGGGGGGAAGAAGGAAGGAATTGGTGTTCATTGACCTTGAAGAATGGAGGGAACTAGACATGTGGACCTGGCGAGGAACATTTTCAGGTGGAACATCCATGAGAAGGCACAGAAGAAGGACCATCCTCTCTAAGTGGGGGAGGACCCAGGATGATGAGGGGTGGGCACGCTGTGGAAGCTCAGATTGGATCCATAGACTGGCCCTCGTTTCTGAAGGCTGTGGATGCCCCATCCAGAGTCTGTCTTTCATTCTGCACAAAACGTGGGCATCTTATTTGTGTATCTCCGTATGTCCTCCACCCTGGCCACCGTTGTCTCACATCCTTTCCATCCATGGTATTAGTCATCTCCTCCAGTGTAGGACTATATCCCTCCTATTTAGATGAGGCACACGCTTGACTGTGATTTAGATTAATTTTAAAATGTAATTAGTTCATTTTGCATTAGCAGGAGTGCTTTAATTTCCTACATCCTGTACCTAAGATGGCCTCTCACGGGCCCACAGTTCTGCAAGACCCAGTGCCCAACGGGAGGGGCTGTGCGTTGAAGCAAAAATAAAAGCAATTTAAAGAAAGCACGTTTGGAAAATCCCATCTAAGGATGGGCAATTCTCCCATGTGGTAAAACGGCACTGACAACAAAAACAGGCACGGTGTCCACGGAGCATCAGCTCTTACATACCCGGGCCACGACTTGCGTTAACCAACTTTAGCAACAGTTACTTTCATTGGTTTGGGACTACGGTCCCTTTGGATGTGGGACAACTTACGACACATGATGAGATCATGTGTCAACTGAAAAGCGGGGCCACTTTACAGTAATAATAATCCAACTGTGTCACCCACTGCCCTCAAATGAAGTCCAACTTGCCAAGGTATCCTGGCCCCTAGAAACCGTAAGTCCTGCAAAGTAGGGTCTTGAGCTTGTTATTCTCTTTGCCTACTCTTTTTTTTTTTTTAATTTTTTTTTCAACGTTTTTTATTTATTTTTGGGACAGAGAGAGACAGAGCATGAACAGGGGAGGGGCAGAGAGAGAGGGAGACACACAATCGGAAACAGGCTCCAGGCTCTGAGCCATCAGCCCAGAGCCCGACGCGGGCTCGAACTCACGGACCGCGAGATCGTGACCTGGCTGAAGTCGGACGCTTAACCGACTGCGCCACCCAGGCGCCCTCTCGTTGCCTACTCTTGCATTCACTTGTTAGGGACCTGAGCAAGAACAGTAACTTCCAAGCAGTCGGAAGAGGCAGGATAACTTGGCAAGGGATGGCCGACATCACTTGACTGTCATGGAAAATCCTCTTTTTCTACCAATTCAAGAAACATGTGGATGTGCTGTGGAGACTCCATATCCAATCTTAGGATTCAAGTCCCTGAGTGAAGGACCCTGCTCTTTATCTGGATGAGGTCCCGCCTTGTATTTCGGAGGGAGATCCAATATACCACAAAGGCCATAAGCAAGAGCACATCAATGTCAATGCTGCCACCGAACGCTCCCGAGGAAATGTGTACGTTCAGAAGCATTGGAGGGAATGAGCTCGGGTCTTGCCCGGTTGCCGCAAACCCGTCTCCTTCCTCCTACCTCGCCCTGGGATTCTTCACTTTCCCGAAAAGGAGTCAGACACCAAAATGTGAGATCAGAACCACACATTTTCAAGAAACAAGGGCATTACGCCAGCAAGTTAGGTGCAGCGGAGGCACGTATGTTCGTGGGGATTGAGGAGGAGAAGAGGGAGGTCAGGAGGTAAGTCCGTGGGGAACCGACAGACACAGAGCGAAGGGTCTTGGAATTGCCAAGGCGTTCACGACAAATCGCCCATTTCAAAGGACTTGGATCTGAGGCCAGAGAAAGAGCTGCTAATTTGCATCTTGACGATGGGGATTCCAAGAATTAGTACTTCCTTCTCAACACCCAAAAACAGAAAAGCAATACAGACGCCAGTCACACAGTCAGTTGGTTAATTCCGAGTAAAGTCTGCATACCAACACAACGTGCACGCATTCCCGGCATAGGATGCAGAAGTGAGCCGAAGTAAAATACGCAAGCGCACTGGCAGTGTGTCGGTGCGGGTATGTCACCCGCATTCCATGGGCTCCATGCACACCTGACCCGGGGTCGTTCATGCTGTGGCCTGTTACCCACTCTAGGAGTTACTCAAGCCTTTGTGTTTCTCCCACCAGCTTCCTGCCTTCTTAAAACATCCACTGGCCATCAGCCAATGATCTGTAAAGGGGGGAAAAGGTGAAACTCCACTCGATCCACGTTGTGACTTATCAGTGCTTCCAGCAAGAGGCCTGGGGTGGAGAGCCAGGGAAGGGAGATTTGTGGTTTATGCAGATCTGTCCCTTCCTCATTACCTAGAAGGCCAGTCAATCAATCCTTCTTATCTCCTGACTGGAATGGCCTGCCTGACTTACTCTCTCCCGCTGGGCTGCCCAAGGGCTTGTTAAGCTTCTCCTACAACTCTACGCGATGGGGAAAATGTGTGCTTCTCTAGATATGGAGGGGGAAACCAGAGTTAACATGGAATGGATACTGTGAACTTAATTGTTCTCTAATAACAAAAAGTAAACTTGAGAAAAACAAAGATGTTCCAAATTTCTTTAGCTCCAGCTTCCGTTCCTAACGATCTTTTCCTTGACAAGGATCATGGATCTTTTCCTGACTTTGGAGGCCTGGCTGCCCCAGTCAGTACACTGTGATGCGGGGGGGAAAAAAATGTCGTAATAGAGGCAAGAATGAAACATTCTGAATTCCCCTCTGGCAACTGCCGCCCAACGGAAGTCTTGGGGGAGTCTTCAGTTCACCTAACACCCCATCCAGCCACCCCAAATAAACCTGCTATCTCAGCCAAAGCAGTGTGCTCACTATGGAAGTGTGACCAGAAGGTAAGGCTTCCAGCCAGAATGCAAACCCAAGACCCCAGTGGAACTGAAGGTACGAGTGGGGGTCCCCCTGACAGTTGCCACTGTAGATGCATTTCTTTCTTAATATTTACTTATTTTTGAGAGAGAGAGAGAAAGAGAGAGAGAGAGCGCCGAGGGGCAAGGGGCAGAGAGAGACGGGCTCCTAGAATCCAAAGCAGGCTCCAGGCTCTGAGCTGTCAGCACAGAGCGCGACGTGGGGCTCAAACCCACGGACCACAAGATCATGACCTAAGCCAAAGTCAGACGTTTAACTGACTGAACCACCCAGATGCCCCTATAGACACATTTCTAACAAGAATGGTTTCAGGCACAGAACCCAAGAAACTTGGGACAAAGTTCAACCTCATCTTCAGACTCTGGTCATACTTGCTTTTAATATTACATCTATCCATCTATGAACTCATTAAATCACTTACCAAACATTTATTGACTTGTTACTCTGTGCCATGCACCATGCCACAATTTCAGTACCTCTTGCAAGAAGACCTGAGGGTTCTCTCCACCTGCTATTTGTATGTCATTGTCATCAAAACAGAAAGAAAAACAATTCCCATCTCTCTGAATGTCATTTCATAGAAATTCAGCCTCCAATGCTCACAAACGTCATCTACAGGAACCCGGCTCTGAAGCTTCAAGAAGATCCAGTTTTTTCGGGAAAATCACCGAGTACATGTGGGTATAATTATGTGCATTCTGTTTTCCCCTAGAAACACTGTATTCATTGCTTTGGGCGCTTTGGGTGCTTTGGACGCTTTGGGCTTTGATTGTCTTTCTTCCCCTTTAGAAAATATCATGAAAATTTTCCTTTTCTTTTAGGCAATATTAATTTGTAAGAAATGCACTTTATGATAGAGTAAGAGGCTTTTCGTATTTATTTTTAAACAAACTGAGGAGTAGAAAACTACATTTACAGGCAGCCTGTGAGCATGTCTTGCTTTTGCTTAAGAAAGGAAGTGAATTTATGGGCTTATTGTCAATGTTAATGAGGCAAAGTTGGAATAGGAATGATAACCTCTCATACACACCCCTGTTGTGTGGCTCACAGAGAATGTTTACACACCCTATCTCATTTAGATCTAGTATAATCTTTATACACTATAAGAATTAATACCTGCTGTAGCTGTTACAACGATGTCCCTAGAAATTTGTCTTTCTAAGTTTATTAGTTGTGTTCCCTACAGATGTTTGCAATTTATGTACAACTTCGTCGCACACCCATGGTTTATCTGTTTCAGGCCATTAAACCGTAAGCTCCTGGAAGGCAGGGATGTATCTGATTCATTTCTATGTCCTTAGGGCTGAACCTCACGGTCATTAAATGAACCCAGCCCTCCTTGGTGACTTACTGTCTCTGTAGCTCTGTGTTGTTATCTGTGAAATGAGGATAGCGGTTGCATCTATCTGTCTCACCCGTTTTGATCCGTAAAACAATACGATGTCTGGCACATAGTAAGTACCTCCAAGTGTCCGCCATCATTATAGCTGCTGGTCTTGTTACTTATACTAAATTGAATCAAAGTTCACGAAAGTAAGCTGACTTGTACGAGGGAATGTGACAGATAACTGGCAGAAAGAAAGGAGTATCAGTGATTCTGTGCCCTGGTCTGCAGCTTTAGCTAATCTACTAAGCAACGTTATAGGATTTTTTTTTTCAAAATTATTTCCATTAATATCGTAGAAAAAATCATTTACTTGTAAGGGTTACCTGTATTTCTTTTCCTGCCATGACTCCCTTTACCTTACCAAGTCTATGTTGGACATTTACACACTGGAGAGACAAGTAGAGTGGTGTCTCTTTTCCTCAACCTTTACATTTTATAATTGCATCTGTCAAACTGCTTCATAAGCCAAACCTTGTACCAGGAACCAAACGAACATGCGCCAGCTCTCGGAATATAAAGAGGAAAATTAAAAGTACAATTAACATTGGTACCTTTACATTCTCTTTATTTCTGAGAGTCTTAAAATTGCCATACGTGGTTGAGCACGGGGTTGGCTGAGCCCACGTCAAGTGCTAACAAGAGGCCAACAGGGAAGACGGGAGGGGCTGGGTTTCCAGGGAGGATCTGTCAAGAGCCTGTCAGGTCTGAGATGTTTTTCAGACATCGAAAAATCTGAAAGTGGTTCCCTTTCCTAGCCCAACCCTTATTTTCCACAACAGGTTTACTTAATATGAATTCTTCCAAGCGTCATCAGAAAAGGAATTGCTCTTCGTCATTAACAAATAGACCATAAGAGACCCTTAAATACAGAGAAGAAACTGAGGGCTGCTGGAGAGGAGGTGGGCAGGGGGATGGGCATTAAGGAGGGTACTTTTCAGGATGTGCACTGGGTGTCACATGTAAGCGATGAGTCACCGGGTTCTACTCCTGAAGCCAAGACTCACCATGTTAACTAATTCGAATTTCAATAAAAAACAAAGAAAGAGAAAACAAAACCCAATAGACGGGGCTTTGAATCATCTTATCATTTCACGAGTTCTCAGACTTTTGATCTTAATGTTCAATTCAGGAAAGACAGGGATTCAATAGAATGAAGCAAGGATGCTAGACTCATTTTTTTTTTTCACTTGCAGAAAGCTAATTATAGTTTAGCCACCGAGTAATCTCATTGTCTGCTTGCGATCTTTAATTAGGCTTGACGTTCACTAGGAAGTGTGGCAGACGTCCTCGGAGAAGTAGAGATGGGATAGAACATAAATGTTCAGTGTAATTGAATATGTTCAGAAGGACGAGACATCGGTCTTGTTAATTATTCCAGCCATTCGTCATTCTCCCATGGGCTCCACGGCCACGGTCACCCTCAGCAGGAACTGGTGGAATTCGGGGAAGACGGTCTTCCTCGATTACGTGGAACTATGTTGTGTGTTTAAGGCGTCGCCGCCTCCGTCCGCTGATTGCCAGAGCCCCTTCCCCCACGATCGTGAGAACGCAAATGCCCACAGGTACCCAGACACCCTCCTGTGGGGGAGGCGAGAGGCAGCCGCCCCTGAGAACCATGACGTACTCGTTGCTCGGCCACCTTTCTTGTCTTGTCTTATTTTAATGTTTAAGCCAAGCGATGGAACTACGTACGTGATTTCATCACCGAACTCCATAATCTAACTTTTAGTTTTCATACCAATTAACGTATATATTTTTTAAATCTCTTATGTTTACGTATTGCCCTCGGGCATCCACCACGGCGAACTAAGCTATGAGGAACATAGAAAACAGACAGCTGGTGTAGCGTGGTGCCCACGGTACAGAGAGAGCCAGCATCCTTCCACGGGTTTGCCACCGCTCTGAGTCACCTTGACCTTCCCATGCTCACAGTCCGGTCTGATGAGCACCTTCGTCGCGTATGGGATGGTGTGTATGGGTGAAGTGATGACTGTTCCACGCTACCTTAAGTGCCCATCTACTATATCACGTGCTGGCACCCTGTGAGACGGATGTCACATTAGCCACGAGGCAAAGCCATTTACCGGATCGTGAGTGGAGCGCTTTACCGTCTCACGAACACCTTTCGATTATCATCTCAAGTGATCCTTTTCACCCTTCCGGGGAGACACAGAATAGGTTTTCTGATATCCGCTTTATTTTTTTTAATTTGTTTTTAATGTTTGTTTATTTTTGAGACAGAGAGAGACAGAGCATGAATGGGGGAGGGGCAGAGAGAGAGGGAGACACAGAATCGGAAGCAGGCTCCAGGCTCTGAGCCATCAGCCCAGAGCCTGACGCGGGGCTCGAACTCACGAACCGCGAGATCGTGACCTGAGCTGAAGTCGGACGCTCAACCGACTGAGCCACCCAGGCGCCTCTCTGATATCCGCTTTATAAAGACACGGGTGGTGCTCCCAGCGCCTGACTCTGAGTCTGTTGTCTGTAACTGCCAACGCTCTGACCTCCCGGAGAGACGCGTCATGTTCGCGGCGAGTGGGGTGACGCTCCCGCGTGAGGGGTTCAGGTCTGCTACCCCCACTGAGCTAAGCACAGCGTGCGGGCCACCCCCCTCCCCCCCCCCCCCGGGACAGCCCGAGGCCTGGGATGGAGGAGGTGGGGAGCCAGAAAGGAAAGGAAAGAGAGAGAACCTTCGGAAAAAGACATTCGTCGATTGCAACGGCGGGGCGGGGCAAGAAATCACACCGGCTCCTGCAGCTTCTTTTCCTGATGAAAGAGAAAGGAGGAGGAAATGGCCGGACGTTGGCCAACTCTGCGCTCAGACCTGCAAGGCCGAGTTTGTCGGCCACGTCCCCGCGTCACCGTGCTCACCTCTCCCGTTCTCCCGTTTCCAGGAGCCCCGGCAGGGCCTGGAAGGAAACGAGGTTTGCAGCCCCATCTCTGCACTTGAACGCGGCTCCTCAGCCCCCGCCCCCCCCACCCCGGCGCCGCACACCCAGCGTGAGGCAGGCAGCGGCCACCCCAGGGCGGGCTGCCGAGGACCTGCAGACCTGTCCACCTCCTTCTGAGCTGGGGCTTTGCAGCGTGGGGTGTTTTCCGAATGCAGAACGCTCTACAGAAACGTTCTTCAAAATGACATAGAGGACGTGTTCAAAAGAAAAGAAGGAGAGTCAGAGGCCTGTCAAAAGCACGCAGGAACCAACCTGGGAGGCGGAGACATTTCCCAGTGTCGTGGCCACAGCGGGAACCAGCCCCACGACAAAATAAATCACGCGAGTACCGGACTGCAACCCAAAGAACAAAATATTTAAAAATTTTTTTTAATGTTTATTTATTTTTGACAGAGAGAGAGACAGAGCATGAATGGGGGAGGGGCAGAGAGAGAGGGAGACACAGAACCCGAAGCAAGCTCCCGGCTCTGAGCTGTCGGCACAGAGCCCGACGCGGGGCTCGAACTCACGGACCGCGAGATCATGACCTGAGCCGAAGTGGGACGCTTAACCGACTGAGCCACCCAGGCGCCCCTCAAAGAACAAAATAAATATCCCAATACCTACCCCGCTGTGAACAAATAACGGAATTAAGTAGCCAGACGGGGGGCAAGAGACAACTCTTCTTTACAGAAAAGTCCCAAGAAACAAATGTAGAAGGAACGAGGGAAATAGAAAATCACCACCAGAAGCCCACAGTCCAAACTGCTGTGGGCAAGATGTGCTGACAGGTGCTAAAATTAGCGGACAGCACTTTAAGGAGAAACAGGGTATTTGAACACCCTCAAAGCGTCGCCTTTAAAATATTTATGGATTACTGTTGCTATGTTAACATACGTCCACAAATCTCCGATACTTCCTCCTCCGGGAAATGGAGCTCAAGTCCACCCCACCCCACCCCCGTAAGTGAGGGCTGCACTTGAACTCAATTCAGTTGACTGACGTGAAAAGGAACAAGGTATGGGCAAAGGGAAAGCAGTAACTTTCTGTTACTGGAATGGAACAGACACCTGTTTCGCCAATGATTCAGGTCAGCCTCACGAGCAAGAAGGCACGTTGTCATCATGTACAACCCGATCTGATCCAAGGAGACGGACACTTCACCCCCGAGGTGTTTTCTCCCCAAGTACCTACAACCCCCGCCGACCTGTGGCAAACCCCAAACGAGGGATGTTCCCCAAAATGCCTGAGCAGTGTTCTTCACAAGGTCATGAAAGACAAGGAAGACCACGAAACTGTCTCAGAGCAGAGGAAACTCGTGCAAGGTGGTATCCTGTTTCAGAAAAACGACGTCAGTGGAAAACTGGAGGAATCTGGATAAAGTGTGCAGTTTATTTAAAAGGAGGGGGTAGCACTGTTTTCTATAAAGAACGAGTGGTAAATATCTCTGGCTCTATTGGCTGTGTGGAATCCTTGGAAACTCTCGTGTAAAGGTGGTCAAAGATAACACGTAAGTCAATGGGTGTGGCTATATTCCAATAAAACTTTATATACAAACAACAACAACAACAACAACAACAACAAAAGGCAGTGGGCTGGATTTGGCCTTTGAGCCAAGCTTCCTGACTCCAGGACAGCAATACTGTACTGCTTTCAATTTCTCAGCTTTGACATGGGTACCCTGGTGAAAGACAGTCACACAAGGGGAAACGAGGTAAAGGGACATCGGAACTCTCTGCGCTATTTTTACGACTCTGCGTAAATTTTAAATTATTTCCAAAAAAGAAAAGTTGTTGAAGTAGAAATCACGGGGGGGGGGGGATCGTGAGCCATTTTTGGATGGTCCTTCTTCCTGCACTGACTACGTTTGAGAATTGGTCGTATGTATGGATCACATCCCACATACGTGACCAATTGCATGTTTTCTGTGTGTGCTCCGCACAGCATGAGAGACAGCAGGCTCGTCACAGCACGTGAGCACGGGGAGAGATTGCAGGACACGTGTCCTGAGTATGAGGGAGTCAGCCTCCGAATGGATCCCCAAAGGGGGCTAACAGGAGTGCCTCTGGACAGTGGTGGCCCCCGTTCATAAAAATGGCTGGACAGATCCCGCTGAAACCTACATCACGTGCCCCTTCCAAGAGCCCAGAGCAGCAAAACCGAATGTCCTCCCCATCTCCCACTCCAAGATGACCACTGCTGTGCCACAGCCAGCGGGGAGAGTGCCCAGGCCCACTCCTATCTCTGCACGCCCATTCTTCTGTAACGGTGGCACGAAAACCGTGCTACAGTCACGGAAGCCTTCCTCCAAGCACATTCTTTGCCGAGCGTTGAGTGTATAAAGCAACAGCCTCACGGAGACGTGATATTGCAACTGAGCTTTAGAGAAGGAGCAGAGTTTTGTGGGCACGCGAGCAGAGCAGAAAGCACCCGTCCTACTGGAGACTCCTAATGCGGTGCCGGGGTCGCAGGCAGCAGGTCACAGCGTGTCCCTGGTCTGAGACTCCGATGGCCCCACGTGCGCACCATTAAACGTGATGTGGAGCTGGGGAAGGTCTTCCCGCAGGCGAGCGGCACACCAAGCTTGGGTTTTGCAAAGATGTCACCATGCCTGGAGGTCGATCCACAGGAGGGAGGTAATGTGCCCGTGAACCAAGAGCATGAGCTGGCCAGATCCGGTGCCGTCTACACCGCACGGCTCCAGAAGCAGGTGTGTGGCCAGAAGTGTGGCCATCTCGCTCTCTGCGAAGGGGCAAGAGAGTGGCGCCTGGCCCGTCTTAGCGGGAAGGACCGAGGCCCTGATCTGGAAGCTTTAACTGCAGCCACTTTGGGGGACATGTCTGAACCCAAAGCCCGCTGCCCCCAGGAAGCTGAGTCTTCTCCCTGCGGTGCGCGCCAGGCTGCTAGGGTTGAGTAGGGACGTGCTAATTACCTCTCGAATGTAAATGTGTGACTCAGATTCCCTAAGTCAGGACACAGCACAGGCACTGCACAGACACTCTACTCAACGGAGCCACCGAGAGCAGTTTCCCAAATCTGATTTCCGATCCCTCCAGCCCGGTCTTGCTATCCACCAACTACCCTCAGTCCAGGCAGACGAGGGCTCAAGGAAATCATCTATCTTCAGCATAAACCCCTTCATTTTCCTTGTTCAGCTTTCCATTGTTCTTTGGGACGCCGGGCCCTTTCTACTTTATATTAACATGATCCTACCATTCAGTTCCCTATGTAAAACGGTTCTGTCTCTTTTTTCTCTTGAAAAATACTTCAAGTAAGATAACATATTTATTTTAGATACCAGTGAGTGGTGAAATAGGAATGATTCAAACTTAATCCTGCCCTGACGTATGGGAAACTGACTCAAACTTGGGAGTGTCAGAAATCAAGAAGCATTTGCAAATACCCAGTAGGAAATATCTTTCACTCTGCGGGCGCAGAGAAAACAGTCCAGGTAGGAGGTCATAAGGGAAGACGGGGTCTGGGGCCTGCGGCCACTTTGTGACATGGAGTTGTAGGTAAATGTATAGAAGAGATGATATTTTGAAAGTTCACTCAAATCCTACCTGTGCTCAGTGGCTGAGATGGGAACCGAATGGGTATAAACAGATAGATGAGACACACAGATAAGCAACACCATAGAAGGAAGTTGGGAAAATGAGCCAAATGGCTTTTTCTGGGATGGCATCAGAGTGGGGTTAGGCTATGGAAGAATGGCTAGAAGCCTACTCATGAGTAAATCCGTATTTAAGGAGCGTTTCCTTCCCATAAGCAGGGAAATGTGGGAGGGCAATTCTCACCGATGTGTGAGTCACCAACGGAGTCACCCCATTGTTGGTGCTGGAATCCACTGACAAAAATGGTCATGCCTGAGAATGTCCTGTCACTTCTCTCAACCCCACTGTCCCCAAGGCGCTCATGATTGTGTATTCCTTAGAAGGATGCCTCTGGGAAGCGGTGACTGTCTCAGGGAAAAGTGGGAAACGGGAAAGCGCGTGTGGATGGAACCCACTGGGCGCCACCTTCCCAGGTGCTCAGACGTCGCGGTGTCTGCACGCGGGCCGAGCATCTTGGGAGGCACCGCCTTCTTCTCACCCCGCTGGGTCCCCAGGTGGGGGCTGTGCTCTGCCCTTGGTGCCACAATCGGTCCGAGGCCCAGGACAGATTCTGCACCAACAACTGCAGCTCTCGTCTGGTCTCCCTTCTCCTCCTCAGCTTTTCGCCCTGACAACCATGTGCATATTGCAGGTTTAAAGAGGTCATCAAGCCACGTGATGGCCTGTAGGACAGAGAAAACACCTGCTCTTGCAAGGCCACAGAGAAACCAAGTGATTCCTGCCTGTGTAGAAGGTGGTGACTGTCCCTTCTTTTCCAAACAAAGAAACAGAGTGAAAGGAGGAGGGGTGAGGCGATGGGCAAAATGGATGAAGGGGGTGGGAGGTGCAGGTTCCAGTTATGGAGTAAGTCATGGGGGTGAACAGTACAGCACAGGGAACACGGTCAATGGTAGTGTAATAACACGTATGGGGACATGGGGTGGCTGCCCTTATGGGAGAAGGGAAGGGAAGGGAAGGGAAGGGAAGGGAAGAGAAGGGAAGGGAAGGGAAGGGAAGGGAAGGGAAGGGAAGGGAGAAAGTGAAATGGAACCTTAGCTCCAACATTTTTATTTGGAGAAAATGTAGTGAGAAGTCTAACTTGGGCGTCTGGGTGGCTCAGTCAGTTGATCATCTGACTCTTGATTTCGGCTCAGGCCATGATCCCAAGGTTCTGGAATCCAGCCCCGTGTTGGGTTCTCTACTGAGCCTGGAACCTGCTTGGGATTCTCTCTCTCCCTCTCTCTCTGCCCCACCCCCACTTGCACTTTCTCTCTATCAAATAAATAAAATTCTCTCTCAAAATAAATAAACTTAAAAAAAAATAAAGAAGTCTCTAACCAACAAAAATGTCTCTAAACTTAATGATTGTTTGTCCTCGGGGAAATGGATGGGTCAACACAAAGGAAACATAAACATGAGGGGATCTTCCTGACCATAACCGCTGATGTGGACAACATGACCGCACACGGCAGGCTCCCTAAGTGCCTGTGTGAACGCATGCATGGAACCTTCTTCTCTGCAAAGAAGGAGCTACTCTTGTACCCATTGTACAGACGGGGAAACTGAGCCTCTGCAAATTGACTAAGTTGCCTAGAGCATATTGCTAGGAAGCCCCAGAATTCTGACCCAGCGACCTGATTCCAAAGGGAGGGTCTAACCACTAAGCGCACTGCACCAAATGGCCTGGGACTGAAATGGCTACAAAGGCATTTGGAAATACAGGGAACCAGAGCGTCCTGGAAACTAGCCCAGTCCCTGAAAAGAGACAACGTATAGGACATGGGATGCAAGAAGAAGGAGAGGCAACCTAGCTAATACACATTTTCTCCACGCCTTTAACTCTGGGGCCCTGAAAAGGGCACCCCCTTCCACGGCCAAGCCATTGTCCAGTGTTTTCACACCCAAGCAACTGGCACTGATGAAGTCCTCTTTCAGGTGGAGGCTCTTCTCTCTGCCGCCTCTGAGAAATTAGGCCCCAAGAGGCCTCGACGCCCACCGCCCGTATTCAGCACCTCTGCCCACCGTCCACACGAGCACTGTCACCGTTCTCAGACTCCCAGGCCTGTCGCTGCCTCAGGGCCTTTGCCCTCGCTGTTCCCCTCAGCGCACGGCACTCTTCCACCGGATACGCAACTTTTGTTCTCACGTTTCCTTTCTGTCTTTGCCTGACGGCCTTGCCCAGTCACCTCATCTGAACCGGAGCCCTCGGACCCCCTGCCACCCTCCGCATTTCTGTGTGTCCGTCACACTTCTTACCTCCTGGTGTGGGTCTACCATCACTGTCCCCCTGTGTCCTACTGGTCTCCTATACGCCCATCTCCACTGGATTGAGAGCCCTGCGTGAGCCCATCTGTCCTGCCTCACGTCCCCCCCTGCGCTGATGGTCACTGTGGGAGACCAACACGTCATTAGTGAATGAATGAATGAATGGGTTGATTCCCACGTGCCAAATCCCAGAGGGCTGCAACGGTATTTCTCACCTGCCAGGCTCCTGGAAGAATTTCGTGAGACAAACCAAAGAAATGAAGCTACCTGTCATCAAAGGAAGAAGAATCTGCCTCTGTCTTGAGGCAAACATGGGACGATGCGATCTCTAAAATGAAACGGAAGTCTGAAGGGGGCATAGGGATTGAAGGGAGGGAGGGAGGCTCCCTGCGGGTGCCCGCTTGCCACAAAACTTCAGCATGGACGCAGCGAACCAAACTCCCCGCCGCTGGGGTGGGGGCCAGAAGAACGAAGATCTGATCACAGTACAATGTTTTTTTTTTTTCTTAAAAAGTCTTCGACGGGGAGCAAAGCCTAGTGGATCACTCTGTAGAAAAGAGCGGGGTCCTGGCCCGAGGGAGGCGGCCGCTTCTGACTCTGGCCTTTTCACAGGAGTGCTGGTGTAAGTGGCCCAATTGTCCCCGCTGTTTATGAGCCCGAGCCTTCGTAACACCCCTGAAATGTATTCTCCTAAAGATGTTCCCTGAGATAGGACAGCCCTGTGCATTGTTTCACTGCATACCGCATTCATATCCCAGAGCAATCCGCCCTTCTTTTAACGGCTGATGACAGCTCCAATGGCTGGGCGAAAATCAGTTGAAGGAAAGGGAAGTCTTGTCGGAAATGAGATTAATCTTGTAACGAGTGTTCGGCTCTGATAACCCATCTGGGCACACAACTGCTTAAACCGGAGAGCAATTAACCTTCACCCGACAAGCTCTGTCCAACCGTTATAAACATTAAAGAGACAGAACCCTCCCCTCCTCCTTGTAGACTAAACAACCAGATTTGAATTCCATGTAAACGGCTTCTTTCTGCAGATGTGTTCTGATGACAAAGGACGGGGTGGGGGGGAAAGGTGGGTCACAGCTCTGCTGGTAATCAGGTAACCCGGGCCTCCCAGGGAGCCAGCGAAGGGGCATTTTTATTTGTATTTATTTATGTATTTATTTATTTATTTTTTGGCATTTTTAAGTAAGATCACTAGCTTTAGGGAGGTGCGTGGAGTTACTTTCTTGCAGGGACACACTGCCTGCTAACAGTTACACGACTTGGGTGGTTTCTCTTCTTTTCTTGTTCTCGTGGCCCACAGTAAGGCCCACTGCAACTCAGTTCCTCTCTTCCAAGCACGCAGGCATCTGAGCAGGTGAACGCGTCTTGCGGTCGCAGAAGGGAGATTTCTTTTTTTAATTTTTTTTTTGTTGTTGTTTTAATCTCTGAGAAGTTATCAGCTTTCGTGGAGTGCCAACCTGTGGTCTTGCCTTTATCGGCGTTATGTTGTAACCGGCCGGGCTAACCGAGCGGGCCGCGTCAAACACCCACGGTGACGATAACTTGCACAACCCTGAAGAGAAATCTCTGAGGTCACTTCACTCACCACCCAGGCAACAGCTTTCTTGAGCATTCTTTCATACTGAGCCGCTGGATTGGGTTTATGGACATGATATGAGTAATAAACAAAGGATAAGACCCCGGTGCCCTAGAGGGGGTTACAAACCAAAGTGGGTCCATAACACACCCCACGGAGCATTTGAGCAAGGGTGTGTCAAGTCCATGTACGAAGTAACACAGAAGGTGGATGTTCTACATAACTAGCTTGTCTGCTAGTGGCCCTGACCTCCGATTCTCAAAGAATTAAAAAAATAGCAGGGGCGCCTGGGGAGCTCAGTCGGTTAAGCGTCTGACTTCGGCTCAGGTCACCATCTCACAGCTTGTGGGTTCGGAGCCCCATGTCGGGCTCTGTGCTGACAGCTCGGAACCTGGAGCCTGCTTCGAATTCGCTGTCTCCCTCTCTCTCTGCCCCTCCGCTGCTCACACTCTGTCTCTCTCTCTCTCCTTCAAAAATGAATAAACATTTAATAATAATAATAATAATAATAATAATAAAAAGGGGGTGGCGCCTGGGTGGCTCAGTCAGTTAAGCATCAGACTTTGGCTCATGATCTCTCGGTTCATGAGTTTGACCCCCGCATCAGGCTCTCTGACTCCCTGTCTCTGCCCCTCCCCGGCTCGCTCACTCTCTCTCTCTCTTTCTCTCAAAAATAAACAAACATTTAAAACAAATCAATAATAAAAGGGAAAAAATGAGAGCATTCACTTAGCAAGTTCTAAACAAATTTCTCTCTCCCGAGGCCTCAATCCCATCTTCACGGTGGCCAAAGACCATTCTCGGAATACTCCAGGCTAACCTTAGACCTAATCTTATCCCTCGAGCCCAGTTTCCTTCTCCGGCGGGTAAGTGGTGGTATTCAAGGTCTCATGGCTGTTTGCACATGACAGGGCGGGTCTCATGCTGGCCTCTAGTAACAGAATGAGTGACATGGTAGAGGGCAAGGGACATATGGGCAATATCACTGCCATGGGGACAAAGTTTCCTGGCCACAGCGTCCTGTCTTCATGGTCCACATCTGCGTGCTCCCCCGTGCCTTTTCCTGCCACCACTGGGCAGGAGTCGTGAAGGACACCCAGTGGGACTGACCCCTGCCTCCCAGGGCTTTACATCACCTGTGTGTTTGCAGCTATGCGAGATGCACACAGAAGATTCCGTGGGTCCGATTGTCCCAGTCACACTGGGAGCCTTCCAGTGTCTTAGCCCGAGGGGAGGTGGAGATGTGCTGGCACACTCTTCATCCGGAGGGGCCATCGCGTGTCTACTCGAAGTAGACAAGGGCACGTCCCAACAACACAACGGGAGCGCCTGACTGGCTCTGAATTTAAATTTGCATGCCTTTCCCAAGAAAGTCTTGTGCAGCCTTCGGCATCAGCGTTGAGGTGATGTGCAATTCTTCGTTTAGCACCCTGTCTACTTCACAAGACGTGACCCCAGAACAGTGAGGGGCAGTTCACGTTTCTGGGCCCAAATCCCCTGTCTATACCCCCAGCAGATAGCAGAAGACAAAAATGGAATCCTGGTGCCCGACACGACGCCATTTTATGAGTTTAGTCTTAGGGCCACGGAGGTTCGACTTGAGGACCTTAGTGAAAAAGGCCACAGGAATCACTTCTTTCTGTAAGATGCAAACAGCACACTTATCCGCGAGTCTGGACTGGGCCGACGGGGAGCGTGATTGGCTGCCTGCCTGCGTAGGCAATTCCCCACGTGATGCTGAGGGGTAGTGTGGCTGCCCCAGCCTTGGTGTGCGTCTTGACATCCACCAAGTAAAACTACGAGATAAGGGAAAACCACAGCATCACACCCGGTATCTTGTGAAACCGAAACGGTGCAGGGTGAACGCCTGTCTTACAGTGATTTGTTGGTCTGATCATCACGCTGGATTTAACGGTGTGATGGTTGCCATTCACGCCACGGAACTGTACATGTGCATGCTTTTCAATGAAGCCAACCGCATTCACACATTCCCGGACAGTACTTACACACAAGCATGACGCGCGAACCCCGGCACCCGCGCTGGGTTATGGGGATTATCGGCGAGCGGCTTCCCTGCTCTTCCAGAGTCTGAGAGAAGTTGCCGACTTTAGACCTGCCTTGTCTCCATCCTGCCTGATGGTGGCCCCTGCCCATGTCCACCTGGAAACCTCAGGATGTGAGCTGATTTGGAAATAAGGTCTCTGTAGATATAATTAAGGCAAGGATGAGGGTAAGATCGCACTAGATCAGGGCAGACCCTCAATCCAGCAAGGGCACCCCCATAAGGGACCAGAGAGGACGGAACAGCCAGATACGCAGAGAGGGTGATGTGAGGACAGAGGCAGAGTTCAGGTGATGTGGCTACAATTCAAGGAATGTAGGCAACCATCTGAAGCTGGGAGAGGCATGGGGAGGACCCTCCCTCAGAGCCTCCAGAACGAACTCACCCAGCTGCCATCTTGATTTTGGATGTCTGGCCTCCCACACGGCAAGAGAATAAATTTCCGTTGTTTGAAGCCAGCCAGTTTGTGGTTATTTCTTACGGCAGACCCAGAAAACGAATACACTACCTGTGGATGCTGTTTTCAACAAAATTTTCGCCATTTACGGGCACTCTATGGCTCACTATCTGCCTTACGGTTAGTGCAGTTTCCAAAAGCGCGTGAGTATAGGCTAAGAATTAGATACATCCCTGGTCACAACCACCAGATAGCCTGAAGTTTCCAGAATGATGCTAACTTTGCCAAACTCTCCACGCAAACTCCTTTGTCTGATAATGCCCTGATTCTGCTTAGGAATCTGTCTGCTTGTACCACTGGGAAAACAAATGTCTGGGTCACACTCTAATGAAAGTCATCATCGTGCAAGGAGGTTGTCTTCACAAACATCTTTAAATCTCTCAAATTTTTACTGGTTTAAAAATGCTGTTAGAAGTTAAAAAAAAAACAGCCAAGGGAAATTAACATTTATTTCTTTAGTATTTTTTCCAACCGATATTTGTGGGCAAACGAGTCAAATTACGATTCCTTCATGTATATTCTCTCTCCCCAACAAAATCCTCATTCTCTTAAGAATTCCTTTTAATTATTTTAGAAACAATTAAGACTGCACAGACCCCAAACTTAACTGGGTTGAAAAACACTGGACCCCTAAGATGGCCAATCAAGTTTCATCTAACTTTTGGGTTCCCAAATAAAAGCGTTTTCCCGCCCTTTTCTTTGACAAGGCAAGGAAAATTATAGTTTTTTTCTAGGAGAGGGATCAATTGAGATTTCTTTTATTCACATATACCGCCAAAGATGTACTGCACTCAGGGAAAGATTTCGCTACACATTTGGTCGTGTGTTCGTGTGTTCATTCATTCAGCGAACATCTACGGGGCAGTACTCTGTGTACCAAGTACTGTGTGAGGTACAAGAGAAACCACGACAAGCCACATTTGTAAATCATCGTCAATTTCTAAGTGATCAAGTTGAAAAGCAGCTCACAGAAAGCCGGAATACTTTAGGTTTTATGACACATCGATCACATTTTCTTTGGCTTATACGTAATGCCTTAACCAGTAAGGCTCACCAAGTTAAATGATATGTGTGCTGCACTTGAAAGTCCAGTAAGGAATCCAGGTTTATTTTCTGGCTTCGGTAAGTTGGTCGTTAATTGCTATGAAAGTCAATCTTTACTAGAAAGCAGACTGTCTTGCAATCGAATGCAAAGGACTTAGGTATTTCTGAAAATGTTGTATCACACCATACCCTTTGCAGGTGTCGTGTGTAATAATTACAGGGCAGTAAGAGCTGCCCGATTCCCTGGTGAATACGGAAGCCCCCAGTGTGAACCAGTACATGGGATACCAGCATGTGTCTTAAGAGATTAACCTGCAGCTTCCCTGAAATTTCAAAGGAACCGCTGCGGTAACAGACAAGAGAAACAAATAGTGCCCGTCATAATTCATTAAACACAACTCTTCATTTCTTTGAGCCTAGAATGTCTATTTGCATAAGGGGTTGTAACAGTTGGACACAGCGATGACCCGGTGCGAACCTCGGACACATGACCACTGATAGATGTTGTCACTTAGTGAAAGCGTCAGTACTGCTTGGTTTTGTCTCATCGGGACAAGCGTCCTATAACAGAGCGCAGGCTCCAAGAACTCTATTTCTGCCTCTAGTTTTCAAGCAGAACGCATCTCCCACCATGGCCCAGCAGAGACACATGCACTTACCGGGCACACGCTCACCGATGTTCCAATCACAGTTAGATTCTGGACACAGCCCCACGATCATCCCACCTTCCCACACATGGGCAGGTTCTTTGGGACACGCAGGCTTATGTCTAACATCAGGCATTCAAATATAACACACGGGCATTCAAGACATTGGTCCCAAGACACAGTAATAATCCTGTCTTCTGATCAAGAAGTACATGGGGCGCCTAGGTGGTTCAGTCGGTTAAGCATCCGACTTCGGCTCAGGTCATGATCTCACGGTCCGTGAGTTCGAGCCCCGCGTCGGGCCCTGTGCCAACAGCTGAGAGCCTGGAGCCTGTTTCGGATTCTGTGTCTCCCTCTCTCTCTGACCCTCCCCGTTCATGCTCTGTCTCTCTCTGTCTCAAAAATAAACGTTAAAAAAATTTTTTAGGGGCGCCTGGGTGGCGCAGTCGGTTAAGCGTCCGACTTCAGCCAGGTCACGATCTCGCGGTCCGTGAGTTCGAGCCCCGCGTCGGGCTCTGGGCTGATGGCTCAGAGCCTGGAGCCCGTTTCCGATTCTGTGTCTCCCTCTCTCTCTGCCCCTCCCCCGTTCATGCTCTGTCTCTCTCTGTCCCAAAAATAAATAAATGTTGAAAAAAAATTTTTTTTTAATTAAAAAAAAAAAGAACATACTGGCTATGATTCAAACTAGCTCTTGACTGGACCCTCCAGAGACCAGCTGTCGCTGCCCACTGCAGGAATGCATTCATTCATTCATTCATTCATCGAAAAGGGTGGGGAGGTGACAGTGAACACCGTATAGTCCTCCATCTTGGTTTTTCTTTGGACCCTCAAAATCACTGGTGTTTTGGGTTCATGAGAACCCAGCTCCGTTCAGCTGCTAAAAGTTTAGGTACCATGTTGCTTGAACCATTTAATGAACCCCTGGGGGTAACTCCATTATGGTGTGTTTACTCTCCTCAAAGAAAGCATGAGAAAGAAGCAAATGATATTCACTTTATCTCTTTAGATGAAACAGATCAAGGTCTTTTTGGATAAATATCCAAAGCATGTTGGAGGATTCCTTTCGAAAGTCGAACGTCGAAACAAACACAGTCAAGAACCGATTACTTCAGAAAAAACACATAAGATGTGAGAGTAAATGAAATACTAGGAACAAGGCTAGGGTGGGCAACCAAAGAGCTCATAACGGTGAACACTGTTTTCACACAGATGCACGTTACTATTCAACGCACATGCCATCGAGATACAGGTGCTATTATCATTACTCAATCTATCCTATACATGAGCAAGCGAGCGCAGGAAAGTGAAGTCCCCTTGCCAGGGTAAGATGACGGGTAAGGACTTGCCCAGCCAGTCTGATTCTGCTCCATAATAAGAAACGGGATCCTTAGGTTGGACTCTAATCCTTAATCTCTAAAGGGGATCATGAAACGTTCAGCCCTTACTCCTCTTTTCTTCTCCATCCTGGAATAAAGGCAGTGAGCAGAAAAGGATTCTCTAAGACAGATTTAATTTCTCAAATGCTATTATCCTTATTTAAAGAATATACGTGTGTGCATGGAAAAAAAGACCAAAAAATCCAAAACGTGCCATGTCTTCACAGACCCTTCATGGTGCAATATCAATCATTTTAATTTCCTTTTCTAAACGTTTATTTTCGAAATCCTACAACAGGTGTTTGTGAAATGAGGGGAAAAGAACAAAGGTGTTGTTGTTGTTGTTGTTGTTGTCTCAACAGTATGCTATTCGATGGGTATATTGAACCTGTGTCTGCTTCAGGCCAAAGCAAAGAAAAGAATGAAACAAGACACAACTAACCACAATCCCCAGGCAAGCAGTGATGATGTCCAGGGAGGACGGTGGTCGGGATGGGCTCCATCTGGCCTCCAAGTCAAGTCTATCTGCTGAACAGCCCTGCACCAGCATCCCAAAACTGTGATTCCAGCCCTTACCGGGACCCATCTAGACTCAGATGAGAGAGGTCATTTCGGAAAGCAGAGT
This sequence comes from Lynx rufus, assembly GCF_022079265.1. NCBI lineage: Eukaryota > Metazoa > Chordata > Mammalia > Carnivora > Felidae > Lynx > Lynx rufus. The sequence goes on from NW_025814867.1 coordinate 152,124,480, forward strand.
CGTCAGAAGGTAGCATCTGGAAGGCGGCATGTTGGGGGATGCCCCGGGGAGCTCCGCTAAAAGGTAACGAAGCTGCACAACACAGGCGCAGAGGACGAAAGCGGTCTTCCACTCGAACAGGAGGTACCCTAAGGTTGTACGGTGTCTTCCAACAGGATGAGCCAAAGTATATAAACACTTGAGTCTTGCAAAGAAACTATCTCTTGGGGCAATTGCACGTCAACTCGGAGTAAATCTGCATACTGAGTGACTGCAGATAAAATCATTAGTGAATATTCATGTAGGAGCATCTTCCCGAGACATGAGTATATCTCACCATGTCTAGCAGCTTCTCAGGGTCAAGGCTAGCCTGCCTCCCCACCTGGAAATCATCAACAACTATGGAGTAGGTCCTGGGGGAGGAGCCTCCTGGACACTGTGCTCTTGTCATTGCAAAGCAGAGCTCTCAGGCACTTTCGGATCGTCAAAGGAGGTGTTTTACACCCCGTGATGTGACCCAACAACGAATAGCAGCTGGGTTTTCTGATTATTTTCGGAACCTGTAGGAGGTGGAGGCTTCCGTGTTTGCAGCATGTAAACATCACTCTTTGGAGTTTTGCCTGCGCCTGAGTTGAGTTGAGTTGAGTTGAGTTGAGTTGAGTTGCTTTCAGGTGCTATTTATTTTTTTGGTTTATTGTTAAGTGCTACTGTTTGTTGACTTGGTATATTATTTTCCCTTACAAAGGGCCCAGTTGGTAAGGGTGCATCCTAGAGATGAATAATTGATGAGTCCCTATTGTTCAGTGTTTGTGTGCTGTGGTTTTATGTGCTTTGGTTCAAAGGACCTAAACAATGCATTCGCTGGAACTTAATAACCGGTGTAAAATCAGCACAGGGAACAATCTGTGCACTGAGATTTTTGTACCCAAATCTGGCGATCTCCGCTTGACTGAAGAAAGCAAGATCCGCAATGACCTTTCCTCTAAATAACCACAGGAAAAAAAAAACCTTCAGTGGAATCTCAAAGAAGCTTATTCCCACCAACTACAAAGGCAGCCTCACACATCGTTCACCGTGATTCACAGGAGACTGAGGTGCCCACGCGCGACCCACATCTTACTCACAGGCGTGTCTGGTCTGGTGACACTTATCTCCATCCGCGACAGCACAGCACGCAGACAAGGGCAAGAATGAGAAAGAGGCACTAAAACCGTTACTTTGGAAACCCTGGATTTTCAACTGCTTCGAGACGGAGCATTCTGCCAGAAAATCTGTAGCAACAGGTTTATTCCCCTGGGGGAGGAGGGAGTGGGTAACGAACCACACATGCTCTGGGGAAGTCTCCACTGGGAGCCCTTCCTGCCATCGGTGCGCCTCTGGCTGGGCTGGCTATCTGTGTAGGAAGTGAATGCAGGAAGTATCTGTCTACAAACCCTTTATCCTCAAGGTAATTGCTGCTGCAGCATTTTACTGTTTACCAAAGCAGTAAACATGTGATCTAAAAAAAGATGTTTTCCATCTCCAAAGAACCGGGCTTAAAAAATATATATGCACGCCTTTTCACAATCAGCTTCTTATCAAAACTGTGTGCGGTGTGATGGTGCTTCCAATAGAAGTGAGTCAACAGGAACAGCTTTTTAAGTAGGACAGGAGGTGCCCCGTGAGGGGTGCCCAAGGAACAAACGGTGGGCCTTCTTCATCCGGATGCTTCTCTAGCAAAACAAATTTTATTTCACTTCTTAGCTTAACTCCGCCTTAACAGACTTCATGGTTTCTGACTTCAAAGGCAACAGTCAACAAGACAATCTGTGTTAACTCAAATTGGTGGCATGGATGATGCCCAGGTCAGGTAATTCGCAGCGTCACGTGTATTTGGTCGGGGCCAATATTCTTACTGTACGCATGACTGTAAATACACTTCTAACTCAAAGAGTCCCCGTAAGGTGAAGTAAAGTAGACGTGTGGCTACTGGTTTTTGGGTTTTTTTTTCAACGTTTATTTATTTTTTTGGGGACAGAGAGAGACAGAGCATGAACAGGGGAGGGGCAGAGAGAGAGGGAGACACAGAATCGGAAACAGGCTCCAGGCTCTGAGCCATCAGCCCAGAGCCTGACGCGGGGCTCGAACTCCCGGACCGCGAGATCGTGACCTGGCTGAAGTCGGACGCTTAACCGACTGCGCCACCCAGGCGCCCCTGTGGCTACTGGTTTTGATGACATTTACGTACAGTCTTCCCTGTATGTCTTTATCCCAGATGGAAGGCCCCATCCCCGAGTCCTGGGAGAACACAAGCAGTCGAGAACATGGAAGGAAGCAGGTTCCAGAGGAACCTCTGAGCACTCGGTGCGGGTCGGAGGGTTCTCTTCCTCATTACTGTTGTCCCTCATGCGTTCAAACCCTCCTGTTGGGTGATCAGCTATCGCAAAGAGGGAGAAGGAGGAGGGAAGGAGTGTGAAGGTGAGAAGAACAAAGAGAAGCAGAGAGCGACAGGGCCCTGAACATCTTCTCAAGGAGAGGATGTGCACAGACTCAGCACCCAGTAAATCTGGAAATGACCTCCAGTGCAGATAAAGCGCTAAGCTGAATGGAGAACTCACCGCCTATAAAAGTGTTTACTTCATCCTAGAGGAAGAAGAACATGTTGGAGGAAAGTTGGCTATTTGAGAAAAAAAACAAAACAAAAACCTGAATTCACAAACTGTTACCGCAACTGAAAGGGGAAAAAAGAAAAAGCTTTTGTGGATTTCCTGACCTTCGTCGTAGAAGAAAAATTTATGTGACTCGAGTGGATAGTAAAATTAGCTAACATTTACGAAGCACTTCATAGGCACTCCATCACGTTCAGTCAAAACTCAGCAGAACCCTGGGAGGTAGGAACTCTTGCTAGCCCCCTTTCACAGGTGGAAAAACCCAGATTTCGTAAGTGAGGCGAGTACTTGTCAAGAGCGAAGTGCTAGGAAGGCCATTCCCAGCTTCCCAAGGAAGGGGTGGTAAGACCAGCAGAGGTGAACTCACCTGCTGGCTCCCAGGGCATCAACCTAAAGCCCCAGCCGCCACGTCCCGGGCCAACCCTTCCCTCTGTCCCCTCCCTTCCCCTGCAAGCAAGATAAGACCGATGCTTTCCCCACGGAGGCTATTTTAAGGATCTGTAAAGACCCAGAGAGTATCAGTGCCTCCCCGGGCCTGAGATAAACACAGGTTGTGCTAGCTCTAACCTCTAGGCTTCTGTCGATCTTTGGAACATCAGGTAACACACACACACAACACAGATCCCAGGAGCACTTCGCAATATTAAGCCACACACGCTGTTTTGGTGTGTTTTTTCTTTTTCTCTTTAACTTGGAGCAACGTCTTGGGAAATCTACCTCGAGTTGAGACACAAACTAATTGTGTTGACAAATTCTGAAGTGTTGTTTCAACCATTTCCTCTTCCTCAAAGGTGAGTATCACATGCATACGGGTTCAGTTGAAAAAATAAAATTCAGTAAGACCCAGTGGGACCCAAAGGGGATGGGACAAGGAACTTGCTACCGGCTGATGATCTGCATGAATGGCCTTCCTTGGGGGAATGTGGGTATGAGCACGGAGGGGGGAATTGTCTCTTCAGTACAGACACTGTGTCAATACACGAAGAAAACAAATCAATTTGCTATTCTGTAGTTGTGTAAGGGGAAGAGAGCTGTTCAATCAAGGTGGAACGTTTTAAAGGTGACTCTGTTAAATTCAAGAGTGCAGGTTCTACGTACGATGGGTTATAAATGTTCTTTGCTATTTTCTCCAGAATTGGACATGCATTGTCTTGAACAAAAAAGCATTGGAAGCAACAGCCCTGACGTTCATGTTATGATTGGAATATGATGTGGCTTTTAAAAATAAATAATTTTGCTTGGCCTTGGCATTTCTTTGCTACATGTCTCGGGACTTATCTGTGCGCAACAGCAGATAATTGTTCTTCCCAGAGTTTAATCCCACGAGCACCCCTGCTGAAAGACTTGTAAGGGCCTGATGGAAAATGGAGCCGCAAGTTCATTATTGATGCCAAGGTGAGAGCAAGGAAGCTGATACTTGGGATGAGGAAACTTAAATCAGCCGCTGATCTGGAATCTGGAACCGCTGCCCCTTGGATATTGCCAAATATGGAAAGAATTCTTGTCACCAAGCACATACAGATCGGTGCTGGAGTTTCAGCTCTCGAACTTTCTGGCATGTTACCTTGATGAGTCACCAAGAGTAGAATAATTGTTGCCAGTGGGTTTTTTCACGCAAGAGGAGTAACAAAATTAGGCAGTTATAGTTAGTAATTTTCATTATTCCACTATTTAATGTATCACTAGGTCATCTGATCCATCGTTTCTCCGAATAGTCATTTAATATCGGAGGCTAGGGCAAACAGAAGGAGAAAGAGAGCACATGATGATAAATTGAGGGGAGACAAATGAATTTGTGTTACTTGAGCGAGTTTCTTGGCCTCTCAAATCCTTTGCCCTTGTGTGGACAAAAAGCAAGTAGAATGAGTATCTCACGAGATAACGTGACCGCCCAGCACAGAGCCTGGCCTTTATGCAGTTACAAGGATGATGTTAATTCGGATTATGAACTCAAGATACAAGAGCTAGCTCTTCAAAAACGTTTCCCTCTGCTCTCTTAAACGGCAATTTAATTCCAGTTACCCGGCTTTTCTTTAACTAGAGAAATAGCACTAAAGACCTACGACTTCTATCTAAAATCTACAATAATGGTTCATTACTCTGCCTTCTTAACTGTCTCTTTGTGACCTCAAAGGATTTTCATTAAAAAAAAAATATTACTATTTATGGACCCCCGACATTTTGCCAGTCGCTGTCGAGGACGCCAAAGAGATGGACAGATGGTCACCTAGAAGGAGTTCTGAGGCTCACGTGGTTGCACACATGATGTATTCACAGAACAGTCACACTCGCCAGCACAGAGCGGGGAGAACGTGCTGACAGGAGACGATGAAGCGTAAGGGAAAGGACAGAATGAGGAATGATCTTCAACTTTAGAAAACATGCCTCGGCCAAGTTCAATAAGGGGAATGTGTGGGAAATAAGTTGGATCAAACAGGATGAAGGCATGAATAAGAAAGATCCAGAGGTCATAGTGGCCACCAGTTGAAACAGGTTCATGGCAAAAAAAAAAAAAAAAAAAAAAAAAAGAAAGAATGGGTATTATAACTAAGGACACACAAATAACAATGAGATTCCAGTGTTAACTGTCAGAATGGCAAAGAATCGAAGACTAAAATAGGCAGAGTTGTACTGAGTGCATGACAGTGGCCTCATCTATGTCTAGAGGTGGGAACCGGTACGATCCTTCTGAGGAGTAAAATGGCAAGTTTTTTAACTGGCAAACATTTTATTTTATTTATTTAAAAAAATTTTTTTAACGTTTATTTATTTTTGAAAGAGACAGAGATGGTGCGAGTAGGGAAAGGGCAGAGAGAGAGGGAGACACAGAATCCGAAGCAGGTTCCAGGCTCTGAGCTGTCAGCACAGAGCCCGACGCGGGGCTCGAACTCATGGACCGCGAGATCATGACCTGGGCCGAAGTCGGACGCCCAACCGACTGAGCCACCCAGGCGCCCCAATTGGCAAATACTTTAATTCGGCAGAGACTTGAAAAATACGTATGCCCACTGGCCCAACAGTTCCCTTTGTAAACACGAATACCAGTAATGTGAGTTAAAAAACAAAATTAGGTCGAGAATATATTGCCAACTAGTGAAAAACTGAAAGCAGTGTTATTTTCTATAACAGGATATTGGCTGTATCAATTGTAATACTTATTTTAGATGAGATCTGATTAAGCCTAAAAATTCTGCTTATTGAAAATGTTTAGCGATCGGGGGAAATTAAACTAACGTTAGCCGAGAAAACCTAGATGGAGACTCAGGTAGGGAACAGGACAGAGAAGAACACGGGATAAGGACAGCCACCAAATGTTAGTCATTTTCTCTGGCTGCTTGGGATCAGGAGCAACTTATATTGACTTTGTAATGATTTGTTTTTCATTTTCTCTACAGTGAGAATGTTTTATTACTGCACTTTGTGCAAAACAAGAAGGTGAATTTTTCAAAATTAATGAGAGAACAGAAGAGTGGAGGCTTTGCAATATTCCTCTCCTTGCCCTAATCAGGGGCAAGATGTGCTCCAGGCCTCTGCCGTCCTTCAGCAAAGCAGCAAACAGCCTCCGCCCTCAGAACCGACCTAAACCAACCCCCTGACCAGCCACACCTTGAGTGACCCGCTGTATGCTCTACCTGCCTGCGTGTTTGGTTCCTGCCCTCCTGCACCCCAACCCCCGCCAAGCCTCTCTCCCTCCTGCCATCTCCTGGCTTGCTGCCTCCCAGACCCAGGTGTCACCTGCCCTCGGTAGGAGACCACGGTACTGACATGTAGAAGTGACCCTGTTCTCTCTGAAAGCATTGGAACAGGGACGTTGTGGCTCTGGGCTTCAAAACTAAAGCAGGACAGTGAGAAATCGAGAGAGAACTGAAAGCAGGGCCAGAAAGACCACGCAACGTGTTAGGAAAGGTTAAATCCGTTTGGATCGTCTGACGGCATCTGCCTTTTATGGAGCACATCCTAGAGGCTCTAGAGACTTCAATTCATACCAGCACAAGACAGAATAGCCGTTACAATCCCATTTTACAGGTGAGGAAACTGAGGTCTGACAGCTTAAGGCCCTTGCTCAGGGTCACGTGACTAGTCAGGCTCCAAATGCAGGCGAGGCTATAGCCACCTGATACAAGAAATGAAATCTCAGGGGCCATGTGACAGAAGCCCAGGGCAGAGAACGTCCTTCATCCTGTTGGGACAAATGGAGGAGGCGGGTCCTGTGGCATTCGAGGTGCTCCCTAGCCCTGAAGAAAAGATCCTGCCAAAGCCGAGACTGCTATCAAACACTAGAAGGACGTGGAGACTGTCTCTGTGAGACCCGCTTGCCGGAAGATCTCAGACCACGGAGAAACTCTCACAGTCCTGGCTTTCCCACACCTCCTGTATGGTCATTCTCTTCTGCATCAGCCACGAAATCAATGTACCTGCTGGGATGCCAAGGTGGACTTTTCTGCTTTGGGTCGACACTTCTACGGAGGGAATCTTACCCTAAATTCTAAACACAGAAGTAATATTCTCCTGAAGGCATCAGCAATGGTGGTTTTATTAATTTTGTTATTATGTACGCTTTTTCAAGAGACCTAAACAAGCCTAAGTATGGGTGTATTTGCAGGTGTTTTTTTTTTTTAAAGAAAGGTCTATTTTGCAAAGTAATAATAATAATAATAATGGTGAAATAATCATTTGAAAGAAAGCATAGATAATTAAGAGATGATTCTGGCTTCCAGAACATTCTCTGAGAGCACTGTGGTCCTACGTATGCATATTTAATGGGAAAGAAACCCAAAAACGTCGTCATTCCCTGTTCTCCTTTCCCTTGTTACCGAGTCAGGGCGCTGAGCGGGCACAGGTGCGTGCACACACTCAGATTGCTAGGGACCCGTGCACACACTCAGATTGCTAGGGAGACCTGTGCTCCATCCGGGGGTGGGAGCAGCCTGTATGAGAGAGCTGCTCACAAATGCAAACAGCAAGTCACTTTAAGATAATGGCCTGTACTTCCACTTTTAGGCAAGGACAGACCATCAGGGCCCCTGCTCCGACATGACATTTACACAGCAGGACGGCAACATTTTCCTTCCACGGCCTGAACCCCCTCCCCCGCCATCCAAGTAATAAGGGATGAAGCGATTCTCATTCTGCATAAGCCAACGGGCCAATGAAAAATCACATGCCTAGAGCCATTCAACTCATTAATCACACGCACCAAAATCCTAGGAGATGAACTTTCTTCACATAACCCTGAGCTTTTTACTAACTCTTCCTTCACACATGATGGCAAATATTCAGAGTGCCTGCTATGTCAAAGCATGAAACGTATAAAAGAAGCAGGATGTTTTTAAATTAACACCATGTTTCAATCATCATCAAACCTTCCAAACTCTGCTGAATCAAAGTAACTTCTTTAAACAACTAATTGGAACAGTGATGTGTGCTCCCTCATCAAGCCTTGTAACTTTCCACATCCTGTCTGTTTCTAAGATCCTTTTCCATCGGCCCTGCTCTCTCCTTGTCCTTCAGTGTCAGAGCTCCGTGATAATGGAAAATCCCCACATTCCCACTGTAATCACTAAGGATCTTGAAACCCCAGGATCAGGGATTGTAACATGGGGTTCATGGGCCTCCCCAGGAGTCCAAGAGTTGAATTGTCCTTGGATAGAATTAGCTTCTGTTGTCATTCTAAGCACCACATTCTAGGCATTTAGAAGCATTTATCCCCAAGAGGGGACTGCGGGCTTCATTAGACTTCCCGAGTGACCCAGCGCATCATGTAAGGACCCGGGAAGTCTTTGGGAGATTGGATTAAAAGTCCTAACCAAAGCACAAGCAAGGTCCAAGGCTTAACAACCAGCTCCTTGGAGTCTGTAAGTAACACAGTGCTGTTCCGTGGGGAACAGGGGAAACGGGTTACCCCTCAGTACTGTCTTATGGTGCAAAAAGCAAAAAGCAGATGGGACCACTGACACTGAATTGCCCATGGGGACATCATCCTTGATGCTTACATGTTTCCGTGAGAACTCTTATAACCTGATCTTAAAATTCACGGACACTTAGAGACAAACAGGCACTCTCAGGTAAGCTCCACAAATTCCTTTGCTGCTTCCAATGCATACTTTTTGTTCCCAGTTGCAAACACCAAGGGAAAATGATGGCGAGAATCACAAAGACAGGAGAAAAACATTTAGCTTTTGCATAGTGCCTCACAAGGTCTCGTAAATATTAACGCCAAAAAAAAAAAAAAAGCTCACTCCGACGGGGTGTACTAACTTCAGTGCATCTGATGCTTAATCGACTAATTGATTTATTTATTGAAACACCACCACCAACAAAAAACAGAGTGCGTTTGAGACCAGAAATTGCCTGTATGACAGGCTGTTTCCTAATTCCAACGGACAGCCATAATTTTCCTTATGCTAATTTGAGCTCTGCACTCACATAATTAAAACTGCCGTCAACAGACTCAGGCTGCCTTTTTTCCACTCTATAAACAAGTCTGTAAAATCATCGCATTACTTTACCCAGGAAGGCCAACAGAACATGTCTTGAAGGAAGTTACCTATAAAGAGGGGCTATTTTATTTGAACTGAGGATTAAAAAGAATCCACTTGAAGTCATTTTAAAGCTCACCTGCGATAATATACGATATACAGACAACGCAGTGTCATCGAATGTTGAGGCAAGCAGAGTATCTTAGACAAGTGAAAACTACGACCCAAAATTTATTCTAGAAGTCACAAAACATCCAAGTTTCAAAATACCTTCGTATCTTCAGACACGTATACTTTAAACACTATTAACCCATGTGTATGTTTTGCGAAACATAACCCACAGTCTAAAGGGCGGTCTGTCGTTTCGATGTCCTTCAATACACTGATTTTTTTGGAACCCGCACAATTGCACCCAAGCTCTTCAAAGTTTACAAAGAATATTTGATTTAATTGTTATTAAATATGGACATAATTAAGAGAGAAAATAAGAATAAAAAGGGCAGCATTTTGCATCATACAATCGAACAATTTCTGCTCACATAGTTGAAAGGGTCACATCAAACCTCCAATTTTAAAATTCTTTTCTATGATAGTTTCAGGAGCCTCAGATCCTTAAAGCCAGAGAAGGAAAAACCTCTGCAAGGTTAGTCATTGATACATGATTTTTTAATATATATTATCGAACATTCCTTGAAAAAGAAAACATCCTTTGAGAAGTGAACACGGAACAAAACTTCTGAGACACAGTTCATAGGGTGGGTATTACTCATAACCTCTAATGCCAACATTTCGGACACCAAACCAAGGAAGATTTTTGAAAACGCCTTGGCTCAATCCTGGGCAGACTTCCGTATTCGGGAGCTTTGAAATGAACGAAAACCCTCGATGAAAACACCACCAAACGCTTCTCACCTATAGGCAGCAAAACTAAAGACACACAACTAACAGAGCTTTCTTTTTCTTCCCTTCAGTATGTGTCTGCTGCTGATTTTTCTCATTCCTACAAATGTCACCCAGGCGGAGTGGCCTGGAAAATATTCCAACGGTCCACCACTTTATACACCCCATGCCGCTGCCCTGCACTCGCCATTAAACTGGCTTCGTTTCCAGGAATTAGGCCGCGTTCAGACTCCATCTGAAAGGATCCATAATTTCTATATGCTATCTACTAGAGACATCTGCACGAAAAACACAGCAGACCGCATACCCCAGAGCGAGAGAATCAACCAATAGGCCGCTGCTCTCCCATTCCCGCAAACCAACCCTGACGGGCAAGAACGTTTACTCGCAGCGCGGAGAGGAGTAGCACTTTTATTAAAGATCAACATGTAACCGAACAAACCGAATTACCACCATTTGAGTTATGAGAACACTCCGTTCTCAGCACGAAGGATCCAAGAGCGAGTCAACGTGTCCCATGACCAACCGCCACTCGCCCGGCATCTCTTCGTTGCCACTGGGGCCGGCTAGCAACCCTGATGCTCAAGGAGTCATTCGAGGGCATCCAGAAGTCCGCCATTTACAAGCCCATCTGTTTTTCTCCGACCCTTCCCTCCAACCTCTCCGAGTCCGTCACCTTCCAGCAGATAACACATCCACACCCCGCTAGGGATAGTTAAAGAATATGAAAATTCAGACGCGCTCCGAGAAGCCTTTGGAAAAGTCATCCACAGCCCTCAACAGTGAATTTAGAAACCCCAATTTTTTTCTGAGTTTGAAGTTTTTAAGCCTTGCGGATGGTTGGAGTAGGAAAAAGGAAATTTACTAGGCAGTGCAGAGGAAATCTTGTTGTCCTCTATTGTGGCAGTGGGGGTGTTGCCCAATCCGGACTTATCTGCCTTGATAAAGGAAACCAAAGAAAAAGTAACAAGCACAAGGTTTTGTCAAACGAAAAGGAACCCTCTCCTTACCTTAATAGTGCTGGCCATAATGCAATCAAGTTTATTGATCGTTAATAAATGTTAATAATAATTATTGCTTCTCTCTGACCAGAAAGTAGTTTTGATGAGGTTGTTTAGAGCGGATGAGATCGTGCTAAGTCTGGGAAATGAAGTCAGCCAATGGCAGGAAGAGGTTTCTATTGGTCCTGGCTGCCCAGCCCGAAGAAACAGGATATTTGGGAGTGGAGAGATAAGGGACCCTGAAAACAATGTTGTTTTTCTTGATGATATGCAGCCAGGAGATTTCTTTTTTTTTTAATTAAAAAAAAAAAAAAAGGCATCCATTGCCCGGGACAGGGACCCCCACGGCAGGTGTGACTTGTGCCACCACACGACATGCCACGCAGAGGCAGGATGCAGACGTGGTGGCACTCCTCATGGCTTCACATGTGCCGTGAGCACTTCGGGACGGGGCGTGGAGGGCCCCCGACAGCCGGGTGCCAGGCCTTCTGGGCCCCCACCTCCCTGGACCTGCCACACGCCTGCCACACGGCACTCGAGCCACTCATCCCCGCACACTCCCCGTTCCATTCTCCCAAATGGAAACGTTGCAGGTAGAACTTATTTCACGTGAACGTATTTGCTTGCTGATTTGTAACGGCCTGCCTTGATTCAACATCTCAAGTGAGTATTCCCAGAAGTTTCATTTTCTCTTTCCAAGCACATGTAATTTTTTTTATTTGCTCCACAATAAACCAGTCAAAAACACACAAAGGCTCTAGAACTAGGAAGGTAAAGCAAGGCAAAGAAAGGGAAAACTAAGCCCGTCAAATCCTGATCTTTAAGTATTTATTTAAAGGCCAAATAACGGAAATTACGGCAAATGGTTTCTGATGCGAGCAAGCCGGTCCCACTGTGACGAAAGTCAGCACTGTGGGCCACAGACCCTCAGAGAGATCTTGACTCTGCGGAGATATCAGGTGAAGACCTCATTAAGGGTTTTAAAATCCAGGCTGTAAGTTCAGGGCCACACGTCTGTTTTGCACTCAAAGGAAGTACAGCTAATGTAAGCTTGAACATTCCTTAGAGGGTTTCGGGCCTTTAATTACTCATTTTCAGGAAACTACTTGTTCTCTGGAAGGAACAACATTTTGCTTTGAATCCAGCTACACGAAAGTTGGACCAGTAAAGAAGTGTGGTCTCCACACGGGGACCCTCAGAACCCAAGAGACGAAATCCTGAGTCATTCAGCAACTCTTGGTTCTAGAAGTGGACGGTCGGTGAATTGATTTCACTCGGACTTCAGGCCTGCCTATGGCAGAGCTCTAGAAACTAGCCTGGGTTTCTATATCTTTTGTTGTCTCCTGACTTAACCCCTTTGCATTAGGATAGAAGGGGGGGGGGGGCAGGGAGAAACAAACAAACGAAGAAACAAAGGAAAAAGAGAAAATTAAAGAAATCCTGTTCTGGATAAAAGTCAGAACCCACACGTTCTCACCGTCTACACTTTGAGGGGGTGTTGATTTCCCCTCTTTTCATCTCTGAACAATGAAGGAGATGGCAGGCCGATTAAAATTTTGTTTCCCCGAAAGTTTCAAAGCACTGAGTTGTTTTATCTGGGTCGCGTCCACAAGGATTCGGGAGTGCTGAGAAAAATGTTCTCTGCTCTGCCAGGGTTCCCTGCTTTTGCCCTCCTGAGAAGCATCGACTGTAAATGTTACCCACGGTACCCCAGTGAGCAGTGTTCCATCACGGGTTCCCCAAAGAGCAGCCTTAAGCAGGATGGACACTTTGCTAACAAAAGAGCCTTGGGGGAACCTGCTGACTGGTCCTACCTCACTCTGGTCTCCTGGTTTCTAACCCAGCCCTCTCCGTGTCGTCCCCAAAGACCTAGGACACCTAATTCTTCATCAAGCCTCTGCTCTTAACTCCTTGGTTACTGCTTAGTTCAGATCAAGCAGGGGAATCTTTTAATTCTTTATGCAGGGAAAAATATTCCAACGTGCAGAAACAAGTTAATGCAAAGGACCCCTAATATCTTTCGCCCACTTACTCCAAATGCTGGTAATTTTCATTTCCTTTGCTTTCTCTCTCTAAAATTTATGTATAATACCTACGTGTGAATAGGCACAGATCTCCTTTATTCTTTAATGAATAAAAATGCTGTTTTATTAGAGACGAATTTGTTTGCTTGGATACTTACAGACAGAAAACCAGATGTTACTATTTGACCTATTTCCTGAAGATTCTATCCACAAGTTTCACCGTGTTGAATATTGAAGATGCGCACAAATATGGAGGTGATCTAGTAAAAAGCCAGTGTTCAGGTAGTGAGTTGTAATTCCCGTCACAAAGTTTTTTAAGGCGAATATTCCTCATTTCTAACAACAAGATGTTAGACTCATGCTGAGCATCTTCAAAGACAATAATTCCTGATACCTACAATGGCATAATAGCATCCAAGCCCGGTACTCTCTGAATGTTTAAGGCAAAGTTGCTTTTTAACTTTGATTGGCTATTGAAAGCGTTTGACATATCTATTAATGAGAATATAGTAGTTCAGGGGGGAGCCTGCGTGGCTCAGTCGGTTAAGCTGCCCAACTCCTGATTTCAGCTCGGGGCAGGATCTCGTGGTTTGTGGGTTCAAGCCTTGCATCAGGCTCTGTGCTGACAGTGTGGAGCCCAGTTCGAATTCCCCCCTCTCTCTCTCTCTCTCTCTCTCCTGTTCTCTGCCTCTCCCCTGCTCATGCTTCTCTCTCTCAAAATAAATAAACAAATAACTTTAAAAATTAAAAAAAAAAAAAAAAGAATATACTGGTGCAGAAACCACGTCCCAAATGTTAGTCCCTGGGGGAATCAGCCAAAGATAATGGTATCACTTAATCCTCCCCTTTACCCCCACCCCAAGCCTACACCTACATTTGGCCTCAGCACCAGATTATTCGGCATCTTAAGGACTAGGCAGCTCCTAACCAGACAGCACCCCTCCTTGGGGAAAGCCACCCTTCAGGTAACCAGGCTGACCCACGTCAGGGCAATCTAGCAGAGAGAGACACAGCTTGGGGGGGGGCATCTTGCCACGATCCTGCCAGGACAAGGTCCTTCTCCACTCTCCCTGGAACACAGTAAACACCACAATGGACCCGTATGGCCCCCCCAGTGTCTGTGGACATCTGAGCCCATGAGTAAATTCTACATTTCCATTTTTACTTACCCATCATGGACCCATTCCCCATGAGGTTACCACAACCCTCTGTAAGCCTGTTCCTATCTTGTTCTAAATGAAAAAAGGAAATCATACAAAACTGACCATACGTTTACTGTAACAGTAAAAAGGGGCATTGTCATTTATTTGTCTTAAAACCACGTCTTCCCATTTTCTAAAGAGGCAACAAATTCTCATCCATATTCTGTTATTAACTTCTCTATCTGAGATCGACAGAGGAAGGTCAGGAGTTGAAACACTTCGGATGAGGGCGGTATGGTTCTAAAAACGATGTATGGGCGCAGCAAAGAGATAATGAACCACAATTTTAATTGAAGACCCAACAGAAGGCTCGCTCATGAATGACTGATTGATCCTGGTATTAAACATCCACACACTGGAATGGTCATCAGCACTTAAAATACTGCAGGGAAATGATGTAACAGAGGAATGCCCAGTGATATGGAGAACTGTTATGATACTATGCCTGGGAAGTTAAAAATCAGGGTCCAAGAGACAGTTATGTCAGAGACCCATTTTGTTAAAAGGAAAAAAAGCAAGAGAGGACTTCCAGGAGGTTCTAGGTACTATGGTACTAATGGTGGATGGTCTTCCTTTTCTTATTTGTTTTTCCTCCGTCTCCTTCGGTTCATCTCGATTTCTGAACATTTCCAGTAAATAGAAATTAAATTTGAATATAAAAGTTATAGAAGTGACACGTAAGGTTCCATGTTTTTTTTTATAAATGCCTGTGTAACACGCAGCACGCAATATCTATACTTGTCAAGCCCCATGGGTGCGTACCAAAACGCATGTTCTTTGTTAAATGTCTACAGCAAGAAAAGAGGACCCCTGTTTGTAACTAGTAAGGAAACCCAGAAGATACTCATGTGTCTTGTCACGGTCAGCTATCCAACATCAACCCATCTAGTCAATATTAATAAAGGGGCTTTTCCAGGAGCTCTGGTCGGCACTAGGAAATAAAGCATGGCAAGGCTCTGTCCTGCCACTGGGTGTCCCAACATTCAGGAAGTCTGTTTGTCGACTTCAATTCCGCCCACATAAAACTGTGGAGCTTGGAACCAGCCCATGAGATGCAAACTTTTTAAGGGTAAAACAATAGGACCCAGTGCTCTATATTGTCCCTAAAATGACACGTGAATCTTAAAATGTATACTGTTTGGATTATTCATGAACAGCCTGCAAGAAGGATGTCCCAGGGATTTTTGCCAAGGACATGCCTGAGATTACAGATAAGGATCAAGCATCTGGAGCTGCCCCCACAGTGGAAAACTACATCACTCGGTGGAACTTTTCCGTCCACTGGAGGGTTTGCTTGAGAACACGCACAGTGTAAGGCACTCTTAGCCGCCAAGGTCGCTCATGACACACAGGTTGAGGACCGTTTTTCTATTCAAAGCTTACTGCGTGAGCACAGTTTCACTCCATTGAGTAAGACTGTGTGTGTGTGTGTGTGTGTGTGTGTGTGTGTGTGTGTGCATGTGATGCCCTCCAGCCACACATTAAGAAATAATCCAATTACAATTCAAATAACTATTGTTTCAACACCTTCTCTATGTGGTTAATATTATTCTTCAACATCTTGGTTGATTTGAACTCATCTAAACCGAGGAAATTGTTATCACATACTAAATCCTCAACTTCTCAACACCGAGTTGCAATTTCCTTAATTTTGAAGCACGTGTCAGTTCAGCTCTATAGGCTCCAATGGAGCGACAATTTCAATGAACGCAATTTCATAAGCGTCACATGTATTCTCATGTTTTTTTAGCAACTTTGCTCTTAGCCAATTCCGTATGCCTCTAAAAACTCAGGAGTATTAAAATCAGTATTAGGGACCCTAAATATGTCAATGTAACACTCGGGGCTAAAGAGAAAAGAAATTCCTAGGAACATTTATTTTGACACAGTAATTTAAAGGAAATTTCCTGTTTCAATGATCGTGTTTCCACATATAATTTGTGAACCATTCTATGAGTTTCGAGGTCTTTTATCCATACAACTGGCATATATAAGCCTAGATGTTACAGCCTGCAGATGGCAGTGGTCACCATAAGGCCTGGTCTGCCCACAGGGCATGGGTCTAGCACCCGTGCCACACAATTGGAGGCGACACAAAATCACATGGCCATCCCGCCTGGTGTTGTCCTGCTCCTCTGTCCCCTACTGAGATCTGGAGAATCATGTCCCAATTACTTCCTCAGCAGTCACCCCTGACCATCCTGAGAAGTTATCTTGAGCTGTTTAAATTAACTTCGATTTTGACCTAGTTAGACTGTCAATTTTTTTAAGTGTGTCAGTCTCATTTATAAGATACTATATATCAGCATCTATTTTTGTCTTGACCGTCCACATACATTATTTTGTCAAGAAAATATGCACTCTTTTAAGTTTTTTTTTTTTTAATTTATTTGGAGAGAGAGAGAGCACAAGTGGGTGAGGGGCAGAGAGAAGAAAAGACAGAAACTCAAGCAGGCTCTGTGCCATCAACGCAGAGCCCGATGTGGGGCTCGAACCCACAAACTGTGAGATCATGACCTGAGCAGAGATCAAGGGTTGGACGCTTCACCGACTATGCCACCCAGGCGCCCCCATACTACTTTGTAAAGAAAGATAGTAAATTGCACTATAATGTCACCCAGCTAATGGAAATTTACAGAGAAGCCTGCATTAGACAATTGCTCCCCGTTCTTTTACAGAATGTTTTGAGTCAGATTCAGAAGGCCTTTCTTTCTACAGCACTTAATATGTGTGTATGTATTTGCTAATCTATTTATATCACAAATGGAATCAGAAATGAAGCCAAGGAACAAAGTGTTTGCCATAAAGAGCGCATTTACATTTGCGAGAGTGGATTCAGGCAACCTACAGAAGTCACCAAGTTGCAGGCCGGCTCGTGGAGGCACGTGTGTGAAAGAGTGAGCATTTGCCACGCCGCATCCTCTGCGCTGGACCCAGTCGGCCTCGTACTCTTTCTGCACCGTGCCCTGCACAATGCAGGTAAACACCCTCTTCGTGGTATCCTTTCTCTGCAACGCCGGAAGGAGGCCCTTTCCCTCTTGAGGGTACAGTGTGCAGTTCAGAGGGAGGCAGGCCAGCCTTCCAAAAGATGTGTTTACTCCATTTAAATGCACTGAGTTGCACTGAAACTGTGACCCAGGCTAATTCACGGTTTTCATTTGATCTCAGTACAAACCTCAGCACATCGTTTGGGGGAAAACTACAGTATCTGGGGACAAATGGAAGTGACAATTCTAAATGTGTTGTCGATGACAGGCAGAAGGCAGGCTGGGGTTTGCCTGGTGGTCGCTTGTTGCATCCTGTATTTATGGGCACAAAAACAATCCTGCAGCGAGAATTTTAGGAAGCAATCACCTATTGGCCAAAGACCTTCACTGCTTTATTTGCCAGCGATGGACCTGAGGCCTTGCAGGGACTTTTCCTTGGGACCAGCTGAACTGTTGTCACTAGAGGGTGCTAAATGTCCCTTTAAAGGGCCCTAAGGGTGTGACTAATTCTTCACTTTACGTTTTTTGCATTGACATCATGATCCTACATAGTCGTCTCCTTTTTATCCATTAACGTTAAAATCCACCTTTTCATAATGGAGAAAGCTTTTCAGAGAAGTTTACACTGGTCATTAGTGTAACATAAGGAAATCTACTTGGATAAGGAGCAAAGATAAATTATACAGATACGCACCTCAGACTAAAGCCACCGTTTTTTCTGGGTGAGATCTGACCATGGAAATCACAGAATTGTTCTACCCCACTCTCAGTGATCCCAAACCATAAAAACATTCTACTGCTCAGTAATTCCAAGTGGTTCAATATCTTCCTCATACATGTTCCATCACATTAACAGGTCAGCGTTGGGTATGTTTGCTTTTTGCGGAGACAACACTGCCTTCACGTCCGCACCTTGCCTAAACTCTGATATTCGAAGACCCCTTCCAGAAACGGACTGCGGGAAGGGTATGGATTATATCATAACATGTGGGAGATACCTTCTGATGCCATCATTTATTTATTTTTTTTAATTACAGTTTTGGGGCTATGTTTATAGAGCATCACTTATAAAAACGATACACAATGTTAAAATATGTAAAAATACATATGAAATAAAGTTACCTTTAAAACTGAATAAGGAAGTTTTCCTGAAAACAATCCTATTATGTGATTACACTGACTTCTAGGCCATCTAAATGCTAAACGCTTAAAGCAAAACACAGTGCCTTGGGAATATTTGCAAGAAATGTAAGTGACTTGCAACTTTTCTCTTTTCGTCCTCACTTGTGCTTTAAAATATCTATAGTTTTTTTTTTCTTTCATTCTTCTCCCCCTTCCATTTTGGTTCATATACCAACGAAGGGAGAGGTCAGTGGGTGACAGTCGTTTGTCTGGTTCACGGCCATCTGAAGGTGGGGCTGCATGTGGGACAGGCTCCCACCGATCTCTGAAGAGGTGACAGAAAGTGTGGCTGGCGATGCATTTTCCTCTCGGTCTGCCAGGAGAGCAGAGGTTCATTTTCAATGTGCTCTACGGAAGGATAATTAAGGCAGTGTTTCGTCTGTTGGTCTGCGACTTTTAAAGGGAAACAAACTTCACCTTCGCACATAAATGGCACACGGCGGATGGGGCGAGGTGTGGAAAACTGTGACCGGGGGACCCCGTGCCCAGCCTCAGGCGACGCCACTCTAGACAAAGGCACTGGCAGGAGGGGCGCCTGGGTGGCTCAGTCGGTTAAGTGGCTGACTTCGGCTCAGGTCATGATCTCGCAGCACGTGAGTTCGAGCCCCGCGTCCGGCTCTGTGCTGTCAGCTCGGAGCCTGGAGCCTGCTTCGGATTCTGTGTCTCCCTCTCTCTCTGCCCCTCCCTTGCTCACACAGTCTCTCTCTCTCTCTCAGAAATAAATAAACATTAAAAATATTTTTTAAGGCACTGACAGAAGAGAAGAGCAACCCCGGGCTCACAGAGCCTGCCCCCACACTATCGGCTCCCCAGATGAACAGCTTAGGTGGAAACTGAAGGATGGGAGGGCAGAGCTGGCTTCTGGGTCCCCAAGGGAGACGGTTGGAGACCACCTGGGCTGACACCCCTCAGGGAGCACGAGTCTAGTGAGTCCCGTCACAGGGGCCTTGGCTCCGGGCGAGGAGGCCTCAGCCTGGCCTCAGCCTCAGTGAGTCAAGAGTCACGGACTCCACCTGGGCCCGTTTTCCTTTGGCAAATCAACTGGTGACGTTGCAGGTTTGTTCAAGGGAGGAATCAGCACGTACTGAGTACCCTTCCATGTGCCACCCTCCCCGTGCCCAAAGACTGAGGGCAGCAAACCCCCGGAGCCCCTGGTGCTCTGTCCTCATGCACAGGACATGTCCTCATGTCCTCCCGTGCTCGGCAACCATTTGCTGAATGAATGAATGAATGAATGAATGAATGAAGCACGTCAACAGAGCCCAGGAGCACCGGGGAAGGAGAGTACCGGCCATGCCCGTGGGCAGCGCAGGAGAGGCCCTCAAAAGCCCAGAGTCTGACTTGAACTTGGCCTTCATCTGGTTTTCCACTGCGTGCTGACCAATTCCTGAGAAGATCTGCATTCGAAATTAAGAGGGAAACTGGCACTCAAGCTGTGAGCCACCCACGCCTCCCCCCACCACACGCGCACACGCACAATAGAACGACAGCGAGGAAGACACTGACTGATGCGGAGAGACAGAGACACAGAGAGGCTGGCTGCCCCACCACCGTGCCACCCCGTTTCCAGGCCACGTGACCCGCATAACTTTAGAGGCGACTTTCTCCAGCAATTCCCCCAGATCAGGCCGTGTGAGGGAAGAAGGCAATTGGTCCCTTCGAGACCTTCCACCAACTCTGTGTGTGACGGGATTTCCCTCTCGGTAACTGAACTGACACCACCTGGCAGTGAGAAGATATTCCATAATAATAACGAACTACCAACCACGTAAACGAGTGACTGAAAGAAGGAGACTCTGTCCTGTGTTTTGCCTGCCTCGTGATATCTTTACGGCACGTTTATTTCAAAATAAAATAACAGCTTTTGGCGCTACCCCAGCCCTTGCAATTTTCCAAAGTAACTGTGACTAAGGTTATTTCCAGCGACACTGATACAGCACCTGGGACCGTCCCACGTGCAATTAGTGAAAACCGTCAGAATGCCGGGTTCGTTGCATTTCTGGACACTTGCCGCGTCACCCACGGTGACTGAATCGCCAAGAGAGCCCAGCAAGATTCGCCATCACAGCTGCCCATCTTATAAGGTGACACCGACACTGCTCCCATCAAAAGGGGGGGGCCCACGTGCCCACCCTCCGAAGCTGGGAAGACCTGTCTCTACAGCGTTTAAGTTCAGCTCCTGCGCCCTCCAAGCTTCCACCCGCTTTCCTTGGCGACAGCCACCCTCGCATCTCGACCGCCATACCGAGAGAGAGCCCAAGGCGCACGGAGAAGCCACGACGGAGACTCTGAGGGAAAAATGCCTGTCTCAGCCCAGTCAACCCTTGGAACCACGGAGAACAGAAGTGATAAAGTGGTCACTGTGATTTTTAAGCCACCGAGTTCCAGAGTGAATTCGTTCTAAAGCAAAAGGTGACTGCAACGCCCTCAGAAGTTTCCTTACTCAAACACGTTTTTGCAACCTTGTTACGCAGCCAATAATTCTTCTGTGATCGCTTGTCCCTTCGTCAAACCCTTCCTGGCATCGACTCTATGCTCAGCCCCGTGTCAGGCACCGAAGATGTGCGAAGGAAAGGAAGCAGTCATCGGCCAAACACACACACAAAAAGTACGTATCTGTTGGAGAGAAAACGTGCCAAAATTTCAACAGCATCTGACTTAAAAGACGTAAGAGGCGAACATCGCGAGTTCTTCCCTCCCTCTTCCCCCCACTTCCTCTCCGCTCATTACAGGTGCGTGTGCCTCGGGTCACCTGAGCCCCCCAGGGCAGGGACCCCTGGCTCCTGGCTGTGACCTCCCTCCTCGGTCCCCACCCCGTGCTTGCAGCCTGCTGACCCTCCCCATTCCCACTTTCTGGAAGCATCTCTGCCCATCCACCTTAGGTTACTTTCCCCAGGAGACATGGGAAAGCTTTAATTTCCCCTCTGTGACTTCCACAGGAACGGGGCTGGTAAATGAGAAGCAGAGGGAGAGGGTTCATTACCCCGAGTTACTAAAAAGAGAAGCGCCAGTGTTTGGAAGTTGGTGCTATTATTCCCCTTGAAACATTAGCCGCTAGAAACCAGGGGCCCTGTCCCCCGTGCGGCGTCTCAGCCTTCCGGGATGCCACGGGGGTTTCCACTGGGTCAGTTGTGACAATGGGGAGAGCCATCTGGAAGACCGTGAGGTGGGGCCTGGCCAACCACCACCCCAGAGCAGAGGGGAGAGGCATAGGTACCCACGATGGGGCCCTGTTTCCCGGATCCGCGGCCCCGGGTGTTCCTCATCCCCAGAAAGAGCATGAGAAAAACAGCAGTCCCCACGGAATGCTCTCCACACATCTGTGGGGCTTCTTTATAAAGAAGGTCAAGTTCTCTTACTTTCCAACTCACGTACTGAATTCCTGTGGATGAAACAACTCTATTCTGAGCCCGGAGGGCCGGAGCACCCAAATCTCACCTCCCCGACTTGGAGATAATCTGCATCTGAGATATCTGATTCCAGGTGACTTCAAGTTCTTTCAAACTTTTCATCAGGAACGGAAGCCATTAGTATGTCTCACACCGCTCCGTTTTACGGAATTCTTGCGCTGCGAGCTCTTTTTATGATTTTCTTAACAGCCAGAAAAAAAAAAAAAAAAAGAACTGGGAAAGTTCACAAAGAAATTTTTCAACTGCCAAGGGTGACCCCTAACCCAAGCCTTTGTGCCTAATCTGTAAAAGGGAGTGAGAAGTATTGCGTACCTTTGGAGTGGGGGGCTCTGTGTCTTTAAGAGACCGGGGAAACCGCTAACAATGAGGCTACACATACCTTGTGCTTCTTTGTTAGTAACTGCAAACCAAAAACAGATGTGAAATATCAGCGGCCACCTTGTACTGACCCATGGACGTTGAGGCTAATCCAGGCCATTCTTAATAACTCAAAACCGCCACCCTTTAGCTTTCTAATTTTTTTCTCACTTACAAGTGCAAAAAAGAATTGACAGACACATTAAGGTCCATTTCCCTCTGAACACATACAGATTTTCTCCGATAAGAGCCGGGAGGTAAGAGCTCTCCCCGCGAAATTGTGCAGCTGTGAACGGACTCTGTGCCCGCGTAGGTGTTCATCGCCTTCAACCAAACAACAGCTAGAAGGAGAGCATTTATGCTGAAAATCAGATATTCCGTTGTTACCTTTTCCCAGCAGCAGTAAGTGCAGAATTTCTTGAATTAGTAGACTGCTTGGAAGTAAAAAACCAGAGGTTTTGGGTATGAATCCAGCAATCCAAAAACGCTTCTCTAACATCAAAACCATTTTAATTTCCAACCATCTTCCTGAATTCAAAAGTAATGAATGTAAGTGAAGAAAAATCAATAGGTACAGGCATGATTCATAACCCCCCAAATGAAGAAATCAGTCATTCTGCACTAAATTTGAACATTCTATCAATAGTACGTCTATTTACTAAATCCAAGAGGAACTCCTTTAACGTAAAATCAAAGACAAAATTGTTTCAGACATTGTATATTGTTTTTTGCCTGAAAGCAGACGCAAGGTGGAATGAGTATTAGATGCAAGGCTAGACGTTGATTGATTTTTAACACCTATCAATACGGCAATTACACCGTCACGTGACACAGGACTTCCTGGTCTCACACTGAAATTGGATGGATGCAGAGTTATAGTTGCAAAATTATTAGACACAGTCACTTTACCGTATTTCACCACTGTAAGACCATGGATGGCACATATACAGCATGCCACCATC
The DNA here is from genome assembly GCF_022079265.1 of Lynx rufus. Taxonomy (NCBI): domain Eukaryota; kingdom Metazoa; phylum Chordata; class Mammalia; order Carnivora; family Felidae; genus Lynx; species Lynx rufus. The sequence goes on from NW_025814867.1 coordinate 152,147,611, forward strand.
TAATGCATCACTTTCTAGAAAAGAAAAAATAATTCTGCCAAACAAAATTAGTCATAACACTTTCTTAGTCCAACAGCTGTAAGACACAGCCCAATTTTTGAAAATAACTATGTGCCTTACGGTAGATGTGATGCAGTCTACTTATGAAAGAACCCATCATGAGAGCACTAAAATGTTATCTGTCATACACCAAAAACTAATACAATGTTATAAGATGTCAGCTATAACTTAATTAAAAAATTAAAAACCAGAATTTGGATAAAAGCAAGTCACTATCACAAGATTCTGCCATTTATAAACTGTCCAATAAATATTAAAAGAAATGCAAGGAAATCAATATAAGGAAGCCAAACCACAGTATTTGGGGCCTTATCCATATGAAAAAAAATGAAAAATTTTTATTACGGCAGCACAGGTAAGAATGTGGAGGAAAGAACACTCTCATTCATGTATGTGTATTATGAATACAGATTAAGATCTTATCGGAAAATAATTTATCCTTTCACTCAGCAATTCCTATTCTTTTAGAATCCACCTTTTAGAAACACAATAAACAAAGACATGGGTGCAAGAATGTTCACTCTAACACTCTTTAGTAATAGTAAAAAATGAGAATAAGTTGGATACCTATCAATCAGAGACTAGATAAACATATTACACAGTATTAAGAAGAATGAGACAGATCTAAATTCACTGCATAGAAAATTTTTACGGTATATTAAGTTCAAAACATTATCAGATGTGTGTTAGTATATGCAGAGGAAACATTCTGAAGTATAAACCTCAGTTTACAAGTTGGGACCATGGCATAAACAGCCTCTTTTCAAGTCAAACACTTGGGGAAAGTTGGACTATAACAAGTATGTGTTACTTTTATAATCAGAAACAAATTTTCAATTCATATCTTAATGTAGAAATATTAAAATGCCACAAATCTGTAATGCATTAATAAAAACTTATTAGGCTACTGATTAGATTTTAAAGAATAAATAAATACAATAATACATATTGGTACAAAGAGGTGGAGTTTTGTTCATTTACTCAAGAAACATTTGTGCATCTATATTGTTAAATATAATGTTAGTAAAATAATGACTTGTTAATAAAAGTTTTTTGAGGAAAATGAAATTTTAGTTGGGTCCCACAGGATTAGCATGTGTTCAGGCGGTGGGAAAAAAGTGGCAAAATCTTTTAGGAAAAAAAAATTCTAACTTGGGTAAAGTATTTGATTCAACACAAAAGGAACAAATAAACTACAGGTTAAGATTATTTTGAAAAAATGTGTCAAAGTGAGGAAATATCTTGACATCTATAGACAGATACTTGGTAACTCATTTGAGCAACGAGGACTCACAAGAATAATTCAAAGGGCACTTGACATAAAATTCTTTTGATTAGAACACATTGTATGACATTGCATGAAGAGAAGCCTGTAGAAATTATACGTATCTTAAATCTAACTTAAGCCAGGTTTGGTTCTGAAAATAAAAAAGAGTAAATATGAAATAGATAAGACAATTATGTTACTGTTTCTGTGGCTAATACCTCATAGGAAAAAGGGAAAGGTATTAATCTTAAGAAGTTAGAAAAAAAAAGAAAAAAGGAGGAAAATAACAAAGATATGAATAAAATTAATAAAATAGAGAATGACCATACAATGGAAAAGATTAACAAGTCAAATCTTTGAAAAGATTAGTTATTTATAAGTCCTTGGTGAGTACTATTAAGGGAAAAACAGAGAAAGTAAAAATAACCAAAGTCAACAGTGAAAAATGAGCCATTACTACAGATCCTATAGACATTAAAAGGATTATAAAAGAACATTATAAATAATTTCCTATCAATAAATGTGGAAGTTTAACTGAAACAAATAAAATCTTTGGAAAATATAATTTACCAAAACTTCCAAAGAAAGAAACACAAAATCTGAACTCCTATAACTATTAAAGTCATAGATTGATTAGATCATCTAAATCCTTCCTAAAAGAAAACCAAAAAGGAACATTCCAGGCCCAGACTTATTTAACAGCAAATTCTGACATACATTTAAGTAAGAATTAATGCTAGTCTTATACAAACTCTCCTAGGTAATAGAAAAAAGGAAAAGCTTGACTCGAGATGTGACTAAGACACTATGAGAAAAAAAAATTATAGGCTGACCTCACACATAAAAGCAGATGCAAAATAAACTGAACAAAATCTCAGAAAACCAAATCCAACAGTATATGAAAGACAATAAATATATTATGGTCAAGCTGGGTGTATTCCAAGAATATACGGTTATTTCAATCAATGTAAATTATACATACACTGTAAGGAAGAAAAATCATATGATAATCTCAAATAAAAGAAGAAAACACATTTAATTAAATATGATATCAATTCATAATAAAAATTCTTATTAGATTAGAAATAAAAGAGAACTTTGTCAGTCTCATAAATAGCATCTATGAAAGCTTACAGTAAGCCACCTACTTTAATGATGAAACACTGAAATTTATTCCTTTTAAGTTAGGAGAAAAGACAAAGAGGGTCACAATCACCACATCTGTCACAAATGGTCCTGGAGGTCCTAGTCAGTACATAAGTAAAAATTGAAATAAAATGCCAAGGAAAAAGTAGTTAAAACTTTAGCTATTTGCAGATAGTATCATTTTTTACCTAGAAAATCCAAGAGAATTTAGAAATGAACCATCAAAAATATCTTAAAAGATGGGAATAAATCTAGTACAAGAGGTGCAGGACCTTTATATAGAGAACTACAAAGTATTATCAAAAGAAGGATTAAATAAATGGGTAAGTATACCATATTCATGGATTGAAAGACTGAATACTGTGAAGATGTCAATTCTCTTCAAACTGATCAACAGATACAATGTAGATCCAATCAAAATTGCAATAAGATATTTGGAGAACTTGACAAATTGATTCCAAAATTTATGTAGAAATGCAGAGGGTCAAAAATAGAATACATGTTATTAAAAAAGAGTGAAGTAGGATAACTTGTTCTATCAAACATTATTAAAGGCGCAATAATTAGGTCTGAGTAGTATTCATGCAGGTATGACAAACAAAACAATGGAAAAAAAAAGATAGCCCAGAGACAAATTTACACACATACGAACATGCTTACTTGTGACAAAGGTGGCATGCAGAGCAGTGAAGAAAGGAAGAAATCTCTAGAATATGGTGTTAGGAGAAATTGGATATCCATATGGAAAAAAAGCAACTTGACAACTAGCTCATACCATCAAAAACCAATCAGTCAAAAGTCAAAAACCAATTCCAGTCTAATTGTAAATATAAATGTGAGGCAAAACAATAAAGTTTCTAGAACATGATGTAAAGGATAGCTTCATGACTTTGGGATGGTGAAGATTTTATAAATAAGGCATAAAAACCACTAACTATAAGGGATGAGACTGATAAATTGAACTCCATTATAATTAAGAAAAAAATAAGAAATTCTTTTCATCAGAAGACACTACTAAGGGAATAAAAAGCAGTCAATGGAGTGGAAGGTGATATTTTTAACACATGTGACCTACTATTCATTCAAGAATACCTATAAATCAATAAGAAGATACACAACCCAAGGAAACACAGGGGAAAAAACTGAACAGGCATTCAAAAAAGAAGCCACCAAGTGCCCACTGAATCTATGAAAAAGTCTTCCACCTCATTATTAACCCAGGAAATGCAACTTAAAACCACAATGAGGAGGGCCTGGGTGGCTCAGTCGGTTGAGCGTCCGACTTCGGTTCACGTCGTCATCTCACAGTTCGTGAGTTTGAGCCCCACGTTGGGCTCTGTGCTGACAGCATAGAGCCTGGAGCCTGCTTCGAATTCTGTGTCTCCCTCTCTCTCTGCTCCTCCCCCGCTCATTCTCTGTCTCTCTCTCCTTCAAAAAAATGTTTTTAAACATTAAAAAACATTGGGGCGCCTGGGTGGCGCAGTCGGTTAAACGACCGACTTCAGCCAGGTCACAATCTCGCGGTCCGTGAGTTCGAGCCCCGCGTCGGGCTCTGGGCTCGATGGCTCAGAGCCTGGAGCCTGTTTCCAATTCTGTGTCTCCCTCTCTCTCTGCCCCTTCCCCGTTCATGCTCTGTCTCTCTCTGTCCCAAAAATAAATAAACGTTGAAAAAAAAAATTAAAAAAAAAAACATTAAAAAACATTTAAAAAAATAAAACCATAATGAGAAAACAGAGCATATACATCAGAACGTCTAAAACGAAGACCGACAACTTTTTGGCAAAGATATGGAGTATCTGCCTACTTTTCGCCTGCAGCTGGGGTTTAGAGGATACCTTTATTTATGAGTCAAGTTTCTTCTAGAAAACACTATATTCAAAGAGGTAACTGAAGAGAGTTTAGTGGAAGAACTTACAAAGATGAGGGAAGAATTTAGTAAAAGCTAGAGGGTGATGAAGTCCTGAGGGTTAGCAAGAAGGGGAAGCCATCATGGTCCTCAGGCTCCCAATGCCAAGGAGAAGGTGGTTATCAGCACCTGGAAACAGACGCAGATGAAGCTGTAATTACAGGACATGGTAAACGATAGGAGCTACGGTTTTCTCTAGAGGAAAACCATCAGTGCCAACCTTTGGCCAAAGGGAGAAAGCTGGGGAAATAAATAGTTGAATTCTGTCTCTCTCTCTCTTCCAACCTTGTGATTTCCTTCTGGTGTTTAAGCTGAACTCAGTGGAAGACAGAGGACCAGGCAGCCCGTGTGATGCAGTTCAGAGATGTGAAACCCGGAGGCAAGGGTCAGGGCAGAGAAGGAGAAAGAGTGGATTGGAGAAGGAAACAGAGAAAATCCAGCACATCTATATCATTAAAGACTTCGCAATGTCACTACACAATAAATGTACAGTGAAAGGTATGGCGTATGCACCAAACACACACACACACACACACACACACACACACACACACACACACACCGGAACATTCTCAGCAGTATTATCTGCCATAGCCAATGCTGGGAACATCTCTAAAGCCCTTCAGTAGTGGAATGAATCATAAAGTGTGGCGCACTTATACATCGGGCACTCCACAGCAATGAAAATGAAGAAACTACCAGAAACCACTGCCACACACAACATTATGTATCAATCTCACAAACATAATGGTGAGGGAAAACCTGATAGAAAGGAATACACTGTACGATTACTATTGTATAAAGATCAAAACGGAGGCAAAGCTACGCTATAGTGACTAGATATGCACGTTTGGATGAGAAATCTACCAAAAACAGTGAAGAAGTGATGATCAAAAAAGGTAATTAAGATATTAAGGTAATATCTCCCTGAGAGGGAGGGAGGGAAGAGTAAGGATGGGGGGAGGGGCACAAGGGTGGGTCTGTTCCTGTATTATGATGAATCACGCTGTACATTGATTTTCAGGTACTTTTCTTTATGTGTGATGTTTTGAAAGTTTTTAAAAATTAATAAAATGGTGTGTGTCACCATGAGACAGTAGATGTTAGGCATGCGTTGTCTTGCTCTGACAGGTAAACATTGCATCTGGCTACAGATGGGCAAGATATAAATCAGGACAGCCACCTGATCTGGGAGAAAGGAGCAATCGAGAAACACTGCCACCCGATGAGCTTCCAAATAAGAGAAACTCAGATCAGGTGGTAGAAAGCATTTTGTGTACAATACTCTTTACATAATCCTCTCATTCTGCAAAAGAGAAAGAGAGGAAGGAAGGAAGGAAGGAAGGAAGGAAGGAAGGAAGGAAGGACGGAGGGGCACCTGGGTGGTTCAGTCTGTTAGGCATCTGACTTTGGCTCAGGTCATGATATCACAGTTTGTGGGTTCAAGCCCCACGTCGGGCTCTGTGCTGACAGCTCAGAGCCTGGAGCCTGCTTCAGATTCTGTGTCTCCCTCTCTCTCTGCCCCTCCTCCATTTGCTCACTCTCTCTCTCTCAAAAATAAACATTTAAAAATATTTTTAATAAAAAAAAAAAGAAAGAAAGGAGGAAAAGAGAATGCTCCAGGGCTGCATTTTCTCTCCAGGCTAGCAGATCAAAAGTTTTCACACAAGGAATACTTTTACAGGCAGCAGATGAAACATGGGGCTAGGCAGTGAAGAAGGGATAATCTTGCTTCTTGGGAATATATTATCAGTTCCGCGTTTTCTGGGTGGGAGGAAGAAGGCAGCATCCCAAATACTTCCCATGACCCTCACCGCTCCACAACAAGGGTTACCTCCTCCGTGAGGGCCTTCATCCTGGAGGTGGCGTTCATTTAAGACCCAGACAACAAATCGGAGCCATTCACAGATGCAGGGGGGGCCGCCTTCCAAGTGAGGGACCAGCTAGTTCAGTCTTCCTGAGCCAGGCATAAGCTTGGCACATCAGAGAAACAGAATACTGGCGCGCCGTGAGCCAGGGCTCAGTAATTTCATCCTGCGTCTGCAAGGTGGGCAAAAGCCAGATCACGTTGAGGGGTTTGGACTTATCCCCAAAATGGCAGGAAGCCACTGGAGCTGGAGAACAAATGGAGGCTGTACGATCCCACTCACGGGAAGCAAACGCTTGTCAACGTGCACAAGTGGAAGCTGGGAGAACCCGCTAAGATATCTGCACCATCCAAGTAACGGAGGAGGGACCAGGACGAAACCGGCTGCTACGCTGGAGGCAGAGAGCAAAGGAAGGAAAATCAGACATGATCCGTGGTCTCTGGTTGTCATGTTGTTGTATTTATGGCCTTAGCAACTGGGAAGACGGTGTTTGCACTTTACAGAGATGGGAGAGACTTGGGAAATTCAAGTTTCGGGAGGGCAGATCAGGATTGGTACTTAAAGTCGAAGGCGCCTGTAAACGTGTATGCTGAGATACCAATTAGGACATGGTTATGAACAGGGAGGTAAGGTTGCGAATCATTGAAATGTGGGTGGTTTTCAAGCCATGTGATTGGATCACAATTTTTTTTGAGCGGGCGGAGAGGTGAGTTAGACAACAAAGAAGAGGTGATCAAAGCTGGGTCCTTGAGCTTGTCCATTTAGAAGCTGAGCGGAGAAGAGAAGAGGCAGCCTGTGACCTCAGGGAGGGCAGGACTCAGATGCAGTGCTCTGTACCCACTGGGGATTTGTGGTCACAGCTGTAGAGACCAGCCAGCACTGTTCTGCATGTTTTCTCAGGCAACATTCAGCAGCTCAAAGTGTACTTACTATACATGGGGCCAAGCCCTGGGCCAACCATCACAAAACCTTAATAGGTATGTCTACGATTAGCCAGATTTTATAGTGGAAGGTATGGGCACAGAGAAGTAACCTGCCCAACGTCACAGCACGTGACCCAGCAGGAGATGCTTACAAAGACGGAGGTGAGAACAGGAACCATTGACTTTGAAGCAAAGTATCTCTAACTCTGTATTTCAAGTCCTTAAACACCATTTTGATGCTACCTCTGAAGGAAATAAAAAGGCACTCTGGGACAAAAGAAGCTCCTAAAGCAGGAAACCGAGAAAAGGACACAATGTGTGACTTCAATTAAAATACTCAGGGTTATTGGGAAGGGTATCTTCCACATCAACACAATATGGCGCATCACTGTGTGATGAATTAAAAGAGAGAAAAATGATACAGATGAAGTTCACTGAATTTGCTGTTAGGAAACCACAGTTCAGGTTTTGAATTTTGGAAACTGAAACAAAATAGTAAGTGACTTAAGAAATGCAGTAATGTGCAGCCTAAATTAGGCACAATTGCTCCTCTGAGCAAACCCAGGTAGCCTGAACTCCCAAGGGAATAGGCTTCACTTGACATGGTGATCAGATAAGTATATGCAGACTCTGACACTCTTACTTGTGATATTCTTTTTTTTTTTTTTTGAGAGAGGGAGAGAGAGAGAGAGAGCCCGTGTGAGTTGGGGAGAGGGGCAGAGGCAAAGGGAGAATCTTAAGCAGGCTTCACATGCAGCACAGAGCCTGATGTGGGGCTCAATCCCACGACCCTGGGATCGTGACCTGAGCCGAAATCAAGAGTCAGACACTTAACCAACTGAACCACACAGGCGCCCCGACTTGTGACATTCTAGATCAAATGTTTGCAATTTATGGTTTGAATATTAAAAATATGACAGGGGGGCACCTGGGTGGCTCAGTCGGTTGAGCGTCCGACTTCGGCTCAGGTCGTGATCTTGCGGTCCGTGAGTTCGAGCCCCGCGTCGGGCTCTGTGCTGACAGCGCAGAGCCCGGAGACTGTTTCAGATTCTGTGTCTCCCTCTCTCTCTCTGACCCTCCCCCATTCATGCTCTGTCTCTCTCTGTCTCAAAAATAAATAAACGTTAAAAAAAATTAAAAATATGACATGAACGAAATTCTAATATCCCTACGTAAAGGTAATAATTAGTCCTCCGGCCAGCTCAAGCCCTCAGTGTGAAGGGTGATAATTTATATTCTGTACAATCACTACAAACAGCACCATATGAAATCAGAGAGTTTTCTCTTACAGACAGAACTGCTTAAAGATAAACCTACAGTAGTTTTAATAATGTTTCATAATACACAGTCTCCTCCCTCTGAATAAGCTGCGGGCGGAGAAAGGTCTGCTTTTAAGAAGTGGCACAACGTGGCCTGTTTCATATATAAATTTTGACCAAACATCGTTAACTAAATTAAAATATATAAAATAAGATTTGTACTTTTTCTAAAGTGTAAGGAAAGATTTACTTCGGAAGTGATGGTCTTTACAAAATATGAATTTTTGGTTTCCTTTCTCTTATTGTATCTATAAATTTACTAATAAAAGGTTTTGTCTTGATTTACTAACGTTTGAAAAGATGGATTATATTGGTAGGGCGAGAAGAGGATATTGTAAATTAAAAATCCATACATGAAGTGTATTCTCTCAGTTGCAATATGACAAATGATTGTGCACAGTTACAATCAATAACAGCTACTTGAAAGTTATAAAACGGATTTGGCCGTAACTGCTCTACTAGCAAAGTTAAAGCACTCAGACTATTTTTAATTACCAGTGGATGGTGCGGATCAAGCATGTCAAAATATTCAATTTTAATCAAGCAATTATCTACTTGTGGCTTCACATTTCAATGCGGAAGTTCGATCACCTATTTCCCAGGTATTTATCAAAGTTCAATAAAGGTCCAGCCTCATAAATCAATTTCAGACCAGACAAAAGGAATAAGCAAATTCTTGTTTATTTCAGTATTTTCTAAGCCAATCCCAAAGACACCTATAATTGTCGTGTGACTCTTGAGTGGAAATCTGAGCAATCTTGCTCTGACAATCTGTTTAGATACGATAATGATGGAAATAAAAAAAAAAAAAAAAGAAGGTATAAGCTCTATTAAACTATTTCTCTTGGACATAAAATATGTTTGGGGAAGAAATGAGTTGTTCCATATGAGCTAGGGTAGTTATTTCTTACGTGGGAGCAACTTTTGGCTCGGTAAAATGGTTTATCAAAGGAGGCTTTGTGTCCGGGTGAGACCAGTTTTCCACTCAAAATCATTTCATTAAATGCCATTGGATCACAGGCTTCCAGGCTCCCTCCCTGAAATGTGGCCTATACAGTTCTTTAAAAACACACATAGATGGCGGGGGGTTGGGGCGGGGGGGACTTGGGCAGTGGGTAATGCTAAAAATAATATGGGTTCATGTTTATATCCTGCTCATGTTTTCTAAGTAGCCTGAGCATTTGATATTTTTAAAAAAGTTATCCAATCACTGGTTGTCTATCACCGATAACAATCCATTATGATGAACCTGTACCTTTTCATACAATCAAAACCGTAGTGTTATTATTGATAGTAGCTTATACAACACCACGTCTGTATTCATAATAAACATTCCAATGAGTATCTGTCACGGACATCTCCCCCAAAAATACTCCAATAAAAATTTTCTAAGAAGATACCTCCTCTTCTCTACTTCATCTGGAGAGTGGTGTTGGTTACTATAATAATGACACAGGCCACTAATTTATCATATGCCAGGAATCACCATAAATGCTTTATATCCATTAATTATCTAAGTTCACTCTTACCAACCATCATCCTATGAATTGCATGCTATTCTTTCCATCTGACAAGCCACAGAGGCTTAGACAGGCTAAGTCTTTCATCCAAGGTCAGAAAGTAAGGGGCGAGCCACAGTTGCAGCAAAACTCTCTCTGAGCAGGAAACCAGTGGTCATCCGGACCTGTCCCTCTGAACTTCCATCCCTGCTTAGTGTTCTATGTCTGATCCTCATGCCGTTCATTACTGTAATTCTCAACAAAATCCCGGTTACCCATGTGGAATACTCATCTACATCTAGCCCAATTTGCTACTGGATTTCAATGTTATTTCATATGAAAACAATCAATAACAGAAGGGGCCTGAATCTGGTTTCAAAAACATAATTTGAAAGGCATTCACTCCGAAAGCTCCAAGAATTGCCTGATCTCCGACCAGCACCCTGGAAAGGCTCCTCAGGGACCCTCCCTCTCCCCCTGGATGCCTCCCTCCGTCTAAAAATATACATCTGGCTCCTCCTTCTCATAAACAGAAACAGAAAGTTCCAGTATCCAAAGGCAAGGCTGCTCTTTTAAGAGGTACTTTGTTTTCGTAGGTATTCAAGCATCTGGAGTCAAAGCAGCAGAATTATTAAAATTAATCCAATTTTCTTTCATTTATTTTGTTAGTTCATACCTCTAAAAGATATATTTTGGAAAGCACCGTTCAACCCAACCATTTACGAATCAAAGCCTTCTCTGGAATCCCAGAGACCTAATCCAAGCTAGACAGCGACACTCTGCCAGCTCCCGAGCCGTCCCCACTGGAAGGAATATGGAATGCGTTATTTGATTTGTGCTCACATTTAATTACAGTGTCAAAAGTCTAACTTAAATGGCTTTAATCATCTGCCAAAGCTATGAGTCCTTCTGGCCTGAATGTCTATAAACAAAGAATAAATTCAAACATGTCACAAAGTGGCAGCGCCTTGTTGACCACTGGACGAGGAAGGGCGACGATTGTTCTCCAGGGAGAGAGTCGATTTCTTCATACACATGAGTCTTTGCCGGTCGTTTCCAACGATTAAACAGAACCTCACGAAGCAGAATGAGCTACTTGCACCGAAGTCCCGCAGCCTCGGGAACCCCAAACCAGCAGCGCCTGAATGGAGCTGCCGCTGACCTTCCCTGCTCCATTTCTGAGCATTTTTTGAAACATCACTGCATGTCTACGATATAGTAAGCAAAAGCATCCTTGATAACAAGATGCCCTGTCATTAGAAACTCCAAAATGCAGGAGAGGCGGTAAGAAGTTAGGTCTTCTTCAGTGAGATGAAGACAGGAACCACCTGGCTACAGAAACCCTCCGGAAACAAGAAACTCCAGAGCCAGAAACAGTGTCCTCTATTGTGGAAATATTTAAGAGTCTCTAAGGAGAGATGTCAACCCCAGCACTACCGGAAATAACTTCCGAAATGCTCCCGCAAGAGAGTTCTCGAGCCTCTTCTGTTTGAAGCCCTTCCTAAAGAAAATACAGAATGGGGGCAGAACACGAGCACTCACGCTGATCCCAAACCGTGAGACCAACAGTCACAAAGTAAGGGTCCACCGTACACGGTAGGCACGCTGCTTCCCACATTAAGCCACTATCGGAAGGCGTGGAGGTTGGGGGAGAATCAATAGTCTTTGTAATTACAGGCGAAGATCAGAAATTAATTTTAAAACCTAAAAGGGAAATTTATTTCAGATATTCCAAGACAGGGAGGAAAGACAACCTAAGAGGATTTTCAAGAGCCACTGCTGCTGGTGCGACTGGATGAAGGTCACGGGCAGTGAAGGTGACACCGCCCACATCTCCTTCCCGGCGCCTGTTCCACCATCTTGCATTCACGCGCTCAGCTCCCTGCCCACGTTCTCCGAGAAAGGCCACGTTTACGCTCACAGGGGTCCCTGCCTCTGAGACCACTGCCTTCCACGGCCGCCCAAGCTCTGATCCTCCTCTGATTCGGATCTGTGCATTCAAATGCCGGCCAGACGTTTCAGCTGGAGGGACCCCGGCACTGCAACGCAACATGATCCAGACGGAGAGCACCGCTGTCCTCAGTGCTCTCCCTCAAAGCTTAGCCTCACAGTCTCTTCCAGTCCTCCTGGCGATCATGTCTTTGATGGCGATATGGGTCTGTGCGTATGAAAAGGGAGACCAGAAGCTAGAGGAGCCAGCCAGGGGTGTGAGCCAAATATCATGGCGGTGTTTTCCTTAAGGCACCAGATCAGCAGAGATACGTTGACGCCATTTCTTGAACAGAACACTGTTTTGACTATTGAGGGGAAAGGGTAAGTCCTGGGGGCGGCAGGGAGGGGGGTGGGCATGAGCTCATAGACACATAGATTGCAAGACGAGTCTTGAGGAAGAAAAGGACTAAGAGACTCACTGATGGGGCCTGTTACACACTCAGTGCAGGTGAACGCAAAGGAAAAGACCTTCTCTTCTCTGAGGTGTGGCAGTAAAACAACCCACGAATGGACCAAATTCCCTGTAAGCAGGAGCCCAGAGCCAGAGGTGATTAAGAAAACCCTGTAGGCACCTCTGTACCTCTCTCTCTCACTCAAGTTCATTTGCAGAATTTTATGCTAGGTAAACTCAGAGGTATCTACCATAACGTTAATCACAATTCTGTCCGTGATGGTGAAAATCCACAAACTACCTCGAGGAGTCAAAGCCAGACTGTAAGAATATATTGGAGTCTCTACGGTGTCATCAGAGAAAGAAAAAGCTATTCGTGGCGGAAAAAGTTATTCTGTAATTATACCGACAAACAAAGAGAGCAATTAATAAAATTCCAAGAGAACTATTTTTAATTTTAGTAATTTAAATCATTTTCCTTTTAAATGTTTGGGGTTTTTTTATTTGTTTATTTTGAGAGCGAGAGAGCATGCAAGTGGGAGAGGGACAGAGAGAGAGGGAGAGAAAGAATCCCAAGCAGGCTTCATGCTGTCAATGCAGAGCCTGACGCGGGTCTCGATTTCACGAACCGAGAGATCGTGACCTGAGCCAAAATCAAGAGTTGGACGCTCAACTGACTGAGCCACCCAGACGCCCCAATAACTTCCATTTTAATTGTTAAAATAAATTTATGGGGGCACCTGGGTGCCTCAATCGGTTGAGCGACTGACTTTGGCTCAGGTCATGATCTCGCAGTTTGCGAACCCCCCGGTTTCTGGGTTCAAACTCTGCGTCGGACTTTGTGCTGACAGCTCAGAGCCTGGAGCCTGCTTCGGATTCTGTGTGTGCATCTCTCTCTCTGCCCCTCCCCTGCTCACTCTCTCTCTCTCTCTCTCTCAAAAATAACCATTACATTTTTTTTATAAATAAATAATGTATGTTATTTCATTCATAAGGTGTATAACTTAATTAAAATAAATTGACATATTAAGCAAAAGACTAATACCTAAAAATATCAATAGATGTTACTTCCAGGTGATGGGGCTAACGAAGGTTTAATTTCTCTATTGTATCTACTAAACTGTCTACCGTTTATGACTTTGCAGTAGAAATGTTACTTTTTTAAAAAGCTCAAGTATACAAATATTATTAGGACATACGAAAACACAAAAGCAAGCAGTAACAAAACTTATACAAAGAATTGGAAAATCATGTTATGTATTCTGTTGGAGAGAAGTCGTAGCAATCGAGAAAAATCCTAGTTCTGAGCATCTTATTAGACGATGATTTAGGGAATTTTCACCATCTGCCAGAAGTCTATCAGTTTCTAGCAAGAGTCAACTGATCTCCGTCCTCAAGCCTGAGAGTCATTTTCCATGAGAGACACAGGGCAGCGAAGTGAGCAAAGTCCACGAAAGGAACAGAAAGTAGCCTATCCTGCCCTGGCCCGTGGTGATATTCAAGGGCATCATATTAAATTATTTGTTTTTAATGTTTATTTATTCTTGAGGGAGAGACAGCCAGAGCGAGAATGGGGTAGAGAGAGAGGGAGGGCGGGGGGGGGGGGGGGGGGACACAGAATCCGAAACAGGTTCCAGGCTCTGAGCTGTCAGCACAGAGCCTGACATGGGGCTCGAACTCAGGAGCCATGAGATCACGACCCGAGCTGAAGCCGAACGCTTAACCGACTGAGCCACCCAGGCGCCCCTCAAGGACATCATATTAAACTGAAGTTGTGGGAAGAAATTTCCACCTGGCCTGGGGACAAGAGCGTGGGACAGTCCTGGAAAGCCAGGGCTACCCCAAGGGTGGGCTCCAGACCAGCAGCCTCTGTGCCACTGGGGACTTGCTGGAAAGAAATGCTCAGGCCCCCCCCACCCCCAGGCATCTGGAATCAGAACTTCCTGAAGGCAGTCAGGGATCAGGATTTACATTCTCCCTCCCTCCGGGTTTGAAAACCCTCCTGAGGGGACAATTCCCTAACTGCTTAGTACAAGGACGGTGCTCAGTCAACTGAGGAATCACTGGCTAACTAAGCCCTAAATCAATCACTAGAATATCACCTTCCCCACCAGCATGTTGGTGGCAGCTGCCGATGACAAACAGGACCGTGGTCACTGTGCACATCTGAAGGGGACACACTGCTTGTGGCTGGCTGAAAGGTGACCCACCGTGTTTTCTGCTTCTGCTCCTCCTTAAGGGAGCCCCACCCCCACATCTCTCAGAGGAACACCGAAGAAAGAGCTGGAACTTTCCACAGACAGTACAATCCATTAAAGACCAAAGGACAACTGAATATTATACGGCCTTGTGCAAAAAAGCTTTGAGGTCAAAGGTTACTGAACAACTACCCTAATAAAACCTTAACGTGACCACAATAATGCATGATCTTCTAGAAGTTTCTTCCGTATGCCCACGAGTTAGGCATGACGTAGTCTCCAGATCAGTAAGCGGCTTCACTTCCAATAGGGTTGTGTATCAGTTCCCCAGGGCCGCCATAACAAAGTACGCCAGACGCAGGGGTTTGAGCAACAGAAATGTCTCCTTCTGGAGACCAGAAGTCTGAGGGGGGTTAGCAGGGCTGGTCCCTCTTGAGGGCTGTGAGGGAGAACCTGCTCCAGGCCTCTCTCCCAGCTCCTGGGGGTTGCCGGCGACTTCTGGCGTTCCTGGACTTGTGGATGCATCACCCCGGCCTCTGCCTTCTACTTCACACAACATTCTCTCTGTGCGTGCGTGCGTCTGTCTGTCTGCCCCCAAGTTCCCCTTTTGATAAACACATCAGTCCTACTGGGTTAGGATCGACCCTATTCCAGCCTGACCCCATCTTAACCTGATTACATAAGGTGACCCTGTTTCTAAATGACGTCGCGTTCTGATGCACTGAAGGGTTAGGCTTCAACGTGCCCATTTCGAGAGGACACAATTCAACCCCAAAACGGATGGTTTAGCATTAAGTACCAGGAAGCTGTAGCCAACTTTTCAAACATGACTGTTTATTGAGTTTAGTATAAGTAATACGTAAATATCTTTCCCGGCGAGATAGAACTAAAATATTCAGCTGCACTTAGAGTACCATGGTATTAGCATAATCAGAGAATGGTCTCTTAATTATAAAAAGATACTGTGTCCGCATCCCAATTAGAATTCGTTGCAAACTTTTCAGGTGTAAAGGAAAGAAGCAAGTCACCGTCAACCTTTTGATTTCTATCCTCTCAGATATTTTTCTAAGTGTAGGTTTACAACTAGCGAAGTATAAAATTGTTTGGCAAAAAATAATGGGATTTTCTGTGCACAGCGTTTCAAAATTGGCTGTTTTCGCTAATTACATTGTGGCTGCTGTTCCACAGGATGCATGTAGCTTTGCATCATTATTTTAACGGCCGCGTAGGACTCCCCTGCACGGCCGGGTCAGGGACTCCTCCTTATTGGTTTTTCCTGCATGTCAGGCACGTGGCCACCTCTGCACCTCTGTCCTCGGTCCTTGTGCCGGGAACGCCTCTTCCCCCCTTCATCCGCACAGCTGGCTCCCCTCACCTTCCGCAGGTGTTTCCACAGACGCTGCCTTCTTTGTAGCCTCACTTTATGAAAACCCTCAACTCCCTCTTTCCAGCACCCCCTGTCCTCTGCCAGATTTTTCTCCATCTCACTCACCACCTTCTACGTATTCCACGTGATCACCTTGGGAACCGCCTCCCTCACCAGCATGAAGGCTCTCAGTGGAAAGGGGTTGGGGCCATTCGGTCAGTTTTAGCCCCGGACCAAAAGCAATGCTCAGCATGGAACAGGCACTCAAACTGTTCGGTGATAGGACCACCTTTTTATTACTAGAAAATCGGCTCCCTTCCAATGTTAAGAGCAAAGGTCTTCTTAAACTTGTCAAACTATTTACTCGGGAAACAAACCTAGAAATACGAATACAAAGGATACAAATGTTTTAAAAGTGTGTTGGTGCCTAATTTGTACCTCGCACTGCATGGTCAAGCTTTGCCAAGTTATAAACTGTAATTAGAAATTAAATTGCACATTATAAACTGTTTTCAGCTTCATTAACACACGGAAATCAGCCAACGATCTAACAGTAGCTAAGGGTATGATAATTCATCCTAAAACCTATCTAGTCCCGAGGCTAGACGTGTCATTGTCACACCCTCACCTGGAAGTCACGGAGGGAAAATCTGATGTCACATTTTGATCCAGCAGATGGATGGGTTTGAGAGTTAGTTCTCAGGAGCCAACTTTTTAATAGCATGTTTTCAAAGCATCCTAGAAGTAACTTCCAAAGGGTAAAGTTGAGCCCATTTTACAGGATTTGGGGCTAACCAGTTAGACCATGGGTTAAAAATTCGGAATTGAGGGGCGCCTGGGTGGCGCAGTCGGTTAAGCGTCCGACTTCAGCCAGGTGACGATCTCGCAGTCCGGGAGTTCGAGCCCCGCGTCGGGCTCTGGGCTGATGGCTCAGAGCCTGGAGCCTGTTTCCGATTCTGTGTCTCCCTCTCTCTCTGCCCCTCCCCCGTTCATGCTCTGTCTCTCTCTGCCCCAAAAATAAAAATAAACGTTGAAAAAAAAAAATTCGGAATTGAGAGAAGTCTTTCTAGGGTCTTTTTCAGACTTAATACAATTGATCACATGTCACATAAACAGAGGCATGAGTCAGTCACAATTAAAATCCTGTGATTAGGGGACCCTTGTCTATCCTCTGCTATAGACAAACCAGTGTTTATGGCATTCCGATCTTAGTTAAGGAGTTAGAACTAAAATCTTCAGTTGTCCAAGTATTTGTTTGTTTAGGAAATGAGCTACTTATAGGAAGTTATTAAGAAATTCACCACAGGGTGCCTGGGTGGCTCAGTCGGTTGAGCGACTGACTTCTGCTCAGGTCATGATCTCGCAGTTCGTGAGTTCGAGCCCCGTGTCAGGCTCTGTGCTGATAGCTCTGTGCTTCAGATTCTGTGTCTCCTTCTCTCTCTGCCTCTCCCCTGCTCTCTCTCGCTCTCTCTCTCTCAAAATTAAATAAACATTTAAAAAAAATTTTTAAAGAAACTCACTACACTTAAAATTTCCAATAAATTTCTTAGCAAACTTTTAAAAAGCTATTTTATTTGTTATTATTTTAAAGACTTTTATAGACCTCAATAAATTTCTTAGTATTTATTTATTTGCCTATTACTATCACCTTTTTAAAAAGTCTTTAAGCTTCATGAATTTCTCAGAAATTTCCTGGACCCACTGGAAGATTTCCAACCCTTGCAGTGATGTGGGACCATGTGATAGGCTCTGGCCACTGGTCTGTTAACAGAGGTGAAGGGCATCACTGGTGTTCCCCGTATCATAGCATACAGACATGAACTCTATGTGCTGGTCTTCCCCTGCTAAGGTGGCCCTAGAAGCCATGTGTTGGTAGGACAGTACCCCAAGATGGTGGAACTTCTGTCAGCCAGGATGCCTTAAGGACTATGTGATAGCACATGAAATAAACACTCATTAGGTTAGGTCACTGGGATTTGGAGTTCATTTGTTACCACAGCATGACTGTCTACCAGAGCGCCGTTAATGGGGTCTACCATACCTCCTCAGAGTGCCATTAATGGGGCAACCGACTTTACCATGGAGTTCTTGCATTCCCGGCAGGATGGCCCAACCAGGAACCTGCCTGCCATTGCTTTCACTCCTCAGGGCCAAAAGGTGAAATATTTCCAATTTGACTACAACCTGTAGGCTTAGATACACACACATCAAAAGATAAGAACACAGGGGAAGTTCCCATACCATGAAAAGTTGCTTATGGTGCCTAAGTGGCTTTTGCTTCTTCTCACATATCTTGACCTTCTCTCTCACTATGCATCTTGGGTGCATAATTGGACCCATAACTGGACCCAAAAATGCATACTGCATTTAAGGGAGAAATAATCACTACATGTAGTATCAATGTCAGAGAGGAAAACACATCAGGGCAAGATCAAAAGGCCTCTTTGTTCATCCAAAAGAGATCTCCTGGGCTCACATTGACAAGAAGTGAGTCGTGACTGCAGATTACTTTGATCAGATTTCTCTTCGAATAACACTGAAGTAGGTATTTCTAGAATTGTGGCCCATAGGAGGGCCATCTCCCTGACAGGGTTATGCACGAGCATGGACTAAGTTTTGCCTGAAACATTCCCAATCCCGAGGGAATGGGATTCTTTCATTCATTTGCTCCAAAACTATCTGTTTATTGAATGAACACCATATACCAGGCACTATTCTAGGTACTAGAAATACACTGATGAATAAGACAAAGACCTGCCCCCAGGGCACTTACATTCCAGTGTGGGAAACAGAGCATTTAAAAAAAAAATCTATAAATAAACTTACAATCAGATAAAGGTACTTAGGAAAAAACAAAAATAACTGAAGAGATAAAATAATGGCTCTTTTTAGATGGCATGGTCCGGGCAGGGCTCCCTGGGATGATTCGTGAACAAAGAACAGACAAATGTGAAGGAGTAGGCCATATTGATTTCTTAGGGAGAATGTTCTGGGCGATGGGAACAGTGATCACAAGGACCCTGAGGTGGGAATGGGCACGGAATATTCTAGAACCAGCAAGAGCCAGTGTGGCTGCAGCAGAGTGAGTTAGTGGCTCTGGGAGGTAGGTCAGATCGGGTCTGGCCTTGGGAACCTCTGCAGGAGTTTGAACCTTATTCAAATTGCCAAGGGAAGTATGGAGTAGTATTTTTTTTTTCCAGTAAATGGTATCACCTGATTTGTACTTAGGGGAAAGCACTCTGACTTCTGCTTGGAGAAGAGACTACAGGGGACCAAGAGTGGAAAGAGGGGGGTGATGGAGGGGTTATTTTAGTATCCAAGAGGATCACCTGGATCTTAAGGCGCTAGGGGGCGGCAGTGCCTGGGTTCAGCTGGTTAAGCCTTCATGATCTCCTGGTCCAGGGGTTCAAGCCCCACATTGGGCTCTGCTTGGGATTCCCTCTCTCTCCCTCTCTCTCTGCCCCTCTCCCACTTGTACCTTCTTTCTCTCAAATATAAATAAACTTTTTTTAAAAAGTGCTAGCGGCTGAGGAGATGGTGGGCACTTCGGGCTATATGTAGAGCCCACAAAACTTATTGATGGATTAGAGACCAAGGTAAAGAGGAGGAAACCGGGATGCCAAGGTCTGGCTCCTGAACACCAGGGTAAATGGCTATCCCATTACTGAACTGGGCAGCACTAGGGGAGGAGGAGACTTGAGGGAGGGAAGTGAGTGACAAGTGTCCTCTTACTCCTAAGAGGTTCAACAGACTATCAGGTGGACTGACGCGTGTCTTTACTCCCTGTGTCAAAGTATACGTCACCATATTAAGTCCCTTTCGATAGTCTTGATTTAGACAGATATGGATGTAGCTGATATAAAAGTACCACGTTCTTCTTATAAAAAGCCAAATCAGGGGCACCTGCATGGCTCCTTCGTAAGGTCACATGGCTCTTGACTCGGGGTTGGGAGTTCGAGCCTCACGTTGCATGTAGAGATTACTTAATAAATAAATAAAAACTTAAAAAAAAAAGTCAAATCATCCTGAACATTTTGGTACTCACCCTTGCATCACTCTCTCTAAAAATAAAAACATACAGAGATACAGTTTTCCACGTGTGGATCCTATGTTAGACACACTGTTGTCATTGAGTGGCAGGTTCAGCCCTGTTATTTCTCAAGGGTAGGGTTCCCGACTTTTTTTTTTTAACTTTATTCTTTATATTTTTGTGGATCGTTTATATGTCTTATTTTTATTATTATATATTTTTTTAATTTTGGCTTCTGTTCTTCTTTAGTTTTATTTTTAATGTTTTGTTTATTTTTAAGAGAGAGAGAGAGAGAGAGAGAGAAGTGCTAGCAGGGGAAGGTGCAGAGAAAGAGGGAGACACAGAATCCCAAGCAGGCTCTAAGTTCTGAGCGGTCATCACAGAGCCCGACGCAGGGCTCGAACTCACGAACCACAAGATCATGACCTGAGCCAAAGTCAGACGCTTAACCGACTGAGCCACCCAGGTGCCCCTTGTTTACACGTTTTAAATGAACAAATACTTATTTACAGAACCACACACATACAGAAGTGGTCGAGTTCTCCAGTAAGACTCTTCTCACGTGGGTAAAAAGACAGCAAGCCAGAATAGGGAGCAGAGGCTCTTGTGACACAGGGCAGGGGATGGAGAAGGACCCCCTCCAGTTTCAGAAACTGCACTGTGCTGCTGGGCTCAAATCTGAAAGACCTCGTTCACATTTAGTTGTAGGCTGCCCAGCACAGAATGAAATGCTAGCATGTTTTTATTTTTTTTTTTGAGTTTATTCATTTATTTGGAGAGACAGAGAGTGGGGGGAGGAGGAGAGACAGGGAGAGAGAGAATCCCAAGCAGGCTCCACCATGTTAGTGCAGAGCCCAACACAGAGCTGGATTCTAGAACCTTGGGATCAGGACCTGAGCCGAAATCAAGAGTCGGACGCTCAACCGACTGAGTCACCCAGGCGCCCCAAATGCCAGCATTTTTTTAAGCGATGGGAATACACCGTGGGAGAAGGGCCAGGCTGGTGCAGGAAATAAAACCATGGGAAAGAACAGTGAGGAAACAGGGAACTGTCTCGGAGAAGAAAAGAATGAGGATTAGTCGGGAGGGTGGCGGGGGCATGAGTGGATTGTCCTCACGTATTGGGAAAAGGGATTTACTCATTCTTTGGGTTTTAGTAGTTCTGGAGGGTCTAAGACCAAGGGGTAAACTCTTCAGAGAGGCCGAATGTTCCTCCAGGAAAGGAAGAGGCATCATCAGTTCCCCAAATCACTGATACACGGACAGTTACATGCCCAACTGGTACACAGCCATTTCTGACAGCAGTGAGAGAAGGCGGGAGGGCAAGATTTTTCTAACCGTGCATTTGACTTCGATGGGATTCACTTTATAGTCTGCAAGCTTCTGAAGGAAAGCTGACAATGTAAAGATCTGCAAGAGTAAATGATCTTCCAAGTCCCTTCAAGGTTTAGAATCCAGGGTTTTGCAGTCACGTCTAAGCATAAAATTTCCCTTCTCAGAAAATGCTCGAAGTATCTTAATACTTGCTCAAAAGGACTCATTGATCTCTGTTTGGGCAGCAGCTGAACTGAAGCCCGTGCCAAACATTCATGCCAGAGAACAATGACCGGGCCCACAGACATGAATATTAATGACAAATCGTCATCAACTAGACTTTCCTTCTTGGGGCGGTGGGCAGAGGGTGGGTTTCAGGTGGGCCCTACCTAGAGCAAGGTTAAACACGGACGGCAGCGTCTGAACACACGTAGCTCACAGGACCGTTGGCGGGCTTGAGGCGCCCGCCCTACACATCTGGTGACCAGTGGTGTAGACTCCCCACGGAAGGGATATCAAGGCGTCATTATTCAAAGTGACCCTCCCTCAATTGGGATAATCAGAAACAGTTCACAAATCAAATAAGCCGTAAGATTCTTCATCTTCTCTAGGTAACCTCCCTGCCTGGTGACATCACTCAACATGTGGTGACATGGTTTTTCCACAACCTTTTTTTTTTTTTTTTCAAGATTGGAATCTGGCTGAAGGCTAAAATTACCACTTAAAACAAGGGTTGACCCTTCCTTGACACTGTGAAGGAGGGTCTGTGTCAATAGCTATACCCGTACCCCTCGGGCTCCCCAGACGGAAAAACCTCCGCTTTGCTTTTGTAGGACATGCTCCTCCTTAACTGGTAAAAAGACTTTTTTTTTTTTTTAAGGACCTAACTGAATAGAGAGATACCAGCTTTAATTTTTTTCTAAGTCTGGCTTGGATAGATTAAGGCAATCGCTATTTTATATGTAGAACAGGGGCAAAGAAATCACAAGAGATTAAAAATCGTGTTCTTGTGGTTTTCTTTTAAAAGCTGCAAATTTGAATTCAATTTAAAAAATCATGGCATGGGGACAAAATACGAAAGAACAAAGCTGGGAAAAATGTCCGGACCATTCTTCAGAGTCAAGTGCCGCTGTGAACGTGCATGTTTCCAATTACACATGACGGCTCGGCGAGCTCCAGGAGACATATTCAGACAGAACCCGAACGCAGCGTGTTAAACAGGATCCAGCCCAGAAAAAGCTTCACAAAGTCTCTCTTTCAATTGAAACAACTGTGTAGGCAATTCAGTTCATTTCAAGAAAGGAAAACTTACATAAAAAAGAAAAAGAGTATTACGTGATTTCTCCCTTTCGCCTCTGAATACACAGTTAGGTTGTGTTGGTAGACGAGCCAATGCTTTGTATTTTCTTGGTTGCTTTCGGGACAACAGCACTTAGGAAGAGAGTAATAAAGAAAACGCAATTCTTGTTCAGACAATCTGAAATACCAAAGGAGAAGACCTCCCTTCCATTAGTCACAGGTACAGAGGGACAACCGATGATAATTGAACGCACACAGGGAAGTTTTGACAAGATACACTTGTTACCTACGCATCAAGATAACTGGCTTCGCGCTACAGAAAATTATATCGGGTTGTTTTTTTTTTCACATAATAAAGGCAACACACTTAGAGATGGAGAGTGTATGTTAGGGGGAAAATGTATCTGTGGGCTTCCATTTTAATGGCTAGCCAGTAATTTCTGAAGCTGCCAATAAAGCTTAGTTCATAAAACTAAAAGAGGCCTCCACACCTCGCGTTACCCTTTTACCTGAAACAATCCCACTTTGGAAGCAGGTAGCTGTCTGCGGAGGATTCTAAAGGGGGAGCTTTATGCAAAACACTGGAACCTTGGGAGACCTTCTGTAAGAAGAAGAGCTAAATGCCAAGACTCCTGATCTCAGTCCCTGGCCTCGACGTGCTCACCCTGAGAACAGATCGGCCCCAGGCACCTCGGATATTCGGAAGAGAAGGAAGCTTTCACAGTGGCGTTGCCTTCGCACATTCTCTCAGTACCCTCCATTCCATCCACACCTGGAAATCGACGGTCTCTAAGGCCAGCAGAAGTCACTAGGGTCCTGATGTTCTCAGTGGCGATTCACACAGGAGGCGGACTCAAAAGGAGTGTAAAGAAATCAAACAAAAAAATTACATCAGCTGACCACACGCCTCCCACTGCCGTATCAGTTGTCAACTGACTTTAGAGACTTTCGGTAAAAATTAACGACCTAGGCAGCCACAGAGCCTCCTGAGGGTACCACCTCTGTTCCATCTCTGTGTTCCCCGACCTTGGAAGGCAGCAGAATGCCTGCTGAACTAAAGTGAACTAAAGCACTCTAAGACTTCAGATCTCTAAATCAAAGGATAGACACAAAAACTTGGCATTTTTCAGAAAATAACTGTGAAAACCCCGGGCTGATGCCCACGCAAGGTCGCAGAACACCTTTTCCTGAAAACAGTTCCAAACAAGATAAGCAGAAACCCGCCTCAGTAATTGGAACCCAAGTCAGCACGTGGCCAGGGAACGGCTCACCTGGAACGCACAATCGGGTGTCCTCACTCCGGAATTTGCCAGTGCTTTCCTGCGATCGATAAACCAGCCATGCTCTTACATACATGCAAAGAAGGCAACCCATTGAAAAACGCACTTCTTAGTTTAGCTTTTTTGTGTCAAACTCCAAGAAGCCTCGCACAAACGATCAAAGACTTTTCAGTAGTTCTTCCAAATGCACGTACGGGCAAAGGCTCCTACACTTCAATACTTTTCAATGAATCCTCTAAAATGAAGGTTTTGAAGATGCTTGCCAATGGAACGTCCTGCCTCACAGCTATAAGATTTTTTAAAAGGCATTCAGTTTAAATTAATATATTTGGCCAGACAACCGTATTAAAATTTTTGTTATTTTTTCTGTTATAATGGTAGCCTGTGGTATGACTAGTCTTCTTCAAAAATCTGTAGAGTTATTGCTTCTCTCTTGCCTGGGGTACATCATGTGGTTTTCATTTGAGTGCGTTACACTGCAATACCTCATTAAAACAAACACTTAGGCTAAACGAAAGTCTTCATATCATGCCACGAAGGGCGTAAACTCACTGAGAAAGTTTCGGAGCCTGGTAACTTATTGCAAACCACTCTCACACCAGCTGCTAAACTGATATTTAATTCTGCTGGGTGATGTCACAGTATCCATGGTCTTAAAACTGCCTGCCTTTGGCAAGTATTTATTTTTGCTTATGCAGTAAGCAAGGGAAGTTTCAGCAGTAAACAGAGCCACTTTTTCCTACGCGAGAAACACTTTCCCCAACACACGCGCGCGCACACACACACACACACTTCACTCCTACTTGTATTGCCACAAACAGTCGTAGTACATTGCGTGCAAATAAACTCTTTATAACGCGCCTCTCTCCTGCTGGACAGCTCCTCCACTCAAGGGTTTCCCCCCACAGACAATATCGTCGCAGTCTCTTCTGATCATCATGGTCTGCATACCCTCCTTGAAAGACTTACCTACTAATCTTAACCTCTCTTTGGACCCATAAGTCACTGTCAAAAGGAATCAATTTCTCCTCTTAAAAAAAAAAAACAAACAATTTCTACTATGTTGCTTTTAAGATTTGAGAGAAGAGGTCATTTTGGACGCTTCGCTGAAGTTGCTTTGCCAAAACAACACTTGATTCAGTTCTCAAAAGTCACGCATAAGAAGCCTCTGACGTCCCAATACAGTCTGCTTTGAGGAGTGATTTCTCAAAAGGCAGCGAATGACTGAAGAAAAGCAACGGGCACTTAATAGCTTCATTCATTAATCCTAAAAAGAAAAGCTTTGTACCCCACACCCAAAATGACGGCTACTATAAAAACAAAAACAGAACATAAGTGTTGGCGAGGATGTGGAGAAATTGGAACCCTTGTGCCACTGTTGGGGGTAATGTAAAATGGTACAGCTGCTTTGGAAAACAGTATGGAGGTTATTCAAAAACCTAAAAAAATGATCCAGCGACTCCCCTGCTGGGTATATACCCAAAAGAATTGAAAGCAGGGATGTGAAAAAATATTTGTACACTCATGTTCACAGTAGCATTATTCACAATAGTGGAAAAACAAATGCAACCCAAGTGTCCATCACGGAGGCACGGAAAACCCAAATGCACCGCATACACACGATGGAATATTGGTCAGCCTTAAAAAGGAAGTTCTGACACCTACTACGACATGCATGAACCTTGAGGACATCAGGCGGAATGAGATAAGCCAGGTGATAAAAAGACAAACGACTCATGATTCCACTTCTACGAGGTCCCCAGAGCAGTCAAATTCGTAAAGACAGAAAGTAGCGTGGTGGTTCCCCAGGGCAGGGAGAGGACGGAATAGGATGTTGTTGATTCACGAGTACAGAGTGTCAGTTTTACAAGATGAAAAAGTTCTGGAGGTTGCACAACAACGTGGATGTACTTAACATTAGCGAACTGTACGCTTAATAACGGGTACGATGGGTCACTTTTTTGTTGCACTTTACAATTAAGAATGAAAACCAAATTAAAAATAAAAGATTTCTTAGCACCTGTTACAAACAAAAAAAAAACATGTGGTATCTCACACTGATGACTGCTTCATGATTTTCAAAGCCCCTTTCCCCGTGTCTTCCTTCACACAGCAGGTATTTACAGAGACCCCCAGTGTGTAAACCGATGAGCTGGGCAGCCCAGAACACCCTCACCCACAGGTGAACCTGCGTGAGCTCCATCCTGGGAGGAATATACTGGTAATTTAGAGAAAAATGTGCCTGGCGCCACATTTTCCAATGCAATTGCGATTTCAAATATTCCGCCACGTTGGCCCCATAAATTCACTTGCATGTATAAGTTAGTGGGCTTGACTTTGGTGCAAGCTCCCTTTTCATTAGAGAGGTACAGACAACACGCTACGGCGTCTCAGAGGTAAAGGAACTTCCTGTTATATCCACAGCTTCAACCCATAAGGAAATGAACACAAGTCGCGGTGTTTTTTGTATCAGTACTATCTTCTCTGCTTCACTGCCCTGCCTGAGGACCCCATCCGAGGTTTTTGTATCTGACGACAGGCGTCACGTGAGTGGTGAGCCGTCCCCTCCCCCTGCCCCCCCAGGGAAGGAGCTCACATGAAGATTCTCAGCAGACTATGGCGAAATGCCCTGCTGGTGAATTAGCCCCAAAAACAGACTCTCCAGGTAGATGGCGAGGTTGTTTCCAACCAAACCTAATGTACACGCAGTGGCTCTGGGAGCCACCAGAGCCATATAGCTGCATCACCTTCCAGGGCCCAAACCTGGCGAGGGAACCCGAGCGAGGCTGAGCCATTTGGGGAAGCACCTCACGGGGAAACGATTGTGGTTTCCAGAACAGCCATTCTCTGCCGGGCCCAAAACACACTCCTCTTGCTTATCTACCTTGAGAACACCTCCCCCTCCTTCCACACCCACCTAGCCTCACACTAGGGGAAGCCTCCCTCTGGAATGTCACCTCCTCTTCCACGTGCCCTAGCGCTTTGTGAGTCCTCTATTAAAGCACCTGTCGCAAGACCACATCCACCAACTATGCTCGGAGGTGACAGGCCATGCCACCGACCGTTCGGAACCCAACACCCAGCATGGTGGATGGAGGGGCGTGTGAGATGAGGCAACGGCGGTCTCATTGGTATTCATACTCCAAATGCTACATGAAAAATGTGCAACCGGCCGCAGCCAATCTGTACTAAAAATGCCCCAAACTAGGGCGCCTGGGTGGCTCAGTCAGTTAAGCATCCGGCTCTCGATTTTGGCTGGGGTTGTGACCTCACGGTCCGTGGAACGGAGCCCCACGTCGGGCTCTGCGCTGACAGTGCAAACCCTGCTTGAGATTCTCTCTCTCCCTCTCTCTCTGCCCCTCTCCAACTCCTGTGCCCTCTGTCTTTCTCAAAACAAATAAAGAAGCATGAAGACAAAAAATGCCGAAAACGGATTTGGCTGAAATTATTTCAACCCTGAAATTTCTTTTTACAAGTCAGGTCTTCCCTTAACAACAGCAACGACAAAAGATCAATTTAACTGATGGACTTTTCTAGCCGATCAAATCTCAGAATTTCGTGCTATGGGAGGGAAACAGAATTAAACGTGTCTTCCAGTACTCCTGGGTCTAGCTGGGCTTCCTTCCTTCACGGCACCCAGACCACGGAGATGAGAGAGTATCCAAAGTGACCAAGCGGTCACTGAGAAAGGGGCCCCTCTCCAGTCACTGCCTGCTTCAGCACTCAGCTGTAGTGGGAGAGGCACTGGCCAGCGCAATCCGGATTTCTGGAACCGGGGTCCAATTGTCTGGTCGGAATCTTCTAGGGCTACGCGGCTAAGAGAGTGAACTGGTCTGTCAGCTCCCACAGTTTCAACGGAGTCATGCGAGTTCACAACATACCACAGCAATCCGCTCTCGGCCACGGGGCCAGGCGTGACTTATACTGGCCCGGATACTGGGGGACAGGAGCTGCCCTGGGCTCCTGCCTATACACCAAAGTCAAAGAGCTCCGTGGGACTCTTGTTCAAGCTCTGCTGTGGACTCACACGTGGCCAGCAGGGCAGCCACTTGGCTTCTGTGAGATCCGTCTTCCATTCTGCGAAAGGGGACTGAGCTCCTGTCATAGCTGCAAAAATCCTCTCCCCAGGACCACGGGCTGCCCAGTCTATGCAGGACCACCGGGCCACCGGAGCAGCAGCTAAGACTTCTCAGGCAGGAATAAGTGGGCTTGCTCAAGCTCTCAGAACCCGAGATTCCTCACCTACAAAATGCAAAAGAATAATGCTTCTTCGACCTCCGACACAATAGTGCTGGTCAGAAGCCGACCTATTTGCAGACGCTTCAGTGACGATGGTCCCATTCTCCACCTGTATTTTTTTATATTTTTTAAATTTGTATTTATTGGTGTGTGGGAGATGGACAGCGTGTGAGTCGGGGAGGAGCAGAGAGAGGGAGACACAAAATCGGAAACAGGCTCCAGGTTCTGGGTGATCAGCACAGAGCCGGACACGGGGCTTGAACTCATGAACCACGAGTTCATGACCTGAGCTGAAGGCGGACGCTTCACCTACTGAGCCACCCAGGTGCCCCTCTCTACCTGTATTTTAACTCGCTGAGCATCTCCTGAGCCCACAGGGAACGCAACCAAAATAGTAACTTCTAGATCTGTATTGTCCTGATGGTAGCCACCAGCCCCCTGTAGCTACTGAGCCGCTGAAGGTGGCTGGCCCAAATTGAGATGCGCTGTGTAAAACGCACGTTGGACTTTGAAGATTTAGAACCCAAAACAAGTAAAATATCTCATCATAATTTTTATACTGGTTACATGTCGAAAGGATTCTACGTCGGATATCCTGGACTGTCCGGGAAGATACCGAGGCAGTATTTAAAATATATACGTGATTTGGCAAACGTGATTAAAATGAATGTCACCTTTTTTTTTTTTTAACTCATACCCTTCTTAATGTGGCTGCTAGAAAACATAAAAGCAAATGCATGCTTCCATTCCGATGCACAGAACCTCGGAGTTATTTTTGAACGTGGGAGGACGGAAAGAAACCAGTGACTAAACCCCCAGAAGTGAAAAGTTCCAGACATCTGAAATCACGACTGTGTTTGCTGATGGGGCCGTGTAGAGCAGATTCCTGAAGCCCCTGCCTCGGCCCCCTCCCCCGCCGGCTCCTGCCTGCACTTGGGCAGGGCAGTCCTGGGCCATGAACGCCCCCAGGCCCCAGAGGCGGCCCGTGCTCTGACCCTGGGGCCCGTCCACGTCCTGGGGGAAACACTCCCCGGGTCTTTCTTCCCCTCCGGGTCTGATGTGCGAAAAGGGCACCTCCACCGTGACTTTTTTAGCATCATTCATTTGGTTTCTTTCACAAAATATGGACGAAATCATTTTAAAGTGAACAACGAGCAGCATTTGGCATCTTCACGATGTTTTGTAATCACCACCTCTATCGGGCTCCAAACCCTCAGCCTGAAAGGAAACCTCGTGCCCGCTAAGCAGCCACTGTTTTGTGCGCAATGGTTTGCCTTACCTTTAAGTTAAAATTTAAATGAGATGAATGAACTACAAGCCCACGGTGAATGAACTATTTAACGCCTCTCAAAATCCCGACGTGGGCGGATTCACCTACAACGTGACCAAAGCCACTGACGGGGCGGACACGGCAGTGGAATGACCCTCCCCTTCCCCCCCCGCGATGAGGCGCAGCCAGGAGTCAGGCCCCACGATCATCAGTTGGATCGAAACACCCCCTCATACAGCAACACACATTCAGGCAGGAGACCCTGTCTTCCAGATCTTGCCAAGAGCCCTTGTTATCTCAATGTGATCCCTCCTGGGTCTTCTGAGTGTAAAACTCTTCATCCCGCCTCCAAACATACCGGCCTCGTGTCAACTGCCTGACCGACTTCTCAGCTCTGAGTGAGGGGACATTGTGGTGATGACCCTGGAGGCTGGCTCACCGGTGAGATCAGCAAGGTGCCCGAAGAGGGCGGGCGCCAGGGGGAGGCCACATCAGGACCCAGGTCACCATGTGGCGGAGTTCTGGAAGACAGTGCTGTGCTGGCCAGCACCCCCGGCGAAGGGACTGGGGATGAAGACTCAGTACACTTGACCCCTCACTTGACTGGACGTGGTTACCTTTCTACAGAGCTCACGGGGCCTTTCTGGAGCAGAGCACAATGCGGGGGGAAAGCGTGCCACTGTGTGTGTCTGTCTTGACTTTGTGCACGAGGTTTCAGAGTGCTGTTGAACCCATCTGGATGAAAGATGTCATCCAATTATGAATTCCTATTACTCTTTTTATTGCCTTGTAAGAGTTCTGATGCTGGCTTTCACATGCCCACATGTTTCTGTTTAAGCCGCTTCATTCAAATCGAATTTGAAGAAAAGTCCAGATTACCCAACCACAATGACCTGACTCAAAATCCCTTCAATCATTTTGGTAATCCAAATAAATCGTGAGCACGAAGGTGGGTTGCCTGCATAGCTCTGTCTAAAAAACGCATGTCTCTTTTTTCACCTCCCCTTCTTATAACACACTTAATTATACTGTATTTATAATAACGGGACAGCCTTACTTCATGTCACATATTGCCACTTGCTGTTGGATCAAATAAGCCCTACGAGGTTGACACTAATCACTAATATTATCTGAAAAAGCAACATAACGTGAATTGTAAGGCAATGAGTCAGGCTTCAGGAGAATCTTGAGCAGCTTAAAATTTATTTTGTGAACCGCTGAGATTAAAACGCCATCAGATTTATTCCAAAAAAAAAAATAAATAAAGTTTTA
The DNA here is from genome assembly GCF_022079265.1 of Lynx rufus. Taxonomy (NCBI): domain Eukaryota; kingdom Metazoa; phylum Chordata; class Mammalia; order Carnivora; family Felidae; genus Lynx; species Lynx rufus. Next base: position 152,178,250 of record NW_025814867.1, read on the forward strand.
GTTCAAACTGATTTAAAATACAGATCGAATTAAATATATAACTTGTAGTGTGTTTCACATCAGAACTTGTGCGATTCAATTAGAATGCTTGTCACTCTTCTTAAAAATAGATAATCTGAAAATATCAACAGCTTTGAAGTAAAAATACCACACACTGTCAGTTCTATCACTTAATCTGTAAAGCTATCAAGATGGCCTGAGATTCTCCAACACAAATTGCTCAAATTACTGACTTTTCTTTGTGTGTATTTTCTAATGGTTTGTTTGTGAATTCACTGATAGATCTGCTACGATTCTCCAAAGGCTAAAGATGTTTATGGGACAAGTGACATCATTGCCCTGACAGGCTTAACTATGTTTATACCAACTGGGCTTAGTGGGTCTTCAAAACATGGTTCTAAAATCTCCGTTATTATGTAGCTTAATGTGTTCCTGATGTTTCTGGAGTAATGGACTTCTAAAAATAGAGGAATCGTTTGTTAAGAGAAAATGAACTACTTGTCCGATCTATCTTATGCATGACTAATTCACGTTCTTCCGAGAGACTACGACACGTAACCTGCGAGTACCAACGGCGTGATAGAACAGAAAGAAAAACCAAAGCCAAAACACTAAAAACACTAAGTAGGTGTTGCCATGCAAGAAACTGCTACCTGAAAAATAAAAAAGATGTTTTGTTAAAAAAAAAAAAATACCCACGGAAATAGAAGAAATGTCTTGTTACCGTTAGCAAATTTACTGTTACCAGTTTGAAACCAGTTAGAAGGTTTTCAAGTGTGTTTTTGCTACCTGGGAGTCTTCGGGCAAAAACCCACAAGGTGAGCACACCTGATGTGGCCACAGAGTTTAGTGATGAGAAGTTCTGTCCTTTGAAATTCAGCTCCCCTGGTGGGTAGCCATTTGGAGAGAACTGATCTCTCTATGGGGCTGAAAGCCCCCTTTCCATAGCTTCCCCCACTGACACAGGTTCTGTCCTACATCTATGCAGAATGTGTATAATTTGTCTTAGATGCCATAATATCTAAAATGTTCATCATGCTCCCCAAAACCTTCTCATCTCCGTGCCAACCATCCCTCAAAATGCCCTCCAGACGACAAAATCTCACATCGTTATCGTTCTGGTCACATTCCTGAAATCCTATTCTATTTACCGATATCCCTGTGGATGCATCAACTCTGTCTGCACAGGTTGAAAAATAAAGAGCCTATACCAAATTATTAGGGGGGGAGTGTCTCCAGATAGAACTATGGACTGTGTCTATTTCTATCTTCTTCTGCTCTTCTGTGTTTTCCCAATATTCCGCAGTGGGCATATGTGACTTTGATAGCCAGGCCATTCGATATTCATTCACTCGCCCCCCATTACTAAGCACCCACGACGGGCCAGGGACGGTTGTGTGAAATGAGCATGCAGCCACAAACAAGAGAAATGAAAAGCCCTGTCCTTGTGAACTTACCTTCTCATTGGAGGACACACGCAGTGAATGAAAAGAAGAAGGAGGAGAGGAAGGAGGAGAAGCAGTAGTGGTCGTGTGAACGGCATGGGAGGAGGTGACGTAAAACTGAAGAGGGGAAAGAATGAAGTCGGTGGGGGGGGGTGCACTGCTAAATAGGACAGTCAGGGAAGGCCTCACTAGGAAATGATAAAGACCTAAAGGAAGTGAGGAAATAAATCACAGAGATATTGGGCAGAACATCCTGGAAGGAGGGAACAGCGACCGCAAAGGCCCTGGGGTAGAGAGTGCTTGAGAAGCACCAAGCAAGTCTGTGTGGATGAGGTGGAGAGAAGAAAGGGTAAGACAGCAGGAGAGGAGGTCACAGAAGTGACGGGGTCGGATGGTGTAGGGCCCCTGGAGTGACCTGAGTCTACACTGCCGGTGAGGCGGAAAGCCCCTGGAGCGTTTGCAGCAGTGGAGTGGCACGGTCTCACTTGACGCTTAACAGGTCGCTTTGGGTGCGTGTGGAGAGCAGAGCCACGAAAGGTCAGAGCAGAAGAAGGAGCCGGGGCCAGGAAAGCGGAGCTCGGATCCACATGCAGGGCACTGGGGGCCCAGCCCAGAAGGCCAGCAGCAGACAAGCGCCCACGTTCTGGTTCAGCCACCAGGATTTGTGGAGAGAACCCAGTTAAAAGACACGTCTGGAGCCAAACACGACGCTCCCAAGGCGGTCTTACGACACAGAAGAGATAGGGTTTTACGTTTCCTTTCTCAGCGTATCTTTTTCCAGCCAACGCAGAAACCCTCCCGTCGGGCCAGCCAACATGCTGAGAACGATTAAGGAAGGTACACCGCCCATGCGGGACTGGACCCGCCCAGGGTGAAAGGCTCTCCAAGTGCCACTGCTTGCGTCTAACCACAGCCTTCCCTCCTCCGTCTTCCCTCGCTCTGCCTCAAATCCCCTGCACCCTCGCCAAGGCTCCTTGATGGTCTCCGTTCTCCCAGATCCTTGATCAACTGATGGCTTCACGGACGCCCCGTGGGCAGCCCGTTACTCACCTCCCAGAACCCTGACACCTGTCATCTCCTTCCTAACCCCACGGCTGGCCACCCCCTCGGCCTCCTTTCCCCACCCGGCCCCCCAGACAAAGCAGTGCTGCCCAGGTCACACAACTGTACCAGTCGGGTCTACCATAAATCCCGGAAAGGCCTAAACTCTTTGGAACCTACTTCTTCCTACGCCTTAACTTTTTTTTCATTCATTTCTTTTTTTTTTTTTTTAACGTTTTTTATTTTTGAGACAGAGAGAGACAGAGCATGAATGGGGGAGGGTCAGAGAGAGAGGGAGACACAGAATCCGAAACAGGCTCCAGGCTCTGAGCTGTCAGCACGGAGCCCGACGCGGGGCTCGAACCCACGGACCGCGAGATTGTGCCCTGAGTCGAAGTCGGATGCTTAACCGACTGAGCCACCCAGGCGCCCCAATTGCATTCATTTCTAATTCACTTCCTGTGTAATACCCAGCACGGCTGTTGGAGCCCTTGCATTTTCCTGCTCCCTACCCCAAACTCACTTCACTCACAGAGGATGACCTTGTTCTCTGTCTCATCAAGAACACCGAAGCCACAAAACGTAAATTCTTTCACCGCGAGCCTCTCACTCTTGAGATTTTTCTGTAGCTCCGCACGTAGTCTTCCAGTTTTCTCTTGACTCAGGGGAGAAACTCCCCTGCACCTTTCCAAATTTAACCCTCCATCTGCGCCCTGGATGCCGACGCTGTCACGCTGTTCCATCCACTGTCTTTCCCTTCTGCATCTTCCATATTTCCTTCTGCGATGGGTGTTTTCCCCGTGTAAGAGAAATGTCTTCTATCCTAAAACAAATCATCCGAACCGTCGCCTGACCCCACTTAAGTGAACATTCAATATCCCACCTTCTCTCGTCTCAGCCAAAGCTTGTTGAGCCACGAAGGCACTCTAACGCTCTGACACAATGGCAAACATATTCAGCCCTGGCCTTTGCCACCATATTTCTTGAAAGATCGGTCAACGCTCTGCCATCTTTAAAAAATTTGTTAATGTTTATCTATTTTTGAGAGAGAGAGAGAGAGAGAGAGAGACCTAGCATGAGTGGGGGAGGGGCACAGAGAGAGAGGGGGACACAGGATCCGAAGCAGGCTCCAGGCTCTGAGGTGTCAGCACAGAGCGCTACGCGGGGCTCGAACCCACGAACTGTGCGATCACGGCCTGAGCTGAAGTCGGACGCTTAACCGACCGAGCCACCCAGGCGCCCCAACACTCCACCATTTTGCCTGCGTTTTCTTTACTTCCAAAATGGCTTCTAGAGAACTCTCCTGAAAGATCCTGCACGATGGAACCACACTCACTCCCAAGAATGAGACTCTGCCCTCGTTCAGTGGTGTTCGAAATCCTCCAGCCCCTCACTGTCTTCCTGGTTCCAGTCCACGTCCTGAGCTGGACGTCGCCACTCAACTCCCAAGACACAGGTCAGAAACCAAGTTCCTCAGACTTCTCCAGGCTTCTGTCTTCTAACTCTATCTCCTTCTCGGGAACCTTCTTATCCCAAGAAACGGCACCCCATCTTCCAGGCCTCCAGGCCTAGCCTTCAGTAATCCTTAGCTTCTCCCTTATCCTGATGCCTTGGACCCCATGAGTTTCAAAAGCAGATCTTCTGCATACGGTACCTCAGTACCATCGCCCTCCTCCATCTTCCATGTCCCACATCATGTCCCTTTGTCTGTAAGGCCTCTATCTTACTCAAGATGCCTGGCACCCTCCCCTTTAATATCCCATAGACTTAAAAAAATTCCTTCTTACCACACCCACTCATAGTAGAACTCCTTGTGCTGCGTCTGCCTTCTCCAACTCACACTGAAGTGCTTCAATTATAGGAATCGTGTTCTGTTTCCTTTCTGCCCACCGCAGAGCCATCCGCTCTGCAACGAGGGCTGAACTGTGCTTCCTTCGGTCTGCTTTTGCACACCAGGTGTGTACTCGTGTGACAGTGCAACAGGCAGCGTTTCCTACACAGCGTCTGTCGGCCACACTGACAATGCTGTGACCTGAGCTCAGTTTTCAGTGGCCACACCCATAAGAGAAGTGTTTAATGGCTCTACTTTGGGGCCAAGACGTTTTTCCTCCTAACCACTGTGTCTACATCAAAAGAAACCAGTAACAGAGAGTTGGGAGAAGCTCCAAAGAGCAAACCGGTCCAGCTCCCAGGCCTCATCCCCACAGAGAATGCTTGCACAGTGCACACGAACGGCGCCTGCTCCTGGGCTCAGCTTCCCAGGAACAGCTGCACATCTTCTGAGGACACTCAAAGTGCATCATAGCGAATACCCGGGCGGAGCCTCCCACCGAATCTGGCTGTCCGTCTCCTGCTGAGCTCCTTCCCTTCCTGAGCATTTCTTGAGAATAAGAATGATGTCAAATTAACCCAATTATTTCTAGTACCTGGGAAAAATGAATCCATGATGACTTCTTCTCTTGTTTGGGGATGGCTATATGAACTGGTTCTCAACCCAAGGACAACCATGGGGATTCATATACCCTGAAGGTGATTTTGCTCATCTGTAGGCAGTGAGCCTGTTTGTAGAATTTCTTGTTATAATTTCTTGAGCCAGAGCGTCAGCTTGGGTGTTGGAAGAAGGAAGAGTGTAAGGAGTGACTCACATTTCGCTGGCCTCACCTGTCCTGGATCGCTGCTGAGTCAGTTCACAAGGTTAGATGAAGAGATGTGGGTTTTCTGCCATCTTCTCGACCTCAAGTGTCCTGATTTGGGGTTAACAGCCAGACTCCCATGTATGTGGCCATGGACTTGTTCTTGTCAAGATATTTGGAACTGGGTTAGTGATGGAAGAGAGCGTGTTCTGCAATTGCACAGCAAGGTCTCCGTGGCTGACAATGTGTGCGGGCTATAGATGATATTTATAAGCCCCTCTACCAATTCACTACAATAAGGAGAGCATCAAATGTATCCCCACAAGACAAGAGGGAATGTTGGCTCCAAGTAAAAATGGTGCCACTGAGCCACCAGGAAAGTTCTCCTAACAGGAAACAGAAGAACAGCGAAGATGAGCAGTGAGTTCTTAACCATAAAAGAGGGCAACTGGGGGGCGCCTGGGTGGCTCAGTCGGTTAAGCGTCCGACTTCGGCTCAGGTCGTGATCTTGAGGTTTGTGGGTTCAAGTCCCACGTCGGGCTCCGTGCTGACGGCTCGGAGCCTGGAGCCTGCTTCGGATTCCGTGTCTCCCTCTCTCTCTCTGCCCCTCTCCCACTCATGCTGTCTCTCTCAACAATAAATAAACATTAAAAAAAATTTTTTTTAAAAAGAGGGCAACTGGATTCTGGAAATATGTGCCATTAGCACCAAAATCCCACCTCAGATTTTGCTGGCTCATGGATGTTTTTGTTTTGTTTTGTTCAATAGTCTACTTTGTGGAAACTGATTTGCTTTCCACACGCAAAAAAAGTGCTGTTATAACCACATATCTCTACCAAAGAAAGATAAATGATGCCCTTAGTCCATTCCGCTATACCCTTGACCATTGAAATACTTCCCTACATCTAACAAGCCAAGAATATTCCAACACCAGAAACATTGTTACTATAACCAGAATTTGCAAGACTGCACCATTGTGAATTTGTGGCAATTTTCATATGTAAGGTATAATCACACATAACAAAAAACACAAAATGCACAAAACGTTACATCATCTTTCACTTCCCGTCTAATTAAACCCATGAGTGCTATGCAGAAAAATATTTAAGATATCTAAAGTTATGGAATCATAGTTGTTCTACGTCAAAAGTACTTTCGTGGGGTGCCTGGGTGGCTCCGTCAGCTAAGCATCTGACTTCGGCTCAGGTCACGATCTCACGATTCATGAGTTCGAGCCCCGCATCAGGCTCTGTGCTGACAGCTCAAGCTCGGAGCCTGCTTCGGATTCTGTGTCTCATTCTCTCCCTGTCCCTCCCCCACTCGCGCTCTCTTTCTCTGTCTCTCAAAAATAAATAAATATTAAAAAAAAATTTTTTAAGTACTTTCATGTTATGCATAATGATATCTTGCCCCCCCCCCAAATTTACCATGTCATTCTCTCAGTCTTTCTTCTAGAAAAGGGGGAATAGCTGCAGAGGTGAGAATTATAGCTCCTTTCAGCTCAGTGAAAGCAAAAACCTACAAAATTTCCTCCTCATGTTTCCCTCCCTGGGCAATCTCTGATTATTTGAGGGTGAGGACTGCATCCCACCACAAGGAACTGGCTTTCTACCTTAAGCTACTGAGAGACCAGCAAAAGCTTTTCAAAAAAAAAAAAAATTGTGACGTACATATTCCATCCTTAGCTTAATTTTTAAATTTTGCTCCCCAAATAAGGCCCCTCAAACCAATGCAGGCAACCATTCTAAGATTCTTAAAGTTTGATTTCCTTGAACAGAGGCCATTTTCATACGATCTTTTTTTAAAGAGAAACTACACAATAATTTTCAGAAACTCCAAAATGACTTTGGAGCAGTTTTTTTCTTATTATTCTTATTATTTAGAGCAGTGGTGTGTGAACTTTTGGAAGCATATTAGAATCCACTGGAAGCATTTTTTAAAACTTTGTTTAATGTTTATTTATTTTGGAGAGAAAGAGAGACAGAGCGTGAGCAGGGGAGGGGCAGAGAGAGAGGGAGACACAGAATCTGAAGCAGGCTCCAGGCTCTGAGCTGTCAGCACAGAGCCCGACGCGGGGCTCGAACCCACGAACCGTGAGATCATGACCTGAGCCGAAGTTGGACGCCCAACCGACTGAGCCACCCAGGCGCCCCCAACCCAGAAGCATTTAAAAAAATAACCATGCCCAAGCCCACCCCTGACCAACTGACTTAGAATCTCTAGAAGTGGGAGCCAGATGTAGGTATATTTCTAACGCTCCCTAGATGACTCCTGTGACCCCAAGGTCACATACCAGTGTGTTAAAAGCATCATCTGAAAGCTCCCGAGAGTATTAGAGAAGTTTTGAATTAAGGTCCTCCTCTACTACATATCCTGACACTAACCAGCCGTGCACGGGAGATGGAACCCTATCTAAGCAGCTAGTTTAACTACTTTCCTAAACTCTACAGCTAAAAATGTTACCCCGGGAGCGCCTGGGTGGCTCAGTCGGTTGAGTGTCCGACTTCAGCTCAGGTCATGATCTCTCAGTCCGTGAGTTCGGGCCCCGCGTCGGGCTCTGTGCTGACAGGTCAGAGCCTGGAGCCTGCTTCAGATTCTGTCTCTCTCTCTCTCTGTTCCTCCCTCACTCGTGCTCTGTCTCTCTCCCTCTCCGTCAAGAATAAAGAAACATTTAAAAAAAAATGTTTTTTAAATGTTACCCCTTCTCCATCCTAGCTGAGACGTTCAGTATGCTTTTCTGCGATTAGCTGTTAACAATGTAACACATACACAGTAATGCACAGTGTAGTGGCTCCTCGACACTGTGTGTTTTGTATTTATGACTTCTTTTTTTTGTTGTTTATTTATTTAAATTCAAGTTAGTTAACATACAGTGTACTATTGGCCTCAGGAGCAGAACCCAGTGTCTCATCACTTACATCCCAACAGGTGCCCTCCTTCATGCCCGTCACCCATGATCTCATCCTCCCCCCGCACCTCCCCTCCAGCAATCCTCAGGCTGTTCTCTGCATTTAAGAGTTTTTTATGGTTTGCCTCCCTCTCTGCTTTTACCTGATTTTTCCCTCCCTTCCCCTATGTTCGTTCATCTGTTGTGTTTCTTAAATCCCACGAGTAAAATCGTAAGATTTTTGCTTTCTCTGCCTGAGTTATTTCACTTAGCTTAATTAACATACTCTAGTTCCATCCATGCTGTTGCAAATGGCAAGATTTCATTCTTTTCGATTGCAGAGTAAATCCCATTGTGTGTGTGTGTGTGTGTGTGTGTATGTGTGTATATATATATATATATATATATATATATATACATACACACATACCATATCGTCTTTATCCCTTCATCAGTCAATGGACAGTGGGGCTCTTTCCATACTTTGGCTATTGTCGATAGTGCTGCTATAAACATGGGGTGCATGTGCCCCTTTAATCAGCATTCCTGTATCCTTTGCATAAATACCTAGTAGTGCAATTGCTGGGTTGTGGAATAGTTCTATTTTTAATTTTTTGAGGAACCTCCATACTGTTCCCCAGAGCGGCTGCACCAATTTGCAGTCCCACGACTGCAAACCCTAGGGTTAGGGTTAGGGTCAGGGTTAGGGTCAGAAAATCTAATCCTAGGGGCACCTGGGTGGCTCAGTCGGTTAAGCGTTCTACTTCAGCTCAGGTCACGATCTCGCAGTCTGTGAGTTCGAGCCCCGCGTCGGGCTCTGGGCTGACAGCTCGGAGCCTGGAGCCTGCTTCAGATTCTGTGTCTCCCTCTCTCTCTGACCCTCCCCCATTCATGCTCTGTCTCTCTCTGTCTCAAAAATAAATAAACATTAAAAATTTTTTTAAACACCCAAATAGATGAGAGATGTAAAAATTAAAAATTAAACCATAAGAAAGAAGAAAATACAAATGAATATTTATATAACTCAGGACGGGTACAGCCTCTGTCAGGATGAGCTACTAGCAGAATCCATGGAGGAAAATACCAATAGATTAAACTACATTTGAACATATTAAGACAGGGGCGTCTGGGTGGCTCAGTCAGTTAAGAGACCAACTCGACTGCAGCTCAGGTCACGATCTCACGGCTTCACGGGTTCGAGCCCCGTGTCAGGCTCTGTGTGCTGGCCACATGGAGCCTCCTTAGGATTCTCTGTCTCCCTCTCTCTCTGCCCCTCCCCTGCTCACGCTCTCTCGCTCTCTCAAAATAAATTAACAAAGAAAAAAAATATTAAGACAAATACGCTAAACAAAATGGAAAAGCAAATAGTTTTGTTCTTTCTCGGTGACCAAAGAAGTATATACTCTTTGTAAAAAAAAAAATTAGAAAATGTTCAACAGTCTGAGGAAAATACACGAAACACACCTAACAGAGCTCTAACACCGCTACTATATATAAAACACCCCCCCCCATTTTCCCTTATTCCCTTAACAAATGTTTATTGCCTGTTTATCGTGAGGTAAGTTCTGTGCCCCACACTAGCAAGATATTTGAGGGGCTGGAGAAAAACCTTCGAGTTCGCATGGAAAAAACGGGCAAAAAAACCATGAAAGAGGTAGAAATGACCAAAACAATTTCTAGAATTTTAAAATTTAATCACCTGACTTCGCTCCTGTGAGGACTTTAAGATACAAAACAGATGAATGTAAGGGAAGCAAAAATAATATAAAAACAGGGAGGAGGACAAATTACAAGAGACTCTTAAATATGGAGAACAAACAGGGTTGCCGGAGGGGTTGCGGGAGGGGGGATGGGCTAAATGGGGGAGGGGCGCTAAGGAATCTCCTCCTGAAATCATTGTTGCCCTAGATGCTGACTGACTTAGAGGTAAATTAAGGAACACATAAAATAAAATAAGAAAAAAAAGAAAATTCACATTTAAAAACATGCAGAGGAAGATGACACATCAATTTTTTTTTTTTTTCCATTTACACTGTCACAGTAGAAAAAGACATAATAATCAGTACTGGCCAGCAGTGGGGAAAAAAGAACTCTTGTACACTGGTGCCTGTTTAAACTGGTGTAAGTCTTCCAGGAAACTTGGACATCCACATGGGTACTAGAATTTGGCCATTCTTTGACTTAGGATTTCCACATCCACGAATACATCTCAAAGAAGTTATCATGAGTGTTAAGCAAAGACACGGGATATTCAGGACAGTCCCGTATGTAAGAGCCAAGATTGTGAAGCCATCTAAAAATGTGTCAATAGATATTTAGTTCAGAATTCATTGAATGTGCATAGGAGGTGATACCATGGGGTATTAAACGGCTTTTAGGACATGGAAAAACGTCCAAAGCAATATTTCTGGATGATAAAAGAGCAGTTTCAAAACATGTTTACCATGATCTCTTTTTGGTAAGAATAATTATTCATGGAAAAACAGACAGGCAGGATGTCCCTAAAAACATCAATTGTGGGTATCTAAGTTGGTGGGGTCTTATGCAATTCTTTATTTTACGTTTTTAAGCAAACAGAGCTCTGGCATGATAGAAAATGAACAAAAAGACTACTATTTTGCAGTCATAGAAGGAGACAGAGAAGAAAAGAGAGTCATATCTGTGAAATGAAGGACCCCCCGGCTCCTCTATGATCCAACCAGGCTCCCACAGCACTTTGTGGGCACAGCAGAGACTGGCTAAGCATTTGCCGGTGTCCCTTTTCCTCCCAGGTGCCTGGGCCGACTACATTTCCCAGCCTTCTTTGCAGTCAAGTGTAGTCATGTGATTGAATTCTGGCCAATGGGAATTAGGGGGAAACCCGGCCTATGAAACATTCCCACGGTGGAATCCCCCATTCTTTTTCCCACACAGGGGCTGAATGGAAAGGCTTCTAAGGACAGCAGAGCAGGACAGAGGCTAGGCAGAGGCTAGGAGGAAAGGAGGCTAGATCCCTGAGTCACTGCTTGCAAGAGCGCTACCCAGGAAAGCCACCACAGCAATGGACTGAGTGAGAAACACACTTTTATTTGTTGGACTTCCGAAATTTCAGGTTTTGTTAGATCTGTTAGCCTTCCCTATCAACTACCTCCTTCCCAGGAGGTACTTCTTCACTCCTGCCCAGAACCCTAACCAAACCTAATCCAGTAATCTAAAGTCAGGCAGTAGAGAACAGATGTCTTCGGGGGGGTGGGGGAATCATCACTTAAGGCGCACTGGGTCTTTCTACATCGGCCCACATTTTGGGGGACTCTTCACTTGAACGCTCACAGAGCGCATGTCTTCAACTACTCAAAGCTACAGGTGCTCCGGAAGAGAAAAGTTGTAAATGTTTCTGTGTTCTGGCACCACTGACATCATGCATGACATTCCTTGGGGTGCCAAGAAAAGTGTTAAAAGTCACCCCCAATAACTATGGGCAAATGAGAAATTTGGAACTTTCTCTATTTTTAGTTGCTAACATATGCATTTCTGAAAACTTTATTTAAAGCCAAAGGAAATATTTCCATATTGAATTTCAATACTGCCATATGCTGTTTCAGAATAAAATTTTAAAACCTGTTACATAAAGATCTGTGAAGTTATATAATCTCCACTGGGTTGCACAGACAGTGCTGATAAAGGTTGCAAGTTATCGGTGGGTCGGCGAGACTCTGGGTCGTGCGCTGTTAGGGTCCATCTCCCAGGCTTCCAGGGCCTCACTGGGGGGTTTTAAAGATCTGTGAGGATCAATGACCAAGGATATAGTAGCTCGAGAAAAAGCTAATATTTTTTTAAAAATGATAATAATGGTTAAATGCTGAGCAACTTAGAAGCGATCATTTAGATGTAAAGTTCCTAAAGGTGTAGAGTAAATCATAACCACACGGGAAAAGAGAATGTGTGGTGGACAATTCCCTTGGATTCTTCAGAAGAGTCTCAGAATATTCTAGGTATATATTTTGAAATAACTGTCCCATAAAGATGTGTACCCCAGCACCACCTGCATATTTAGCCTTTCTTCTTTGCTCCTAAAGATACAGAGTTAACGGAGATTAGGGAGATGTACAAATTTTTGAAAAAACTATGTATGATTTATAACTATTTTATTTGATATATGCCATCGACAACTGAGGTTTTATATTTCATTTTACCATTTTTTTCTTTTAATCGTAGCAGGGTATTAAGTTCCTGGTCCGATTTAGAGTTTTGATATCAGCCATTCAGCAGAGACCATCATTCTAAAGAGAAGTACCAGACTATGGAAGTAGAATGTACTTAGAGTTGCCCCAAAGTTGGTCTGCTGATCTCAGCCCACCATGAATCTCAAGGGTAAAGGAGGAGGCAAGGCCATAGCAGAAATGGACACGTAAGGTGGGGAAGAGGGCACAGTCCACACCCTTCTTCCACACACGGTTTCCCAGCCTGAAACAGGTCATAATCGAAGGAGGCAAGAAAGCTTAGATTGAGTTAGAGATTTGCTTTAAGAATTAACTGAACTTCTTAGGGGCGCCTGGGTGGCCTAGTCGGTTAAGCATCCAACTCTTGATTTCAGCTCAGATCATGATCTCACGGTTCATGAGTTCAAGCCCCACATCACTTAGAGCACAGAGCCTGCTTGGGATTCTCTGTCTCCCTCTCTCTCTGCCCCCTCCCTCCCTCACTCCCTCTCAAAAATAAATAAATAAACATTAAAAAAAAAAAAAGAATTAACTGGACTTCTCGATACCTGAAAATAAAATTGCGCATTAACCATTATAAGTAACGTAACACTATGGGTGACCTGAGATGCCATTTGAGAGTAGAAGACAGTATTGCCTCTAAGCAGGTGGGAAGGAGCAGTACTGAGAAAATAAATAGTTGTATGTGCTCCTACTGACTTAGTTCATTCAATAAAATGGTGATTTATACATATGTCTGTCCCACTCTAATAGATAAGCATGACAATTTGTAAAAGTCACATTGGCAACAGTTTTAAATTTCATCCTTCAAGAGGGAATAAATCATAATCCCTTCTCCCTAGGTTCTAGTTTTTGGACATTCTGTTTTTCCAAAGGCATTCAAAAACTTCTAGTCCAAAGGCAAAGAGGACCGTAAGTGTGCCTCAGACAAGAAGTAAGAGCCCTCACTCTCCAAATCCTCAAATAGGAAATAGTGAAAGTGTAGAAATACAAGACAGGACAGCGTTTCACGTCACCACAACATTCCTAAGAGTCTGGGACAGATCTTCCTCAGGAATTATTTTATTTTCCAGGATCTGTCAGTAAAGAGAGTGGCTTTAAGCGAGCCAAATGCAAGAAGAGAAGAAACCTCACAGGTATGCTTTCCACACACAGGGAGAACAAAAATTCCAGAGCTAGATGAAGGGAAAAGCTAATGATTCCAATTAATACGGCACAAGCACTGAGGTGCATTAAAAGAAATGAGGCGCACTTGGGTGGCTCAGTTGGTCAAGCATCTGACTCTTGGTTTTGGCTCAGGTCATGATCTCATGGTTCATGAGTTCGAGCCCCACATCAAGCTCTCTGCTGTCAGCACAGAGCCCACTTCGGATCCTCGGTCCCCCTCTGTCTCTCTCTCTCTCTCTCTCTCTCTCTCTCTCTCTGCCCCTCCCCCGCTTGCTCTCTCTCTGTCTCTCTCAAAATAAATAAACTTTTTAAAAAATAGAAAAGAAGAAAAGAAGTGAAGTCATGAGGATAATATTTGTAAAGTTTCACCGTCAACACAGAGAAAAGCGAGACATGTACAGTATCTTTCATCAAGATGGAGGGAAACACGTTTAAAAATGTTAAAATTATTGTTCCTACGTAATAGGAACATAAAAAAAATATACCAGAGACCCAGAAAAGAGAAGCGAGATCAAGATCCACAGAGTAAGTGCCACAGTACGAAGCGTGTCTACAGGTGCCCTGCAGTGGAGACAAAACCTCACGCGCCTTTGAAACCATAGACCCTGCTGATTGAGGAAGCCTAGAAGGTGGCCTGGATGAGGAAACATCAGGAGTAGAACACGGAAACCCACGTGAGTGCCCTCCACAATCGTTTATTTTCCTGGTCAAAAAGTCCCCAAATCTGGTAGAAGAAGGAGGCTGAGGCTGGAGAGTGTTGGGAACATGAGTAGGGCTGCCTCCTGGGGAGACACGAGGGGGCCCTTCTGCTTTTTAGCACAGAACTTGATGGGAAGCAGACCCCCTCCCCTTGGATCCCATTTCACTCCAAGCGCTGGAGACAGTGGCACAATCTAGACCCAAGACAGACATGAATAAAGCCCCCAAACTGGGCTCAGACGCTGGCGGGGACGGGGGGCGGGGGAGCAAAGGTCGATGCCATCCCCAACACGATCTGGGTGTCTAAACTGTGGATCTGGCTGGCCAATAACAGACGTCACCAAAAGCGCTTAGAGAAATGTGATGTCGGCCCTGAATAACAGAAGAGGCGGATGACCTGATAAATGGAGTGAAAAATGGTCTATCCAGAGGTTTAAACCCAAGAAACATTCACACGACAGAATCAGCAGTCTGAAAGGATTTTTAAAATTTTTTTCAACGTTTTTTTATTTATTTTTGGGACAGAGAGAGACAGAGCATGAACGGGGGAGGGGCAGAGAGAGAGGGAGACACAGAATCGGAAACAGGCTCCAGGCTCCGAGCCATCAGCCCAGAGCCTGACGCAGGGCTCGAACTCACGGACAGCGAGATCGTGATCTGGCTGAAGTCGGACGCTTAACCGACTGTGCCACCCAGGCGCCCCTGAAAGGATTTTTTAAATCATCATTTATTTTTTTAAGCATTCCAACTTTCCAATATGGTGGCACTCTGTGACATCCAGGGGCCCCAGTGCAAGTACTAGGGACCAGTGGCTACTCCACGTTGTGACCATCGCGTGGATTTCGTACCCAATGGGCATCTACTACTGAGCAGAAAATAAGCCCGCAGACGGTAACAAGGGAGTAACAATGTCGAGCAAATCATGACCCTGTGGATCTTTCAGAGCAGCTGGCTACCTTCCATTCTTCCCCAGATGCTCACAGCAGCCCTGGAGGTAGGCCACTCAGCTCTCCCTCCACAGAGAACCCAACATTCACCCCAACAGCCCTCAACGGTTCCCAGCTGAGGCTCTGCCCCATCCCACCCAGATGGCCCCAAGTCAATAAATGAACACAGTGGGGGGTGAGAGCCTGGCCACCGCTGCCCAGTGCTGGACCGCTCCACAGGCAATCTGTGCTCCAGGGCTCCCCATCGGGTTGGTCAAGCTGTCCAGCCTGTACCTGGTCTGAGGCTCTCCCGGCACAAACCTGCTCCAATTCTTGTTTCATTGTTCACAGGCACACCCCCGCCCCGTCCCCCCTAATAAACCTCTTGCATTCCTAATTCTGTCTCAACATCTGCTTCCCAGCGAACCCAACGCTCCTAAAACCAATAGTAGGGGGAAGTGGCTTTCCATGCCCCAAAATGAAGATCGACCTTCTGGAAAATAAAATGCCATAGAATTCCAGTTATCCATGATGTTATGTGGCCATCTGAAAAGGCAAGGAGCAAGCATCACACATTTTAATCCTCAGCAAGTGACCGGATGATTGAAATGTCACTGTCATTATGACACAAAATAATTAGGGTTGCTATGTAACATGTCACTATTATATTTTCAGGTAAATCTAAATAGTTTTGCTTGATATAAAAATAATAGCACTTAATAAATCCTCCAATGGATTGGTATCATATATTAATATCAATCAAAAAGTTTTCTAAAACATATACTTTTTAATACTGTAAAGGGTGTTAAAAAAAAAAAAACAACAGGGCGCCTGGGTGGCTCAGTTGGTTAAGATCGGATTCTTGATTTCAGCTCAGGACATGACCTCACGGTTTGTGAGTTCGAGTCCCGCCTCAGGCTCAGCACTGGCACTGAGGAGACTGCTTGGGATTCTCTTTCTCCCTCTCTCTCTGCCCCTCCCTCGCTCGCTCTTTCTCTCCTTCTCCAAAATAAATAAACTTAAAAAAAAGAAACCTGTGAGCGCATTATATGAATTGAAATAAGTCAGAGAAAGATAAATATTGTATGACCTCACTTACATGTGGAATCTTAAAAAACTGGACTCATAGACACACAGCAGAATGGCTTTGGCCAGGGGCCGGAGGGGGGGCAAAATAGGAAAATGCTGATCAAAGGGCACAAAGCTCCAGTTACAAGAGGAGTGATTCTGGGATGTAACGTACAGTATGGTGACTACAGTCAATAACGCTGTAGCGAATACTTAAAATTTGCAAGACGGTAGATCTTAAATGTTTTCACCATCAACAAAAAGAGATAATTATGTGAGGTGATGGCCCTGTTAACTCACCCTACTGTGGTAATCATGTTGCAACACATCCAGACGTGTATCGCACCATGACGCTGCATGACTTAAACATACGCAATGTTAAATGTCAGTTACATCTCAATGCGGCTGGGAAAAACAAAACCAAAAGAAAACCTTCTTATTTTGTCTTGTAAGATATAGGTTACATCACATAAGATTTGGAGGGTTATTCAGTTTATTGTTTTTTTATTTTTTTTTAACGTTTATGAGAGAGAGACAGACAGACAGAGACAGAGACAGAAACAGAGCATGAGCAGGGGAGGGACAGAGCAAGAGACGGACACACAGAATCCAAGCAGGCTCCAGGCTCCGAGCTGTCAGCACAGAGCCCGACGCGGGGCTTGAACTCACCAGCCGTGAGATCATCACCTGAGCTGAAGTCGGACGCTTAACCGACAGAGCCACCCAGGCACCCTAGTTTGTTTTTAATTTCAGTTTTAATAGAAAGCAAGTATTTGAATTGAGAGTTTTTTCAAACAACAGCAATCATGAAAAATATGACTTGTTTTTGTTACTTTAGTAGATGACTAGGTACTAATCATACACTAGATTAGGGACGAGTAAACTTAAGTATGAGGACATTTTAAACTTGGGGTTTAAAAGAAAGGACGTAAGAATCACATGGTTAGAGTTTTATATTTTTGTCAGCCTCAAACTCAGTTGGCTCAATAATACCACCACCATAAAATTTTATGAGACTAATTTGGAGGTCCATATAAATTGGGTGTTATTGTTTATTTTTGGATATTGATACTAGCAGAATATTAGCAGTTAATGTGTAACAGTACTTTCCAGAAAATCCACAAAGAATCACTAAAAAATTAATAGCCATGCTTCAGTGAAATGTGTTTACTTTTTTAAAAGTACGTTCTTAGAATTAACATGTACTCTCAATTAAGCAAAATGCAGCCAGGATTTTAATTTAACCCTGGAATTTGATCTTTAAAATTCAAAACAAAAAAAAAAAACAAAAAACAAAAAAAAAAAAAACAACCCTTTCTCTGCTATTTACAGTTCCTGCGTTGGGATAAATCCCAACATCTGGATACCAGAGTCACAGCAGCAAAAATCCATAGAGACACATGTGCAATTTTATGCCTGCAAATGGACTATTTTTTAGGGTGAAACCCCTATGGGGCTTCCCCCCCCCCATTTCTTACTTCACAGAAATCTTGAGGCGTGTTTTCCAAAAGTATCCAGAGTAAGAAATCACGTATTATGTATCACACCCCCCACCACATCCACATCCACGTATATAACGAAAAGGAATGTTCTCTAAAGTAACACTTTTGCTTTCTGTATGCAATGCACGCTGATAGTTTCCACAAGTCCATTCCATTCCATTTCCTTTCGTTAATACCAGCCTTGACTCACTTCCACAAGTGGGTCGTGACCTGTAATCTGAAGACCAGGGCTGCAGACTCAGGCCGGCAGCACCAGCAGAACCTGGGGCCTTACTTGAAGTGCAAAATCTCAAGACGCGTCCTCGTCCCCAGGTGCTCAGACGTACGTGAGAGTCTGGGAGGCTCTGTTCTGGAACAGAACGCCGCGGAATGAGTGTCTGTCCTCTGAACTGAAGTTAGATCAAGAATGCGCCTCAGAGCAATGGTCCAAGGAGCTCTGTGAGTCCAGTGACTTCCAGGGACAATACATTTTCTGGCTGGATAGGTGGCTGCATATGGGAATTTATTTGTAGGGTCGTTGACGGTACCCAGCGGGTTTCCAATGCTAGCACAGGGTTCCTAATCTGGGATCCCTGGGACTCTGGGGACGGATGTGCAGGACGGCGAAGTCCATTGCAAGAGATCTGGGTGCATGTAAGAGTGTTGGGAGGGGGGCGTGGGGTGTGCACATGCGTGCTCATTCTGGGGAGAAAATACATAGCATCTAATAAACTTTTCAAGAGTTCCATGATTCAAAAAAATAAAAATAAAAAGATGAGCTATCAAGCCACGGAAAGACGTGGAGGAACCTTAAATGTGTATTACTGCATGAAAGAAACCAATCTGAAAACGCCACATACCGTATTATTCCAACTATACGCCATTCTGAAAACCACAAAACTATGGAAACAGTGGAAAGATCAGTGGTCGCCAGGGGTCGGGGCGGAGAGGGGCAGGGACGGAGGCACAGGCAGAGCACAGAGGATTTTTAGGACAGTGAAACTACTCAGTATGATACTACATTATCATACGATATGATACCCGCCATCATACATTGATCTAAGCCCACAGAATATACAACGCAAAGAGTGGACCCTAATATAAACCGTGGACTTTGAGTGACAATGATGTGTCCATGTAGGTACGTCAATTGTTAACAAATGCAGTATTCCGGTGCAGGATGTTGAATAATGAAGAGGCTGTGGATGGAGGGGGCAGGGAGTAGGGGGGAGATCGGTACTTTCTGCTCAGTTTTACTGGGAACCTAACCTCCTCTGAAAATAAATATATATAAAAGTTAAGACACAAGGCCCTTGAGAACACTTCACCTCTGCCGCCAGTCGGCTGTGTGGCTCCAATCATACCTTCAAAAGGGGTAGGAGAAGTATAAAGGGTAGGTGAATACCAACTAAATGGGGCCACTTGACCCAGAAAAGTCCAAGACCCCTGGACCATTCTCATTCCATCAAGACCACTGCAACTTAATCTAATCGACACAGGCATGTTAAGTATCTACTAAGCACAAGGTACAATAACAGACAATAATCACCATGTGGTCACTTGAAGTCATGGGTAATCTAGCAAGCAGAGAAAAGGAGCACACAGTAATCATTTTCCATGGTAGACACTCCCTCCTCTCTCCAAATGGCAAGGAGCCAGATGTTAAGAACTGGAGGGCAGAAAGACAAAAGCAAGGAGCCGGAAGACCATGGGGCAAAAAATTCAGTTCCCTGTCGACAGGGATGCTAGGCAGACATATAGAAGCGTCTAGGGGGTAGACAGGGACACCAGCTGTTTTCAGCCGTGACCTCTTCTGATCGGTCTGTGACACACCCTGATTGGTGTGCCCAAGCTCCTTGTCAACTATTTTGATTATTCACCCTTCAAGGGTTGGGAGGCACTAGCAGGAAAAAAAAAAGCCACTGCCAAGTTATGCTGGGTTCATCCTGCACAGGACGCAGAGCTCCAGATGGAAGAACCTGGCTTTGACGCAGAAAGCCGGCTCTGTGTGGCTTCTGTGAACACGGAATGCCTTTGCTGATGGTTCTCAACAGAAAATAGATGTTTCTCTTACTTTTACTGAACGAGTCAGGTAGAAAACTGGGAAATGCACGGAAGTAAAAATAAGAAGCACTCTCCACGTTTGAAAATTCAAGGAAAGTAAAGAGAAGTCTCAATAGTTGTGAGCAAATAAAAATATTTATCTCGTGGGCGTCATCCCAAACATCAGAGGTCAGAATGAATGCTAATCTGTATGACCAACAGGGCGTGGATTGGGGTTGATCTCATTAAAATATAATTTACACCAGTTATTGAGAAAAGCACTAAACCTTCTAGACATTAACTATGAGAAGAGCTGCCCGCAAGAACTTTCTGCCAGTTTCCCCCCTTCTATGTTTGTCCCACTCCAAGGGGGCTCTTGTCCCCTCCAGGCAAATCACTGCTACCAAGGCCACCCGTGACTTCTGAGTTGTCAACCCTGGTGGTCCTCACCTTTACTCTCTATTCACTGGCTCTTCCTCTCGGCCCTCCCTGGGTTCTCCCTCCTCTTCCCAAACTCTGCATGTTGGAGGGACCCAAAGCCCATCCCTCAGGCCCTTCTGTATGTGGGTCTCCAGGTGACCTCCCCTAGTGACCCAACCTCGAATGCAAGCTTCTGACTCAAAATGTAGGGCTCAATCACATCATGTCACCCACTCTACTTAAAACCCTCCCATGCTCCGCAGCCCCACACGCAGCACAAGACTGAAGGGTCTTACCCCTTGCACATGGGAATCTCACACGTGGCCTCACCATTGCCTCAAGGCCACAGCCCGCGGCTCTGAGCTCACTCCGCACCCTCCCCACAACAGTCTCCTTGATGCTCCTTCAACACGCCAAGCAAGCTCCTTCCTAATGGTCTTTGCACGCACTGTTCTCGCTTTCTGGGACCTTCTTCCCCCCGCGTGATAAAATGGCTCGCGGTCTCACATCTTCGGCTCTCCGTTTGAATTTCAACTCCTCCAACAAACTTCCCTCACCTCGTGTGTAAAATGGCACCTCTCCCTCTATCACCCTCTTGCTTACCTTACTTTTTGTCCTACAGAATTATCAACCAGCACTGTACTCACACACACACACGCACACACAATGTGCACACACACATCATATGTTGGCTGTAATACTGTAATGTCGCACGTACGTAAACATATCCTATCTCCACCCCTAGAATGTAAGCTTCACGCAAGCAAGGATCTTATCTGTTTCGTTCATGCTCTACTCCCAGCAATGTTGAATGATTTCATTGAAATGGGTCAAAAAAAAAAAAAATGACCAGAGATAATACAGCTCGCTGATCAATGTGCGAGGGGGTGGTCACGTGCACCAGTTTCCAAGTGAAGGGACATCTGTCAATCTCCACTTTCCACCCGCCACATCAGCAAACGTCACCAGTCACAACAAAGTATGATCAAACGGCACTCTCGAATTCTTGCTGGAGAAGTACAGAGAGGCACAACCGGGTGGGGAGATTCGTATCGAAAGCCTCAAAGTGTTCATGCCCCTTGCAGTTATCACAGTTTCCGGTCAGAGAAGCGTGAAGGAAGCGGGCTTCCAGAAGGACTAAGCTGGCAGCGCTGAGGAAGAACGGAAGGCTGGAGGGAGGGGAACCGCAGGCAGAGCAGTCACAGACCCTGTGACAGAATGGGGCGGGGGACGGTGCAGCCCTGTCCTAGTGCCTTACAGAGCAGGTGCTATGAGCCAGACACGAAGTGAGCAGAGACAGGCTGAAGAGAAGCCTTAAGTTTTAAGCCTGGGTCCCTGAGACTAGTGGCCGCTGTGAAAAAGGGAGAAAAGGATGAACAAAAATGCATATGTGACGACGATGACGAGATGATGGTGGTGGCGGTAATGACAACAGCAACCACTGCTACTCACTAGACACTATTCTAACGCCTCCCCACAAATCACCTCGCCTGACCCTGCTACAAGCCGAGGAGGTGCTATCGTTATCCTCACCTCCTGATGGAGAACTGAGGCTCACAGGGGCTCAGTAACTTGCCCCAAACCCATCAGTTTCAAAGGTCAGACCTGAGCTCATAAAGTCTGGCCTCACACACTGCCTGCTCACCCACTATCCTAGAGCGGCCTTGCCCCAGAGGGAAGAAGTACTAGAAAGGAAACGATGCTATAGAAGCCTGAACCTGACCTTGGCAGAGGCTGGGCTCTCTGCGACCCAGACAAACCACTTGAACTCTGGACTCAATGCACCAGGGGACGGGAGGGTGCTCTGGAGACCGGAAGTATCACACAAACGGACGTACGGCTCCGCTGACTGGTTTCTGAGTTGAAGGCACCCGTACCCACATCCAGGCGAGCCGTCTAGCAGGTGTCTAGAAACGAAGGCTGGAGCTCAGGGGAGAAACCAGGGCGAGAGGTAGCACAATCTCCCGCACGAAGGCGATCGCTGACATTGGAGATCAGAAGGTAAAGCGGTGCCAAAGGAAAAGGAGAGGTCACGCAAGGCTCGTTCCCCCTCACTCACAAGAGCAGGCCGGAAGTGGGGAGCACCGCCGGGAAATGTGCCCTTCGCGTCCTGAACTCGCTGCAGCCTGACCTGGCCTCCAGCTCCTGCCTCCTCGACGCACGCGTTCCCAGTGCTGAGTGTGGCACCAAGGGCGATGGCAATGCTCGAACCCCAGCTGCACAGAGGGACCGTCACGTGCGGCAGGGACCCCGCCCCGTGCCACCTCTCGAACACTCAAATGCTGGGTGCTGACCTGAAAAAACTCTTGATTCAAATTCTTGGTAAGTTAATTTCCCAGAAGGTAGAAGAAGTGACAAGTGACGCTTTTTTTCCTCTGGACTCTGTCACACCCGATCACAGAGCCCAGGAAACGTGCAGACATTTTGAAACCCACGTCCAAAACGTGTTCTTGAAACCCTTACAGGTGTGGCTAGGATATTCAGAGCGATGGTGCAGAACAACATAGCCCCCTACGCAGACAGAAAAGAAGAAATCAGTTGCTTTGGTACGGTGATCTTTGGTATGGGTGATCTAAGGCTGGGTTAAAAACTGACAATTATTCACTGTTGAAGCCAAGTCTCCAGAAACACTGCAAGTGCTTGTAGAAACGCAGCTCCCGAGTCCAATCCAAACTTGCTGGAGAAGCAGCTGGCGGGGGAGAGCCCAGGAATCTGCATTCTGACTCGCTCTCCAGAATATGTTTGAGAACCACCTCTGGGAGAGAAGTGCCAGCTCTGTAGGGTTCTAACCATTGTCCTGGAAAGTGACCGGGTCTCCTCCAGCCCTGCCCATACCTCCCGATAAAGCTGGTGTCCTCCCTGAACGTCAGCATCTCTGAATCTTAGCAAGGAGTCCCCGGATTCGGGGGCTCTGTGCAGCACGGCTAGGGGAACGTGCCACCGAACCCCCACTGCATCGGGAGCACAGCCCCCAACAACAGGTGACTGAGCTCGGTCCCCAGCGACACAGGAAGCCGGTGAGGAGACAGAAAGTGCAGCCCACCTTTGGCAAACCTCACACATAAGGTATCTGCAGGCGGGCCGTCAGATGTTAGAAGTCTCCACTGTTTTGCTATATCAAATATCTTGGTATCTTCAAGGAACATTGTTTTCCTTTTTAATGTTTATTTATTTTGAGAGAGAGAGAGAGAGGCAGAGAGAATCCCAAGCAGGCTCCACGCGGACAGTGCGGAGGCCGACACGGGGCCGGATCTCACAACATCAAGTTCACGACCTGAGCCGGTATCGAGAGTCAGACGTTTAAACCACTGAGATGCCCAGGCGCCCCTAGGCAATATTATTTTCTGATTATAAAAATAATACACCTTCATTGGAGAAATTCTGCCGTTCTATGTTTAATTAAGCACCACCATTCTGCAGAAAAAGAAGTGTGGCTATAAATGGCCACAAAGTCATCAGGCATCAGTCATCCCGCTGGAGTCTGATCAAAGCTGATTTGCTGGGGAAAAGTCAGGCAGCATATCAAAGGCTTCTATCGTCTTCACAGTACACAGACTTTGGAGGGAAACCGGGCCTCTGCTGAGTATGTCTTCAAGAGGATAAACTTTCTACCTTCCGGTGAAGCAGTTACTATAAACCAGGTTTGCAAATATGTGGGAAATGTCTGCAACTCAATGGGTCGGGGTTAGTAAGTGAGCTCCACGCTTCTCCCTTCTCCCGGGCAACGGATTAAATCACTGCCAAGTCCCCCCACCCCCTACTCAGGATGCAGGTTGGGGGACTTCCTGCATCTGTTACTTTTAAGACTCCTGCTCACGGGCTGGGCTCTCCAGCTTCCCAGTGACCTCCCGCTCAATTGCTGGGTACTTCCTAAAACTCTTCTAGAACCTTCCATGACACACAAAGAGAGCTTACACGTGGCATGATTTACAGTCAGAAACATTTAGCGTCACTTCCAGAGCGGCGGCCACGAATCACGTGGGAACAAAGTCAGTTCGGCAGTTCACTCCTTGGCAAGTCCTGACCTTATGTCTATTTTCCTCCAGAATATTATCTCTTCTTCCCTCTTCCTTTGTACTGCTACTGTGTGAGAGTATGCTAATATATAACATTATATATTAATAATATAACAATATATTCTATAACTGCCATATTTAATAATATAACAATATATTGTTATACTAACAGTATTAATATATTAACATACTGATATGTCAATACATTTTTAATACATTAATATTAATGTTAAAAATACCAATATTGTATTGATACAATATGTTTTATAATTACTATAACATATAAATATGATAAAATATAATATTATACATTAATATATAAAAAATGTGGTATTAATGACATCATAATATACTGATAGTAACATGTAATGTGATAATAAGTGCTTACTGTGTGCTCTGAACACTTTAAATATGTTAACATGAACTAGTCTAATTCTCATGATTCTGAGGCAGGTACACTATTTACCCCCATTTTACAGCTAAGGAAACGGAGGCAATCGGTAAGTGAAGCCAAGTTTCAAACCCAGACTACTGGTCCCAACACATTTACAAAAAATAAGCAAAAAATATAAAAGCTGAAAGGAAGAGGAAAAGAAGCAGGGGGAGGGGGAATCACCATCAGAAACAGGACCGAGTAAACCGATTTTTTGGTCCTTCTCCACCTGCAGAATCAACGGGAAACCAGGACGGAGCCCTCGTTTATTCCACGGTCCATCAACTGTGACTGATCCTCACAGAGACTCTTGGGGAGCGGGATCTAGATCAGTTCTAGTGGACAACAGAACCGAGGCTGGCCACCCTCCTGGGGACGACAGAGGGTCAGTGTGTCAGTGGAGTGACAGACTCCAGGCATTTCTAGGCGTAGTGGCTCCCGAACTGCACCTGCGAGCCATCGCCCACGTAGAGCATGCTCAGAACCCCCCACATGCCTCCCCTGCAATAAACAGTTAAGCATGACACCTCGGAGGACTTGAGGCCACTAGGCGATCAGAAGTGGTGGACATGTGGGCACAGGTGCCGTGAGGGGGATGGGTGAGGATAGCTGAGCACCTGCTCACAGGTGAGGACAGGTGAGTGGGTAGAGCAGGTCGGGCAGCTTCCCTTAGGCATCCGCCCAGCCCCCTGCCCTGGGTCCCTCCTTGGCTGCGTGCAGTGCCACATCCCAGGTGTTTAGGAACATGTGACTTGCACCCTGGATGGCAGGTGCTGTGTCTTTGTGGTCCCTTATTCCCCCACCCACCCCAAGCCCCTTGTGGGTACAGGGAAGGTGCTACTCAGCTCACAACAGGCAACCTCAGAAACCCGTTCCCCAAGCTCTCTCCTCCCTGACAAGGTAAGTAAGGCCCGTCCTGAAGTATGTACTCAATGTGGCTTTTTTTTCTTTCCGACACACATAGTTTTCTCTGACAACATGATGTTTTCAGTCCCACCACATTTTTTTAAATGCTTATTTATTTTTGAGAGAGAGACAGAGACAGAACGGGAGCAGAGAGGGGAGGGGCAGGGAGAGAGAGGGAGACACAGAATCGGAAGCAGCCTTCAGGCTCTGAGCTGTCAGCACAGAGCCCGACGCGGGGCTCGAACCCACAGACCGTGAGATCGTGACCTGAGCCGAAGTCAGACGCTCAACCGACTGAGCCACCCAGGCGCCCCAGTCCCACCACTTTTTGATCTTTACATGTGGAATCACACTGTATTTACTCTCCTGTGACTTGGTTTTTTTTCCCAACCTTGAGAATCACCCACACTGATACACAGACACAGGCAGACACTTGTTATTTTCTCTGCTGTATAGTATTCCATTATAGGGCTAGAATGCCATTCATTTATCCATTCTCCTGGTGGGCATCTGGGTTGTTCACTTTTTCCTCATGCCCATCTCCAGGCATCCAAGGGCAACAGGGGTGTACCCAGGGGTGGGACCACTGGAGCACAGGGTCGGCGCGTCTTCAGCCTCACTAGGCAACACTTGACTTATACGCCAAAGGGTCATATGCTGATTTACGCTCCCCCTCCCCCAGTGTGCAGGAGACCATCCTGAGCACCGCATCTGAGCCTCAATGCTATAAACTTGCACTATCTCTGTATTATTATTTTTTCCCTTAACCCTTCTCTCAAAGCCACCAGACAACATATCCCACCTGTGCACCCATCTACTCTGATGTGATCACTATGTTTTAGCTGCGTGCATGAAAATTACATGACGCCGGGGAAGTGGACATGTTTTCATGTATTTGCGAAAAGCATTGTGCCATAGATCACATTGTTCTGGACTTTTTTTTTTCACCCGACTCCGTGTTTTGTAAGACAGACCCATGCTGTTCCGTGTCATCACAGACACTATTATACTGTACTTTTAAGAGGGATGCTACCCTCATTTTATAGAATACCACAGGAACAGCTCACAGTAGTTCAACACTCAATGGGATTTTTGTGTGCTGCGTGTAATTAGAGTCCTCACTCTGACCCCACAAAGTCAGTGCTTGCATTTCAAGTAAGAGGAAACCCCAGGCACCTGTTCAAAACCACCCAGGTTAGTAAATGAAGGAGCAGGATTTGAATCAAGTCTTAAGATGCCAGAACCCTCGCTCTGATCCACGACACGAACCTAGCCAGGATGCACGAGGCAGACAGTTCTGTAACCGGCATCCCTAGATCACACACACCTCTGGTGGACCAATGAGTGAAACTAGAATTCATACAGGCCTCGCTTGGTCAGTTCCGAAACATACAACCTTCTATGCGAATACCTGGTGAACAGCCTTAAAGGAACAGTTAAAAAACATGCCAATCGGCTGTCTCTTTAAAGCTGTAAACTTGACTAATATGTTAATCCTTTTCCTCAAATGTTAGTATATGGAAGTATTAAGAGGATGAAATTCTGGAGAAGAAACGCGATAACGTGAATCAAAAATTCCTTTATCAGAATGAGAACTAATGGGGGGCACCTGGGTTGGTTAAGTATCTGACTTCGGCTCAGATCGTGATTTCGTGGTTCACGAGTTCGAGCCCTGTGTCGGGCTCTGGGCTGACAGCTCGGAGCCTGGAGCCTGCTTCCGATTCTGTGTCTCCCTCTCTCTCTGCCCCTCTACCACTTGTGTGCTCTCTCTCTCTCTCTCTCTCTCTCTCTCTCTCCCAAAAATAAACATTAGAATGAGAATTAATGACCAAAATCTCGAATCCTAACAAAATAAATCTGCAAGTCTTTCCCTCCTTGGGATAATAGCGTGGGTTGATGTTTGACAGCCACGGACTGCACCCACCCAGCAGAGCAGAAGCATGGTCATACACCTGACATGCTAAGATCATGCTTATGTGACACAGAAGTACAATTTCTAGTGTAAGACAGGACGTGGAAGGACCAGCAGAGAAAGACAAATTAAAATGTGCTTAGTGACTTGGTTTTAGCACCGACAGAGAATAAGCTGGAAATGTTTTCTCATTAAAGTTCTGCTCATTCTTTGTCAACGAAATTGCCACAACTCTTAATATTCTTTTAAATCAAGAATGTTCTATATTTCACAGTTACTTACCATCCCTCCCTTTTATTATTATTATTTCTAGCTCCTTAAACATATAAAAGGGGAAAAGTAATTTGTTCTGGCAGAAGAGGGTTAGAGTAAATCATGGAGAATAAATTTCTTCAATATGAAAGGAACATGACTTCCCTCGGATCAGACTATGGACACAAATTTGGAGTCATAAAAGTCTGTTTCCACGCACACCTGCAATGTTAAGTCACTTCTGTGGGGAATTCAGGTCCTTTTCAGATGAGGGAAAAAAAAAAAAAAAAAAACGTTCAGTAGCAATGAGCCAAAGACAAAATCTTCCACTATTTACATTAACACATCAAGTGGAACAGTTCATATGCCATTTATAAGAACTTCCCCTCCCAGAAATAAAAGCTGCACTCAGCCCACAACCAGAGACTTCACAGCACATAAAATTTTAGTGAATAAATTTCCCAAATCAGGTGTTTTAAGGAAGCCGTGGAAGGCCATCTATTTTCTTAACTTTTTTGGCAAGGATACCAATCTCATGTACAAAAAAAAAAAGGGGGAGGAAGTCCAGGAATAATTATTCAGATTCCAATAGCTGGAATTTGATAGATTTTACAAAGGAGACAAATGCCTTTAATATAATTCTCTGCAACTCAGAGCCAACATCAGCTAATAACGGCACTTCTAACTGCCAGTTCATCTTCAAAACACACAGAAGCAATGTGAGTTGAGATTTATTTTTTTATTTTTACTTTCTGAGTTGATATGTATTAAAAAAAAATTCTCCTGGTTCTCTTTCTCTTCAGCCTTCACTTACATTTATGGTAACGGCTATGATGATAATGAGAGAAATCAGAGCTGGAAATACAGCTCGCTCCTGAGATCAAATACCAACCTGTCCACTAAACACATCTTCAGAGATCATGCTTCTTAGGTTTATCTAAGACTGTTTGCATTTGATGAATTAACTTTTAAAAACAAGCCCTAATGATTTCTTGCTGACTTCAGCTTTTCCTTCCCGTTGGCTAGGAATAAAATGCCAACCATGATGACTTCGGGTGGTTGACCTTCATAGCCTGAGACACAGAAGATTCTTCTCGTATGGCCTTCTCCACGAGCTTTTATTTGCATCCCTCAGCTTCACGGTCAACAAAGACGAAACGGAAAAAGCCTTCCCCCTCCCCCGTCCCTGTGTGGCACGGACACGCTTGCCAAATACGCCCCAGGAATTTGCCGAAGGAGCCTTACCACGTCCACGGGAGACTGCCCACTGCACGTGTTACAGGCATAACTGTCCCGGCCCCAGTGAGACATCACACACAAGCCACACGACAGTGTCCGCCACAGAGGTCTGCTCCTCCCCGACGCGGAAGGCTCAACACCCCCTGGGGAGCCCCTCTTTCTGACGCTTCGGGAGCACCCACCAACCTTGAACAACGCACTGAACCCGTCACTTCTAAATCCGCGGTCAAACGTGGAGGAAGAGCGTGAATTACACCCGGTACATAGCACTCCCAAGCGCACTGCTTTTAAGATGTGTGCGTGCGTGTGCGTGATGTTGGAGGGCACTTCGTATTTTGGCCAAAAAAGGGTGAACTTTCCTTTCAATTAGAAGCCACTTTCCGTTTTCAGGAAATGTTTCAGGCAAAGAACATTTAGATGAGTGAAACCTACGAGGCCGCTTAGGGAAAATGAATACATGCAGGGGACGTGCAGAACTGGCAAGGTGGCGGATGATTTGGGCCAGTGTAGACAGCTGAACTAACTAGCACAATCTGGGTAATGTGGCTCAAGCCCCAGTGTTTCCTGTAACTTTTATTTGGGTCAAGTTACTAAAGCCATCTCTTTACTTCCTCCCGGCGGCTGTGCCCGTGTGTGCCAAACGGGCCGGCTTCCTCTCGGGACTCAACCTTGTGGCCCCACCTCCAAAGACACGGGGAGGTGCAGCTGGGGAACAGGTGAAACAGGTGCCACGTGCGGGCGTGGCCAGGTAAAACCACCCCTGGGCACAGGAAGTGCGAGGGCACAGCCTCCGGCGTCCTCCCGGGTAACCCCAGGCAAGAGGCGAGGGGCAAGGGGGTGGCGTTAAAACAGAAGCGGGAAGAATCCGGATGTGGCTTCTGTGTCGATTCGGGGGTCAGCCATGTTCTGCCGAAGGTCAGACAGTAAATACTTTCAGCTTCGCGGATCACGCGGTCTTGGTCGCCGCCACTCAGCTCTGCCGTCAGGACACGGAAGCAGCCACACACGGTGTGGAAACCAGGAAGAAAGCAAAACTTTCTTTATGGACAACGAGATCTAATTTACCACGGGTTAGGAAACATTCTTCTTCTTTTGATTGTTTTCAACCGCTGCATATTGTGAAGACCATTTTCTTAGGTCATGGCGGTCTAGAAACAGGTGGCGGGCCGGACCGGGCCCACGGCAGAGGCTGGCTGCCCCCCACACGGACTGATGTGTGGGCAGGCATCCACCAAAATCCAGCCAAGGACGAAGCAAGAGCGGCTCCCCGGCCGAGATGAAACCTACCTTGATATGAGCTGCTGGGTCCGGGACAGTCTGAACCATGTCCTTCAGTCGACCAGCTCGTTCACCATCCACTCAGAACCTGAGGCAGCTGGGTGACAAAAAGGGACAGTCGTCAATAACCACGTTTCCACGCTTTGCTTTCCATTAGGACCAAACGCCACACACTACGGTAAAAGAATCACAGCTTTTGAACGCGTTTGCCCCCGCGAGCACCTTGCTAGGGCAGGAAGCGCCCTAATGAAGCTCCTGGAAAATGCAGTTCTCTCCTGCCGGGATGTCACTGCCTTTGAGGGCCAGTGAGACAGTGGTCTGACAAGCCCAAACAAACCCACGTCACAGGCAGCCCACACACATCGTGGTACACGGGCAGCGTCGGTGAGGGATCGTTTAAAGGAAGAAATGAGGGGCGCCTGGGGGGCTCAGTGAGTTAAGCGTCTGATTTCAGCTCAGGTCACGATCTCAGGGTTCGTGGGTTCGAGCCCCGCGTCGGGCTCTGTGCCGACAGCTCAGAGCTTAGAGCCTGCTTGGGATTCTGTGTCTCCCTCTCTCTCTGCTCCTCCCCTGCTCACGCTCTGTCTCTCTCAAAAATAAACATAAAAAAAAAAAACTAATACCACCTAAACGTCTTTAAAAGTTCACAGTTAAGCTCTTAATGAAAAGCACAGCTATCACTCATTGAATGCCTAAGCAGCAGCCCTTGGACCAAGGGCTCCACAGGAATTTTCTCATTTTATCCTAACCACCGTCTGAGAGTCAGCATCCCCACTGTCCAGTCGGGGACATGGAGACCCGGGAAGGGTCACCGATTTGTTCGGGATCACCTGCTTAATAAGCAATGGAGCCAGGATTCAAGTCGCACTGGCCTGACTCCGAGACCGCTAAGACATTTCAGTTTGACAAGATGAACTGGTTAAGCCCTATACGAGGAAGGTATGTTAATTCATTTTAGAATTTAATTTAAATTTAAATGAGTTAAATTTAAAGGTGTCCATACTCTAAGGATAAAGACCTCATCCAATATATTCCTTTATTCAGATTATAAACCAGCATGTTCTGGTTCCTGTCCGTCTGTCCCTTCCCATCCCCAGAGCCACCCTCCATGGCCCCCTTCCCTGCCCCGTGGCTCCAGGGCTGACCCCCACAGGCTGCCTCGGTAGGGTTCCCTTGCCCTCTGGCCCCCAACATGTTTGGTCCCTGTGACACCATCTGGAGACGGTGCAGAGGCAGGAGGAGAGAGGGGTGGGGTGTTTCTTGCCCACACTGCCCACCACCCGTTCGACACCTCCTCCTATTTGGCTACCGTTCTGGTCATAACTGACCCTGTGGTCACCTCTCTTGTCCTGGGGACCCTCCCCCTGGGCTGCAGGAACCACGCCCCGCCCCGTCTTTGGTTCTCTGTACATCTTAGCCGTATGTCTTCTCTGGCACTGAAAACCCCTCTTTCAATTTATATCTTTAGGTGCCATCACCATTTTCTTTCAACTACCATTTTTTCGTTGTCTTCTTCTGTGCAAAGCTGGCCTATGACTCTTAGCAGTAGTAAACTGCCACATGAAAATAAACAGTTCAATTCCAGGACGACAGCCACAAGAGCTGTCTCTCGAGTTTGCTGTCGACCACATTCTTCCAGGGGTACGCAAAGGCGCTCCCTGGAGCCCTAACTACGTCTGTGTTCTGCCTTTCCCACCCTCTCAAGGCACAAACACATCCACTCCCAGCAAAGATGGGCTTCTCGCGGGAAGCCTTCGCCTCCAGGTCTGCGTGCTTGGGGCCTGTCTCCCAAAAGGGCTTCATGGAGTCCTCCCCGAATCAGGGAAAGTGTGGCTGAACGAGGAGATGACAAACGTGGACCCCTGCTCCTCTGAAGCGAGAACCTTCGCCTCCCCCAAGGCGGTCTCCTCAGGAGAGCAGAGATCCCCCCAGGAAACAACACTCTGCTCCCAAAGCCATTCGGCCTGAGAGAGGCCCATCCTCCAGCCTTCCTGACAAAAGGAAGGCTCCCCACTGCACGACCCCACGCTCAGGAGCAAACCGTTCTTCCTACGTGTTCTGGTATCCCCCTGGGGCAGCTCGCCCCTCCCAATTCTGCCTCTCTGCACACATATCCTGCCGCTCATAACAAGTTAAAGTTCATCCCTTCCCACCAAATCGGTGGAAGGAACGTTCCACTGGAAGTCTGGAGCCCAAGCCTTAGTAGATCCAGAAGATTCCTCTTCCCGACTCTGGGAACCCAGTTCCCGTACTTTGAGCCGCACGGCAACATGGCCAAGGCCCAAGGCTGGTGCCCAGCTGACAGCCAGCACCTTATGCCAGACCCGTAAGGCGGCCACCCTGGACACTCTAGAACATCGTCTCTCACGTGGCCACAGCCCCTGCTGACATCAGGAAAACGGAACTATCAGCTGAGTCCAGGCAGCCCACAGAACCATGAGAGATAATAAATCAGTTGTTGTTTTAAGCTACTAGGTCTGGGGACAGTTTATCACAGATGGAGAACCCAAACACCCGGTAAGTGTTCTAGATACCTAGAGGAGGCAGAGACTAAGTAGCTCATGGCGTACTGTCACCCCACGGTGACCTACAGTGATGGTTCCAGTTCCCCTCCCCTCCTTGTGTCTGCACCTCCTGCCATATGACTTTGTGGTGCGCACACCTAAGAGGCCGTTTGTTTCCCCAACCTTTGTTTGGGAGCTGTCCACACGACTTGCTGCAGTCACCAGAATGCACCAGAAGGGCAGTGTGCCAGTTCCTGGATAAAGCCCCAGAGGCATGAATTGTTTCCACTTGCAAATTCCCGCCACCACAGGAACATGCCAGGCTAGAACGCTGGAGGAACAGAGGCACGTGGTGCAAGGCCAAGCCATCCCATATCCCCAGCCAAGAATATTCTAGATCATCTGATAAGACAACCGAACCCTAGGCACAGGAGGGACACCTCAAGACCAAAACTGGCCAACCAAGGCCAACCTGAATGGCCAACCCACAGGCTTGTGAGCTAAATAAATTCTTCTTGTTTCAAACCACTGAGATTTAGGGTGGCTGTTACGCAGCATTTTTGCAGCAGTAAATTACTAATACACACAATATGCCTTGGATAACCAGGCTATCAAGATCCCCCTTAAAACTTTTCCAGTTAGGGGTGCCTGGGTGGCTCAGTGGGTGAAGCATCTGGCTCTTGGTTTCAGCTCAGGTCGTGATCTCACGGTTCATGGGTTCAAGTTCCGTATCAGGCTCCGCACTGACAGTGTGGAGCCTGCTTGGGATTCTCTCTGTCCCTCTCTCTCTGCCCCTCCCCTGCTCATTCTTTCTCTCTCTCTCTCTCTCTCTCTCTCTCTCTCTCTCTCTCTCAAAATAAATAAACTTAAATTTTTTTTAACTTTTCTAGCTACAGAGATAAAAGAATTCAAACAGTGATTTCAAAGGAAAGAAACTTTTCCCAACACACAACTGCACCATTTCCATCCAGCTAAGAGACAGGACCTCAAACCCCCGTCC
The DNA here is from genome assembly GCF_022079265.1 of Lynx rufus. Classification (NCBI taxonomy): domain Eukaryota; kingdom Metazoa; phylum Chordata; class Mammalia; order Carnivora; family Felidae; genus Lynx; species Lynx rufus. The sequence goes on from NW_025814867.1 coordinate 152,211,799, forward strand.
TCCCCTCAAAATGAGTTTGGAAACTGAAGAGTAACCAAGATACCACTACCCGAAGGGCCTGTGAGCTTCGCAGAGCCCTTCCTGGAACAGCCGAATTTCCACTTCACACGATGGGACCCTGCCAACTCTCTGGAGATTCCTGATACGATGAAATGGAATCAACGTTCCGGATGCCCGAGACCACAGAAATGTCACAGAAGTTACAGCTGCCATTCAGTGTGTGACCAACCGAGAGATAAACTTTAGGAACAACTGTTTGTGTCTCCTGTCTTTTATGGAGAAGCTGTGGGTACTTTCAGAGAGGAAATGGCAGGGAAGGGGGTGTATATATTCCTGATGCATCACCACCGCACCCCTCAAGGGATGGGAACGGGAAAATAATCCATATAGATATCAAGAGGTGCCCAATGAAGGTCAAGGACAACACCCAGAGGAAGGAGAGAGTTGACACATGAGGGGAGCCAAGGAGGTGCCACCAAGGAGCCTTGAGGCATGTGGGCTGGCCGGAAGGCGGGAAGGCGGGGAACAAAAAGTCCCCCCTGCTCCCCATACATGAGGGAACCAAGGCATATGACCTTAACCTCCAACCACCACCAGGATCACCATCGTCGGAGGGATTTATTAAACATTCACAGAGCAAATGGCACCCCACCTTGCAAACCAGATCAGCTCAAAAGCAAAACACCTCGAGACCAAGAGGATAGAAGTTCTACCACTTAGCAAGCTACCTCCTCCCACAGAGGTCCTTGACTGGTTCTGCGGCCATTCGGGTGCTTATTCTTTTCTGCTCTTTGGGAGGAATTTTGTGGATTTTTTTTAAGAGTGCTTCTAATTTCTTTCTCTGATGCTAAGGATTAATTTTTCCAAACTTTAGTTGTTGATGAATGACGTTTGGTTATGTACCATTGTGGGAAGGCTTTCATTTTCCATTTTACCTGGCTTTGAACCCTTGCAGAGCTTGGATCCGTGTTGTGTAAAAACCCCTCCTTTAATACTTGTTTCCTGCGATAAATTCATTTGGTAATGTGTCTGTTTATGACTTTGTGTTTCATGATCCAGCATTATTTCATCATTGGGTATATTAAAAAATAAAATGTACTGACACCCAACAGAATTCTACTTGTCACTGTTCTTCATCCTTTTTTCAAAAATACCGATGTCGGGGCGCCTGGGAGGCTCAGTCATTTGAGCCTCTGACTTCGGCTCAGATCATGATCTCACGGTTCGTGAGTTCGAGCCCCGCATCGGGTTCCCTGCCGTCAGCACAGGGCCGACTTTCGATCCTCTGTCCTCCCCCCGTGCCCTCCCCCGCTCTCACACGCTCTCTCTCAAAATAAATATTTTAAAAAATTAGTAAGATTTTTAAAAATAAAAATGCCAATGTCTTACAAAACAGAAGCAAATATTTGATTTGGGTTACTTTACTAGAAGTGTATAAAGCGTGGATGGACACACAGCACCACAAGTGAAATACGCATTTCGTGATGCGGGAGGCACGGGTACAAAGTGGTCCAGAGAAGACAGGGATACTTGCAGGGTTGGGGCAAGAGCACACATGGAGGTGACCTACCTGTCCTTCCCAACCCCAGTTCTGTCCATATGCAAGGGGCCCTCCCACAGTCATGTGGACACCCCAGTCCACACGGCCATGCCCCACCGAACAGCTGCCCTGATGGCCATGCTTCGAGCCTAGGGAAACACACAGAATCTACCAAACGAGACAGACTGCAGGAGAGAAGAGCCTGGGCAGGAGCTGTGGGTTCCCAGGCACCGCAGGTGTGGTGCGGAATGGGGGACGGGTGCAGCTGGGGAGACAAGAGGGTCCTCGAACGCATGGAGGAGGGAGGGTGCTCTTCTCAGAAACCTGAAAAAGGCCACTTCGCCCTGTAGGGCCTATAGCTACTCATCCGTAAAATGGAGATAATATGACTGTGGTATAACAGAAGAGATATTTCCGGGCGCCTGGGTGGCTCAGCCGGTTAAGCGTCTGACTCTTGATTTTGGCTCAGGTCACGATCTCACGGTGTGTGAGTTTGAACCCCAAGTCAGGCTCTGCACTGACCGTGTGGAGCCTGCTTGGATTCTCTCTCTCCCTCTCTCTGCCCCTCCCCTGCTCTCTCTCTCTCTCTTTCTCTCAAAATAAATAAACTTGAAAAAAAAATAGAAAAGATATTTGGTCTTTTCCCCCGTTCCTGGCACAGAGCTCTTAAAACTACTGGCTCTTCCTGAGTGAGAAGAATGATAGAAGCATCTCTTCTAACGATGTGACCTTTGAGGGACCCCTAGAGAGCGTCACGGAGGTCCCAGGAAGACCACGCCTTGATGAGAAGCCTGGGGCTTTTGGTCCCACCACCATCTTCTGGGGAAGGGAGAAGGGCTGGGGATTGAGTTAATAATTGATATGCCTTGGGACGCCTGGGTGGCTCAGCTGGTTAAGCAACTGACTTCGGCTCAGGTCATGATCTCATGGTTTGTGAGTTTGAGCCCCGAGTCGGGCTCTGTGCTGAGAGCTCAGAGCCTGGAGCTGCTTCAGATTCTGAGTCTCCCGCTCTCTCTGCCCCTCCCCCACTCACGCTCTGTCTCTCTCTCTCTCAAAAATAAACATGAAAAGAATTTTAAATAATTCATATGCCTTTGTGATGAAAACTTAAAAAATATATATATACCCAAATGACAGGAGTCAGAGCCAAGAGGGTGATACATTCCAACTCCATGGGGACAGAAGCACCCGTTCTCAGGCCCCTTCTAGATCTCACCATGTTCACCTGTATCCTTTATAATAGACTGTAAGAGTGAGTGCAGCCTTCTCCTGAGTTCTGTGTCCTTGTAGCAAATTACTGAATCACGGAAGGGGATGTGGGAACCCCAGGTCTGTAGGCAAGTTGGACAGAAATGTGGGCAATCTGGGGAGGGACCCGATACCTTGAATTGGCATCTGAAGTAGATGGAGGAGGTCAGTCTTGCGGGACGGAGCCCTTCATGTGTGGGGCGTGACACTAACCCCAGGGAGTGTCAGAACCGAATTAAATTGTAGGATACCCAGCTGGGGTCGGAGAGTGGGAAAATTCGTTGATGGCGTTGAAAAAGACACTACATACCTGATGTCAGGAGCGGGGAGAAGAGACTCCTCAGTTTTCTACCTCCAAACTGATGGTCAGCGGTTCACACAGCTGTGAATACTGGGTTTGGTCAGGGTCTGTTCCCAACTGGTTAGTACCTGAGTGGGGACCACTCTTGGGCTCTCCCTCCGAGGCCAGCTCCACCAGGCTTTTGTGAAATTACATTAAGTCACGCCCAAGAAACCTCTTGTGGTGCTAGGTACACAATAAGCACTTAGGAAGTGGTAACTGCTATGATTGAGAGAGCAAAGATTCGATACTGTGCAAAATGCTGCAACTTTGAGAGAAATAATTCTCAATAAACAAATTCATAAGGGACCTTTGTCAATTGACTGGAAACATCCTTGACTTAAAACCTGGATGCTGGGGGTGCCTGGGTGGCTCAGCTTGTTAAACATCGGACTCTTGATTTTGGCTCAGGTCCTGATCTCACAGTTCATGGGTTCGAGCCCTGCATCAGGCTCCTTGCTGACAGTTCAGAGCCTGCAGCCTGCTTCAGATTCTGTCTGTCCCTCCCCTGCTCTCTCTCTCTCTCTCTCTCAAAAATAAATAAACATTTAAAAAAATAGAAACAAACAAAAAAAAAAGGGCACCTGGGTGGCTCAGTCGGTTAAGAGGCCGACTTTCGCTCAGGTCATGATCTCACAAATCATGAGTTCAAGCTCTGCATTGGGCTCTGTGCCGACATCTCAGGGACTGGAGCCTATTTTGGATTCTATGTCTCCCTCTCTCTTTCTCTGCCTCTCCCCTGCTTGCACTTTGTCTCTCTCTCTCTCTCTCTCTCTCTCTCTCTCAATCAAATAAACATTAGTAAAAAATTAAAAAAAAAAGAAGTTATTGAGTTAAAGTGAGGTCATAGGGTAGGCCCTAAGCCAATCCAACTGGTGTCCTTACTCATCTAGAGGGCAGAAGATATGAACACCCAGGGAGAAGATGGCCATCAAACGCCAAGGAGAGAGGCCTGGGGCAGACTCTCCCTCGCGGCCTCGGAAGGAACCAACTCTGCCCACACCTTGACCTCGGCATCCAGCCTCCAGAGCTGGCGATCTGTTTGTGCCGTCTGAGCCCCCCAGTCTGCAGTGATTTCTCCCAGCTACTGGGGAAAACGAATACACCTTTCCTGAGGGACTTGTTCGATATTTCAACTGATGAAGATTAGGAGGCCTGATTTAGGGAAGGGTAAGCGGGGAGGGTGTGCCTCAGGAATCATATCCGATTTATTTTCCACTCTTTTTTACCAGACTACCACCTCGGCTCAAGGAGCATCCCAGGCACTGTGCATTACCGTCCCATCTACTAACCACTCCTGGCTTCATTTTGGCAAAAAAGAGATTTTTTAAGTTCCGTGGCCCACATGAGTGTTAATGTAGGCCCCACCATAACCTCTTCCAACCCCTGAAATGCTTTTCTGAGGGAAGCCTGATGGTTCTCCGCAGCCAAAGGACACATTTTGTAGATAAAGTGCTCAAATCCCCCACCTTTCCCTGTGTCTGCCTCTTGAGATGAGGCCTCCATGGAATACAAGTCAAATAACTATAAAATAGCCACAGAGCGAATTCGGTGATATGATAGGAAAATGTACATATCATAAAGCATAAGTATCTGTAGTCACTGCCCTTGGCCTCCGGCTCTCCTGGAAGGAGCAGACGAGAACAGAAGGAAGTGGAGAAAAGGGCGATGACAAGGTCAATACTTGCGAAGCAGGGACACAACAAACCATCCCCTGTGTCAGGGGCGGGGGCCAGCAGACCATGCCGGGCCAAGGGCATCTTACTCAGGGCAAGAATCAGTGGAACCAACACAATCCCTCAACGTACATCAAACAATCCAAAGAAGGGTCTTCGGTTTTTGGTTTTAATTTGTCTTCATCATGATAAATGTGCTCTTCAATCGTCATCCTCCGTTTCACCCACCTCCCCACCAAGGGAAGGTCTCGGGAGGTTTTGGAGCACAAAGATCAAATATTCAAGATACCAAATATTTATAGATTCTTATTTAAAAAAAAAAATTCTTGCCTAGGAGAGGTAGGGTTATCCGGGATTTTGTTTTACCTTTAATTGCCCTTGGCCCCACCATCTTTTTTCTCTGTGAGTCATTTGTCTTGCTTTTGGCCAACACTGCTTTTCTTGGGTCTTCAAAGATCGTGGAACACCTGAAAAAGAATTTAAATATATTAAACCTTGGGGTTTTGCCCCCAAATATTAATACCAAGGATCAAACGTGTGCTTAGTGCCCAAACCTATTTCTTAAATATTATTTTAAAATATCCTAAAAAGAGGGGCACCTGGGTGGCTCGGTCGGTTGGGCACCCAACTCTCGATTTTGGCTCAGGCCACGATCCCAGGGTCATGGGACCGACCCCGAGTGATGCTCTGCGCCGTGCGTGGAGTCTGCGTAAGATTTTCTCTCTCTCTCCCTCTTCCCTTCTCCCCTGCTCATACTCTCTCTCCCCGTCTTAAAAAAAAAAAAAAAATCCTAAAAGGAGAATGAATTTAAAATCCTCCCCTTAAAAAAACGCAGGGGGGAGAGGGGTGACAACATCTCCCCAGGAAAGCTCAGCGTTAAGAAACAAAAATTAGGAGTGAAATAAAAGCCAAGCCTGAACTGGCATAGTAAAGCACACATACACTTTTGCAAAGAAAACATTTTGAACATGTTTTCCTTCCTTTGCAGACCCCAGCTTTAGTAATAATGGTTTCTCCATCCTTGAGCCCTTTTGTCTGCTCAAACAAAGAGTAACAAAGTTTATTAAACATCCTGGGAACTGTAATTAAGCAATCATTTTAGTTCCAGGAAAGAAACAATCCTTTTAATTTGTAGATGCTTAGGAGTATCCATGTTTTTTAGAAACATTAGACACACTACCAAACTGAAATAAGGGAGAGAGAGAAGGGAGGGGTGGGTAAGTCTTCCTTAGAATACGCCTGTTGCCACAGCTCTAAAATCCAATCTCTTTTTTTGGCGATACAGGAATTTCAGGGCTCATGCAACTTTCCAAGTAAAATATCCAATCCCAAAATGTTACATTTAACGGAATCCTCACAACATGACAAATTGCAAATGGCAACTGTTTCAGCTGAAAATATTTTCAAACTAGAAAATGTCTTAAGTGTTGCATCAAAATCAATATTTGCAAGGGGCGATAGTATTTATAAATGTTTCCACGGTCCTGCTGGCTTTCCCACTCTGCTCGGGGTGCCAGCCAAGTCCACCTAAAGTCTCTGGGCCTGGGCTCTGGGACAGTTCGTCCGGCTGCCCCAGTCCCCACAAAGTGTCTGCTGTGATATGGGAAAATGTAAATTCTCGGGAAAATATTAGAATCCAAAACCACATGCGTAATGTGATTCCAATATTGTAAAAAGACCAACACGAGCCGGATGAAAGACAAAAGGGAAGGCGGAAAGGGAAGGGGGCGGCTCTAAGGAAGGGTACGGAGTCGCTCACAGAAGCGGCTTTGAGGTTCCAACACGAGGGAGTCTTATTTTCTCGGTGATCTTCTTTGGGGTATGTTCCTAATTTTCAGAACAAAGAATATTCATTTCGATAACCAGGAAAAAAAAAAAGAAAAAAAACCAACTAAGCAATAATCCTTTTATGTTACTCGACGGATTTCCGAACTGTTCTCTTGACAGTGATGTGCGACTTGTACCCATCCGGCCTTGGTGGCCTGGTGCCGGCCTCCCTTGATCAGGGACACGGTGCTCAGCGGGAAAGGGGAAGGGAACGGTGAACTAGATCACGCTCTGTGTGGCCGCGCGGACCCTGAGTTACCAAAGGTGTTCCCAAGTTTCTTTTTCTCCAAATCCAAAAGGCAATATTGATTAGCGCTTGGTTAAATGCTTTCCACGGACAAGTGGTCAGAGTAGCATTTAGTTTCCAATTGCTGAAGAGGGAGTAAGAGTTTTTTAAAAGCATGGGCTGAGATTTACTATCCTATGTCACCTCCGAGCATCCTTCAGTGCCAAAACCTCTACGTGCCGAAGGAATAACCTGATTTATGACTGAATATTGTTGGACCTGATTTAAAGACAAGAGTAAAGCCCAGAGAAGATTCTATTAAATATGTGCAATGGGTATTTTTAAATTAGCATTATGGCGTTATTAATATTTCATTTATCCAGAGGGCACTTATCTGACAACATAAATTATCCATAACACAGCTGAGAAGACACAAAGGATCCAAAAAAATGTCACAAAGTCCGGGGAGAGAAGCTTTGCCAGAGAAAGGCACGCTACCAGCCGCGTGAGGCTAACAGCTGGCCCGGTCAAAGCGAGAAAGTCAGAAAATTTTGCAAACCAGACTCCAGAACTCAAAAAACGCAGCCATTTGAGAGCTCTGGTTTAAGAGCACACTGCTTAACCCTGCCCAACAGTCCCTGGTCCCGCCGAAAGCAGAGACCAGAGGACCACGTGGCCCTATGAGGACACCGCCCGCCCCCCCCACCCCCCAGCCCCGCCACGGCCAAGGACTACAGTCCCCACCACCCTCGGATTCCGCGTGGCTCCGAAGTCTCCACAGTCACAGGAAGAAGGATGTGGTCGTTAGAGAGTGCCCACTGGACACGGGTGGAGCCAAACGCATCTGAGCATCTGAAGGGCAAGTTCATTTGCCAGAGCAGCCTTGGTGCGGGGGAGGGAGCCCCGGGCTGGGCGTCCCAGGCTCGTGCTGACACTTGGCAGCTGCCAGAGCCGCTCTGCACCCCAGTTTGCTCGTCCGCAAGCTGTGGGCGAGAGACGGGGGTGCGGGTGCGAGAGCGGTACTGTGGGTAACAGATGGCGTGAATGAGAGACAGGGGGCACTGTGAGAGGCGGCGCGGGTCAGGGAGAGGTGGCACAGGTGACAATGATGTGGCAGGGGTCAGGGAGAGGCGGTGCGGGTCACGGAGGGGCGCGGGTCAGGGAGAGGTGAGGCGGGTCACGGAGGGGCTTGTGTCAGGGAGAGGTGAGGCGGGTCACAGAGGGGCTTGTGTCAGGGAGAGGTGAGGCGGGTCAGGGAGGGGTGGCGAGGGTCGGGGAGAGGCGAGGCGGGTCACGGAGAGGCTGCGTGGGTTGGGGAGGGGCGGCACGGGTCAGGGAGAGGTGAGGCGGGTCACGGAGAGGCTGCACGGGTCAGAGAGGGGCACGGGTCAGGGAGAGGTGAGGCGGGTCACGGAAGGGCTTGTGTCAGGGAGAGGTGAGGCAGGTCAGGGAGGGGCGGCGAGGGTCGGGGAGAGGCGAGGCGGGTCAGGGAGGGGCTTGTGTCAGGGAGAGGTGAGGCGGGTCACGGAGGGGCTTGTGTCAGGGAGAGGTGAGGCAGGTCAGGGAGGGGCGGCGAGGGTCGGGGAGAGGCGAGGCGGGTCAGGGAGGGGCGGCGAGGGTCGGGAGAGGCGAAGCGGGTCACGGAGGGGCGCGGGTCAGGGAGAGGTGAGGCAGGTCACTGAGAGGCTGCGCGGGTCAGGGAGAGGCGAGGCGGGTCACGGAGAGGCTGCGCGGGTCGGGGAGGGGCAGCGAGGGTCGGGGGTCAGGGAGAGGTGCCGCGGGTGACAGAGAGGTGGCGCAGGTCAGGGAGGGGAGGCGCGGGTGACAGGTGGTGCAAGTCGCCTCGTGGCAGCGCCAGGCGGACAGACGAAGACACCGCTATGTTCAGCGCCGCGGGGCCTCCCGGTTCCCCAAGCACCCTGCACGCGGAGCCGCTCCCCGCACCCAGACCCTCCTGGCCACCTCGTGTCCGCCGCGGCGCAGGCTCCACGGCGAGGCCGGCTCCCGGGAAGGTGCCAACCTCCACGTCCAGACAGCGCTCCGTGCCCTCTGCGACAGGGAACAGCCCGGACACGCGGCGAACGGTAGCCTTTCGAGAGAAGGCTCCATCGCCACGAGGGACGGACGGAAGGATGCCCGGGACGGAGGGGCTGCCATCACCTCCACGGTCACGGCGAACTCGCTTGGCTCGCTCAGAGCCCCCGGAAGGCCGCAGAGGCGGCCACAGGTGTGCGGCCCCGCCCCCTTCGCAGAAGACGCCCACATCCCACCAGGCGCCGGGAAGGCTAGTGACCCTCCCCCACTTCAAGGGCAAAGCCGACCCCGGGCCACCCCTCTTCTTGTCACTGGCAGGTTAGGGATGGGCCACTCGACACCGGGGAAATGAGCTGGAGCACTTCGGGGAAGAGTCTCCAGGCAGGGGGGGACTGTCCTCTCTGTGTGACACTTGGGGCTGTGGCAGCCATCTCAGGTCCATGAGGGCAGGTACCTGAGGACCAAACCGATAGGCTGTGGCTGTCTGGGAGTAACTGCAGGAAACCTCTGGGCTTCTGCTCCGGGTGGGGAAAAACAGAACGGACCAACCCTGAAGGCAGAAAACACCCTATTCGCTCTGGTAGCTGCGAACAATAGAGTCGCTTTCGCCGTCTGTATCCAACTCAAACAGATGTGCTGAATATGCTCCACAGTTGTAACTTTACAATAAAGTGATCTGGGGCGCCTGGGTGGCTCAGGTTGGGCGTCTGACTTCGGCTCGGGTCACGATGTCACTGTTGGTGGGATCCAGCCCTACTTCGGGCTCTGTGCTGTCAGAGCCTCTGTCTCCCTCTCTCTCTCTGCCCCTCCCCCACTTGCAGGCTCTCTCTCTCTCTCGCTCTCGCTCTCTCTCTCTCTCTCAAAAATAAACATTTGGGGCGCCTGGGTGGCTTAGTCGGTTAAGTGTCTGACTTCGGCTCAGGTCATGATCTCACAGCTCGTGAGTTCAAGCCCCAAGTCCGGCTCTGGGCTGACAGCTCGGAGCCTGGAGCCTGCTTCGGATTCTGTGTTTCCGTCTCTCTCTGCTCTCTCTCTCTGTCTCAAAAATAAACACTAAAAATTTTTTAAAAATAAATAAACACTTAAAAATAAAATAAAATAAAACGATCTGCTGGAAATTAGCCCATAAATCTCTCTACATGAACACTAGACCTAGGACTTAGAAAACAACGATCATTAAGGGAAGTGGCCCTTCGCAATCTGCACATGTATTAAGCATCCAGCACTGGGGGTGAGGACATGCCCTCAATAAACACAGGGTTTGATGGGGGGATAATACTTGTAGTTAAATGACCGATTGGATGCAGAATGGGGGTGGGGGCAGAGAGTCGTGAGAGGTACAAGAGAGGAGACAACTGCATGCAGCGCCATGGAATGGTGATGCCTCTTTGGGGGAGTTAGTATGTGACAGGCACTTAGTATTTGATAGGTGGGAATGGGGCAGAGAGCGGGCAAGGTGGAGGAGATGTGAGCAAAGGCACGAAAGTGAGTGAGTGCACTTGGGAGAGGCGTGGTAGGAGAAGGTCTTTCTCTACGTCCCGCATCTCCACATCTGTACATCTCTACATCCACTCAGAGCGTGAGCTCAGAAATGCGGGCGACCTGCCTCTATCATCCACGAGAAGCTCCACTGGTATTTGCCTCCTTCCATGATCTAAACGCAGCCTGCCCTTCAGACCCATCCATTCATTCGTTCATTCAGTTCTTCATCCATTAGCCATTCATCCGTCCAACATGCAACCGACCGAGTCCCCTACACGTGCCAGTTACTGAGCTAAGCAGCAACTAGGGCTGGGCTTTGCCCGTGAGTTCAGAGTCGGGCGGGAGAGATAGAGTTGTACGGAAGCAATAATAAATACCAACTCCCCACTGCCTTGTTTGACCCCCCCCAGCTGCAGAATACGAGTGGGGGCAGCACCTGACCTATTTGAGACCCTGAAGGAGACAGCAAAACTGCCAAGAACACAGGGAACAGCAGGAAGAGAATTAGAAGAACTAGAAAAGATCCACACCATGGAATCCAAGAAAGGACGTCCAGTAAGACAGAAATGGTTCACAGTACGGGACCTGCAGAGGGATGGATAAGCACGAGAAGTTCATTCACCGACCACACGTACTGCAAACGGACAGTGGATATGGCAAGTCGGGACCTCTTGGGGGCCTCTATCAGCACTGCAACAGGATGGCTGAGCAAGCCAGTTTCTGCATGGATGGTCTGGGCAGCGGATGGTGGAGAGGATATGTGAGCCACTGCAGGCTACGCGTAAGAGGAGTGGAGCAGCCAAGAGAGAGGAAGGGAGAGAAGCTCAAGGAAAAAGCACCGGTTCACCCGGCCACTCAACACTTGTCACGTGCCTCCTTGTTTCAGAAACAGCTAGCAGCTGGGGATGCAGCAGGCACACGAAGTCTTGCCCTCAAGAGGTTTACAACCCGCTTTGTTCACTGTTCTTTGTCGGTGATGAGGAAGGAAGGTGTGTTTACAAGTGGGATAGAGGGAACCGGTGGAGGAGCAGACACAGAGATTCCAGAGACAGAGAGAGAGAGAGAGAGGAACGAGGGATGGCCCACTCTGGAAGAGCCAGAGGAGAGGCCAGACGCAACAGCACGTTGGTGGGGTCCGCCCTGGCAGGTGGTGAGCCGCAAACGAAGTGATGCGCCGTTCGATGCTTGACAACCAGCTCTCCGAGGGAAAACTGGTATGAGGCGTTTGGCAATTTCTGTGGAGTCACCATTCCCATCACGGCCAACCGCAAGGAGCCAACAGCTGTCCCCAAACGCAGAGTTGGGTAGAGAGGCACAGGATCACCGTAGCCGGCCCGCAGGAGCTGAACCCCGCACACCTGTGCTCTAGAAGCCACGAGACGAGGAGCCGGAAGTAACTGGCAAGGAAGGGAGGGCGATGGCACAGGAAATCTGGGAAGACCCGCCCAGAGACCCGCCTGAGTCCCTGCGATGAGTCACTGCTGGGAAGGACAAACCCTAGGGAGACGGGAGTTCAAAAACGAGAAAATATGAGCGGTCCGGGTCTCCCTAGAAGCTCTCCTGCTTCCTGCAGCTGGTTAGTAGCTCAAAACGTATGCTTCCTTCGGTCTGACGTCGTTAGTGTGTGCGCCTGTGTATGTCTCCACTGGTGAATCACTGGCCTGTGTCTTCTGCTCGCACTTAGAACTCAGTGAGGCAGTTCTTGGAATCCTATAGGATCTCCTGAAGGGACTCCTGTTGCCCTGCGTCATAAAGAAATGTTGCCAAACTAAACCAGCAGCTCTGCCGGGGGGACAAAAGGGCAAGGGTCTCCCATGAATCACGTCTGAGCCGCACGCCGGCCGTGACCGCGCGCTTCTTCATCAGCTCGGTCGGGTCTGGCTTGCCTACTGCTCGGTTCCGTTTCATGCTGGGCTCTGGGCTCAATCTTTTCCCCCTGAAGACACTAAACCAAACTCCATCCACGGTGCCTCCTCCCCATTCTTCCTTCGTGGGGACAACGAAATGGATATACACTTCAACGCGCCCAGACACACGGACCCTTACGAAACCACGTCGCTCTTGAAGGAAGGTCCCTTCATCCCTTTTTAGCCTTGCCATTCCCACGCGAAAGCATCAAGCTGATCTCGGAGGGGAAGGCGTGGCTGACAGTTGCCACCAAAACAAAACACACAGCAGCAAAACAGCTCTACGGCCCCTCGGTCTGGGGACCGTGATCTGCCTCAAGGTCCCGGTAAAAATGAGACATTGGAAGGAAAACAGGCTGCATTTGAAAGGCGGGTGACATCAAGAAAGAGAAAATACTATAAATACCACTTCTCTCCCCGTCTACACTGAGCCTACTGTTAAGGGAAACACATTTACCAGAGGGTTGTTTTTTTTTTTGTTTTTTTTTTTCCTAAGTTCAACTGGAAAAACATAAATATTTAGTCATTTCATACAGCAGACAAGGGACAAGCAGGCCACGGGTTAAAGGAACATTATGTATTGCTAAGAAAGTTCATCTAACAAAATATGTCCTTGGGGAACAGAATCCCAAAGTCTGTTTTAGAAACGAGCCTGACCTTCATCAAGGAATTTTGTCTTGATGTAATCACCAGGTCAAATCTTAAGGACGGCGATCGCATGGATGCCATCTTTGCAAACGATGAGGTCTGTTTCATATTTTTAAATTAACAACACTGGGCAGGAAAAACAATCGAAATGCTGTTAATAACATACAATTGTTTTGGAGGTTGGGTGTGAAAACCACTAATTGCCAGTTAACTGAATCGATATTGTATTAACATCTCAATATTATGGACAAAAGAGGCCAAGTTCCTGAATGGCAAGATAACCCATAATAGAACAGAAAAGACAACAATGAACGTTAACAGGGGCAGGGCCGCAAAGGATAACACAGATCATTTTTCGGTGAAACTCTGCCTGTCAGCATCACCCTGATGTTTTTATTTTGTATCGAGTAGGAAGAGGCAGATAGAAAGAGGGTAGAAACTTTCCTAAGAAAAGTCAACTAGCATAAAGGCAGAAAGAAAAAAGAAGAAAAAAAAATACTGAGACTAATAATGTAGATACTTCTCAACATCATCTGCCATTACTGCTCTGTTAAAAACAAAACAAAACAGGGGGCGCCTAGGTTGACTCAGCCAGTTAAGCATCCAACTTTTTGGCTCAGGTCATGATCTCACAGGTTGTGGGTTCGAGCCCCGCGTCGGGCTCTGTGCTGACAGCTCAGAGCCTGGAGCCTGCTTCGGATTCTGTGTCTCCCTCTCTCTCTGCCCCACCCCTGCTCATTCTCTGTCTCTCTCTGTCTCTCAAAAATAAATAAATGTTTAAAAAAATTAAAACAAACCAAAAAAAATGGCCAAATACTTACAGAATACCAACAGGGAAAGGTTGCCTTATACCCTTAAAGGGTGAAGAATTTCAAAGAGCCTTGAACTCACTATGAAAGTAACTCTGTGCCCACCAGCTTTGCTCAAACACTTTGGCACTCTGGTGATTGGTATCTCACCAGCAGGAGCTCTGAAACCAGCTTTTCCATCTCCACTGACTTCTGACGGGTTTAAGAGCATCACATAAAGATCACCTTATTTGTACTGGACACAGTTTGGAAGCAAAAAAGTTTTAACCCTCCCACGTATTTTAAATAGAAGTCATGAGCCTCGCCATGAATGCCCTTCACTGACATGAGGTTTCTAAAATGCCCTTCTCGATTTCCAGCTATGCATTCCATCCATATAGAATTTTCCATGAGCTCTATCATTAACGAGTCGTTCGGTGGGAATTAACTGATCGGTCCGTGCAAAGAGCTTGTCCTGGGGTTTTGCAGGAGGAAAAGGGTCCACAGTGCGTCTCTTACCTCCGGACAGCTGACGTGCTTTGCAAGACAGTAAGCTTGTGGACCGAGGTTTTATGTCACGGAAGAAGGGACAATGTAGCAGCTCCAGGAAGAAGCATGGGGATAGGTCAGGGGAGACGAAAATGCAGCTGCAGCTTGGTGTGGCAGGATCTAAATGCGATCCTAACAACAGAAATCCTACAGACCTCAGAGCGGAGAGGAATCCAGGGCGGAGGACTAGGCAACCCTTATAGCCCTCGTCTGTAAGGGCATCCGGTGGTGCAGTCACATTTCCTGCGAGGGTAAAATGAGGCGCTATGGGAAAAGCCCTCTGTCAACAGCTTAACAGTGTCTTTACCATCTCTGCCCAGGACAACAGCCTCCAACAGGGGGTGTGGAGAGAGGTGGGTGGTCTCTCCGGCAGATGTTCTAGAAAAGTGGTGAAGCGGGAGGGCCCGACGTGGGATGGGGGGGGCCCATGAGCTGGATGATCAGGCCCGTGTAGATCACAGAGGGCTGGACACAGACCCCCGGGAGGGCCCAGAGGTACAGGCTAAGAAGCCTGACCCTTATTCTGAAAATCCCAGCTGGAGATCCCGGAGCATCTGGGGCACCGAGTTTCCGAAGAGGCTTCCGGGAGGATTCACCAGGCATTGACTGCAGGGAGGGGGAGACCGGGACCAAGCAGCTGCCGAGGCCCAGCCAGGGAGGGAGGCCAGGGCAGCCAAGGAATGCAGGAGCCAGGAATGCAGGACCTGGTGGCCAGCTGGGCACAGGAGGGGAGGGGGGGAGGGGGAGGAGGATGGACAAGACGGGGAGCTCTGTTTCAGCCCCAAGAATGGGAAGTTTCATCCCCCGTGACTCTGGGGACCGGGACTGAGACTAGGACTCCGGCCTCTGCGGGGCCACCTCAGAGCAGAAACGTGGTAGAGACTGCTGCCGAGACGGGCCACACTACACAGGTGACAGTGACAGCTTCCAGGGGGCGGGTAAGACCCTCTCTGGTCTCCCTCACACCTGCCTGTTTAACCAGCGCCCCGTTTTTAGGACACTCTCTTCTCACCTGAAATTTCTCTGAGTTTCCGATGTGCAGCAATTCACAAGGTGCCATTAACAGACTTCACTCAACAGTTGCTTTTTCTCTGGCTGGGAAAGGAGCTAGCTACCAGAACTTTCCTGTGCCGGCCTGACCTTCTGGAATCTGAGGAGGGTTTGCAATCCCAAGACCAGATGTTCAAGGCCGGCCCTCTCTAAAGAAAGGGGGTGGAGGGGAGGGGGGTTCTCTCTTCTCATCTCAGAGTAGATAGAACAGCTCAGTCTGGGTGTGAAAAACAAATGCATCGTGAGCCCCTGAACACAGCAAGGCTACCCCTATTTCTCTGCAGGACAGTAATGGCCTCGTTCGTCAGTCCAAACCGCAGGGCCTGTCGGGGCATTACTCGTCGGGCCCACTGATTGAGAGAGCCTGGAAGGTGATTATTGCTATCCTCAATTCTCCTGGTAAGGCAACTTGGGCTTACAAGGACCACAGAGCTGGTAAGCGGACAAGCAGAGCCTCAAACTCGGGATTCAGCCTCTGTTTTCCTGCGAACGATGTGGTCTCCTGAGTCGAGGAAAAGTCACACCCTGGTTCAACAGCAGAGAAGACAAACCAGAGTCCGGCCTCCTGGCACCTTTCTGGGGGCCTCTCTCAATCTCAATCTCCACAATCCTCTTTCACAGTTAAAACCCAGGAAAAGTGGAAAGGCTTCCCTAAAGAAAGAGCTAAGCAGCATCACAGTTGGATTGATCGCTCGATAGAACGAATTCTTCTGTCCCAAAGCCCAAATCCGCACGAGTGGGTACATGCGGGCTAATCTTTGCTTTAATGCCTCCTACTTTCTCCCAAGAACCCCCTAGTTTACTAGGCATCTCAGAAACGCCAAGTTTCAGGAATTGGGGCGCCTGGGTGGCACAGTCGGTTAAGCGTCCGACTTCAGCCAGGTCACGATCTCGCAGTCTGTGAGTTCGAGCCCCGCGTCGGGCTCTGGGCTGATGGCTCGGAGCCTGGAGCCTGCTTCCGATTCTGTGTCTCCCTCTCTCTCTGCCCCTCCCCCGTTCATGCTCTGTCTCTCTCTGTCCCAAAAATAAATAAACGTTGAAAAAAAAAATTTTTTAAAAAAGAAACGCCAAGTTTCAGGAATCAGTTTTCTGGATTAACCCCCCCAAAATGTCAGCCGGCCAAAAATGGCCTTCCAGAAAGCTCCAGAATGTGATCTCAAGTACCCTCCCAGCTGGTGTTCCCCACGCTGGTGTTTCAGACGTGGTGTAGACAAACCCCAGGCAGACCCGGAAATCACACCATCCATCCTCCATCCCATAATGTCAGCCTGCAACTACGAAAAACAAAAGGCGGTCTCCTAAAACAGAAGGACTCGAGATCCTTCCAGAGGCGATCTGAGCGGAAACCAATTATGGGATCTGGGAGGGCAGCTTAGCTGCTCTAATGGCATCGTCTTCTTGTTCCTTCCTGTGACCTCCAGTCTGCTACTTGCTCTGGAGGACCTCCCTCTGAAGTAGAAGAACGAGACCCTCAGAGCACTCCAATTCACCCCTCTAAATCCACATGGGGCGCCCTGCCCAGAAAACAGACTGCAGCCACCCTCGGTGCTGAGAAGGACGCGTGTACCCAGCACAACCCATCGCTCTCTTCCATCTACTCCTGCCTCACATTTACAGTATCATGAGTGAGAGGACAAGCTGTGTGACCCTGGGAAAGTTGCTTAACCTCTCTGTGCCTCCGTTTGCACATCTATAAAACAGATACAAAGCAGTCTACCTTGGAAGTCTGTTTTTAAGTGCTAAATTAGCTATTTAAACGGCTGAGGGGAACCTGGGTGGCTGAGTCAGTTGAGCAGGCTGACAGTCCAACTTCGACTCAGGTCGTGATCTCGCATTCGTGAGTTCAAGCCCCACACCAGGCCCACGACTGTCGGTGCAGAACCCGCTTCGGATCCTCTGTACCCCTCTCTCTCTCACTCTCTCAGAATACAGCAAATACGGTAAACGTTAACTATTTAATCAGCTGCTTAATGGCTTATGGAGAAGAACTTACAATAAGTTTTGGGGGACACCTGGTCCACTGGAGTCACATTTCTTGCTATTAGAAGGTCATTTAAAGGTGAGTGTGAGTGGGGCGCCTGGGTGGCGCAGTCGGTTAAGCGTCCGACATCAGCCAGGTCACGATCTCGCGGTCCGTGAGTTCGAGCCCCGCGTCGGGCTCTGGGCTGACGGCTCGGAGCCTGGAGCCTGTTTCCGATTCTGTGTCTCCCTCTCTCTCTGCCCCTCCCCCGTTCATGCTCTGTCTCTCTCTGTCCCAAAAATAAATAAACGTTGAAAAAAATAAATAAATAAATAAAGGTGAGTGTGAGTTACAGTGAGGGTGAATTACACACCCACAGAGTAAAGGCAGGGCAGGAAATGACAGCCCACTGCTGTGTCCTGACTTTCCCAATTAACTGGTTTTGTGGGATGGACAAAGCTGGAGATATGTGACGAGCTGGAGATAAGCATGCAAAGTTCAAGAGGCCGTGCTCTTGGGATCAACACCCATAGATGCAGACGGAGGAAGCGGGACTGTGATCCGGCCCCAGCAAAGGCCTCAGATGACCCAGTGGGGCCCTCTGGAGCTGGGCTGACCCTTCAGAGCTGGGAGTCAAGGTCAAGGGGCCAGGCCTTTAACCACCACCGTGGGTGTAAATCCATGGGAGGCTATGGTATCCAGACACTAGTCTAGGTGTTGCGGATGTGGTTCTCGTCTACAATTAACTGACTTCGAAGTAAAGCAGGCTGTCTCCTGGATATTGGTGGGCCTCAGCTAATCACCGGAAGGCCTTAAGAGAAGAGATCGAGGTTTCTCAGGAAAGAAGGACTCTTATCCCTGAGCGGTAACGTAAAAGTCTGGGTGTCCAGTTTGTGAGCCTGCCCGACAAATGTCAGAATCAAGACTGGAATAGTATCTCTTGCTCGAGTACTCAGCCTCTTGGCCCATCCTATAGATTCCAGACCTGCCAGCCCCATAGTCGCGTGGGCCAATTCTTCAAGATAAATTTCATTAAAATAGAGATTCAGAGATATAGTTACAGATAGCTATCTGCCTACACACATCTGTATCTGTCCCGTTACACCTGCTTCTGCACAGAGCTGTTACCCTGATGTTGATTGGTCATGGGCTGCCCCCGGAAAGAGGCATGGCCCTGGACAGGGTGACATCACCAGCTGGTAGCAAAGAGGCCTGACAGCAGGGGCATCTTCCCAGCGACTCGCAGCCTTGGAGAGAACAGATCTTCCATTGTCAGGGGGGACCTGTGGGGTCTATGCCAACGGGGTGAACTGTGTAGGTATAGAAGAAATGCCTACAACTGCAAGGTAAAACCCAGAATGATAAAATCACACAATTTGGAGTTGGAGAGAATCTAGACATCATTAATAAGTGTGAAATAATGGATAAAAATGGACAGCACTGGACGCCCACAGTGTTGGGGTCAATCTCAGCAGACCAGGGTCATCAGGGGCCCCCGATGAAGTTACAGCGACCTCTGACATCAGGGGAACCCACAACCTTCAGGCACCGCAAGGATGGGAGCCTGATGCTCTCCTATGCATGGGGGGGCCTCCCTAAAATCGGGACTCATGGCAGGGTGGGGGCTAATTTGTAAGGTTTGCCAATGTCCGTGTGGTGTAAGTGCTCCCCCCACCGATCCATCTACCAACAGGAGGTGCTGGGAAGAAAAGGGCATGTGGCTCTCACGGCTCCATGTGCGACACTCGAAGGGGACACGAAGGGGCCCGTGGAAGGGATCAGAGAGTGGCCCTTCTTCAGAGAGAGCATTGTCAGAGGCCGTGCAGCAGGGGGCAGGGGACGGGGACCTGGATGGGCAAATGCACGAGCACAGACACACGCTGAGCTCCAGCCAGGGAGGGAGGCTTTGGAAGAACCATTCAAGGTTCTAAGCTGCCAGGGCACAGGTGACCGACCCCAGGGTAGGAGGAAGCTCTCGGAGAGGTGGCCTGGAGCCCCCAGAGAGCAGGTAAGTAGAAAGGGATCTGGTGGGAGCGCGCTGAGCTGCCTTCCACGGCGACGCCAGATGGCCTGAGTGTCCTCTCGTGCAACATGGAAGGTTGCTGGGCTTCGGAGGGCAAGTGGTCCTTGACAGCAAGAGGCTGGAGTGTACCAGGGGCGAGGAAGCCAGGGACAGGGTGGCACAAGGAGATCAACATGGGGGGCACAGACAGCCATCGTGGGACATCCCTACAGGAGCCCCGAGGTCCCCACCGACACCACCCGCAAGAGCCACTGCTTGGATCACAAGTGCAGTAAGTCTTTCAACAGCTCTGTACTGTCCCCTCTCTTCCTGCCCCAGCCCTGGGGGGCCAGAGGCAAAGGACAGTGGGGAAGGAGGGGTAGGAGAGGGAGCGGAGGAAGAAGTGGAACATTCCCAGGAGCCAGGGAGCCAGTCGTGGGGACCTTCCGGTTCTGAGACGAGCTCAGAATGCAGAGGACCTTTACGTGGACTGGACAATGGTAGTTTCGGCAGATGTGTCTGAACTTCTCAATACTTGCAAACTGGACTGTTAATTAGTATATCCGGAAGCGTGATGGGCAAAGTCTGGCACCTGACAAGACTTGGGTCCGGGGTGGAAAAGTGTCTCAGACCTGAGCAGCGAGCGTGGGACACAAAACGGCGTGCTGCGTTACACCCGGCTGGGGTCAGCTCATTCAACCAAAAGAGACGCTGGTTTCTCGCATGCGTGGTAGAGGGCTGGCCGTGCGAGGAAAACCCGTAATGAAGCCGGGTGGAAACAGACAGGCATCGGGAGCCGTCAGGCCAAGAGTTAGCAACAACGCCCCTGGTCTCTAGCAAGAGATGGGGAAGCAAGAAAAGGCCACATCAATGAGCAGTGGGCCCAACGTCAAGGACAGAGCCGGGTCATCCATCCACAAGAGTGAGAAGTGCCAGAAGGATAGGCACCAGGAGACAGAACGGTCTAGAGCAGCCAGTGACCCAGGCTGGCACCAAACCCACCCCGCCCTGCCTCTGGCACAGAGATACGGGGACTGCAAAGGTGATTAGTAAGAACTCCTGGCAGGGAGAGTGGCTGGCCATCAAGTCCTGACAACCTCAGAGTCAGAAGTACTTTCCTACAGGCCAGTGGCTGGAAGAAATGTCCAGCGACATAGAAATTTGAAATTCACAGCTGGGTTCTCATTTTCTCTCAGGGTAGGGCGGTTGAGATGGAAGATGTCCCCTGAAGGACAGAACTCAGAACGGCTCCGGTGTGGTGTCACAGGGTCCCCACCTGCGCCACAAGAGGCAGCCCCCTCAACATGCAATGAAGGGACACAGGGGAGACCTCATCCTATGTGGCTTCCCTTCTCCTGCCGGGCCTGCAAGACGGCGTCGGTCACCCCCCGCCTCCTCCCAAGATGAGTGAAGGGCAGGTAGTGGGAGCCCCTCGTATCTGCCCAAGAAATGCAATAAACCGAAATCTGAAACGGGGTAAAATCATAGAACCAGGTGAAAGTAGGATTAGGGGTGCCTGGGTGGCTCAGTTGGTTAAGCGTTCGACTTCGGCTCAGGTCATGACCTCATGGTTCATGGGTTCGAGCCCCGTGTCGGGCTCTGTGCTCACAGCTTCAAGCCTGGAGCCTGCTTCGGATTCTGTGTCTCCCTCTCTCTCTGCCCCTCCCCTGATCCCTCTCTCTCTCTCTCTCTCTCTCATTCCCAAAATAAACATTACAAAAAAAAAAAGGGTAGAATTAAACAAAGGATATTTATGGCTGAAATATACCAAGAGGTTTTTGCTTGTTCTGATTTATTTATTTATTTATTTAGGACAACCACTAATATAGAATGTCCTCTAGAGCTGAGCCAACAAGACTATCAATTTGAGACTTCTGGCAATTTCTAAACTCTGATACAGCTCACTGCAAAGGAATGGCAGGCCTGGGATTCCAATCTACCCATGTGTCTAACCCCACTTGGGAATCCTTGGCTTCAAGATTTCCATAACTGTCACAATTTGTGCTTTGTTTTGTTTTGTTTTTCCCTCCCTGGCTATTGTGATTGAGTTTACAGAGGAGCAAGTGCCCGCAAGACCATCACCTTACCCACTGGACGTAGGGTTCACCAGCTTTTATTGTTGGGACTGACAGATGTGATATGACTCAGAAAACCACCAGATTCCAGGATTGGTCAGGAGGACCCTCACCCCCCACTCCCACCAATTCAGATGTCAGAGCCCAAAACACCACCACCGTACCAGGCAAGAACCCAATCCAATGTTCAAGGAGCACCAGTAATGGGAATCCTAACTGGAGGCTCAACTGTGGAAGTATCATGGTCTGTAAATGGCTACAGCTTTGGAAAACCTAAAGAAAATCAATGGAGAGCTCTTAAGGGACAAGGACAATGGTCTAAGCTAACTTGTGAAGCAACCCAGTGTCATGACTTTTAACAGATACACACACACACACACACACACACACACACACGTATATATATATATACATATATATATAGAGAGAGAGAGAGAATGGTATGACAGATAGATGATGATGATAGATGATAGATAAGATAGATGATATATAGATAAATGACAGATAGATGATTGATAGATGATAGATTGACAGATGATGGATAAATGGATAGATAGGTAGGTAGATAGATAGATAGATAATAGATGAGAGACTGATTGATAGATGACAGATGGATAGATAACCAGATAGATGGATAGATGATGGATGGATGGATGGATAGATAGATAGATGACAGATGAATAGACAATAGATAGGGGATTTATAGATGATAGATAGATGATAGATAGATGATAGATAGATAATAGACTGATAGATAATAGATGGATAGATAGATAAATAGATGACCGATGGATGGTAGATAGATGGATAGATGATAGATATACAGGTGATTGATTGACAGATAATAGATGATAGATAGATAGATAGATAGATAGATAGATAGATGAGAGATGAGAGACAGATTAATAGATGATAGATGGATAGATAGATGGATAGATGACAGATGGATGAATAGATAATAGATGATTGATAGATGATAGATAGATAGATAATTGATTGATAGATGATAGATGAATAGATAGATAAACAGATGACCAATGGATGGTATATAGATGGATAGATGATAGATATACAAGTGATTGACTGATAGATGATAGATGATAGATGATAGATAGATAGATAGATGATAGATGGACAGACGATAGATAGACAGATAGATTGATAGATGAGAGATGAGAGACTGATTGATAGATGATAGCTGGATAGATAGATAAATAGATGGATAGATGATGGATGGATGGATAGATAGATGATAGATGAATAGATAATAGACAGGTGATTGATAGATGATAGATAGATAGATATATAGATAGATAAGTAGATAGATAGACAGATAGATAATTTGGGTTTTAATTACTAAAGGCTGACCAGAGAAGTCAGGACAGATACAGGGTGGGGACTGGAATCACAACTAACCATTATTCCCATAAAAGAGGAATTTCCCTCGTTGTCATTACTGGATTACTTAACTCCTGCATTCTCATTCCCTGGCCACGCTGCATGAGCACTTCACCGTGAACATGATCTTCACGTTGCCGTGTGCAAGCACCCTGTCGCCACTTAAAGGAGGGAGGATTACAGTTCGCTTCTAGAGTCGTAACAGAAGCAAGTTTAAAATAAATTCAAAGACATAAAGGAATCAAAATGCACGCAAAGTCAAAGCTTAACAAGCACTTTGTAAAAAGGAAGTTGTTTTGTGCAGCACGTTTGGAACTTGTGAAGGCTCTGAAGGACCCCTGAGCCACTTGAGTGGTCTTCCTGGATGCTTTTCATCGTGTTCTCCGCACTTGGCATAAACCTCGTACTTCTTGACTCAATGTAGGTTTTTAACTTTTGACACTTCCCTTGCAAATGGGAAGGAACTTTTTAAAAAGAAACCAAAACAGCTGTGCAAACATAAGATACTGGAAAATCAAATGTTTTCTGCTAAATATTGATTTAAATGAGGGGAAAGGTGGTGCGGACTGGCAAAGCGGAAGCTGATGTATTTATAGTAATTAAGTCCACCCTTAGTGTTACCAGCGCTTCCTTCCACATCCAGTAAACAGCCGCAGAGGGTGAAACACGGTGAAAGTCACGCCGCGTCACACATTCACGTGCGGGCTTTGTGATTTTTAATTCTCTTTCTCTCAAGCCCTTTCGAAGAATACCTCTGAACACCTAACAGAGTTTGACGCTTAACGTTCAACTCCTTTAAGCAGCTGGAAGCTTCCTGAATGAAACACAGGAGGCTTTTTACTTCTGGAACTCTAAGATCTGGTGAAAAGTCCTCAAAAGCACAGGACTCCACTTGGTGTGCATTTCCTGCTGAGAACTGAAAGATACACCACATCAAAAAGCTGCTGAGGTGCGGTCTGCCTCTACTGAGAACAGGTTCACCTAGCCGTGGCCGTGGCGGTGGCTGGGATGAGGGTACAACCTTGCCATCGGGGCAGGTGACGTATTTCAGGCAGAAGCCAAAGCAGGGCACAATCCTGTGTGCGCAGGCACGGTGAACGCTCAATGACATCACATGGAACCAGCTCCAAAATGGTACCTTTTACCCCACATTACTGTTCTCCTAAAGAATTTTTCTTTGTGAGGGTCTCTGTGCCATAGGAGGAGATCTGAAACCGGTCCAGATCAAATCCTTTGACAAAAATGCATGCGGAGAAAGACACAAAAGCCTCTAGCAGGGTGCCGGGGTGGCTCAGTGGGTTAAGCATCTGACTCTTGATTTAGCTCGGGTTACGATCTCACAGTTTGTGAATGTGAGCCCCGCGTCAGGCTCTGTGCTGACAATGTGGAGCCTGCTTGGGCTTCTCTCTCTCCCTCTCTCTCTGCCCCTCCCCTGCTCATGCTTGCTTTCTCTCTCTCTCTCTCTCTCTTGCTCTCCCTCAAAATAAATAAATAAAGTTTAAAAGAGAAAGAAGTTCTGAGTAAATATATATTACTATAACGAGCAGGAGATCAAAAGACAAAAATTAAAAATTCTCTTTGGAAGCATACACATTTCTCTCTACAGCCACTGGAATGTGTCTTTCCAAAAATATTCAAATACACGTTAGCTCTTTTAGCATTTTTATAGTTTATGCATCATGAGTATTATTCACTGCATCCTACCTAAGTGCTAATCCAACCTTCATGTCCATGCAGGGTCCTGAAGAACAGTCCAGAACACATTCAAGAGACCCTCGTCTGATAAGGTAAGCTTGAACAGGAGCAAAGTTAAAACTCACGTGCAATTTCTATTAGCCTCATGTGACGACGAGGGTCACAATCCCTTTGCTCTCTTACGCGGAGTCTGAAATGTGACTGAAGAGTATACTTATCACAGAAGATCTTACCTCTTCTCCCCCAATTCCCATTCAAGATTCTGTTTTAATTCCCCTTAAAACGATCTTCCCTACAGTTAACAATACTCCACGGTACACTGAAAAAATTTTAAGAGACTAGATCTCATGTTAAGTGTTCTTACAATAATAATAATAATAATAATAATAATAATAAATGTCCAGTGGTTATTAGATTAAATCATTTTCTCCATCTGTCCTCCCTTCCAGCTTCCTTTTGCACATAGTTGGAAGTTTAATCTTTACTAAATCCTCAGCTTTTCCCACCTAATGAATGACAAGATTTTTATTGTCTTCCTCCCCACTTCTGTCCACTTTTTAAACAGTCAAAAAACTGTCTATACTATCCTGACGCTTTCAACACCAGTAACAGAAAATTAGATAAAATCATCTCTCACTGGTACAGTATGCATTGTCATCTAACAAGTTTTTAAAAAATGATTTCTCTTACTGAATGTCCCTTAAATATTCTGCCTGAAAAGCAACCCTAGGCCACCACATGGCAGCCTCCCCTGAGACAGGCCCTACACCCGTTACACACACGCTGAAATGCTACCGAAAAGAACCACCGACCCCCATCACCCAGAAAAAGAATTTACGTGCTGGTCAAAAGAAAAAGAAATCCTCAAGATCTAGAATCAAAGACAGAATCAAAGACAGCAAGAGTGGGTAAGTGCTAGCTGAAGTCCCAGGAACCCATGGGAGCCTGGGTCACAAATATAGATCTTAAGGACTCTGGGTGGGGTTCTTATGCCCAAGCAGGAACCAAGGACACATCTACGGCCCAGAGGAAACATTAGAGCCAAAACTGGAACCCACCTTAGGAAGGAAGTTTGCTGTGTGCCTAAGGCCACATGCAGAAACAAAAAGTCACTGGGAGAACGCATTTCCGTTAATGGTACAGCACACAGCAACATAGATGATGCATAGATGACAGATAGATGATAGATAGATAGATAGATAGATAGATAGATAGATAGATAAACTGACCTATAACCATCAAAATCCCTAGGGCTCTGACAGAAACAAACAGAAAACCTACTTTGTAGCGACCCTTTCACATTTTAGATTACAGTGTATTTACCCAGAAGAGTTAAGCCCCACTGAAGATGAGATCACAAGCAAAGACTACAAAGAACACAAAGAAGAAACTAAATTGAGTAGATTTTAGCAGATGTGATCATTGCAAAAAGAAGGGTTAGCTTCTTCTTTGGATATAAGATCAAATCAGGGGCGCCTGGCTGGCTCAGTCAGTGGGAACAGGTGACTCTTGATCTTGGGAGTGTGGGTTTGAGCCCCATGTTGGGTATAGAGATTACTTAAAAATAAATTCTTTAAAAAAAGCAAACCAAAAGAATTCATAAAATAAGCTTAAAGTGACTTTTTCAAAAAGTAACTAAACCCATAATGAAAAACAGCACAGTATAAACCAGTAACAGGCAGAGAAATAATAACCGAAGACAATACAGTTGAAATAACGGAGTCACAATGGAAATAACTGAAGACACTTACAGAAATAAAAAAACTTAGTACACAATTGTAAAAATTAATTATTCACAAATGATGAGAACCATCAGTGAGCTACCTAGAAAGAAAGAAGTTAAGGAGAGGGAGAGACATATGTTAAGGGCATGGAGGCTAGAAAGTGAAGTCCAAACCTATTAGGGTTTCCATGATGAGGGAGTAGTGAAAATGGGTGACAAAAAAATATTCAAAAGAGATACTTAGGAAGAAATCATAACCAGATTAGAAGAAAGAATTGTGACTGCAGAATAAAAATACAAAAATAAAAGAAGTCCTAAGCAAAATAAATATAACGAAAGCCCCATCTGGCCCTATCGTGATGAAACGTGAAAGACCAGGCATTAAAAGTGTCCAGAAGACTCGGGCACCTGGGTGGTTCAGTATGTTAAGTGTCTAACTTTGGCTCAGGTCATGATCTCACAGCTTGTGGGTTCGAGCCCCACATCAGGGTCTGTGCTGCCAGCTCAGAGTCTGTGTCTCCCTCTCTCTCTGCCCCTCCCCTGCTCATGCTCGCTCGCTCGCTCTCTCTCTCTCAAAAATAAACATTTAAAAAAAAATTTTTTAAGTGGCCAGAGGACAGAAAAGAGACTGTCTACAAAGGAACCAGTGTGAAGGGTGCAAGTTTCTCGTCATCAACAACAGATGCCACAAGGCAACAAAATAAAACATTCAAAGAGCTGAAGGACCCGAACCGGTAACCTAAAATTGTGTCAGGCAAAATGATCATTCAAGAGGGAGGGTACATGGAAGATATGTGGAGGTAAAGACTGAAAGATTTTACTACTCACAGATCGTTCATTAAAGAACTACCAAAGCATGTCTGTAGTAACAAGGAAATTAAGCCAAGAAGGAAAAAAAAAAAAAAATCAAATTCAAGGACCAACGGTAAACAAAGAAAATCAGCAGTTCAGAGATCCAGATAAACATTGAACAATTGAAACTATGATAACACTGATCAATGTGGGGAGAATTTTAAAGCAGATCGGAACGAGGGGGTGTGGGGGCAGCAATCACATGGCAGATGGGAGGAGAGGGTAAAGTCCAGGCCTGGGGCTGTGTGGGAAGAAGACAGAGCTAGGGCCTAACTGTCTGCCTCGCCAGGCGAGGCATAATCGTAACTCTGGAGCCCAAACTAACTTAAATGAGAATGTATCACCTTCCAGGGGCACCTGGGTGGCTCAGTCAGTTGAGCATCCGACGGCAGTTCAGGTCATGATTTCTCAATTCTCGAGTTCAAGCCCTGCGTCAGGCTCTCTGCTGTCAGCACGGAGCCTGTCTCAGATCTTCTGTCCGCGCCCCGCCCCGCCCTCCTGCTTGTGTGCACGTGTGCACTCTCTCTCTTTCTCTTAAAAATCTTTTAAGGGGCGCCTGGGTGGCTCAGTCGGTTGGGCGGCCGACTTCGGCTCAGGTCATGATCTCGCGGTCCGTGAGTTCGAGCCCCGCGTCGGGCTCTGTGCTGACAGCTCAGAGCCTGGAGCCTGTTTCGGATTCTGTGTCTCCCTCTCTCTGACCCTCCCCTGTTCATGCTCTATCTCTCTCTGTCTCAGAAATAAACGTTTAAAAAAAAAATCTTTTAGGGGCGCCTGGGTGGCGCAGTCGGTTAAGCGTCCGACTTCAGCCAGGTCACGATCTCGCGGTCCGTGAGTTCGAGCCCCGCGTCAGGCTCTGGGCTGATGGCTCAGAGCCTGGAGCCTGGTTCCGATTCTGTGTCTCCCTCTCTCTCTGCTCCTCCCCCGTTCATGCTCTGTCTCTCTCTGTCCCAAAAATAAATAAACGTTGAAAAAAAAATTATAAAAAAAAAAAATCTTTTAAAATAAAATAAATAAGTAAAAAAGATACACGTGATAAACCAAGAAAGCAGTTCAACCACTAACAAAAAGAAAGCTGAAGGAGCAATTTTAGTATCAGGAAAAAGTTGATTTTAAGACAAAATTCATTACTGGGAATAAAGATGGGCAATGCTGAATGATAAAAAGGAATAAGTCACCGTGAAAATGGGAAAACCCAGAAGCTGCATGCACCAAACAACAAAGCCTCAAAATATGTAAGCAAAAATGAGTAGAATTAGAAATAAAGGAAAGCTCTTTTTTTTAAGTATTTTTTAAGTTTATTCACATATTTTGAGCAGAGAGAGAGAAAGTGTGAGTGAGAGAGAGAGGCAGAGAGACAGAGAGAGAGAGAGAAAGAGAGAGAGAGAGAGAGAATCCCACACAGGATACTCACTGTCAGCACAGACCCCGACGAAGGGCTCAAAACCATGAACCACGAGATCATGACCTAAGTCAAAGTTGGACACTTAACTGACTGAGCCACCCCGGCACCCTGAGCTTGGAAAGTTCTTGAATCTACCCAAGATAACAGTGAGGGATGTAAAAAGAGATTCATCTACACAGTGATGAAGGCAGAGAGTAAAAAAAAAAAAAAAGAACCCTCTGGATGTGTCAGTTACATACAGATTTGAAAAGCACAATGATCCACTTAGATCTAACAGGCATTGAAGAAAAGGGCTGCTCCAAAGAGAAAAAACACACTCTTTTCATGTCCACATGAAAGATTTATAAAAACTGACTACGTAGCAGGTCCCAAAGAAGTAACCCGCAAACACCAAAGAATGGATAGCCACATTTCACCACAGCAGAGCAAAATTAGAAATACCAGAAAGGCACCTCGAAAGAAGACTTTGAAACAAAAAAATAATCAAAATTATCATGAGTCAAAGAAAACGACGAGATGCTTAGAGCCGAATCACCGCCAAATCGGTATACGAACAGATCTACCTGCATCAACGTGGATAAATCTTACGACACCACGTTGGGCCACAGCAAATGGCGGAAAGCGATTAATGGAACAGTGTTTGTGCGAAACCATTTTAATGCGTGGGGAGCCTGGGTGGTTCAGTCGGTTAAGCCTCCAACTCTTGGTTGCGGCTCAAGTCATGATCTCATGGGTTTCATGGGTTTGAGCCCCACAGGGGGCTCCACACTAACAGTGTGGCGTCTGCTTGGGATTCTCTCTCTCTCCCTCTCTCTCTCTGCCCCTTCCCCCACTCATGCGCTAAATAAATAAACATTTTAAAAAGCATTTTAATGCGTTTCTAAGAGCTCACACGTGTGGGGGTGTGCTGGGTATGGCACACGCCTGCAAAGACAGAGCCCAAGCTCCCCCCGAGGAGGAAGAACACGCCCGTTTCTGGGGACTGAACGGAGAGACAGAAGACGGGTGGATGAATCATCCACTATTTCTTTCGAAAAGAATCTGAAAAAATATATAGCTAAGTGTTAGCATATGTGAAATGAGGTTGGTTGAGTACAGGGATTGTTTATGTCGTTTTACCGTGACCGGGCTTTTGTGCGTTTCCAACGCACAGAATTAAAGGAAAGAAAAGCCGCTGGAAAACACAAGGCTGCTTGAGGGCGGCTGCCGCTCTTCTGAGCACAGGCTCTGGTGGGGACAGAGGAGCGGCCACAGTGAGGGGACACAGGGTGAGCCAGTTCCAGGGGCTTTCGAGACGGACACGGAAGCACCAGGTCAGGACTCAAACACACGGCAAGCTCGGACTTGGGTCTCCCCGGCCCGCAAAGGCCGTGCCTCCGAGGAAGGAAGCGAATGGAGGTGTTTCCTGGATCCCTGAAAGTCAGACCCAAGTTCAGGCCATAAAGGGGTCCTGGGCGCATCTTGGAAGCTGTTGTGCGGTGGCAGCACTCAGCCGCCTCCCCGTCCAGACGCCCCCTCCCCCGGCCCCCAGCTTGTCCCTCCGCACACCTGGGGCCAGCTGTCAGGGTGTGCCGAGCGGGTGGGACTGGGTTCCTCCAAGTTTCCGTGAAAACTGAGCGCACCGCACAGCACAGGCCATCGAGCTGCGACTGTACCAGCGCTCACGGACAATCAACTTTTGAGCCCAGCAGTCATTCCGCTCTGCGGTGAGAAAGGAAACCTCAGGGGTGACGCCACCTCCAGTGACCGCACGGGAGCATGCGCAGTGGCCCCCGGGACCTCTCCCCTGTGTGGCGGGCCCCTCACCTGGAGGCAGCCAAGGAGAGGCGGAGGACGGGGCAGAAGGTGTTTCACAGGAAGGAGGAGGGACGCTCTAGGGTAAGATGATTGAAAGGGAAGAGGCTCTTCCTTGTCATTGCCCACCCCCCTCCCCGCACTGTGCTGCCCCAAACTGCCCCTGACAGACGCTCCTTCTCTTCCCCAGGACCCTCAGGGGCAGGGGCAGGGGCAGGGGCAGGTGCGACACAGGGGTCAGATCCCTGCCAGCGGCTCAGACCCAAAGCACCGGCTTCGTCCTTGTCCTCTCCCATCTCCTTACAGCTCATGCAGATCCATCCAGAATATTGCACACCCACCCACCCCCCCTCCCAGGGCAGCCTCCCGGGTCCAGGCCACCATCACGCCTCATCAGGACCATCCCGTGGCAGTCCGCATCCCTGCCTCAATGCTGGACACCGCTGTCTACACGGCAACCACCCTGACCTTGTGAAGACCTCCGAGGTGTCACGTCACCGGTGCATCTCAAAGTGCCCCGCTCCTGGGCTTCCCGTCTCACACTGACTGAGAACCAGATTGGACCCTGTCCTTACTATGGCCTGTCAGCCCCCTTATTGCTATCGTGATGGGTCCCCGTGCTCCTCTGACCTCACCTCCACTCCACCCACACTGGCTCCCCAAACCCAGGAGGCACTGGTGTTCCCTCCATCTGGAATGTTCTTCCCCTCATGTCCTTCAGGCTGCCCTGCCATGACACCCCCTCTACTACCTGCCACTCCGTAAAACCCTAACCCCCAACATTTTTCCATCCGCTGTCCCTGCTTTATTTTTCTCCTTAGCGCTCAGGGCCCCCCCGCCCCCGTTGGGCATTTCCTGTTTGCCCTATTTTTGGACTGTCCCCTGGGGGGGAGCGTGGAAGGTCTTGAGGGCAGGATCGTCATCAGTCGGCTTGGCTGGCTGCCCCATCCCCAGCACCCGGAACAGGCTCTGGCACATGCTTAGCAGGTGCCAAATCCCTGCCGACTGACTCCTGAAAGGCTATGTCAAAACAGAAGGGGGAGGAGTACACTTTTGTTTCCTGGTTTGTGAAACTCGCACTGGTTCCGTGCGATTCCTCTTTTCCTGGATCAAAATGTTAACGGCTCTGATTTTAAAATAAAATAACTCGTGGGGCGCCTGGGTGGCTCAGTCAGTTGAGCGTCGGACTTCGGCTCAGGTCACGATCTCGCGGTCCGTGGGTTTGAGCCCCGCGTCGGGCTCTGTGCTGACAGCTCAGGGCCTGGAGCCTGCTTCGGATTCTGGGTCTCCCCCTCTTTTTCTGCCCCTCCCCTGCTCATGCTCTGTCTCTCTCTGTCTCAAAAATACATAAAACATTAAAAAAATTTAAAATAAACTAACTCGAGTTGGAGACATTTTAAACCATTTTTCTCAAGTAAGTTACACGTACTCTAACTCATAAATAAGAGGAGGAATGCGGTGACATTTCCAACACTTTGGCAAAGGCCAACCAAGTAAAAGAACACAGAAGATGTCCTAAAGCTCTAGCAATGTCCTGCCCACGAAGAATTCCATTTTACAAAATTATAGTCAGGAAGTGTGTAGAAAAGCTTAAAATACTATTGAAATAGGACCTGAAAACCTTTGTCAAAAATAGTTCGGTGAAAATGTGATTGATTTGGATGAGTTTTCTCTCTTTCTTTTTCCTGTTTTTAAGAAATAAAGTAATAGTACTTTTTCAAAAATTTGTTGATGTTGATTTATTTTTGAGAGAGGGAGCATGAGCGGGGGAGGGGCAAAGAGAGAGGGAGACACAGAATCAAAGCCGGCTCCAGGCTCTGAGCTGTCAGCACAGAGATGGACGTGGGGCTCGAACTCACGAACCTCAAGATTATGACCTGAGCTGAAGTCCGACACTTACCCAACTCAGCCACCCAGATGCCCTCGGAGTAGCTTTCTGATTAAAGCATATTAGTAAAACTTTGGGTTTTTAAAAATATTTTCCCATTTAGGGGCCCCTGGGTGGCCCAGTCAGTTAAGCATCTGCCTGCCTCTTGATTTTGGCTCAAGTCATATCTCATGGTTTGTGGGTTCGAGCCCCAGTGGGTTCTGCGCGGACAGTGATGATATCACTTGGGATTATCTGTCTCTCTCTCTCTCTCTCTCTCTCTCTCTCTCCCTCCCTGTCCCTCCCCGGCTCATGTTCTGTCTCTCTCAAAATAAACTTTAAAAAAGAAAGAAAGAAAAGAAATTATTTTCCAATTTATATCATTATACATGGTAACTTCTTTGTAACATGCTTATTTTTTAAAAGGCTTAAATCACGTGCGATGGGCAGACTCCATTCACACGGAGGGCACCTGCACATACTAAACCCAGTGTGTCCCCTTTAAACGTGGTCTTTTGCTTTTCTCCATCTGCCATTTCAACTGAATTATTTAAATCCTCATGAATAAACAGATTTTAAAAAGGAAACACAGTGACTCTGCACCATGATAGCTCTTTTCTTGGGCATTTCTAAGCAGCAGATGATATGTGCAAACATGCTAACTATTCGTCTCAGGCGGAGGGGCTCCGATGCCCAGATTCATCCTCATTTGTTGGGTGGTTCTTATCAGCATAAACCGGACGGTCATGTGGTCGGCTGCACTTCAAGCACACGGTGGGACTGGTGTCACAGGCACCCTGTCTGGACGTGTCCATCCAGGGGAGCCCTGGACACCAGTCGCCTTACTTAAAAAGTAAGTAAACTTACTTAAAAGTCGGTAAACTCACAAATCAGACGGAGCTGGTCAACTGCCACGAGTTCAAAAAAGAAATCACTGGCCTCGGGTCAGACTGAGTTTCCCAAATGAAAATGGGCACAAGCACTTTTCAGCCTATTGTGGATGTGTGTGTTTCCTAAAAAGTGACCAAAGTGTGAAACCCGACGGTCTCGCTGTCACCAGAGCTGCTGGGTGAATTCATTCCGTCGGAGCCGGTTGGTAAAGCGTGCCACGCGACCACATGCCACGGCAATGAAAAGCCGTCCTCGTGGAAAGCACGGAAGCTCTTCCTTCCCCATTTGCGGGCCGTCGGACGCTTTCCCGAGAACGTGAGAAGCCTCTCCCAAGCGGCACCGTCCCCAGAGCGCTGACATCCGCAAACACCAGCAGGCAACGCACCTGCAGACTGGCGTCCTCCTGCTCCCCGTGCAGACACACAAGCACCCGTGTCACTTTGTTTTCCTTCCTCTCCAGTCCGTTCCCCCAACACCCACCGCAGAGGACAAACAGCCGTCCTGGCGACACAGTGAGAGTGACAAACAACCCTGAGATCGCCACGTTCCTTCTCATCAAAATGGCAAAGAAGGGATTCTATGTCTGTGCGCCGTGGGCTCCCAAAAGATGAGGAATATTCTACCTAGAAGAGGACCCCATCCACACCCAACAGCAGGTGTGGGCTCACCTCCACAGCCAGCCCTTGCTCAAGACACAAGGTCAACTCAGAACCTCAGATGTCTTCATCGTTTGTATCCTGCCCTCTCAAGTCAAGGTGTCTTAGAAACACAGAACCACAGGCTTTCAGAGCCACTCGGGACTTCGGAGGTCATCCCACTCTGCTCATCGGACAGTTGAGGAAATTGAGTGAACTTTTTCTCAGAAAATCCCTGAGGCATTTCTCCCTCGGGTTTTTGTGGTATGTTTTTTTTTTTTTTAATTTATTCATTTATTCTGAGAGAGAGAGAGAGAGAGAGAGAGAGAGAGAGATGGGAGGGTCAGAGAGAGGGGGAGGCAGAGAGAATCCCAAGCAGGCTCCACGCTGTCAGCAGAGAGCCCAACACAGGGCTCGAACTCATGAACCCGTGAGATCAAGACCTGAGCTGAAATAAAGAGTCAGGTGCTTAACCAACTGAGCCACCCAGTCACCCCTTCCTCGGGTTTTACGAACAACGGAAAAAACACCTGCTAGAAGCACCTATGCTCACAGCCCAAAGCCCAGCCTCCTTTCTAGCACCTTCCTCCTCCCCAAAATAATAACGCAACTTATTTTTTTTAATGTTTATTTATTTATTTTGAGAGAGAGAGAAAGAGAGAGAGAGAGAGGACGAGAAAGAATCCTAAGCAGGCTCCACGCTGTCAGCACAGAACCCAATGTGGGGCTGGCTCACTCTCACAAACCATGAGATCATGACTTGAGCCAAAATCAAAAGTCGGATGCTAAACCAACTGAGCCACCCAGGCGCCCCAGTGATGCACAACTTATATGTAGAAGGAATAGCTTTTACCCCTCCCATGGGTCCATAGAATAAGAGTGCCCATAGAATAAGAGCATAAGAGTGTTGGCCAAGAAGATGTACGCAGACATCTTCTCTAGATTTCTGGGAAAGTTTTACCCTTCTACCATAAGCCCTACCCATCTTTTGTGACATTCTCCTTCTTGCAGCAAAATCAGATTCAAGGTCGCTGGGGCGGGGAGCAGTGGGGGGTGGGCAGTTATCCTGGGAACAAGCAGATGAAACCACCTCGAAGGTAGCAGAGCAGGGGCTAGAAGGGATCTGGGTCCATGATCAACAACGTCCTTGAGCCCTGGACCAGTCCAGGACTGCTCCTGTCCATGCAGGTCCTCATGCAGGACACTTTGCATCTGATCAGTAAGTGGGAGAGACGGCACAGACGATGCTCAGCTCGGCCCCCTCTTGCTTTGGGGAACCAGCCTACCCAACGACAAGAATCGGGTGTGCCATGTGCTAAGATTCCTGGGGCGGGCTCTCTCTCCGGGGGAGGCTGGGTTTGCCCAGCTAGCTCTGCCCGTGACCGATGCTAAGTGTCGATCCGAGGTAACACATCGGCAAGCCTCCCTCCTTATTTATCAAGGCAGAGGTTGCATCCCTGCCTAGCAAGTGGATTTTCAGAGCTGGCATGACCCACCACAACGAGAAGTGGAGAGACACCAGGAAATCGTGGGGATGCGCTGGATTTCGTACCTTGATAAACAGCGGGTAGAGTTTAACTGGCAACACCAATCGGTGGTGCCCACACACAGACCACCACCTCGTCAACAGATCAAATGTCGCGCAACTTGAGAGTTGCGAAATTATCTAGCTGAATAAAATGATTATCTGAGCAAAATATCCAGACTGACTTTTCACAGAGCCTGAAAGTCCCCTGCGTCCTATTCCGTTAGGTGAAGCCACCGGACGTGTGGAAGGCACCTGTCCAAAATGCACATGTGGTCCTTCCTTCGGAAAGGAGGCAGTATCTCCCAGAGGGTGGGATCGGGGGCTCTGACGTTAGGGCTGAGTCTGACTCTGGCTCTCATGTTAACTTTTGGTCGACCTCGGTGACATACATCCCCGAGCCTCGGATCCCTGGTGAACAGAAACCACCTCAGAGGTAGCTGTAAAAATATTGAGACAAGGTCTGTAAAGTGTCCGCCATGTAGAAAATCGGATAAAGAAATATATATTAATGATGATACTAGGGGTGCCTGGGTGACTCCGTCAGTTAAGTGCCTGACTCGGATCTCATGACCTGATCTCGCAGTTTGTGGGATCGAGCCCCGCATCGGGCTCCATGCTGACAGCACGGAGCCTGTGCGGGATTCTCTCTCTCCCTCTCTCTCTCTGTCCCTCCCCTGCCTGCACATGCGCACGCTCTCTCAGTCTCTCCCTCTCCCAAAATAAATTTTAAAAAATAACGACATTAAATAATAATGTTCGTGCTAAATGATGGCTGATTATTACAGTGTGAGATTGAGGCAGTGCTGTACTGGTAAAAGTGTTCTTTCCTTGGGGGAGAAAACAAACAAACCCAATTTGTAGGGACTGCCAATTTCCATGGTGCAAACACTCCACTGTGGCCACCTTCCAGCCACCAGCACAATGTCACTGAATGCCGAGTTGGGAAGATGTGCATCCAGTCAGCGCTTACGAGCCAGGAAGCACTCACAACAGCTCACCTCTGGCTTGAGGACCGTGGCCACACCTACACGGTGTCTCCTGTCTGTGGCCTAACACCGGACACATAGTGGGCGCTAAGAAGTATTCAGGGAATGAGTGAATGATGGGTTATTAAGGCACTAAGCTATTTTCATCTCTTAACCATTCGGCACAAATTCGAACCGGGGGGCGCCTGGGTGGTATGGTCAGTTAAGCTTCCAGCTCTTGATTTCGGCTCAGGCCTCATGGTTCGTGGGTTCGAGCCCTGCATCAGGTTCAGTGCTGACAGCGTGAAGCCTCCTTGCAATTCTCTCTCTCTCTCTCTCTGCCTCTCCCTCTCTTCTGACCCCCCTCCAATAAATAAATAAACAACGTTAAAAATAAAACAAATTTTAAAAAATTGAAAAAAGTTTTGATGAACTAAACAGAGAAGGGATATGTTAAAGGCACGGGTTACTGCCTACACTCAGCCGGGATCACACTGAGAAGAAGGACGTCGCTCTCCTCCTATTCAGCGCCACCCCAGGAACACAGCACACAGTCAGTAAACGTCTGCTGAACTGGACTGAACTGAAGAAGGGTCCAGAAACAAAGGAACTTAAGTCTGGAAACACCCAAAGTTGAAGAGATGTATTGGTCAAGCTTGTCCAGAGACACAAGATGTGTGTGCATATGTGTGTGTGTGTGTGTGTGTGTGTAAAGACATTTATTGTAAGCTACTGGCTCACACAATTACGGAGGCTGAGAAGTCCCCGTAGAAGATCTGCAGTCAGCAAGCTGGGGAACCAGGAAAGCCACCAGCAGAAGTTCCAGCCTTAAAGCAGGCAGCCTCAAAACCCAAGGGTTGGTGTCTCGATTCAAGCATGAAGGCAGGAAAAAACTGATGTATCCTGCCTGATGTCAGGCAGGAGAAGTCCCCTGTTATTCACAGGAAGGTGAATCATCCTTCGACTGATAGGATGAGGCCCACCCTCATTAGGAGAAGCAACATGCTTTACTCAGTCTACTGACTCAAACATTCATTTCATCCAGAAACACCCTCACAGACCCAGAGTCAAGTCTGACCAAACACCTGGATGCCCTGTGGCCCGGTCAAGTTGACACATACAATCAGTCTGTCCTGCCCTCCCTCGTTTATTTACATTGTAAGCCCTCAAGAGTTCCAGGGCGGAAACACAGTCTAACTAATGCCTCTCAATGAATGGAGGTGACTCTTGGTTCTAAATAGAGTTCAGCTTTGATTTCTGAAATGTTTGTGGAACCAAGGGATTCTAAAGGTTTCTAAAAATGCCACTACACGGAGCACCAGGCAATTTCGCGGAGCTTCCCCAAGGAAACGATGAGATGCTCCTCCCGGCAAAAGCCAATCCACGCGTCAAGATGGGCTGAGAAGAGACAGCATTTCATGACCTCACCTGCCCGAATTTCCAGCAAAAAGACCTGAGGAACCGGGTCCCCTTCTGCTTGTGCAAACCCACCTGTGGTGACCAGCTGGGATGACACATTCACACAGTCACATCAATAACCCCGCTGTGCCTTGGGAAGTGTCCCCTAAGCCCTCATGAATTTTGGCAGAGATGACCAATTCTAAGATTCAATGGCATGGTTAGTATGTCTAAAAGGCAGAGATTTAGGGGCGCCTGGGGGGCTCAGTCGGTTAAGCACCCAACTCTTGATTTCGGGTCATGATCTCACCGTGCGTGAGATCGAGCCCTGCATCCGGCTCTGTGCTGACAGTGCAGAGCCTGCTTGGGATTCTCCGTCCACCCCTCTCTCTGCCCCTCCCCTGCTTGTGCTCTCTCTCTCAGAGTAAATAAATAAACTTTAAAAAAAATATTAAAAATTAAAAAAAAGAACATACCCACGCCTTCCTTTGTAATGGTCTTGACAGGTTTTTAAAGGAACAAATACACGCAGCAGGCACATGGTTAAACCTCCTTCCTCACCAATTCCCGCCCCCCCCCACCAGAGGCAATGCCAATCCTACACTCACTCTTTTTTTAAAAAAAGATTTTATTTTGGGGCGCCTGGGTGGCTCAGTCGGTTGAGCGTCCGACTTCAGCCAGGTCACCATCTCGCGGTCCGCGAGTTCAAGCCCCGCGTAGTCGGGCTCTGGGCTGATGGCTCAGAGCCTGGAGCCTGCTTCCGGTTCTGTGTCTCCCTCTCTCTCTGCCCCTCCCCCGTTCATGCTCTGTCTCTCTCTGTCTCAAAATAAATAAATGTTAAAAAAAAATTTTTTTTAATAAAAAAATAAAAAAAAAAGATTTTATTTTTAAGTGGTCTCTACAACCAACATGGGGCTCGAACTCATGACCCTGAGATCAAGAGTCTCACGCTCTGCCGACTGAGCCAGCCAGGCGCCCCTGTGCTCGTTTCCACGGCACATAATGACTGGAGGCGCCGGGAGAGCTTCTGCCCTAGGTGCGGTAGAGATGTCCTGTAGCGTCGGCATTATTCGCGGCTCGCTGTAAACATGCCATGGGATTTGTTCAGATTCAAACTGGAGGCCACTTGTTGCCACTGTTCCCTAGAGTTCGCTGAGAGTCCGCCGCTGAGGGAGTACAAGGAGAAACCCCTGTCCAGAGCAGAGTGGCGGGGAAGGAAGGCCCCACTCACTGTACCCCGCGTGGCCACCCTCATAGCCAGCAGAGAGGGGAGGGACGCCTGGTGGCCCTGAGTCAGCAGGAGCGGCTCCTCGCAGGGCAGGGCCGGCCAGGAGCCATTCAGGAGCGGGCCTGAACACTTACTGGCCAACAGTGGAGGACGGGGATAGAAGCTTCCAGAACACCGGCAGGCAGACTAGAGAGGAAAAGAACACAGAGAATCAAGGCAAAGCCATGCGGGGGAAATGGGCAGAATGTACCACAACAATGCAGCCTCAACTGGAAGCTGGAAGTAAGACCCCTCCTCGTGGTGGGGGGTGGGGGGGGGTAGGGAAAGTGACCTTGCAGCCTTTGCCAAAAGAGGGCAGAAAAAGATGACCCGAGAATAAACAGATCCATGCAGGAGGAGGTAGGAATGGAAGCAGCGAACATCAGAATCCATAAACTGGCAGAACGGTGCGAGTCCCGTAAAAATCACAGCCCACGATGAAAACGTAACACAGAGCGATAATCGAAAGGCAACTTAGAGCAAATGGAACCTAACAGACATTCTTTGGCCCCAAAAGCAAGAGGCTTAGTTGGTGACAGTTTTTTCTAATGTTTATTTTTGAGATAGCACCAGCGGGGGAGGGGCACAGAGAGCGCAAGGGACAGCACATCAGAATCAGAAGCGGGCTCTGTGCTGACAGCAGCGAGCCCGATGCCAAGGCTCGAACTCCCGAACCAGGAGCTCATGACCTGAGCCGAAGTCGGATGCTCAACCAACTGAGCCACTCAGGTGCCCCTCGCTGGTGACATTTTAAACTGCCACAACCATAAGGTGGGCAAGAACAAGTCCGTCTCCTCATTTGGGGACAAAAAAAAAAAAAAAAAAGGAAAAGAAAGAAAAGGAACAAAAATTTTTGAAAACATAACAATAAAATGGGCAATACTCAGCCTTTCAGCAGATTCTTCCAGCAAAAGGCAATGGCCTACTGGCGATGTAGCTATGCTGTTAACAGAACACAAAACCCACACCGTGTCGGGCACAACAGGACACCCAGGACCACCCAGCATCGCCTTCCGCTGAAGAAAGTGTTTTACCCTGTGATGGGAGACAGCGGGCACGGAGATTGAAGTGGGTTAATTAATTGAAATGGGTTCCATTTCCCCTCGGCCACTCACCAGCAGCGTGACTCTGGCCAAGGCTCCACTCTGTGCCTCAGTTTCACAGCTATCAAATGAGAATAAAATCATACTTACGCCCCAGAGTGCTGGGACAATTAAGTGGGTCACTCTGTGTTCCAGAGTCGAACCCAGTTCTGAAAATGTAGCCAGTACTTAATAAATCAAAGACATCAGGGGCACCTGGATGGCTCAGTCGGTTGAGCGTCCGACTTTGGCTGAGGTCATGATCTCACGGTCCATGGGTTGGGATTCTGTGTCTCCTTTCTCTCTCTCTCTCTCCCCCTCTCTCTCTCAAAGATAAATAAACATCAAACAAAATTTAAAACAACAAAGGAATAAATAAATAAATCAAAGATAGTATCTGAGGAAGGAACCGAACAGGACCCAAATATATTACGAAGATGTAATTCGACAAAGGTCACGTAAAGCTGGGTTAGG
This sequence comes from Lynx rufus, assembly GCF_022079265.1. Taxonomy (NCBI): domain Eukaryota; kingdom Metazoa; phylum Chordata; class Mammalia; order Carnivora; family Felidae; genus Lynx; species Lynx rufus. Next base: position 152,252,122 of record NW_025814867.1, read on the forward strand.
TAGGAAGACCACCGGGTCCGCCAGATATTCCAAATCAAATTGAATCCGGGCTCTGTGATCTGTTGCCATCCACGTCCCCCACGTCCCCAGGATGGCATCGGGGATGAACTCGACCCAGAGATCTAGTGCCTGCCTCACCCCCCAGGCAGCCCAGACGCTGAGCTGAAAGTATTTCAGGGACTCTAGCTTCACCAGCCAAAGGGGTCTGGAATCGTGGCCCACGTACCTGGTGTCCAGAGGGCCAGAGAAGAGTGTTCAACGCATACAAACGACCTGTCCCAAGATGTGACGTCTCTTCCCTCTCCCCTTCTTCCTCCTCTCCCAGTTCATCTCAAGCCTACTTCACTACCTGGCCTCCCAGTTCCTTAACACTATGGCCTTTAGTCCTCCACATTAGTTAAAACGATGGTGCATGAGATCTTCTAGCCAACCTACGAGCATCACTTTTCTGAGATTCTAGCTAATGGGGGTAGCTCCGGAGGCCCTGCACGACGTATCAGCTGAATCTATTATGTTTCAATCTACATCGCCTGACACCGTTTACAGGACCAGAATTTATTACCGGCTTTATGGCTTCATAAATTAGCCAGTCAAGCTATTGTCCCATCTCAGAGTGCTGTTTTAGCCAGGAATTTATAGTATTCTGGCTTAAAGTAGCATCACTGCTATCACTTTCCAGTACTGGGAGCATTAATTTTATCCTGAGGTATAATTCATCATGGTTATTATGAGAATACCAACATAAACAAAAGAGGAAGAAAAATATGTAGGTTATGGTCTAATGGCCAGGATCAATCCCCAAAGGAAAGGGGACACTTGGTAAAGTTTGCAGTCTTTGGATGAGTCTTGAACGTGTGTAGTGTGATTCCAACTCACAAAGCTTGACACACTTGAATGGGAAAACACCCAGTGAACAGCCCGTTGAAAATCCACGGAACGCCGGCCAAGCGAAAGTGCTCTACTCCGTCAGAGTATCTGGGCTGTGTTCCCTCTGTAAATCAGCATTTTAAGTGTTAGATAAAGAGAATCCATAAATCAGTACTATATTCCCTCAACGTGACCTGGTGTCTTCACAAAGGATCTTCTGCTATTTAGCTCTTTCGTCTGGTCTGGTTTTATGTGGTCAGTTGTGGGCTTGGTTTGGTGTAGGGGGTGGAGAGACTGTGCAGCGTCGAAGCTACGATTCGTTCTTTTGTTCCTGCTCTTTACTCTGAGGACTAAAACCAGTGCCAATTCATCTGTCCTGCCCGTGGGCACTAGCCAAACAGACCTCTAGCTTATAGCTACAAAACTCCAACGAGCTCCACGGCTCTGAGGTCACTCTGTCTGCAGAAGGAACGCTATCGTGACTTGAAAAGGACCAAAGATAGAGAACACTGGTTTTATTCATTTTAAAATACAGGTTCCACTGTCTCGTGGGTAAGGAACTGGTTTTTAATAAATTAGAAAACAGATATTCTAAACCCTTAAAATGTTCCCGTCATCAAGACGTTAAGGATGCCACAAGCAAATGACATTATCAATGACATCATTGTAGAGAAAAAGCATGGATTTTGGAGACAAATGGGCAGGGTCAAATGTGGACTCCACCATCCAAGTTCATCCAAGGACAGGCCTTTCTGTCCACCACCTGGGGCTAAGTCAATTTTCCCATTGCAGCGTTTGGGGTAGGGGGGCATCGGTCTGGTAAATCTGGTCCCGAAACAACAGCCCTAAAGAGCTTGGAAAGTGGAATCCATTTGGAAGCTACTTACACACACTCACCAAGCACAGACTTGTTTGGTTAGAAGGACGTTAGACATACTGCAATACACTTCACCCCTGGCACCGCAGGAAGAAGTTGGGGAGGATGTGGAGGATTTCCACAATTTGTTGAGAGCACAGACTACGGGAGGAACAGGTTTAAAGATGCCCATTCGGTGTCCAAGTGAAAGGCCAAGTCAACAGTTGGACATAGGCTTTCGAGAGCGGGTGTAGTTAGGGATGGAGACACGGGGAGTCATCAGCACATGGGCAGTACTGGAAGACAGGGGCTGGATGAGGTCCCTTGAAGTAACAGACGAACTCCCGTATGTGATAAATGGATTGTGGCAGATTACCGTGGACTCCTGTTCCAACTCTTAGCTCCCTCTCTCCTGTAATAGGATATGGCAGCTCGATGCACTGCCTTGTGGTCTTACGGCATGCTCTCGCCTTCTAGCGGCCAAAGTATATGTGCCTCCCCCTTAGCTTTGAGCTTGGCCACGTGCCTCACTTTGACCAATAAATGCAGGCAAAAGTGAGCGTGCGCCAGTCCCAGGTGGCAACTTTAAGAGGAATGACAGGTTTCTGCTTGCCCTCAAGTTTCCTCCCACTGCCGCTTCCTCTGTTCTTCTAAGGCACTGACGTTTTTTTAGAGCTGTTTGTCACTGCAGCAAAAGCTGACTGATACATAAATGAAACCAGTCCCCCCACAGATACATCCAAAAAGCAACATTAGCCTACCTCAAAGACAGCAGGCCCCTGAACCCAAGACAGTTCCAGGTGGCCGTGCAAGGTCAGCCCAAGGTAAGACTAAATTGGTTCAAGTTTACCACCGGAACTTCCAGACTTTGCTTAGGTGTTCTCCACCCCACTCCACATGAGTGCCCTTCCAAGTGAGAATCTGCTCTGGAGAGGAATTCTGACATGACGTGAGCCATTGCGGTAGCTCAGTCCAACAGATTTACAAGATCAATGAGCCAACAGAGCTGTTCACAAAGGTGAGCACAGAACAATCTTGGCCTCTGGTGCGCTGATATCCAGCCTACACACGGAGTGCGTGAGCCTGGGAAGCGACAGAGGGCAGACGCGGCCTTCAACCCCCACTTAAGCAAGAGGCTGTTCTGGAAAGAGCCTCTGGGACTCTGGCTCGCCCCCGGACTGCCCAGGTGCCGGACCGCAAGGAAGAGAGGTGGGCGCATCCTGGAGGACACCCCTCGGAGGCTACACCAGGATGCACCTGCCACAGGCCATCAGCTCAGTGGGGGCATGGGATACATCCTCGTTTTAGCCAAACTCTGGGCTTTTCACTCTCCACCATTAACTGCAACTCACCAACTAGCATTCCTCTTTGCATCCTGAGCCGGATCAACAGAGGACATCGAAAGCGGGCTGACAACGAGGAAAATGAGGCTCAGCCAATCCCGAGCTTTTAAAAGGCTTCCTGGGACTCCTTCCGGATCACACAGCTAACAGACATATACACGCGCAGGTGTGGTGCACACCCATGAAATGAACAGAAAGGAAATGAAAACAAACGTTAATTTCTCACGCAGTGCAGACTGGATTAAAACGTAGCAGCCACACGTAAGACTTTTGTAAATTACCTCTGAGAAGTTCGTCGTGAGCAAAATAAGAATTCACCCGCCAGGTAGTGTTTGAGGGTTCTGTCACGTGACAACGGCACGTTCAACAATATGAGCCCGTGCAACAGGGCTCTCACGTGTCTGAGCTTGTTTCCACATAACCGTCGCAGAGAATCAAAGTCCTAGACTTCGGATGCTCCCCCCTTCAGAAATGAAGTGCCTATGTGGCTTTGCGCTAGAGGCAATCATAGGACTAAGGCATAGAATTTCACCTGCCTGGGAGGAACTGAACTCGAGTCTGTGCATTTGAACTCCCTGCCTCGGGGCGCCTGGGTGGCGCAGTCGGTTGGGCGTCCGACTTCAGCCAGGTCACGATCTCGCGGTCCGTGAGTTCGAGCCCCGCGTCGGGCTCTGGGCTGATGGCTCAGAGCCTGGAGCCTGTTTCCGATTCTGTGTCTCCCTCTCTCTCTGACCCTCCCCCGTTCATGCTCTGTGTCTCTCTGTCCCAAAAATAAATAAACGTTGAACTCCCTGCCTCCAACACACAAGCATTATTCCCTAAGTTAACGGTGCGGCTCTAACACTCAGCCACGGGATCTCTTAAAGGAGATCTCTAACTGTATCCTTGGTAATACTCACAATTCACTCACTCACAATTCAAGTGAGTCATTTCTTCCCAAGCAAATTTTTTACAATAATTTTTTAAAGCTCTCAGAGTCGTAGTAATCACATATCAAATAAAAACATTCTTGAGATGTTTGTCATTGTGACTAGTGAAACTATTTATTAAAGCATCTCAGGTTTCTTTATCCTTCAGGCTGTATTTGAAGCCTTGGGAAAAAAAGTTCCAAGAGGAGCCAACAATGTGACTTGGAGGTCCCCACTCCTACCTTCTGGGTCATCTCTGGCCATCCCACTGCCCGTCCTACGGTGCAGCCCCGGTGCACCACTGGCTGTCTCCGGAATGCGCCTAGCACTCCAGCCGCGCGCTTTGCATGCACTTCTTGGAATCCGCCTCCGTGCTCGTTCCAGATAATTCTGATTTGCCCTTTACAACCAATGCATGTAGCAGCCCCTCTGGGAAGCCATCCCTGATGCCTGGAAGGTCTTGGTGAAACACCCCTTCTGTGGCTCCTCCTGGAGCACCTGTCCACCTCCGTCCCAGTGCGGAGCTGGGAGCAGAGCTCAGCTAGACGGCTTTGAATCTCAGCTCCCCCACTCACAAGCTGTGTGCCCTCAGGCGATTCCTCACCTCTTCTGTCTCTCACTTGCTCCATCTGCAAAGTGCCCATAAGAGCACCCGCGGGATAAAACTGTGGCAACTATTCGACATTTTAAGAAATGTAAAGCACTGAGAGTAATACTTTTGAAACACGGCAGGTGTTGACATGAGTCATTTTCATCAGAGCCCTTACCACAACATCTTAGAGGCTGCCTCCCCTACTCCATTGTGAGCACCCTAAAGAGAGAATGTCTTCATATGCTCATATCCCCAACAGTCAGCAAATATTCTGGCACGTGGAAAACATATTTTGAGAATGCTGAATGAACAAATGAATGAATGAAATAAAAATATAGATATTCATGTATAGTCACATCACGTTCCCGTTACACTGCCCCCAAAAGACAATGTGGTATCGTAACTGCTCAAAGAGGATGTACCGTATTTCTCACATCAACCCACTTGCTTCCTTTGAGAATTTTGGTTAGAACAGAAATAAATTCGATGCATACCTTATGGCTTGAAACTGTTGCTTTGAAAGAGAAAGGCATTCTCCAAAAGTGCTGACTTATTTCATCCAGAATACTCATTTTCAGCACTACAAGCTTATGAAGGCAGAATGAAAAATTGAGAAATATATAAATTTCTCTCTTAGAGGCAAAGGTCTAAAAAAACACAGTGATTCGGTCTGCTTGTATCATTCGTTTTTAAGAGTTGCTTATCTTTTATTTTATTTCATTTTTTAATGTTTATTTTTGAGAGAGAGGGAGGGAGAGGGAGAGAGAAAGAACGAGCAGGGGAAGGGCAGAGAGAGAGAGAGAGGGAGACACAGAATCCGAAGCAGGCTCCAGGCTCTGAGCTGTCAGCACAGAGCCCGACGCGGGCTTGAACTCATGAACCTCGAGATCACGACCTGAGCCGAAGTTGGACGCTCAACCAACAGAACCACACAGGCGCCCCAAGAGCTGCTAATCTTTTAAATACTACCCTCATGGCCTCCCCTTACACTCATCACCGTGTTCTCTGGGAAAGACATCAAAACATCCTGTTAGAAAGCAGGTCAAGGTGCCATAGGAGGAGACTAAAGCAGTGAGCATGGGCTGGCTCAAACAGCAGAAGGCAAAGCACGTCCTTGAACTTGAGCACAGGGCGAGGCACTGCTTCCAAGAAGCCGAAAGGAAAAACAGAGGTCCTGGGTCAGGCTGATTTTGGAGAGCTGGCTTTGGGATCCAGGTTCTGTTGGTTTTCATATCGACACTCGACTTTTGACTACGTCTACAATAAAAGCACTGCTCCCACGCCAGCTGCTTCGTGGAAAGCAGAGTATTTATGCACTTGTTAATTCGTACTGTTAGCATTATGGTGCTGACTACTTAGAATAATCTTCGATAAACTCATTGAGGCAGCCCCAAAAAGCCCATTATAATAAGAAAAATAGTTGAAGCTCATTTGAATAAATGTGTTGACTGACTGCTTTCTGAGCCCCTCTGACCCCAATCTCCTCTGTAGCGGTGGGGCTCAAAGTCTGGTCTGCAGACCAGTGCCCAGTCCCAGAACGTTCACTCCTCATCCACGATGAGGGAAGTATACAAAGCAAGAAGGGTCTGGAAACTTTTACGGCAACTGGACATCACTGTGCCACCAAATGCGTGTTCGGTGGACTCGTTCCTCTGAACACAGTATAGACCAGTTCAGAAGTCACATCATGAACCAATCTGGTCATGCACTGGGAGGGCCCCATCATAATGTATGACATTTACGGTCAGTGTGTTAAGTATAAGCCAAAAGTGTATTTAAAAAATGAGAAAAAGTAAACACATAGTTATTTTTATATCTTGCTATTTTTTACATGTTTTTTTAAGTTTTATCATCCCTTTCTAAATTTACAGTTTAATGTTACAACTAAATAAGGGAAGTGAAGTGTGCATTATTTATTTATAACCCTAATTTATTGATGGCCCCTTTTTGGCCAAGAGAAAACACCTTTTTCTAAATGCAGCAATCACAGTAAACCACATGACAACAAAGGAGCTGATTTTGAAGACAGTAAGACCAGGACATTTTGTATTTGTTTTACTTGGAAGTATGATCCCTCATACAACTGAATTCAGTTTTGTAGCCATAATTGACGACAAACTGTTACAAACACTGCATGCCATTTGAAAAGATACATTGGCAAACGAAACAATGAAACAGTGAAAAACATAAGCAGTATTTTACACACAAAACAGTTTTAAAATCTCAAAAAAATATTTGCAACAAATAGCATTAATAGAAAAGCAACAGAAGCGATGTTCAAATTTCATATTAAAAAAAAAAAAAACTATTGGGGACCTGGGTGGCTCAGCTGGTTAAGTGTCTGACTTCGGCTCAGGTCATGATCTCGTGGTTTCGTGGGTTCAAGCCCTGCATCAGGCTCTGTTCTGGCAGTGTGGAGCCTGCTTGGGATTCTGTGTCTGTCTGTCTTTCTGTCTCACTCTCTCTTTCTCTCTCTCTAAAAATAAATAAACTTAAAAAAATTTTTTTTAGGGGCACCTGGGTGGCTCAGTCGGTTGAGCACCCAACTTTGGCTCAGGTCATGATCTCATGGTTCCTGAGTTCGAGCCCTATGTTGGGCTCTGTGCTGACAGCTCGGAACCTGGAGCCTGTTTGGATTCTGTGTCTCCCTCTCTCTTTGCCCCTCCCTCGCTTGTGCTCTGTCTCTCTCTCAAAATAAATACACATTTAATAAAAAAACTTTTTTAACTATTGTTTTTGAAGGCTTCTTGTGAAGCAGTACAAAAACAAACAAACAAAAAAAAACCATAAAATTGCCCAGACGTTAATGTAAACGTGCATCAAAAAAGTCTGCTTGGAAACGCTGGGTGAATCTGTGACCCAAAACAAGGGTCGATCAAGTCCCACTTCCCAATAACATGATAACACAGCGCTTTCCAATAAGAGCTGCTGGCAGAGCCTTAATGCAGGGGTGGAGCACGGAACAGCCACGCCGCTAGGGTGCCTGTGCCCGAACTGCACTCAGCAACCTGCTTCCTGCTTCCTGCCACAGGGAAAACAATGCCCGCTGAGCAACACGCCTGGTGACACAGCACACGAAAGCTAACACATTCCATTCGGTACTTCTGTCTTTATCCCCTGTGATACTGTGGAAGATGAGTACACCTGAACTCTTAGTGTTTCTTTCTCTAAGACACCGGGGTTTTTTTCCAGCTTTTTAAAGATGTGAATAAGCAGTCAGGCTTGCTCATCTCTCTGACCTCCTCAGTATTTTTAAATATTGTAATCCTCCTAGGCAGGGAGGAGAGGTAGTGCCTTTTCAACGTATATCTTTCTGTCATGATGCATAGTAGAGTCTGGAAATACATAAAACAAGATAATGACAGAGGCTAACTCCAAGGAAAGTTACAGGGAGGTTTTTTTTTCCCCTTCCTTTTGCTTCTCTGTATTTATCATTTTTTCTACACTGAATTGCACTCGTGTCATAAAGAAACAAAAGACCACAGAGTCAATAAAAGGGTTGCATGAGGTCAGCCTTTTAGAAACAATTCTCGAGAGCTTTGCCCGTCGAGGGGACCACGTGAGCCGCCAATTACGGACGAGCCCCGTACACTACCCGGAACCACAAACTCGACGCTGTGAATGTGATGACCTCATGGCTGAGGAAGGGGTCAATTAAAGCACGCGACGTCCCTGACCGGTAGCCACCTGCACGCCCACAGCTACCAAACCAAGCGAAGAGTTAGAGCACTCATCTGGAGGCGTGTCTATCACAGGACAGCTGTGGACACGGCAGAGTCAACCATGCCAATCTGGCAACTCAAAGAACCTGGCCGCTCCCTTCCTGTGGACGTGGGGGGCCCTCACAGGGGGTTCATAGCACCTCACTGCCCATCCCCACTTCCACCTAGTCTCCTACCTCTTCCCTCCACCTGCTTCAGGCTCTCAAAATGACACCTGTCGTGCTCCACAGTCAACCAGGCTAGGCGAGCATTTTTACGCATTGTGTATAAATGATCACTGTTTGTGATACCTGCATAATTAACTTTTTTCTCTTTTATCAAGAGATACAGAAAGCAGCAACACACAGCTCTTGTTTATAAATGTCATCCAAAGTATCCCCTTCCCCCAAACTCTCCTAAACTATTGTTATTGTTCTCATTACTATTACCATTAATGCTAAGAGGGGACCTGTTTTTAGGTAGATAACTTCACAGTTTGATAGTGAAGTTTCCCATGCTTAGCACACAGTTCACAGCATCCCACAGCCCCTGGACAAGAGTATCTAAGGTTGGGGCGCCTGGGTGGTTCAGTCTGTTGAGATCTGACTTCAGCTCAGGTCATGATCTCACGGTTGGGGAGTTCGGGCTCCCCATCGGGCTCTGCGCTGTCAGCAGGGAACCCACTTCAGATCCTCTGTCCCCCTGTCTGTCTGTACCTCCCTTTCTTGTGCTCTCTCTCTCAAAAATAAATAAACATGTTTTTTAAAAGAGTATCTAAGGCTTACAGATGACTGTTTGTAGAGCTCTCTAGTTGGAGGCGGTGAGATGTAAATTCCTGCATGAGAAGGTAATAGTCCTAAGTCCCTCCGTCTCTGCTCAGCCTCCAAGCAGGTAACCTGAGGCAAATCACTGCTCTCTCTGCACCTGGCCCAGAGGCAATCTTAGCCGGCTTCAAGAATTGGGACACTACGTCTCCGTGACCTTCCCCCACCCAAGGGGTTCTCGTTACGACCAGAGCAACAGGGCAATGTGCGGTTATGATTCATTTTACGTTTAAATGACAGCAGAAAACTTGCTTTAAAAAATAATAATGGTAGCTTTTAAAAACAAGCAATCTAATTTAAAAATGGGCAACAGACTTGAACAGGCATTTCTCCCAAGCAGATATACAGATGGCCAACAAGCACGGGAAAAGACCTTCAACATCGCTGATCATCTGGGAAATGCAAATCAAAACCACGATGAGATATAGCTTCATATCCCTTAGGATGGCTACTATCAAAGTAACAGAAAATAACAAGTGTTAGTGAGAATGTGAAAAAAGTGGAACACTTAGGCATTACTGGTAGGAATGTTAAAATGATACAGGCACCATAAAAGGGTGTGTGGCAACTCCTCAAAAAGTGGCATTACCAAACGATCCAGCGATCCCACTTCTACACAAAAGAGCTGAAAGCAGAGAATCAAACAGATACCTATACATCAATGCTCACTATTCACAACAGGTGAAGGGTGGCAACAACCCAAATGTCCACCAGTAGATGAACGGACAAACAAAATGAGGTACAGACGTGAAATGGCATGTTATTCAGGCTAAAAAGGAATGAAATTCTGATACGTGCTACACCACAGTGGACCTTAAAGACGTTCTGCTAAGTGAAATAAGCCAGACACAAAAAGACTGCTCCAACTCCAGCCATCACATCAACAATCCAGCAGGTAGGAAGGACAAAGGAAAGCAGAGTGCACACCCTTTAAAGATTCTACCTGGAAGTCCACTCTTCCCTTTAGGGATACTTCCTGGAAGTTGCACATGGCCCTTCCGCTCATATTTTATTGCCAGATCAGAGTCACGTAGCTGCCCTCGGCTGCAAAGGAAACTGGGAAATGTGGTCTTTGTTCTTGGAGAACATGCAGGCGTTCTGTTCCCAAGGAGGAAGGGAAGAAGGAGTACTGACAGACAGCAAGCCAGCTTTGCACACGTGAAAATCATCTTGAAAATGTTTCCTGGCACCAAGCTGTAAATCTTCAAGGTTTCCTAGGATTGCGTGCAGAAAGGAGGAGCTTTAAGAAACAGCTGTGACCAAGTGAGTACTTGCTTCATTGATAAGCTGGCTTTGGAAGAAATAAAGGATCCGGGGATGTGCAGTACAAAGATAGCCATTCACCATAAACCTCCCCACAGGAAGCAGGACAGGCAGCTGAACTGAGAAGCATGGCAAAGAAAAAAAAAAAGAAGAAGAAAGGAAACGAAGAAAATTTAAAAACAAAAAAACAAAAAAAAAACCCAAGAAGATGAAGGAAGGTAAAGGGTGCCTCACCCCATCCATTTCATAGAAGATGAAACACCGTAAAAAAAAAAAAAAAAAGCCCTTAGAGTCCGGCTGCATTCAGCTCTGGCAGAGACTAGGAAGACCCACCAGCACGCTCCTCATGGTTTAGGTGGGAAATAAACGTTCTCTTTATCCCGGGCATCCTCCTCCCCCAACTCTGTGCGTATCCTGCCCTCAAGAACAAAGATTCGGCACCTTCGAAACACACCGTTCCCTACACCGTGCTTCCCATCCAGGTGGTCCTTGCTTGAACGTCTCACAGACCGAGCACACGGATTCACAGAGTCTTACAGTCAAGAGAGAGAACGGGAGTTTCTATGAGTCATAGAAAATTTGGTTTAAAAAAAAATGGCATCAGGAAGAATCAGTAACACTAAACGCCCACATGTCTCGTCTCTTTAAAGCACACTGGGGGAAATTTTGCTTTTAGTGGTAACTTAACATTCTGTTGCTGCTATATGTCATTTGCAGCAGAGAGAAAATAACTAAGAGCCTGGGAAGACTTTTATAGCCTTCCCATCCTTTTTAAGAGATGGCGTGGTCCCAATTTTGACCTCCTTTTTACTACTTTCCTTTCCTTTGGACCAAATCCAGGTAATCCTGGTAATACTAGAACAACTCGGTGTTACTGCATATGCACACCTGATCCCGTGCCTTTCCCACCCCCTACTCTGGCAAAGGTCTGTGCAGACAGGCAAAAAGCCCCCGTACTCCTGTCCTGACCTCCTGGTAGCCATGGCCCTCATCCCAGCTCCGCCCCCCTGGCAAGTCAGGAAGCACTTCAGACCTGGCGTCTGCAAACAAAATCCCATAGACAGTTCTAGAGGGTATGCTTTGCTGGGGAAACCCAGCCTAAACGGCTTCTGTTCGATTCATCACTCCACCATCGCCACGCTACAGAAGTCATCTCTCAAGTTCCAAAACGCGTTCAACCCTCCCTTATTTTTCGCATTTATTGTGCCTCTCCTATTACAGCCTCATCTCAAAGACAATCCCACATTCCAGTTTATCCAAGGCAGTTCTAGTTCAGTCTGCTGTCATTAGAAATACTGTGTCTTCTTCCAGTCCAAGGTTGGAAGAAAAATCACACGGACACACAATGAATCTCCCAAGTGTGTCCGGAACCTCGGTGGTAACAGGGGACACTCTGTCCCGGTCACCTTTCCATTCTCCACCTGCATATGGCAGCTGACCCGGACAGGTACACGGTCCGTACTTGTTGAAAGGGGGAAAGGAAAGACGGGAGAAGGAGGGAGGGAGAGAAGGAATAGAAAGAAGGGATCTCTCCTACTTCCCTTGCTCAGACTTCAGTCATGAGTCCATATAAGGAAGAAGATTTGAATAAAATGACTTGAAGGGACAGCATTCTCCCACACCAAACGTGTGCCCCCACGGGAAGGGGCAGAACGCAGGCGTCACAAAGCAAGACACTGCGGATTCAAACTCTGGTTCCATCATGTACACGCTGCATGACTTGGAACGAACTGACTGATCTTTCTTCGCCTAAACTTGCTTATCCACACGATGGATGTGGGAGAAGTGCTCCCCACACAATGTGACCAACTTGTATATGAACAAGATTATCAATATCACTAGTTATCAGAAAAGCGCAATTGAAAAACACAACGAAATACCGCCTCACGCCCATTAGGATGGCAAAAAAAAAAAAAAAAAAAAACCACAAAACACAAAAAACAAAACAAAAACAAAAACAAGAAGTAGCATGTGTTGACCAGGGTGCAGAAAAACTGGAACCCTTGTGTACAATTGGTGGGACAGTAAAATGGTAGAACCATTATTAAAAAACAGTATGGAGGGGCGCCTGGGTGGCGCAGTCAGTTAAGCGTCCGACTTCAGCCAGGTCACGATCTCGCGGTCCGGGAGTTCGAGCCCCGCGTCAGGCTCTGGGCTGATGGCTCAGAGCCTGGAGCCTGTTTCCGATTCTGTGTCTCCCTCTCTCTCCGCCCCTCCCCCGTTCATGCTCTGTCTCTCTCTGTCCCAAAAATAAATAAACGTTGAAAAAAAAAAAACAGTATGGAGGCTCCTCATAAAATTAAACATAGAATTACCATGTTATCCAGCAATTCCACTGCTGGGTATACACCCAAAAGAATTGACAGAGAGTCTTGAAAAAGATATTTGTACACCCATATCCCACATTCAGAGCAACATTATTCACAACAGCCAAGAGATGTAAGCTAGCCAAGGTTCCATCAACACATGAATGAATAGAGAAAATGTGGTCTGTGCAGCCGGTAGAATAGTACGCAGCCTTCAAAAGGAAAGAGATTTTGTCTCCTGCTACAACACGGAAGACACGATGCTAAGCGAAATGAGCCAGTCACTGAAGAACAAATATGGCGCGGCTCCACTGATTAAGAGGGCAACTAAACCCGTGAAATTCATGGAGCCACAAATATAATGGTGGTGACCAAGGGCCGTGGAGGGAGGAGAGGGGAGCTGCTGTTGAGTGGGGACAGAGCTTCAGATCTTCAAGATGAGGAAGTTCTGGAGACATACTTTACAACAACGTGAATACACTTAACACTACTAAGCCAGACGCTGAAAAGTTGATGAGGATGGTCCATTTTCTGTGTTTTCTACCACAATAAAACATAATCACAAAAACGTGCCTTCCCGTGGACTGCTGTATGGATTCAATTGGTTCACATGTGGAAATCCCGGAACGCTGGCAGACACAGAGTAACGGTTACGTGAATGTCATCCCTACCGGTGCCTTGTCCTTTGTTCCACACTGCATCAACGCGTAGAAATCATTTTAGGTTTGATGTTTTTTATCTGCTCGTTGGTTGGTTTTGTTTATTTCGTTCTTTTTGTCGTCTCAATTTTCGATCTCACGTATGGCTCTCTAAAGTCAAATCGTGCTAGAAGCTTTCCTCGCTCTACTTCTAAATTATTATGAGGGGTCGGGGCAGCTGGGTGGCTCAGTCGGTTAAGCATCCGACTTCAGCTCAGGTCATGATCTCACGGGGTTCGAGCCCCGCGTCGGTCTCTGTGCTGTCAGTCCTGCTTCAGATTCTGTGTCTCCCTCTCTCTCTCTGCCCCTCCCTCACTCACGCTCTGTCTCCACAAAATGAATAAAGGTTAAAAAAAATTTTAATTATTATGAAGCGTCGACTATATTCAAATAAAAAGAAAAGTTGTCATTTCCCGCCACTAGGCCTGAAAGGCATGGGTATTCACATACCCAAATCATTGAAAGTTCATTTAATTAAAATATGTGGCATATACTTATTTAAAAATACCACTAGGACATTCTTGGGGCCAAGAAAACACATGAAGGTTTTCAAGGGCAGTGTGATGGGGATGTCCTGAAGCTAACATAGTCAGAGGAGGCACAGAGCCGAGATCACAAAATAGAATGGTCCCAGATTTCCTAGGGACTATTCTGGTCGTGACTCTCCAAGAACACTGATAGAGAAAAAACATATGTCCATACAAATAAAATCAATATATGATAGCTCTAAAAAAAACATAGTGTGTGAAATAAGGTTAAAAAAAAAAAACTAGCTGTGTTTTGTCTGCAAAAGGGACGTTGAAGGAAATATTCTCCTGAAATATACGAATGTCTGTCAAGTATTCATTCATTCACTTGTTCAGTTTTGAAATTACTTGATAAATATTCATTGAAAGATTTCTAGGAACCAGGCAGTGTGTCAGGGGTTAACCACGCCGATCGTGAGCAAAACCAGCCTCCTTATTGTGTTATTCTAGAAGGTACAATACACAATGAAGGAGACCGTCTGAGGTCAGTCTAAGGAAGCACCTGTTGACAAACATTTTTTTTTTTTTTTTTTTAGGTAGAAAGGACCATAAAAGGATGAGGGGATGAGCTCCCTGCCCTGGGTCTATGCAGGGAGAGACAATATGAGCATTAAGAATGCCAAGAAGAAACTAGGTTCTAATTATCTGGTGTAGATAACCATCTACCTCAGGGCACCTGGGTGGCTCAGTCGGTTGAGCATCTGACTTCAGCCCAGGTCGTGATCTCACAGTTTGTGAGTCTGAGCCTTGCATTGGGTAAAGCGTCCAGCTTCGGCTCAGGTCATGATCTCACAGTTCATGTGTTCAAGCCCCACATCAGGCTCTGCGCTGGCCGTGTGGAGCCTGCTTCGGATTCTCTGTCTCTGCCCCTACCCTGCTGGCACTCTCTCTCAAAAATAAATAAACATTTTAAAAAACACACACACTGAGTGGAGTGAATGCCTCTCCATGCAGAGTGATTTGGGGATATAATATTTAGAGAAGCTGCATTACCGATTTTAGCGGCCACCCGAGCAAAGACCTAAAATGATACAGACCTTATGAAATCGGGAACATTTATTTTATCAAAAATAGCCAGCTCCCTTTGCATGGATGCGTACCCATGATCCTTAATTAGAATCTCAGTTTTATTACAATAGCATAGCATTTCATCTAGAGGTCGTATCCCTCGCTCAGAAACTTTGCTCCGGCTTTGAAAAATATCACAAAAATAACTGCTAAAGAAAACCGGAAGCAACAAAGAGGCCCTTCAATAGGTGAACGGACGGATAAGCTGCAGTCTATCCACACTATGGAAATTATTTGGCAGTAAAAGAAATAAGCTATCAAACCCCAGAAAGATATGGAGGAAACCGAAATTCCTATCACTAAGGGAAAGAAGCCAGTGTGAAAAGGCTCCGTACTGTCTGATCCCAGCTCTAGGGCATTCTGGAAAAGGCAAAACCACAGAGACAGTGACAGGCTCAGTGTCTGCTGTGGGTTCAGGGATAGGAAGGGGGGGATGAAGAGGTATAACACAGGGGATTTTCAGGGCTGTGAAACTGTTCAGTAGGAACAGTCATGGTGGATACATGGTATTTCCCATTGGTCCAAACCCACAGAATATGCAACACAGAGTAAACTCTAATGTAAACTATGGACTTTAGTTGATAATAATGTATTGATACAATGACGATGAATAAACCACCCTTGAAAAAAAAAAAAGAATCCTGGGGCGCCTGGGTGGCCCAGTCAGTTGAGCATCCGACTTCGGCTCAGGTCATGATCTCGCAGTTCGTGAGTTCGAGCCCCGCGTTGGGCTCCGTGCTGACAGCTAGGAGCCTGGAGCCTGCTTTGGATTCTGTGTCTCCCTCTCTCTCTGCCCCTCACTCATTCACATTCTGTCTCTCTCAAAACTACATAAACTTTAAAAAAATTTTGAAAAGAATCTATATTGAGCTGGCAAAAAAAAAAAAATCAGTAGCTACGTAGATATATAAATAGTAAATAATTAAATAAATGAAAACAATCAGGAGGAAATTTCACAGGCATGTCTACCTTTGTGGCCAAAAAAAAAAAAAAAAAAAATTTCTCCTACCCAAAACCCGAAAACTGTTGCAAAGGAATTCAGTGTGATATTTTCAAAGCATAATCGAGTATAAAATATAACCTGATGACAGACCACCGTGCAATCACCTTTCCATGTTTCAGTAAGGTTGGCCGCAGACGTGAAAGCCGTGCTGTGGGCGTTCGGGGTCACGTGATGGCGATTCCCTCTGGCTGTCACCACGTGTGTTCAAACACGGTTGACCCCCGCGTGACTCAGGTTGGAATGAGATGCTGGGCGAGGGCCCCCCTTTGCCAGTCACCTGTCCTGCCATATCGGACAACTGACTTTTACAGGTGTCTATTTTCTCATGCAAGAAACGAACGGAATAGAGCAGCTAGCGGTTTTCACGCTGGTCCCCAGTGGCAGAGGGGGTCTGGGGACAGTGGGGAGGTGGGGTAGGGCAGGGCCAGAGTGCACGGGCTTCCGCCAAAAGAAGTGTCCTCTATTTGCGGGGGCGGGGGCAGTTATTTATTGGGCTTTTATGTACGATTTAGTTGAACGAAGGTCTCCTCAAGCTAAGTAATTCTTTTTTTTTTTTTTTCAAGAGACATCTGGTTCCTTTTCCCTGAAGGTATTTGCTCAAGCCAAGGAATGAAGCACCTGTGACTAAGAAGCAGATGAAAGCTGGAAATATAAAAACTTGAGGGAACCTTTTTTTCATTTCCAAGGGGATTATCGAGGCAGGAATGTACTCTGGCTCCCGTAGGCCCAGCCAGTATCTGATCTCCCACCTTGGCCACTGCTGCATTTCTGCAGGGCGTCATCCAGAGGTCCTCTCCAGGTCCAACCGCCTCGTGGGGAGTAAGAGTCCGATCTGGGTGACTGGGGCCCCGTGTCTGGAGGGGCGGGTGGGCACTGTCTGGGGAACCTCCCTGCTACAAAGGAAGCCAATGTTTACTCAAGGCCAGTTATTAGGTAAGAAGACAAACTATCAAAAAGCAAAGAGGCAAATACCCACTATGTTTACAGATAAGAAGCATGAACTCTTAAGTTCTAAGAGCCCTAAACGAGGGCAAAAAGATGTCGTGGAATACTACACAATGGGAGGTGCATCTGGGATCCAAAGCTGGCCCTCCCTGTGATGATCTACGCTTTTGTTTACAATTTTTTAATGTTTACTTATTTTTGAGAGAGACAGAGACAGAGCATGGGCAGGGGAGAGGCAGAGAGAGAGGGAGACACGGAATCCGAAGCAGGTTCCAGGCTCCGAGCTGTCAGCGCAGAGCCCAACGCGGGGCTCGAACTCACAAACCGCGAGACTGTGACCTGAGCCGAAGCTGGACGCTCAACCGACTGAGCCACCCGGGCGCCCCCAGTGATGACGTATTCTAAGTGAAGATCTAAGCCAAGACCCTTCGGTTCGGTCACCAGCTTCTCTTTGTTTGCTGGTTGCCGTATATTCAGAATTCCTTACCTTCCCGGACTTTACAAGGAGCCAAGACCCAGGACAACAGAGTGCCGGGAAGCAACCAGTTCATCCGGAGCCTGATGGCACGAGCCTCCTAAGGGTCTTCCCCCTCCCTCCCTTCCACAGCCCCAAGCGATCACTGAACACGCCGTCCCGCCCGGAGAGGACACGCCAGCCCTCCAGGGAAGTGGAGGGCAGTCTGATGTGTAAGCACATAGAAAAACGACAGCAGCACGCAAATCCCAGTTAGTAAGTCTGGGAAAGGACAAAATGTAACCGCAGCACATCCTCTGGCTCCCCTCTAACGTTTATATCATTACAATAACGCTAGACGTGGACATGAACTTAGCGGACATTTTTGCCTCACTACACTGTGAGGACAGCGGAACGGAGAAGGGAGGGAGGGGCGTGAACCCAATCCCCATCTTCTTTAACAGAAAACTAATCCTGGCCAAACTGAAAACTCGAGAAGGAGTGCCACGAGCCCAGAAATTAGAAATATGGAGGTGAATGACAAAGAACAGCCAAGAACAGCTAAGGAATGGTCGAGGGCAGAGAACTAGCATTTTACGTTACAAGCCCAGATGTACCATTTAACTTTATGCATATGTATTCCTTCGAGAAAAAAAAAAAATAGCAATTAAAGTAGAAAAGTGATGACATACATAGAGGACCTTCAGAGTAAATACACTCAACACCGGACGGGCTTGCGGGAGATTTCTACGGACGGGTTAGGAGCCCAGAGAGGCACAGGCCTGGGGTCCTGCAGCACTCACTGCCACTTGCTGGTGGCCAGGGCTGTGGCACCTGCCCCGTGGTCGGACCAAAGCTCCATGGGGAGAAAGAGGCACCAAATACATTCTTCTTCATTATCTTAGGAATGTGCTCATCTGTTTATTTAGGTCATGTGACAACACCAAAGAACTAAGCAAAAGCCAACGAGCCTGGTGTGCTTATGTGGCGTGGTAAGACCTCTTCCCCAAGTCCACGTGCAAATTCTCGTCATCCCTCGCCTTTCAGAAGCCTTAAGGCTTAAAGTGTAAAACAGTTCATAAAGAAAAAAGTTCTGAATGATAAGCCGCCCGCATATATCAAAAGATAGATGAAGATACATACCCGGACCACATTATTCCACTTTCTTCTTTTCTTAATTTTTTTAATGATTATTTATTTTTGAGAGACATAGAGAGCGAGTGTGGGAGAGAGGCAGACAGAGAGGAAGACAGAGAATCCGAAGCAGGCTCCAGGCTAGCAGTGCAAAGCCCAACATGGGGCTCAAACTCACGAACGGTGAGATCATGACCTGAGTCGAAGCCGGCTGCTCAACAGACGGAGCCACCCAGCCCCACACAATTCCACTTTCAAGAACATATTCTAGACTTTGGCAAACTGTGCAGCATGAGTCCCGACCCCTACGCCTCACTCCCAGGGGAGCCTGATTTCATTCCTCTGTGATGGGACCCGGGCATCCGTATTCTGCAGCCAAGACGCAGAACTTTTGGATTCTAATAAAGAAAACAGAAAACAACCTAAATACTCAACAGAGAGGACTAATTAAATCCATCATGATAGGACCATACAACGGAATCCTAAACAGGCTTAAAATAATGTGGCAGAAATAAGATATCTCATGAAACATGTTTACCGACACGGACAGATATTTACAATGTGCTCCTCAGTAAAATAAAAACACGTTATATAAACTGTGTATGTGATATGATCCACTTTGGGGAAAAGAATATGTATAAAAGAATTCTGGAATTAAATGCATCATTGTCAGTAGCCATAATGTCTGAGTGTGGAAAGATTTAAATATTTTTGTCTGTATGTTCTAATATTTCCACAACAGACAAAGTATTACGGATACCACCTTCTCAAGTTCAAAAATGCCCGGACATAATACCTCTTGTAAGGTTCAAACATTCTAACACTGTTCATATAGATTTCAGCTCACACCCGCCCAATAAAAACACACATCTGGTCACCCCCACTGTCGCCAGCCTCTCTCCAGGGCACTCTGCTGCCTGCCAAGCTTCCAGGGTAGACGAACAGCTCGTGGGTTTCAACTTTGTAGGTAACAAAGTATGGCTGCCTCAAACCCAAAATATCCTTGAAACCTTGTTACGCCCACTGAGCTTCTCAATGCACCTTTCCAAGCCTGAGGGTCGAGAAGGGAGCATCATGGAGCTGGGACCGTGAGAGAGGCCATGAGGAAGTCACATCCCAATGCCTCCCACCCCAGCCCCGCTGAACCATTCGGCATCCCTGGTGGAAGGTGTTGGCCCACTGGACGGGGAGGGTGGGAAGAAAGCACTGGTTCTACCAGACATTCGGAACCTGTATGCACTTTCCCAGGAAGCTTCCAACATGAGGAAGGGGCCAAGTCTCGGACCCCTGGGAGGGCACGGAGCCTCCCGTTCTTGGCAAACATGGCCGGGGCTCCACTGGCCTCATCACTCTCTTTAACCCCCTGATGCCCCACTCCTTCCTTGGAGCCCCTTCTCGGATCCCTCGTGTCAAAACGAAACAAAACGAACCAAGTAAACTGCAGAGTTGATCTCCAGAAGCTTTTGAAACTTAAGATAAAAGCCATCAGGGAATGATGGACCAGAGGCCAAAAACTCAAGGAAAAGCCTTTAACACGTGGCCGGGTTTGAACAGTCCACTTCCCAGGTCCCGCCTCTCGCCAGCTCGTAGCAATCAGGCAGGACACTGGCACAGGCAGGAAATCTAAAATTAGGTTTTACTACCTATAATGGAGGATTTATGGAATGGTGTAATGAGCAGTCTCGGGACGAAAACCCAAAGTGGGGGAACAGACACATCTTTGTGGACATACCGACTACGCCCACACGCGCTCCGTGAACCTCACCTACAGTGGCCAAGGTGCAGGTCTGCAGGGCGACAGAGTGAGGACGCAATCCTTCCTTGTTCTAAGCTTGACGCGCGTCACAGCCAACAGCAGGGTCCGCGGTCCCTGGTGCTTTTGTTTAAGAGGGAGGTGCTTTCTTAAGAGAAGCGGTCCTGACACCACACCAGGAATCCAGGCGTTCTGAGGAACAAAAGAACCCATTCGATTCAGTCCTCTCCTGGAATATCCCAAACCACAGGAACAACCCTCAAAAGGTCAAAAGAAGATGGGACTCGACCACAATGTATCGGTGAGTGGTGCCACGGCACCTGTGTGTCCCCATTTTCAGTGCTGGCAAGATCATTTGAGGACCCCCCCCAAGTACCATTTTGGGGCAACGTAAAGAAAAATGAACCAGTGTGTTTATGTCAATGCCACGTGTTCAGAGAGTTTTCAAGTAAATGTGACGAAAGAACCAAGGGCTTGAGTCTGTGTTGGCTGGTGACGGGGTCAGGGTGACAAATTCCAGCCCCTGCAGCAGGTGACCCACAGCTGAGAGCTCACGGAAACCGCTCATGGGTAGGGGTGTGGAAAGAAGGCTAGGACGGCTGGGAACTGGCATGAGCACGCCCGGTCCCTTTCTGAGCCCCACCCCTGCTCCATGCAGCAAACGTAGGCGGGCTTGGACATCCTCCCTACAGGGGTCTCCAGCCACACTCCCTCCCCACTCCGGGTGGTACCCCTGGACCCAGAGTGGAGTCCGATATGCCAGCCTGACTCAGGGCCAAGCCAGGAAGAGAGGTAAAAAAGGAGGGACCGGCATCGGCTTTCTTTTCCAGTGAAAACTGTGGCTCCAGCTAACAGGTGGCCTTCTGCAAATCAGTGTGACAATATTCCTACTGAGCAGAAGAGTTGCTTGAAAAGACGGTTCCATTTACTACAACACACAACAAGATGGGGAGACAACTTCGCTTTTAAAAATCTTATTTTCTGGGGCGCCTGGGTGGCGCAGTCGGTTAAGCGTCCGGCTTCAGCCAGGTCACGACCTCGCGGTCCGTGAGTTCGAGCCCCGTGTCGGGCTCCGGGCTGATGGCTCAGAGTCTGGAGCCTGTTTCTGATTCTGTGTCTCCCTCTCTCTCTGCCCCTCCCCCATTCATGCTCTGTCTCTGTCCCAAAAATAAATAAACGCTAAAAAAGTTTAAGGGGCGCCTGGGTGGCGCAGTCGGTTAAGCCTCCAACTTCAGCCAGGTCACGATCTCGCGGTCCGGGTCACGATCTCGCGGTCCGTGAGTTCGAGCCCCGCGTCAGGCTCTGGGCTGATGGCTCGGAGCCTGGAGCCTGTTTCCGATTCTGTGTCTCCCTCTCTCTCTGACCCTCCCCCGTTCATGCTCTGTCTCTCTCTGTCCCAAAAATAAATAAAAACGTTGAAAAAAAAAAATTTAAAAAAAAAAAATAAAAAAGTTTAAAAAAAAAAATCTTATTTTCTTAAAGCGGATTTCGGCTTTCCACGATAAAAGCACTTTTCCTAGGTCCCAGTTGTGAAGGCTGGTATTTATTTAGGTGTGGTTTCTTAGCATACTGGAACCTTCCCATACTCTGACTGCAGGTGCCTGGGTCTACAGAAATCGCTTATAAGGACAACAGCACAGACCAGTCTTTTTCCACCTGAGTAATTAGCAGGAGAGTAAAATCCAGGCCACCTGGGGTCCTCCTCAGACTTCTCTGAATGTGGTCTAGGAAGAGACAATTTAACCTTAATTCTAGGCTCTGATGACGAGGCTATTTTAATACAGCGTTGTTGTAACATACGTAGCGTAATGTAATATGCATACATGTAACCTACATAATACAGTATGTGTGTGTGTGTACGTCATATATGTAAGAGCTTACATTTATGATAAGGTTTTGGAGGGAAAATGCCATACAAAAATCATACTGAATAAGAGAGCCAAGCTGTGAAACAAGTCTGCAACGGTCTCAGAAGGCCAAACGGTGTTAGATATTTCCTCTTTCTGGATACAGGTGCAGATGCAGTTGGTGCCAGCATTGACCCTGGTTCATGAGGAACATCGATGTTTTCTAAACGCCTGTCTTGTTTTACAATCAAAAGTCCCCATTACCAAGTTCAAAGAGAATTCCCCAGAAAGAGCACAGCAAAGTATCGGCTATAGTCACAGAAGATCGGATATACAGCCCATAATGTAAGTGAGTTTCACGTAAGTGTTTAGACACACATTGTGGTCTGTCATCCACCCCAAAATTATTACCATCCACTCTGAGGACCAAAAAAGCAGATAACGATGTGATTTTACCACCCTGGCATCCACTGCGTGTGGAGGCATAGTGTGAAGAGGTATTTTTAGTGATTTTTAAGGGCAAGCGTTCATAAACTCCCAAGTCTGTGCTCCATGTGACTATGACATAGCTCTTGGTCATTCTGCTGCTGTCAAAATTAAGACTGCGGATCACCGCTGACTCAAACTAACGTCTGTCTGTAAGACATTAAAAAGGGGCCATTTGGAAAGAAGAAGAGGGGAAAGTTTCACGAGAGCGAGCTTTCCTAAGTAGCCGGTACTCGCTAGGAGTTAAGCATCTCTTAAAGCGCAAACCAGACCAGAAGAATCCACGAGAACGTACCTTTTACATTCCAGATACGGAGCCCAGACGGCCCGGGGGGAGGGGCGGAGGGAGCCGCTGGGTTCCACAGGGCAGCTCCCGGGAGATGCTCACAGAACCACTGGGATCTCCTGCCTCAGATGGAAGGCAGCTCCCTCGTGACGTTCCAGAAGGAAGTATACCAGCCGAAAGTACCAGAACGCCTCCTATGCCTTGAGCCGGAGGTAAGCATTTAAACAAAACGCCTCATCTGTGCGCCTCTGGCACTCGCAGCAACATCCGTTTTCTCGCTGGGCCCTTCCAGAAGGTCAGGGACTGTGTCGCACAGCCTTCCCCGGGCGCAAGAGGGTTATTTGCGGGGCTGCTTCTGGGGAGGAGAAGCTCAATGCGACGTGACAGTCTTCCCGAGCCGGGCTGGTTTCACAACACACATTTTCTCCCTTCCTAAGAGTCTGGCTGGTCCCTCGTGTCCTTTTTCCTATTTTCGGGATGGTTGGGTCACTTCTAGTAACTGAGCTCGAGCGGGGCTGTGAGCCCCGGGCGTGGGCGGGCCCTTCCGACTCTGGTCTGCCTCACGGGACACTCACCCTCCGACTCTGAGTCAGTTGCCTTTTCATGGAAATACTATTCAATGATCATTTTCATAAAAATCTGTGCTGGCTCAGTTTTGTTTCTCTTGACGCTGGCCCAAGTGTTTTTCTCTTCTGATTGATTTTTGGGTGAAACTCAGCATGTCTCTTTTGGTTGTTTATTCTCTAATATATTTCCATCTTAACTGGAGGGGAGACATGAGCGTCAGTGGGGTCCAGCTGTACCAGATCGGCCACACGGCCTGCAGTTGTACGTCCAAGGGGATGGGGGGGAGGCTGTCTGCAGAAGCCAGAGGGCTGCTCCTGTCCAGACCCAGAAGTAAAGGCAGGGGCTACCGCGCAAGGGGCCACCGGCCTCTGGGGTCTTGTGTTGCAGCTGGGGTGCTCCGGCAGCCCGTCGGGTCTTGTCCACCCTAAGTCTGATAAGCCTCCTGGCACCTTCTTGCAAGCAGAAGGAATGTGTGGTCTCCGAGTCTGTGTGTTTAACGGAGTCCTCTGAGAGAAGCAGCGGGAGCTCTTGGGAGGGTTTTGCTTTACCACTGTCCGTTTTCAGGCCACGCTCTGGGGCAGATGCCCTCCCTTCTCTTAAACAGAATCTTTTTCAAAGCTAAGCATGGGGGGAGGGCGCCTGGGGGGCTCAGACGGTTGGGCATACGACTTGGGCTTAGGTCACGATCTCGCGGTTCGTGGGTTCGAGCCCCGCGTCGGGCTCTGTGCTGACAGCTCGGAGCCTGGAGCCTGCTTTGGATTCTGTGACTCCCTCTCTCTCTGCCCCTCTCCTGCTTGCGTTCTCTCTCTCTCTCTCTCTCTCAAAAAAAAATGAATATTAAATTTTTTTTAAAAAAAAAGCTAATCAGTTCTCAGAGGATAAGAAAAGTCTTCCCTCTTTTCATGTGTAAGTACAAATTATACCTGAATATGTGTATACACACACACACACACACACACACACACATTTAATATATATACCATAAAATTCCTAATGGTGTTAGATTTGCATGTAGGAAAAGGGGAGGGTAGGAGAAGGATGCCTGCAGAGACTCCATCTGTAGGGCATCGGTCATGAAAAACAGTGGAAAACACAAATTTAAGCCTAAGGGTAACTACTTCCGAAAGCATCGCTTGGTCTCCATGTGTTTAGCACCAAAGCCTCGTGATAAAAGCCGTCTGCATTTACCCCAATCAGTTTAGGATGTCCCCATCATTATTTCTAGAAGAGGGATGCTCCCCGATATGCCCTTTAGCCAACGAGTCATACACACATCGCCTCTTGTTCTGGAAGCCGGTGGGTGTCGAGTACAAGACAAAAAAACCAAAAAGAAACCAAAAAAAAAAAAAAGAAGGTTAAAAGGAAAGAAATAAAAAGTTAATGGTCTGAGACAAATGAGGCAGATGAGTGTAGTTATTGAAAACCAGCAACCTATTTTTTAAAAAGCCTACCAGCCTCAGGTTTCTCAGGACATCTTTTCATTGCGTATTATGTAGCCAAGGCAGCAATCTCTGCCTTCTTGCCTTAGTCTGTTACAAATCTCGCTCATTCCAAAAGGGAAGCATGCATTTCTCTCGAATACTTGATATGCAATTCTTATTTCACTTGCTTGGAGCAAGGACTAAAAACTGGTGCTCAATCTTGCTTCCCTTGCCAGGGCAAACGTAACGAATTCCGATCCTCATTTCCACGACTTCTTTCATCTAGGGTGGACCAGAACGCATTCCCAATGTCTCAGGACGCAGCCTGGATTTCCACCACGGCCAGGGTGCTGCTGCACATCTTTGACCTGAACCGGTCAGGCCCTTGCCGGAGAAAGAAATGGAGTCGTTTTGCTCATAATCTCAGAAGTTAACCCACGCAGGTGGCCACGCAGGCGCCCCGCACGCCATAAAAATAACATTGTGGCGACCTCAAAGGGTAACTTGCGAAGCACGGACAATAAGTGGAGTGTGCTTTCTGTCCTAAAAATCCCAGACTACGGCGGACTTATGAATAATTTTCAACAATCGGGAAGTCTGCAAAAATCCCCAGTCTTCTAAAGACTGCACGGTGCTCATCAAATCTCCTAAGACCTCTGCGTCCCTCCCCCCTCTGAGGAGGTCCCTGGACCTGACTCCTAAGGGCCAAAGCCAAAGAACCAGGCACCTGCCTCCAGCAAATCCCCTCCGATTCCCTCTCATTCCCAGACACCAATTTCCATGAAAACCAGACACAGGACAGAAAGCAGAGCAGGATATTCCAAAATCGCTTCAGATCTGCAGCCTGATTTCATTAGACTCGCCGGCTTGTTTCTTTTAGCCCCCGTGCGTGCCCACGGCAGGTGAAATTTCGCTGGCACGGCCACCTCAGACCCCATGCGCTGAAGGGGACCAGGCCGGTGCAGGAGAGGCAGAGATGGGAGGTTCCGGTGCCGAGGGGGAGACGTGTCCGCCAGAGGTCAGCAGGAAGTGGGGGGCACTTAGCAATGCTCACTGTCCTCACTGACCAGGTGTCTCTAGGGCCTGACACTATCATGCCACTGTACCCGCCCCAGCATAAGAAAGGTCTTCAGCCTGGAGGCAAAAACCCCACGGTTGTCGTCCCCAACCCAAGTCTAACTAACATAGCAGCTTCCAAGAGCACACGTTGGCCATTTCGCACCCACAAACACCCAACCTGAGAAGCTGGTGGGGAACCGTCTGGGGATGGGGGCTACACAGCCCCTCCCTCTGGCTTTCTGTCGCCTTCACCGTGCCACAGCTGACAGCTGAGCCCCCTGGCTGACAATCCCACAGTTAGCAGTTTGTCTCCGAGGTCTCCCCCGGGGACGTGGCAGGGACCCAGCGCAGAAGCGACTGGACGTAAACCTCCCCGGCCAGCCTCAAGGTCTGGTCGCCAGCGGTGACACAGATTTTCCTCCAAGATTTGAAGCACATGTGGCTTGCATCAACGCGGTCTCGCATCCATTCTCTGTTGAGACCACTTGCCTCGCACATTCTCATATTTACACGTTCACTGAACGTAATCCCAAGTGAATTATTTCAGAAGGCTTAATGCGCTTCAGACTTCTCAAATACAATTTAGGCCTTAAATTAAATTTGTAGTCCCGTGGGAAACCAGTAGGTTAGACGCAGCCGACGGCATCCAGGGGACACGCAGGAGCCCCAGAACAGAACTGCGGTTACTTCTAGAAGGATCTCGCCTGGTAGCCGAGGCTCCCCGGTGAACGGAACGGGATTCGACCGCAAAACCGGATTCGGCGTCCAGGTGTGAAAGCAGTGGAACCTACTGGACGCAAGATAAATATTCTTGCTGCTTTGTGTGTCCCTCGACGGCCTTACCATGAAGCGCCCCAGCGGCCAGAAACATGTGACGGAACAGACGAGAGCGTACAGCCCCGTTCATTCATTTTGAGGTCTGGGTTTTGTTTTTTTTTGTTTTTTTTTTAATAAATCACAGCATTCTTTGTCCCTTCTGTTTGGTTGCCCAATAACTGCGCAGAATTAGGTGTTAAATTTGCTACGGTGATTAGAGTTGAGACCAGCCACATGCATTTTACTTAAAACTGGTTTTTTGGGGTTTTTTTTGTTTTGTTTTGTTGTTTTGTTTTGTTTACAGCAAGCACTGCCCACTGGGAAAAATAAACCAGAACAAGGAGAGCAAAATTCCCTTATCAGGCACCAGCGATAATGAAAACAAACCATTTACAAGGAAGCACAGACGAGGAGTTTGCTGCAGACCAAGCACTGGAACTGAAAACAAATTTCTTACTCAGGGAAATGTGCAGGAGTAAGAATCTACAGTGAAGAGTTTTTTGTTTCTTTTTTGTTTTCTTTTTCCTTTGCATAAAAATTAAATTAAATCTGAACACCAAAGCATGCATATGGTAAAGACAGTTATTCAAAGACAGTCGTTCAGTTACTCAGCGATTGAAAGACACATTACACAGCACACTGACAATGACAAGCAACGAATGAACAACATGATTGACTCTGTAAGACTTTGCCACGAACTTGAGTGCTCCACAGAGAGGGAGAGGCCTACGTGAGATGAACCTGCTGCTACCAAACTGCAAATTCTTGCCCTCGAAACTTAATTCTGCAACAATCCACCCCATCGATGTTCTTTCTTTCTCAGGGATCCCGGCACCTCAAGAATGTTACTCTTCAGGGGCGTCTGGGTGGCTCGGCCAGCTGAGCGTCCGACTTCAGCTCAGGTCATGATCTCACGGTCTGTGAGTTTGAGCCCCGTGTCAGGCTCTGTGCTGACAGCTCAGAGCCCGGAGCCTGCTTCGGATTCTGTGTCTCCCTCTCTCTCTGCCCCTAACCCACTCACATTCTGTCTCTCTCTCAAAAATAAACACTAAAAAAATATATATATTAAAAAAAAAGAATGTTATTCTTCAAAATGATAAATTGCATTTTTCTCAAGAAACTGTCCACATGCAAAATAAGAAATTTGTCATCCTGTTGGAATTGCCTTTAAACAGGGAATAGTCAGGTAGGATTTTTTTGCTCATGAAGTTGTCAGAGCACAGGATTCCAATCAAGGCAGCACGTACCCATTACCAGGTATGCAAAGTGTCCGCCTGAAAGTAGAGATTTTATTTTGCTCTTTCGAAGAAGGAAGTGAGTCAACAGGAAACATTATATATGAACTTTCCCTCCGATTTGAAAAGCGCAAAGTTAGTATTGAATGTGCCACGCTAGCGTTAGGTTTTCTGTTGCAATCCTAGCTGGTCCCACGGTGACCTTCCGGGAGATACCCAAAGGAGATACAAAGTCACAGCATCCTAGCCCAGTGAGCGAGTTATATTACAAATTTCACGGCTGCCGAGTACATGAAACAGGAACTCCTCTTCCCAAGATTCTAAACCTGCGCCATCCACTACGGTGGTCACTAGCCACGTGTGGCCGCTGAGCCCTCGAAATATGGTCAGTCCAGCCCGAGATGTGCTGTACGTGTAAACTGCACACTGGATTTTGAACATTTACTGTAATAAAAAATAATAACGCAAAATAGCTCACCAATATTTTTATACGCATTGCATTTGAAAAGATAATATTCTGCACGTTGCATTACATGAAATCGATTGTTAAAACGAATTTAACCAGTTTCTTTGTCTTTCTTAACTGCTAAAATGTTTAAAACTAGGCGTGAGACTTGCACTCGACGTTCTCTGACCAGTGACTCAGCCTCTTTGTCACCATGCTCCCTCCTCGTCACTTCTGTCAGCGGGCTCTCTGCTCTGACCAAGGGGATTCCAGACAGCAGAGCCCTTGCAAAGATTCCAGAACTTGACGTTGCAGGTTCTTACTATCGGTGAGACTCTGGCCTCCGCACTCCCAAGCCTCACTCTGCTCTTCTGGAAAACGGGGGCAATAAAGGCCCTTCCTCCGAAGAGCCATGGCAAGAGTGACCTACGGTGACACATGCCCCATGCTTCCCCCACCTGGTGCACCCAATGTCAATTACAACCCTCCAAACACCACACACTCTTCCTGCCTTTTTGCAACATTATTTTATCCCCTATTTTAATTGCACACTGGAGGGGGTGCCTGGGTGGCTCAGCCCATTAAGTGTCTGAAGTCAGCTCTTGGTTTGTGATTTCTAGCCCCGCGTCGGGCTCTGTGCTCACAGCTCGGAGCCTGGGGACTATTTCGGATTCTGTGTCTCCCTCTCTCTCTGCTACTTTCCTGCTTGTGTGCTCTCTCTCTCTCTCTCTCTCTCTCAAAAATAAATATTTTTAAGAAATAACTTCACACTTGGGATATTGAAATAAGTGTCTAGATTGGGCCCTCTAGAACCGGGAAGGGTTGGGCAGTTCCTGGGCTACATGGCCCACCTCCCAAGTAGCACCTCCAACACCCTGAACACCAGCAATGCCTAACACCCCTGCCCCCTGCCCACTGCAGCCGGCAGTCTGTCCCTGCCGAATCAGAGCCAACACACCACCTGGCGGCACGGCACAGCCCCAATGCCTCGTCCTTCGGGAAGCATTCTTGGGTCTTCCTAGGGTACGGTTTAGATCACTCTTTGATCGTATGATTCTTATAAGATGGAAAATTTTTATATTCCACCTTGTTCCAAAAAAAAAAAAAAAAACATTTAAAGTGATCTACAAGGATATATGCAATATAGCAAGGGTTTTAAAAACTCAGAAGTAGGGGCACCTGGGTGGCTCAGTCAGTTAAGTGTCCAACTTCGGCTCAGGTTACGATCTCCCAGTTTGTGAGTTCGAGCCCCGCATGGGGCTCTGTGCTGACAGCTCGGAGCCTGGAGCCTGCTTGGGATTCTGTGTCTCCCTCTCTCTCTGCCCCTCCCCGCCCCCACAAAAAGTAAACATTAAAAAAAAAGCAGTAGTTGCAAAATAAATAGTACGGATGAGGCTGTAGGAGGAACAAAGGTAAGAGCCCCGCAGGCGGGCTGTGGGGCCGCTTGCCGGAGCTGGGCCAGCCAGCCAGCCAAAGGCTCACACGATTTCTCCCGAATCGAAGGCTAAACGTGAGGTTCTCCCGTGGGTCCGTAGGGATAAGGGCCTGTGCGATGGGATAAGAAGCTTGCCCCGTGTGTTGCCTCGGTGGGGTCTCTGTCACGGCCACCGCTATACCCAACAGAGCGCTTGACGTAGCAGCCCCATGGGGGCCACCACCTCCATCGCTGCACAGCGTGGGGCCCTGGCTCACCATCAAACAGGCCCGGGCTGAGCAGGTGGCAGTCCTGAATGAGGCCCTTTTGTCAGCCTATGAAGTCACCTCCTCTCTAGATCCCGCAGCACGGGCCTTCACGACCCCCCCCCGCCCCCTTTCCATATTTCAACGTCCTGACGGTACAACCCGAGGCTTCCCCAGTGCCCCGCGCGGCGTCTTGCGCAGAACGTGAGGCAGGAACGCAGCCTGAAAAGGCAGCTCGCCATTCCCTGATACACTTCCCGCACCTGCCGGTCTCTCTTCCTGGACTCGCCTCTCTCTGACCCAGAAGCCCCCTCCTCCGCCGGCGTCCCGAGACCGTCACCACCTGGACGGAAGCCGGCCACGGTCCGACCTCTGCCTGTCAGCGTTCCCTGCGTTCCCGGGCACGCCGCCTGCCCCGCGTTCATTTCCGCCTGGGGATGTGTTTCCCGAGGACGCTGCTCTCAGAGTGAGCGCTATTAGCGATTTGGAGTGAAAAGGGCTATCGTTCTGTTTGCCTGCTGTCAATACGATTAGCTGGGAAAAGAATAAATCAGGCGGGTCACTAATTGCCGGAGTCAGACAGGTAGAGAGGTGAGCTTCACGCTGGAATTTTCTGGCTTTTCCCCATTAAATGTGCAGTCGTGTTCCGAACCTCTAGATGTATCCAGTGCCTTGATCGTCCCTAATCGACCCAGGTCCCCCGTGTCTCTGTGTGGCTGGTGCTCTCATTTAAAAGGTGATCCAGAAACCTGGATTGCGAAACACGTTCCCAGGTCGCCTAAAACCAATAAACAAAACTAAGCATGATTTAATGCTTCGTTTTTGCAAAGAAAAACTTCATGCTGCAGCTACCTGTCGTTCTATACGCGTTCTGATACATGCATACAAATGTAACCCCTTCCCTGCCTCCTGGTAGTTCCCTGTGGGGTCTGCGTACTTACGGGGTGATTCTACTGGCTCAGCTCTGGTTTTACCAGTTCGGTACGGAGGGTTGGGGAGACACTGTCCTTGGGGGATGTTCTGCTTCATCACCTGTATTGATAAGTAAGTCTCAGAAAACCGCAAAACTACATCCAGTTATGTAGTGGGCCGCTTCAGAGCTGGTGCTATTTCAGCTATGAAATCCTCTCTCTTTGAGACCTCAAGAGGTAATGGGTATTCTCTTCCTCTGCCTCCAAAGCCGGGACTTTCATTTGGGTCTCAGAGCTCGGGGTAAACATCGGTAAGATGCTGACTTAACCCACCTTCTCCAGAAAAGACCGGCAACATTCCCTGGATTTGATCTTTATTGTCATGATTTCTATTTCAGAACTCCGCAGTGAAGTAAATTTTACTGCCAGGGTCAAATAGACGGGAAAGTACGTTTCGATCCTGGAGAAGCAAATTTTCCTCTCCTTTTGCTGATTCTGTCATCTCGCCGCTGTATCTTGCGCTGCAAAAAGAGCCAGCCTTTGCACGAGACGAGGCTACATTCTGTGCAATTAGAGACCCAGATTTGTAAATGTGGCAGCAGGCTCACACCGGCTCTGTGAGGTCGGATACGATATTAATGAGAAGGCACTCGAAGTATGAGATGTCAGAACGTTCCTCAGCTGGCACTTTCTTTTCTACGCGTTTTAGCCTCGCTTCCTAATAAAAGAAACTTCAGCTTTCTAAGCCGTTTCGTTTAAAAGTTTAATATTTGGGGCACTGAGGAGGGCACTTGTTGGGCTGTAGGTAAGCCAAATGGACAACAAAATATATAGAAATAAATAAACATAAATAAATAAATTAAGTAAATAAGTAAATAAATAAATAAATAAATAAATAAAAGTTTAATATGAAGGGACACCTGGGTGTGTCCAACTCTTGGTTTCAGCTCAGATCATGATCTCACAGTTTGTGAGTTCAAGTCCCAAGTCGGGCTCTATGTTGACAGTAAAGATTCCCTCTCTCTCTCTCTCTCTCTCTGCCCCTCCCTGCCTCACTTCCATGCACTCTCTCTCAAAATAAATAAACTTGAGAAAAAAAAAAGTTTTACATTAAGATCGTAAGTGGAAAATGTTTCCGAACATTTTCTTTTACGAGCACACACTTCCGTCATTATTTATACTCGGCTTAGATCTCTGTAGGCCCAAGGATCCTGAAGTCCTACCTGGTTCACTCCTGGGGTCCTCCCTGCAAGGTGCCCTAGTGGTCCCCTCCCCCTCCCACCAGGCTCCTCATGACAGCTCCTTTCAATCTCCTCTCAGAAGCCTGAGATCCTCATTCCCTCGGCTTCAAGCGGAATTCCTGGCCTCAGTGACACTGAATGGGAACGTGACTTCCCCGGCTGCCGACTGCAATCAATTTATTCTGTGAAGGCAACGGGTCGTTAGCAGACATGGTTAAGACCCTGGGTTTCTCTTCCTGTTCCCAAGAGCAACAGAGTCTGAGGTCCATCTTAGCGCAGACAGAAAGGTGACGACACCAGCGAACCCATGTCCCCGATGCGGCTGTACCCAAGGTGGTCACGCAGACCTCCCCGCCCAGAACACAGAAAAACGCGCACTCCAATTTTGTCTTTCTTTTACTCTGCAACTTCAGCTAAGTTACTCAGCGCCAAGAATCCACAACCCACACTTCCACTCCGACCCAGAGAAAATGAATCTTCCCACCAGGAACGGAGAGTAACAGAAATTGGGCAACAACAGGACACCAAGCGGGGCTCACCTCCTGTGCTCCCCTGGACCTTAACCGAGAACTAAACACACATCTTCCCTTTTATTTTTTTTATTTTTTTAATGGTCATTTATTTTCGAGAGAGAGAGAGACAGAGCATGAGCAGGGGAGGGACAGAAAGAGTGGGAGACACAGAATCCGAAGCAGGCTCCAGGCTCAGCTGTCAGCACAGAGCCCGACGCGGGGCTCGAACTCACGAGCCGTGAGATCATGACCTGAGCCGAAGTCGGACGCTTAACCAACTGAGCCACCCAGGTGTCCCTCATCTTGACTCTTAAATTAAGATTTGGGAACCTTTGCCGAACTTTTAATTAAGTGAAAATTAGAGTTTCCTGCTATTAAAAAATATCGCCACGCAGCTGTCTGTTTTCTTTCCTAACTCGTTGGACAGATGCTTCCCCCCCCCCACCACTTCCAGGGGGAATAATTATTGGAATAATATTATTACTAAAAGGAATCCCATATGAGACACCAGCATGTGTGAAAATCTCATTCCCACTAACACAATTCAAAACCAAAGGGTATGTTTTGAAAGGAGGCAGCCACCCATCTCGTTTTTAAAAACCTTTCGACACGCTAACAGTGTGTCCTAAATCAGATCTCACGTCTCGTCGTCTAGGATTGTAATTTTAAAAAGCGATAAATTAACTCAAAAAGGCTTGTTTTCCACACTTTGAGGATATTTCATTCTCCACACGCAGCCATTTTCAAATAGAAAAGTCACATAACTGGACTTCCTTTGCACACACTTCTGAATGTGCGCTGAGTCAAGGTAACTGAACCCCTTACTTCCACTGTTAAATTACTATATCTCCTACGCAATCAGGGTCTTCCAGATTATGACATGTCGCCATAAAAATAGAAGAACTTAAAAGTTACTTTAAATCTAAAACGTAGACCCAGAGCTCCATTTTTGGACGCACCCTTTAATTTCTTGGTGCTGTCTACATTTTACTTACACTTAAATTTAGCCAAGTTAATTTTAGACCACCCGCCTTCACTACCTTCGCTAGGTCTGCAATGTTACAAACATGAAGCACTGAATCCTCTCTCCTTTAAATGCTAAAATGTTAGAAATAAAAGGTAAAGTTAAATGGGGAATCTTCCCCCCCCCCCACGCCAGGCTCTTTTGAAGAACTGTTTGGGGGCTAGTCCAGACCACTGGAAACTCCTGTCATTTATCTACAGAACAAACAGCTTTGAATCAATAAATGTGGGCCGCATACTGACAACGCAGAATGTACAAGTAATTAACTCACGGCTAATACTCAACGCTGAATGTACAAGTAATTAACTCACACCCAGAAGTGCAAAGAAACACTAGAGACAGAAGATTATCCAGACCACCAACAAGCCCTCGTGTGCGAACAATCACCAGCTACCGCCGTGACTTACAAAGTCCCCCCAAGACCCCCAACTCCCCACACCTCCGCAACCAGGTATCGAAACGACCCGAAGTTGTGTCCGCAACATTTCAACGCTTCTACTGCACGTCGGCTTCTTTTTCTTACAGATGCCGCTCCGGAGTTTTTAATACAGTTTCAAGTTCAAGGTGTAGACCATAAACAAAAGCTGTATTCTGAAGGACTACATCCCCTAGGAAAAGCCCAAGAATCCTTCCACAGAGAGGGGAAAGAACACAGAACCCCCTCTGGCATTCTCCTCCTCACCGGAAAAGCTTGCCTGGGAAGGAAAGGCTGATGAAGCCGGGAGGCGACACAGAGACTTGCAGTTAGAGAGCGATCAACTCCCACCCTACACGGAGCTCCATCAAAAGGCCGGGGTTTCGCTCACGATGACTTGAGTTACCTTGGCCACATCGTGTTTCCCCAGCTCCGTAAGTCTCGTTAGAAACATGCAGGTGTCTTTATGTCAACACCTCCTGAACAGAGTTCTATGAAATCGAAGGCAGCACTGACATTTATTCAACATGACAATGTCTCCCCACCACTCCGTATCATATGACCGACGCCGACCTGCTATCGTTTTTCACTGAGGATAGGAAAAGCCTCCAGGAACATTAGCTCCTCTGTCTTGTGAAGAAATAATTCCCCCTTCTGTTATTTTATGTTCTTGTTTAAGGATAATGAACCGGAAAAAAAAAATCAGAGCGAATATTAATTTTAGGGAAAAAGTTGGAAGTTTTCTATTATCTATTTGCCTATGATACGAGACATGATATATTCCATGCATGCACATCATGTGTATGACGCTTTACAAAAGCACGTAAGTTAAAAATCCATTTTGACATCTTTGGGAGATGCTTTCCTTCTTACATATATATACAAATCTGGCACTCCCCTGGGATCTTAGCCCTTACCACAAATAAAATACTGGATTTTTCTGAGATTAGAAATTCAACAAGCTTTTTCTAGAATACCAAAACAAAACATGGGAAGTGGAGGGAGGACTGCTGATATCCACACGGACACACAGCCCCGTTACATAATCCATTCAACAGTAAACGCTGATTTTCAAAATTTTAGCTGAAGGAGGAACATCGGGTTAAATCCCCAGGCACTCATCGTGAAATCACAGACTCATGTAAAATAATGTATCACAAGCCTACCCTGAATTTTTTAAACTAAAATGAAGTCATGACAAAGTGTCAGAAAAGAGAATAAACTGCAATTTTAAGTGTAACTGGAACGACACATTCTGAAACCTATAAATCAAAAGATATAATACCCATTCGCCAGCACCATGCAATGTCCAAATGAAGCTAGGATTACCAGACCGCAAACGGCATTTGTGATGTGGGTAGCACTCATAAAACCTTTCTTTAGAATTATGAAACTTCACATACTAGTCACAAAGTTTGCATATCTCACCCTGCTTCCACCAGATTTGTCATTTCGATGGTATGATTAGCTCATTCATAATTTGACACCCACTGAAGTAATTTGGTTGGGTTTGTACAGAACTCGTGTTGCCTGGTCTTCCCGGGGGCTGAAGGAGCCCACAAGAGCCGCGGCCAGCAGAGCAGGGGTTAACCCCAGGAATGTGACAGTTCTCCGGGTGATAAGGTGATGCGGAGCTGAGGCTGGGCAAGGGCTCTAAACTACTTGGAGACAACCGAAAATCCTCAAAAGTAGTTCCAATGATAAATAAACTCTATGCGCTATGTTATGTCACCCGGGGAAGAATACAATGTTTTTTACTCGCATTGGAAGTTTTTTGAACTGCAGAACTACAGAAACATGTCGAGTGTGAAATCTGTGGCCCATATGAATAAGCTCTTTTGAAGGATAAACGAAATTACCCTTATATCAACGAGTTGCATTAAGTCCACATCTGCATCAAAATTGTTTACCCATTTTACTGGGCAGTCTGGTCTGCTATTAATAATAGCATTTAAGTTTTAGGCTTAAAAATACTAAAAAAAATAAGTCTATAAGTACCTTTTGTAAACCATCTATATACCAAGGCTATCTGATTAAAAAAAAAAATTACAGGCCACATTTTTAAACATGCCAAGAACTCCCAATTAAGGTGGCAAATTGTAAGCACGCAAACATAACAGCTGCAGGCTGCAGTGTCAGAAGGTGACAAGACAGAGACAGGGACGGGGGAGAAGAAAGAGGCAGAGCCCGGTTTCCCGGGGTTTGGAGCGACGTCGGAGGGAGAGTCCCTGCCTGCAATGACCCAGCGGGGTGACAGCCTAGTCCACATCTGGTCCCCGCTTCCAGCCCACAGTGGACTTCAGTGCAACACCTAACTCCCATCGAGGCAAGAACGAACAGGCTTTTTTTTTTTTTTTTTGCTCGGTGTCCCAGATAAGGCCCCGCCGATTTCGGGGTCCCTGCTCCTCTCCGTCCCGCCCGGGCCCCGCGCGCCTTCCCCGGGACCCCGGGCAGCGCAGCGGCGAGCCGTCCCTCCCTGCGTCGCACGCCCCACCTGTCCCCGCGCCGTCGGAAGGGCCGGCCACCCCGCCGCCGCCAGCGCGGGAGCCGGGCAGGGCGCGCGGGGCGCGGGACTTACCGGAGGCGAGCGCCGCCGTCGGGGAGGGCGTGTCCCGCACGTGCGTGTCCGCGCCCGCGTGTGCCCGCGCGCGTGCCTGGCGGTGCGCGCGCGGAGCCGGGCCGCACTGACTCCCGGGGCGCCGACGGGCTCAGCCCATGGTGTGGGCGCCGGCCTCGGGGAGGCTCCGGCTCCCGCCAATCGCCGAGCAGGGAGGCCGCCCCGACGCGCGACCCGCGAGCGGGAGGTGCGCGCCCGGGGGGCGGGGCGCGGGCGCGGGGGCGCGCGTGTCCCCGGGCGCGTGGGGGCGCGCGCGTGGGTCTGCGGGCGCGCGTGTCCGTGCGCGCGCCCGGGGGCCGGGGAGCGCGGCGGCGCGGGCGGGTCTGGTCGCCGCCGGGTTTAGGACGGAGCTGACGGCGGGGGAGGGCGCTGGGGGCGAGGAGGAGGAGGAGGAGGAGGAGGAGGAGGAGGAGCCACAGCCGAGCCCGGGACGGCGTGAGCCGGGCCGGAGACAAACCCGGGACGCGCCTCCAGGAGGGGAGACCAGAGGAGTGGGGCGGGGGGAGCCCCGGAGGAGCTTGCTTCTCGAACTCGGGGTCGCTTCTGGTGAGAAGCAGTGGGTTTTTTTCTTGCCCAGCCTCAGCCACGACAGACGTCACATGTAACGAAAGAACCGGTGGCGGCCGTAGAAGTTTGAAACCACCGGCTGCCTTGGGATGCGCATCAGAATCAAGACCACGTCGCCCTCAGACTGGGGACGAAGAGACTCGGTGCCAAGGTGCCTCCGGCTTCAGCGAGACCTGGGGTCGCTACCTGCGCCTCCCCAGAGCCAGAGGCGAGCGCCGGGACGGGCCGGCGGAGGCCGGGGAGCAGCGCGACGCGGGATGCCCAGACACCCGGCCGGACGCGCGGGCGCCGTGACAGCAGCCCTCGTGAGAACAGAATCCAGTCGGCAAAAAACAACTCCCCAACGGGGGAGCCGCGAGGTCCCGCTCCTCGGCCTCTGGGGCACTGTGCTAAGCCCCTCCAGATGTTTTAGTTTATCAGTGAATCGTGACATCAAAATCGCGCTTACCTGAGTGCGTCGTCTCTTCATTCACTGCTGTCCCCGGGGGCCCGTCACCACCATCCCTGCGCTCGCTACGAACCCATCCCAGAGCGTCCTCTTGCACACTCGCTCCTTTCCGACCAAGTGAAAACTACTCATGTCCCTCCCTCTCCAAACTTTAACAGCCAAGAATTTCAGCAAACAGCCAGCAAGAAGGCTAAATCCACCCCCCCACCACCACCACCCCAAGGGATGGGAGGGAATAAGCACTCCTTTAATTTGAAAAATAATAATTAAAACTCCCTCAACTTTTAAGGCCGGGCAACATAATCTATTAATTGGTCGCTATTAACATGCAGTTTTATTGACCATAGCACACAGAAGTCTGATTGTGAAGGAGGAGTGTTTTCAATGAAAGTGGAGTTATTTTAGCTGCAGACGTGTTTACATTTCTGTGGTTTAGTCTATAACTTTCTCTTTTTCTTGCTGCAGAATTCTGCTCCATGAAGCAAAGCCCTTAGCTCCCAGACATTCCAAAAAGTCTGCCAAAATAATAGAAAAAAAGAGAGAGAGAAGAAAAAACACAGAGAGACCCCCAAGTCTGGGTCAGGCTCGGGGTTGTGAGTGGGCATCGGTGAGTATGCCCGCCCCCCCTCCACACTTTCCAGTTTAAAAAAAAAAAAAAGGCTTCAGGGCTCCATTTCCTGTTTTCTGGGGGAAAAAAAAAATGGGTCTAAGCAGCTGAGTTTAGAAATTGCCTTTTCGGGGACCCTTTAGATTCTGAGGGGATCTTTAACCCTAAAGCCGCCAAAATGGACCCATTAATTTGAAAATCTGCCGTTTCAAACCCTCCAAGGAAGTGTTTCTTTTTTTAAATGGGCAACTTTCATGAAACTGTAAATCTATTCTTAGGAAATTTCCTGCACACACACACACACACACACACACACACACACACATCATGGTAGATGAAATACAAGCCACCTGTCCTTAGGGGGCCAAGACAAGATACCAATAAAAATAAATAGTGAAAACAGAATAAGCTTCTGACAAGATTGCATCCTTTTCTCAAAGAGGTTATGGTACAAAGAACAGAATGCATATTAAAAGGTGCACGTTTATAGGGTCATGTCAATTTATACACTCTGTGCTAGAATCATCATTTGCAAATTCGATTGATTCTTTTCAGTTGCTCCCTAGTACCACAGATGACACAATATTGCAGTTTATGTGGTCTTAAATGTACAACCTGCCTCTCCCTTTAGCTGCCAATTGCAAATTTTGGTTCCCTTTCTCTCTAGCTATTCTCCAAAAATTCCAGATCCAAGAAACCTCACTGTATTTTGAAATCTTCCTCTTAGCCACTAATTTTCAAAACTCACCACAGGGAACCCTTAACATTTAGGGAAGTGCTTTAAAATAAATAGATTTTCAACCTGTTCAATGAGATCAGCAGTCCCCTGGGCAATGACTCTACTTTATAACACTACAGTGGGCCAGCAAAGTTCCTCAATCACCCTCACCGGCACTGAATAGTATACTACAGAACAGTGCAGGAAATAGTACTAGGTAAACTAATGGACAAAAGAACATTAAAAAAAATAAAGCACTGTGCTTTCATAGCTGGGAGATGATGAGCTCAATAATCCAAGTTCCCACTGTTGAAACTGAAATCGTGGGTTCAGAAAAACCACAATATTTGAAATAATGTCTCTTCTAGCTCCCCTTTACTACTCTTCGTCCACTCCCCAAATCTAGACGCTCGCACAGAGAGAGAGAGAGAATTTCTTGGAAAAAATATATTCTGAACCTACTTAAAAATCTGAGATCATTCCTCTGGAAAAATCTGAGAGCCTCAGAACCCCGGAGTTCTGCATTGATCTTATGACATCATGTCCTCCAATTGATTGTATCTTACAGTCTGTAATTAGGAAGTTCTTCTTATTGTCTACTCTAATCTCCACTTACAGCATTACCTTCAGTATGGTCCATAATCAAGGTCAAAGAGTAGGAAATCTGCATCAACTCGTTAAATCCATTGACTTAGCTTGAGAGGCCAGCAGAAACACATACACTATCTTGCAGGACAATTAGCAAATACGACAACTGTAACTAAGTTGGGAACATATCATTCAAAAGAAAGGTTTTTAGGGGTGCCTGTGTGGCTCAGTCGGTTAAGCGTCCAACTTTGGCCCAGGTCATGATCTCATGGTTCGTGAGTTCGAGCCCTGCATCGGGCTCTGTGCTGACAGCTCAGAGCCTGAAGCCTCTGCTTTGGATTCTGTGTCTCCCTCTCTGTCTGCTCCTTCCCCACTCATGCTCCGTCTCTCAAAAAATAAATAAACACTACAACATATTTTTAAATAAAAAAAATAAAAGAAAGGTCTTTATAAAAACACCACTTGACACATTTCGTAAGAATTAGTAGCTTTAAGTATTTCATACGTGAAATGGTCTTCTTTCCGCATAAAGTTTTGCGGTCAACTTAATTCTTTTTGAAATCCCTTTTATCCAAAAGATGTTTTGGATTAATTTAAGTATTTGTTACTGGATAATGTCAAGCTCTTGTTCAATGAAATGTCCTGCACTGGGTTGTCACACCTGTTAAATATAAGCCTCCTTTTCTTTTGATATTCTGAGCAAGGCCTTAAAAGGTTTACATCCTTCAATATGGAGACTTAATTGCTTTGCTATAATAAAAATAATCCCTATAAAATTCAGATTGTGGATATTTCAAAGCTGAGAGAAGGATTGGATTGGAATGTAAAGGTTGCAGTTCAAAAAGCCTTCCACATTTAATATAACATGCATGGGGTTATGAGTTATAAAGTCCCGGTTATCATTTTGTAAGGTCTGTTCTCTGTCGTCCTCACACGGAGCGTCTTTGAGCTTTACTTTATGGCTTAGCAGTTCTCTGTGTGCATGTGTTAAATATGGAAAGGGTAGCATTTCCCTCTGCAGTAAATGCTCACAAGGGAGGAAGTCTCAGATTCTGTTTTAAGAGAGGCACTGGAGTGAGATTGCCTCACTGACACATTCATGTCTTGGTGAGCTCAGATCTGGTGTGAAGCCATTCTTTTTGAATCTTTATTTATTTTTGTGAGAGAGAGAGAGAGAGAGAGAGAGAGAGGCAGAGCGCGAGTGGAGGAGGAACAGAGAGAGGGAGACACAGAATCCGAAGCAAGATCCGGGCTCTGAGCTGTCAGCACAGAGCCCGACATGGGACTCGAACTCACAAACCGTGAGATCATGACCTGAGCCAAGGTCGGATGCTTAACTGACTGAGCCACCCAGGCGCCCCGGCGGGAAGCCATTCTTAAGGAGAGCCACGCTTGGCGAAAGCAGACATTAAGCGCGCTGGGTGTAAGGACCCTTCAGCTTTCACCCAGGCATCCTGAGCCCTTCCCCGACAGCCTCCACTCAATCAACTGGGATTTTTTTTCCACCGTGGAGGTTGGATGGATGGGGGTCTGCCCATTCCATGTTCCACCTTCCCTCTGGGCAACCCAAGACCAGGGAGAGGGGAGGATAAGTGTTGGAACTCCAAAGCTGATGTTCTAGACTCAGTAGCACCCCTGGGTCCCCCTACCACCATCGCCATCTCATCCCCCGACCTCTACCGCCCATCATCAGTGAGCAGCAAAGAACGAAGGTGCACATTCTCTGGGGAGAGCCCTCAGCCTACGACAAAAGTATTTCAAGGGGCTCCTGGGTGGCTCAGTCGGTCAATCATCCACCTCTTGGTTTCAGTTCAGGTCATAATCTCACAGTCCGCAGATTCGAGCCCCACGTCGGGCTCTGCGCTAACAATGCAGAACCTGCTTGGGATTCTCTCTCCTCTCTCTGCCCCTCACCTGCTTGGGCTCCAACTCTCTCTCCTTCTCTCTCTCTCTCTCTCTCTCTCTCTCTAATAAATAAACTTTAAAGAAAAAGTATTTCTAGTGTGTTTTATCAGCAACTGCTAAGTCTGTTTTCTGTGTTCTTTCCCCCCTTTCAGACAAACTAGCTTCATGCAACACTCTTACCCTCTGAAACACTTTTTCAATCTCTGTCAGATATAGTTTAAGCATTCTGGGCACACAGCCGTTCTCCGTAACACGTGGTGACCACGAACTGCTCCGTAAAATTGCATAATGCGTAATTCCCATCAGCTTGCATGATGCACAAAATACGTTGATAGGAAACACATTGTGCATCTGTCCGTGGGCTCTGGTGACAGAGGTTCCACAAAGCGGATCGGGAGAGCATATTTGTATTTTTTAAGATGGGATTACATAGAACACATCGGGAGATCTGCCCCAGCTCCTTGGACGATTATGCTTAGGCAATTTGCGTTTGAGCTTCATGCCCTATGACACTAAATCTATCAATGAACAACGTTCTTGTCATGTATGTTTCCGTCCGCTTGATTACTCACGAGTGCAGAAATAGTTG
The DNA here is from genome assembly GCF_022079265.1 of Lynx rufus. Classification (NCBI taxonomy): domain Eukaryota; kingdom Metazoa; phylum Chordata; class Mammalia; order Carnivora; family Felidae; genus Lynx; species Lynx rufus. The sequence goes on from NW_025814867.1 coordinate 152,294,348, forward strand.
CATTTTTGGAAAACTGAGACCATTTTTTTTCTCAGTGATTTTTTGGAGCGATAAAGGTGCCCGTGTGACGGTGCATCAGGGCAAATACAATCAGTATTTTAAATGACTTTCTTCTGTATCTTAGAATAGTAAACCATCATCTTAGGATTATGAATGACCTGATGTAATTTTAACGTGTGGAAAGTCTATTTCAGAGATCGTGCGCAGACATTTGTTGAGGAATGTGTAAGCACAGGAATTCAGCTCTTACCAGCCATATGACCCTGGGCAAGTCACAGCTTCTGGACTCAAGCCTCCTTTTTCTCATCTATTAACCGAGGCTATCGGAATGGATGACCTCAAATACGCTCAACCCAAGACCTCCCCGAGGAGAACTGGGGTTTTTCGTCTTCATACCCCTACTTCTTGGCCTAGCGGTTGACGGATTTGTTGGGGGCACCTGTGGAAGGTATACCTCTCGCCCAGAAGGCCTAATGCGCACACCCCTTGCTTCCTTCTCATGCATCCAAGCCCGAAGAGGAGCGCCCTCTTGGGATGGGTTCCCCTACCTTTGGGTCCTACGTCAACCTGGTGTTGGGTGGAACCTGCAGAACGTCCAGCGGTGACCTGGGCACTTCCTCTACATCAGAATCACCTGCAGCTTCAAAAACAATGACGTCATCTCAGGGTGCCTGGGTGGCTCAGTCGGTTAAGCATCTGATTTCAGCTCAGGTCATTGATCTCGTGGTCCGTGAGTTCGAGCCCCCCACTGGAGCCTGCTTCGGATTCTGTGTCTCCCTCTCTCTCTGCCCCTCCCCTGCTCGTGCTCTGTCTCTCTCGCTCTCAAAAAATGAATAAATGTTGGGGCGCCTGGGTGGCGCAGTCGGTTAAGCGTCCGACTTCAGCCAGGTCACGATCTCGCGGTCCGTGAGTTCGAGCCCCGCGTCGGGCTCTGGGCTGATGGCTCAGAGCCTGGAGCCTGTTTCCGATTCTGTGTCTCCCTCTCTCTCTGCCCCTCCCCCGTTCATGCTCTGTCTCTCTCTGTCCCAAAAATAAATAAACGTTGAAAAAAAAATTTAAAAAAAAAAGAATGAATAAATGTTAAAAAAAAATTTTTAAATAATGACATCATCTGGATCCCACCTCAGAGGGAGTAAATCAGAAACTCAGGGGATGGGGGGACTAGGGCACTGGCACTATGTAAGTGCCATATGTTTGAAACTCCCCAGGTGGTTGGAGTGGACCTCCAGGGTTGAGGATCACAGTTACTGAAATTACAGTCATGAAACGAATAAGGAAGGAAGTCCAGAATCTTACCTAGCGAGATGACTCTAGAAAATGCACTTTAAAGACGAACCCCATCTCCCAAAACAGCTGCATGGCCAGAGTGGCCTCTTTCTGTGTTTGGTGTTCTCATTCAGTCATAAAACCCTGGGATCTTGGAACTTCCTCCTCATTTTGCCCCCATTTTCTTGGAACGTCCTTCCCCTCTTCACGGGGTCTGCCATTTACAAAGCTCTTACAGGAATGTTTATCATGCAGGTGACTTCAGTCACCTTGTGCAGTAGTGACGAGGCCTGACACACTCCAAGTTCCAAGGGCTCCAAAGTCAGTCAAGACTCAAACGCAGATCTTAGGAGTTTTCACTGTGTGGCCACTTGTCGTCCTTCCTTATTCAAGATCTCCTTCTAGATCCTTCCTCACCAGCCCTGAGCCGAAGTTAACCCCGGCCCCTAACTTAAGCGTTCCCACCACTGGGACAGCACCCCTGTGTCTCAACTACATCATGCACACGTTGGAGCTCAATAAGAAGTATTCGGTAAGAATTGATCTCTGAACCCTGCCCCTCACCTGCCCCGTAGCTAAGTAGTTACCATGAGCCATATTGACTCACCACAGGTCCCATGTATACCCCTTTGTTGATTTCCAGGGTCCAGGCCTCTCAGGGTTTTATAACCTTGCATCTGGCCCCCAGGGCTGTCTCCTGACTACCCACCTGCCCCTTAGCACAATCTTCCCCAAAGGGTCCTTACCCCATCACACTACAGCTGGCTTCAGAGGCCTCCGGGAGTACCTCTTGCTATTGGGTAGACTCTGGATGCACTGGTAGGCACCACGGGAGACCGTGAACACCACCAACACACTCTGCCGAGGGCAAGCTCCTCACCGGCAGACGGTCTTGGCTGCCTGGAGGAGGAGGGAAGATTAAGGCTTGTTACAGAAGAAACTCAAGGTGAAGATCCTGGCATAGATCCTGACACGCAGAGTAGGATTATGGAGCAGGAAAGAGTTCCCTTCTCGAAGAAGCCAACCTCTGGGTTTGCAGGCTGGGTGCACAACGGGGTGCAGTCAAACCTGCCGAGGCAGTTGCCGGACAGTGGGTTCCACCAACACAGGCTTCATCTACAGACACCAGCAGGCGAGTGGTAATCAAGGGGATAAGGGGCCCTCCCCGGAGACCCCTTAGGGTCTGTGTCTGAGGATGCTGCGTCTGAGAACCCTGTCTCTTCTTGGAGCTGCTACTGTTCCCAGTGTGGTTCCTGGATGGGTACCAGTCTGTGAAATTGGTTACTAGTCAGGATGAGAAAAGTTCAGAAATTGAGACTGAGCGTACAGAAACTCCTAAAGAGATCTGACCGAGTAATTTTCTGTCTACTCCATCTAATAATAAAAACTTGAGGGGCGCCTGGGTGGCGCAGTCGGTTAAGCGTCCGACTTCAGCCAGGTCACGATCTCGCGGTCCGTGAGTTCGAGCCCCGCGTCGGGCTCTGTGCTGACGGCTCAGAGCCTGGAGCCTGTTTCCGATTCTGTGTCTCCCTCTCTCTCTGCCCCTCCCCCGTTCATGCTCTGTCTCTCGCTGTCCCAAAAATAAATAAACGTTGAAAAAAAATTAAAAAAAAAAAAAAAAACTTGAGCTTGGAATGTGTAGGTCTTCTTTTATTCCATTTGTCCTAGTGACTTGTTTTTCTTATGTTTCATCAAATACCTATAAAGCACGTACTGGACGGGCTTTAAAAATTAAATGAAAATGGCGCTTCAGCACAGAAAGTTTTGAGAAATGCTGCCACGGACCACACCAATTCCACATGCCCGGACACCCTTTGGAGAAGACACACAGAGTGCTACCGAATGCTTTATCCAGGGGGACCTAGCCCTGCCTAAGAGACTGTTTAATTTGTTGGATCAGACTACAAGATCTAAGCCAAACTTGCCCATAAAGCTAATATTTTCCCTGCTAACCAGCAGGTGGGGCATATGAAGAAGCCCAGAGTCACTCAAAAAAATCACCTTTCTCTGAACTTGTGAGCTGTGGTATGAATTAGGATTCATAACTCCTTTTCAGGGGTATTTGGGTCTCTCACAGTCTGGGTCCAGGTTTTCTTTCTTTCTTTCTTTCTTTCTTTCTTTCTTTCTTTCTTTTTCAGAAAGAGAGAGAGAGAACAAGCAGGGGAGAGGGGCAGAAGGGATAAAGAGAGACAGAGAGATGGAGAATCTTAAGGAGGCTCCACACTCATCACCAAGCCCGATGCAGAGCTTGATCCCATGACCCTGGGATTGTGACCTGAGCCACAATCAAAAGGCGGATGCTCAACTGACCGAGCCACCCAGGCGCCCCCAGGTTTTCATTCTAATTTAACACCCACCATTTTCTTACCCAAACCCTTCATACCCACAGGGCTCTCTCCCATTGCTTTCTTACTGGATAGCCTATCACCTTCATTTTTGTAGCATGGAGCACAGGGTCGGAAAGATAATCTTTCTTAACAAATGTCTATTGATTTATTGGCCTTTGGAGTCCCATCTTAAGTGTCAGGTGGCACTATCTGAGACCCAGCTCGCCTCCTGGTACCTAAATATGATAACGTCGCTGAGGCCCTGCCCTGGACCCCATTGGCCACCTCTGAGTTTACCCCTCTGTTGCGGTGGACCATTCCCTCACATGCCAGCAACTTCCGTCTCCAGCATCTCTAGATGCTCTGCAGAAGGCTCTCTCTCTCTCTCTCTGGGTCATCAGAGCTTGCTCAGCCCATGAGCAACGTGGCCTAGAAGTGCTGGGGATTACATCAAAGTGTGAGTCTTAACCAATGAGAGAGACAACATGGTGGTCAATGACCCAGCTCTCCACCCCCGAAGGGCACCACTCTGAAGCAAGTCCTATAAGGTTCCTTAGTGGGTTTCCATGGGGTTGAGCCTTGACTACCCCCAGAGTAGTAACCAGCTCCAGAATATTCTCTTTAGAGGATTGCCCCTTCCCTCATCCCTGTTCCCCACCCCCTCACTCTTACTTCCCAGAATCACTTTCCGGTTAAACTACCTGAACCCAACATCTTGTCTCAAGTTTGCTTTGGCTGGGAACCAAACAAAGACACAACATTGGGCCAAGTGGTGTCCAGGTGCACTCCGACCCTTACCCTGCCAGCCTTGACCTTGGGCCTGATCCTGGAGTGGACCAAGGGCCAGGTGATACAGCTGGCATGAAGCTTTAGGACCCAGAATGAGTAGCTCCGCTGTGGGGGCCTCGCCCTCTTGGAACCTGACGGACGAGGTAAGCTCTTATTGTCTAAAAGTGCCCAAAGCATTTTTGTCCAAGAAGACCTCATCCTCCCCACCAACCACAAGGCCGACGGGACACCATCCGAGCTCTGTTCTCCCTTTCTCCTTTGTAACTCCTTAGTAGCCCCCTCAAACCCAGAAGGGCAGAAAGAGGTGGAACCAAAGAGTTGGCAATCAGGCTAAAATGCACGTGGCATGGCCCCACATCGCACGGTGACGTGACTATAAGGCCGGTGGCATTGGCCAAAGCGAGCCCTCACCCAGCACCGAGCACCACACTCGCAGAGGGACTGCTGAGCCGTGAGCACGCAGGCGCACGCCGGCCAGTGGGCGGCAGAGAGAAGGTGAAGTCATCGCACAGAGGGTCAGTTGGTGCCAGGATGCTCTGCTCCCCTTCCAGCGCACCCCCTCCATCACGGAACTCGGCACGCAAGGCCGGTTGCGTTTGTCTGTCTCTGCCAGCCTGCACATTGCTCGACAGTTGGTTTGGTCCCATTTATCTGAAGGCTCTGAGAACCTGGCGCATGGGAGAGAGTGAATAAATGCTTTTTAAATTGTGTTGAAAGGAATTAAATTGAGTCTGCTTTGGTTTGGATTAAAATACACTGGAGCTAAAAAACAGCATAATGCAGTTCGTATGAGTTGTTCTCTCGCTAGATAAGTGATCGAGAGGGAGAGACAGAAAGATAGACGGGTAGATAAATAGATAGATTTCATATGTATTTATGCGTAAACACACCCACACCCACACCCACACAGGTCTGAGTTCAGGCAGACCGATCTGGGTTCATTCCATCGCTCAGTCAGGTCCAGGGTCCTGTTGATATATAACAATGTTCAACAGAGGATTCTAGATCATCATCAGGGAAAGAGAACCCCAGAGCCCGGAGCCTCACAGCCCAGTTCCAAAGCAAAAAAAAAAAAAAAAAAGGAAAAAAAAAGCGTTCAGCTCTAAGGAGTGGTTTTCCTCTGCATATTGTTTCTGGGCCCACAGACGAATGCCAAATTGCTAACGAACAGACAGACTTAGCTTTGCCATTTTCTCTTGGCAATTAAGACAAAAGTTGCATACCTTTCGTGATGTCCTCCCCCCAGAAGGAGCCGCTGCAGCTTTGCATTGCCCCCAGTAATGTCCCCCTTCGTGCCCCCCTCCCCCTGCGGCTGCTGAGGGGACCGAGCTCCCTTTCATGAGTCCCAACAGAGCCGTCTCAACCCCCTAACCCCGCTTCGGGCCACAGTGCCCAGACCAGACCACTTCTGGTGAACCGGCTGTCTGTTTCTATGGGGTCTATCACCAAAGTCGTAACATTCTTTCGCTACCAAAGTCACTGGGCTTTTTTTTTTTTTAAATCCTTGGAAATGATCCCAGTTTAAGGAGGAACGAAACGCAACATTCAGCCAAATACAACTTTTGAATAATTTAAATGAGAGCTACTTAAGTCTTCTGGAAACAACTCTCGCCCTGTGTTCTCTGATGTGAACAGAAAAAAAAAAAAAAAAATTACGCACCCATGTGCAGAATTTAAGCCCGTGCAGATGGTATGTTTTGCACCATGGACTGATGTTACTGCGTTGGCAGGAACGTTCTTACGACTGGCTCGGCAGAGGGTTTCCACGCCCGCAAGTTTGGCAACCCAGGCTTTGGGTTTTCGCTGAGCTATAGTACGGTTAAGACCATCCTCATCAGATTTTCCTAGGTTTTTGTTGCTCCCCATTGCAAATAGATACATGGGAGACTGAGCCACAGTCAGGAACCAGGTGTCTCAGTGCCTCTGTGGCCAAGATGTCTTCCCGCTTCCAGAAGGATCTGTGATGGTCATCTGACATGTAAAGACAGAGTGGAGCATTGGGAAATTTTCTGAAGAAAAATAGAAGCTCAGTCGAGCCACCGCAGAGCCATCTCCTTTCCCCCGGGGCCGCGAGCACGGCCCGGCCTGAAGACACACAGAACCAGAGGACTCGCTTTCTACGCACTGTGACGCTCTGGGTGGATATAAAGGAGTGATTATTACTAAGCCCTGTGGAAACGTCACTCAAATGGAGCCAGGGGGACAGAAGGGAGGCTGGAAGGGGGGCCCTGCCCCTCCATGTCAATTACGGGAAGGTTCCAGAGTTGCAGACCCAACAGAAGAGTGTCTACAGGAGAGAGGCATCCACGGCGGGCCCGGCGGGGAAAGATGTGTAAGCGATCGACCGCCCTTGCCGTTCGGCCAAGGGTAAAACCATCAGCACCAAGAACGCTTGCTTTTCTCCACCAGACTAAGTTCCAAACAACCCAACTCCCTCCCTCTTCTCTGTAAAAGAGTATTTTTTTTCCTTTGTTTGGCTTTTGCCATAGCTCCAATGTCCCAAATCGCAATTCTCTGTTATCCCCAAGTAAACTCATCTTTGCCGCTAAAATAACTGGCTGTTTTATTTTTAAGGCTACAGGCACCCACAGCTTACGCCGCCCTGCGCTTGGTGCAGCGAGGGGTACAAAGATGTTAAACTCAAAGTTCCCGATTTTCCCTGTGCCTACTTCTTTGTAAAAAAAAAAAGTTGGGGCGCCTGGGTGGCTCAGTGGGTTAAGCGTCCGACTCTTGATTTCGGCTCAGGCCATGACCTCACAGTTTCATGAGCTCGAGGCCCATGTCGGGCTCTGTGCTGACAGTGCAAAAGCCTGCTTGGGATTCTCTCTCCCTCTCTCTCCGCCCCTCCCCTGCTCATTCTCTCTCTCTCAAAATAAATAAACTTAAAAAAAAAAAGTTAAGACATCTGCATAAGAATCTACAAAAAGGACATCAGATAAGGGCTAGAGAGGGAGAGCAGAGCATCTCCGAAGACCAAAGTTGCAGGCAGTCTCTTCAGACCTCAGGAACCAAAAATGGGCTTCCTGCAAGTGGTTCCAACCGGTTTGCTGCCCTTGTGTTCCCTTCATTCTACGGATAGTGGATTAGGTACCAGCTAGAGACATACACACTCTTCTGTGCACTCAGCACGCATGCGTGGAGCACCTAGTGTATACAGCATGCCAAGCACTGAGGGGGAAAAGGTCACATGACTTCTGGCCCCCAGGAGCTCACTATCTGCCGGCAATGAGAGCGGTGCAGTCACATCCTCGCAGAGCACCCCGGTAAGTGTAATGAGAGGGGGAAGCGATCAGTGCACAACACTCACTCCCGCACGCCCAGACGCGATACAGAGGTAAAGGTGATTTCATCTGTTGGGCAGAACTACATAATTTTAGGTAGACTCGAATTCTATCCGTCTAGGAAGCGAGATGTAGATGTCGCAGCAAAACTGCAGTGAGACAGACGGCTCTCATCGACCCAAACGTTATCAGTAAGGTCACCGTGCCAACGAGCAGGATAAAACTCAAAAACAAATATTGGAATACAAATTTCAAAAATGAAAGTCGAACCCCATATTGGAAGCATTAATTATTATCCTAATCAGATAACATCCAAAGAAACTAATTTAAATTTGGAGTAAAAGAATAAAAGATGGGGTGCCTGGGTGGCTCCGTCGGTTGAGTGTCCGACTTCGGCTCAGGTCACGATCTCCCAGTTCGTGGGTTCAAGCCCCGCCTCGGGCTCTGTGCTGACAGCTCGGAGCCTGGAGCCTGCTTCAGATTCTGTGTCTCCCTCTCTCTCTGCCCTTCCCCTGCTCGCATTCTCTATCTCTCTCTCTCAAAAATAAATAAGTGTTAAAAAGAAAAAAATTCTTTTTAAAGAATAAAAGGTATTTGATACAATTTATTTAACACCTATTTGCATTTCTGTAGTTGCCTTTACTGATTTAACTGTGGAAAACCCACCCCAACTTCTCCAATATAAGCAATATGCATGACTTTGCATATCCTTACTAAAAGGCTAGCAATATTTCTGAAAGAGCTTATGACGTTCTTAGGAGAAACTAAGTGCTGGAATCTAACACTATGAAGAAAATTGGGTATAAATCCAAAAGCGAAGTTATGTTGTGGGGCCTTCCCAGATCATCCTGGCCCCGCAAAATTCTCTTTCCTTGAGATTATTTCAATGCAACAGAATCTCCTCTTCCCTATGTCGTCTGACAGTCCCTGCCTCATACAACCAGCATTTTGCTATTTCTTCACACAAATCATTTCTCAACCCAAAGGACCTCCCCTTCTCTTTTCACTGAGCTTGAGCGCTTTTCAAAATCAAGAGTCATGTGTCCCTCTTCTCTTTTTATGGTTCTTAAATTCTCTGGAACACTAGCAAGTGTAGGAATTTTAAAAATACGGTGGGATCATTTGGCTCTGCTCGGTTGTTGCTAAATTGCCTTTGAAACAATTAAGATACAGTTTATTTGTCTGCAGTTCATACAGTAAGCCACATGTAAAGTAGATATTCAAAAAAAAGGTTGTGGGGAAATTCGCCAATCCGTACGAGCTGCAAGGACAATTTTGCGAATTTTTAGGAAAAGGCTCCTACAGCCCCTAAAAAGCATACAATATAAATTACAACTAGGTTCTCAGGTTTTAAATCTCTGGCTACTAGGCCCCAGGGCACCCCTTTGTGGGATATTTTTTGCCAACGCGAATAGAGAGGGAGAAAGAAAAAGACCATATACAGCAGCATTTGAACTTCTTATCTTTTGCTTATTGGACGCTTACTTTCATATCGTGGACCCACCACTTCCGTTCTGCTCAGTTTCAGTGGAAACTGAAGCACGTCCTCAGGTTTCTGAGAAAATGACTTTTTATTTTCGATTCTCCATCAAGCGCGATTTTATTCATCCTTTCCTTTAAAAAATCTTTCCTACACCATTATCTTTATTTGTTAATCACATACGGAAGCAGCTTGTTAAACCGAAGAAAATGAACTCCGTCTCCATAGAAACTGCAGAAGTTTGGGATGCGATGAAACAAGGCAGCTTAAAGCAACCAACACGTGTACGTGCTCCAGCCCTTACTGGTCAAATCGCGGGGGCGCTTCATCTTTCTAGCATCTCATCTCATTGAATAAATTCAGTTGTGGTAATGCTTTTTGAAGCCCGAGTCCAAAAAAAAAAAAAAAAAAAAAGACTCCCTACCCCCCCTACCCCAAGAATAAGCTACATAAAAATCCTGCCAATTAATAAAGGGCTAGTGTGTCGCAAGCATTTCTCCACCATCTTTTACGAAGGGACTGTATTTTACCTGGAATTATCCACACACTCAGCAAGATAGGCCCCTGGTAATAGAATGACATCATTTCTGCGCCCCCCAAAAGCCGCTTCGTAAGACAATGCACATTTTCAGCAGCAGCATAAGTAACAGCATTGTTTGAAAACTCACGAGGCCGCTTTCCAGTCTCCCCGCCCGCCTTCCCAACCCTGCCCTCCCCCGCCTCCCAGCCGAGCCACACCTCTCTAGAAATACTCGCTTTCTTAATGAAAACCATATTGGGGGAAAAAAAGAAAAAAAAAGTTTGCATGACCCGCCGGAACGCCTGGACAATCTTCAATGTCAGCTTCAGACGACACGTGTCTTATGAAAGTCTGGGGGCCCTGCCTGTCTGGCAGAGTGAGCTCTGTCCCACATCTTTATGAGAAAGAGGGACAAAACTTCTGTTTTTGGCATTTTATATTGGAGTCTGTTTCCAGGGAGGAGGGGAAAAAAAATAGCAACGTAGAGTCTAGACACGAGAGATGGGGGTGAAATCTGGAAGCCATTCACCCCGGCGAGGGCAGAGCGAGGATCTCCTTACACTGCCTAATTACACATGAAAAATGTAGGCATCACTGCTCTCGACCGCTTGGAAAAGTAGAACGCTCACCCGGCACTTTGGGGCTGTGGCAAATCAACCAGCCGTACATTCTGGGCGTGGGGCATCCTGCTCCCCGCGTGTTGCAAGGTGATTTTTTTTTTCCAGAGAAGTCGGTATTTCCTCATCGCTCCCAAAATGTTTTCGCGTATTCTCAATGCGGCCAACGGTCACATTCTATGAAGGATATTTAGATGTGAAAGTAGGCCGTCCGTGGGACGAAGTTCAACACATTCCTGCTGTAAAGACTTCACCCGCTACGAAGACCGCGGCTGTGAGGTCTGCAGGGTTTATTTTAGGACCTAATTTACGGTTTGGGTTGATTTGTGGTCCGCATGCTAACTTCTAAATCATTAACGTGGCCCGTTCTATAAGAGGAGAAACGTCAGTGTCGTGCCCGACTCCTCACAGGGGCAGATAAGACTGAGACCAGAGTGAAGAACCTTCTATCACCCCCTTCACATTCTCTAGTCTTCACTCAGTAAGCTGAACGGAAGAAAATACCGCATGAGAATAATAGTCTCTGTGATGTGCCAACATGTATAACTTGTTTTTACATTTCCTACCATTTTTTCCTCCGGTCTGCCACCACCCTTTCTCTGAATATTTGCTTTGGACTTAGAAACTCACGGAACTCTACTGACGGATGCTTTGTTTGAACTTGATAGGAAAATGCGATCACCTGTCTTTATGAGTTTGAGGTTTCTCCAGACCGGGGAGGCTCGGTCTAGATTAGGGGCTTGGGTGCCATGGAACGTTTTGTAACTGCGTCCACCCAGGTGTCTTCACCGGCACAGCCAGGTAAGGGAAAGGCAGATGTGCCCCCCTTTCTGATAGTAGCAAAATCCTATAAGGATACGAGTGACTTAGGCACGTTTATTGGAAACAGTTGGAGCTGGAAGGGAAGGCAAACTGGAGGGGGGGGAAGGGAAGAGGTAATGGAAGGCCTGGAGAGGGGAAGGTTCTAGTTCACTCGGGCCAAGGCCCGAGGTCGCCCTTGGCCCAAGTCCCAGGCCCCACCTGTTGGAAGGTTGAGTGGGAGGGGCCAAAGCTCTTGGTTTAGATGAGGCCTTTCCGGGGCGCCTGGGTGGCTCAGTCCATTAAGCATCCAACTTCGGCTCAGGTCATGATCTCACGGTTCGTGGGTTCCAGCCCCGCGTCGGGCTCTGTGCTGACGGCTCAGAGCCTGGAGCCTGCTTCGGATTCTGTGTCTCCCTCTCTCTCTGCCCCTCCCCTGCTTATCCTCTCTCTTTTTCTCTAAACAGTTTTTAAAAATTTAGGGGTGTCTGGGTGGCCCAGTCAGTTGAGCATCCGACTCAGGTCATGATCTCAAGTGGGTTCGAGCCCCTCTTCAGCTCTGTGCTGACAGCTCAGATCCTGGAGCCCGCTTCAGATTCTGTGTCCCCCTCCCTCTCCCGCTTACACTCTGTTGGACTCTTTCTCTCTCAAAAATAAATAAACGCTAAAAACAAAATCAGATGAGGCCCTCCTGCTCCACAGCCGAGATCCTGTCTTCTTTTGCCAGTGGGATCTTCAGCTCCAAAGACAGGGACCCCTTCCTGCTGTGGGCCGGGCGTCACAGACGCCCTTGGCCGTCTGTCACACCTGTGGACTGCTTCTCAGAAAAACGTTCATAAATTCATAAAATACAATATGTAGGATCTCAAAGCAAATCAACGATACGGACACCAGGTATCTTGTTTCTAAAAAATAGATTTGTGATCGATATGCTTCTTTATTCACTTATTAAACCAAACGACCTACTGGTGCATCCGAGAGTGATAACATCAAAGGCATGACGAGCAAAAACCATACAGCGTGGTATCGGCCATAACTATCACGTGCCACGACAATAAGTGTGAACCATATTGGTGACAAATCACAAGTATTGCTCATAATACCGGGGAGGGTGTTCCCTCAGGTACAAGCCAAGGGTCTGCTCACTGTCAGTGAGACAGCAGTGAAAGCCGGGATCACTGTCTCCTCTCTTCCAAGTTCACCAGCCCTAGGTTGCAAACCCACGCCTGAGGAGGGCCTCCCCCACAAATGCTTGGAGAACAGCCCCACTCTCGCCCCCACCAGCAGGGGGCAGCAGAGTGCCACATGCCTGTGGCCGCCCCAGGAACCCCAGGAGCACACCCGCCCTGTCAGCCCCAGGGTATGGCTGCTGGCTTACCAGGCTTGGCCTGAGTCTTGGACTGGAAGGTGCCAGCTGAGGTCCCCAGCTAGTCCCCTCCCTCTAAACAATTACCTTTAGACTCTCCGTGGCCCATCCATTCTTTCACTCAATTGTTCCCCCACCAAATGTCTCTTCAGCACCTACGTTGGTGTCTTACCTACACAGTGAGGTCCTGGAGGTCCTGGAGCCATGCAGAAAGCAAATCCTGGCTCTTCTGGAATGCGCATTTGTAGCTGGGGGGAGGGGAAGATAGACCGCAAACCAATTAACATGCGGGTAGGTGCTAGGTGGCCATGAGTGCCGAGGTAAACCGAGGCAGGCGAGGGGCAGAAAGGCCGTTGGGGGGTGAAGATGGGGAAAGGCTTTGGATAAAGCCACTGTTGAGCAGAAGTCAAAGGGAGGGGGGTCTCCCGTGGCAGGCTGGGGAACAGCAGGGTCCCGGGAAGGCGGGAGCCTCGTGCACGGTGGTCCACGGGACGGGGGCTGCGGCTGTGGGGCCCACCTTGTGGGAGGCTCCCCGGGGACTTGGAGAGTGGAGACCGCGGCCCCCACAGGAGACCAGAGGACAGGGTGTGTGTGGCAAGTGCCTGACCGACTCAGGGCTGCGTCTATCACCCCCACGGGGACCGCCGGCGGATGCGGCAAAACAGCAAAGGCAGGAGCCCCTGCTCACATCGGACTCCACGTGCTCCTTGGTAAGGGTGACGTGAAGCAGGGCGATCCGACCACTGACCTCCGCGGTGGTGACCGTGCAAGTGCACATCCTGGTCAGAAGAAACCAAGCTGCGCGCTTCCGGGCTGACCATTCGATTCTATACACGTCTTGCTCCACTAACAAATAAATTAAAAAAAAAAAATGAACGAACGAGAACAATTTACGTCTCGTCCGAGGCTGGAACAAGCCTCTGCACCTCCCCGGTCCTCTGGCTCTGATTTCAACAGCCACCGCTAACACCCAACGTGACCGGCACTCTCCCGAGCCTGCTGCTCAGATTAACTCACTTCATCATCACAGCGATGCTCTCAGATACTTAGTATCTTTGGGCCTCTGGTGCGGCACTAGAGAGGCACAGAAAGTTTACGAAGGGCTGCTGGTTTCTGGTCACACAGCAAACGGCACAGCCATGGTCGTCCTCTTCCTCCCTCATAAGGCTTAAAGGAGAGGCAGGTACTAAAGGCCTCGGAGGCGGTTCAAGAGCCTGGGCCGATGCGTGGTGCCCCGTCCGGCCAGAATGCCCCCTCCGGAGGCTCCAGCAGCTTCTCCGTGGGGTTCGGGACGGCTGATCCGTGACGAAAAGCGGACCAAGACTCTAATGACAACAGCCACCCCCAGTGACCCTGCAGAAACGAATAATCACCTTAATTGCCGTGTCCTGACAGCCCTGTTTGCCATTCTTGTAATTGTTACTTCTGCGCTTTTCTGGATTCTCTCCAATTTTGGAACACCCCCCGCCCCCCACTCCAAAATTTGTTTTGAACATGTTGGCCTTGAAGAAGGCTTGAAAGAAACAGTTTGCAACAGACAAGTTTGCAACAGACAAGTTTGCAACAGTTTGCAACAGACACTTGCAACAAGATGTGCCCTAGAGAGACAAGGTGATCAGAAGACGTTGATCTCCGGGAGCTCCATGTGGGTCATCGAAACCCTGACTTGGAAACTTAGACCCCAAGTGTTTAAGTCACCAATGAGGAAACGTTCCTGTTAGCAAACTAGTTGAGCAGGGGGGGTGAGGTGGGGTGCGAGGCGGGGGGGGGGGGGGGGTGGGCCATGACATGAAGGTTGCCATTCAGGATGGTTCTTGGAAGGCTGTGGTCTCTTGAAATCTCCAGAAGGGCTCAAGGCCTCCCAGCCAGGGGCTCCGCTGCCCAAGTCACGGCCGTCAACCTCAACTCCGGCCTCATGGCCACATGGTGTGACTCCACAGGCCAGCGCCTCCTGGCTGCCGTGGGACAGTGTGAAGGGCACAGAGAGACCCGGAAGGAAATCCTGCCCCTACCACGAAGCTGTCCACCTTTGCACCAATTCCTTCCGCCGTTTGGGCTTTATTCTCCTTTTCTGTCCGACGGAGATGTTGAAACCTTCCTCACGGCGGGTCTGGAGATCGGAGGTGATAGGAAGCAGGTGCCTGGCGTGTTGTAAGAGCAGCCTTTTGTGACGACGGTGGAGATCTCCCATCCCGGGTCCCACCTGGCCACGTGCCGTCGACGTGCCGTCGTCGGATTTCCATGGTTGTCACTTCCGGACAGACCCAGTGAGAGTGAGCCGACATCCGAAGCCTTTCCCACAAGCAGATTTTCATCTCCAACATAGTCAGGGACGGCTCCCGGGAGGAGGGGAGAGGCATCGCGGAAAGCTGGGCGTCGGAAGGAGAACTTGGCAGGGCTGAGACTCTGCCTGGGAGAGAACGCCCGCCCGGCCGGCAGCCTGGAGAAGGAGCTTCTAGAGCTGCAGCTCGGGGCATCTGCTGAGAAGCTGAAGCCGGCCAGGGGCAGCTGGTGGGTTGAGCCAGAAATCCACCCCCGCCTTCCGTCTGGCCCCTCAATGCTCTCTCAGCAAGTCCTAACCGGGGTGAAGCCTTAGGACCAACCACCCTTTATCCCGTCCTGAGTTTTCTTTCAGTACACACAAGCATGAATTTTTCAAAAAGGAAGGAATTGGCTGTTAAACAGCAACAATGTGCCCGCTGCCGGCCACGAGGCGGTACATCAAAGACTCGCGAGGGGCGCCTGGGTGGCTCAGTCGGTTAAGCGTCCAACTTCGGCTCCGGTCGTGATCTCACGGTTCATGGGTTCGGGCCCCGCCTCGGGCTCTGTGCTGATGGCCCAGAGCCTGGGGCCTGCTTCGGATTCTGTGTCTCCCTCTGTCTCTGCCCCACCCCCCATCATGCTCGGTCTCTCTCTGTCTTAAAAAAAGTAAATAAAACATTAAAAAAAAATTTTTTTTTTAAAGATGAGCTAGCCAGGCACACCACCTTCTGTGTCTCTATATTAACGTGTTTGCTATGCTGAACTCTGCCTATATTTTGAACGCGGAAGAAGGGGAGAATACGTCCCAAGTTTCAAACCACGGCTAATCCCCCGGGCATAGGATTACACACGGTACTTTCCTCTGTCCTTTATACACTTCCAAATTGCTGACTTGTCAGCATGTTTTAATTTTAGAATTAAAAAAAATTAATTGCCGCTGTTGAGCGTCTTGGCTCTTTTTGTTTCATTAGCCAACCAGGGGCTGGTCGCGCTGGAAGAAGCCCAGGTGATTGCAGCCCATGTCTGTTTGTTCTCCCCCCCTACCCCCTTCTGTCTCCGCGTGGGAAGGTGCCTGACCTCACTGTCAGGACAGCCTGGCTCTCCAGGGCGCAGTCTGACTCTCACGGCCATGACCCTGACCTCTCAGTCCACCGGTGAGCAGCTAGGAGGAACGGGGGGTGCCCCCTCCCCAGGAGAAAACCCAGCGACGTGAGTCCTCGCGGTTGGGGAGGTCATTTCTGGAGACTCGTAAGAACCTCTGGCACACTGCGTTGGGTACCTGCGGACCAAGTGTCCCCTGCCCTTCCAGGCCATCTTCATTCAGACCTTAGGGGTGTGGCTCGGACCCACGGGAGGGCGCCCCTTCCCAGGCTGCCCAAATGTTCCTGATGGCACTTTGGCTCCCTTGTGGGCAATTAACAATTGAAAACTTGCAAATGTTGGTTGACTCATCGACCTGCATTCCACCCAGCAGTCTTGCATCTGTAATGGGGTTAGGAGCAGCAAGCCATGCCCAAGGGTCATCAGCAGACCCCGGGATGCCCCCGGGCTCTCAGCTCAGTCCTCCCCCCCCCCACCCCTGCTTCTCCGGCTCCCCCATGCACCTGGCTGCCTTCTCTTCCACAATCATCCTGTCTGTCTGTCTGGCCTCATTTCCCACTTCATCCAACTCCAACTCCGTATCTCTCCCTCTCCCCGTATCTCTTCCTTGCTCCCTTTTTATCCGCTTGCACAAAGCTCTTTAGAACGTGGAATGAACACACTCGGCTTTGTGTGGAAGATATTTTTAAAAATTCTTTAACATTTTAAAATTATTTTTCCAAAACATCGTAAGCGACTCGGCCCTTGATGGATTTTTCGTGGTTGTTGTGATTTGGTTGCTCATTTTGTCTGTTTATTTTTAACCCACCTTGTTTCCAGAAATCTGCAGTGGGTGACTTTTGAAAATATATACTCACATCCTTCCAAACCAATCATTCTTCAGTCAAGCTTATAGATTTAGTTGAATATAACGTATGGCACATTTTGTTGGGAATAATAGTAATGAAGAAGAAATGGGTCCGAGGGCCCAGACGCACCAGGCAGGAGCCTTTCCGTGTACAGCTCCAACTTTTAACGCCCTGGGTAAAATCACGTTTTTCTCGGGCTGGGGGTGGGGTAGGGAAGTTTCCTAACAGCCCACGGGGCCTCTGAGCCCTCTTCTATTTCCTGAGCGGAGGACGGGGAAGACCCCCCAGAAGCGGTGCACATTCACGAGACCTCACTGGAGAAGGTGTATCTGTCAAATGCCAGATAAGGCTCAAAATCATTGCAATGATTCTTGTCTGAGCATACCACTGTCTTAAGAGAAGCCAACGCAGCCTATGACCAAGACCAGATAGGAAGGGTCGGACCACCACGAAGGGTCCATTGGAACTGGACCGAGGACCACCAGCGGAAGTCCATGCCACCACCCCATCCCCTTCCCCCACTGTGTCCCCAAAAGCCGAGGGGAAAGTATCTCTGTCGTAGTTAGAGTCCATCAACCGTACCATTTAAATGTTAGAGAGAACTGATTTACGGAGTGGAAGTTAGGCATGAACCCAGACTTCAAAGACGTACGGTCTTGGTGGCAGGCAGAAACGCATCTGAGGTGGGGTCAGCCGCTGCCAGAAATGGGAAATCAAGACATGGTGTTAGACCATCTCTTGAGCAAGTCACTTTGCCCTCAGTGGTAGTGAGCTCAGGTTTGCCCCGCGTGGTTGCCCGCCCACCTGACTGACTGGGTCCAGCCTAGCAAAGACCTGCCATGTTTCGTCAGCATGATTTCTATTATTTCTATTTCTCAGGGGTTGGTAGGTGTCCGAGAAGCTGGCCAGAGGAAGTGAATCACTTCCCATGGTCGCTCCTCTGCCCACAGTTGCACTATTTTTAACAATCTGCACAAAAATCATAAATTCGTCCTCAGGCGTGTATATTATTGGTTTGACGAGAGCCCGGAAGATGGGGTAGAGACAAAAATGGGCCGAACTGAGCCAGGGAGGAGACGGTTCAAACCACCCCCCGATATAAAGACAATCTTTTTGTAGCGTCTTTTGGAAAACTGGTCACAAAGAACAAGACAAATCTTTGAAGAATCGCCTCTTAGAGTAATTTTCTGCCGCTGTGGAAGAGAGTGAGGTTTAAAAAGCAGAACAGCTGCCCAGCTTTGTCCAACGTAAATTACTCGCAACTTCCCAAGGACCAGCTGGATGACTTTTGAAAAGCTCTCTGCCCTTCATCGGTGCTATTTCTTTCACTTCAAATATATGCCATCACTTATACAAAATCTGTGAACAATTAGCCAAGAGAGGTGAGATGATTCACAGAAAAAAACATCTGTATATGAAGCACAATTTCTCCCCGACACCGAATGAGGTGATGTATTAGTCAGTTCGGCTGCCGTAACAAAATACCACAGGCTGGGTGGATTAAGACAACAGAATTACTTTCTCACAGCTCTGCAGGCCACAAGATGTGGGCAGGAGGGCCGACTGTCTGTGTTCTAATCTCCTCTTCTGATAAGGACACCAGTCTTATTGGACTGGGGCCACCCTGATGACCTCATTATGTCTTAACGACCTCTGTAAAAACTCTGTCTCCAAATAAGATGACATTCTGAGGTGCTGGGGTTAGGATTTCAACGAGTGAATGTGAGGAGAGCAGGGAGCACAATTCAACCCGTAACAGGCAGAAAGTCAAAGGAGGAGCTAAAGGTCTCTGTCCCTTTGTGGTTTTGTCACATACTAGGCTTTCTTTGTCACTAAAGATCTTGGGGCGCCTGGGTGGCTTGGTCGGTTGGGCATCCGACTTCGGCTCAGGTCATGATCCCACCGTCCGTGGGTTCGAGCCCCGCGTCGGGCTCTGGGCTGATGGCTCAGAGCCTGGAGCCTGTTTCCGATTCTGTGTCTCCCTCTCTCTCTGCCCCTCCCCTGTTCATGCTCTGTCTCTCTCTGTCTCAAAAATAAATAAACGTTAAAAATTTAAAAAAAATAAAAAAAATAAAAAGATCTTTATAACACCTCCAGGCTCTCTTCCTCCATTTTTTTGTCCTGTGTAGATATAGTGCAGCAGAGAGAAAGCCCAACACAAACTCGGAAGAGGTGCTGTGCCAGGGTCCTGTCCACTGCAGGCACCATCATCTGGAGACCTCTGGTTGGTACTCTTCCTGGTGTCACCTCAGGAGCTCCTAGCACCAGACTTGAGGAAGACCACCGACCACACTCCAAGGATTACTTGTGATTTAATACACACAGCATATTTATAAAAGCCGTGCAGCTGTCTTCCGTGATGTTCTAGAACAGGAGTCAGCAAACTTCTGTAAAGGGCCAGATAGCAGATAGTTTAGACTCTGTGGGCCATTTTCCCTCTTTTCCCAGCCCCGTTGCTGTGGTGTGAAAGCAGCCATCCGTACGTGAACGAGCTGGGCTGTGTTTCAGGCAAACCGTCTTCATAAACACAGAAATGTGGCTTTCGCATACTCTGCACGACTCACAAAACAGTCTCCACCTGCTCCTCTTCCAACAGTTGAAGATGTAAAACTATTCTCAGCCCACGGGCCATTCTAAAACTCAGCAGGTCAGATTTGGCCAAGGGCCTTAGCGTGCTGACCCCCTCCCTTTTGGCTCCTGATGAACCACACTTCTCTTTACCCCAGTGCCCGTTTCTTCCTTTTGGGTCCCGGTTTATCCCTCTTGGTCTGGCTTGACCAGCTTCTCACAACTCAGCCCTGAGTCCTTTTCTTTTTAGGACTTTTAAGTAATCTCTACACCCAATGTGGGGCTCAAACTTACAACCTTGAGGTCAAGAATCACACGCCCGACCATGAGCCAACCAGGCACCCCAGCTCTGAGTCCTTTTTGACTGTTCCCTAAAGGTTTTGATTGATTGATTGATTGATTGATTTTTAATGTTTATTTATTTTTGACAGAGAGAGAGAGAGAGACAGAGCATGAGCGGGGAAGGGGCAGAGAGAGAGGGAGACACAGAATCCAAAGCAGGCTCCAGGCTCTGAGCCATCAGTACAGAGCCCAACGCGGGGCTTGAACTCACAGACCGCAAGATCATGACCTGAGCCGAAGTCAGAAGCTCAACCGACTGAGCCACCCAGGTACCCCTAAAGGTGTTGATTTAAATATTATGACATAATATGTCAGCTGTGTGGCCAATGGGAAACCTCCAGCACTGTTTCAAAGACTTTGCTTCCATCGATCATGTCTCTGAGGATCAGGACTTTTTCTTGACCCTGGGAAGGGGTGGTGGTGAGTTAAAACATCTGGTGGTAGCCAGGGTCATTTTTACTTTTTTTTTTAAATATAATTTATTGTCAAGTTAGCCAACATACAGTATATACAGTGTGCTCTTGGCTTCGGGAGTAGATCCCCATGATGCATCGCTTACATACGACACCCAGTGCTCATCCCAACAAGTGCCCTCCTCAATGCCCATCACCCACTTTTCCCGCCCCTCTGACCACCACGCCCCCATCAATTCTGTTTGTTCTCTGTATTTAAGAGTCTTTTATGGTTTGCCTCCCTCTCTGTAACTGTTTTTCCCTTCCCCTCCCCCATGGTCTTCTGTTAAGTTTCCCAGATTCCACATATGGGTGAAAATATATGATATCTGTCTTTCTCCATCTGACTTATTTCACTCAGCATCATACCCTCCAGTTCCACCCACGTGGTTGCAAATGGCAGGATTTCATTTTTTCTCATGGCCGAGTAATATCCCATTGTATATATAAACCACATCTTCTTCATCCACTCGTCAGCCGATGGACACGTGGGCTCTTTACATGATTCAGCTATTGTTGAAAGTGCGGCTATAAGCATTGGGATGCATGTGCCTCTACGGATCAACACTCCTGTATCCCTTGGGTAAATTCCTAGCAGTGCTATTACTTTGAGAGGAGCTGAGAACAGCTCTCCATTGAGCCAAAACATAAGCACCATGACTCTTCCTATTAAACAGCCTCCGTGCCGTCCTTGCCCCTTTGCTCAACATCATGGTGCTGATCTGCAGGCTTAGTAGAGCCCTGGGAAGTATCCAGTCAACCTTCCCAGAACACTGCCTAAGTGAGTGTTGAAAACCCGCGGTGCGAAGATATCTCCTTGTTGCAAAAACCATTTCTTGAACGGTGGGTTTTCTCTGCGATACACTGGAGGAAAGTCCAGTCTTTTGGCACGAAGGGGAATCCTGAATTATGAAAATATTTGAGGCGCGGAATGATGGCTCAGATGCGCACACTATAAACTCAGAGACGGGGGACGCCATGTCTCATTCGAAGAATTAATTAATCAATAAGTGCACCTCTCGTAAGTACATGTCAGAGAGCAGTCGCTTTTCAGAGGAGGTACAAGGACTCACGAAACCCACGTTGTGGAGGTTTGTTACAAATTGCGTGTCTGATGTGTGTCACGACAAGGAACTTTCCGATAGCGTTAGAAAAGGCGACTCGGACGCTAACATTTGCCATGTCCTACTCCTCTTAAATCATGGTATTGATTATGTTTTCATCATACTCTTATGCTGCCCATATTTGAAAAATGAAGACGTATCTATGGGATATTTTCCCCAAGTACCAAGTCCCGTGGCAAGGAGGCACCACCTGGTTATGCTCATACCCAGCATGCACCGCTCCGCTTTGGATTGTAAAATCTCCGAGGGCAGGGGCTGCTGGCTGAACACCTTGCTCAGTGGTGCCCCTGGCACAGATCAGAGTGATACAGGATGACAGCTTTCCTTGTTGAGAACCGGGTTCAGTGACCCTCCTGAGCCGGTGTGCAGACAGGAGAGGACCCTGCGAGCTCCAGAGGGTCCTCTCCCAGCCATGGGTCCTGGGCAAATGTAAGCATCGCTTCTGGAAGCCTGGCACCTCGTCCGTTCGCCCGCTGGAGCCCCCCCGCATGACTTTGTAATTGGAGGCAACTTTCTTCGCAAGTTCACGGGCTCAGGAGCAGCCCAGGTCTTTCGGGGGTGGCCATGAGACGCAGCTTTGTTCTCTCCCTGCCCAGGATGCAAAGCATCATGTGGACTCCTAAGGACTGCCCGTCCCCTCCTCTGTCCCCTTCCCAAGCTGAGAGCCAAGCCGAGCTCAGGACTGGCTTTGAAGCACCGAGTTTCCGCAGAACCCCGTGGTGTGAGGCCGCCACACATGGGAAGCCCCAGACCAGAGACAGAAGCAAAGCCAACAGGTGGCAGGAAGCTGATGTGACATTAGGAACCCGACATCCCTCGCGCTTCCAGGTGGCGTGGGTCATCTCCACCAACTGCGCCCCATAATGGGAACAGCGCTGGCCGGACAGCTCGGGCCTCAGAGCCTCTCCACCCAAGAGGCACCAGCTGGCAAGACAAATACGAATTTGCCAGAGGACAACATATTTTTATTCCGAGAACACAACCTCCGTCCCATCACCCTGAAGCGGCAGTCCCACCGTCACCTCCGACTCCCTTAATTCTTGAACGATGCGTATCTTCAGTGTCGCCGCTCCCAGGGTATCAGACTGCTCAGGACGTAAACTTGGGGTGCAGCCCCCCACGAGGCTGGGATTACCTTGACCCCAAGAGCTAAAAGGGAACTTTCGCCTTCTCGCATCACCTGGCAGTGTTCTGCCTAGAAGCCGTCTGGAGCGTGCTGGTCTTGGCTGGCCCTCATCTAAGAAAAGAACCTCGGCCCTGGTGTTCTGGCCCTGACACCATGGCCGCTGCCAGGCGAGGCGCTAAGAGAGGAGTTTCCCGTAGTTTACAGAGAACACAAACCGAAGGGTCCTCACCGGGGGCCACGGGGGCCACGTGCCAATTGAACACCAGGGTACGTGCATGCTCGTCAGCTCAGCCTGCTGTCTGTAGCAGAAGACCGCAGAGCAGCTCACACAACAAGAAGATACGTTCTCATAGTTCTGGCGACTGGAAAGCCCACCATCTAGATCCCAGCAGGTCTGGGTGTCTGGTGAGAGCCCCCTTCCTGGCTTGCCAGTGGCCCCCTTTCCCCCGTGTCCCCATGTGGCCTCAGTGCGTGCTCCTAGAGACAGAGAGTGAGTTCCCTGGTGTCTCTTTAGTTTTTTTTTTTAATTTTTTTTTTTAACGTTTATTTATTTTTGGGACAGAGAGAGACAGAGCATGAACGGGGGAGGGGCAGAGAGAGAGGGAGTCACAGAATCGGAAGCAGGCTCCAGGCTCTGAGCCGTCAGCCCAGAGCCCGACGCGGGGCTCGAACTCACGGACCGCGAGATCGTGACCTGAGCCGAAGTCGGTCGCTTAACCGACTGAGCCACCCAGGCGCCCCAGTTCCCTGGCGTCTCTTTATAAGGACACTAATCCTATCAGACCAGGGCCCACCTTTTTGACCTCATTTAACCTTAATTACTTCCCTCAAGGCCCTATCACCAAATACAGTCTCCTCGGGGGCTGGGGTTTCAACACGCGAGTTTGGGAAGACAGGGGAGACGAACATTCGGTCCCTAACAGATACGTGAATTAAGTGCCTTCCTGAACCACTTTCACCGGCCTTTTGCCCACGGGCTTGTTCCTATCCTGAATACTTGTTCAGTGAAGTTTCCGCGCGCCAGGTGCCTTCCCACGGGCTGGGGTCACGGTGCCGCCAGAAGCACCCCCAGGGAAGGAGATGCCACCTTGGGGGAGGAGTCAGACAAATGAACCCATAAAGAAAGAAATACCATGCGGTAGACGGTATATCCCATGACGAGAATGAATTGCTTTCCATGTGTGCCCGAACTTACATTGATTTTTAAATAATCTGGCTTGTTATTTCCTGATTCAAAACAAAACAAAACAAAACAAAACAACCCCTACCCCTTCTTTAAACTTTACCAAGCAGAGGAGTATCCTCAAACTTTTTAGACCACGTGTCCCTGCTCTGAAGAATTTAAACTGTGTTTCTTGCTGCTTTGTGTGGTTCGTGATAGCCATGGGCACAGAGCTACATTTGAACAGAAGGCTGGGTGTGACTTTAAAATAAATGTATACTCGGGCACCTGGGTGGCTCAGTTGGTTAAGCATGAGACCCTTGATTTTGGCTCAGGTCATGATCTCATGGTTTGTGGGTTCAAGCCCCACATCAGGCTCTGCACTGACAGTGCAGCACAGAACCTGCTTGGGGTTTTCTCTCCCTCACTCTCTGCTGCTTCCCAGCTCATTCTCTCTCTCTCTCTCTCGCTCTCCTTATCAAAATAAATAAATAAACTTAAAATAAAATAAAATAAGGGGCACCTGGGTGGCTCAGTCGGTTAAGCGTCCGACTTCGGCTCAGGTCACGATCTCACGGTCCGTGAGTTCAAGCCCCGCGTCGGGCTCTGTGCTGACGGCTCAGAGCCTGGAGCCTGTTTCAGATTCTGTGTCTCCCTCTCTCTCTGACCCTCCCCCGTTCATGCTCTGTCTCTCTCTGTCTCAAAAATAAATAAACGTTAAAAAAAATTTTTTTAAATAAATAAAATAAAATAAAATAAAATAAAATAATATCAAGGTACTTCTCTGAATAACTGTAAATTATCACAAAGAAGACCTTGTTTCTTTGTTTGCTAATATCATTTTCGTACATATCTCTACTTTCTCTCCCAGGTTTGTTGCTCTGGCCAAGAAAAAAAAAAGTGCCATATGAAGGAAGAGGCACTGGTGGGTACAGTCATTACAAATTTGACATTTCTAAACTGGGCTTGACAGTGGAACTTTGAAAATATTTATCTATCAGAAAATAGTTTCAGCCATGGGCAATTTGGTGAAAAGGTTTAGTTGATGGAAAAACCATAACTCAGCGTGACTGCCTTTAATGTAAGATGTTCCTGAAGGCCACAGGATAACCAGCGTTTCCAACAACCTGGAAAATTTAGACCAGCTTGGAAAAATAACAGGGGGCTATGGGCAGTAGCCAAAGCACTGTACAGGATCAGATAAATTTATGTGCTTTAGAGATTTAGATTTTAATATTAAATTATAAATGAAAGCAATCGTTGGGCTAAGTATTTCAACAGGTCTCTCTGCCTATGCCCTATTCTCTTTCCCCTCCAAAAGATGGAGATAATTTTCCAAAATAAGGTGTTCTGGTGCATCTGTATGTAATTCTTTCTTTTTTTATTTTTAAATGTTTTATTTATTTTTGAGAGAGAGAGAGAGAGCATGAGTAGGGGAGGGAGACAGAGGATCTAAAGCCAGCTCTGTGCTGACAGCAGTGAGCCCGATGCAGGGCTCGAACTCACGAACCTCGAGATCAGGACCTGAGCTGAAGTCAGACGCTCAACTGACGGAGCCACCCAGGTGCTCCCATGCATAACTGTCTCCTATTTGCATTTCTGAACAAAAGTGTATTTCTGCGGCTCCTTTACGTAGGTCAAGAAGGACGCTGCCTTGGGGGAAATGGCTTGTGTCTTGGTATTTTTGTGTAGCTTCCAAGCCCAAGACAATGGCCCTCCTTGCCATCCTTGCTGTGCCCAGAACACCTGCCGTCTGCCGTGGCTGGTGGCTGGACAAGCTGGCCCAGAGTTTGCCCCAGGGCACTGCCCACTGGAGGTCCTTTCTCTTGCCGAGCCTGGCTGGTCGGTCGCGTCAGCCTCCATACAGGCAGCGGGCTGGACCACTTGAAACTCAGAAGCCATTTCTTCTGCCTTTTCCACCTACACCTGCCCTGGAACAACTCCCTTCCTGAACTGCCTCATGAACATGATCGTATTTTCTCCATCTCTTTTGGTGTTTTCACAGCAAAATTAAAGAAAGCAACTCCCCTCAAGAACAAACAAACGATCAGCAGAACAAAGGAAAAGTGCACCAGGCCTTCATCCTGACAGTCTTCCCTGTTACAATTCTTCCCCTCCTGCTATCCCACAAACCACACAGAGTAGCATTAACCACGCCCCAGTTTAAAACCCTTCTCCCCGTTGCCCTCGGAATAATTTCCAAAGCCATCGCGTGGCTTACAAGCTCCCATTCATCTTCACAGTCTCAGAGCTCCCCAGCACCCCCCAGAGGCTCTCCCTTCCCACCATGGCCAAGTATGTCCTGTTCCCTTCTCCCACCCTGGACTTGGGAACATTCCAGAACTGGGGTGTTATTCTTAAATTCCTGTCTCTCCTTCAGCTGGCCAACTGTCACTCCCTTTGCCAGGGTCACCACTTTCCCCAGCCGTCCCCCAGCACTGACTCAGGTGCCCCGCCATGACTCCTGGCACCCAATCATGGTGTTATTTTTGCACTCTGTACATAATTGCTATTCACGGCCTAGCGATGTGTCCACCACATGACAAGTGCTAGACTAATGTCTGAGGAGTAGATGAACATAATCACAAGATCCGATGTTTAGATTAAGCCACACGAAATTGCTGATATTTGACAGTTTTTAACCTACGAAAATGGCAATTTCGTGATTATATCCTAAACAAACTGTCTTAGGAATACTTTTGTCCAGCTCTAAGTGCTGAAAGTTGCCCCCAAAAGCCATAAAGGGTTAGGCCCCATGAAGAGAGGCTTTCGGATAACAGAATAGGACAAAAGAGGAAGGAAAAAAGGATTTGGTAAAAAAAAAAAAAAAAAAAAAAAAAACAACTGAACAGGCATTCCCAATAAATTATACGCTGGGAATTTTTCCTGGTCTCCAAAATACTGCCCCTTAGCCTTCCTTCGCCTCCCAAACCATCTGGAAAAATCTTTCTTCTGGATGAAGCATAATCATGCCAAATGTGAACTCTGTGCCCTCTGACACTCGTAAGGAAGCCTGTCAAATTGCGTAGCACTACGGGGGAAGAAAAAGAGCTTTTCTAAATCACACAATGATTCAATCTCGTTCAACCTTCAGAGAGCTTGATTAACAGTGGGATTAATATGCCAAATGGATAGCGTATTATGGGTTTATAAATACTAATGTTTAGAGAAACTAGCTTCTCTGAGACACTTGAAGCTCCAAATAAGAAATGAGAAAACACGAGATGTTCCAGTCTGGGTGGAATCTCGGAACACGTCACTCTTGTCGTGATTAATTAAGAGTTTGATGGTTAAAAAGAAAAAGAATCTGACACATTTCTCCTCCCCTGCAGGAAAGGTAGTCAAGGGCGTAGAGCTGCACTCAAGTCCAATCCCTCTGGCTGCGATCAAGGGGAAGCTGAGAGTGTCTGAGCAGCAATTATGGTTCTCCACAGTGGAAGGTCTCCAGTTAACAAATGAGACAATTTTCAAAAAATACAAACAGGAAACCAACCGCAAAACTGAACCGCTCTGTTTGTGCAGTGCCCAGAACTCACAAGAGTGCCGTGCATTCAGTTTGCACGGGTTCTGCTTCGGAAGGAGGCTCTTAAGAGGTTGAATGTGTTCAACACCGTTACCTGCAACACACACACCCAGTGAATATCATTCCGCGCTAACCTTTACCAAGCATCCATCAAGCACTTGACTGCGGGGCCCAGGGTCACACGGATGAAGGAGCAATGACCCTCGTCCTCCAGAAGCTCGTCTCCTCATGCAGGAGCTGAGCTGACAGAAGCCTCTGAAGCCAGGTGTAATGGACAGGCACAGAGCAAGGATGTGAGCCCGTGGCTAATGGCCGGGTGTGATGGGGTGCACCCACTGTGCCGAGAGTCAAGAAAAAGATGGCCACTGACAAACACTGAGAAGTCTGAGAGGACGTCATGCTGAAAATTGAAGCTGCTCACTGTTCAAAGGTGATGACTTAGGTGAACCGTCTCTTTCTGATACATTTCTTAAAGAAGCAGCCTCAAAACAGAAGAGAGGGTTGGGATGTCCTGTGCATTGGGCCTAAATCGGGGTTGAGAATTCAGCTGTAGTTGTGAAATCTAATATCCTTGGGCTGGTTTGAAGCCGCTAAGAAAGTACAGCTTTGTCGGACCTACAGACGCGATGCTCGGGCTTTGGTTTCTTTGTTTTTGAGTGGTTTCCTTTTATGGCTAAATCTATCTCATTTACTTTTATTGGTATGTTTAGAATTACTCCTGATATCTTATCTCTTGTTATGCTTCCTGGGCTGCTTTTTGACCTTTAATTGAAGGCTAACATATGTACAGGAAAATGAACAAATTAAAAACGCGCATTTGAAAGACTTTTAATAGAGTGAATGCACCTGAGGAATCGGCAACGAGATCAAGAACAGAACGTGACCATCCACTGAGAAGCCCCCCTTGTGGCCCTTCCAGCCACTACGTCCCCCCAAAGACAGCCACCAGCCTGACTTCCACGGCCATATATTAATTTTGCCTATTTTCCAACTTTAAATGGATAGAATGGTATAGCACACACTTTGCCCAACCTCATGGTTAAGAGATTCAATCCTATTGATACAGATGGTTGTATTTTATTCATTCTTCTTACTGCATAGTATTCCATTTTGTGAATCTACCGTGACCAATTTGTCTACTCCACCATTGAATGGGGGCCATTATGCCTAGTCCTGCTAGGAATATTCTGGTACTGTCTTTTTGTGAACGTATGTTTGGCACACATCTGGGAATGGAGTCGCTAGGCTATAGCGTTTGTAAATTGTCAGACCTAGCAGTTTCTGCCAAATTTTCCAAAGCAATCGCACAAATGTGTATTCTCACCAACAGTCAGAAAGTCAGGAGGGTTTGGTTAACAAAGAACCCTAGTGTTCCCTCAGGAAATAAACATATATTGAAGAAAACTCCTCTGTATCAAGCCAGCATGGCCTGAGAGCTGGAGTATGAAACATTTTTGTTGCTTTCTCGGAAAAAAAGCACAAGTGAGCTATACTGTTTTTAAAAGGAAGGGGACTATTACCAAGATCAAGCCAGATGGTGGCTAGAGAACCAGATGTTTGCAGGAAATTATGGTCCTTGTTTTGAACTCAGCTGGCTAAAATCTGGGGAAAATTGCACATGTCAAAGTTACAGGGCTATCTGACAACAGCGCTTAACCCATGTTGCAAAGAAGGGTTTCCTTGGATGCACCAGGAAGCAAATGCTGATGAGAATTTCAAAACTCGCCGGAGAAGTCTTTAATAATTTTCCAATTTTTCTCATAAATGCCTCATTTTCTAGCATCACTGGCTCAAAACAAAATGCCAAAAGAAATTGAAAGTGAGCGCCCACGCTGGCTGGGAGACTTGCAAAGGTGAAAAATCTTCTAAGCTGCGGGAAAATACAACCGCACTACGGTCACGGAGGCACACCCTCGCCACGATGTCCTATGAATTTAAACCGGGTGTACTGTGCAGGCACACAAACCTACAGACAAGGGCGTAACATTTTCCTGGAATGATCTGCAAATCCCACCGCGTTTGTTCCCTCCCTGAAATCCGTCAGCGGCGTCTCGCGTTGCCGAAAGTCCCAGCGTTTGGACACGGCGCTCAAGGCCTCCGCTGAGCAAGCCCTCCCCTTCCACGCCCTCTTTGCCGCCTTTCACCCCTTCCTTCCGGTGTGCTTCCTTCCGGCTCTAGCAGCCCGTCTCCGGAGCGTGCGTCTGCTGTGCCGTGTCCTCCTGCGGGTAGAGCCCGCTCTGCCCGGGCTGTTTCCCACCGTGCTCCTCCCGTTGTTCTCAGCTGGCCTCACGGCTCTGCGTCCCAGGAGACACTCTCCGGCTCCCAGCTTTATTCCCCCAACCTCGACTTCCTTTCCGAGCCCCAACCCCTCTACGTCTCTGCTTGGACGCCCATCAGGTGCTGTACTAGACCTTCTGCAGGCCAGTGCGCCCCTCCCCCAGGCGTTGTGCACATCTGCGGCCAGGAGCTCACCCCTGCAGCCTTTCTGCAGAACTGCCCCTGCTGCCGAGAGATGCGGGCTGGTGGAAGACGCCTCGTGCAGAAATGTTGGGGAGATTATGCCCTCGGAGGGGTGAGCGAGTCCCCTGGCCAGGGACTGGTTGTGACGTGGACGCCGAAGCCCAGCCTGCTTGCATCAAGGCGGGACAGCTCCCCAGGGCCGCTCATGCTGAAGAGTCCCCCGTGGGGTCCAGGCCCTGCCCTGTCCTGCATAAAGAGCCCACCCTCCGCAAAGCACCTGCACAGGAACCCCCATCCCAGGCTCCCCTTCTTGGAAACCCAACTCAAGAGGGGGGAGGGGGTGTTCCCACTCATCAGTCAAAATTGCTGTTGATCACCTCCTCCCACGTGCCTTCCTATGATCTAACCTCTTCATGGCCACAAATGGCGCCATTTGCCCAGTTGTCCAGGGCAGGAATCTAGAAGTTGTCTTTGTTTCTCCCCTTTTTCTCATGCTCCAAATCCAATCCAGCCGTAAATCCTATTACCTTCACCTTTAAAGGCAGATCCTGAGTCCGACCCCTTCCTCTCCCACTGCACCGCTCACCAGTCTCTGCCTCCCTATTCCTTCCCAAATGTGAATAGAAACTAAGTCCCTCCTCTGCTCAGAACCCCCGTGGCTTCTCCTTGTATCTGGAATTGGCTTGCTCTCATTACGTATCTTAACACTCCAACACCAGAAGGGCAACGACATCCTCATCTAAAGAGCGTTGATTTCATGGGCTTTGTGAGGACACATTGTTACTTCTGTTCCCATCACTGCTGAATGCTCATTCTTTAAAAATCTAAAGTGAAAAAATGTTTAAAGAGAAAACATAAACCAGTGCCTGGCCTATCTAACAACATGTTAGTTAACAAATGCAATATGCTTTGTCTTCTAAGGAAAACAAAATGATAATGGACAATGGATAAGAACGAGAAAGCAGATGCTCACAGCACCATTAAACTCAACGTGTCTTTCTAATGTTCATTGGCCACTGCATAGGGTGTTGGAAATATACGGAGTGTGGTTTGTTGTTGTTTTTTTTAATTTTTAAACTTTATTTAAATCCAAGTTCGTTAAAATATAGTGTAATAATAGTTTCAGGAGTAGAATTTAGTAATGCATCTCTACATAGAACACCGCAGAACACGCCTTCAAAACGGCCCCTCCTGCTGCCTCTGGGTTTCCATCTGATTTTGCCATTCATCTTCTTTTCCTTAACAACAATCCCAGGCCCAAGGCACAGATCATGCTTGGTGAATGAAGAATTGAATGAAAATATTAATCATCTAAAAAAGTGACCGTGTGTCCCGCCCTCGGACGTTTTGCCATTTGCTTGTGGGGAGAGGAGATGTCTGAAACACAGAAAGTTTCGAATTTGTGTTCCCACTAAGCCATCATCAGTGAGCCTAAAAGATGCCTCCTGCTGTGCTCTGCAGGGTTGAATAAATGTATCTAGTTCAAAACTCTGCTGACGAAAGAACCGAAAGAACATCTAATTAAGAAAAAAGTTTCGACATCTTTACATCAAGCATGCTATTGCCTGTCTAGAGATCAATTCAGTACACCCGAGGAGATTTCTAACTGCATAAAAAACACCTTTCTAGAAGCTACTTTCCCCATCTACTTCTGCTTGTAGTTTTCGGAGGCAGTAAGGATGGCCAATAACTAAGTGACTTTGTCCACTCGAGCCCTCCTCTGGGCTGGCACTCCCGGCTGGCTCGCTGTTTGCACCTCGGTGGGGACAGGAGCCTCCGTCTCCACGCCCAAATAGGAAAGAAGGGAGAATCCCTCTGCGGTCCTGGAAATAGATTCTGGGTGTGAAAGCCATTTGGCAAAGCTAAACATTAAATATTTGGAAAGTCGAGTTTTGAGAGCGTTGGACAGACTGCATTTCCATACGCCCTCCATAATTTCAAACCAGGAAGAACAGGGAACAATTCAAATTAAACAAAACACTGTGAACGTTCCCAAGAAAGGCATTCACAAAATCGTTCTCCTTTCCTTTTTTTGTTTTTTGTTTTTTGCTTTTTTCCATTTGGCAAAATAGATCATTACAGAAGCTAACCCTCTTTGCAAACACACTTCAAAAACGCGTGGAGTATCCCACACAAGACTGCACAGGGGCACCAGAAAGGCCTGGAACCTTGCAAAATAGCAGTTAGCATCTTTCCAAAGGCCAGCCTTTAGGTTTAACTACAGTGCTCCTCCGGAAAGCCTCTCAGGAGAATTAGGACAGAGGGGGTTCATGTTCACTGTTACCCACAGGGGGCACGCCACTCACCCAGACCCTCACTTTCATAGGAGCACAGACAACTGCCTTCCCTCGGGGCGGCCTCCCCACCACGGTCAAGCCCACCTGGCTCCGTCCTCTGTGGAGAGTGGCAGTGGGAGACCTGGTCAACTTTCTGAAGCTTGAGATCCTGCCAGTAAGTGTCCAGACCTTTGCAAAGCTCTGGCTTAATTGGTGGCTCTGGATTTCCATCCATTCTGATGCCAGAGACGGACTCTGAGATCCCCATGCTCACAGAAAACCCTCGAAGATTCAGAGAAACTACCCTGGCGCTGAAGCCTTCGCCACAGAAGCAGGATACCAGTGCTAAAAATTAGATTGAAACGAGTGCCCCCTCTGTCTCCATGAAGCGTTAACGTCAGTGCCCGTCTCTGGCTCCGCCATCTTGAATCTAAGGCGCAGGGGTACAGGAGCCCCAAACTTCGTCAAGTGATCAGATTCAGCACTGGCTGCCCCTCAGACCCCCCCCCCGCCCTACCCACCCCATCTCCTCCTGTTGATACCCATGACAGTCTATAGAAAAAACCCGGCTCTCTCTTCCAGAAGGTAATGCCAAAAACTACACTTCCCATCCTCAAAGAAGTGAAAATTAGACCACAGGAAAGTACGATTCAAAGCGGCAAAGATTTTTTTGAAAATGCACCGAACTAGGGGCGCCTGGGGGGCGCAGTCGGTTAAGCGTCCGACTTCAGCCAGGTCACGATCTCGCGGTCCGGGAGTTCGAGCCCCGCGTCAGGCTCTGGGCTGATGGCTCGGAGCCTGGAGCCTGTTTCCGATTCTGTGTCTCCCTCTCTCTCTGCCCCTCCCCCGTTCATGCTCTGTCTCTCTCTGTCCCAAAAATAAATAAACGTTGAAAAAAAAAATAAAAAAAAAATGCACCGAACTTAATATGGGTGAAATTTGAGAGAAGATATAGTCTCCTATGTTGGGGAATATAAATTCATTTAACCTTTTCATAGAGCTATTTGGTTACAAATATCAAGAGTTTCAAAACTTCTCAGTCCTCCTAATGTCACTGCAAGGGATTTATTACGGGGAACAACAAAAATGTATGCAAAGACATGTTCCTGCTTGTCTCAACCTTGTTTATAACAGTAAAAATTTGGATCTAATTTTCCAACAATAAGGAATTGGTTAAGACTCATGTATATAATGGGATATCATGCAGCTATTAAAAATGGTGTATAAAGATTATCACGGCATATAAAGTAAAAATTAAAGCAGTTACCAAACAAAATATGCACTATTACATCAGTTTAAAAAAAATCAAAATACATCTATTAATTGAAAAAAAAGAAACAACCCTGAAGCATCAATGTCGAACTTTAACAATGATATCTATGTCTGGGAACATCATGCAAAAGTGTTTATGGGACGCCTGGGTGGCTCAGTCGGTTAAGCATCCGACTTCGGCTCAGGTCATGATCTTGTGGTTTGTGAGTTCGAGCCCCGCGTCGGGCTCTGTGCCAACAGCTCAGAGCCTAGAGCCTGCTTCCGACTCTGTGTCTCCCTCTCTCTCTGTCTCTCCCCTGTTCACGCTCTGTCTCTCTCTCTCAAAAATAAAAATTAAAAAAAAATCTTTAATGTTTTGATCCTTGTATTTTATGTGTTCCTTATTTTAAAACTGAATGAACCCGCACACCTATTAGAATGGCCAAAACCCTGAACACTGACAGCACAAAGTGCTGGCGAGATGTCAAGCAGCAGGAACTCTCATTCGCCGCTGGTGGGAATGCAAAATTCAGAGGTGAAAGGAGAAACGAACTGTGGTCCATCCAGACAGTGAAGTATGACTCATCACTAAAAAGAAATGAACTGTGGGGTTATGAGAAGACACAGAGAGACACTACATGCGTATCACTAAGTGAAAGGAGCCAGTCTGAAAAAGCCACATACGGTGTGACTCCAGCCATGTGACATTCTGGAAAAGGCAGAACTATGGAGATAGCAAAAAGATCAGTGCTTGCCTGGGGGCGAGGGGGGGATGAACAGGCAGAACACAGAGGACTTCTCGGGCATTGAACACACTCTGTCCGATACTATGATCGTAGATGCTGGTCATCATACGTTTGTCCAAGCCCACAGAATGCGCACCGCCAGCAGCGAACCCCAATGTCAACTAGGGACTGTGGGTGATGATGACCTGTCCATGCAGGTTCATCATTTGTGACAAATGTACCCTGTGGTGGAGGGCGTTGACCTGAGGACCCAGGTCTGGGGGCAGAGGGCGTATGGGAACTCCCTGTACCTTCCCCTTAATTTTGCTTTGAATCCAAAACTGTCCTAAGGAAAAAAAAAAATCAAATCTGAAAAAAATTGAGGAGCCTTTCTTTCAAGGTACCAAGTACGGGGCTGAAGGATGCCTTTCAGGACTAACGACAAATCTGCCCATTTCCTCTCTGCATTAACAGCCGGGGAGGAAAGAAATCCCACCATCAACTGCCCTGCGAAGACAGGGAGAGGGAGGATGCGTACGTGAAGCGATGGAAAAGTGGTAAATTTTGCCAGTGAGTCGTATCCTCCGACAGAGAACGTGGTTTTAGGAAAATTGCTCAATTCTCTCTTGCAAGCACATTCTGATTCCGATAGATCGATTCATTCTTTCACTCGTCAAAATCGTTGAGGCCACTGTGTGCCAGGCACAGCTGTAAATGAGCAGGACAGAATCGCCACCGTCACGGGCTTACATCACAGCGGGGGCAGGCAGGCGGTGGGACAGGAAGATAGGAGACAAGTAAGCAGCACCACGAATAGGATGATTTCCGGCTGTGGTAAGTGCCAGGCGGGATACACGCCAGGTGATAATGGAGAGTAACCGCAGGAAGGGAGCTGCTTCAGATCCGGAAAGGACGCTATGAGGAAGGAACTCTTAGGCTGGAAGAAGGGGAGCAGGGGCAGAAGTGGCAGGTGCAAAGGTCCTGGGGTAGGAAGTCATCAGGCGCTTTTAAGGATGGGTGGGGTCTAGTGAGCAGGGAGCAAGCAGGATTGGACCACAGGGGGGTCAGCTTTGAGACGCCCTCCACGAATCAGAATAGAAACACCAAATAGGTATTACGTCCCGGGGTCTGGAGTTCCGGGGAGAGGCTGGGGCTACAGATACAAATTTGTGCGACTGCCCGCACTACCCGGTATCTGGGGTGACCAGCTCGTCCCTGCTTGCCTGGCGCTTTCTGGTTTCAGCGCCCCAAGTCCTGCAAGCAGGGAAACTGCTCAGTCCCCAGCAAACTGGGATGGTCAGTCACTCTAATGGCATTTAAAGTCGTGAAAAAGGATAACGGTACCTGGGAAAAGAGCGCTGATGGGGAAGAAAAGAGGCTTGTGCACGTGGTCCCAGGCGCCTCAATGCTTAGAGGTCAGACGGGAGACCCCAGTCCTGCCTCTTTTATGAGCTGACAGCAGCCTCTCTCCAGTTCAGACCTGCCCCCCACTCCCCGCCCCCGCAGCACGCTGTGAAGTGGAGAGCAGTGCAGAGCTGATATTAAGGTCACTGTCCTGGGGGCAGGGGGTCCGGGAGTCCTCCCGGAGGCAGAGCCAAGAAGCCTCTACATCATCTAACGGGGACACGGACTTGGAATTCACTCTGAGGCCTGGAGGATGACCGGGCTTGGCCCTGGGGGTGGGGTGCTGAAGAAAGGAGAAGGAGGGCCAGGGGGGCACGGCCACAGAGCCCCCCCACCCAGAGTTTACTCGCCCAGGTGTACCGACGGGCCCAAGAGGAGGGAACTGGGTCACGGAGGCAGGTGAGGCCCTGACTTTGGACTTCATTTTGCGGGCCAAAGGGCAGAAGGCATGGTTTGGGGGCAGAAGAAGAATGATGGGATGGGTGTGCAACAAGAGAATCAGTGGCCTAAGTGTAGAGAAGGAATTGAGGGGGAGTGGGAGGGGGAGGACGGAGGCCCTGTAGATGAGGAGGGGACAGAGGACAGGAGGTGGATAGACGAGGAGGGGACAGTGGACAGGAGGTGGCACGGACAGGACTAGACCACTGATGAGGATGGGGCGGGAGGGGGGGCCCCATGAAGGGGATGGGTGCAGCGAGCGGCCCCGTTGTGCCCTCCAGGGGCTGGAGTGTCCCGGGGCCCAGGGCCGTCACCACGCCTGCTGCTGTGCCCCCAGCCCAGGGGTCTGGGCCAGAGACCAGAGGGAATCATCGGCCTCACGGGGGAAGGGCTTAGCAAAACAGTAACGAGTAAAAGGGTGAAAAATTACCTGTTCAATGCGGAGAATGAGAGATGGTGAGTCCCACCAGGAGGCTGGCAGGTATGGGACTCTGAGGTTTCTCCTTTTGCCTACGCTTTCTAAAATGTACCCCGTGGACATAAATTACGTTTGAGAGAAGAAAAATCAATACAGTGCTATTTTAAGGGGAAAATGCGTAGTAGTCGGTGCAAAGGGGCAACTCAGCTGAAAGATCTCCATGAGGGGGTGGGTGCCAGAGGCAGGGGGTGGGGGGGGTGCAGTAAACCCCACCAGGTCACCTGGCCCTTCCCGACGAGGACACGCATCTGGCCCGAACTCCTCACTTCCACTCGGCCTCCCCGCCCGGTTGTCCACACCGCGCATCTCTTCAGATGCTGTTCCTTTTCTGGAAGTTTGCCTCCCCCCCCCCCCCCCGCGCACAACTAACACCTGCAACCCAGAGCCACCCACTTTCTCCTTTACCCGGATAAACGACACGGCGTGTGCGTTCGTGTGAGGTGTCCAGCCGGTCCTGGACATTCTTTAGAAACTGAGGCTGGGAGACCGCAAGTACTCTGCCCCAAATCCCAGCGTGCTGGAGAGTAACAGAACGAGGATTGTTGCCTCTCAGGCTACAAAACCAGTGAAGTTCCAAGTGTGGACTCAGGAGGAGCCCCTCCTGGTTCAGTCTTCAGTGTCACCACTTATGAGCTGTGACCTGTGATCCTTGGGAAAGATACTGCCATCACCAGACCGCCATCCGTGGGGTGGGTCCTCAATGAGAGTTCCCGGCACGTGGCGCAGTTGGGTTCATGGACGTGCTTGCGGCATGCCCGGCACAACACAGCTGCTCACGGTTGCTCTTTTCTTCTCACGACCTCCCTCACGACCTCCCTCTACCTCTCCAGGGACTCAGGAGCTCCAAATCTGGGAATCTTTGGGGCACCCTGTTAACCAGATCCCTCAGCTCCAAGATGGCGGCTTCTCTGTGGCAAAGAGGGTGGAAGACGGTACCAGCTTACAAATTAAAGATCAACTAAAGTGAAGTTCGCTACCGCACTCTGGTGTCCCTGCCCTGCCAAGAATACTTCCGAACACCGTACTTCTCGTGCCCAGAGCCCTTGGAAACATCCAACTTGATCCTTTCCAGCACGTATTGCTAAGTCACGGTTCGAGCGCTGGGCAGTCCTGGAATCTCACTGAGTCTGACCAAGGGCCCTCTA
Source organism: Lynx rufus (assembly GCF_022079265.1). NCBI lineage: Eukaryota > Metazoa > Chordata > Mammalia > Carnivora > Felidae > Lynx > Lynx rufus. Next base: position 152,331,477 of record NW_025814867.1, read on the forward strand.
TGTCATTGAGTCAACTTACAATCGAGCTACAGAGGCAAGGAGACTTGCTGAATGGGGACTGCTTGAGGCAAAGGAGAAGGAAAAGCGCCCAAGAAATGGACGGAAAAGGAGACAGCGAGGTTGTCACACTGGATGCTGAATAGCTGGGGGGGGGAGGGGGGGCAGAGAAGGGAGAGTCCTGCTGGGAGTGAACCCCCCACCAAGGCATGGCACTTGGGCTTCCAGCCCTTTCCAGTGGCTTGTCAGCTTCAGCCTGACATGACGCTGAGGGACACGTGTCCAACGAAGAAACAACCATCAGGTGTCTGAGTAGCATTCCTCACTACCCCTCCCTCAGGCCAATACACGCAGGAAGACAAATGATAGCTGAGAGGCAGCTTGGCCGGCTTGAAACCACAGCTACCAGTGTGAGTCAGGGGACTCTGGTAGCTGTGGTCCCCAGACCGGGACCCTGATGCCCTCTTCTCCCCTGGGGCTTCCCTGTGGCCCAGACGCCACAGGGAACGCTGTGGGCAGAGCGCCATCCCCCTGGGACCCATCAATCTACAGAACACGGTATTACATAGGACGCCTTCTCGGAGGCCCCCAGGGGTGGCAGATTTCAGATTACAAGGGAAAGGTAGAATAGATCTTTGTGAAAATAATTTCGAGCAGATGGCCAAGAGCTGGTTAACTTACTCACGTGAGGGGTATCGTAAAGAGGTCAGGCTTTGGGGATGGAGAGTCTGTGAAAAAGGTTTCCCTGGAGAAACCTACGAGGCACCCTTCCAGCCGAAGGGGGTGGACATATGTGTCCCTCTTCATCCGAAGCCAAGAGGCCCACCTCAACTGGGTTGACTGGAGACTTTGTTCCACGTGCCTTGGATTTGGGGAGGCCTGGTGGACTGATATCTGACACCCGCTTGAAGAACCCAATGATGCGAAGCCGTGGGCCGTGGGCTCGTGGCAGCGGGGCCGAGAGAGGAGACAGGACAGAGCGGGCATGAGGTCCGTTTCCCCTGATGGACGCACCGAACTCCTAGCTGCTCCCCACGGACCAGGTAGGGACCACGTAGGAGAGAGGGTGGATCCCAGAGTCTGTTCAGGAGAATCTCCTGGATGGATGCTGGACCACAATGAAGACATTCTGGAGGAGAGGGCCTCTAACAACCAGCGGCCAGGCGGAACAGTGGCGGGAAACCCCACAGAAGGGTGGGCAGAGGCTCCCAGCGGGGCCCGCAGAGACCCCACCGAGAAAGAGTCAGCGGCAAACACAGTCAGTGGATGTCACTTAGCCAAGTCCTGCTCATCTAAGGCCTTGGTTATATTAGGATATCAGATCTATGAGCCAAGGCCAATGCCTAGGGGAGACTGTGGTCACTGCTCGGATATTTAAATATCCATAAAGACGGGAGATGTGGCAAGAACCCAGAATTCAATCAGGCAGCAGAGAACTGAGACAGGGAAATTAGCTGGAATCTTAATGAAATGCCTCCAGGCTACACAAATCAGAAGGAAGGGTCGGGGAATGGGATGGCTTCGTCCCAGGGGGCATCGGAAGAGCGAGGACCTGGGGTGGCCTACTCTATAAAACACTCGGCCGGTCCTGGTCCAGTGTTGCAAACAGGATCATGCTTGTAACAGCCAGGGTTTGGTCAGGAAACAGAAGCACTAGGAAGTGATAAAACAAGGGATTTATTACAGGAATTTCGTTGCATGCAGTTGCGGGAGCCGGTTGAACAGTCTCCACGAGTCTGTTGTCTTTGTGTCTGGCCTTGGAGCTTAAAGTCTGTAAAGCAAGCCGTCAGGCTGGGAGAGTTAAAAATGATCACCCACCTCAGAGCTCTGCAAAACGAAAAAGGAAAATAGCGACGCCACTGGCCAATTTTGCCCGCGGGAACGGGCACAGAGAGTTCCACGGTTGGGGGTGCCTCGTGCGGTTTCCACGGACCCCCGGGAGGCCCCTGGCCCCCAAATTCTTCCCGGAGTTAGAATTGGGTGGGGAAAAAAAGAACCATTCCAATTCTCATCCATCATTTCCAAACCCATTATGCATCATTAATGGAAATGAAGGGTCGAATTAGGGCCAAGGGAATGAGTTAGAGGGAAACAGGAACCAGGTCAGGAAGTGGAGAAAAGAGCTTCTGATAAACCCTGTAGTGGTCACAACCCTTTCCTGTTCCTGCCCTGTGTCGCCGGAGCCTCTAATCACCCCCCAGGGCACGGCGGTCGGGCACTATTATCCTTCAATCACAGATGAAGTGATGGGGGTGTTCTGCTCTTGTTGGGGGGCTTGGGGGGGGAGGGCAGGTAAAGCTGGTGTCCTGACTCCCCGGGGGGAAACTGGGGACAACCTTCACCCACTTCACCCCAAACCTCCCAGCCCCCTGCTCACGGCACTGGGTGTAACAGAACCAGGCAATAAGACGGGCCCTGGGGAGGGGCTCTTCTCCCCCACGCCCCCTGACACCTTCCGTCTCTCTCTGAACAGCCGAGGAACTTCACGGCGCACGCTCCCCAGGCCCCGTGTTCACGGGCACTGCTGGTCACTGAGTCTTTGAGGATTACAAGGAGGGATGAGCCGGAGTATTTCAGGAACAGCCAAGACCTCAGCATCCCGGGCAGAAATCCAGTAGACCAAGGTCAACACAAAAAGCGGTAAAGGGGTGTCCTCTGCCTCCCCCCTCATCTCATAGATGACAAATCACACAGAGACTTGTGGCCTTTAATAGCGGATCGTTTTGAAAGAAGATGCCGGTACCTGGCTGTGTTCATTTTGAAATACTTACTCTTCACTAAGACTCTGGACGGGACAGACCAATGGCAGGAGTGGAGAACTGGCGTCTCTCTCCCTCAGTCCCGCTTCCCTGGTCCACCGGGTGCCTGGGCAGGCTCACGCGGCCCGAGCAACGTGACCCTTCGCAGTTGACAGGCGTAATTTGGCTTAATTGATTCCATCTTTGCTTTCTCAATCAAGCCAAAAACAAACACGCTTTGTAGCTTCTAGCAAATCCTTCACCCAGAATGCAAATGGTCCTTGTTTGAATTCGGGGAGCAGCCTACACGTTTCACCCGTATGACAGTAGGAACTGATGTTTTCCTTACACGTCCCTTCCATTTAAGCCAATTCGGCGGATAAATGGAGAGCTCCCCCCAAACCTGACAAAAGATGTCTGGGGGGGGGGGCCGTGCTAGGGCCCGGGGGGGCTTCTGCGGGGAGCTAGCCTTGCGAGCACAACACGTCTGTCCGCCGGCCAGGGGCTCGGGGACCCGCTGCCTGCCAAACTAGCAATTTTACTGCAGTTTCCCTGATTAAAACGTGTTCCAGTATCTGCTACTTAAAGGATACTTAAAAGGTAATAAATTAAAAACAGGGAGGAAAGGAACTTAAATAGACTGAGCAGAGACGTAAAAGATCTATAGGCCTAGAGAAGGCTTTTTTCTTTTTTCTTTTCCATCTCTGAAATGATCCCTTGACAACTTAAAAATAAGCACTAACTCAGGGGTCCAAGGTGTAAAATAAATCTGCATAAGCTTACCAAAAGTCGGGCAGGGGTCCATAAAGAAATGTAATAGCCCTGCCCTCTCACTTCTCACTGGCCTGAGTTTGCTCTGCATGGGTTTTGAGTGCGGGGAGGGCCCTGGGCTAGACGGGGCTAGAGCAGGGTCCAGAGGCAAAGCCCTGGTCCCCGGCCATGCCCTGTCTACCCCGCTCTGCACAAGACGTGGGCTGGGCCACCGACAGTTGGACGACACGGAAGATAATTTGGTTGCGTCTGGTGACTTTTAGGAGGAATTTGCCAGCTTTCCGTCAAGGCAGAAAGAACCTGCTCGCTATTGCTCGTAATTAGCAACGACTGTATCACTGCTGCCTCACGTTCCGGCGTCCTTTTCCGTGCGTCTCAAGACTGCCGGACGATTATATCGCCCCTCACGGTTTAACGATCTCTTTGGTACACAAGCTCTTCAAGACTATCCTAACCCTCAGCACCTTCAGCCACGCCGATCGGTAAAGGAAATGTTCATTTTCAAAGTGAGAAGTTCGGGTTGGGGCACACATGTAAACGGAGAGAGTTAGTTCATCGATTTCACGCCAACACAGCCTGCAGGATCCGTTCTGTCCCAGAGCGCAGAAACGTGGTTCCGTGGGGCGTCTGCATCACATCACGCCCGGTGCTGATCCCCACACTCTTCCACCTGCCGGGACGGAGGCCTCCACAGCCGAACGTACTTGTAGTTTGCTCTGTGTGGCTGACGGCTGCCTTGGCACGCGGCTCCAAGACAGACTCCTGGTTTTGCAAGCCGGTTACGTTCCAGCAGCCGGTGGAGGGTGGGGCTGAGAAGTTGGTTATAAATACGAGTTTGCAACGGATGTCACTTCTGTAGCCGCTTTCCTCACTCTTTTTCTGTCTGGACACAAAACCAGCTTCTCTCCTTGATCTCTTTTGTGATTACAGGGAAGTGTGTTGGTGGCTCTCATTGGGGGTGTGTTAAAAACCTTCGTGATAGAAACCCTGATGTCGAAAGGGAACTCAGGGCTCAGGATCGTTGAGCTGGGTCGAGTCCTGGCCCCGCCCCTGGGGGCAGAGTGACCTTCGGGAAGAGACTCGGTTCCTCTCTGTCTCCTTCCTAATGGTAAATGGGGATACTGACATCTCTACCTAACTCCCAGAACCACGGGGAAGTTCAAGTGAGTATATGAGTGCGTGCAGTTACGCCCAGAGTTTTTTATATGATGACTCTGTTTAGTGAATTTGGTCTCTCTGTAGCAAATTGAAAAATAAATATGGGCGCCTGGGTGGCTCAGCCAGTTAAGCATCTGACTCTTGGTTTCGGCTCAGGTCATGATCTCACGGTTTGTGGGTTCAAGCCCCCAGTCATCAGGGAGACTGCTTGGGATTTTCTCTCTCTATCCCTCTCTCTTTGTCCCTTCCCTGCTCATGCTCTCTCTCTCTTTCTCTCTCTCTCTCTCTCAAAATAAACAAATAAGCTTTAAAAATAATAATAATAATAAGTTGGGGCACCTGGGTGGCTCAGTCGGTTAAGCATCCGACTTCGGCTCAGGTCATGATCTTGCGGTCCATGAGTTCGAGCCCCGCATCAGGCTCTGTGCTGACAGCTCAGAGCCTGGAGCCTGTTTCAGATTCTATGTCTCCCTCTTGCTCTGACCCTCCCCCGTTCATGCTGTCTCTCCCTGTCTCAAAAATAAATAAACGTTAAAAAAAATTTTTTTTAAATAATAATAATAATAAATTAATTAAAAGAAGGACAGCAACCGAAGACCCATGAAGGTGTTTCACTGTTATTTCCACAAAAGCAGTAGGTTCCAAGGACAAAGATTTGAGTGTGGTATTATTCTTTTGAACGACTTTTGTTGTATTCTCCTAACTTCCAAATAAATGACATGTTCTTTCTAAGAAAGTTGAAAAAGAAAAAACAGCATATCCCTCAACACAAGAGGTAACGATTCTTACCACGTCTCTATGGTTTCCCAGCGGGTCTGCATCTTTGAAGACACGTTTTCGATCCTTCTTACAAAGTTTGGATCACAACACATGTAAGTCTGTGCTCCTGGTACTGTGTCCTTGGATATGTTCCCAAGAGTAAAATTACTTGGTCAAAGGGAAGTAACTGCTCGAGGGCTCTTCATAAATTCATCCATATCTCTTGAGAAAGTCTTCCCGGTTCATAACACCACCTGCAGGGAAAGAGAATACTTCTCTTTCAGCAGCCTCCCCTGCACTGAATGTGATCCTCGTTTCAAAATCCTTGCCAAACGTCATTTCTTTGATTATTATCGAAGCTGAATTTTTTTCACATCCAATTGACTAGTTTTTCATTTTGCACATTGTTAGTCAGGAGTGCTTTGAGCTGCAAATAAGAGAACGGTCTGGCTTCTAATAATGGAAACAAATAGAGCTTTTTTTCCTAAGTCTGTAGAGATTGTCTTTAAAGTGTTCGCTTGGACGCACAACAGGGTCAAGGACGGTATTTCTGCTAATCTCGTGGCCTTGCACTCATATGGTTGCCCCAGAACCGGCATCATATCCTTATTCAAGGCGGTAAGAAAGGAAGAAAAACAAGGCAGCGATATCTCTGTCTTCCTTTCCAGAACCCTCTCCATGAAGAGGTCTGTTTAGGCCCCATTGGCCAGAACTATGACACATGACCACCTGAGCCACAAGAGGCTGGGAAAGCTATCTTTTCCAGCCTCTATAATGGAGGTGAGCAAGAGTGGAGGGGGCTTGACAACAGATGTTGGGTTGGCCAACAGTCATGATCTTGTCTGCCATCTATCTTCACCATAAGCTTCTTTCTAATGATATGTAAAACGTCAGCCAGCCTTTCTGATAGACCTTAAGTGTCATTAAACAAATAAAAGTGTTGATAATCGCCTGAGCCCATGTCCCATCGGTTGACCACGTGAGAAGCAGCCGGGCCACAAACCGGGCAGTTTCCACGTGACTCCATGACTCGTGGGAAACCACGACTTCTTCTTCAGACATCTTAAATGCATTTGTCGTGGTTTGTCAATGAAAAACACCTCTTACAAGATGGCTACGGCACTCACGGTCCTCATGACCACCGTCCAGTGGGCAAAAGAAAAGAGGTAACCGGGCGAAAGGCCAAAACACAACAACAAAAAAGCAATTCCTTCTGATTCGGGAAGAAGCTACTTCTCCATGCCTTAAGCTATCTCCACAGCTTCCTCAACAGCAAGGGAGCCCAGGTAAGTGATTTTTCTCTAGAGAGGCATTGGGGCCCCAGACCATATGAAGATTCCGTTAAAGAGACAGAAGGGGAAAACAAGGACAGCTGGTGGTTATCTGCTGCAAACACACACAGCTCTGCCACCAAAATCTTTCTTATTGACAAACTGAGTTTTTAGCCTCTGCTTTCAAATGATGTTGCTGCACAGGGTAAAATGAACACAAACTTTTGTATCATATTCGCAAATACTAACTTATCACCCACACACTGTCCAGTTTGTTTCCGGCTCTGTTCCCTTACATTGGGCTGTTCTTTCTAGAGCCCCTGTGGACTCCCCTCAACTCTCTCCCAGATAAACCTCCAGAGGTGGAGACAAAGCCCCCAGGGCCCGGTGGGTTCATCATTGGGCCTAAGCAGGTCAGGGGTGGAGGCCCCTGATACAATCCTTTCCCACCGCTCTTCCTTCCCCACTCCTACCGTGAGAAACAATCTGTATCTGCAAAGACTGCCCTTGGCCTTTTCCAGGATGACCTATATCCCAGTGTGTGTGCATATATACCTCATGACTCCTTAAAGAAGTCCCCAAATGCAGATACGTGGCCGCCTCCCTTGTCCCTATAATTGTGACTCACCAACCCGGAACACTCTTGATTTCTGAATGGTTCCTCCATCGCACCATGGAATTCTGCCAGATGGTTCTTAAACCGTTCCAACCCTCTTCCTTCCTTGAACATTTTCACAGCATAAAAACCAAACAAAATATGCATAATCTTTAAATAAACTCCACAGGGCTTGCTTCACAAAAGCATTACTCCTCCAAAATGTTTTCCATACCCCATTTCCTCTTTAGTATTATGAATTGTAGATGTGCAGGAAGATTAATCCATACAAGGTATCTGCACTTGTCATCTGTACTGCCGATGACTTCATTGCTCAGTGGTGGCCAAATTTGTAGATGAAAACAGGTATAGATCACGGGGCGACAGTTGAGCGCAGATGGGCGTGTCCACCTCATCGCAGTACTGGCCACTTCTGTCACCTCCCAAGGAGCTAGCTGGAGGGTATTTGTTGGACAGCCCTTATTAATCCAGCAGTCACCCAAAGCAGCAGGTGCTGAGAATCATAAGACAGGGACCATGCCAGAGCATTCTAAATCGCTGAAACTGAAAAATGGCCCTAGGGATTCCCTAACGAACTTTTTAATTTAAACATTTTTTAAATGTTTATTTCTTTTTGAGAGAGAGAGAGAGAGAGAGAGAGTGGGGGAGGGGCAGAGAGAGAGGGAGACACAGAATCCAAAACAGGCTCCAGGCTCTGAGCTGTCAGCACAGAGCCTGATGCAGGGCTCGAACTCACAAACCGTGAGATCATGACCTGAGCCGAAGTTGGACGCTTAACCGACTGAGCCACCCGGGCGCCCCAACTTTTTAATTTTTAAAGGCTAAAAGTCCAAGGCCTAAAGAGCCTGAGGTCCCTAGACCTCTCCTTCCAATTTTAACTGTTATGTTACATTAAACAATGCAATTTAGGGGGCACCTGGATGGCCCAGTTGGTTGAGCACCCGACTCTTGATTTCAGTTCAAGCCACGATTCTTGGGGGGTCATGGGATCCAGCCCCACATCGGGCTCCATGCTGAGTGTGGAGCCTGCTTAAGATTCTCTCTGTCTCTCTCCTCTGTCCCTCTCCCCGACTCTCAAAATAAAATAAAATAAAATAAAATAAAATAAATAGAACAATGCAATTTGTGTTCTAGACTTGTCCTAGAAATAAATATTTTAAAAAATACTATGGTGCATATATGTTTGTGTTCAATGCTCAACCAACCTAAAATAATAAATCAGGAAAAACTAAGATCAAAATAAAATATTTTCTACTTTGCCAACTACCCTGCCCCCCTACTACCTCAAGTCAAGATCAAGGTTTCCAGTGTCTACCTCTGCACACCTTCTGACTGCCAGATTTTGGTTTTTTTTAGGTATGTTGCCACTTTTTATTTTTTTTTAAATTTTTTTTTTTCAACGTTTTATTTATTTTTGGGACAGAGAGAGAGCATGAACGGGGGAGGGGCAGAGAGAGAGGGAGACACAGAATCGGAAACAGGCTCCAGGCTCCGAGCCATCAGCCCAGAGCCCGACGCGGGGCTGGAACTCACGGACCGCGAGATCGTGACCTGGCTGAAGTCGGACGCTTAACCGACTGCGCCACCCAGGCGCCCCTGTTGCCACTTTTTAAAAAAAAGTTTTTGTTTTAATTCTAGTTAGTTAAAATACAGCATTATGTTAGTTTCAGGTGTACAACATAATGATTCCACAATTCCGTACATCATCCCCCAGCTCTCAAGGCAAAGCTCTTTCTACCCCATGGTAGAAAGTGCTTGTCATTTGCAAGGAGAAGGGCAAAAAGTTTCTAGAAACGTCCAGTCATCACTTGTAAACATTTCCTGCACACTCACACAGTCAACCAAAAGCATGTGTACCAACAGCTCACACTCTCCCACACCCCTCCCTCCCCAGCGTCCTCGGGGGTATTTAGAAGAGACTGGGTCAAAAGCTGTTTATGATTTGGGGTTTTGTTTCTGTTGTCATTTTTGTTTTCAAGAAGGCAGCTTGAGGAAGCAACTGGCTCAACTTCTCACCTGAATTGAAAATTAAGAGACACAACAAGTGGCCTAAAGGGGCTATTCAAATAGTAGAGACACCAGAAAACATTCGAGCACAACCTCGTTCTCAAGAGGAGAGAAAAGGCTACGTAGAGGGGCGCCTGGGTGGCGCAGTCGGTTAAGCGTCCGACTTCAGCCAGGTCACGATCTCGCGGTCCGTGAGTTCGAGCCCCGCGTCGGGCTCTGGGCTGATGGCTCGGAGCCTGGAGCCTGTTTCCGATTCTGTGTCTCCCTCTCTCTCTGCCCCTCCCCCGTTCATGCTCTGTCTCTCTCTCTGTCCCAAAAATAAATAAACGTTGAAAAAAAAAAAAAAAAAAGAAAAGGCTACGTAGACACGAAGCCCAAGAAATCCTGAGTTGATTTACAGCTCATCGAACTCCTATATTTCAGACAAAGGAATAACTTTACTCCCACAACTAAGCTTCATGAATTTGCAATGCAGATTATAAATGATGCAAGGACGGAACTGATCCCTGTTTCCTGGTGTTCATTTTTGGAAAAGCACATGATCATCTAAGGGTTCCAGAGGAGACTCTTTATCTCCACATTAATATCTACCGTATTGTTGTTTCTGAAGCTGTAAGACGTTTTTCTGGTTACAGTTATTACTATTCATCACCCCCATCATCATGATTAGCGTCATCATAGTAAGAGCAGGATTTCTGAGTGCCTGCCCTACTTTGAGGCGAAGTAGGTCTTGGTGGAACAAAGTCTTCCTGGGCCAAGCTGTTGAGCTGGATGCCACGAACTTTCTCGTGGCTGACCTTGTAAGCAGATCACTCAGCTGGAACACATGTTCCGCCTTCATTAAACAGGGGCCTTAATCACTCAGTAGGAGCCTGTGTGTCTTTTTGGCTTTTGTTAAAGGGAGGAATGTGTTTGGAAACATATTTTCTGCAGCATCCATTGAACCAGCCATTGTAGATTACTGCCCCACGCACTCCTGTCGATGCATATCCCGTGGATTGGCCAAACGCACCGTGAGCAAATTTGTTCCAGAAGAACTCAGGAATGCTCTGATGGCACCAGTCAAACATCAAAGTTGTCAATGTCAACAGTGGTCAGGATGTATGTTACTATAGCTGTAGCAGTTCGTGTAGTTCTTTATAAGACCCACATCCATCAAAGGGTGGATTTATCTGTATTTGGTAGCTAGCCTCGTGATCTCCACCTCCTGGTATTCACACCCAATCTGAACAGGGCCGACTGTATAACCAAGAACTATAGAACTGACTGTGTGCCTTTTAAGTCTAGGTCACAAAAGACGCAGATTCTATCCCGTTCTCTTGGATCACTCACTCCGGCGGAAGGCAGCCGCCATGTCATGTCACATACAAGCAGCACAACGGAGAGGCTCGTGAAGACCAGGACTGCCAATAAGCGGCACAGACCACATGGTCAGCTGTTCTAGAAGCTGATCCTCCAAGTTCTATCGCTCAGGGAACAGCAGCCCCAGCCAACATGACTGAAATCTTACAAGACTCTGACCAGAACCTCCCAGCAAAGCCACTTCTGAATTCCCAACTCACAGAAGCTTTCAGAGAATAAATATTTATGGTTTTCAGCCTTGAAATTTGTTAAGCATCAAGAGATAACCCATCGTAGTGCATGAGCACTAGAAAGATAAAGTTGTGCCCTCTACCTCCACGTCACCAAGTTAGAAAGAACATCACAGAGATAGAAAACTTGAATCCCATTAGGCAAAAAGAGAAAACAGGCCCACGCCTCGGGGAGGAATGGAATTGATGTTCTGCGGGAATTTCGCTTATGACCTTGTGTGGTCTAGTCCACCACTGATGACCATAAACGCCAGATGAGGAAAAGGGACCTATGGCGGCCATGGGTTAGTGCAAAAGTCCACGGAGCCGGTGAGTTGCAGAGCTCACATTCAAATCCAATTCTGCCTGCCTTCAAATCCCATGCTCTTTCCCTGTACAAAGACGAAACCTTCTCCCAACATCAAGGAAACCCCACATGTCCATTGTTTTATCCCTCTTCTCATTCCAGAAAAGGTTTACACATGCATTGTCAGAAATGTGTTTTGTACCATGTGAAACGGTACATTCACATCACAAAGTACACGGACTATCTCCACTCTGTCTGTTGAGTGTATGTTTCAGTTTGCTTTTATATCATGCCTCCTTTGGGTGTAGCCTGTATATTTTTGGCAAGGATATGACAAAACAAAGAAACACAAAGAAACATGAATTACTCATGGGGGACAACTCCCACCATCATCTCAAATGTACCAGTTAACACAAAATTGACCTGAGTTATAAAGGGCCGTAGCCTAGAAAGTATCAGACTGTAGTGGTGAGGTCCTAGGACCTAGAATGGGAAGCAGGATGTTCTCATGTACCAGTGTGTGAACAACAGTATTTCCTTACCTTTGTTTTGCCCTCAGTTTTGCCATCTGTGTGGGCTGATGGCAAAGTGTTCACTGTGTGTTCCTGAGATACTGTGGATCCTGAGTTATAGGACACCCCCGCCCTGACACACACACACACACACACACACACACACACACACACACACAGCAGGGCTCGGAGAGGGAGAAAAAGAAAGAAAAGACAATGTTGCTGAATTTGTTATTTACCTTCCCAGCACTCATCGCTACCTCCCTGGCCAGTAGTAGTTCCTGATTTTTGTGTTGCAAATCAACCTCTCTTCCACCAGTAGTCCACGGATCCTGGGTGAGACTGAACTCCCAGGTTACAGAGTGGAGGATGTAGCCCAGTTCTGGCCAATCAAAGTATTGCAATCCTCTAGCCTTAATGCTTGGCTGAGGGAGAGACACGTGACCTAAAGTAATCCAATTAGAATGAGTGTCAGAACATCAACAGGAGCTTCTCTTTCCAATGGAATTGAGTCTGGAAGACTGTTGCCTAAGATACTGTGCCACCGCTGGCAAAGGTGGGGAAAAGGAGACCTGAGAGAGAGAGAGAGAGAGAGAAACTAAGTCCCAGTGATTCACTGGAGTCTCTAGACCAGTGGTTCTAAGTAGTAATTCCCTTCTAGGTGGTATTTTGGTTTGGGTTTCTGCAAAAGCAGACTATGAGACAAGACTTCTCATACAGGTAGTTTACTTGGGAAATGATCCCAAGAAAGACCAATGAGGAAGAAGGGTAGAGAGACAAAGGAAAGGAAGCCAACATAGGGTATGGTGGTGAGCAGGATACTGGCCCTCCCAAAGATGACCACATCCTGGAATCTGGGAATACTTCGGGTTTACAAGGCAAAAGGGAATGAAGTCTGCAGATGGAAATTTGTTAACCGGGTGACCCCAATATAAGGAGAGTATCCGGGATTACCCACATGGGCCCAACGTAATCCCAAGGGTCTTTAAAAATACAAGAAGGGGACAGAAGAGAGAACCAGACAGACAGCATTATGGGAAGGACTTAGTCTCTTCAGGCTGACTCTGAGAGCCCAGTGTTGTTGACTTTGAAGGTGGAGGAAGGAGCCACAAGCCAAGGAATGTGGGCAGCCTCTGGAAGATGGACAAGGCAAGGAAATGGATCTCACCAGAGCCTCCGGAATGGAATGCACCCCGCTGGCACCTTGATCTTTGGCCCATTTCTGACTTCTAACCCGCAAAACTACAAGGTAGTAGATACGTGTTGTTTTAATCACTAAAGCATGGGGATGCGTTGCAGCAGCAACAGACAATAAACACAAGCATGTTTCAAGTCGACCACCATGTGGGCAATGGAGCTCAGTCCCCCTGGTGAGCCCTGGGAGACAGTGCAGAGCAAGCCGCCAAGTTGTCCCAAGCAAGGGGGAAGGGCTGGCCTGTCCACCACCAACCCATAGCCATCAGGGCAAAGGCCCTGGCACGTCCAGGCAGCCCGTGTGCCTCTGAGCGTGCATCATACCTAGGCAACAAGCCTACAGGCAGAAAGTCTCAGGCGTTCACAGCGAGCAGCCTTCTGTGTGCAGAGATGGTGTATACGAACCCCAACAATATCTGCAGAAAGCAGCTTCTGGAGAGAAACGGTGTGTGGAAATGGTGAATTTCAGTCGCCAGAATCAGCAAGGGTTCCCATTAGCGTTCACTGGCGGGAGGCAGCCTTGGGGCGATTTTGCACAACCTCTCCCCCACCCAACCTGAAGAAATACTGGCTGAGACCAAGATGCTTCTGGTCCTGAGCTGTTCCCTCAAACTCACTGATGTACTTCCTTCCTTCTTGAGCTCGTCTGGAAGGAGTTAGCCCAATGACCCTCGAGTGATACACACAGATGACAGACATCTAGAAAGATCTAGGTAGTGCTTTGGGTGAAAATGTCCAACCATAACTTTCTGAAGAAACAAGAAACAATTCACCACAGCCAAGACTAAATTCCCCATCCATTCTTCACACTTTTCTGCATAGTGTCGAAAGGAGTGTAAAATCAGCCCAGCCCAGTTAGAACATTCTGTCGTGAAGTAACAGAGACACATTCCAAAAGGCAGGGAAAGGGGATCGCAATCTCCTCCCCAGAGGCATCGACACCACAAACCAGTAAACGTTTAAGGATCACAATGAGAGCCTGAACAACATGCTTCCCTCCAGGGGTCTAACACCCCTGTCAACAAAATAACACACAGGTAAGAGAGAAAGACCGAGAAAAATGTTAAAAGGGAAGGAAGGAAGTATCTCCTTTCCTTTTCTTTCTTCAAAATCCCTGTGGAGTTCTTCCACCAGATGAAATTTTGGTTGGCCTTCCATTCGCATTCTGGAATGGAAAGCCCCATTACTAATACTTGTTTCAGACATGGGTCACCCTGGAATAGAGAAACAGAGAAAAACAGTATGCAAGTGGTGGGGGGCGGGGAGGCCCAGAGCTACCCACACATCAGTTCTCTCAGACTAGCACCTCAGCGAGCCTTTCCAGAGAATTCCTCCACGAGTTTCCTAGGGCGGCCATAACAAATGACCGCAAACCGGGGAGGCTTAAAACAATAGAAACGTATTATCTCACAGTCCGAAAGGCCAGAAGTCCGACAGCAAGGTGTCAGCAGGGCTGTGCTGTCTCTGAAGGTTCAGGGGAGGGTCCTTCCCGCCTCTTCCAGCTTCCGGAGGTTGCCAACCGCGCCTGATGTTCTTGGCCTGTAGACACATTACTCCAATCTCTGCCTCTGTCATCACACACGCTCCTGTGTGTCTGTGCCTATGTCCAAGTGTCCCTCTTCTTGTAAGGACAGCAGTTATTGGATTAGGGCCCACCCTAATCCAGGACAACCCTATCTTAATATGATTACACCTGCAAAGACCCTATTTCCAACCAAGTTCACATTCGCAGTTACCAGGAATTAGACCTTCAACACATCTTGTTGGTGGACACAATCCGATCCATGATACCTCCTCAAACCACACTGCTAGAAACAGACACTTGGTCATGCATCCCAGACATACGAAATATTCAGAATTATACCCGAAACGTCAAATGCCCGAGGAGCTGTGTGGGAATGGCAAAGGTCCACCCCCAACACTATGTCTACACAACACTATGCTCCCCAGGGTCTTGGGGCCCCAACGCACACACAGCCACCAGACTTAGAAGAGGGAACTTCAGGGCAGCTGGAACAGACTTAGTAAAGGAACATGCCCGTAGCCATGCTTTACCGGGTTGTGGGCCCGTCTGAGCCTAACCGGTCTTCATCTGGCTGTGATATCCTGGACATCCCTTCTATACTTCCTGCCTGTGAGTGGACCCTCAGCCCGCTGGCCCCGGAGTACGTCCTTCCTTCCCTGCTCAGCTCTCCAGGCCCGGCCGTCAGCTGCATTCCAACCGGGCTTGGCAGGAAACTGATGGAAATATTAGGGTAAGCATATTAAACCACCAATATTTAACCATTTCGTGCCTGCAGAGGCAAATGTCATATCCACTTCGAGTCATTTCTGTTTTGCCGGTTGGGCTCCCCGTGACCAACCGATCAAGCTTAGCTACAAAACAATCAGCCCTGCTAGAGCCGGCAAACCCATAAGTCACTCCCAAGGTCGGAAGCGGCAGAAACCATCCATTTTCAGTTCAGCATGTGCTAATTTGTTGATCCTACCCTTTAATTACCTCCAAGAGAAATCAGCCTTGTTTAAACCCTGCTTGGAGAGGAAACCGTAACTGTGTGTTATTTCACAAGTAAAGGAAGTATCAGTTCGATTTATAAGAATTTCCACAATGTTTTTTTTTTTAATTTCTAGACAGAGAGAGAGAGCACAAGATGGGGAGAGGGATGGAGGGAAGAGAGAGAGAGAGAGACAGAGAGAGAATCTTAAGCAGACTCCATTCTCAACACGGAGCTCAACGCAGGGCTCGATGCCACAACCCTAGGATCATGACCTGAGCCGAAATCAAGAGTTGGACGGTCAACCGACTGAGCCACCCAGGTGCCCCTCCAATAACGATTTTTAATCACTAATAAAAGTACAATGGAGGTCTTAAGCTTGTGGAAAACTAAACTATTATTATTTTGTTTTAAACACCAGGATTTAACCTCTAAATTAATGTATCCCCCTTCCAAGCTGTCTCTTTGAAAGACCATGACCTCTTTCCAGGGTTAGCACGCAGGGATCAAAGCATCGCTCGAGAAGCTCTTCGACATGGCTTTTCATTTATAGTAGTTTCACTCACCTGGACAACTCACTTTATTCCTCACATGAATCACTAACTGACTTCTGGTCTTCTCAAAAGATTGAGCTCATTCTTCCATGGGACGAGGTGTCACCAACATTATACCCCAAACAGAGCCTAAGGGAAAGGCATTGAGACTTGCTTTAAGTTCCCTATGAGTTTAGTGCATAAACTCCCAAGATAACTACCCAGAAGTGGTTCTCTTTTATCTAGAAATTTAAGTTCTAATAGACTGATTTGTTTAAAGTCCCTGGGTTTTCAAGGGATACAGGAGGGCTGATGCATAGGGGCACTTGGACCCCAATGTTTATAGCAGCACTCTCAACAATAGCCAAATTATGGAAACAGCCTAAATGTCCATCAACTGATGAATGGATAAAGAAGTTGTGGTTTATATATATATAATGGAATACTACTTGGCAATGAGAAAGAATGAAATCTGACCTTTTGTAGCAATGTGGATGGAACTGGAGAGTGTTATGCTAAGTGAAGTAAGTCATACAGAGAAAGGCAGATACCGTATGTTTTCACTCCTATGTGGATCCTAAGAAACTTAACAGAAGACCATGGGGGAGGGGAAGGAAAAAAAAAGTTAGAGAGGGAGAGCCAAACCATAAGAGGCTCTTAAAAGCTGAGAATAAACTGAGGGTTGATGGGGGGTGAGAGGGAGGGGAGGGTGGGTGATGGGCACTGAGGAGGGCACCTGTTGGGATGAGCACTGGGTGTTGCATGGAAACCAATTTGACGATACATTTCATATTTTTAAAAAAAATTTTAAATGAAGTCCCTGGGTTTTATGATCCCACCTGTTTGGGACAAAACCTCCCTACTTCCCCAGAGGAAAACCAAACCCCACTCAGGTCAAGAAGCATGAGAGCATGAGGTTGCTCCATTCCAGCTTCAGAGGAGCCAAAAACCCAGCCGGGACCAGCTGACCCCCAGCCATCTCCGAGCCACGTGAGTTAAATAAATGCTTACTGCCGTGTGCCACTGAGATTCCCCGATTGTGTCTTACACAGCACTGGATTGGCCACAAGAAAAGCCGAAATAGAAATTGGCACCGGAAGTGGGGTGCTAGTCTACCAAAGACCCAAAATATGTTGAATGGCCTTGAGGGTCAATGGCAGGAAGGTGAGAAACTTAAAGAAGCTGAGAAAATGGCAAGACAGCAATATTAGGAGAGGCTGGGGCAGTGCTGATCTGTGTTACAGAGTAAGAATATAGTTAGAGACCGTATGGATCCGGGCAGGGATCTCCAGGCAAAACCGCGACAGCGTTTTGTAGCAATATCCGATGGAGGTCCTTCGGGAAAGAGAGGAGCTCAGAAAAGAAATGGCCACTTTGCAAGCAGAATTTAGAGGAATTCAGGACCTCAGAACTTGATGGGTTAGAAAAGAAAACTGTTTCTCATCTCCAGCCCTTCCAGTCTGCAAAATATTTTCCAATTAGGATACAGCCTGGCGACAGCAATCAGTCCCAGGACACGTCCATCATGACCTGGTCTCAGAGTCGGGACGAAGTCAAGCTTATGGCCATAAGATCTTTGTAAGAACTAACGTGGGATAAAGTGTGTGGGCTGGAGTGAACTCTCTCGTTGGACCTAAAGACTTTTAGGAACCATAAGTGTGAGATGTGAGGGAAGCCGGATATACCCCCAGTACCATGAGTACACGGAGACAGGAATATCTCAGAATGAATTATGGGTGTGGCTTTTGGTACACAGAGTGAACTGGAACTAAATACAAATCAAATACCATGCTTTTGAGAGAGCCATATAAGCAAAGTGCTGGCATCCAGCGCTGGAAGAGATTGTTCAAAATACAAAATGATCTCTGGGCTCCTATATGAGTTAGGGCTTCAGAAAAACAGAACCAATAGAGCCACTTGATAGATGAAGATAGATGATAGTTAGATAGATGATAGATGGATGGATAGATAGATAGATAGATGATTGATAGATGATGATGGTGATGGATGATAGATGGATGGATGGATGGATGGATGGATGATAAATGATTGATAGACGATGATGATGATACAGACAGACAGGCAGACATCAACACATGACAGATGATGGGGGAGACAGGGATTTATTCTGAGGAACTGACTCACCTGACTGTGGAACTCGAAAGTCCACCGCCATCACCACCCTCACCACCTTCACCATCTTGAAAAATGGCAGCTCTGATCTGCCAGTTGTTCAGGTCAAAATCTTGAAGTCTCCTAATTACTCTTTTTTTGTTTTTCCTTTCTCACATCCAATCCAATTCATCAGCCAAGTCCCTTGGCTCTTCCTGTGAAATGCCTCCAGAATCCGCAAGTCTAGGTGATGCCTCTCCCCCAGCTCCCGGCCACCATCATCCCTGAACTTTGACTATGGCGCCCTGACGGGTCCTCCGGCTTCTCCCCTCGCCGTCACATGGCGACCAGACTCGTCAAGGGCGAGTCAGATCATGCCATTCTCTGCTCACTACTCGACAATGACTCTCCTGTCCCTCAAAATAGAACTCCACACGAGGGATCTGGTTCCGGCCCTCAGCTGTGAATTCAGCTCCTATCACAGACCCTTTGCTGGTCGCACTCTTGCTAGGCTGGCTTTTGTAGCAGGTGCTGCCAGGGGCCATCCCCATCCGTCAACACTCACTGACCCTCCGTCCGGGGTAGCCTTCCTGCTACCAGATCCTGTCACTCTCGGCTTGAGCACTTTCTGGTGTGGGGGGCCCACACTCAGGGAAAGCCATCATTAGCTGGGATAGCAGCTCCCATCTAAGGACAGCACGGACTGGGGGTGTCGATACCTCTGTCTCCTCCCCCACCCCTGGATAGGGAGGAACAACACTGAGGCTTCTGAGACACATTCCCTGTGGTCCTGAGCAGGATCACAGCACAGCGGTCCACAGCGAGAGCTCGGTCATTAATGCGTCTTGCATCTGCCCCTTCCCTTTCCCGCCTCAGTTCCACACTTCTTTGGCTGGGCTTCCTGGATCTCTTCCCAGGGAGTCTACCTGCACTTGAGTCCTTGTCTCAGAGTCCGTTTCTGGGATCAGAACCTGACAGAGCTTCCTCACTGTTCCTTAAGCACGCCAAGCACACCTCAGGGCCTTTGCACTGACTTCACCCCAGCCTGACGCTCGTTTTCCATTTACCTGATTGGCTCACTCACCATGCTTGCTCAGGTCTCCACTCAAATGCTACTTCACACAAAACGTCTCTCACAAGCCCACCTCCCCATCTTTTCTCTCGTTATTCCTCGTAACACTTTAACCCCCAAGTTTAATTGCTGGTGTCTGCCTTCCCACTCAAACACAGTTCCACGAGAGTAGGGCCACTGCCTGCACTGCTTGCTTCTATGCTGCTGCAAGCCCAGCACAGACAGTGCCGGGCACAAAGTAGGTGCTCATTAAAATCTGTTGACTTAACATTGGTTTTTCCATTGCACCAATAGGAACGATAATAGCTAACATTTACTGAGCACTTGCTACGGGTCAGAGTTGACACATGCTGACCTTTATCTGTCGCCACAAGTCCTACTGTTACCCTCCCTTCACAGTGGAGCAAACTGAGGCACAGAGAGGCTACGGGGATCCCTCCAGCCACACAACCACGAAGGGGAGCCAGAATGTGCCTCCAAATGGTCTGGTTCTGGAGTCCACGGTCTACAGCACTTTCCTACTCTCCTCGAGTCCCGGAAATGTCCACAATCACATTAGGCAGCAAGCTGACCAGACCACACACCCCATGCTTTGTTCTACCTTTGGACTTTCACTCTTGATGTTTTCCAACTATTAAAAAGAAATACATATTTATTGTAGGGAACTTGGAAATTCGGGGAAAAAGAATAAAGAAATTTAAATCACCTAGCAAACCTGTTCACATGTGGTTGTTTTTACTAGGCTTTTCTCGTGCACACGTAGGTCTTAAATACTTAATGCAAAATTAGTGTCCTGCGGTGTAGACATTTTGCCTTACTTTTTGCATCCTTTTTTTTTTTTTAATTTTTTTTCAACGTTTTTATTTATTTTTGGGACAGAGAGAGACAGAGCATGAACGGGGGAGGGGCAGAGAGAGAGGGAGACACAGAATCGGAAACAGGCTCCAGGCTCCGAGCCATCAGCCCAGAACCTGACACGGGGCTCGAACTCACGGACCGCGAGATCGTGACCTGGCTGAAGTCGGACGCCTAACCGACTGCGCCACCCAGGCGCCCCTGCATCCTTAAAATTATACCGTGAACATCTGTTGTGCTAATATCCTTTGAACACATGGCTCGTGATGCCTACGTCATATTGCGTCGAACAAATCGCCGTGATTCATTCAGAAGCGCTCTTACTCTCGGACACTGAGCTTGTCTCAAATTTTTTTGGAGTCAATGTGCATGTACATAAATCTGTCTCTATCAATGGACTATTTCCTTAAGACCATTTCCTATAGGCAGAACGTCTGGGTCAGAGAGCATTCATGTGGCTAATAAAGCGTGTGATGCACGCTTCCCAACGCTGCTCCCAAAAGGTTTAACTAATATTTACTCCCGCCAGGGTAGATAAAGCCCCAGAATTCCACTACGAGAGCTTTCTTGGCTCAGTTACGCTGCCCTCCCAGTGCACCCAAACCCTGATTTTACAGATGAGAACGGAAAGCCCAGATCAGCTACAGGGCTTGCCTGAGATTAGGGACAATAAATGACAGTGTCTCAGAAATAGGAGAAGACAGATCAGGAAGCAGGTGACACTCACCTGACGGAGAGGTCCCCGGCCTGGGATGTCACCTCCCCACCTCCCAGCTCCTGGCCACCCACAGACTCTCTTGCAAAACAACACAACACACTACATCTTCGGTGATTCCAGAAACTACACCTCTTGGAAACTGCCAGAACATTTCCAAACCATGGTCAAATTATGATTTCTCTCAACCACACAGTCACCAAATGACCCATGTGATGAGGAATTTGCTATTCACTGCAGACAAGATCCAACACCAATAAAATGTTCTGGCCTGAAGCTGTTCAAAGGAAGGCCTCTGTTTTTAACTCTAAAATAAAAATAAGAATACATTTGTCAGCTGTCCGCAAGTCGTAGGTAAACCGAAAACACGGGCCTTTGTCTGTAGCCTTGCTCGACAACAAGACAAGGTTTCCGACCTCTGCAGGGATTTCGGTCACATCAATGGGACCAGAACTACCTTCAGAGCTCAGTGAAAGCTGTCACTCGTAGTTACATCACCACCCAAATCCAGGGCTGCGTAGTGAAATATTCCCACTTGTCCTTTTAGAACTTGGGAGTCTCTAGTTTCTTTTTCCAAAGACATACCAAAAATGATCTTTTAAAAATAGCAATTTAGCCATGATTCATTAATTCTGCTTTCTCTATCCACTTTGAAACAAGATAGATCTACTCCAGATTTATTAGGTAAGGATGCCTGTTTTTTTCGGGTTTTTTTTTTTTTTTTTTATCGCTTAGAATAATCTCAATAAAGGGACCAAAATTCTATAAGCAAATGCATGGGCTAAAAGACTTGGAAAGTCTCTACAAGTCATCTTCTTTTAGGTATATGACATCTTTTATTTGTAATCTTGTGTATACTCTTATTTTTAAATTTCGTACCATTTTTTCAGTTCAAATGAAAACTGATCGCAGTTGCAAACACCCTAAGATGAGCTTAGTGTCCTGTTCACCTATTATCCTCAACACCCCCAACCTCCTTGTGTCTAATACATTCCTGCTCGATTCTCTTTACCCATTTGTCCAGCAGAAGAACCCCCCCCCACCAGCAGACCTGAAGTGGTTTACCCTGGTTTCATAACGAGGCTGACAGAGGCAGCCCCAGACCCCACTGATGAGTCTAACTCTGTTCCATTCTCCCCACCCAGAGGGACAGGCTGGCTAATCGCTCCCCGGCCAGGCCCTGTTCCAGCAGCCTGCACATCTGCTATGTCACCTAGCAAACTTAGGACTGTGTTGAAATCATCCTTAAGTATAGTGACATTTTAGGGGCGCCTGGGTGGCTCAGTCAGCGAAGCATCCAACTTTGGCTCAGGTCACGATTTCGCGGTCCACGGGTTCGAGCCCCACGTCGGGCTCTGTTCTGACAGCTCAGAGCCTGGAGCCTGTTTCAGATTCTGTGTGTGTGTGTGTGTGTGTGTGTGTGTCTCTCTGTCCCTCCCCTGCTTGCGCTCTGTGCTTTCTCTCTCTCTCTCTCAAATATAAATAAACATTTAAAAAAAATTTTTTTAAGTTTGATGCAGTTTTAGACTGGTCATGAACTTCTATCAGTAAAACGTTTCTTTCTTTTTTAATATGTATTTATTTTGAGAGAGAGAGAGTACAAGCAGGGGAGGGGCAGAGAGAGAGGGAGAGAGAGAATCCCAAGCAGGTTCCAAACTGGCAGCACAGAGCCCAATATGGGGTTGAACTCATGAACGATGAGATCATGACCTGAGCTGAGATCAAGAGTCAGATGCTTAACTGACTGACCCCCCGGGCTCCACAAACATTTCTTTCTTAAGCCACACTCCCAATACCTTTTAAAATACTGATCTGTATGGGGTGCCTGGGTGGCGCAGTCGGTTAAGCGTCCGACTTCAGCCAGGTCACGATCTCGCGGTCCGGGAGTTCGAGCCCCGCGTCGGGCTCTGGGCTGATGGCTCAGAGCCTGGAGCCTGTTTCCGATTCTGTGTCTCCCTCTCTCTCTGCCCCTCCCCTGTTCATGCTTTGTCTCTCTCTGTCCCCCAAAAAAATAAATAAACGTTGAAAAAAAAATTTTTTTAAATACTGATCTGTAAATGATATACCACTGTTGTCATAATTTTATGTGCACTGAAAAAGTATAAATGTGGAAGAAATGCCTGCCTGGCTCAGTCGACAGAGGATGCAACTCTTGGCCTCGGGGTCGTGAGTTCAAGTCCCACGTTCAGCATGGAGACTACTGGATATAAGATAAAATAAAAACCTAAAAAAATCATAATAAAATGAAATGAATGAATAAAAGTTGAAGTTTGAGATTAAAAATAAGTATGCACAGAATTCCTAATATTTTCTTTGAACACCCCAGGGGGTCAGCTCACATAGTCGGTGCACACACACACACACACACCGGCACTGAGGTGTTCACACACTTTTTAGGACCTTCCAATCCAATCCATCCCCGGGCTTGAGTGTAGAGTCTGAGCTGTACCTTGGCCAGCAAGGAGCCAGGATGCCAAGTGGTTTAAGGAGCCCATGCGGGGGGGTACAATTTCTACTTTAAACTGATCTCACCATAGACACAAGGCTAAAAAAAATAAAATAAAACAGCAAGAAAAGAGTATTTCCTGCCAGGTCCCGCTCTTGTATTTTAATATCCCTGAAGTGTATCACATCCAACCCATTTATAAAGAATACAATTTATATGGATTTTTTTGTTGTTGCGGGTCCAGTATAGTTCCCATTTCAGTGCCTCTAAACCCAAGTTACTGCGAGAGGAATGTGTATATTTATTCAGAAGAAAAATACCTGCATTCGTAAGCGCGAATATCCATCACGGTCACTCTACAGAAAATGGATCAAGGCGGGGATTGTACAGAAACTAGAAAACCCCGTCTGGCCAGTTTCCAAGACGCGCCTCCGCGACGGGCAGAGGTGGTTCCCGTTTGGGCCAGGCGGTGGCGCTCGAGGCAAGTGGTGCGGCTCCTGGGTCCCGGACGCGCCGACCCCGAAGGTGCTCTCGACGCACGCTGTTCCGAGAACGCACTTGCCACCAGTCCAGAAACATCGAGTCGTTCCCTGGGCGCGTTGGGGTGAACGGACGAAGCATCTGGAAGCCACGCATGGCGAGTGGGCGCCGCGGAGAGGACAGGGCCCGGCGCCGCCGGGGGAGACCTGGCGTCCGGATACGCGCGGGCGCCCCTGATGGAGACCCGCAGCAGGTGCAGCGCCGGCCGCTGCCGGAAGGGAAGACAGGTTCCCCGCGGCGGCCACGGGGATGCCAGGCGGGCAGGGACCAGAGAGGGTGGGGGCCAGGGTGCTGCGCGCACAGCGCAGCCCGGCCCGGCGTGCAGTCTAGGGCCTCGTCCCGGGAAACTCGAGTCTCAGCCTCATTAGGATTCAGCAGTTTGGAATTAACCCCACTTGTCCTTTCAGATTTCCTGAGAAGCCTTTTCAAGTCACATTCGTTCTCCTTTCATATGCAAACGAATCCAAGGTGATTGTTTTTCCCAGGTGTCTGATTACCTTACAAAACTACCGTTGCCTTTTCGGAGTAAAAAGATCTTCTGCCCCGCAGATCACTGTTTGAATACAAGTAATTATTGCCTGTATTTAAATAAATCTGAAAAACAACAACAACAACAGGACCACGTAGGCAAAAGTTCAATTTAAGGAAGGAAGTTCTTCTAAAAGCTAGTCTGTGTCCATTTTGCTTAAGTCTGCGTATGTTTCAAGGAAAGACGTCTGAAACAAAATGTTGCATAAACCCGAAATTAAAGGCAAATACCTAGTCTTTTCCATAAAACAAAGCCCTGCCCTTTGTAAGAATTCAACTATCTAGAGATGTATACCTTTGGTTTCATTTCCAGTTTCTAAACAGCCTCTGACGGGCGTCATCTCTATGAAAACCTCATTTGGTTCCTTGAAATTTTGGGCAAGGACAAGGACTGTGGCTCACGGTGGTGCAGTCCGGGAAAACAATGAAAAGGATGAGAAAAAGCCCGCATCGCCCGGGCAGTAACATTTGTGCAGCTGGGATAGCACGCCCCTGTTCCAGTAACGCTCAAGTTCACGACAGGCTGCAGTGGGAGAAGAGAGCCCCGTCCTCTGTCGCACCATGTCCTAGTTTTCTGTTTCATGTTGTACCAATCCCTCGACAATTTCCTGTGCCTTCTTTTCCTGACATTACAAGGGCTCTCTGCTCTGGGAGCGACCAAGACCTGTAGACTGACAATCCGAACGCTCCTTTCTCTCAGGAAGCACCTCTTGAATATAGGTGCACGTGGGTCCTGTCCCCTCACTCGACTCTCCTCTGGCCCAGGCGAGTGTAAGCAGATGTCGGATTGTTACGTTATTTGTGCAACTTGGGGAAAGGCGGGAAAATGGAAAGTTGTTGTTCCGCTCTGTACTGGATGGCTGGTTGCGAAACACCTACCCAGAAAAGACGGTGGGTGCTCTGTTTTTTCCAGCTGCCCCCCCTTCTTCACAGCAGATGTAGTTTCTGTGAAATAGACCTGATCTGCAAAAACAGAAGTGCTTCTTTGAAAACAACGTAGTCATGCTCTCCAAAGTTAGACCATACCCCAATGCAAAATAGGGTGGGGAAACATCCCACTGAGATTTGGGTCCAGCTCTGAGATTTGGTGCAGAAAACCAAACGCCTAACCGGTTCATTGTGGGAAAGCCCATCCGAGCTCCGGCCATTGTATTCAGGAAAAGTATCCACTTGCCAACATTTACTTGACCTTTCTATTTTCTATCCCATAAAGAACAAAGAAAGGAGAGCAGCGGGAGGGCATTCCTGGTTAAATAAACAGCCTACTTAAGACAGGGGCCGTCCAGGCGACTGGGTGGTTCAGTGGGTTAAGCATCTGACTCTTGATTTTGGCTCCTCATGGTCTCACGGTAGTGAGATCAAGCCCGGAGTTGGGCTCCCTGCTGGGTATAGAGCTTGCTAAAGATTCTCTCCTCTCCCTCTGCCCCTCTCCGGCACACATGTGCTCTCTCTCTAAGAAAGAAAGAAAGAGAGAAAGAAAGAAAGAAAGAAAGAAAGAAAGAAAGAAAGAAAGAAAGAAAGAAAGAGAGGAAAGAGTAGGTTAAGGGGCTGAAAATATAGTTTCCGAAGGTAATTTCCCAGATTCAAATCCCGTCTCTGCAAAGTACTAGACTAGTGACCTTGGGCAAGTCACTTAACACCTCAGTGCCTCAGTTTTCCCATCTGTTCAATGGAGATAATAACAGGACGACCTCTTCAAGTGGCTGCAAGGTACGAGTGAATACATGTAAAGTATTTGAGGTTGGCTCTGCTGAGACCACAGAAACTGTTCCCCTATTTTATTTTGTTATTATTCTTCAGACCCATGGCTTTTTACCCCACACACAGGTAAAAAGGTTTCATTGCCAGTATGTTTTAACAATGTAACAATGTAACCTGTGTCTAACACCTCGTGCTCTGTAGGGTTTTCAGAAATGCTTGTTACTTTGCTAGCTGAGAAGATAAAACCACTCTGGTTTAGAGGTAGCTCCATAGAATAAGGAAAGAACTTTTTTTTTTTTTTTTACGTGTTTTGATGTTTTTGGAAACAGCCTAAGTATCTCCCAATAGGGTAATAACCTAATTATGGAAGGGGCACAGAAAGTTGACAAATAATTGAAATAATATAAATAAATGGCCCACGATGTGTTAAATGAGACAAAGGTATGAGCGTTTTTATCAATAGCACACTCTCAAACAGCTTATAAAATGGGAAGGAAGAAGTGAAATGTTAAAATGCTGTCAGTGGTTTCTGTGAGTGATGGAAAATGAGTGACTTTTGTTTCCTCCACGGTACCTTCCCAACTTGGCAAATTGCCACAAGGTGAGTGGGGCACTGAACTTGGCACAAAGCACAGCTTGAAGCGTTTAAACATTTATACCTCCCCAAAGCCATTTTACTTCGATGGTGCCATTGTACCCATTTTACAGATGGGAAAACAAAGGAGAGGGAGAATACATAACCTGCTCACGGCTATACCCTTGTTACTGGGTTCTGGCTCCAGAATGACCTTAATCATCAGGGGACCTGCCCCATCTCTTTGTGTACACAGCACTTTGAAATCAGGGGGAAAAGGTCATTTTTAGAAGAACTTAATGTTATTCTACAAATAATTTGACAAAATATGGTGTTTACGTGAGAATACGTTCTTCACACATTATATAGATTTAGTCTTTATACAGCCCCAAATAGGATCTGAAAAATACTAAATTTGTATGGCCTGTTTAGGCTTTCCTAAAATATCGTTTCTTTCAAATATCTCTGTTGAAAGTGCCTTTCAGAAATACAAATCCAGATTCCTCCTCTAAACAAACATCACCACTATATTATTAAATCTACTTTTAAAAGCATATTTGAGCTGGGGATAACTTGGAATATTTTTCTGCAATTTGGACCTGGAAATGGCCGGGTGGAGAAGAGAATTAGAACCTGAGCAGGAAGTCGGGACTGACCGCGCCACCCCCCCCCCCGAAGCCTCTGTAAAATTCTACACTTGATTTTGTTCTGTATCTCCTTTGAGCATCGAGGTTAAGAATTTGAACGCAGAGGTGAAAAACAAGACCTTTCTTTTTCATTTAAAAATACATTCAATTTTACATCTTGAATTCGGCATACCTGTGACTTTCAAAAAAAAAAAAAGGATTGCTGTTCCCAGATCCTGGTATTATAGCAGGTTACAATGACCACGGTCATGAACCTCCATTAACTGGTATTCCGGTGGTTTCCATTCAACAAATATCTTCCACGGCTCCAGCCACGGTTCTAAGATTTAAAAGCACTTGGCAAGTCTTTTTCGAAACGTCTACTCAGGCCAGGAGTCTGAGGTTTTGCACAAAGAGTCTACAGATGTTTGGATCCCAGAAAACAGGCTATCAGGGATATGTTGAGCCACCCAGTGTCAATCTTAGACGACATTTCCTTTCGAAGAAGTAAACAGGGAACCTGAAGAATTCTCCTTGAAGGTCCTGGTGGACCATGAAAAAAGATGGACAAGGGCTTGGACGCTTATGGGAGGCGGAACCTGGCAACCGAGTTTATGGAAGATTCTGGGAAAGCATCGCCCATTTACTGTGCCAGCAGTAAACCTAAAATAAGCAGTCTCACTCACGCAGGGAACTTTGGAGAATTAAAGCTTGCGCCAGTCTTTGGAAGGGGAACATACCCTCACTGGCTCCAACAGGACCTTGACCGAAAACTGTGCCCTCCCGGCGTTCTTGTTCCTTATTTGCCTGTTTATTTAATCAAACGACGCTGGCTGTCCTATATCTGCAGAACGTGATTTCTAAAAGGAAACCATTGGAGCTCGTTCCATTTGCATCAGTGGAAGAAGCGTTCTTTCCCTTAAAATTGACTTCCCTGTGGCCTCTAAAATGACTCCAAGGGGTGGCTTTTGTCTCCCGGCCTCAGAAGGAAGGAGGAGAGTAGAAGACGTGTCTTCTCCCTGAACACAGCCCACGCAGAAGGATCTGTCCACGTGGGTTGTGAAACCAGAAATGGTCGTGCGCAATGAAAAGAAGCCTTTTCCTTCTCCTCCTTTGAAGGCGTAACGTGAAAACTGCAAGGATGCAGGGAATGCGAGCACAGTTTGTGTCCAAGAAAGAATTTTTAGGAGAGATGAGTCTAGACACCACGAGACAGTGGGTCACACGCAGCTGGGACCCGGTCCTCAAGGTCCAAGGAGGCCCGTGACCCATGCTCCCGTCCCAGGGCGGCGAAGAGGAAGACCTTTCACCTCTCGAGCTGCCAGTCCACACCTGAGACAGGAAGACAGATTGAGCTGAGGTCTCCTGGGGGCTCCTTCATGTCCTCACCTTGTGGTTCTAGAACAATGGAATGTCAGGAGGCCAGGGAGACTGCCTTTCTCCCCTGCGTGTGCCAGAAACCGGGGAAAACCTTCCTCATTTCCACCCCACTGGATCGTCCCGGGGACTCTGGATGCCTCTCCTTGACCGTCCGGGGCCAGTACACCTTCCCTGGGCGGTGGGGCTCTGAGCCACCAGCCACTGACTGCCCTGACTCCCCTCTAGGGTTTTCAGCACCTTCCTAGAGTCTCTGTCCACGGAGGAAAGAACCAACATCAGTCCGTACAGGCAATGAGGACAGGGAATGAGTGGACGCGTATTTTACAATCACCTGTTACGTACCAGTCACTTACTCCTCCCAGCAACCCGACGGAGGCCAGCCAAACATGCACTCACCTGCCAACTATTTCAGAGCCCATTTGTTATGTGGTGGTGCCGTGAGGCCTCATTCTCCAGCAGGGACAAAACAGAATGGAGCCCTGCCCCCCAGGGAGGTGACTCTGAGGTAAGAAACAGGCAGGAGACCAAGGAGCAGCAAAATGCATTGAGTGCTCCCACATCTGGGGGCGGGGGGGGGGGGAGGCAAGGAGGAAAAGGGAGTGCGCTGAGAGTGCGTGAGGCTCAGAGGGAGGGGACGGGGAAGAGCAGGTCTGATGGGGGAGGAGCCCAACGGCTCAGACCCCAGGCAGCAAGTATGGGTTGATTCCTAATAGAAGGGTTTGGCCTCCCCAATACAGATCCAAGATACCAGCTATCTGAGGAAGCAAGGGGTAGGAAGGAGAGGGAAGGGGAAAGAGAGGGCCTTTCCCAGCCACCCTGCTTCCTTTATGTAAAAACCTAATGCGTCCCCATTAGGGACGCTTCAGGGAAACCGGTGGTCAACTTCCCCTGACTTGTGGGGTTTATAAAGGGCAGTATTTCCCCAAGTGTTTTGACAGCTGTCCAAACCCATGCTATATGGAGAAGTTTGGCAATGCAGGATTAAGAAAAATTAAGTTGACTTCTTGACCCCAGGACTTGTCAGTTAACAAAACCTCATGCTTTTCCTTCTCTGAGATTTGGTTGTACCACCTTCAAAGACCAAATGACCAGCGTCAGCTCCTCTGTCTTCGTTCCATAAAACCGAAAGCACCGAGTGCCATTTATTTCTTCACCGGTGGATTCTACGGAATCAGCACGTGTTCATACACACCTTCCTGGCCTCGGCCGCTGAAGCAGCAGGTCGTTAGTGAGCAGCTAACACAAGAGGCCGGAGCCCAGGTCTTCACCATACCTCTGAAGGTGACACCATTTCCAACACCCTTCAGTGAGATGTTACTTCTAAAACAGTGCCTGCACATTGTAAATGTTCGATAAAGGTCCGTTTGTGTTTTATTTAAGAAACACGCATTGTTTTAAGTGCTTCACAAATATGAACTCATCGGGCACCTACCTGGGTGGCTCAGTCGGTTGAGAGTCTGACTCTTGATTTCGGCTCAGGTCATGATCTCACGGTTTACGAGTCTGAGCCCCCCGCAAGGGGCTCTGTGCTGACGGTGAGGAGCCTGCTCGGGATTCTCTCTCCCTCTCTCTCTGCCCCTGCCCCACTGGTGCTGTCTCTGTCTGCATCTCTGTCAAAGGAAATAAACAAACTTTAAAAAAATGTATGAGTTCACTTAAGACCCCTAGCGTTTCACGGGGAAGCTTCTACGTCCAGCCCATCTGACAGTTGACGAACTAGGGACACAAAGAGATGAGTCATATTTAGATAGTGGTGCTGACATTCTCCACTCTTTCCCCAAACGTTGCTAGAGACCATGCCCCTCCCCTGCCTGAGCCGTCCTTGCAGATTTTTCCCTTCTCTTCCCCTTTATGAGAAAACTTCTAGAAAAGGCCTTCCGTCCACGGCAGGCGCCAGGGCCCGGGGGAAAGCCGGGGCTTTGGACTCAGAACTAGGTCCAGTTCAGCGCTGGGATCTGTCCTCGGCACTGCTCTTAGGCCATTAATCACCCCGTTGAAACAGTGTGATTGGCTTACCACGTTTATAAATAGTCCTTGCTGGTTTCCTTGCTCCTGACTTAGCAGATACTTTACCAAGAAAATAAAAATGGCATCTGGGTACATCATTCCATGCTACTGTCTTGCCAGCCCAAGACCCATAGGATTACTGGGGCGCATTCTGTAAGGAGCCTTGTCTGTCTCTCCTGCGTGTCCTCTCCTGTTTCCCTAGCGAAGGCACTTTGTCCCAAGGACCGCCGCGGTTGGCCACCATGGGCACCCTCATTAGCATCTGCTCTAATTCCCCGGGGGCGTCTGGACTCCTACAAGCTTTGAGCAGCCCATGGTCGGGGAGGAGGGACAGGGAGGACACACCTCAGGACCCCGCTGTCCCTGGAGGGAGGCAAGAGCTGGGCTCGAAAACGGGCCCAGGCAGCATGTTGAAGGCTGGAAGTGCCCTGAGGGTGGGGTCCCCATCACTGAAACCTCCCCCTGCACAAAGACCCAGCCTCCCCCCGCAGCAAGAATCCATTTCCTTTCTTCTGCCTCTACCTTCGTTTGGGATGTGGCATCATAGCTTTCAAAGATGCTGCAAACATAGCTGTTCAATATGTCACTCGGGGACATGAGTTCGTCAGTGGGACACCCATTTCCTGACCCCACGGTGGGGTGATAGGTCTGCTGTTTCACTGTCATTGCCGCCAACGCAGATGGGGTTTTGGAGCGAAGCCACTTCCTGGCAACGGAGGACTGATCCCAGCCTTCCGTGTGTGAGTCTACAGCTGCATCCGGAATCGTCCTGGGATGGGGTGGGGGGGTGGGTCCCTCTGAGCCCCTGACCGGGTCGGGCCCCGTCACCTTCCACACCTCCCAAAGACCTGACCCACTGAGGGAGGCGTGCATCCGGGCGTTTTCCTGAGAAAGGGAGTAAGCACCGCCCTCCCCCCCCCAATAACATCTGAATCCCAGTGTTCTTAATGTGCAAGCAAGCTTTTCACAGAAAAGCATTACGATCTTGTAATTAAATTAGATGCTTGTGGGAAACGGCACAATTAAAACCAGAAAATAATTTAGAAAGATTAAGCCCATTAGGGCAGGGCATTTCTTATTTAGTGGAGAGGAAATACAATTAGGGGAACTAACTTATTAAAAACACCTACACAGATATCTGAACATCTCCCCAGTGCACCGAATCGCCAGGCTCTGTGTGAGGCAGACAGATTCCACTTCCTTTTCTTCCAAATCAAATTAGAAAGCCGAACTCAATGATTCCCCAGGAGAAATATTTACACCTTAAAGTAGATTGAAAGAAATTTAATCTGAAGCTGCCCGGAAATTATTGCAGAACTAAGTTATTTCCATCGTTTTAGGGAGGTAAGCTCTTGATTTCGTGATAGGTAGATCCGTTCTATCACCTAAATTATCTAGACCTTAAAGAATAAACCAGAGGGTAGAGGTCTACTTCTCAGGATGCAGACAGAAAAGTTCCTGTAGCTGTGATAGTATCTACAGAAAAGTATAGAGGTGGCTTACCTGTGCAATAAACAATTTAGGTATAATATTGGCCAATGCGTGTGCATGTGTAACTGTAAATATGGGAAGGGTTACCAAGCAGATGGCCTCAGAGTTTCATGATCGGAGAAATATGACAAAGTAATTACAAGCTTCGTTTTTTAAATTTTTATTTATTTTTGAGACAGGGAGAAAGAGACACAGTGAGAGCAGGGGAGGGGCAGAGAGAGAGGGAGACACAGAATCCGAAGCAGGCTCCAGGCTCTGAGCTGTCGGCACAGAGCCCGATGCGGGGCTCAAACTCACAAGCCATGACATCGTGACCTGAGCCGAAGTCGGACGCTTAACAGACCGAGCCACCGAGGTGCCCCCAAAAGCTTCATTGTTAGAGCCAGATGGACTGGAGTCCAGTATGGCCATGGGAACTTTAAATATCTTTCTAGAACTCATCTCCTCATCTGTAAAATGGGGATTATAGAACCATCTTTTAGGACCGTTACAGGGATTGGATTGGGCAATAACCTCCGGTTGTCTTAGCATCACCCCCGTACTCAAAAAATGTCCAATGCTCGCTGCTTTAAAGATTAAGAGTAGTAGTTTGCTCATTTACAGCTCCTACCATGTGCCAGGCTCCGCTGTGTTTTGTGTATGTTACCTTATTTAACCCTCGTGGCGATCTCGTGAGTGGGCGTTTTTAATTCTATCCCCGGGTTCCAAAGGGAGAAACCAAGATATGGAGGGTCTGGATAACGTGTCAAGGTCATAGAGCCAACCAGGGGTTGCGTCCAGACTCGAACCCCTCATTCCACAAGCGTAGTGTGGGGACTTACATCCTCTCGGGCGGATGGGAAGGGTGGTCTCGGGAGCGAGGGCACTGGGAAGCCCCAGGAGTCACTATGTTTCTAAAAGCAATGTCATCACGGTTGGAAAGCTAAAGCGTGCAGTCCTCACTTTGTTGTTATTCAGACAAATTCCATTACCACTGTCTAGGTAAACAACGGCAGCTCCCCAACAACGCGGTTGGAATACGGGTTGTGGGGGTGCAGGAACTGTGAGTAAGGACGTAAAACGCAATCCCTGCTGTTCTGCAATCCACAGATCGCCGTGGAAATGACAACCATGTCACTTCTTTCAGTCCGCTGGTGGCCGGCCACGGCACATCTGCGACTCAGGTGATGCACAGACAGTAAAGCGTGTCGTTGTGTGGCTTCCTTGTAGCCCGCGGATAAACCCACGTGACATTTGACAAAAACGGAAAGAGGGATCGGACCCCCCAGAATGGAAGTGCAGCCAAGGAAATCATTGGTAATGTTCCAGGTGAAATTCAAATCAGACGTCCATGGGGCCATAGAATAAATAGTTGATTATGGGCACGTTGATGCTGCTGCTGTTCTAGATGCTGCTAGACGCACAGCCAGAGAGTGGAGGAAGGCCTTCTATTGACAGAATGAGGAAAGCGGTTCTGATATAAAGGGCGACAACGTCACAGAGGGAGCGGCACCAGCAAAAATCTCCTTAAAAGAACTCTCACAGATGCTTCACAACGTGGAAAACACAGAGGAAATCAGAAGCTGGTCCACGCTTAGAACGGAGTGTGGAAATTCGCCAGGGCGCGTGGAAGGCACTCACTCGGCGTGACGAGTTATGTGACAGGCGCAGGGCAGGGCTGTTCAGGCTCCTCTCGATGTAGGTGCTTCACAAAGAAGTAGAACGCTCTGATTCTCGAGCTTTCTGATGTGCGTGTTACAGTGCGTGAGACACGTGTCGGTTTTATATTTCGACGTTGCTCTTTTCACGTTGCTCTATATACACTCAGCACTGGCACTGACACAGCTTTGAATGTTTGACAAGACCTAGTCAAGATCTCTGGACAATAGTAAGTCTTCCACTGATCCTTAAGACTGCTTTGCACAGGGGCGCCTGGGTGGCTCAGTCAGTCAAGTGTCCGACTCTTGACTTCAACTCAGGTCACGATCTCGCGGTTCGTGAGTTCGAGCCCTGCGTCAGGCTCTGTGCTGATGGCTCGGAGCCTGGAGCCTGCTTCGGATTCTGTGTCTCCTTCTCTCTCTGCCTCTCTCTCTCTCTCTCTCTCTCTCTCTCTCTCAAAAATAAATAAACATTAACAATTTTTGTAAAAAGAAGTGTGTTGATTTTGCTGAGTGCATGCTTACTTATAACCTCTTACCCTCCCAAGCCCCTACAAGGAGGGTGAGATTAATATCCCTGCCACTTCGCAAGAGGAACTGGGGCACAGGGAGAGCAAGAGACTTTCTTAGGTCACAGAAAGTGACAGAAGAAAATTCACAGCCAGGTGGTGGGGCTTTAGAGCCTGTGGGCCTGACTCTTCAGCCCGGCTGTCCTGTGCGGTCCCCACCCAGAGTCACGAGCTTCCCAGGAGAGTACAGAAAACATTGAAAAATTGGTCAAAGAAATAAATAAATATAAATATAAATAAATAGATATATATATATATATATACAATTTCTAGAATATGAAAACTGTAAAAAAAAATACCAATCCATTGAAGTGCGTGCACACATAATATTGATCAACTTTAAAAGTAACCAGGTGTTCAGAAAAGGCCCTTCGTGTTTGAAAATAACGTGTAGGTTTGATTTTAGGATTTGAAATCATCCCTAAGTGTACAGGTTGATCACCCAGCATTTTAGCCAAACCTAAGACAGCTCCTTGTTTAAAACAAATGTATTAAAAAAAAATCTTTCAGGTTTTTTATAGCTGAATACATATGTATGTGAGGGGGGGTGTGGCTGCATTTTTAACTGTGGATTTCACACGGGCAGGGGTCTCCCCTTTAAAAAAGGAGAGTCCACGCATCAACATGGTCCTATCTTGCCCTAGACACTGGGTTCAAACGTCGTTCATTTGTAGATGGTCCCAACCAGCCCCCTCCCGGGCCAGGCCCTGGATCTGCGCGACCCAGCTCCCCGCCTGGGACCATCCCGCCGTATTTCTGCATGTGATGGTCCAGACTCCCGCCTCTCTGTCCCAGGGCCCCAACTCTAGAGCCAGGTCGCCTGGGTCCAAATCCCCATTCTCCCGCCACGCAAAATACTACCCGGCGGGGACGGGGAGTCCCTAACGTCTCCGCTCTGCAGTGGAGATACAAACCCACCGAGCTGTAGGAGTTGTTTGTGGGGGCCCAGGTAACACACAGCTCACAGAGTCCTCAGGGCATGCGCCCATTCAACAACAGTTTGCAGACACAACAGAAAAACTCCTGCCCTGGGTGAGAGCTTCCATCAGTGAGGAAGACGGATGATACACAGAAGCAGGAGTAGAGGTGTTCGCAGGGGGCGAGAAGTGACGTGGGGGGAGGGATCGGCAGGGGTCAGGGGCCCCCACGTTTGGTTCAAGTGGTCATGGAAGGTCGTTGTTCATCTGAATGAAGCAGGTGGGGACGCTCGCTGGGACAAGTGGCGGGGCGGGCGTGGGGTGGGGGGAGGGTTCCAGGCAGAGGGAACAGTCGAGGCCAAGGTCCTGAGGCAGGAGTCTGCCTGTAGGTCCAAGGAAGAGCAAAGGAGCCAGTGGCAGCTGGGTCCAAATGGGAGGGGTTGCATTCGTTCGCGGGGGCTGCAAAACGAAACATCATAGCCTGAGAGGCCCCAACAACAGAAACGCATTTTCTGGAAGCTCTGGAGTGGCTTAGGGCCCCACCCTAGTGACCTCATTTACCTCTTCAAAGACCCCATCTCCAAATACAGTCACCTTGGGAGGGGCTGGGAGTCAGGGCTCCCACATGTGAATACTGGGGGGACCCACTTCAGTCCATCACGTGGGGCAATGTCAGACGCAGTCTGAGAACACGGAGGAGCCACGTGCCCGGGCTCCAGCCCGACCGCGTCTCCCCATCCGCTCGAGCCCTCTTGGAAAATGAGGTTTGGGGTGGAAGCCACGAGATTCACAAAGTGAGAATGAAGTTCCTGTGTTGTTTGCATTCCTCTCCCCTCTGGAAGGAAGGCCGCCCTGATGAAGCCACCTCGGGCTCCATAAGCAAAGGGGGCGGTATTGAGGGAGGGTAGGGATGTGTGTTTTCTAGAACCTTCCGTGGCTGGGTCTCCTCGTCACAGGGGTGAGAGAAGAGACCGGCCCCCATCGTGCACCTGGACATCAGACACATAAGTGACCCTGGGGCTCTGGGCTCACAAGACCCCCATGGGATCCCCTCTTCCGGTTCGAGTCGGGAAGCTACTTTCTGCCTGAGGGCCTTGGTCTCCCCCGGGGTCACTGCGAGGGTCTCCCAAGATACGCAGAGAAACCTCCACACGGGCCAGGCAGGGAGAAGCACTTTATGTGGGGCGGCTCTCCTTACCCCGGGGACTGTGTCCTCTGTGTCCCTGCCGTGGCCACAGTAAGGCTGAAGAAACCTGATTTTCCGGGAAGGATGCCTCTGACCGGGAGAGGTCAGGCCTGGACAAATCCCCACCTTCCCCAGAAGGGGGCACACTTTCTCAGAGGCCCCAGTGACAGTTCCGCCTGCTGGCGAATCGGGGAACCATGCCCGATGTTCAGCACAGCGTGGGCCACGGTGAACTCTGTAATTCCTGGGGCAATTCTGCAGCTTCTATCTCTTGGGAAAATTAAGCTACTTTTTTTGGAAAAATCTGATGCCACAGAGAGGGCAGCGAGACGTGGCTCTTCGTGATGGGAGGCAGAGGGGCAGGGGGATTGGGAACAGGCCCGGTGGGCCCACACCACACAGGCAGCTCACACGACTTCTTGTGCAAACAGAGACCGTGGCCATTCTGCGCCTTTCCCACAATGGACAATTTCTGAAAAGTCTGGGGGGAAAAATCAAGTTGATCCGCTCAAAACATAGTATCTCCTCTCTCTCTCTCTTTCTCTCTGAAGTCTTCGTAATGAAGTGCTTAGTTTATCATTTCCTTGTCTTAGCTGGGACTGGTTGAAGACTGGGCTACGTTTGTTTAGACAAGCTCTATAATATTAAAAAGGAAGAAGGCAAAGTACATAGAGTTTTCAAGTCCAGAGAACATTCCGTTCCCTGGTCTCCAGTTTACAACTGAACATGCTTTTACGTTTAGAAGACAAGCTATAGCATGTAAAACGAATGTGGAAATAATCTGAAGTATGAGACATCCATTATTTATTATGTAATTGGAGAAAATTCTGGCCGGGAGAAATCTCTGGCTGAAAGCAAAGATGATTCGTCCTCGGTTGTTCTAAAGCAAAATTAAAGTGTACTGGTTTCTTCGATAATTACCTCGGCGGCGGGCAGTTCCCCTTTTAGCCTGCCCCACGAGACTTGCCAAGTGGGGTGTCACATACATCATCATTATGACCGGAAAGTGTGAGGGTTTCTTGGGTAAGAAAGACAAGTGTTCAAGTGTTGAGGGAAAAAAAAAAAAAAAAGGTCTTAAATAATTTTTTGAAAGCACACTCCAAGTCTTAAATTTAGAACGATGACGTTGTTTTTGTCTCCAAAATCAGTCATCTTCGACGGCGCCCAAGAGACTGTAGAGACCTGTCCGTGCTTCAAAAGCGTTGCGATGATATTATTCTATAAACTGCCCCTATTATATTCACTGCACATCACAATCTCTTCAAGGTATAAAAATAGTTCCAGTTCCATCATGGAAAAGAAATGCTTTGTAACCATCTCCTTTATGGTCTTTCATTAACAAAACCATCTCCCCGATGACACTTCCCTCCTGCCGTCCAAGACTTGTGGACCTCCACCTTTTGAATGGATGTGACTTTTATGAAATGGTCCTCCCGCATCAGTGGCCCCTGGGATGAGGCTCCGGAGAGCCTCCCGGAGGGCGGCATCTCAACCACCTTCACTCTCTCGCATTAGCTGCTTTATTTTCTTCCCGGCCCTCAATACCCTCTCAGCCATGTTACTACGTGACTCCTGTATTGTCTTTCTCTCCCGACAAGAAAACAAATGCCGAGAAGACAGGGACGTTTTCTGTTTTATTCCCTTTGGTATCCCCAGCTTCTGGAAAAGCACTGGACACATAGTAGGTGCTCAACTGGTGATCCCGTGTGCAAGGAAATCCCACGTAGATTTGCCCTGAATGTGACTCCCTCCTTTGCCACAGTGGTTGTATATTGGATTCAAGCTGTGTGGTCTCAGTGACTCATAGAACGTTAAGTCTTTTGTTTTTCAGCATTGGCAGCAGTAACCAGTCCTCAAAATCTTCTGAGGGGCTCTCCCTGCTATTATAGTATCGTCTCATAGTAACACTTTTTCTTTAGACCAGGCGATATTGTAAAGCATGTTGAAAACATTTCATCTCTTGCCTTCGTTTTCTGTTCAGTGCAAAAGACAAGGCCTGGATGCACGCGGTGACCCCGATTGGTTATTCTCCCTCTCTGCTGACCAATAAGATACGCTCTTTTCGAGCATGGGTCATAGCACCCAGCACGCGGTGGGGGAAACCGAGCTTTCGTCAGGGCCCTGTGGTAGAGCCTATCTGGTCTTCCACACTGTAGATGCTTAAACCGTGCCAACAGTGGACCCAAATAACTTCGTATTTTTCAAATGTAGAGAAGTTGGGTTATTTTTTAGCTGACGTGATTGTGAAATACGCTACAAACGCAGAAAAGTGTGCAAATCAGAAATGGGCCGTTCAGTGAATATCATAAAACAACCATCACTGCCTCCAAACCAAAC
Source organism: Lynx rufus (assembly GCF_022079265.1). Taxonomy (NCBI): domain Eukaryota; kingdom Metazoa; phylum Chordata; class Mammalia; order Carnivora; family Felidae; genus Lynx; species Lynx rufus. Next base: position 152,370,099 of record NW_025814867.1, read on the forward strand.
CAACAAAAGAACCACCCATGTAACAGAGCCACAGGTCAAGAAATAGAACCTCGAGAGCACCCAGGAGCCCCTAGTCCTCCCTCCTGGAGCTACACCCTCTACCCCTTCAAAGACCGCGGTTCTCCTTTCCTGACTCTTGCTAAACATTTCCTTACTCTTCTTTAGTTTATCACTGAAGCAAGACCAATTTGACACTACGGTTTACGTCTGCCTGTTTTTTAAACTTTCTAGGAGTGGAATTCTACAAAGTATTTTCTGGAGGACCTGGTTTCTTTTGCTCCTCATTATATTCACAAGATTAATTCACATTTGTGTAACTGTCGTTCAGTGTTCACCACATTATAGTAGTTTATGCTACGAAAATAACGTGTTAGTGAATCCATTCCATCGCTGATAGACAGCTGGGTCGCTTCCAGTCTAAAGATCGCGCACAGAATGCTGCTGGGAAGACTCTTGTACAAGTCTCTTGGTAAACATAGACATGCCTTTCTCCTGGGTCTCTATCTAGGAGTGGAATTTTTTTTTAACATTTATTTATTTTTGAAAGACAGAGAAACAGAGCATGAGCAGGGGAGGGGCAGAGAGAGAGGGAGACACAGAATCTGAAGCAGGCTCCAGGCTCTGAGCTGTCAGCACAGAGCCCGACGCGGGGCTCGAACCCACAAACCATGAGATCATGACCTGAGCCGAAGTCGGGTGCTTAGCTGACTGAGCCACCCAGGCACCCCTACCTAGGAGTGGAATTACTAAGAATGAAGCCATGCAGGTATTCATTTCAGTAGATAAAACCAAACTGTTTCCTTCAGTTATTAGAATTGTGGTTTATAGGATAGTTTCCATTGCTCCTCACCTTCACCAGTTTTTGACACAGACACTTCGTTTAGTTTTAGCCACTGTGGTGAGTGTGTTGTAGAACCTCGATATTTTTAATTTGCATTTTTCCAATTACTGATGATGTTGAGCATTTTTTCCTATATTAATTGGCCTTTTGAATATCTTTCTTTGGCATGCATCCTCAAGTCTTTGTCCATTTTTCTCTTGCGTAATTTGAGGGTAGGGTGTAAACCTCATATCAAGGGGTCTTGCTAAACTTATTGATATCACTAGTTTGCTTAAATACTAATTTTTTTAATTCTGTCTATATTTAATTGCATCATTTGTGAATATTGACCATTTTATTTTTCTTTGCAAAACTTACACTTTGTTTCTTTTTCTTGACTTATTGCACTGTCTAGTATCTCCAATGCAGAGGAGAATAAAAGTAGCAGCAGCAGACATCCTTGCCTTGTTGCTGATTTAAAAGGTAAAAGCTTTTAATATTGCACCATTAAGAATGAGAATCATTCGGGGCACCTGGGTGGCTCAGTCGGTTAAGTGTCCCACTTCAGCTCAGGTCATGATCTCTCAGTTTGTGAATTTAAGCCCTGGATTGGGACCTGTGCTGACAGCTCAGAGCCTTGAGCCTGCTTCGGATTCTGTGTCTCCCTCTCTCTCTGCCCCTCCCCTGCTTGCTCTCTGTTTCTCTCTCTCTTGAAAATAAATAAACATTAAAAAACAAAAACAAAAACAAAAATAAAAAAGAATGATAATCATTATCGGTTTTTTTAAGACATCAGCTGACAAATCAAGGAAGTTCCTATCCATTCCTGGTATGCTATGACTTTTTGTCATGCATGAATATTGAATTTTATAAAATGCTTTCCAGGGGCGCCTGGGTGGCTCAGTCGGTTGGGTGTCCAACACTTGATTTCGGCTCAGGTCACGATTTCAGTGTAATGGGATTGAGCCCTGCATTGGTTCCTTGCTGAGCATGGAGCCTGCCTCAGTTTCTCTCTCTCTCTCTCTCCCTCTGCCCCTCTCCCCCACTTGTGTTCTCTCTCTCTCTAAAATATTAAAAAATAAAATAAGTAAAATAAAAATTAAAAAAAAAATAAAATGCTTTCCCAGTATCTAGTGAGAAGGTCTTATTTTTCTCCTTTATTTTGTGAACGTGGTAGATTTATAATCATTTATTTTCAAATGTTTACCAACCTTGCATTCTTAAATTAAACCTAACTTGGTCATGATGTGCTGCCCTCTTTCTATGTTGGATTTGACTAGTTAAAATTTGGTTTCAGATTTTTGCATCTATGTGGATTCATGAGATTGGCCTGTAATTGTCTTTTCTTGTGATGTCTTTGTCAGTTTTTTGTTTTTTTTTTTTTAATCAGGGATATGCTCTTGTGAAAGGTTGAATAGTGGTCTTCTTTTTCGACTCTATAGAACATTTTGTGCAATTTTAGTGATTTTCGTTCTTTAAATCCTTGTTAGATTTGCCAGTGAATCCCTCTGATCCCAAGGATCTGTGTGTGTTTGCGTGTGTGTGTGTGTGTGTGTGTGTGTGTGTGTGTGTGTTCAGGGTGGAGAAGGGGGGGAGCAGTTAGTGTTAAATCCTTAATGTAATTATGTTAATAGTTATGGGACTATTCTGATTTTCCTTCTTCTAAATGTTGTCTGGGTATGTTACATTTTTCTAGGAATTTGTACAGTATTATCTTAATTTTTAAATGTTTTTCGAAAAGTTAGCCGCAATATCTGCCTAACATGGAAACTGTAGTGTTATCTCCTTTCTAATTCCCAGTATTAGTTACTTGTGTCTTTTTTTTTTTCCAATCTGTCTTGCCGGAGATTTATCAATTTAATTACTCTTTTGAAAGAACTACCTTTTGGATTTGTTCAGCTTGCTATATAGATATATGACTCATCCATTTCTGCTATTATCTTTAATATTTCCTTTCCCCTCTTGGCAAGTTTTGGTTTCCAAACTTTTATCTCCATGAGGTTCAACTTCTCAGCCCTTTTGATGCCCTTGCAAAAATCAGAGGGGGAAAAAAGCAACATAAGACTCAAGTTTACCATCTTGGACTTTCATCCTCCCCTGAACTCTGGCCTAGTATTTCTTTATTATTTTGTTGATTTCTTGATGCCTTCCAGAAGATTTTCAAAAACGATTTCCACCAGAATTCCTTGCTGCCCTGAATTACCTAGTCTACTATTATCTCATAGAATTCCTCTCTCAAACTTCACCACCATTGTTTTAGTGGCAAAGTGATGTGTTGATTATAGAATCCATGTTCCAAAGTATGACTCATATCCATTTTCCTGCTCATCAACCTGTGGATAAGTGTATACAATAATTGTAAAATTGTGCTGTTGGGTGGAGATCGACCCCTCCAGCTTCTGCTTTTTGAGGCTCTTCCAGAAACTCTTCATCAATGGGACTACAAGAGTGGTTTCATACTGGCCCAACTGAGATTTCATTCTTTCCAGGCGATAGAAATCTTTTTCTATCTTCTTTGGCTTTATTTGCTTCCTTACATTCTTCTGGGCCCTTGGTGGTCCTATTTCAGGACATCTGACTGTTTACAGATTCTTTTCAGTTCTGCTACTGCAGTTGCTCACAATTCACTCCAAGGGCACAGTCTTCATGGATTGATTTTCATGAAAGTTCCTTCTTTTCATACAGGCAGCAAGTAAAGAAAGGGCTTTTCCTCAGATTGAGGAATCCTGAGTCCGAATCTCTCCCGAGTACCAAGGAGAAAGAGCATCTGACTCAACCTTTTGGCTTAAAAAGTCACTTCTGAATTGGAACCCAAACTGCACGTGAACTTCCCCAAATGGCTGGAAACATGAGCACTGTGCAGGCATCCCACAGCCCCCTCCCATTTCCCTCCACCCAGGTTCTTGGGATCTGGTCTTCTTCAACCAACTTATCTGCCTCTGTAGGCATTCTGCTGCTAGGTAACACCCTCTGGTATCTTTCTCAATTATGTGATAATATCTCTTCATGAATGTTCTGACAAGTTCATGAATAAGTTTAAGAAGCACAAGCTCCGAGAATACCCACAAAATAATGACGGATGCCACAAGCCACAAAATCATCAGTCTCATTCTTTCATAGCCATACCCTGAGCATATTTTTTTTTGAGGCAGTAGAAGTTGTCAGGAAATTTCTAGAAGTTGGGATGCCTCCATTGTCCCTTCAAGTTACCTTGTGTGGGCAGTAGACCGCTTACCCAACCACAGGCCCACAGCTGGAATTCTTGTAAAGCAGTGATATGCCGCACGAACGTGTACATGTGGACATAAAATGAATCAATTTTTAAGGGCCAAAGAGAAATATCACCCATAATTCCACTGTCATAAAACGACGAACAGTAACACTTGGGCATCTCTCTTTTCAACATTGTCTACTGTGTCCTTCCCAATATCGGGGAATAGCATGACATTTTTTTCTTTTCTGGTGAATTTCACAGGCAAAAACTGTCTTTTCCCAACATTTCCGCTGCTTTGACTGTTGGTGAGACTGGATATTTCTTATACACCGGGTACTAGTTCCATTCCTTTTGTTCACGTCCCATGCCCATTCACACATTTTTTTTGTGCCTGTAGCACTCGTTCAATAAAGATTTAGGAAAAAATCTTTGAATAATACTGTATCTTATGTATTATAATGTGAAATAAAGACCCACAAAATTATTTTATTTTATTTTATTTTATTTTATTTTATTTTATTTTATTTTATTTTATTTTATTGTCAGCTCAGACCTCCTACCTTTTGACAGAACTAGAATCCCTACTTCCCTAGTTCTTCTGGGGTTGGAACTCCCAAAATTCTTGTCCTCCCCCCTCCCCCCTCCCCACCCGCCCAGCTTGCCCTCACAGGCTTTAGATCCTTCCCTCTGGGGCTTCTATTTAATGTAAAGAGAAGCCCACATAACATTTTGACCTTTTTCCTGCTTCGGATTCTGTGTCTCTCTCTCTCTTTCTGCCCCTCCCCCTGCTCACACTCTGCCTCTCTCTCTCTCTGTCTCAAAAATAAATAAACGTTAAAAAAAATTTTGAGCTTTTTTTGCAGCTTTGAAACAAAGCCTCCTATCTCTTCTATTTTGCTTGTGCTTGTTCTTCTATTTAGCATTTGTTCACTCAGTACATATTTATGGTGCCAAAATGCGCCAGGCACAGTTCCCAGGGTTGGGAGTAAGGGAAGTCCATGCCCCGGTGGAATTTGTAGTATGGGGGAGGGGTGGGGTGGGGAGAGAAACAATCGACAGACAAACAAATGAATGTGTAATGCAACATAATGTCTGATAAGCTCTGAAGAAAAATAGAGCAGGATGGGTAAGGATTGACCTGGAAAACAGGGGTGATGAGAATGATATTGAGCAGAATCATACATTCCACTTTGCCTCATATTATGATCAACACAACCATCTCGACTGTCCTTTCTTCCTGCTCTTCCACACACACACACACACACACACACACACACAGGTGACCTCCGAGAACAGGGACAAGGTCAGTCTCATCTTTGCATGGCCACAAAGCCTCAGAAGGCACCTGTGCATGATGGACACAATTTTATTAAAACAAAGAAAATCTTTTCAGGGCGCGTCCATTAATTCAACGTGACCAAAGAGCAATTCCTGGACATTTCTCGAATCTTTGGGAGGTGTCCCCTGCCCTTGGGCAGCCTCTGTCTACCTGGTCAGTAATTTCTGGGCCTTTCCCAATGGCAGTTCACGCTTATGCAATATTTGCTCGATGCTACTCCGAGAGATGACATTTGAGGCCTCGGAGGACTTCTCTCCATTCGTTTCGTTGGGTTTCCAATCTGCATGTAACACACAGCTCCATCCATGGTGCCAACAAACATTGACTCTGTGTCTCATCAGAAGGCAATCTTGTACTCCCACGCAGTCTCACAAATGCTTCTGACTCTAATAACCCATCATTAAACGCCAGGCCACGTGGGAGGCCCTGGAGGCCAGGCAGGGAGGGCGCATCACTTCTAAGAAAAAGGGGCCCCTTTCGCCGTCCGTGATAAAATGCCAAATTTGGCAAAATAAAACTAAGAGCCTTTGTTGCAAAGCTGAAAACAAACAAACAAACAAACAAAAAACTCACACTTTTATGTGTGTTTCTGTTTACATTAAATAAGCAGCCAGCCCCATTTTTCTTTGGAGGAAGGGGTCTTAGGATGGGCAGCAAGGAGGAGACACGGTAGGGATGAAGTTTGGCTCTGACCTGGCCCTTGACCGAGCTAGTGAGACTCTTCGGCCAGCCACGGAAGAGAAAGTGAAACCTCAAGGATCTGGCTGTCTCAGATCAAAGCCACGAACATGAGACAGCATTATGGAAAAAACACTTTAAGATAAAACCCTGCTAATGCGGTTTCTGATGAAAAGGGGTGATGGTTCTAGCCAGAGGCTGCTTTAATAAGATCAAACAACCTATAAATGGAGGACTGAGGTGAAAATTGGGTTCTCAACCTGCAGAAATAATCGTGGAGGTGTGTTTGGTGTTTTATCGCTAAACGATATATGCACACCCTTTATTCAGATGACTCTCTAATACCTCCAAGAGCCTGGCATCATTATTTTGTAGGCTGAATCTCTGAAGTTTATCTGCCTAGCCGTTGTGAGCTGGGTCGTATCCCCTCAAATTCATACATCGGTGTCCTAATTCCCAGTACCTCAGAACGTGACTCTATTTGATTTTTTTTTTCAACGTTTATTTATTTTTGGGACAGAGAGAGACAGAGCATGAACGGGGGAGGGGCAGAGAGAGAGGGAGACACAGAATCGGAAACAGGCTCCAGGCTCTGAGCCATCAGCCCAGAGCCCGACGCGGGGCTCGAACTCACGGACCGCGAGATCGTGACCTGGCTGAAGTCGGACGCTTAACCGACTGCGCCACCCAGGCGCCCCAAAAACGTGACTCTATTTGAAGAGCGGGTCTATAAAGGTGAATAATTTAAAATGAGGTCACTGGGGGGCACCTGGCTGACTCATTTGGTTAAGCGTCCGGCTCTTGATTTCAGCTCAGGTCATGATCTCATGGTCGTGAGATTGTACTCCGGGTCAGGCTCTGCACTGTCAGCACAGAGCCCGCTTGGGATTCCCTCTCCCTCTCTCTCTGCCCTTCCCCCATTGTCTCTCTCTCCCTCTCTCTCTCTCAAAAATAAGTAAACAAACTTCCAAAAAATAAAATAAAAATAAAATGAGGTCATTGGGTAGATCCTAATTCAATATGACTGTGTCTTTATAAGAAGAGATTAGGACACAGAGAAGCATGGAAGGACGACCATGTGAGGACACACTGAGAAGACAACCATCCACAACCACGGATCGGGAACTCAGAAGACACCAAATCACCTGGCACCTGATGTGGGACTTCCAGCCTCTAGAACTGAGAAAATAAATGTCTATGGGTCAAGCCCCCTCCCCCCCCACCAGTCCATGGTAATTTGCTATGGCCGCCGAGCAAAAACTCCAACAAGATCTCCCAGGGCTGGAGTGGGTGTCTGCTGTTCTGATGAAGGCCCTTCAGCTGCTGCACACCTGGGTCATATGCTGAGATGGCTTCAGCGGACAGCAGGGAGGTCCAGGGCCACCCGCTCTTCCTCCTTGCTCTCACTGCTCCTCACTTTCCCATCCATTTCCATCCCCTTCCCTTTCTCCCTCCTCCACAAGGGGCTCCATGCATGCTGTGCCTCTGCAGAATGCACACTGTGTTTCGCCGAAGCCCCTATAACTGGTATTACTTATTTCATTATGTTTCTGACTCTTTTCCTTCAGGACAATTTTCAAGCCCAATCCTCTTGCAGGATGAATATAACTTGTTACTTGCCATTGCTGCCCGAACTTCTGAAAAGGTTTTTATTCTGCCTTTGCACTTGATGGATAGTTTGTGTGGGTATAGAATTCCACATAGAAAATTATCTTCCTCCATAGCAATCTTCTAGTTCCCAAAGTCCCTGCTGGGAAAGCCAAAGCCATCTGAGGGCTGATTCTTTTTATGTGTTGCCTTCTTTTCTCCTTCTGGAAACCTGAACAATATTCTTTTTGACATGGTGGTTCTGAAATTTCACAAAATATGCTTTAGTGTGGGTCTACTTTTATCCATTATACTGGACCTTTACTATCTGCATGCCACTGCCATTCATTTCTTAAAAAGTTTCCTGAATTGTGTTTTAATAAATTTTTTTTAAATTTTTTTTAACGTTTATTTATTTTTGAGACAGAGAGAGACAGAGCATGAATGGGGGAGGGGCAGAGAGAGAGGGAGACACAGAATCGGAAGCAGGCTCCAGGCTCTGAGCCATTAGCCCAGAGCCTGACGTGGGGCTCAAACTCACGGACCATGAGATCGTGACCTGAGCTGAAGTCGGACGTTTAACCGACTGAGCCACCCAGGCGCCCCCCTGAATTGTTTTAAAGACATCATCTTGTGTGTCGTCTCCTTCCGGAATGTCCACCATGTGAACACCGCACCTCCTGGACTGAGCTTCTCATTTCTTGTATTTTCTCCCTTTCTTCTCTCTTTGTCAATTTCCAATAGAGTTTTTCCACCACAAGGTCCAATCCTTCTACTTAGTCTTTCATTTCCGCTATCATGTTGTTACTTCCTCAAAGCTTGATAGGTTGTTGTTGGCCAAATGTTTTTTTTTTATAGTACCCCAGTTTTGACTTTCATAGAACAAAACTCTTTGCCCTCTGAAGAGGTTAACGGTAGGCATAGTCTCTGTTTCCTCCAGGTTTAAAATTTTTTTCATTGGGATATAATTCACATACCACAAAATTCACCCTTTCAAAGTATACATAATGGTTTCTTTCTCACAGAGTGTGCAACCATTGATCTGCTTTTTGTCCGTATCAATTTGTCTATCCCACGCATTTCATGTCAATGGAATCGTATAATATGTGCCTGTTTGCATCTGGCTTCTTAGAATGATGTTTTCAAGGTTCATCCATCGCCGCATGAGTCAGTGCTTTATTCCTTTTTATGGATGTGTGATATTCCATTGTACGTACACACCACATTTTATTTTCCCGTTCATCAGTGCGTGAATATTTGGGTTCTCTCTATCTTTTGGCTATGGTGAAAAATGCTGCTATGAACATCCACGGGCAAGTTTTTGTGCGAACATATGTTTCCATCTCTCTTGGGTTGATACCTGGAAGTAGGACCGCTGGGTCACGTGGTAATGCTCTGTTTAACTGTTTGAGAAACGGCCAGAATGTTTTCCAAAGCACTGGTGCCATCTTACCTTCACGCCAGTAGCGTGGGGGGGGGGGGGGGCCTGGTATCTCCACATCCTCTCCAACACTTGTTACAGTACCTGTCTCCATTGTAGCTATCCCAGCAGCTGCAAAGTGGCATCTCAATGTGCGTTTTTTTTCAAATCGCGGCAAAATGTACGCAACATAGAATGTGTCATTTTAACAATCATAAAGTGTTGTGCTACCGTCACCAGCATCCTTCTCCAGAGCTCCTTCATCTTCCCAAACTGAAACCGTGTACCCGTTAAACCCGAACTCCCCATCCTCAGTCCCCCAGCCCCCGTAACCTCCACCCTGCCTCCTATCTCCGTGCATCTGACTACTCCGGGGGGCCTCCTACAGATGGAATCGCATAGCTCTTGTCCGGCTCATTGCCCTCCGCATCATGTCCTCGAGGCTCGTGCATGTTATGGCCTGTGTCAGATTGCCTTCCTTTCTAAGGCTGAATAATGTTCCATGGCACGGATGGACTGCACTATGCTTGTCCGTTTGTCCATCAATTGCATTCAGATTGTTCCCACCTTCCGGCTATTGTGAATAGCGCTGTGAGAACATGGATGTAACAACACAGTTTTAATTAATACTTCCCTGATGGCTGATGATAACAAACTGTGCGGGGTGTGTGTGTGTGTGTGTGCGCGCGCGTGCTATTAAATGTATTTTTGTCTTTTGGGTTCACCATTCTTCACAGATACTTGATAGTCAATCCTTGGCTACCTTGGGCTTCTGCTCATTTTTAATCCACGGAAACGAGAAAGCGGATTGAAGCCTCTCCACATCTGCACAGGGGCCATCCTTGGGGCCCGTCCGCCGAGAGCTCCCCTACAACGTGACCTGGCTGTGCCATTCGTTAGGGGACCGCTGCTCTAATTTTCTTTGGGCCTTTCTTTTGGACCAGGGAGGATGCTTCACCTTGCCTGGAAGATGGAAGTCTGGCTGTCAGCTGAGGAGCCCGGGGCTCTGCACCCACCTGGGTGCTCCTTTCCTCAATGCGCCTGTTTTCTGCTGAGTCTTACCTGCCACTGTGCCCGAGGTCCCTCATTAGAGCAGCTCTAGTCACAGCTCTCTGGAGGGTAAACCTTTAAGTCCACTGAGGCTGGATGAATGCTCCAGGGAGGGACCCAGCTGCTTCTGAAGCAACCTATACCCCATCATCCCTAATCACACCCTTCCCACTCTTCTGTCCAGAAGTACCACCTCCTGACCATCCACGTTCTGGACTGCTGGTGAGGGATTTGGCTTTCTTGAGCTTGGCCCAGCCCAGGACCATCCCCCTGTGCCCCAGCCTTCACAAGCCACTGTTGCTGTCTCTCTTAGTCTCCCCATCCATCCTGGGGGGTTATAACTTAAATAAAAATCTCCTTGGGGAGCCTGGGTGGCTCAGTCAGCTAAGCGTCCACCTTCGGCCCAGGTCATGATCTTGCAGTCGGTGGGTTCCAGCCCCGCGTCGGGCTCTGTCCCGACAGCTCGGAGCCTGGAGCCTGCTTCGGATTCTGTGTCTCCCTCTCTCTGCGCCCCACCCCTGCCTGTGCTCTGTTTCTCTCTGTCTTTCAAAAATGAATGCACATTAAAAAAATATTTTAAAAAATCTCCTTATTGAGGATGGATAAGCGATTTCCATCTTTGCCGAATTTACCTGACGCCTTCACAGTGATGCCTCTGCTTTAGCACGCTGCTTCCCGCTTTACACAAAAGTCTCCTTTAATCCTTACGAGAGCCTCGGGGTGAGGGGTGCTCTAGTGACCCCCAAGTCACAGAGGAACAAACTGAAACTCAGGAAGTTTCAGTAACAAGCCTATAGCTACACACGAGTGATGTGCAGCTGAGATCTGCACCCTGACAGCTGCCTGTGGATGTCCCACTTCTAACACTGAGCAAAACCCAGTAGTTATTGTCCCTTACGCACGGCGAGGCTCTGCCCCAAGGATGTCACAAAGCCAGGCCCACCCTTGGGGACCAGGTGTAGAAGGGAGGGGGGCCCAACTGCAACCCTGCCCCCGAAAAGAGGCAGGGCACCAGACGTGGAGAGATACCACAGTGATGCCCGGGGCCGGGACTCCACCAGTGGGTTAAACAGGACAGGCGTCTACTCCACCCACACTGGCGGCCAAGGAGACCTATGGCTGCTGAAACTTGGGGACACTGCTTTGAAAGATTCTGTGACTTGTGTTGTATCTGGTTCTCAGCCCCCCTCTGTTGGAATCCCTTCTCGGGAACAATTCACAGCCAGAGGTAAATGGTGGAGGTCACAGGCTTCACCTTCAACGGCCTTTATTCATCCGGGAATCGTGGCACCTTGGCCCCAGGAGAGACTTGCAACACCTTCTAGATCAACATGTCCACGTTCGTCTTGGAGAAACTCAGAGGCCAAGTGTAGACCCAAGACTCACAGCTGGTGAGGGCTTCTGTGGGGCAGGAGGAAGGTGTGTGTGGGGGGTGGGGGGGCCGGGGACAGCATGTGACCCGGCAGCACCCGGGCTGACAGGCAACTTACACAGAGTCAGCCCCCCCACGACCTCCAACCATAAGTCAGTGGGAAGATGCGGTGACGACGGCCGGCACCCCGAGCCTGCAGGGGCTGTGCTCTGGCCTGAACTGCGTCCCTTCAGGGGACATGTTGAAGCCCTTGCCCCCAGTGCCTCAGACCGTGACCTTATTTGGACTTTTTGCAGTCATAATTGGTTAAATGAAGAAGAGATCTTGCCTGATCAGAGTGGGCCCTTCGTCCAGTGTGACTGGTGTCCCTCCCAGGAGAGGAAAGGAGGCTGGGGGTCAGAGAGGCAGGGAGGAGGCCGGGAGCAGATAGAGGCTGGGGTGATGCACCCAGAAGCCGCGGGACACCAGCGACTGAAAGAGGCAAGGGAGGGTCCTCTCCTCCAGGGTCAGGGTCAGGGTCAGGGGAGCACAGCCCTGCCGACACCTTCACTTCAGGCCTCTGGCCTCCCGAACTGTGAGTCTACGGCACTGGCTTCCGGCAGCCCCCAACTCCCAGAGCTTCCCCGTCACGTCACCGGGAAAAGCCTTGGGACGGCTGCTGCCCTGCGTGGCGTCCTCTGTCCTCGTCCTCGTTTTCATTCCTCTCTTTAAAAGTACCGGCTTCCAGGCCCGCTCGGTGGGGTGAATTTGGATGTTCTCTCCATGGGCACTCACATCCCCAGCTTGCTCCAGCCGTCTGTCCACCTGTTCTCCACGGCTCGGGGGGCGGCGGGGCTGGGGGTGAAGGTAGGGGGGCTGGGGGAGGCCACCCAGAAGGAATGGGGGCCACCCATAGAAGATGCTGTCACGGGGGACGTGCCCTCGCACAGCCCGGTGTGGACTGGGGCGAGAGAAAACACTGGCTGGTCCCCCTGACCTGCAGCCAAAGGCGGGTGCGACAGGGCCCCCTACTCACACCCAACCTGAAGGGCAACGTCGTGAGCCGGAGGGGGAAGGTCAGAGGTGGGAACACGGCCGTGCCGTTGGGCTAGGGATAAGCAGAAAGAAAGGGAAATTGAGTCTCCCTTATTTAAGTTCCTTTTATTTTAGACTTTTTTTAATGTTTATTTATTTTTGAGAGAAACAGAGTATGAGTGGGAGAGGGGCAGAGAGAGAAGGAGACACAGAATCGGAAGCAGGCTCCAGGCTCTGAGCTGTCGGCACAGAGCCCGACGCGGGGCTCGAACTCACGAACTGTGGGATCGTGACCTGAGCCGAAGTCAGGAGCTCAACCGACTGAGCCACCCAGGCGCCCCTCCCTTATTGAAGTTCTAAAGGTCGTATCTGCTGATTCAAATAATTAGGGTTATACAGAAGTGTATAAAGTCAGAACAGACATGCCCCTGCCTCTGCTTCTCCCCCAAACCTTCCCTCCGTTCAGAGGCCCCAGAAGCAACTATTCTGAGCATGTGCTGAATACACTTAGCAGAACACGCTTGGTCGCCCACACAAACATGCCCCGTCATCGTTTTGTTTCGCTTCGCTTTACTTTTTTATTTTTCTTAAGTAGGCTTCATGCCCAGCACCGAGCCCAAGGTGGGGCTTGAACTCATGACCCTGAGATCAAGACCTGAGCTGAGATCAAGAGTCCGACGCCTGGCCGACTGAGCCACCCAGGTGCCCCGCGTCGTGTCACTTTAAAAACATCATGTTTGATGACCCGGTTCCTCACTCACCAGTCCATCATCGTCACCTTTCCACATCAACACATGAGATTTCTCTCAGCAAGTGACTGGAACCGTCTCAGAGCAGCAGCTCTGTAGGGCGCCTGGGTGGCTCAGTCGGTTAAGCGTCCAACTCCTGGTTTCAGATCAGGTCATGATCTCACCGTTCAGGGGTTCAAGCCCTGCATCGGGCTCTGTGCTGACGGCTCAGAGCCCGGAGCCTGTTTGGATTCTGTGTCTCCCTCTCTTTCTCTGTCCCTCCTGCTCACGCTCTGTCTCTCCCTCTCTCTCTCTAAAAATAAATAAACATTTTTTAAAAAATAAATTTAAAAAACACCGCGGTATGTCCTCCCTGTAGGGATCTCTTTTTGTTTTATAACAGATATGAAACCTTATTTCATCAACTTGATAAACACATCAGAAACACAGATACCCATCATTTTCTTGTGAATCTAAGCCAAGTGAATGTGGATTGAATGTAAATTCCAGTCTAAACTCAATGACCCTACTCTCCCTCCCGAATAAGTCGGTATGAAAATTTTGAACAAGGTCGACTCCCCCTGTAAAACTACAAAGTAAGGATAAACAGAAGTACCCAAAACACGGAACCGAATTTCTGGATAGGCAAGATACGACCCTGGTGGGTAGGGCTGCTCCTCACGTAACTAATCCAGATGCCATGATGCACCTCACAATGAATCCACTCGTAGCTGGAAAATGACAGAGCCTGGAGAACAATGTTTCCATCGAGGAGGGGAAAAGTAGAAACCTAGCCTCTCATACGGTTCGACGCCTAACACACACGCACGCGCGCTTCTTCGTGATTTTTGTGAGTAAAATCCAGCTCGAGCCCAGGGGAAAATCACGGCCAGGAAAACCTTTCCTTTTTTCACTGGGCTCCAGCCACTGAGTATCAGCCTCTGGTGGCCTGCTGGGGTTAAGCCTGTCCCCTTCCCACCCTGCCACACCCAGGCGCCAGCGGTGAGGGTTGAACTCCTGAGGTCAGCTCGGGCACCGGTAGAGGTTGGCTACTTCATTGCCTCATACCTGCGTTGAGAGTGACCACTGTCTCAGCAAGCGGGAAGCTCTTTAAGCCCACCGGCGGGGAGAAAGGGAAAAAAAACCAAACCCGAACCAAACAACAAAAACCAAACACACGAGAAAACCGTGCGGAACGTCTCCAACGGCAGCATCGTGGACCTAAGCTGTTCATTTAAGGGCAGGTAGCAATAGGCTGTAGTGAGCCAGGACTTTCATCAGTAGGGTCACGGTGGCCTTAGAAAAATCCATGAGTGACAACCACGGCACCACAGATGACGAAAGATCAGTTCCGCGAGGCCTCTGCCGGAATGAGGCCGCCACCGGCCACCGGGAAGTTCAGACAGGGCTCCCGGCCCCGCCAAGGAGTCTGGAGAGGCTGACTCCAGCCACAGCCTGGCTTGTGTTGTTCCGCCCCGTCGGGGGGTGGGGGTGGGGGTGCTCTGCTCTAGCAAAGGGTGCAGTTTCCACGTGCAGCCGCCTGCGCAGGGGCTTTGGAGGAAAACGAAAAGACCTAGAGCCGTTCCTGGAAGGATAATCTTTGGTCCTCTCCAAAGAAGCTTTGCTCTGCTCTCTGTGTTCATATTTATTTTTAAGCTGATCCATATCTATTTTTAAGCTATCCTAAACTAAATAATCAGCTCCTATTAATGACCCTAATTATTCGGCGCCGATTTTTAAATGCCGGTCTTGCAGCATGCTCTCCACGGGTGGTTTTAATTAAGCCTAATTGCAGCTACGTCACAGCCAAATATACACCCCACACCAGTGATTAACAGGGCTTGGAATTTAGTTCATTGAATAGAGGTTTGCAGTGGGATGATGCTGTGTCTCAAACTGAAGCGGATCACGTGAATCCCCTTCCCCACGACCATGATGGCGGACTGGGCTGTTTACTGAAATAAAGTCATTTAGGATACGGTCTGGTACATCCTCAGGTCTCGGAGGTCTTCTTCCAAAAAAGAGGGTCTTCTAACATGGCAGCATGATGTGATCACTAGAGAAGTACGAATCCCCGGGCACCTGGGTGGCTCAGTTGGTCGAGGGACCCACTCTTTTTAAAAATTGCTTTTCATGTTTGTTTATTTTTGAGAGGAGAGAGAGAGTGGGGGGGGGGGAGGGCGGGCAGAGAGAGAGGGAGACACGGCATCCGAAGCAGGCTCCAGGCTCTGGGCTGTCAGCACGGAGCCCGACGCAGGGCTCGAACTCACGGATCGCGAGATCATGACCTGAGCCGAGCCGGATGCTCACCTGACGAAGCCATCCAGATGCCCCAGTTGAGGGACCCACTCTTGATTTCAGCCCAGGTGATCACACAGTGGTGATGGGGCCCCCCCATCAGGCCTCCAACGGGCGTGGTGCCTGCTTAAGATTCTCTCTTCCTCCCTCTGCCCCTCCCCCCTCAAAAAAAAGCAATAATCCTAAGTTTAAATTCTTTTTTTTTTCACCTTCTGTGCAAAGCCCAATCGGTCCCCTTCAGCCTGTCCCTAGACACCAGCTTTTTCACGCTGACAACACGCTCTCTCTCACCTACTTTATTCAGCTAAACCTTGCCTGACTCTCCAACACCTTCATGGCGTGGCGTTGCTCCTTGTTACACGTTAGGGGTGACAAAACCGAGGCTCAGAAAGGTGATCTGGTCAGCACGAGCTCTCCTCGGGCTGGCCTTAAGGATCACCGGCTTGAAAACTCACCTGCGACATCTGGCTAGCCCTGGAGAGCTGTCACTCAGCACGACTCCCTGTGGGCGGGGCAACCAGCCCTCAGCCAATCAGGAGCCCCTAACGACACCCCGTGATTCAGCTCCCTCCCCGTGGCCTCCTCCACCTGCCCATTCACGGTCCCCTCTGTACCATCTACATCTGCCCAGGATTTGACGTTTTTACTGGTCTTTCAGAAGAGCAAGTAAAAAGCACCCTCAGGGTTGGGCTGTGGACTGCCCGATCCGTTGGTCCACAACAAAGAAGCTGCCTACCATTGCTAGAAGGTTCCTCCGAGGAGGCCCATAGCTGTGAAGTTCTTGCAGTGCCTTGGTCAGAATGGACGTCAACGCATTCAAATCCAATGGCAAAACATGGCATAGAGAGGGTCACTGTCAAGCAGGGTTTCATCGCTTTAGGGAAGTCCTCCCTTGTGGGAGTGTGCTCTCAAGCACGCGCTAGGTGCCCCGTGACAGTGACAGAGATTTTGAATGGATGACACCGTAAGCACATCGAATACAAATCACGTCCCATTTCGGGTGTGGCCCAAACCCGCGCCCACACACTGGCCTTACCTTTCAACTGAATCGAGGCTGGTTCCTTGTAGTCATGGTCAGAGGTCTCTGGAGGTTTGGGACGTCGAGGGCTGGGTAGATTTGACCTTTGGCTATCAGGACGCTCAGCAGCACCCTTGACCTGGATGAAGTGTGTAGACAGATGAGGGCCACAGGCTTTGAAATCAGGCACCCGAGCTCCTCCATCATCCGCCATGCGACTACAGGCGCCTTACCCTAAACTCTCCGATTTCGGCATTTACAAAGCTGATCTAAATCTTTAAGACTATGTCTATCGCACTTAAATTATTGGGTCATTTGTGAGGTTTAAATGAATTAATGGAGATAAAGTGCGTCGCTCATAACGAGCACCACCAATACGTGTCAGAAAAGGGTCTTTTCATTTTTTTTTTTTAATTTTTTTTTTCAACGTTTATTTATTTTTGGGACAGAGAGAGACAGAGCATGAACGGGGGAGGGGCAGAGAGAGAGGGAGACACAGAATCAGAAACAGGCTCCAGGCTCCGAGCCATCAGCCCAGAGCCCGACGCGGGGCTCGAACTCACGGACCGTGAGATCGTGACCTGGCTGAAGTCGGACACTTAACCGACTGCGCCACCCAGGCGCCCCGAAAAGGGTCTTTTCAAAATCAGAATATTCCCCACCCCCCCGAACTTAGAATTATGATAATCTTACATAGCAAAGTGAAAGTAACCATAACTCTTAAATATTCTCTAATGAACTGGCCGCTTAGAGAAGCAGCTGATGCCCAAATCCCTCCACGCCCACACCCGTCTGTTTTTTGTTCTGTTTTTTTAAGAGAGAGAGTGCGAGCAGGGGAGAGGGGCAGAGAGAGAAAGAGAGAGAGAAAGAGAATTTTAAGCAAGCTCCACACTCAGCGTGGAGCCAGACGCGGGACTCGATCCCACGATCCTGGGATCATGACCTGAGCTGAAATCAAGGGTCGGACAATCAACAGACTGAGCCACCCAGGTGCCCCCTCCCCAATCTCGATCACATCTGTTGGGTCAGTGTCTGCACCGGCCTCACTTACAAAAGTCGAAACCATCTGAAAACACTGGGCAAAGACAATGCAAACTGATGACAAAGAGAAACTTCCAACCTTGCCTGGGATGTAAGATTTCATGAAGTTAAACAGCGTGACTGAGGAACTTGGGGAATTGTTCGGTGTGCAGCAGATGCCAGTGTTGCAGTGATAACCTAAAACTTATTAGTAAAAAGCCAAAATACGCATTTCATCATTTTAAGTTTTCTTTTCTTCTTCCTTTTTTAATGTTTATTTTTGAGAGAGAGAGAGAGAGAGAGAGAGAGAGAGAGAGACGGACAGAGAGTGAGCAGGGGAGGGGCAGAGAGAGAGAGGGAGACACAGAATCCGAAGCAGGCTCCGGGCTCCGAGCCGTCAGCACAGAGCCCGACGCGGGGCTCGAACTCACCAACCGTGAGATCATGACCTGAGCCGAAGTGGGACGCTCAACCGACTGAGCCACCCAGGCGCCCCTTAAGTTTTATTTTCAAGATGACTTTCCAGTTGCTGCATGTGCCCCTCTAGGTGTGCAAAACCGTGTTCCCTGGCACACTTGGGTTCACTTTAACTGGCCTTTATTCAGTAGAAATTATCCTCCAAGAAAAGAGGTCCCTGTGCATACGGGCCCCCATCTGGCATTTCCCAAGATGGCTTCACACATCATATCCTTCGCTCTGAACTCTCTGGAGGCACAAATGGGAGACAAACAGGAGGAACAGGGCGAAGCTTGTGCCACCGATGTGTGGGATGGACATGCGGGAAGATAAGACAAGGCAAAAAGAAGCAGCAGCAGACAGACAAAAATAGGTCAGGATTCTGTTAGAGATGCCGCTTCCCCGAAAGGCAGCATAGACCTTCTGTGGCCCCGGAAAGCAGGAAGTCCTCCCCCCGGAAGCCAGCAGAACCCTGCAGTGAATGGCCCAGAGCTCTTCTGACCGAGGACCAAGGCTGCCGCGTGCACGAAACATCATGGCCTGAGCATAACGTTCAAGTGCAGGTGGAACGTAGGTTCAGAGTGGGTCCCTCTTGCACTTCTCCAGCGGCGCCTGGTTCGTTGGCCCTGCTGTGCTCTGTAACGCCCCTCCCCCCCGTTTTCCCACCGACTTCCGCTGGGCCCTTGCCCCGTGCTCCATGCCCTGGGGGGCGGTTCTATAGATATCACTGGGGGTACAGCTTCCGGCCTTCATGCTGTTCCCTGTGAAGGAGGGAATCCCATTACTGCCTTCTCTGCAAGTCGGCTGCCCCAGAAGTACGGTCTTCCAGGCCTCATCTTGCACCAATGACTCGTTGGTCCATCCACCACCGCGAAAACGCGAGTCACGTGTCGTGAAAACGCGAGTCACGTGTCGTGAAAAGCTGAAGGGATGTATTTCGTGTGCACAGAGATATAAGGTTTGCACGTTTCTGGTATTTAACTTCATTGAGGAAGGAGCGGGGCAGAAGTGAAGTCCACGTTTTTCGAAGTGAATTGTATTAAAAACCCACATCATGCAACATCTGTGTGAACCGGTCTCCGAGGACTCAATGTAAAATGGGTTGTTGATATAAATAGACATGCTTTTAAACACAGACAGATGTTCCAAACCAAAATGTTGGGAAAACACACTAAACGGCTAAGTTCAAAGACATCTTGGCTTTTATTTCTTTCCCAACAGGTGAGTCGTTGCCGGGCTAGGACAGCAAGGCGTGGAAGAGAGAACATTTTGTGTCCCCAACAGAAAGGCACGCTGTGCCACGGGAAGCAGGTGCGTGAACAGCACACCCCCAAGAAGAACGTCTGCTTGCCTGTGTTGTGATACGTTCTCTTACTCATACGTGCTCCTGGTGTTCACTGATTTATTTGAAGAACATTCCAGAAGTCTCCCGCACTCAGACCGCCTCAGAATATTATTTCAGGGAGTACTAAGTGGGAGGCTTTGGGAAATTAGTCACTGGAACTTGGGGGTGGGCGAGGCTGACGTCAGTGGGAGAAGCAGCTAGGAGCCGTCAGGGTTGTGGAGCGAGAGCAGGTCCTGGGATCAAGGTCCTCAGCGATTCCATGGAAAACACTGCTTGGTCAGTGGGAACAGGCCTACCTCTCGTTTTCTCAGTACAAGGACCCGAGATCAGAAAGATAACAAACGAATCTGCTTTTCAGCAGGGGGGAACACGCTTGATGGGATTACCAAGAAAACCAGAGCCAGGCAGAAAGGTCATTTATAAATAGAGCGATACACATTTTTTGCACGTCAGACTCTGTGCTACGAAGCGTGTTCACATCTATCCCCTCACTGTATGTGAGGCATGAAGTAAAGAATTTAAAATTCCAAAGGAATTAGAGACAGAAGGCGAGTACTTTGTATTTTGATCAGACTACCCTTTATATGGGAAAAAATTCTACTGGACCCTGCCAGAGCCGGACCTCCTTCCTTCCAGGACGATATAGCAAAGACGTGAGCCTTCCTTGGAAGAAAGCTCTAGCTGCTTTGTAAGGAGCTGAAGGCTAATTTGGAGGTGGCAGTGCTGGGGAACGAAACAGGTTGGAACACCAACCCAGGGCTCATCTTTGGTGATCCCCTCGCTGTCCCAGCGACAGCGAATCACGAATCATGTTGGGATGCACGTTATCTTCCTCCTGAACCCTAACATCATTATGTATGAGAAATTACTGCTCGGCCGTGCACACAGGCTGGGCAAGGTGTCAGGCGTTGCAAAAGTAGCCCCTGACTGTGTTGATGTAATATCATCAGTCAGGAATCTGGAGGTTTGGCCTCTAAGATGCCAGACATCTGTGAGTGTATGAATGAAATGCGTTCACCAGATGTTCAAATGAGGCTACAGACGACGCTCCGTACATGTAGACATCCTCTAGGAGACATGGTCAAGGCAAGACGTTCAGAGGCCAGTGTCCTCTGGCTGGTTGCACCAGAGGATGTGTTTTCCGGCTTCTCTTGCAGTGAGGTGGGCCATCTCACGGGGTGCTGGCCAACGGAAAATGGGCAGGAGGGACGGGAGCTACCAGGAGGCTTGGCCACAACACTCCTGGCCTGAACTTGGATACATTCTCTCCTTCGTCATGACCTTGGGGGTCGTGTGTGGAGATGGCGCCTTCACAAGATGTGAGGAGACTGGATCCCAGGGTTATGCCGCTCAGAGGAGAGCCCAAAAGAGCGGCACGGTCTCCGTCAGACTACAGATGAGGGAAAACAGGTCTTTGTTCGACTGAGACATCAAGATTTGGAGACCGTTTGTTACAGCAGCTGGTATTTCTTATTCCGACTCCTGCATCTAGTTTCCAGGAATTATAGGCAGATACTGCCAAGTAGGGTGCTTTTGAGTGACTTATTTTGCGGTATTTTTTTTTGATATGGTGGGCAGTTCAAAACTGGTCCCAAGAGATCAAGGGTTGGAAGAGAAAGAAGCAGGGAATGAAAGGAGATGTGTTGCTCACTCAGGATCCGAATCACAATAGCTTCCCAGAGCAGAAGGAAATGAAAAGGGCTGTTGAGTTCATTCTCTGATTCTAAACATGGCTTCCTCCAGATCATCCCAGAGGGCTGGTCTGTTCCCTGTTCCTACAGGCAGCCGAACAGCGATCCAAAGCCCACCCTAGCATCCAGGGCTTTGTTGAGCTCCGATTCAAGCCTATTGGCATGCCACATCTTGTTCCCATTCATTGCCTTCACTGAGGGAGCAGACTCTTGCTCTCAATTTCCACACTGTTGGTCTTTGTTGACTTGGCTACTGACATTGTATGAATTCCTCATCGTTCTTTCTTCTCTAGGAAAAATCATGCATTGCTCTTAAATTTATTTAATCCAACCAGCAATGGCTGAGGCTCAGTCTCTGCCCTCAAAGAGATAAGAGAGAGACATAAAAAAAAAAAGGAAAAGCTAACAGGACCTTGTACACGTTATAATGGAGATGACAGCTACCAGCTTCAAGGGGAGCTTCCCAGAGAAGGTGGGTTTCAAGAGGCCCTAAAAATGCTGAGAGCCTGGAAGAGTTGGGAGAGGCATTAGAACATTCGAGAACTCTGGGAGCCAGGATGAGTGTGGGGCAAGATGGTGAGAAAACCATAGTGGAAACTTCCACTGAGGAGAGAAAAGAGGAGCGAGAGTGTCTGCCTTAGAAGAGGAGATGGTCACGATGGAAGCAGAGGTCGGAGAGGGAGAGGTGACGATGCTGTGCTACGCCTCGAGGAAGGAGGAGGGAGACAAGCCAAAAGATGCAGGTGGCCTGTAGAAGCTGAAGAAGGGAGAGGAACACATTCTCCACCACAGCCTCCAGTAGGAAGGCAGCCAGCCCTGTGGAAACCTGGACAGGAGGACTTCCGACCTCCAGAACTGTAAGATGATCAATTTGTGTTGATTTAAGCGACCAAGTTGGTAGTAACTGGTTACAGCAGCCACTGGAAACCAATACTGAGGACCTCAGCTTCGAGACTAGTGAGACTCTGATCTGAAACAATCAGAGTCTTTGACTCGAGAGGCTTTTGAGCAGAGGCATAAAGTTACTCATCCCACACGTATGCAGGGGGTGAGTTCTGTGTAAGCCCCACAAAAACAGGTCCTTGCCCGTACTGGTCCCCAAGTGCCTTAGCACGGAGAAGACTATCTGTCACCCAGATGAAACCCGGTCAGGTATTTTCTGGATGAATGGGCACATGGCTAGTAAATGCTACAATCTCTCCAGTGGACAACCTCACTCCCTCTCTCCTGAATTGTTTCAATATTCACCTGAGAGCCCCTCAATCTTCGATCTTGTCTCCATTCCAATCTATTGTCTAGTTCATTGTCCAATACAAACTCTGGTATGTAGTTTTTATCCAAATGAAATTTAAATTTCTTCAAATGTTATTTAAAGCCCTCGATGACATGGCCTCAGATTACCTTCGGGAGCAGAAACCGTCTACACCCACGTAGTCTTCTGTCTACACTGGCATGACTTCACCATAAGCAGTGTTCCCTAAACATGACTTCACCATCTCACTGTGCTGTTGGTTCTTCTGTTCTGGGAAACACTTGCAGGGAAAAGTGTAAGTTACTAGCTTTCTCTTTAATCTCAGGAACTTCCCAGAAAAAAATCCACCTAAATGAATATCGAACCATTCAACTCTTTCAACAGATAGTCTCGAGGGTTGTCTATTCTCCAGGACTCTTGAGAATCCTGCCTTAAAAGCCTCACCTAACTGTCCACGCTAATCCTAAACCGTGATATCGTGATCCTTCCCCAAACCCTGTCAAGCGTCCTCCCCAAACTGCTAAGCTTCTGAAACCCTATAAATGTCTCAACTTTGCCTTAAGCATCAAAAACACCTCTTGGGCTCTGTGGAGAGGGGGATGCCCCTTACTGTGGTGAACAGTGAACTCAGCTTTGCCTTACCAGCAGGTTGCAAGTATTCGGGGCTAACAGACATTAAACACCCAGCCAAATGTGCCACTTCTGGCCCCACTCTCGTAGAAGGCAGAATAAAGATCACTTGAAGATGCCCACGTCCTCATGCCAGGAATCTGTGACCATGTAACATTTTAGGACAAAGAGGAATTAGAGTAACAGATGGGTTTGAGATGACTAATCAGTTTATCCCAAAATGGGGAGATCATGAGGCGCCTGGGTGGCTCAATCGGTTAAACGTCCAACTTCGGCTCAGGTCATGATCTCACGGTTCGTGAGTTCGAGCCCCGCGTTGGGCTCGGTGCTGACAGCTCGGAGCCTGGAGCCTGCTTCGGATTCTGTGTCTCCCTCTCTCTCTGCCCCTCCTCTACTCACACGCTGTCTCTCTCTGTCTCGAGAAATAAATAAACATTAAAAAAAATTTTTTAATGGGGAGATTTTCCTGGATTATACAAGTAGGACCAGTGTAAACCCCAGGGTCCTTAAATGCAGAAGAGGAAACTGGGGAGTCAGGGTCAGACTGATGCAATGTGGGAAAGACTCAACCCACCATGAGTAGCTTTGGAGACAAAGCAAGGGGGCACGAGCCAACAGGTGGCCTCTAGAAGGTGGAAACAGCAAGGAAATGGAGTTTCATGAATTACAGGTGGGAGAAGAATCCTCTATTGGAGAATAACACAATATCAATGGAAAAAAACAACTGCCGAAGAAAATTAAGAGTTCAATTCAGCCTACAACACTGAGAGAGGCCACAAAAATGTTTGAAATTCTGGATGAGAATGGAAAATTATGAAGGTAAAATTGTCTCATCAAACGTCTCCAAACTGTAACAACATCTCTACACATTAACTGTTGAACTTGAATACACACAAAGCCCACTACGTTTGAAAACAACCGCAAAGCTTGGTGTTTCTCAATCCACCAGAATTCAGAATTCTCAAATATGCGCAATGCAACAGATTCAACCAGCTACTTGTAGTAAGCTAATTTTGAAAGCAGTGGGTTTTTTTTTTAATGTTCTCAAATTATTTTACATTTAAGGAAAACATTGAAGATGGAAAGTGGGTACACTTTAATCTGGGTGATGTAAAATGTTGTGGTTGCTCCAAAAGAGAGATTATAGCTTTCCCAGCCCCAGAACGGCTGGTCCTCTGGGAATGGAGTGGGACTCCATTGGACTTTTTACATGAATGCGGTGACAGAGTGGGAAGGATGATAAATAAGACAAAAACAACGGCAGTTAATAGTCATTGAACACTCACCGTGTGCCACTGATTCCTTTCATCTTTTTTGTTAATTGTGGTGAAACTCACATAACATACAGTTAGTCACTTTAGAGTGCACGCTTCCGTGGCATTTAGAACATCCACGATGTTGTGCAACTCCCAACTCTCTCCAGTTTTAAATCTTTTTCATCACCTTGACAAAGTACCCCTTACCCATCAAAGAGGAACTCCTTATTCTCCTCTTCCTTCCTCCCGTAACCACTCATCTGCTTTCTGTCTCTATGAATGGGCCTCCTCCAGGCATTTCAAATGAACGGAATCATGCCATATGTGACCTTTTGTGTCTGGTTTCTTTCTTAGAATATTTCCATCACCTCAAAAAGACACCCCATTCCTAAGAGCGGTCATCGTATTATCTATCCAGCCTCAGTCCCAAGCAACCACTAACCTACTTTCTGTCCCCGTATAATTGCCTATTCTGGACACTTCATATAAATGGAATTATACACTATGTGGTTTTTGTGGCTGACTTCTTTCACTTAGCACAATATTTTCAGGATTCATTCACATTCTTTACAACTGCATGATGTCCCGCTGCATGTATATATCACAATTGATTGTGTATATATCACAAGACATTCATCTGTTGATGGGCATCTCGGTTGTTTCTATTTGGGGCCCTTATGAATATTACTGTTGTGAATGCTCGTGTACAAGTCTCTCTATGGACATACATGTTCATGTCCCTTGGAGACATCCCTAGGAGTGAAATCTCTCATTAAGATGGTAACTCTATGCTTCACTTTTTGAGAAGTAGTCTCCTTTCACCTTCATAGTAGCGAAGAAACGGAATTTGAACTAGGTACGATCATGCACCCAAGGTGACTTCCAGTAAGAGGTAAAGCCACAATTTACATTCAGGCCAATCTTCCCCTAGAGTCCCTGCCCTTCTACCTCCTCGAGACTCCTTCCTATCAGCATCAGCACATATGAGATAGAGAGCGGTGGGGGGTTGGGGAGAGGAGGGACCTGATGGGTCTGTGCAGGGCATGACAGGCAGTAAAAGCTAGCAAGTGTAAGATTGTCCCCAGGTGCATTCTGAATAGAAGGCTGTGAAGGTGGATGGGGGCCAGATCCTAGAGGGCACTCAATGTCAGGATGACAGCCAAAGCCAGATAGCCCACAGTGGATGGGGGTTGAGGACCATTAAGGCCCTTTACGTACTCAGGTAAAAATGGTGGCCCAGAGTGGGCCAGGTGAAAGAACCCATTCTGGAGCACAGAGCTGAGAAAATGAACAGTGCTGTGCACTTTCTGCATGACTTTTATGGTTAAATTGGAAGACTCCCCACCTTTCAGCAGGGAAGAGAAATGAACAACAGGTGCAAACACAGACACACATACAAGAAGCAACAGTAACCTCTGTAGCCACAGCCACAGTGGCTGCAGCAATTCACAAAATTAAATAGGGAAGTCAGAAGAACCAGTACATAAAAATGCTGTAAATCTATTGAGATCCTTTTATCACAGGCACACAGAATTTTGCAATTTCAGGAGTCCCACAGACTTCTCGAAGATCTAATCTGCAGGCTTGGATCTCAAGTTTATTTATTTTGCTCTTGTCTCTCTTGTATATTAAGATGGATATTTAGGGGCGCCTGGGTGGCTCAGTCAGTTAAGCGTCTGACTTCGGCTCAGGTCACGATCTCGCGGTCCGTGAGTTCGAGCCCCGCGTCAGGCTCTGGGCTGATGGCTCAGAGCCTGGAGCCTGCTTCCGATTCTGTGTCTCCCTCTCTCTCTCTCTGCCCCTTCCCCGTTCATGCTCTGTCTCTCTCTGTCTCAAAAATAAATAAAACGTTAAAAAAAATTAAAAAAAAATAAAAAAGATGGATATTTGGCCCATTCATTTTTAGCTCTTTCCCCCAATATAAATACTTAAAGCTATAAATATGCTTCTAAGTTCTGCTTTAGCTGCATTTCCCTAGTTTGGTATTTTCTTAATCATGCAGTTGTAAATATTTTCTTTTTATTTAAGTTTATTTATTTATTTTTAATGAGAGAGAGAGGGAGAGAGAGGGAGAAGGGGAGGGGCAGAGAAGGAGGGAGAGAGAAAGGATCCCAAGCAGGCTCTGCACTGACAGTGTGGGGCTCAAATTCACTAACCATGAGATCATGACCTGAGCCAAAATCAAGAGTTGGACGCTTAACTGACTGAAGCCACCCAGGCACCCCGTATCTATTTTCTAATTCCATTTTGATTTCTTCCTTGAGCTTTTGGTTTGTTTATCTGTTGCTGCATTGAAAAAAAAATAACTAGAAGCTTAAAATAGTATCTTCTTTTCTCTCGTGATTTTATGGGTCATGAATCTGTGCAACTTTCAGCTGGGTGATTCTTTTGCTCCCCTAAGAGCTGGCCCAGGTGACTGGTGATATTCAATTATTCAGATGATAGATGGGCTGGTCTGGAGGACAACCTCCCTCATGTGGCATCTTGGCAGGGATGGATAGGAGGTCAGGTGCAGGTGAGACTTTTGACTGGAGTATCTACATAGAGTATCTGCTGCACCATGGCCTCAGGATGGTTGGACTGGTTCAACGTGGCTCAGGGTTCCCAGAGAGTGTCGGGGGAAATAAACTGCCAGTCTAAGGTCTGTACCTGGGAACCGGCACGACACCACTTCTGCCCTATTCTGTTGCTTGACGTGGTCAAAGGGACACCCTCCTCAGATTCATTGGAAGAGAGACACCCCAGCCCAGATTCTGTTTTGTGCTGAATTGTATCTCCTCAAAATATGCATGTTGAAACCCTAACCCCAATAACTCAGAATATGACTGTATCCAGAGGCAGGATCTTTACGGAAGTAATTAGGTTAAAGTGGGGTCATCAGGGTGGTCCCTAATCTCATCAGACTGCCATCCTAATAAGAATAGGAGATTACAGGGGTGACATGTGGGGACACAGTGAGAAGAGGGCCATTTTCAACCAAGCAGAGAGGCCTCAGGAGAATCCAGACAAGCAGACACCTTGATCTTCAACTTCTGGCCTCAAGAACTGTGAGAAAATAACTTGGTGTTGCTTTGGGTCCTTCTTTTCTTTTCTTTTTTTTTTTTTTTATGGAAAAGAAGGCACTGCTGGAAATAATCCTGGGCCATATTAAGGAGAAAAGGAACACGGACTGTACAGAAACAATTCCAACAGCTAGATCATAATGTTAATAAACCCTGACATTCTAAAACACATTAGCGCCTTCTCATACAAGGTTTTACAGACACAGTTCTTTTTTTTTTTTTCAACGTTTATTTATTTTTGGGACAGAGAGAGACAGAGCATGAACGGGGGAGGGGCAGAGAGAGAGGGAGACACAGAATCGGAAACAGGCTCCAGGCTCTGAGCCATCAGCCCAGAGCCTGACGCGGGGCTCGAACTCACAGACCGCGAGATCGTGACCTGGCTGAAGTCGGACGCTTAACCGACTGCGCCACCCAGGCGCCCCTACAGACACAGTTCTAACAACCGACACACAAGAACACAAGAGGCTTGACCTGGATAGTGAACAAAGAAAACCACTAACCAAGATGGCCCACGTGAGGGTAATGCCCATGAGAGAAGTTTAAAAAGACCTGACAGGGGAGCCTGGGTGGCTCGGTCGGTTAAGCATCCAACTCTTGATTCCAGCTCAGGTCGTGATCTCACAATTCGTGGGTTCATGAGATCCAGCTCCCATGTTGGGAGCAGAGCCTGCTTGGGATTCTCTCTCTCCTTGTCTCTCTGCCCCTCCTCCCTGACTCAAAATAAATAAATAAACATTATTAAAAAAAAAAAGAGCTGGCCATGTGTGTGGTAAGGCAAAGATTTTTTTTCCCATGTACTCAAATATATTCGGGATTTTGACTGAGCAGTAGGGGTGACAAATGTTCTTGTTCTTCCTCAGAATCAGGTCACAGCAAGAGGGTTAGAAGATCTAGCTTTTAGGAAGAAATGATGGAATTCCTGGAAGGTATGCTGAGAGAAGTTGTAGTCTCCCCCCCTCTGGCAACTTTGAAAGAGAGCACAGCCCACTGTTTTGGTTAATAATCCATACGAAATCTAGCCTAAATCATGGTGCTCATTCTAAATAATAACGGTGCCTCTGCTTAGGGGAGCTATGGATCCCTTCTGAGACAATGATGGATATTCCATTTATATGTTTTATCCGATTTAATCTCCTCGGCATTTTTGCATTTTTAGTTTTCGTTATTATGCTTCCTTTGCCGGTGAAGGACTTAAAGTTCTGACAGGTTAAGTTACTCACACTGGTCGTATGGCTGTTCAGTGGTAGAGCAGAGATGCAAGTCCAAGTTAGTTGGGGTTTGAGGATTCCAAGTATCAAAACCAACTCTGGCATCTCAGGCGAAATAGATAAGTATGTGTAGTAGCCGGGGCTCCCCAGAAACAACCAATAGGAGATGTATGATGCATGAGAGAGGGTGGGAAATGGGAAGGGGCTCACGCAGTATGGAGGTGACAAGTCCCGGAAGACACCGTCTGCAAGCTGGGGAACCAGAAAAGCCTACGGTGTGATCCCAGGATCCCCAGAAGAGTCATATTTATAGAGACAGAAAGTAGATGATGGGTGATCGCTTAGGTCTAGGGGAGGGCAGAAGGGGGTCTGAAGTAGAAGAAAACTGAAGAAGAGGTGTTTGGGGGGCTCAGTCCGTTAAGCATCTGACTCTTGATTTCGGCTCAGGTCATGATCTCATGGTGGGTGGGTTCGAGCCCTACGCTGACAGTGCAGAGCCTACTTGGGATTCTCTCTCCCTCTCTCTGCCCCTCTCATGCTTCGCTTTCTCTTTCTCTCTCTCTCAAAATAAATAAATAAAATTAAAAAAAAAAGAGGATAGCTAAAAGGGACAGGGGTTCTCTGTGCAGTAATGAAAATATTCTAAACTTGATTGGGGTGATGGTTGCATAACTTTGTGAATATAGTAGAAACCACTGAGTGAGTTGTACGGTATGTGAATTACAGCTCAATAAAGCTGTTACCAAAAAATTTTAACAGAGGGCATGCCTGCGTGGCTCAGTTGGTTAAGTGTCGGACTCTTGATTTCCATTCAGGTCATGATCCCAGCATCATAGGATCAAGCTCCAAGTTGGGCTCCCTGCTGGGTGTGAAGCCTGCTTAAGATTCTCTCTTTCTCCCTCCATTCCTCTCCTGCTCATTCTCTTCTCTCTCTCTCTCTCTCTCTCTCTGTCAAAAATAAAAATAAAAAGATTTTTTTATTTTATTAAACATTTTTTAATGTTTATTTATTTTTGAGAGAGACAGAGAGAGACAGAGTGCAAGTGGGGGAGGGGCAGACAGAGCGGGAGTCACAGAATCGGAAGCAGGGTCCAGGCTCTGAGCTGTCAGCACAGAGCCCAACGCGGGGCTCGAACCCATGAACTGCGAGATGCCTGGGGGCACCCAGGCGCCCCCCAAAATAAAGTCTGGGAGGTCTGATGTCCAAGGGCAGGAGACTTGGGTGTTCTAGCTCAAAAAGAGAAATCAAGAGACTTTGCCTTTCTTCTGCCTTTTTCTTCTCTTTGGGCCCTTAACAGTTTCGATGAAGCCCATCCCCATGTGTGAGGCAACTCTCTTCTCTTAGTCTCCCAAACCAAAGGCTAACCTCTTCTGGAAACACCCTCGCAGACACACCCAGAAATAATGTCTTATCAGCATCTAGGCAGGATCAGTCAAGCGAATGCATAAAATTATGTTCTAAAAGAAAATAAATAAACTGTACGTGGAGAAAAGTAGCCAATGAATGGCAGGGTTTAGGAACGGGTAAATTCTGTTGTTGATGTTGTTGAAGCTGCCCCGTATGTGGTGCCTGGTCTGGCGGCCCTAGAAAAGGCCATGTGTTTGACCGGAACACTCGTGAATGAGGTACAACTGTGTTTCTTAAACCGCCACCACGTGGTTCTCTTCCGCTTACCTTTTGGTCATTGATTTCTAACTTAATAGCCTCATGGCTAGAGACAGTGGTGTGTGACTTAGTCATTTGAAATTCATGGGGCTTGTCTTTTAGCCCGGGACGTGTTGCACGACGTGGGTAAATATTCTTTGTGTGAGTCACAGGAAGGTGAATTCTATAGTCATGGTTCCATGATCCTTAAACATCTGTGGGGCCAAGCGGGGGGCTCGAGAGAGGCTATTTTCCCGGTGGTTCCCCGGTGGTTGTGGTGGGTGACACTTCTAGCTCACCTGCGCACTGAGGGTGTGTAAGGGTAGGGCTTACCTGTAGCCTTAAGAAATAACAGCTTTGTTTTAACACTATAGGTTAAGAGATAACGGCCTTATCCTATCAGTCAAAGGATGGATTAGCACCTGATCGGATTGGGGCAAGGGCCTGTTTGAACTGTTTCTACCTGGGAACTATTCCTTTGTTCTGTTCCCAGGTGATAATAAGACGATGTGGTCGGCTATAAAAACTCTGTACGCCAGCTGTTCGAGACCGCACTCTGGTCAAGAGCTCCGGTCCCGATCGATCGGTTTGCCTTACCTCTCGTGGCAATAAACTTTGTTGTGACTGTCACTGGTGCCCGTAGCATTACTGTTTCAGGAGTCGTGTGGATGCAACAGGTGCGGCCAGTTGGGAGCCTCACGTGGTGGCAGGGGCCTCCTGCTGGACTCCCTACCTTTGATGGCACCAGGCTTCGCTTCCAGCTCTCTTCCCGCCCCCAAAGTTGCAGGAGTGGATGCCCCAGTTCACCTGCTTTACTCTCAAGGCGAAGACCTCGCCTGGCTCAGCACACCCTGCCCCCACCTGCAAGTGCCCGACTTCAACCAGCCTCTCGCGCACATCTTCCAGAGCTTTTGCTAGCTTGTGGATGCACGTCAAGGGATTCCTTAAAAAGTCTCCCATTCGGGACGTAAGACACTAAAAATACAAAGGGAGAAGGGCCACGCCAAGTACGAAAGCAGAACGACCCACAATCTGCAACCATCTGCCCAGAAAAACAACCCCTTACCTACAGAAATCAGCCCAAGTAGCCAGCCTGCTGCAAGAGGCAAAACCGATTTCTCCACCGACAATCCGGGAAGGCAGGCAACAATCTCTGTAACGAGCAGCCCAAAGGGGCCAGCGCCTCATTAATAACTGACGCTTTTCCCGTCCTTCCTTCCGATTTAGGCCCAACACACCCCAGAAAGCTAAACAGGCGCCTGTCACCAATCACAGGAGACGCCCCGCTTCTAGGCAGCAACCTGAAGCTTCCCCAGGCAGATAGCCTCCATCAGGGCGCCCCTGGAGCCTTCTCTTTCCTCCACTACGAAGCTTTCCCTCTCCTCCACCCACCTCTGCGGCTCTGTCAAGACAGGGCGATGGTGGCCGACTCCCCCGTCATGGCCGCCTCAGAGTAAACAGCCTTGGCTTTTCCCATTTGGGTAGACTTTGCTTATTTTGTTTAGTTATTTTGATTATTTTAACCATCACTTTCAATTGTTCCTTAGCCTGTAACGTGGTCTGGTACTTGTCAATTGGTGGGTCTGTTTTGTTCCTTTCTCACAAATTTCCAGAATACAGACTTTGCCCTCAACACGGACTCAGCAATGCTCCCTTGTCCACTTCCCTTCCCTACCCGAGCCTCACACCGACAGGCTTCTCTGCTGCCTCGGTACTCCACACGGTGGCCAGAAAGATGCTTCCAGAATGCAATTCCGCTCACCTTACTACCCGGATCTACCACTACCTTCAGCCCTCCTGGGGTCTATTCAGGAGATAATCCCCAAGATCCCAGTTCGTTGTGTTGGGTGTATGTATTACTCTCAAATTAATTCCTCATGAGAATGGGGAGATACTCAGATACGGTGAAATTAACAGAATTCTCTTGTCATTCCATGCAACAACTTGTGGTTAATGTCTGGAATCAGGAATGCAGCGCCGTGTAAAGGGCTGGAATTCGGACCTGCGTTCCTGGCTCTCGGTCTGACTTCACTGTGCCAGAAGAAAGATGTTTCGTCGTAACAGAAACCAGACCTTTGTGGGGAGGTGGCCTATCCATGGGCATCGCTCGTGCACTTGAGGACAAAGCAGGCATGAAGGTTCTGCCTATAAAGGAAATAACTAGGTGGAACCCAAAACCTCTGTGACATTTATAATAGCGGGGGAGGAGAGGGAAAGGGGGGGCGGGGAGGGACGACCTTGAACTTTGCAAAAATTTCTTTCTGCTCTTGGAGCATGCCGGAGCACCTGTCCTATCAAGCCACTGCTAGAAGCCTTCTGGGTCACTCGGCTCTGATTTGAACAGGACTGAGGTCAGGAAAACCCTTCCTGAAAAGTGACATTTAGACTGAGACCTGCAGAAAGGATCTCAGTTAGAAACAAAAATCCTTGCTCAGAATTTCAGCTGCGCTGGCTACGAATGGCTGCAGGAATCTGGAATCACAGATAGAAGCCTTTTACAAGCAAGGGGTTAATTCAGCATCCTAAATCTAGTATGCATTAGTCAAATAAAGTTCTGTGGGGGAAAGGGGGTGGGGGTGTTGGGGGTGGGGGGACCGTGTACCTCTCTCATTGATGGTTGTCATACTGATAAAGTCCTTATCAGAGAGGAAGGTTTTCAAGACTGTAATTCATTTTCACCCATTGGTTTACTTTGAGTTTGCCAGAAAAATCATTGGGTTTTTTTTTAATTTTTTTAAACATTTTATTTATTTTTGAGAGACAGAGAGAGAGAGAGAGAGAGAGAGCATGAGCAGGGGAGGGGCAGAGAGAGAGGGAGACACAGAATCCAAAGCTGGCTCCAGGCTCTGAGCGGTCAGCACAGAGCCCGACGCGGGGCTCGAACCCACGAACCGTGAGATCATGACCTGAGCCGAAGTTGGATACCCAACTAACTGAGCCACCCAGGTGCCCCCAGAAAAATCATTGTTAACTAAGCATCAGATTCCATTTAAATCAAAATAATTCCTATTTACATAATTTAAAGAAGGTCTTTGGAGAAGTGGGAAATAGGCTTTGCTGAAGTATTAGCTCCTGCCCAGCTCAGCTCGGAGCGAACATTGTCTCCTTAATCCAGGCACAGCCCTGCAGGGACGTCCAGGACTCCAGACCCACTTCCTAAGAAAGAAACAGGCTGTTAACAGTCCAAGTCGTATGCCCCTTCTTACCGTAGTAAGTTGATTCATTCCTCTGTCTGACGTAATTAAACTGAACTTTGGAAAGTCACTCCTATTCTATTACCAGCAGTGGGACAGAACAAAGACAAGAAAATAATGTCTTCGGTTTCTTCTCGGTTTTTCACTTAACTACATTCTACCAGATTCTCAAATTTCCAACAATTGACTAGGCTCTCAAATTAGAGGCGTGTAAACAATGCTACTTTGTACAAAAGCATAGCATCCGGTCATTTGGGGATACAGTGTGGCCAATGACCATACGTGGGTTTCCAGCATAGATTGTGCCAAAACACTGTACATGTGGCCTGGTCTATAGACTATGCGACAGATAGATGATAGATAGATAGATAGATAGATAGACAGATGATAGATAGATGATAGATAGATAGATGATAGATAGATGATAGATAGATGATAAATAGATAGATGGATGGACAATGTAACTGGGGCCCAAGGATATAAGAACACCTAGCTCCAGGAATTCCAAAGAGATCAGGTTCGGCCACTTTCCGCTGACAAAATCCGAAGGCAGAGAGACGTTTGGTGGCGACACAGAAAGGAATTTATTTCAGGGACGCCAACACTGGGAAGACAGCTGACTAACATCTCAGGGGTTGTCTCCAAAGTACCGAAAACACTTCCAGGTTTATACAAGGGAAATGTGGGACAAGGGTCGGCGGGTACATGCAGCTGGACAGCCAAGGTCAGGTGGATCGTTATCTTGAGGTCAATCACGTGGGGGCTTGCAGGCTCAGGGCAGTTCCCTGTGGCTTGAGGGGGTAATTTCAGTTTCCATCAAGGGATGCTTTGCCCGCTGGGTCCTTTGCCCGAGTTAAGAAATGACGAGAGAAAAGCGCTCTAAAAGTCTGATATATAAGGGAAACCATTTTAGATTTCTTTCTAAATCAGCGTGACCATACGTAAACTGTTCAAACCCAGAGCCTGGTTTATGATCCACCCCCCACGGACTGTACACCTGCTTTGTGAATGAGCAGCCGAAAGGACAACCATCTTGTTCTAGAGATATCCATCGGGGCTCCTGCTTTATGCATTCCTTGATGTTAAAACTCACAATTCCTGCCTATATGCTAATCTATAATCTTTTGAGCTGTTACAAGATGTAAAAAAAGCACATACCTCTGTAAAATCTGTTCATTCTCCGGAGAACTTTCTTCCCCGTAAAGAGCATGGTTCCCGGACAGCCGTCCCAACTTGGGCTCAAAGAAAAGTCTCTTTCTTTCTTTCTTTTAGCAATTCTAAAAGTTTTGTTCATTTTGAATCAGCAAAGATAAGCTGGAAGGAAGGACTTAGAAGAATAGACTGAGGTCAAAATGGAGGTAGGTGAAGCACTCTTTCAAATACACAGATGATGGATAGATACGCAGACAGACAGAGCCATTGACCATCAGTATGGCCACTGAGTCTCACAACACCACTGAGGTAGATGCTGTGCTTCCCATATCACATCTGAGGCCCAGAGAGGGTCAGCCCCCAGCTGAGGTCACACAACGACTGAGTTGACAGAGACAAGATCTGACCCGGGATCTAATCTATGCTGTCTGGCCGCCTATCAAAATACATCTGAAACAGAACAAAGCTTTTGTATAGTGTGAGCATTTAATACCACTGGTTGCTGCCGAATTGAATTACATTCTAGTGTACCACTAATGGAAATTACAGTTGTAGGGGCGCCTGGGTGACTCAGTGGGTTAAGCATCCGACTTTGACTCAGGTCGTGATCTCGCAGTTCACAGGTTCGAGCCCCACATCGGGCTCTGTGCTGACAGCTCAGAGCCTGGAGCCTGCTTCGGATTCTGTGTCTCCCTCTCTCTCTCCCCCTCCCCCACTCAGGCTCTGTCTCTCTCTCCCTCTCAAAAATAAGCAAACATAAAAAAAAAAAGGAAAATATCCAGTTGTAGAAAAACAAAAATAAATCAAAGTTCTGCCTACTGTACAGATGGCCACCAACTTACAATGGGTCTACTTACAACTTTATGACTTTGTGATGGTGTGAAAGGGATGTGTGTTCAGGAGGAACCAGATTTCACAGTTTGAATCTTCATCTTTTCCAGGCTAGCGATATGCACATACTCTCTCATGATGCTGCTTCAAAATTACCCGAGATATTTCAACACTTTATTGTAAGTTTTATGTCAGATAATTTTGCCCAACTTTGGGCTAACATTAAGCATTCTCATTTAAGCGTGTCTAAGATAGGCTCAGCTAAGCCACAACGTTAGGTAGGTAGGCGTAGGAATGCATCTTTGACTTATATTTTCAAGTTGTGGTGGGTTTATCAGGATGTGTCCCTGTCGTTAAGTTGAGGAAGATCTATATATGGGTCCAAATGTGGCTGCTTTTCACCTCTTTCTCTTAAGGTTGAGTTCGAAAATTAAGTTTTCACAGGTTTCCAGTCCCAAACTTGGCAGCTTAGCCTGTTAAGTTAAACAAAGAAGCCGCTAGATTGCAGGGGCTCTACTACCCTGGCGGCTTAGGTAGCAAAACAAAATTTAAACCTGGAAATGCCTCAAGTGTATAAAATAGAAGCCTAAGGATGACCAGTCACAAACAGCCAACCATGCTTTAAGTGATAGGCAATCAACCAATTCCCGTCTTTGCTCCCACACCCTCTCTCCCCTGGGGCCTGTGGGTCGGGGAGGGAGAGGGTGGTGGGGGACACATTCCAGCTTCCAGCTTAGCACTGCCCAATCCAGAGTTCTGCTCAGATAAACTCAACGTTTTTAATATCCCTCCATGTATCTGTTAACAGGACCCGAAGATATTTGTTTTTAAATGGTTAAAGAAGACAAGTGAGGTGATGCAAACGTTAACACTTTATCAAGAGGACAGTCTGTCTCCATCAAGGGAACTGGGAAATGAGGCAGATGTCAGAAAGCTTTTATAGCATAAAGAATAAGGAATAAGAAATGAGGAAGTAAAGTGCGGAGCCCAGAGTTGGCTTGGTGTTTGGGGATTGGCCGACCGGGTACATTGCATTTCTGGGCAAGCAGGGCATTTACAGGAACCTGGAAGTTATCTGTTTGGGTTTGCCAAACACATGGTCTCTGGGCAAGAGAAGCTCTTTCCGGTCGATAATTGACTTCGACAATACCAAAAGCCGCAGAGTTTAGTGACCACTTTGGCCCTCCAGGCCAGGGCGATGGTGGTTCCGGGGGCCTTATGTGATCTTCTTCCTTGAGGGCCGTGCTGAAAAAGGCTGAGAGCACTGCTGGGGTTCAGCCTCTGTATCTGTATCTCCCCTGACTTTTTCCAGGTTGCTCCTGAAATTCCCGCATTTCCTGATAAGCCTGATGCTACTATAAAGTAACTATTTTATGAAAGGTGTCCTCTAGCAAGATGGGGATTTTTTTTTTCCTAAAATTTATGGTTTAATGACATCATAACAAATTTTATTGCTCCTTCTGCAATCTGTGCCTGGCTTTCACTCAGCAAATCTCTACCGAGCCCCTACTACCTGCTGAGTGAATGGTGTAAGGGAGAACCAAGAACGTGTATCACTAAGAGGCCTGCGTTTTCACCCTCGCTATGTTATACCACTGGGGAAAACGGGGCATCTGATTCAGGTAGATCTAGAATGTTCTTAGGAATATGATAAATTACGTAACGGGGCCAAGTCCTCATGATACCGGAAAAGAGAAGCAATGACTTGGTCAAGCGAACACAAAAGCAAGACTTCTCATCTTAGACCCACGATAGTGACCCAAAGCAGAGAGCCTAAAATTAACATCTAGTATATGAGTAATCATAAGTGATGTTCTAGGACTGAATGTCACTAACAAGGATGTCAAGTTCTTATTGTGAGAGAGAGAAGGATATTCAAATGTCATTTCAATAGAAATAAGCCCATGTTCTTTAAACTATTCAATATCAGCATTAAATATGGTGCAAAACTATTCATATTATTCTAACTTTGGTCTATATAATTCCTCTAAGTTCTAAAGCACCAACTTTTTTTAAATGGACATTAGCATGGAACGCTAGCATGAGACAGTATTTATACGCCCAGATTTTTCCCATCTATGCTTAGTTATAATGTTGCTTTATGAACAAAATCAGTTAAAGAGTTGAGAATTTGAAAGGGAGACATGGAAAATTAATATTTTATTTTATCGAAGAGAGTGCATTAAATGTCTTTTTAAGGCTACTCCAGAGTCTCCATAAACATGGTAAATAAGTTAATAATTCAAATTTACAATGGCCATAAAAGCTATATCAACCAAATTGTTTTATCACGTCAAAAACGTCTAAAAAAATAAGATGTCTAAAAAATACCTAAATAAAATCGGAAAATACAGGTTCTTAGTCAAAGCTGTTTGTTAAAAGAATAAACTTTAAACTCTCTGGAGTGGACCTTATTTCCAGTAGCATTCCCTTCTCTGGGAGATGCCTCCTTCCCTTTCCTCCTTTCCAGAAGCCCATTGGCTGGTTTGACACGTTCACATTCCCAAAGCAGATCTACTGTGAGAGACTGGCGAATCAACAGTGGGCTACCATCACAGACTCAGA
Organism: Lynx rufus; assembly: GCF_022079265.1. Lineage (NCBI taxonomy): Eukaryota > Metazoa > Chordata > Mammalia > Carnivora > Felidae > Lynx > Lynx rufus. The sequence goes on from NW_025814867.1 coordinate 152,407,947, forward strand.
GACACCCACCAATTCCACGGGCCCCGAAGGCTGGGGTGCCAGGCTGGGGGCCACCGGGACGTCACCTTCTGGGTGGCGAAACCTCTGCTTGTGCAATCCCAGCCAGGCCCATCGAGCATCGATTCTTCTACTTTCTGTTTATCTCATGGGTCTTTGATGGGTCTGGTGACTCATCCCCAGCCCTGTCAGAACTTTCTACGTCTTGATAACATCTGGATGACTAATGCCTACGACACCTGGCGAGCTCCGAGAAGGCACTGTTTGTTCAGAGCACACTCATTCCAGTAGAATCCAGAAGTTGGTGGTGACCACTGGCAGCCATGTCCCCATGGACCCTAAACCAGAGGAGTCAGTCTAGTCTCACTAGTTGGCTCTGATGAATCCAAGTCAGTGCCTCCCGGGAGTGGAGGTCAAGGCGTATGATAGTCACCCACCCAGAAGATAGCATGATCTTCCGAGTGTGACCGGCTGGCACAGGGCAGCTCGTGACCTCCCCTCCTCCCATCGAGATTCAGTTTAAATCACCTTTGTTCCAGCCATCAAAGGGAATATTTACTGTTATTGTACTGAGTCCTCTCACGGTACACAAGGCCACACCTAAAACACACAGGCTGTCAAAGCACACAAAGGGGCCATTGTGCAAACATGAGCCAGTGAACTAGACGGGGTAATAAACATACGATTAGCAGCTGTGCTCCGGGGCCCCTGCAACTTACCTTAGTGTGTGTGTGTGTGTGTGTGTGTGTGTGGCCATTGGGCTTGTACTGTATTTATTTCAAAAGCTGCAACTTCCTCGTGATCATAATTAAATATCTGGGCATTTGCTTTGCATTAAAATAATCCAGCTGCGAATAAACATCATACTGGGGAAGGAATCCCGGGCGAAGGTGGAAAGTTGCAGGTCTGGTCCTTGGTTCATGCTGGGAGACCTCAGAAACACACCATCCCCTTCAGGACCTTGATGTCCTCATCTGAAAAATGAGATCAGAAAACAGCAGAGCAGTTCCCAAGGTGTGGCCTAGGAACCCCTGGCGGCGGGGGGGGGGGGGGGGGGGTCCCTGAGCCACTTTCTGGGGCCCTGTGGGGTCAGAAGTCATTTCAGAAGAGTCATTTGCCTTGTCCACTCCTGCTCCACGGTGCACACGGAGTGTTCCAGAGGCTTTATGACGTGTGATACGACGGATTGAATTCAGAGGCAGATGTGAGAATCCGACTGCCTTCTGTCAAGCCAGGCATTAAGATTTACAAAAATGGAAAACAATGCCAGGCTCCACACTAATTGTCTGTTGTTTTACAACATCGTTCCCCTTTCATTAAAAAAAAAAAAAAAAAAAAAAAAAAAATGTTATTCATGTGAACACGTAATAGTTTCATTGTAATTATTTTTAAATAAATATTTTAAACGCTATTCAGTTCTGATTTCCAATATGGTAAAAATTGGTAGAAGCCACAGACCCAAGAAACATTAACAACGTAAGGAATCCTGAGACCAAAATGCTTGGCAATCACTGCCCTAGGTCATTTTTTTTTTTAATTTTTTTTTTAACGTTTTTATTTATTTTTGACAGAGAGAGACAGAGCATGAACGGGGGAGGGGCAGAGAGAGAGGGAGACACAGAATCGGAAACAGGCTCCAGGCTCTGAGCCATCAGCCCAGAGCCGGACGCGGGGCTCGAACTCAGGGACCGCGAGATCGTGACCTGGCTGAAGTTGGACGCTTAACCGACTGCGCCACCCAGGCGCCCCTGCCCTAGGTTATTTTTAGGGTCCTTTGCCATTCTGTAATTTGGTTCCCCCTCGCCTTGTTCTTGGTTTTTTTTTCCCCCTTTTTCCCCCTCATGCACTTATTTCCATTTTAATTACTGAGTAGTTATTTTTTCTAGTGTTCACTTATTTTTGAGCGAGACTGGGAGCAGGGAGGGGCAGAGAGAGAAAGGGGGACCGAGGATCCAAAGCGGGTTCTGCACTGACAGCACCGAGCCTGATGCGGAGCTTGAACTCATGAACCGCGAGATCATGACCTGAGCTGAAGTCCGACGCTCAACCGACTGAGCCACGCGGGCGCCCCAGAATACTTAGCTATTATGCTTATCACCTGTCATGCATGTTCCCCCACGTTCGTGTAAACTCCAGGAGGGCTGACGTATGTGTCCTTTTGTGTGTTAATATACACCAGGCCGCCCAGAACGGCAGGTGCTTGGTGAGTACTGGTGGATGGGTAGCGGGGAGAGAGGAAGGTATATGGCTCTCCTGCTATCTGAATAACTGACAGAACAAGGTGTTCTACCTCTGTTTTATGGGAGACACGGAAGCGTTGGAAATGAAGGGCCCTGCAAGATCGCACGGTAGGGGGCAAAGCCGGAACTCCCCGTCACAGCTGTCTTAGTCACGTGACTCTATTATCCAACCCCCGTAAGGCAGTGCCTTTTCCCGTAGATCCCAAGGGCGTTCAAGCCCACCAGAACTGGAATATGTAGACAGCCAACGTCCAGGTGACCCTGAAAGGGGCGGGGACAGCCCTTCCCCAGGGCACAGGTTCCTCAGAGGCCTTCGCAGGGCCTGAGCAGGAAACTCAGACCCACACAGGTGGTGCAGGAGCCCCGAGTCTGTGAACAGACACAGGCTTTGGAATCCATTGAGAGCCTTCCGAGTTCACCCTGGTGGCACAGGTCAGGCCCCGTTTACCAGACCTGGAACATTCCAGCTACGTCAGGTGTGCCTCTGAGGGCCACCCATCACTTTTGCTCCTGGTAAGTCCATGATTCAGTAACCACAACCACAGACCAGGCCGTGCTGCCTCTTCTGGAAATCTCTGGGAATGAAGAGATTCAATCAGCCAGCCAGGCACCCCACTGAGTTCACCTCTCTGTCAGCCTCCCCCGCCTGGGAATGACCCCCTACCAACTCCTCTGAAAGGTGATTCCTTCGTCCACGAACACTCAGAGCCTAGGTGAAAGGACAATCTTCCGGGCCCTGAGGAAGCTTACGGTCTCTGGGAAGAAACTCTGGCAAAACTGTCACCGCCCAGGAGGTAAGACCCAGGGGTGACCTCGGACAGCCAGTGAGGCTACTGTTAGGACCAGGTGCGAAATAGGGCCTGGTCCTCGGTGGGCACCCAGTGCGTTTAAGTCACGCTTGCCCTAGTCCATTTGAGTCACTATAACAACACAGCACAGACTGGGTGCCTTATAAACAACAGAAACTTATTCCTCACAGTTCTGGAGGCTGGGAAGTCCAAGACCAAGATGCTGGCAGGGTCGAGGTCGGGTGAGAGCCCAGCTCCTGGTGCATAACTGGCTGGCTTCTCACTGTGTCCCCACGGGGCAAGGGACAAGAGAGCTTTCTCCAGCTGCCTTTCTAAGGGCACCAGTCCCGTTCATGAGGGCTCTGTGCTTGTGACCCAGTCATTTCCCAAAGACCCCACCTCCAAATACCCTCATGTAGGGGTTAGATTTCAATACATGCATTTGGAAGCCGCACAAACATTCAGACCGTAGCGATGATCGTCACAACAGGCCAATAAATCTCTGTTCTTTTTTCTCCTCAATCCCTTGCCTTCCTCTTGGCTGGACCTTGAGGCTCACGGTGGGGCTGGTGGGGGTGTGGGAGGCCAAGCTGCCACGCACATGAAAGCCACACCAAGCTGTTTAGATTTTCACAGCACGGACGCACCGAATGCTTTTGAGCAGGGGAATGACCTAATCAGAGCAATACATCGGGAAGCCTATCTGCCTGGTCAGTGTAGTATTGATTGAGAGGAAGGTACCAGAAGGAGAACGTCTGGTTGGGAAGCGACGACCTGACCCTATTGTGCCGTCCCTCTCAGATTCGTGAAGACGGAAAGGAGAGCTTGATTGCTAGAGAAATTGAAGAGCCAGAATCCACAGGCCCTGGTTCCAGGTTGACTTGGGTTGGGCAAGAGAGAGTAGAGCCTGTGAGGCTTGCCCCTGGTCCACCGGGAAATAACCCGGGAGGAGGGGCACATTTCAGGGATGGATGCCCTGGAGACTTCTGCTTCTCCTGCAGGTATCCGTTCTTAGCACCGACTCATCTAGCTAAAGACTACACTTCCCAGCCTCCCTTGCTGCCGGATGAAGTCATGTGACTAAATCCAGACCAATAAGAATGAGCAGGACCACCATGTGCCATTGTGAATAGTGACCTTAAAGGGAAGTCCCTTCCTTTCTTTGCCCGGGAGGAACAGGGAGGCAGTAGTGAACCATCTTCAGTCAGGGGACAAAGGGCAGAAGGAGATGGGAGGGGCCTAGGTCCCAAGGTCACTGAGCCACCAAACCAGCCTCAGACCACCTTCCCCAGGTGTTATACTAGGGAACGATCAAATTCTCTGTCACTTAAGCCCCTGCATTTTTGGAATCTTGTCACTGACATATACGTGCAAGTGTCATTCTGCACGCGGGGAGACCCGTTTGCTTTTGTTGTATTTTAAGTGACTGGGAGGTTGAGGGATTGTATCTCTGCACCGAGGGCTCTCAGAGCCACTGGCCCTCCGTCCTCAGGCTCTGCACTGACTCGTGGCATGGAAAGCCACCCGTGAAGCGTCCCCGCCCGGGGACAGAGGCCACTGTCTGTGTGCAGACAGGTCTGCGGCATGCATCTGGACAGTAACGGACCCTTCACATCTGCTCTGGTGGGACCCAGCCAGGAAACACACCCAACTGAGTGAAGGCCTCGGGGTCGCCAGGATTTCATAAAAACCAGTTGTGTGGGTGTGACCTGCCAGGCTGGTTGGAGAAGCAGATAAGGCGAATGTGACAGATGTCACCCGTTCCAAAGCGGGATATTTCACACAGTGTCGTGTATCTTCGAGGGTACTTCTACAAAAAGAGCTAACCAGGCGTCAGTGAGTGTCACCCAGAGGAAGAGTCCTAGTGACATGCTTTGCATTAGTCACTATTTGTTCAACGGCTTGCCTAGCAAGGTTATAGGTTACCAGAGCAGTTAGTAATGAAAAGATACTTTGGATAAGAAAACTCAGGAGTCATAAAGATCGGAGACACTGCGATGCACTGAATCTAGCCAGATTCATTCATTCGCACACTCACTCATTCATTCACTCACTCATTCATTCATTCATTCATTCACTGAGGGGATATTCATCGACAGCTAGAACATGCCAGATGCTGCTAAAGGTGCTGGGACACAGCAACGAACAAGATAGACAAGCGTTCTGCTCTCTCTGAGCTTGGTTTTAGTACGCTGGGGAAAGACAACAAAATCAAATGAACAGATAAATTAACAGGATAACGCGATAATTTTGTAGCGGTAAATGCAAGGAAGAGCGTTATCGGCATGCGGTGATAGTGACTGGAAGGTGAGGCATCTCCTGACCAAAGGTCACAAAAGACTACCTTGAACCAATGACATTTATCCCAGAGGATGAGAAAGAGCAGCCTTGCAGAGACAGGGGAAAGAGCGGTCCACAGAGCAGCAAGCGCAAAGGCCCTGAGGTAGGAGCATTTTCAGGGCGTTCCGGGAGAAGATGGAGGCTTGTGTGCTGGAGCGTGAGGAGCAAGGAGAGGATGATGGGATGGGAGACGAGGCAGGGCAGGTCTTCTAGCGGCTGGAAGGAGTGGGATTCTATTCTACGTGGGTGAGAAGCTTTTGGAGGATTCTGGGGAGGGCAGTGGCATCACAGGATTTATTTTCTGACAGACTGTGTTGGCTGCCGTGCGGAGGGTGGATTGTTGGAAGTCCGGAGCAGAGGGGTGCCTGACAGTTAGGAGACGGATGCATCGTCAAGGTGAGTGATATGGCGACAAGGGTATGGAAGCAGAAAGAGTGAGGAGCGATCGGATTTGAAAGATATTCTGGAAGTAGAGTTCACAGGACTTGCTGATGTCTCAGGGGCTGAGGGAAGACTGGAAATCAAGGATGACTCCCAGGGCCTCTGAGTGCCTGCTGGATGCCGAGATGTGAAACCCTTTTCGGGTCCAAGCCACCCTCCTCACCTATGTGTTACCCCCACTGTGGTCCCCTGGCCGGCTCCCCTGCTTCCACGACTCTGGTCCCCACGGTCTACGCTGGATCGCGTTGCACATCAACACTCTCGCTGCTAACAGATGGGCTGCGAGGAAAGCCCAGTGTCTCATGCACAGCACGCAGACAGGCAGACAGGTGCTCCCCGTGTGGGACTGTCCTTGTGTGGCAGAACACGGACGTGGCTTCTGCCCAGGGACGGGCTGAGGACGCCAGGCGGAGAAGTCTGAATTGAAGAAATAATACCAAGGCAGAAACCCCATCTCAAGAGACCAGAGGTGAGGGAACGAGGAGGTCCCGATGCTCAGGACCCCGCCGTGGCTCTGGGCTGGCCGAGACTCAGTCCGCCCCCCGCCAGACCACGGGGCTGGTGGTTGGTGGACTGTGATCCCAGTCCAGAGGTCCACAGGACCAGCCCAGTTTTCTTACCAACTCCAGAACGGGTTTTGGATCAGATCCAAAGTCGAGGGGCCCCAGAGAACCCAACTAGAAGCTAGGAAAGAACAGGAGCGGGAGGGCCAAAGATGACCTTCTGGTTCCTTCTAATCTTCTGGTCATCAACCACTTCACACTATGGTTAACAAGTAATTGCCCTGCATCCACAAGTTCTTAGTCTTTTAGCTTTATAATTTTTTTTCCCCCACCTGAGTTGTAAATGGTGACTCAGCCCTCAGATTGTACTTAACATCCCCACACGTAACTGCCACCTTGAAGTGCACATCGCCCTCACTGGCTGCGATGTTCCCCACCGTGGTTTCATTAATCCCTTCCTCTCGCCTTCTTGCAGACAATGTCAAAGACCCAAGTCACCGCCTAATTCAACTTTTGATTCCTTCCTCCGTTTTTTTTTTTTTAATTTTTTTTTCAACGTTTATTTATTTTTGCGACAGAGAGAGACAGAGCATGAACAGGGGAGGGGCAGAGAGAGAGGGAGACACAGAATCGGAAACAGGCTCCAGGCTCTGAGCCATCAGCCCAGAGCCTGACGCGGGGCTCGAACTCACGGACCGCGAGATGGTGACCTGGCTGAAGTCGGACGCTTAACCGACTGCGCCACCCAGGCGCCCCCTTCCTCCGTTTTTAATTCACTCAAAACTTTCTTACTCGGGCAAAGATCCCTCACTTTCTTTCTTTCTTTTTTAAGTGTCTCGTTCCATTTATACGAAATTTCCAGAACAGGCAAATCCATGGGGACAGAAGGGATCCCTTGCTTCCTGAGAAAGCTTTGAGTCTTGACTTCCATCCCTCATGCCCATTTCCTGGCCCTCCTCTCAGGGTCACTTCTCCCAAGGAGGTTGTCTGAGTTTCCTGTAGCTGCTATAACAGATCACTGCAAACTCATGGCTTAGAGCAACGGAAATTTACTCTCTCACAATCTGGAGGCCACAGGTTCAAAGTCAAGGTCGGGAGGGCCGGGCCCCTCTGAGGCTCTGGGTGAGGGTCCTTCTTTGCCTCCTCCTTCCTGGTCGCTCCAGGTGGTCCTTAGCTCTGCCTTGGTCTGCACATGACCGTCTTCCCTTCTCCCTGTGCCCCTCCTGGACATTTGTCATCAATTTAGGGCTTGCCGGGGGTAACCCAGGATGATTTCATCTTGCGGATCTCCACTTACTACCTTCTGCAAAAACATTTTATCCAAACAAGGTCCCACTCATGAGGTTGCAAGGGTTAGGAAGTAGACATCTTTTGGGGGGAGGGAGCTACCTTTCAACCCACTTCAGGAACCCAGATGTTATCCCTGGGGGAGAGTTACTGCAAAGGCCGAGAGAAGGGGAGCCCACGCACGTGAAGGTGAAACAGAAGCTGAAAGGTGGGTGAGGTTCCCTTGCTGGCCGTGTGGCTGCAGCGACTGAGACGTGTTTCAGCCAAGTTTCATACACAGCCCACCACGGGGCTTCGGGCTGCTCTCAGATGATGGAACTGACTGATAGGACAGCCTCAGATACCAAAGGTCAAGCTGTACCTTGTTCAGCAAAGAATAAGGAAGTCAATGTCATTGTTCGTCATTGGCAGTCAAGTCCACACAAAGAGCAGATGCCTGGTGTGGGCCCTCAGCTTAGCCAGCTGGAGGCGGGTGGAGGGGGGTGGCAAGACGCTGGCCAGGCTGAGTCACAGTTTCCTCACTGGTTCACCAGGGACTCGGGGCTAACAGGGCGCGTTCTGCTTATCACAGGGCAGGGGCAGGGCAGCTGATGTCTGCGAAACAGTCTGCAAAGTGTGAAGGGTTAGACCCACACAAGCGGCGTGCCCTTCTGTTTGCGTCAGGGGAAAAACACTCTTCAGTGAAAATTTCAAAAGATTTCAGTCTTGCATCCCTTAGAAGTTCATCCTGTGACTTTGGGCAAGTCACTTGAAGTGGAGATAGGAATGCGATCCAAAATAAGGAATGTCATAGAAGGCAAGTCTAGGAAAGGTACAGAGTACTACATAAATGCCAGATGCTACCATTATTACGGTTTTTCCTACTTCAGCGAAGAATTATAAAAGACATTGCATAATGTAGTTACATCTTTTTATGGATAAAACGTTTAACATATGCGTCCATACTTACTATCCACCATTCTACACGTTTGCTGGAAAGGCGATAAAAAGTCACCCATGGAACTCATTAGCGTCATTGACCCAACAGATATGTGTTGAGTCTTATGTATCAGGAATTGTTCTGAGCTTTGCAGAAAAGTAGTGAACAAAATGGATACAGTCCCTGCCCTCACGGAGCAGAACTTGGGCTGGAGAGATAGAGAATGAATTGGGGAAAAAAAAAAAGATGTAAAGAACTTTCAATAATGATATGTACTCAGGAAAAAAAAAAATCATGTGGGTCTGATGGGAGTGGTTGAAATGTTGGTGGGGTAGCCAGGGAAGGTCACAGCACAGGTGACTATTTAGGGAAAATCAGAGGCAGTAAGGGAAAGAACTCTCCCAGGAGAAGAAGGAGCCTGCCTGGCATCTGGGGGAGGCCAGAGGCTGGTGCCCGGCAGGGGTGCAGGATGGAGGACAGAGGTCGGATCACAGACACGGAAGGAGGCCAGGTCACAAGGCATTGAGGGGCCTGGCGGGCTCTTGAGCTTTTCGTCCAAGCCACATGGGCCATTGGATGGTTTCTGCTGGGGAAGGACGGGATGACAGATGTTTCAACAGCATGCCTGTGAGAACAGACATCTAGAAGTCTTTAGAAATAAGCATAAGTATTTCAATTCACGAGTTATACTGCAAGTCGTTTAAAATTGTCGAATGATGTCATTGTATCTTAATAAAACTGAATGGAATAAGTGATAAGCAGATGATGGATGCTAGATAGATAGATAGATGTAGAATGGTTGTTTTTCCTAGACTATAGCAAATGGTTCTTGCAGAGAAATAGTCCGCTCATTTTGCTATACAAATGCCCAAGTACAGGGTGAAAGTAAAGAAACAGGAAGGCACCACTCACCCCATTTAGTCAGCAATCTTCTTGCTCCCCAAGCTCAAACTAGCGGCGCCCAAGCTGAGAAGGAGACGGGTTTCCCTGGTCTCCCTCCCACGGCGCTGCGGAAGGCCAGGTGGGCGGTCAGGTGAAACCCAGCCTGATCCCGCCTGACGTGACTTGTGTCTTCCTCCCCTGCTCAGGCTGGTCCAGGAAGAGAACATGAGGCGTTGGCCCACTCTGGGGGCGAAAGATGCCATAAATTTCTTTTTTATTTTTATTTATTTATTTTTGGAGGTTACTGTGGATATTTACCATTTTCACATGAATAGGATCATACTGTCCAGATTATTTAGCCAATCGCCTTCTTCACTTGGCTGTATGCCTTGGAAATCTTTCTACCAAAACCAAAATCAACCTTGTTTTTTTCCTGGAATTCTTTTTTTTTTTTTTTTTGTATTTTTATTTTATTTTTTTAATTCACATCCAAGTTAGTCAGCATATAGTGCAACAATGATTTCAGGAGTAGATTCCTTAAGCCCTTTACCCATTTAGCCCATCCCCCCTCCCACAACCCCTCCAGTAACCCTCTGTTTGTTCTTCATATTTAAGAGTCTCTTGGGGCGCCTGGGTGGCGCAGTTGGCTAAGCGTCCGACTTCAGCCAGGTCACGATCTCGTGGTCCGGGAGTTCGAGCCCCGCGTCGGGCTCTGGGCTGATGGCTCAGAGCCTGGAGCCTGTTTCCGATTCTGTGTCTCCCTCTCTCTCTGCCCCTCCCCCGTTCATGCTCTGTCTCTCTCTGTCCCAAAAATAAATAAACGTTAAAAAAAAAAAAAAGAGTCTCTTATGTTTTTGTCCCCCTCCCTGTTTTTATATTATATTTGCTTCCCTTCCCTTGTGTTCATCTGTTTTGTCTCTTAAAGTCCTCATATGAGTGAAGTCCTATGAGACTTGCCTTTCTCTGACTCATTTCGCTTAGCATAATACCCTCCAGTTCCATCCACATACTTGCAAATGGCAAGATTTCCTTCTCTTCGATTGCCGAGTAATACTCCATTTTATATATGTACCACATCTTCTTTATCCATTCATCCATCGATGGACATTTGGGCTCTTTCCATACTTTGGCTATTGTTGATAGTGCTGCTATAAACATATAAACATTGGGGTGCATGTGTCCCTTTGCAACAGCAGACCCGTGTCCCTTGGATAAATACCTAGTAGTGCAATTGCTGGGTCGTAGGGTAGTTCTATTTTTAATTTTTTGAGGAACCTCCATACTGTTTTCCAGAGTGGCTGCACCAGCTTGCTTTCCCACCAACAAGGCAAAAGAGATCCTCTTTCTCCGCATCCTCGCCAACATCTGTTGTTGCCTGAGTTGTTAATGTCAGCCATTCTGACAGGTGTGAGGTGGTATCTCGTTGTGGTTTTGATCTGTATTTCCCTGATGATGACTCACGTTGAGCATTGTTTCATGTGTCGATTGGCCATCTGGATGTCTTCTTTGGAGAAGTGTCTATTCACGTCTTTCGCCCATTTCTTCACTGGATTATTTGTTTTCTGGGTGTTGAGTTTGATAAGTTCTTTATAGATTTTGGATACTAACCCTTTATCTGATATGTCGTTTGTAAATATCTTCTTCCATTCCTTCGGTTGCCTTTTAGTTTTGCTGATTGTTTCCTTCACTCTGCAGAAGCTTTTTATTTTGATGAGATCCCAGTAGTTCATTTTTGCTTTTGTTTCCCTTGCCTCCGGAGATGTGTTGAGTCAGAAGTTGCTGCAGCCAAGGTCAAAGAGGTTTTTGCCTGCTTTCTTCTCGAGGATTTTGATGGCTTCCTGTCTTACGTTTAGGTCTTCCATCCATTTTGAGTTTATTTTTGTGTGTGGTGTAAGAAAGTGGTCCAGGTTCATTTTTCTGCATGTTGTTGTCCAGCTTTCCCAGCAACACTTGCTGAAGAGACTGTCTTATTCCATTGGATATTCTTTCCTGCTTTGTCAAAGATTAGTTGGCCATACGTTTCATTGCTGGGTCTATTTCTGGGTTCTCAATTCGGTTCCATTGATCTGAGTGTCCGTTTTTGGGCCAGTACCATACTGTCTTGATGATTACAGCTTTGTAATACAGCTTGAGGTCCGAAGATGCGGTGAGTTTCATTGTGCAGCCCAACAGTTCCCCAGGTACCTGCAAATGGAGACTGGACACTGGCTATAGGAGAAGTGTATATCATATATGTATATATATATATATATATTTACATCATGAAAGGAACGGAATACTGACACATGCTATAACATGGATGTCCCTTGAGGACATGATGCTGAGTGACAGAAACCCATCACAAAACACCACATACTGTACAATCTCATTCATGCAGAGAGTCCACAAGAGGCAATTCTAGAGACAAAATCAGATTGGTGGTTATTTGGGACTTAGGGACAATAGGGTGATAGCTAACGGAAACAGGTTTTCTTTTTAAGGTGATGAGCTGTTCTAAAATTGACTGCATAGTAGTTGTACAGCTCCATGAAAAGTCTAAAATAAAAACGATTGAATTGTGTACTTTAAGTGGGTCGGTTTTATGGTATGTGAATTAGATCTCAACAGAGTGTGTGTGTGTGTATGTGTGTGTGTGTGTGTGTGCGTGCACATATACGTACCTACACACACACACAAACACAATGTTTTTTCGTGACTTCTAAAAAATGTTAATAATCCTTAATGGAAGTATTTATGCCCAGCCAGGAGAGAGACTTTTTAAAAAAAATTTTATTATTATTATTTTTTTTTTTTATAGAGAGAGAGCATGAGCAGGGGAGAGAAAGAATCTCAAGCAGACTCCACTCTCAGTGCTCAGTGCCCAACGCGGGGCTCAATCCCAAGACCCCGGCATCATAACCTGAGCCAGAATCAAGAGTCAGACACTCAACCAACTGAACCTCCCAGGCACCCCCAGGAGAGCCTATTAAAAGTGCATTTTGAACCTCTGTTGTCACACAGGAAAGGATAGTTTGGAGAGATCGACCGAGATGACCCAGTCTCTGCCTGTGACGTGGCTAATGGGGCCCTGAAGGTGGAGAAAGCCCTGGGACAGACGTCCCCCCCCCCCCGGGACCAACTATATCATTTGGAGGGCCCATTGCAAAATGAAAACGGACCTCTTGTTTCAGACAGTCACTAGGAATTTCAAGATGCCAAGTGGAACCCTGTCCTCTTCTCCAGCCGTGGGGGCGGGGGCTGTTCTCACCGCATGAACCTGCCTGTCAGCTCTGCTTCGTTTTGATGAAAGGGTATTTCTTCGCCAAAACAGGGGACTCCAACAGCATTCTGTGAGACTCTTCCAAAAGATGGGTGCTGATGTTTCTCTCCCTTGACAGCTAAGTGTGGAGAATTGCTTTCCTCCTTGTCCTCCACCCGACCCAAAAGGCATGTTCAAGTGCAGTGGTGAAATTTTTGGCATTTAAGAGGTAAAAGAAAGCATTAGCTGGGAGCAAAGTACATGAGGAGGTGTGATTTACATAACAGCTACAAAACAAAGGTACTAATAGCTCAGTGGGTCTGAAATAGACAAAGAGACCAAAATTCCTAAGTGCAAAGGAGTCGGGGAAAACCTTGCAGCAATTGGAAAACCATTCTTCAAAAGGATGGACACCCCCCGAATATCCCAACATCTTCGCGATTGATTCACATGCCTGCTTGAGTGTGTTGCATTATTTAGCTTTAAAACATTAATCCAGGTTTCAGTTGCCACCAAAGCGGCGGGTGAATTAACCTTTACTTAATCACTTGCTAGGCTGACCGCCACAGCAGTGACTAACTCTTCGCTTGTGCGAGGCCTAGTGTGGCTCAGTGTTGGGTTTGCGAGGCAGACAGTCAGGCTGATGAGCTGAGCATATTATCCAGTTGAGTGCATACTGTGGGAATCATTCTGTGATTCAGGAAAAAAAAGCACACGCAACTCCAAAATCATATATCTGTACCGGTCTGACTCACACTGCAGACACATTTATTTAGGGATTATCGATTTTACAGCATACAAAGGGTCTTTTGCTATTTTTGTTGTTCAGACTTGCCTAAAGCATGGCATCACGCAGTTTAACACCACGGCGGATTTTGAAGGTGTTTTATATACTCCGAGAGTAATACCTTATAAGGGAAAATGCCGGCAAGGGCCAGTCGGCCTGGAAATAACCCCCAGCCCCAGCCCTGCCAGGAAACAGCCGCATGACCGCAGGTAAGGGATTGATCGTCCTCGGGCCTCAGTTTCCTTATAAAAACAGGAGCTGATCTCACTTATCAGATCTCTGAAGTTTTTTCCAGTTTTAAAATTCAGTGTTTTCATTCCACCACCGAAGGCAAGCGAATTACGGTGAAGGAAACCGTAGGCTCCTATTGATGGCATTGGTCTTGACTTTATTCCTTGTTGTGAACCAAAGTCCTGCTCAGAGTGTAGAGCAAAGCGGCCATCAGAAGGCGCTGGAAGGGATGGTCGGAGGATCTGCTGCTGGTTTATCACACACTTGGGCTTGGACTTGGCACTGTGTGGCCGTGCATAAGAAACACTAACTCATTTCATCCCAAGGCAGCCTTTGGAGAAATGTCAGCATCGCTATTATGCAAACTTGACTGAGAAGGAAACCGAGGCTCGCAGAGGTAAAGTAGTAACTTCCGAGGGCCACAGTGGATGCCTAGTGAAAAAGACTGAACTGGGTTTTGACCCAGGGAGTCTTACCCTACAAGTTACCCTTCGGAGGTTCAGATCACAGGCTGTGTCTAGTTTTTAATGCCTTTGTACCCACGGGGAACCCAACCAATAAATGAGTGTTCTAGACACTCTTCCCCAAGAGTATAGATACCGCCTGCTCTTACACAGCTTGGGACCACCCTGTCAGGAGGCTGGGAGGCTGCCCCACGACCCCAAGTCGCCCCAGCTTCCTGGTAACTGACGCCAGCCTGCAAATGGGCAACAACAGAGAGCCGCTTGGATCGCGAATGTGGTGTCTGAGCACACGGAGGTGGGGAGAGGTGCGGGTTATAAACCTTCACTTCATCCTTTCCTTGACCCCAACATACATCCGTGGGGTCCCTGCTGCTGCCAGACCCCACCCACTCCATGACTGCAAGGTAAATAAATAGTCAACAGAGGAAATTCAAGTGCCAGATACGCGTGAGTTCCGCGATGCCCGTCTGTAAGTGAGTTTCCCCTCCCCCATCCTGCCCCTGCCCCCCAGGATCTCCAAAGTTTCCTGTTTCTGTGTGATTTTTACAGTGCTGAGGACTCATTTTTATGTCTTTAAGGGCAGGGACTAGGCTTCACTGGTCTCTGTCTTCTCAGCAGCTGACACTGTGTTTGCTGACTGGGTAAATGAGACACTTCCGACCAAATGACGTCTTTTGTGATTACAACTAGAAACCACACGTACTGTATGTTGACTATTGATTTGGATTTCAAGGTAAATACAGACATGTTTCTAAGGAAACATGTTTGGTTGTTTTTCAGGGTTTTTTGTGTTTTTTTGTTTTTTTTTTTTTTACAGAATGACTTGGGAAGCTAATCACTTTTAATAATTATGTCTGGATTCTAAAAAACTCCTGACTGCATTTCAGTCTCTAGACATTTGGTATTTAAACACACATGTTCTCCTGTAATATTCCTTTCTTCTTCTCTTCTATGAGTGTCCCTCTTTCTGGAGAGCAAAGAGTCAAGATAGCTTTTAAACTCAGTTTGACATAGTGCATCTGATCATTTCACCCCGCGTGCCTTCTGACTTTTAATTTCCTTCTAACACGTTCGACTTTTGATCTTGAAGCACAAGGGCTGTCCTTTTATTAGGTTTAATTTACTGTAAAGCTCAGTGTTCCCTGTGAATCAAGCCATAATAGTGAATAATCACAGGCTTCATTCAGTCAGCCAGGTTTTCGTTCTGCTGAGTAACTAGGAAACCGACTAGTAACAGGAAGGTTAAAAAATGTTAGGAACCCTGCTATCGCCCCAGAGCTAGGATCAAGCCATTTTATTCCTTGCACATGACTGTCCAAGCGGACAGGGACCCAGGGCAAGGGGGCTGTTTGGATGGGCCCAGGGCTCCCTGGAAGGGAAAGCAGGGGGTGACAGGGGCTTGATGAGAGTCCAGATTTGGGGCTGGCATGTGACCTCACTTTCTCTCCCCCGGCTTCCCACACCCCTTTCAGCTCTGCCATTTGTGCCTCTGGCCGGATTATTTTCAATAGGGTTTCACACAGTATATTTGAGAGGGTAGGGATAATTTCCTTCTTTTTTTTCCCCCCCACATATATGACATTTTTTCAAAGGGTTTTTCATAAAATGAAAAGAGAAGAGCTTGGAAAAAGACACTTAATCGCTATGTCATTTTGAGATTCTCTCTACCATGTGCTCAAGGCCCTGATAAGTTCTTTACCCGTTTGGTTCTGTGTAGACTGCTCATCACAGCCTGACGACGTAGGTTCTATAATCACCTTTTCTTCTGTAGAGGCGAGAACCTCCTTCACGAGTCAGAGCAGAAGAAAATAGTTGTCAGGAACGGATTATCTCCCATGCCGCTCTTCCGACATCTTTCTGCTCAGATAGGTTGTCCAACAGCCCAGCATGACCAAAGGTCCCCTCCAGGCCCCCAGCCTGGATCCGCCCCTGCAGGAGGGAAGATGGCTTCTCAAAGCATCAGTGGACATCAATGACTCGGGGAGCCTCTGAGCTCGGACCGAACACCCGTGGTCACGGGAGCCCCCCTCTGGGCGACTGAACTTAATGGAACAGCTGTAGGCATCACACTTCTCAGGCTCCATCAAGGGCTGGATGAGTAGCCTGGGGGAAAAGTCCCTCTATTCGCTGAAACTGCAGCACCCATGAGTCAGTATTTTCTGCTACAGTTAAAAAAAAAAAAAAAAAAGTAGCATACTGTTCACATCTCCATGGTAACTTACTATGGATCTGCATTCCATTTATGAAACTCCTTCTTGACCTATCTGTGATTTCTGATCCAGGATTGAATATAAACTGAGAAGCCATCAGAATCCAATCAGTCTCCTCGAAATATCAACACCGTCTGCATGCGGGTGGGGGAGTGGGGGGGGGGGGTGGGGGTGTTTCAGAGGTGTAGACTCTGCCTCTGACCCATGCAGGGGTGATGCCGGAAGAGCCTCAGGTGCCGGTGGCAACATTAAAGTGCAATAGTATCTCAATTATCCGGGTAACTCCAGATTTAGGGTTGCCATGGAAACCGGGAACCTTGGTAACAGAGTGAGATGGTTCCTGTCTCTTCACAGCACTGCAGTCCCCGAGATGCGCCAACTTTCAGTCCCTTGGCCTTCCCTACGCTGGGCTGTTTTATTTTATACCACCTTCAGGAGTCTAAATTTTCCTCCAAAATATTGAGAGCCCGAGTAGGAAATGCGCGCATTTCTAGGCATGGACTCAAGTATTTCGTTAGCAACGGAAACCGGCAGTAGGGGTGCCGGTTGTGACCGGGATTGGGAGTCAGATAAACTTGAGTTTCAACGTGAATTTCCCATTCATATGTTTTATGGCCCCGCAAGTTATTTCCCCAAGGTTCAATTGCCTCACACTGTCAAGTGGGGTCAACGATGCTTCGGAGGATGGTGAGCACTCACCCGGAGCCACTCAGCCAAGGCTGGTTACCATCCAGGCACCGCTCAACTCTAGGGGGCGCGCCTCACACGATGCCGGAGGCTGGGGGCTCCCCGGAGCAGGGCAGACTCGGCGACCCAGCCAGGGGCCCAGTTCGGACGTGTAGCATCTCAGGCGCATTTTTAGAGACTCTTCGTGACAGAATGATGAGAACTCCCGAGGCCGGGAGGAGATCCAGGAATGGGGCCTGAGCGAGTCCCTCACTACCCAAGTGTCGCAGCCCCTCGGTGCCACCACCCCGCTCCTGCCCACTTCCAGAGGCGCGCTTGGTGTGGAGGCCTCGGGACGAGGGGAGGAAACCGGATCCTCCACGGGGAGGCCCTCCCCCTGACCTCCCCGGGCTCGAGTCCCCGGCCCACCGCGGTCCCAGAACCGCAGGCGAGGGACGCAGCCGGGTGACAGCGGGCGCGGAGCGAGGTCCCAGCCGGAAGGAGCCAGCTCCGCCCCCGCTCCCCTCCCCTCGAGTCCTCACCCCTCCCCTCTTCCCTCCCACTCCTCCGCTCCCCTCCCTCCCCCACCCTCCTCTCTTCTCACCCCACCCCTTTCCTCCCCTCCTCCACCCCTCCTTTCTCCCCCTCCCTCCTCCCCTCTTCCTCCCTCTCCGCCCCTCCCCCCGTCTCCTCCCCTCCCCTCTCTCCTCCTGTCTCCTCCCCTACTCTCTTTCCCCCTCCCCCTTGTCCCTCCTCCCCTCCCCTCCCCTCTGTCGTCTTCCCCCCTCCTCCTCCCCCCTCCCTGCTCCCTCCTCCCTCCCGGCTCTGAAGAGCGCGCCGCGAAGGGGACTGGCCGGTTACTTCCTCCGGTGGCGGCACGGAGCGCAGTGCGTCCCCAGCCTCGAGCGCCCGGAGCCGCCCGCCCGCGTCCGGTCAGCGTCCCGGCCCCCGGCCCCGGTGCCCGCGGCTCGGACCCCCGCCCCGTCGCCCTCGCCCGCGTCCGACGCGCACCGCGGAGCCCGGCCCCGAGCCGCCGCCGGCCCTGCCCGAAGCGGCGCGGTAAGAGCGGGGTCCAGGACAGCGCCCTCCGGCGCGGCGTCTCTCCCGGGGCCCCGGACCGCGGGCGGGGGACGCGGGTAGCCCCGAGGTCCGGGTCCCCAGGCGCGGCCGGGCTCGCGGCGGGGCGGCGACTGCTCCCCGGCTTCGGGCTCGCTCCCGGGGCCGGGGCGGCTCGGGGAGATGGGGGGGGCGGCGCGGGGGCCCGGGCAGGGCGCGGGTGGGCCGGGCCGTGACGCTCCGAGCCGGCCGCGAACTTGGGCCGCGGCCCCCGGCGGCCGAGCCGCCGGGCGGGGCGCGCCCGCTGGCTTCACTTGCTTTTGTTTTTAAAAGGAAACGCGGGTCTGGTGGGGGGGGGGGCTTCTGCCGGAGGGCGCCCCCGCGGGCCGATTTCGCGGAGGGTGAGGGGGGGAGTGGGACACAGCGGAGGGTGTCGGGGCGGCCCCGGCGCGCCCGGCTTTGCGGGTGACTTGAGCGCACCGGGCCCGGTGGGATCGCGGGCGCCCGAAACACCTGGCGGCTGCACCCGCTTCCCCCCCCCCCCCGCCCCGCGCCCCCGCAAACGTGCCCAGCACCGGCTCACCTGCTCCGCCGCTCCGGGGCCCGATCGGGGGCGGTGGGCGAGGGAGGCGCCCGGGAGGGCGAGCCCCCCGCGGGCGCCCCGGGACTTCTGGATCTGGGCCCTCGGTGCCGGCAGGCGAGCGTGGGAGCCTGTCGGAAACGCGGGTGTGGGTGCGCAGGGCTGCCTTTATTTTCGCGTTCTTAAAGGATTTTGAATGAAAGGTTGCCGTTTGTGCGTGTGTGGGTTGTTTGCTTTGGTTTCGAGCCCAGGAGACTTTTAAGATGTTGGCCTGTATTCGGTTTCGGGGTAAGCTTAAACTGCTAGGTGACGTGCTACTTATTCAGAAAGTAAAGAAGTGAGCAGTCCCCCCTTTGGAGATAGAGGTGATTTGTTTTAATTCACCGGTAAGAGATTATATTTGTCCTGGACAATGGAAGCGCCCGTGCGCCCTCGGCCTGTCCACACCACCTCCAATCAGGGAGATAAATCTCCAAGTTAAGCTTTATTAAAATTCTGAGTAATATCACAGTATACTTATAGTTAGCGCCATGGGCCCTGCAGGGAAATATTCACTCATTTCTGGGATTAGTCATTCCTCTCTCTCTCTAAATTGATAACTTTCAAAAGAAACGGCAAAACCAGCCTTCAAAAGTAGCCTATGGGTCTGTTTTGCCTTTTGTTTTTCAAATTTACCTCAGTACCGACCTGTGCTCTGATCTTGTTCAGGTAAGGGTACTGTCCTTAGGCAAATTCTCTTTGTTTTAAAATTTTATTGTTCTCAGATCTTCCATTTCTGCCTTTTTTTTTTTCCTTTTTTTGTTCAAAAGCAGCCATCAATAGGGCAACCTGAAAGGGACCTAAATTTGAAATTGATTCAGGTGAAGAAACTTGACCTTAATCAATGCCACCTTAAGAAGCCTTGTGGAGTAAAATAAGCGAATTTAAATTCCATTAGTTATGTGTCTGCCTGAAACCATTGGGGGGACACTTTGATTCTACGTGGTTCTTACAAAACAGATGAAATGCCAGACAACAGAAGAATTCTATTCTGTAGCTAGTAATCAGAGCTTTTTCTGTGGGGATGGTAGGCTGCCTTTCCTCCTGATATTTGTACCCCAAACCAGGCGAGCTTTTTCCATCGCCTTCCATACCAATTCTCCGTCCATCCCTGGAGGCTGGAAAAAAAAAAAAATGTACAATAAAGTCAGCAAGTTGTCTGCAAACGAGACTTAGAAAAAGCGCTTGGCCCAGTGGGCTCAGGAGAGAGAACTGGTAGCAGTTAAGGCGTCTTTTCGTTTAGGTCTTCTGTTTGAGGTTGGTTGATTTAATCGACAGGTAACAGCGTTTAGTTTATCCAGATAAATAACATAAAGCTGTGAGTGAAGGAGCATTTCCCGTGGTAGAGAGGAGTGAGCAGGGGCCTGGTCTAATAATATTTGTATGCTCTGTAGGCTCCACAGTGATGTGGTGGGAAAGGCCCAGGCCTCATCATTCGGGTTACCCACCCAAGGACTGATCGGGACTGTAGTCGTGCTGCAGCTGTATGGTCCTGGGCAAGTCATTGGAGGTCTCTGGGCCTCGGTTGCCCTGTAAGATGCAACATCACTGTAAAATGTTACAACATCGGCCTCTCAGAAACGTAGGGAAGATTCAGTGAAGTGGGAATGTGTGGTCCCCCAGCTTGGGTTTGGCTCTTGTGACTAGGATGGTGTCCGTGCGGGGATCATTAGTAGGGAATATTGATTCTTGAGCGCCTGAGCCACTAAGTGGAGATTCTGAACCACAGTGGCCACGTTTGATCCCAGACAATCCTTCCTCTGCTCCCTTCTCCCCCATAGGACTATTCATTTATTGTCTGTGTTTTCCAGCCTCCACTGGCCACCATGATAATGTTTTCCAGCCTCCACTGGCCACCATGATAATTACTCGCACTCTGAGGGTTTTAACAGCCCTCTCCAGTGTCTCTTGCCTGCTCTGTGGCATAGACTTCTCCTCCCACGCTACCTCTCTAGCCCAGGGTGTGTGTGTGTGTGTGTGTGTGTGTGTGTGTGTGTGTCCGCGTGCGTTCATGCACAGGTGCGTGTCTAGTAGCTGGGAGGTCTGGTTTAGCCATAATGTTGATCATAAGAGGAAACAAAGTACAAACTCAAAGTAGTCACGGGGAAATGTCCTACTCTCCACCTCCAATAAGCCCTATCAATTGCGCAACACTTTAATTACTCAGAGTTCCTGGTTGTAACAGGTGGGAGCACCCCCCGGGGAGATCGTGGGGGGAGGACGATTCCGGGTACCCTGTAAAGCTTCCTATAGACCTTCAGTTCCATAGCCTGTAAGCTGGGGGGCGGGGGTGGGGGTGAGTGAGGCTTGCCCGTTGCTATTATTGGTGCTAACCCAGCTTCTTTGAAAATGAGTTTTAGTCGCTCTGTATGTTTATCTACCACTCTGGTGACATGATCTTGGTACCTTTCTCGCCTATTAATATAGAACTTACTCCGCCAATTATATGTTAGGGCTCCAAATAAGTTTTCAGCCCACATCACTGTCCCCTTGCAGGCCACGTAAGCAACTGTAAATTTTCTAACAGCCACATTAAATATAGGCAAGTAAATGAAGTTAATTTCTATGTTCCAAGTCACTGAATACCTTCAGAATATTACACAAACGTGCCGTCAGTCCACAGTCGTTACTGAGATACTTCACTTTTTTCTACAGAACCTTTGAAATCTTGTGTGTTTGCCATGCAGAGCTCAGCTCAGCCCATCCCGGCCCCGGGCCACGCACTTGGCAGTCCACACAGGGCTGGTGGCTATAGCACAGTGGTCAGCACAGGTCCGCCTGGTAAAGCCCAGACTCTCATCAGAGCCAGTAAGACTGATGCATACCCAGCATTACTCCCCCTGGAAGAAACACAGCTGAGCAACACACACAGCAGACACGTTTTGAGTGTGTGTAGACAATACTGGAGGGATCCGGGGCTTTGGACTGAAGCAGTGGTTCTGGGAACCTTTTACGTCCTACCTGGGAGTGTTCGCTCGTAGCTTAGGCAGGAGAAAGGGCCTCCTAGGCTCCTTCCAGCATGCTGGCCTGGGTCTGGGTCCACCAGGAGCCGCCTGGGTGTGGGAGCAGGGGGCTGGCCCTTAGCTCCCAGGTGGAGCTGACTGCCCCGGGGACATGACCGTGGAAAGCAGCTTACCCCCACCTGTCCTATAGTCCTTGCTCAGCTCCCTGAACCAGGCTCCCTTGGGAGGCCCTGAGCAGCCAGCCAGAAAGTGCCTTCATCTGTGTGTCTGGAATCTAAGTGGATTTGGTGGAGAATCAGCATTATTATTTAATTGCTTAAATAGCGTACCCTTTTCGAGAAGGGCCTTTTAAGTAAGAACTGGCCTTCAGTTTTGAATGCCCGGTTGTGCTGTAGACGGTGACAGACTCCACCAGAATTAGGGTTGACCTCGCCAGTAAAGACTTCTTAAACGTGATGTTTGTTGCCCCTGACTTTCTTTTCCTTTTTTTTTTTTTTTTTAAGATGAATGATTTTGGAGTCAAGAACATGGACCAGGTAGCCCCTGTGTCTAACAGTTACAGAGGGACACTCAAGGTGAGTGAGCTGAGTCTTAATTTAAATGTTTTTTTTTAAAAATATATTGGGGGCGCCTGGGTGGCGCAGTCGGTTAAGCGTCCGACTTCAGCCAGGTCACGATCTCGCGGTCCGTGAGTTCGAGCCCCGTGTCGGGCTCTGGGCTGATGGCTCAGAGCCTGGAGCCTGTTTCCGATGCTGTGTCTCCCTCTCTCTCTGCCCCTCCCCCGTTCATGCTCTGTCTCTCTCTGTCCCAAAAATAAATAAACGTTGAAAAAAAAAAATTTAAATTATAAAAAAAAAAAAAAATATATATATATATTGGAAAACTCAATCTCTAGGATCGTCAAACGATGCGCCGGGTCCCAGAAGACTGGCTTTAGCCCCGGCCTTTTAATCTACAGGCTGTGTGACTCTGGATTGTTTGCTTAGTCTCTCTGGACCTCAGTTTTCTAGTCTATAAAATGGGTATCCTGATGCTTGTTTCTGCTTGTCTTCCACGCTAGGAAACCATTTAATTTGCAGATGGTGAGGCCTTTGTGGTTTATTTCTGAGACTCCTACCAGCTGAAAAATCCTGGGATTCTCAGTGGGACAGCGCTGGAGAAGCTGTCTCTACTGCGGTTCTGTTCATCTGTGCATTTCCTGGGGTCACGGGCTGGGTTGTTTAAGAACTGACCAGGGAAGGGGCGCCTGGGTGGCTCAGTCGGTTAAGCTGCCGACTTCGGCTCAGGTCGTGATCTCGCGGTCTGTGAGTTCGAGCCCCGCGTCGGGCTCTGTGCTGACGGCTCAGAGCCTGGAGCCTGTTTCAAATTCTGTGTCTCCCTCTCTCTCTGACCTTCCCCTGTTCATGCTCTGTCTCTCTCTGTCTCAAAAATAAATAAACGTTAAAAAAAAAATTAAAAAAAAAAAAGAACTGACCAGGGAAGATCGGAGAGGAGGAAGGCCCGCCTCCGCAGGGGGAGGGTCCTTCCTTCCGAAGGGTCTGTGCCCACCGGGCTGCTGGCAGCCTGCTGCCACACGGCCACAGAACGGCACGCCTCTCTGCGTAAACCAAAACACAGGTGAAAGATGAAGGAGGCTTTTCCGGTGTCTAAGAGCCAAATTCCATGCAGCTTCTGCCTTCGTTCCTTTGGGGAACATTCTGAAGGAGCAGAAACTGATAATTTCCCGTTTGCTTTCTTCAAACGTGACAGTGAGACCTGATTGTTTTTTTAGCCTCACGCAGTAAACACCTGTAGAAGCAGGGATTTTTCGATTGGCCTCCACCAAGCTTAGTGTTTCGTACGGTGATGGAGCTTCGTCGTGTTGCATGATCGTTTGTGTATCCTTAGGAGGTGATTTAGTCCCGGAGAGTCCCCGACGGCCAAAAATGGGCCCAGGCTTTTCTTGCGTATTAGGAAGGTCAGGAAACTTCCAGCCAGTGAGTTTGCTCGTTTGATTTGGTCAGATGTTTTCCACGTGGCAGAGGCTGTATAAGAAATCGTGGTGTTAGGTCTGAAACCACACCCCTAGAGAGGAAAATTCTTCCAGACGTTAAAAGAACCTGATGATGCTCATGTGATCTCTGGGTTCGGAGAAGAAACGTCGTTGCTGACATTGATGTGTTGGTACACTCAGTGGGAATTTGTATTGTCTTTTGGCTTCCTGACTTTAAAAAATGAACTTCCAGCCAGGAAAGGAAAGGCATTTCTTGGTCACCTGGGGAAATGTTACTGGGAATTAAAAAAAATAATAATAATAATTAATCGGCTATTTCACTGAAATTGGTCCTGTGGTATAGTTTATAAATCCAGATGAGGATTTCGAACTTACTTGATTGTTTATTCCCTTAGGTTTCTGGCAGTCAGACATTAGAGTCTCGGGTTTTGGGGGGCTGGGCTCCCATATCGTTGGGACATCGCCGTGTTGAGTGTTTTAGGCTGCGGTCCAACTTCTGCCTGCCCTCTTACGTAATGCGTCATTCATTGTTCCGCATTTCTAGAAAGAAAGCACACAAACCGATTTTATTTGTAAATGTGTTGCACATTTTTTAAATTGATGACTCAACAGATGGTTCATTGTATTACACATAACACGGGATTTCCAGTGTATGTTGGAAAAACATAACCATCTTTTACATTGTTACTCAGCAAGTCAGGCAGTGATGAATCAAGACTTTATCTGTTACTTATAAACAAGTCTTCCATTAAAGGCTACTTTCATAACTGTTAGATGAAATTATCTTAGATCGACACAGTGTGGGGTTTATCTTTCTCTGTGTCGCCATTCTCTTTTTCCCCTAAGCTATAGATAGTTGAACTTGAAACCTTTTTCCTTTGGAAAGCTTTCTCCTTAGTAGATGATGTGGGGTAGAGGTCTTTTCAACACCTTAACTTTTATAAAAGTAAACCTTAAGGTGTTTTTTTCATATCTATTACTATTTTCTGGACCATTGGAGTTGAGTGAAAAAAAAAAACTAGTTTCAGTTAAAGTGTTTCATGGTTAAACATAAAGATAACTGCTTCCACAAATAAAGTAATTTATTTCACTGTTTGCTTCTCAGTTTTCATTCAGTCATTTGTCTTCCCTTTAACGGCAATGAGCTAAAACTGCCCGACTGAGGGTAGTTTTTGCTTTTGTGCCCAGTCTGACTGAATTTCCCTCTGATGTAGTGGAGGGACCAGGTGTTTGGACCAGGTGGGTCTCTTAGTCTCGTCCAGTCCTGTTCTTCCAAAGTTCCATTATTTTTAGGTTTGTTTACTTCGTTTCTTCGTTGAAGTTAATTATTAGGCCATTAAAAATAAATTCCTGGGTCATCCTGACCCTGCGAGGTCAATGAAATGATCCCGAGTAAAGTGGAACCCTCCCCATCACTTTGACTGTCTCGTAAGTCTGGTCTGAGAGCGCTCAGTGGTCTGGTCCATTGGTGGCTTCATAATTGCCAGTTTCGTCAGGCTATGTCGGCACGATTACCCATGGACCACTTTTAAAACAGGTAATTAAATGGGTTGAAATATTAATTTCCATTTTCTTTTCCATCTGTTTCCCAGCGCCAGCCAGCTTTGGACACCTTCGATGGGTCCCTGTTTGCTGTTTTCCCCTCCCTAAATGAAGAGCAGACACTCCAGGAAGTGCCTACAGGCTTGGATTCAATTTCTCATGGTAATTTGCTACTCAGACTTGACAAAGTGTGCCTGGTTTCCTCCCCTAGTTCGGTTACTAAAGAGGCGACCATTTGCAAGCGGCCACGGTTGGTGTCTTCAGTCTTTGGCATGCAAAGTTGGTGACTCTGGACCTGGGAGAAGACAGTTTTCCCACTATGAACATGCTGGCTCTGGTGCCTTCCCCTGCCAGGCGCCCGCCCCCCAGCCAGCGCAAATGCCCTGCTGGGACCAACCTGTAGGGGAGCCCCTGAGATTTCCACTGGGATGTTTGCAACACTGTAGCCAGCCTGGGTCCCGTCTCCGGGGTGCACCTGCAAAGCGGATGATTAAAATGCACCCCAGCTTCTCTGTCTGGGGTCTCCTCATTAGTTAGATCATGCACCCCACCCCGGAGTCTTGGGGCAACAAATGACAATTGCTAATATCCGCCCGCCCGTTTGTATTTATTTCTGTAGTTCTTAATGTCATGGCTTATTGTTTTTAAAGGGACAGCAGTCAGATAATGCCTGTACGATTACTGGGATAGGGTTATTCGTTGGAAACATTCCAGAGATTACTCTGTCATACGAAGTAGGTGCTGGAAAATACAGCCCAGAAAACTAATTAAAACACAGATGCCTGCATAAGTATACCATCATGCGGTCGTTTATCATTCATGAAATTGCTGAGGGAACCCGGAGAAGATTGGTTTTCAATAAAAATTGCAGGTGCGCTGACGTGACGGGGGCTAAATGCTGTGTGTTCGCATTACACCAGAAGGCCCTTTGCCTGCTGCTTATTTGAATGGAGGTAACTTCAGATTGTACATTTACAGGGGCACCTGGGTGGCCCAGTCGGTTAAGCGTCCCACTTCGGCTCAGGTCATGATCTCACAGCTCGTGAGTTCGAGCCCCACGTCGGGCTCCGTCTCTGTCTCCTTCAAAAATGAATAAACGTTAAAAAAAAAATTCTTTTAAATGGCAAATTCTACATTTACCGTCCCTTAAAACCTTTGACCGAAACCACCTACTGTCTTTCATTGTTTAAAAATTTTAAAAGAGATTTAGATAGGAATTTCACCTAAGGATAATGGCAAAATAATTTGCAAAATAAAATAAAACTTGCATTTTATTTTCCTAAGTGTAGCTGTGAGATGTAGGATATTTTCTGAATTTCCACCCCTCCCCGGCCAAATTTTTGATAACATTTATACTCTCTTAAGGAATTACGTCAAGGTTTGAGATCAGAATTGTTCTTTCCTGAAAACTTAACAAGATTTCTCCCCTGAAGTCAGTATCTGGTCGTGCCAGCTTCCAGCCCTCATGTCCCCATGGGGTTTCTTTCTAGATACATCCAGCTGTGAGTTACCTCTGTTAACGCCGTGCAGCAAGGCCGTGATGAGTCAAGCCTTAAAAGCTACCTTCAGCGGCTTCAAGAAGGAGCAGCACCGTCTTGGCATCCCAAAGAGTAAGGGCCACTTTTTCCAGTAGTTTCTCTGAGTCTGGGTTGTACTGGAAGAACGAATCTGACCGTCGTTGCTTGGGATTGCTTGGGATGACGGCTGGTTCTTCCCCAAGCAGCTTGCAGCTGGCATAACCCGAGCCAGCGATGCTTTCAAACCCCTCAACCGGCCGAACCCTCAGTCCGGCACCGTTGTTGCTGTCTTAGAGTTTACTGGGTGTCTTTTCCCTCTGCCCGGTCTCTGGTACACATCTGGACTTTGCGGGCAGATCAGGAACGACGCTGCTCTCACTGCCTCCCTCCCGTCTTCTCCCTGTGTGTGTCTGTCTGTCCTTGCCTCCCCCGGACAGACCCCTGGCTGTGGACCGAGCAGCAAGTGTGCCAATGGCTCCTCTGGGCCACCAGCGAGTTCAGCCTGGTCAACGTCAACCTCCAGAGGTTCGGCATGAATGGCCACGTGTTATGCAACCTGGGCAAGGAGCGTTTTCTGGAGCTGGCACCTGACTTTGTGGGCGACATTCTCTGGGAGCATCTGGAGCAGATGATCAAAGGTGCCCGCTGGGGGGCCTGGCTCCCGCTCGCCGAGGAGAGCCGTGGCAGGGAAGGGGGATGGAAGGGGGAGCGGCGCTCTGTAATCGTATGGTTGGGGTTCCGAATTACGTACAGTGCCTGAAAATGCCACCGGAGTGAGTCAGATGTGTGGCCGTGATCAGAGGGTTTTTAATCCACTGAAGTGTGTGTGTGTGTGGAATGGAGCATAGCCACTTGGCAGTGACCTGAGTCACTAACTCGTTGACCGTGGTCAGATGGCATGTGTCAGAGGAGCGCGTGTTGGCTCAGATATGGAGGCCAGCAGAATTCCCAGGTGCCGGGGCGCATCTTAGAGAACCCGAAGGAGCAAGTTGCCCTGAGTGAAAGGGAGCTTTTATTCAGACACACTCCGTGCATTTTACAGTAAGTTTTCCTAAGACCCAATGGAATGCAACAACGAGAATTTCCTCTGGTTTTATCTATTTAAACAAATGCAGAAGTGATTGATATATGTTTACACGCTGACATGTTCTGCAGAAACTGGCCTTGGATAAAAAGAACTCTCATCAGATAGAAAGTCCTTAATTTTTTTTTTAATGTTTATTTTTGAGAGAGAGAGAGGCAGAGCGTGAGCACGGGAGGGGCAGGGAGGCAGGGACACACAGAATCCGAAGCAGGCTCCGGGCTCCGAGCTGTCAGCACAGACCTCGACGTGGGGCTCGAACTTGTGTACTGTGAGATCATGATCCGAATCGAAGTCGGACGCTTAACCGGCTGAGCCACCCAGACGCCCCCAGAAAGTCTTGATTTAGACCTTGTAAGAGTGTTGGCAGCAATGTTAACAACACATCTAGTTAAAAAGAAAAAAAAAATTATAGGAAAGGATCAAGTTATAAATATAAGAAAATCAGTTCATTGGTAGAGTTCAGAGAAATAGTCCTCACTCACTTGATTTTAAACACTGTGTTTCAACACCTTTTACAGACCCAGGATCTTTGAAAGACCTTAGGTTTCAGCCACCATTTCTTTTAGGCTGTGACTTCTGGGGGCCAAGGAAGCTTATTTGTGAAGACCCCCAAATCCTTCCTGAACTTGGACAAGTCTGATTTGACGAGTTTCTGGTGAATCTGCTCACTGGCGGGTTGGGCCTGTCTGACCATCACTCAGGGTGTGAGTCTGTGTGGGCCTGGATTTGTGGGTGTGTGTGGTTCAGTGTGTTTGTAGGGAGTAAGCACACACACGGAATGCTAATAACCTTTTCCTTTTCAAAGTTCCCAGCCCCTGGGACAGATGGAACTTCATAAATATCTAACTACCTCTTGACGGCAGGGGTGAATTAAATTCACGGTCTAGATATTTGAAATGATGCAGTAGAACATTTAGCTTGGCCAGTGACAGCGTTCATGGCGGAAAACTCACTCTAGTTATTAGAAAATGTGTTGCTGTCTCCGGTTTTTTAAAAAGACCAAATGACGCTGATTACCGTCTGATTAAATGTGGAGCACGGGGGCGCCTGGGTGGCTCAGTCGGCTGAGCCTCCGACTTCGGCTCAGGTCATGATCTCGCGGTTTATGAGTTCAAGTCCCGCATTGGGCTGTCTGCTGTCAGCACAGAGCCCCCGTCAGATCCTGTTCCCCTCTCTCTCTGCCCCTCCCCCGCTCACACTCTCTGTCTCTCTCAAAAATAAGTTAAAAAAAATCTTTAAAAAAAATTTTAAAAAACGTGAAGCGTAAACGCATTTCGATATTCTAAAATAACCGTACGATGGTAATTTGGGAATAAATGTTTTTGACCTTGATTTGCAATCCTATGCCTCCTGTATCTGTTTTTCAGAAAACCAAGAAAAGACAGAAGATCAGTATGAAGAAAATTCACACCTCAACTCCGTTCCTCATTGGATTAATAGCAATTCACTAGGTCAGTCCAATCGATTCTTGCCCTGAAGACCTTGGTTTCAAGCTTTTCTATTAAATTTGCACTCTCCACCCCCACGAAAAAAATCAATAAAAATAAAAATAAATTCGGACTCCCTGGCGCACAGTCTTGGCCTGCACTGTCCCCATGTGGTGACGACACGTGGCTCTTGATGCGTGGCTGGTCCACGTTGAGACGTGTGGTAAATAATACACATCTGCCACGATAATTGGTACTGTTGAGTCAGATAAAAGGTTAAAATTAATTTCACCTGTTTATTTTCAGTTTGCTGTTGCGGCTACTGGAAAATCTAACGTTGCCTGAGTGCCTGGCATGATCTTTGCCTGGCCAGTGCCGTCTAAGGCAGTCCGTAGAGCCCAGGGGCAGAGCGAAGGGGGCTGACGGCTGTAGTCAGAGCTGGTGCAATCAGTAAGAGGTGACAGGCACGGGAAGCATGTAGAAAGCAATTCTAAATTTGCTCTGAACTTTGGAGTTCAAAGAAGTGTCCTGGAATTCGGGTCTTTCCTTCTGGTCACTGACACTGATGAGTGCGGATTACAGATGGTCCCCCCACCAGCCCCCACCCGCCCCCCCAGCCAGCAGAGGGAGGGGATGTTCCCTTGCAAGGCACACGCTGGGTGGCAAATCACTTACTCCCTCCGAGCCTTAGCAACTGAAAGAGCCAGTGACCTCTGCCATCCCGAGGCAGGATGAAAGCATTTGATAAACCAGAGCCGTAGAAATGCTGACATCAAGGCACCGCATCTCGGTCCGGGGAATTTTGGAAAAGGGCTCCCTGGCTTCAGAAGAGCTGTTGCCGAAGCCCACGTTCCCCCCCCCCCCCCCCCCCGCCACGGTTTCGTGGAGGGTTAGAGCGTGCAGAACGGGTTGTGTTTGGTTCGGTTCGAGGGCACAGAGGGTCTCTGATGACCACGTCGCTCCTGCCTAACAACTCTGCCGTCCGATCGTTGTGTCCCAGGCTTTGGCGTGGAGCAGGCAGCGTATGGCGTGCAGACACAGAATTACCCCAAAGGCGGCCTCCTGGACGTGTGTGCATCATCCTCCGCACCCAGCGCACTCGGTTCTGAGCAGGACTTTCAGATGCTCCCCAAGTCTCGACTCAACACCGTCAGCGTCAGTTACTGCCCCGTCAGTCAGGACTTCCCAGGCGGCAGCTTGAACCTTCTCGCTGGCGGTTCTGGTAAGTCAGGGCTCCAGGCTTGGTTCAGACAGTCGCACAGTGAGGGGAGCTTCTCACGCAGCTCGGCCTGGATTCAGCCTTTGGAGGAGGGCACAGGTCCCCTCTGTGTCCCAAGTGCTGTGGGGCACTGTTGGCAGGGGACAGATGGTCTCCGCAAACATCGACTCCCGCTATGTTTCACGCTCTGAGCCGGGCACCGCGGGTATTGAGCAAACAAGGCATGGTCTCTGCTCTCGCAGCTGGATTCCTCCGCTCAGTGGGCTATTTTGGGAGAAAACGTAGGAATGTGACATTCCTGCATGTGGGAGAAAACGTAGGAATATGACAGATTTCTTTTTATGGAGGTGCACACGTACAACGCACAAATCTCGGCTTGTACTGCCGGCTGACTGTTTACATATATGCCCCTGGGTAAGTAACAGCCACCCAGATGGAGATAGAGAAGCTTCCAGCCTCCCAGAAGACCCCGTCACGTGCCTTCCATCAGTAGCGTCCACACAGCAAGAGGAAACCATTGTCTTGACTGCTGTCATCATAGATTAGATTTTCCTGCCCATGAGCTTGATATAAATGGAATCCTAGCGCTCTGTTTTCTTGTGCCTTTTGTTCCTCGTCGTGTCTGAGACCCATGCATGTGGTTGGATGTGGCAGACAATTGTCCTTTTCTTTTCTTTCTTTTTTTTTGTTCTAAGTGTGAGTGGGGGAGGGGCAGAGAGAGAGGGAGACCCAGAACCCGAAGCGGGCTCCAGGCTCTGAGCCGTCAGCACAGAGCCCGACGTGGGGCTCAAACCCACGAACTGGGAGATCGTGACCTGAGCCGAAGTCGGGGGCTTAACAGGCGCCCCCCAGTTGTCCTTTTCGTTGCTGTGTAATACTCCATCCTGCAGAGCTGCGCTTGGTTCAGCCATGCTGTTGCTGGGTGCTGAGGTTGTATGGCACATTAGTCATCAGGACCGAGTGCCTCGTGGAGGAGCTTTGTGAGCAGTCCCCAGGGGGGTTGGTGTCCATGCTGCTGCAAAGCCCCAGACCGGCCTGAGGTCCCTCGCGGCTCGGTAACACCGGACGGTCCCCTGCCCGGAGGAGTCAGCGTCCGTGCCCGGTTGTCTTTGCCAGGAAAGCCCCGGGACCGTGACTCCCCCGAGAACGGCACGGACAGCTTCGAGAGCTCAGACTCGCTGCTGCAGTCCTGGAACAGCCAGTCGTCGCTGCTGGACGTGCAGCGAGTGCCTTCCTTCGAGAGCTTCGAGGATGACTGCAGCCAGTCCCTGTGCCTCAACAAGCCGACCATGTCCTTCAAGGACTACATCCAGGAGCGGAGCGACCCGGTGGAGCAGGGCAAACCAGTCATACCTGCGGCGGTGCTGGCCGGCTTCACAGGTGAGCGCATCGCCCGGGTCTCCCCGTCACCTCCCCGGGCCCCGCCCGGCCGCAGCGCCGCATTATTTATCCAGGGTGTTTCTGGTTGGAGCACATTGTATTCACACCCCGCGTTGCCTGCGTGGCCGTCATCCCGAATCGGGCAGGCCGCATCCCTGATTTCTAAAACGGCCAACGTTGCAGGGATTTTCGCACACCCGGCTCGGTGGCGGGGATGCGCTTCCAGGGGCGGCTCCCTCACCTGGGGTGTGCAGGGCCGGCCTGCAGGGGAGACGGCTGGGGCGCACGCACGGGGCCTGCGGAGGCCTTAGCTCTGACTCACCCCCTCCAGGAATTCCAAAGAACGTCAGCCAGCCCAGGGAGGGACAGGAGCCCGCCTGCAATAACACGGGGGCTGTTTACCTTTTCGTGTTTCTAAAATCCATCTTATTTTTAAGATTTGGGCGAGAGCTATTTTAGGCAGCGGATAAATATTAAGGCTGTTTCTGGAAGCAGATATTTCCAGTGCTTGAGCAAAATTACCAAGATTTTTTTTTTCATTGCTTCATAGGTCCTTAAGTGTGTGTGGGTGTTTTTGTTTTTTTTTTTTCCCTATTTTGACCATATGGAGCCAGTGGATTAAAAAAAATACCTATGGAAAAACAACTCACAGGTTAAAGTAAGAATACAGAGGGATCCTTTTTTTTTTTTTTCTTTCTGTCGTCCCAAACGTCCACAGAAATGGGCTTGGTGAGAAGATAAACAGCCATGGTGGTCTTCATTTTAAGATTCGTTACCATTTGCCAACTGTCAGCTCTTTGTGGCTAACTAGGCGCGAATAGGGTTGGCGATCCTTGGGACAGCCCAGCGCAGGTGAGGGCAGTAACCTGCTTTACAGTTGGGGCGGTTGGCTCAGAAGTGGACAGCTTTCCGGGCACATAGGTAACCTGGTTGTGTCTGCTTCCAGAACTCCTGCCCTTCGTGTTTTCTAGCCTTATTGATGATGGCCATGGGGTCTTGAGGAACAGCTCTTTGATGGGTGTGTGATTCAGGGCAAGACACCTGGCATCTGAGCGCATCTCCTCTTTAAAGCAATGTTACAGGGGTGCCTGGGCGGCTCAGTCGGTTAAGCCTCTGACTTTGGCTCAGGTCATGATCTCACGGTTCGTGGGTTTGAGCCCCGCGTCGATCTCGGTGCTGACAGCTCGGAGCCTGGAGCCTGCTTTGGATTCTGGGTCTCCCTCCCTCTCTGGCCCTCTCCTGCTCATGCTTTTGCTCTCACTCTCAAAAAAAAAACAAACAAACAAAAAAAACAAAACAAAAAACACATTAAAAATAAATAAAAGAGTGTTACAGGGCGCCTGGGTGGCTCAGTCGGTTAAGCATCCACCTCTTGGTTTCGGCTCAGGTCATGATCTCACGGTTCGTGAGTTCGAGGCCCGTGTCAGGCTCTGTGCTGACAGTGCGGAGCCTGCAGGTTCTCTTTCTCCCTCTCTCTCTGCCCCTTCCCCACTCACTCTGTCTCTCTCTCTCTCTCTCAAGTAAACTTGAAAAAAATAAATAAAATACAGTGATAACCCTCTTCACAAGGTGGGGGTTCTAAACATTACCCAGGAGAGGTATATGAAAAGCAAAGCATCCCTCGCCAGAGGTGGTGAAGCAATGGATACAACCCCAGATGCCCAACTCGCTGTTGAGTAAACTGAGTCCTGGATTAAGCAATTTACCCACCCTCATTCTAGTCAGGAAGGTGCAGCGTAGGATTCCTTGAATGGCGTGCCTCATTCTGTGGGGAAACACCCCTTCAGCCACCCCCGCCCCTGTCCTGCTGGGTGGCTCTAGAAATAAACCCTGAAACTTATTACATAAGGAACAATTAAACAGGATGAGGAATCTTTTTTAAAAGATTTTAAGGCATCTCTGCACCCACCGTGGGGCTCGAACTCACAACCCCGAGGTCAAGAGTCGCACGCTCCCCCGACCGAGCCAGCCGGGCGCCCTCGAGCTGAGGAATTTTCACGTCTAGAGTCGGTGGCCCTGAGTTTTTTTCCAGAAGACCAAACTCGGCGATCCTTAAGGGCTCAGTGACCCCTTGTTTCTGGAGTGGGAGGCGGGGAGGAAGACGCCCTATTCGGTCTCTAGCCTGGTGCCGTTGAAGTGTCACCACCCTTGAACCGGGTCGTCATGTTGGCCCCCTGTCCGGAGGTGGGTCTCACAGGGCTCCAGCAGCCGAGGTCACTAGGAGGACGAAAGCCTTGCCGAACTGTAAATCTGTAAAAACGTGTGACCCGCCCTTTCCCCCCCCAGGAAGCGGACCTATTCAGCTGTGGCAGTTCCTCCTGGAATTACTCTCGGACAAGTCCTGCCAGCCGTTCATCAGCTGGACCGGGGACGGATGGGAGTTCAAGCTCGCTGACCCCGATGAGGTACGGCCAGGGCTCGGGAAGTCCATCTCTGGGCTCAGAACCCTGATTTCCTCACCTTAGGCCCAGCTGGGCACACGGCAGGGTCCACGGCTACTAACCAGAGCGGCTCTAGTGTCCCGTGGGCGTGCACGTGGGCACCGGGCAGGCTTCTCCGTCTTGCTCTCTCCTCTGATATAGAGGCACGAGCGGTAAACTGAGGGTCTCTCCCGACCACTCGCAAATGCCGTGGGGAGTTTGCCTCCCCCCCCCCCCCCGCAGCCCTGTGCTGGTCCTCGGGGCTTCCCCTCTGCAGGAGGAGGCCGGGAGCAGATCCGAGACCCTCCCCTGCGGGCCTTAGAGAGGCCCGTGATCTCTGGCAGCAGGAAGGTGCAAAGAAGCGCTGAGGAATGCATACCGTCCCGTGGCTCGGAACCACACCCGGCAGCTGGTGGCTGGGGTGCCTGGAATAGGAGCCCGGGGGGGAGGGGGGGACACAGCGTTTCCCTTGCGTCGGGGCCGCCTGACCGTGAACCATGGCCTCAGGCCGCAGGAGGCGTCGTGGCGGGTGGGGGCCCCTCCCTCCGTCCTCAGAGACACGGTGCCCCCGCAGGTGCCCTGAAACAGAGCACACACCCCCAGGGCTCGTGAGGGCCGGCCCGGTTCTCTCCGGGTAAGCGGGCACGACCACCCTCACGGGGGGAGAAGGTCCCCCCGCTTTTTCTTTACCTGCCCAGTTGAAGTCTCTCCCTCCGTGTCCGCCGCAGGTGGCCCGCCGGTGGGGGAAGAGGAAAAACAAGCCCAAGATGAACTACGAGAAGCTGAGCCGCGGTTTGCGCTACTACTACGACAAGAACATCATCCACAAGACGTCGGGCAAGCGCTACGTGTACCGCTTCGTGTGCGACCTGCAGCACCTGCTGGGGTTCACCCCCGAGGAACTGCACGCCATCCTGGGCGTCCAGCCCGACACGGAGGACTGAGGCCCGCGGGGCCCCGACCAGAGCCGGCCCCGCCCGCGTGGGCCCCCCCCCACCCCCCACCCCGAGGACCCTGACAGGCGGCGTTGATCGCGTCCCGGAGAGTCGCCGCGGAGCAGTGGCCTTGTCCCCTCCGAAACCGCGGGTTTTCCGCCACCAGGAAGCACGGTTTCTCGCTCGGAGAGCCTGCCGACTTGGAACCCGCTGCTGATGACGCTCTTAACGTTAGAACGGCCGAGAAAGAAGCACTGGGAAGCCGCCCTGGCCGCCCCCCATCCCCGAGCAGGCTGTGTGACCGGACCGTCCGGGCTCCCGGAGAGTCTCAAAGGAGCGAGCCTGTCTGGGGCACGCGCA
The DNA here is from genome assembly GCF_022079265.1 of Lynx rufus. Taxonomy (NCBI): domain Eukaryota; kingdom Metazoa; phylum Chordata; class Mammalia; order Carnivora; family Felidae; genus Lynx; species Lynx rufus. Next base: position 152,443,455 of record NW_025814867.1, read on the forward strand.
TTTTGGGTTTTTTTTGTTTTTGTTTGTTTGTTTCTCGTAAGTTTCTTTCCGCCTCTGGCAGCCGGGAATCACAAAGGCGGGGGTGTTCTGTTCGGTTCAGAGAGGCGGAGGGGCGGTGCAGGGAGACTGTGGTGCCGTTTCAGGAGTCAGGTTTGTATATATGACTGTAATCTCCTCGTTGCTGTCTGAATCCTCTAATGGTCCTATTTAACAAAAACTGTACATTGTAATTTAAAATAATTCCGTAAGCGTACGTGGAGCGGGAACGCAGAGCCCGTGCGGCATTCTGCAAACGTCGCGTCTGCCCGGCCAGACGCAGAAGTTGTAAAGCCGTGTGTTATTTACATTCAATATGCCTACAGGTGTAAGTTCTGAGAGGGTCAGTCCCTTGTTTTTGTTTTGTTTTGTCCGGATTATCATCCGGCAAGGACTTTGTACATTTGGGAATTTTTATAAAAACACTTAATGTTATTATCTGGAGGCACACGTAGCCTCCGCTTTCTCCTTAATTGTAACGTAAAAGCTATAGAGCAGTATTTTTCTTGACGAATGGCATATGTTTTCCATTTCCGTGCATGCCTTTAAACCAGTTGATACGCAAACCTTCTTTTATTTTTTAGTTCGACCGGGTTTCCCCGACGACTAACGTCCCCTGACCAGCCATTCCCTTCCCATGGTCCACCTCCGCACCCCAAATTATTCTGTATGATTAAAATAAGAGTGCTATTTTTGGAAATATGTGGCTCCTTTTCAGAGATCAGGAAGGATTTATGTAGCAGCTATTTTTACTGCAGAAGTAATTCACTGGAAAAAATGCAATTTGTAAGAAAGCTTTATTTTTATCTGCACTCCATGTAAAGTTAAACGTATTGTACAGAGCTGAAGGTTGGGGCCGGTGGGGGGAGGGGAGGGGGACCTTCACGAAGTCTGTTGGTCATGAACGAAACTCGAATTTTTCCCCTGGCCTGGCTCACCTGTCGGGTCGTGGGCTGTCTGGACACGCACGATGCTGTTCCTTTCTGCTCAGTGCCCGCAGCGGCACGGGTCTTTGTTCCTATTTTCTTGGAAGCTGAATGCCCAGAGGCAAAGAGAGGGCACAGAAAACGGGAGAGAGAATCCTCTGGAGGGGTCGACTTGCAGAAATGTTTTGCGCCCGACGGGAGACTCCCGTGGTTGTTTCGAAGGAGCGCCTGGGTCCGCGTGCAGTCAGGACGCTTGTAAATGATCGAGTCGACCTGGTTTCGGAGCCTCACCGACTTCACTCGCAATGTGAGAGGCCACTCAGAGGAGTGGCTGACGTCCCCGGAGAGGAGTCCATCTATGTATTGAGACCATGAAACTGGGTGCGGGGGGCAGCTGGGAACAGCAACACCAGAGCTGGGGACTGTGTCTCAGCACCTACCCGAGACCGTTTCCAGTGTCTTTAAGCACAGGATGTTTTTCTCAAGCGGGACATGTTTATCACTCAGACATCTGTTTATAACATCAACAGACATGTGACCGGGAATGTCTTTCTGCCAAAGGGGATCTTAGCCCTTGGCTCATTTTAAATGGGGTTGAACCACATGAAATTGCCAATATTGGACTTTTTTAGAAACTTACAAAGTTGGCAGTGTCATGTGGTTCAACCTAAGTTACAGAAACCAAAGTCTGTCATAAACCTTTGGTGTGGTCATGCACAGAACTGAAGTATAAAGATTTTGTAATCTGGCCTTTTCTCTTGCAAATAATAAAGTATTTTGTTTATATATACGCTTCCTGGTAAGGGTCCTCATTCTTCCCACCCCGACAGGGGATGAGGGGAGGTGGTATGATATTGAGCTCTGATCCATTGTCCTCTCAGCAGCTTTCCATCTATTGAGAGTCACAAGTCCATTTAACTGATTTTACACACAGGTCACCTAGTAAATCATGACCAAATCTCAGCCACCTGTGAGCTCTTCCTGACAGAATCCCGAGAAAGTGTTTGCTTACAGCAAAAAAAAAAAAAAAAAAAAAAAAAAAAAAAAATTCTTTTAAGAAGGGGTTAGAATGGAAAGACACAGGTGTCTTGTCTTTGCCAAGGGGTCGGCAGAGGGAACACAGGGGATGGTAGGATGTTGATGTGAGGAACATAAGAACTTCAGTCTCAAAAACTTTCTCCAGGGTGCCTGACATTGCTGAGCTGACTGAGGTCGGGGTGATGATCCTGGGACACCTGTTATCAAACACACTTCAGAATTAGGAATGGGGCACCTGGGTGGCTCAGTCTAAGTATCTCACTCTTGATCGTGGCTCAGGTCATGATCTCATGGGTTTGTGACATTGAACCCAGCGTGCTGACAGCACGGAGCCTACTTGGTATTCTCTCTCTCTCTCTCTCTCTCTCTCTCAACAAGCTAAAAACACAAGTTAGGATGCCAACAAAGAGGTGGGTTATGATCAGTGATGTGCTGGATCCCTCTCACCACAGGCTAGAGAGAGAGCAGGTCCCTTCCCAACTTCGCATCAATGACTTATTGGCACCTTGAAAGTGGTCGTGATGAGAGCATTTATACCATGGAAATCACCCGACGCTACAAATCAGGGCTCCCTTCAAGGCCCCTCAGGGAGCTGGTGGTTATTTACCAAAACACCACTGGCATCGGTGTTCACCATATTAGTAATTAGAACAAATTTTGCAATGCAATTCCTTTTTAAAATAACATTGTTATGAAAAATAACTTTTCCAAAAAAACAAAAGGAGCATTGTTTTACATGTTTCCAAATTTCTCTGATGTCTGGTTGAAAAGAGAGCTGGGTTCTTATATTTTCTTCTGCATTTTGTCTCTTGCAATATATTTTGGAGGAAATCAGGTCTCACACAGATACGTAATTGGAACAGAGGAGTATTTGGGAGATGTTTAGGATAATTGTGTGTATTTTATACTAAACCTAACCTGGCAAATGAAAGTTATTTAAAGGTTCACTGCAGTTGGAATATGAAACCATGCCAATAAACTTTCCTGTGATTACAGTAAATTCTATTGGTCTGTCTTGCACTTTGAGTGGATCATTTACCCAGGGGTGATTTTGTAACATCACACATTAGTCATTTGGAAAATATTGCTTCAAAATGTTGACACATTTCAATGTCTAATATCAAACAATCACATTAATTACCACCATCACCAATTTCACCAGGAAAGTACTGAGAATCTATCAAGCTCACAGTGGCAATGTAAATTTTCGGAAATTCAGATTTTCACTTGAAAGTTCAATTTTTATCATTGGCAACAAATAGTCTTAAGTTTCTTTGAAATGACAGACTCATTTCATTTGCTTGTGAGGAAATACCTGTCAGATACCCAAGTCTGAATAAACATAACTTGTCAGTTGTTCTTGCAGGTAAAAATGGCGTCCATGGATAAAGTGGTTAGTTTAGCTTGCAACTCACACAAATGCATGATGCATTTCCCGGGACAACCAATCTACCTTAGCATGCAGCAGTTCTTCGTGTGTACTGTTACCCAGAAATTAAAAACGTGTATTCACTCATTAATAAAATTACTTTTTACTCCTTTATCAAGGACATTTTTAAATGGAACTGGTATTTTTTTTTCCCTACCAGTACATGGTGGTGAAGAATGCAGTGATGGCTGGGACAGTTAATGCTAAGGCCCCAGCAATTTTACACACCTTTGCCTTTGCAAAGTATCTGAAAGGGTGTCAGAGCCCCACAGATATCTGTGGACCTCACTTTGAGAAATGTTCTGGAAAGCAGAGCAGCTCACCCAGAACGGAGTGGAACGGGGACCAGAAGGTGGCCAGGAATCAGGTGAAGAGAATTTTCCTTTCTCCTTCCAGATCCAGGGTCCATCCTTCCAATCTTACCCTTTCATAGCCAGTTAAGATGAGCAGTTTTATGTAAAACAAAAAGGATTATCTAATGTTCTACCTGATAAGGAAATAAGGTGAAATGGATATTCTCAAAGTCCTTCTCCTACCGTCCTTCACTCTTTGTCCTTTTCCATATGTCACTCCAATTCTCTCTCTTTTTTAAGTTTTTTTGCTTGAGAGAGAGAGAGAGAGAGAACAAGCAGGGGAGGAGCAGAGAGGAGAGACAGAATCCCAACCAGGCTCCACGCCATCAGGGCAGAGCCCAGTGTGGGGCTCAAACCCACAAACCACGAGATCATGACCCAAGCTGAGACCAAGAGTCGAACACTTAACTGGCCAAGCCACCCAAGTTCTTCTCTAAATCTTTTTTGGATGTAGTGTATTTCACATTTTAAAAGTTTATTTTTAACATAGTCAAAACTGAAGTCATGAAGGGCAAACAACTCAGCCCACCCCATGTCCTGGTTGTTCCCCATGCAGAGGCCTCAGAGGTCCTCAGATCTGCAAATGGTGGACACTCAAAGCGATAATGTTTCGGAGCCTGAAGGGGCTGCTCCATTGGGTGGGTGAGGTAGTGAGGTACAGGATGTGGGGGCCAGAGCAGGTGGAGACGGAACAGGGTGGGTGGGGAGGGCAGTAACCTCTCTCATCACCTCTTTGGAAACATCAAGTTGACGGTAGAGTTTGTCATGCTGTGGCCTGCCCTTGGGTTATGGTTCTCACCCAACTGTTCACGCACTGCTGCATGACCTTGGGCATGTGACTTCATTACACGGTGCCTCAGTTTCCCCTCCATAAAGTGGAGTCACGGGGCGGTCGTGGGTGGATGAATCCATCATTTGTTTAAGATTGTGGGAAGTTAGTGACCTGAGGGTCTCCATTTAAGTCATGAGCAAAGGGGTCTGTGAAGAAAATACAGCTCCTGACCATCATGTCTCTGTTTTCATAAGAAGAAACCCAGGCTGCAGAGTTTGGCAAGAAAGCTGGCATTTAATTCAATCAGGACTCAGACTTAGGCCTTCCGTTTCCAGATGCTGTTCTCTTGCCATGATAACCACGCTGCGTTTTGCTTAAATCATTATAAATCCTACCCAGGGGCTCCCCCAAGCTTCCAGTTCCTCCTTCTGTTCTGTTTTGAACACAGTGCACAGCCCTTGAATTTTAAAATTATCCACGAGCCTTCTACCCAAAGGACACACAGTCCTCATACACGCAGCAGCTGGTCACGGCTAGTTTAGTTTGAGCAGATGCGTGAATCCCATAATCGGGGCCAGATGTTAATCTGTCTTTTCTGAAAAAGCTGCACAAAAGGGTGAGGCTCAATGCAGTGAAGGGGGAAACCCCTTATTGTGTAATTCTTTTGAAACGCCTGGGCAGGGTTTGAACATGTGATTCTACTTGAAATCTGACATTCAGGGAAATATGATTTTTGTCATAGCTGGTGATGACACCTTCACAACTGGAATGGACATCGCCTTTGTCCATGTGCTATGAGTAACTGTCCCCTCCTTGCCTCCCCAAGTCATGTTCAATGGCAAGATAGCCCAGGATTGCCAAATCTGACCCCCACCAACAGTTTCCATATCTATGGTTTCATACTCTCCAGCCAGGGCTCAACACACATGTGTGTTTGCATGGCATGGGGCTGGAAATGCTGATTCACGGGAGCCCATGGCCCAGATTGGCCGGCAAATGACGTGTCCTGGAGATGCTGGGGGCAACAAACGGTACAAAGAACATGAGGTCTCGAGCAAGAAGGTTGTGCATCAGCTGTGGCCCATCTCCACGTAAAGCCCATGAGAAACACCTTTGCCATTTGCTCGTAAACTCCATCAAACTGGCTAACAAAGAGGTTATTTTTCATCACAGCACAAATGTGTAATTAACAATTGTGAAATACAATAGCATTGGCATCATCTCCCTGGGATTCCGGGAGGTCGGTTTCGTTACGTTCGTTTTACAGATGTGGGAACGGAGGCTCGGAGAGGTTAAAGTCCTATGTTCAAACTGGAGGGGCTTCTTTGGACTCAGTGGTGGCCTCTGATCTGTCCTGACCGTGGGCTTGGGGGTGGTCAAGGCCTCCAGGGCTTGGAGCCCAGAGCCACCCCCGCCTCAGACGAGGGGCTGGACGGGCTCTCAACACTGTCACCCTCATCTGCCCCACCCATCCTAGGCATTGCCATCAGTGGTACAGGTGTTCTTAGCCTTTCCGCCCTGGGGATGAAGTGAGTGCATCATCTCACGGACACCGCACCTTGGTCAGAGCTCTCAGGCCCTGAGCAATCAGACTAGTATTTTCGATCAAATTTACACGAGCCTGGGCTTCTGCTTCCCCAATGTATGAATCCCATAAGACCCTCCAAGGGGAGCCCCAACAGTTTAGTTAACTTTTATTCAGTCATTTTTGTATTCACCCCTCCCCCAACCATTCATTCACAAGCAGCTCTTAAACGTCAACCACTAGGAACGTAGAGATCACAGAAAGCCAGATACTCTATGCTTTTCTAGGAGCCAGTTAAGTGAAGGAGCCCAGGAGTAACGACGTCAAGAGCAGATGAGTTCCATCTAGCACCAAGGCCTGGGTCCCAGTGCTACCCTTGCACCTGTGGCCGGCGTTTCTCCAATAGCTGTGCGTGACAGCGGTGGCATTGCAACAAGAGGTGACAAGGAATCAACCTTACTGGGCGCTGGGGTAGGTGTCGGGGGTCCACAAGTTCACCGAAATGTCTCTGAGCTCAACCCTGCAGCCGGGAATAAGACGATCCTCCGAACGCGTGTGCGCGCACACACACACTCATGCTTACATGCATCCTCGCACAAACACACATGCACACTCACACTTACACGTGCGCACACAGCACCCTCTGCTTGCCTCTGTCTCTGTCCCTCTTTCTGTTGGTCACCACGTCTCTTCTCTTCTCTATCGGGTTCCTGGGGCGGCTGTCACACAATACCCACCTTGGGAGGCTCAAACAAGGTAAATCTGTCATCTCCCACTTCTGGAGGACAGAAGTCCCCAAGCAAGGTGTTGGGGGGCAAGATTCCCTTCAGAGGACTATGAGGGAGGATCTGCTCCGGGCCTTGCTCCCTGTCTTGTCACTGGCCATCTTCCCCAGTGTCGCCATATTGCCTTCTCTCCCCACACGTTCCTGCCCACATTTCCTCTTCTGTGCAGACACAGTCCCACGGGATTAGGGCCCGTGACTTTAACTTGATTACCTCTGTAAAGACTCCATTTATAAGTAAGGTCCCATTCTGAGGTCCTGGGAGTGAGGACTTCAATATTTGAATTCTGCAAGAACGTAGTTCAACCCATAACATCTCCCAACACTAAAGAAGTTAAAATCAGCAGAAGCAGACCTGGGGACGCCGGTCCTTGCACGCGGACTTGGGCCAGTGGTAGAGGTACACTACAAATTCAAGGGCAACTATTACAAATTATTTTAATTTTTTAAAGTTTATTTATTTTTATCTTGAGAGGGAGCACAAGCAAGGGAGGGGCAAAGAGAAGGAGAGACAGAATCCCAAGCAGGCTCTGCACCATAAGCACAGAGCCTGATGGGGGGCTTGAGCTTACAAACTGTGAGGTCATGACCCAAGCCGAGATCAAGAGTTGGACCCTTAACCAACAGAGCCACCCAGGTGCCCCAACTACTACAAATTATTGAAAGAAGTTTGCTTCCAAGAGAGAAGATAAAACAAAATCCTATAAATTGCTCAACTAAAACCACAGAATGCAGAAAAGGAGTTTAAAAAAAAAGAAACAGAACAAGGGTGACAAAGGAAAACAGTCAGAAATGTGATAGGTATCAATCCACAAATATTGATAATCACTTTAAATGTTAATGGTCTAAATATATGAATTAAAAGACAGAGACTGAATGGATAAACACACACACACACACACACACGCACACACACAAAACAAGACCCAACTCTATGTTATCTACAAGAAACTCACTTTCACTATAAAGACACAGATTAAGAGTACAGGGATAGAGAAAGGTATACCACAGTGACAGTAATTTTAAAAAGCTGGGATCACTGTATTAATGTCACACAAGCTGAATACAGAGCAAGGAAAATGACCAGGGGCTCAGGGGGAGGGAGGGAGGGAGGGAGGGAGGAATGAACAGGGGGAGCCCTGGGGGATTTTCAGGGCAGCAAAACTATTCTGTAGACTCTGGACCGGTACACTTACGACAGAGTGTATTTGTCGAACACCGGAGAATGCACAACACAGAGAGTGATTCCTAATGTAAGTTATGGACTTTAGATGATAATAATATACCAATGCTGCTTCATCACTAGTATGGACATACTACACTAATGCCAGTTGTCAACAGTAGGGGGTTCTTAACGAGGGAGGCAAGGGGGTATATGCGAACTCTCCATACGTTCCATTCCATTTTTCTTCAAACGTAAAATTAACTACAAAAAATAAAATCTAGGGGCACCTGGGTGGCTCAGCTGGTTAAGAGTCCGACCCTTGATTTCGGCTCAGTTCAAGATCTCACGGGTTGTGGGATCCGGCCCCTAGCCAGGCCGTGTGCTGACAACACAGAACATGCTTGGGATTCTCTCTCTCTCTCCCTCTCTCTGCCCCTCCCCAATTATGCACAAATGCTCTCTTTCTCTCTCTCAAAATAAATAAATAATTTTTAAAAAGTCTACTTGAACAGCTCTCGCTTCAGACCATGGGCCACCTCCTCCCTCATCACCAAACCTGCTCAGAGTACTTGTTCTGTCCATCCAGAGGGCCCCCACAGCCTAAGCCTGGAACCCCTCGGGACACCTGACCAGCCTTACTGACTTCTCTCTTCCCCTCTCAGACAAGGAGAGTGGGAACGGCCTCTTCCATCAGGGTCCCAGGGGACGGACGAGGGGCTCGGAGCCGGACTCTGCCGCAGAGGTACTGGGCCCCTCCAGGGGCCCACTTCCGAGGTGACTCGCTGGACTGGGGGCCCTCCCCCGGGCACCGCGGGAGACATGGCTGTGGATGGAAGGCCACACGAGGGAGACGGCCACTGCGTCACCCTGTAGAAGCATTACCCCCTCGCAGGAGCACCAGGATTGGACAAGGACAGGCTGGCTGCACAGAACCCACGACATTGTAAGGCCCTGCCAGTTCCTGATTTCTCCCCAGTTGTTAGGATTGGAATCCTGGTCCCTTAGTAGCTTTGGGGACAGACCCAGAGTGACCTGCCCGCTCACAGTGACCACAGAAAGGAGGGAGGGAGCCTCCGAGGAGGGAGATCCCTGGGACCTTTGCGGGCAGGACCAGGAGTCCCTGGAGCAGAGGGAAACTTCGAGTCAGGACGGTGGGCCTCGCCCGGGGAACCTGACACTCTGCCCCGACTTCCCCGGTGCACAGAGAGGGACCCTGCCTGGCTCTGCTTTGACCGCCTAGGTTTGCCGTCGGGCCAGATGGGCCGAGCTCCTGGCTGGGATCCGCCCTTCCCGCCTCCCCCGGTGCTTGTGTAAGTGAGACCACGGTCTACGTCAGCAAAGTCAGGCAGAGCTGTTTTCTAGAAACTGGTTGGCCTCCCCTCCCCCCAGCCCAACCGACGTGCCCCGGTTGCCGGGCACTTGTTTACCTTAGAGACGGAACTCTCCCGAGTGGTCAGTTGGGAACCACAGGACGCTGGCCCTCAGAGGCAGTGCTGTGGTCGGAGGCCGAGCCGTGGAGGCCCGCGCAGCCACGCAGGGCCCGCCGTCGACCACGGGATGCGCGTTTCAGCTGGTCCTGAAGCACCTGTGCGGTGCGGGGAGGGGATTTCTGGAAGCCTGAGACACCCCGTGTTTCCCGGGGCCGTGCTGGCATGCGCTGTGGTGCTGGTTCTGACAGTGAGGAGACAACACAGTCCCAGAAGCGCGAAGACACTGGGCGAGAGGTGTCCAGCCCGCGGTGAGGCCTGCGGAGGACGCCGTGAGAGCCCTGGCCCAGCCTCACGGGCCGATGACGCCCTCGGGCCGCCCCCGCTCACCTCACAAATCCCGTGCTCCTCGGCGACGGGCATACACCTGAGCAGCGCCTCACTGCGGGACTCCGTTGGCTTCGTGAAACAGGCACACGAGAGCCAGCCTCCTACACTTCCCCAAGTCACTGATGAAAACGCCATCTTGAGGGCATCGGAGAAGGATCGAGAACAAGGTCGGAAGGAAATAACGCATAATCGGGGCGAAAACCCTCATTGTCCAGAAAGTCCGGAAACGCTCAACCAAGAAATTTCGAGACGGAGGCAGAGAGGTCAGGAAAGGGAGGGGGAAGAAAGGCTGGAGCGGGCGAAGGCACACGGGGAGCAGGGCCCGAAAGATCGAGCAGGCCCGTCACGGCCTGGGGCTGAGCACCTGCTGCGGGCCATCCCCTCGCCTGACCTCCCTGGAGATGGCGGGGCCGCCGGGAGCGGGGACGTCGAGCACAGGGGGGCGGCAGGGAATGGCCATCGTCCCCTGCAGCGGGCAGCAGGTGATCTGAAGGATGTCGCTGGTGATGCTGGCGTCGCTGTGTCCCCTCGGGGTCCCGAAGGGGGGCATCGAGACAGAGCCAGACAGCGGCGGGAAGACCAGCACCTGACCGCAGAGCCAACAGGACAGGCAAACAGTCTCCAAACCGAGGAAGCCGCCCTGCAGCGTGAAAATTCCCAGCTTGAGAGTGAGATTCAGCAGCTGAAGCTCCAACTCCAGAGCCTGCAGGATGCACGGGACGAGCACATCCTTCAGCGTCACAAGAAATGGTTTCGAGAGGAAGCGCGGTGCTTGGAAATCAAGAGGAAACTGGCCAACCTGTACAGAGACATAAACTGCACGTACCAGCTTCGCAACCTCTACAAGAAGATGGCCCAGGACGTGGGCCAAGAGCTGGAGAGAAACTCCCCCTACTGTCACCAGGAGGTCCTCGCCCACTGGGACAGAGCCCAGAAGAGCTGGGCGGCAGCTGTGTCCACCAAGAGGAAGCTCGAGGCGCTAAGGGCAGAAAATGACCACATCAGGCAGCTGCTGGCCCACCGGGAGTCCAGCTGCCAGCCTTTCCCGAGGGGCCCTTTCGCTCCCGCTGCTCCCCCCGCAGCCCAGAGAGGCCGGGAAGGTCAGGGGGGTCCCCTGGGTCACCAGGGTCCCCACTGTGAGGGCTCGGGGATCCGGGGTCGCCTGTGGGATTGACTCAGCTCAGGGCAGCGGGGCCCTGAACACCCACACCCCCACGCACACCTGCACGCATTTCTGCGACGAATCTCTGATCGTCCTCGCTTTCCTTATGCTGCTGTCACTACGCTCGTGCTATACTTGTCTTCCTAGGGGAGCAGCATAGCTTTACCGCGGCGTCATATTAATATAGCTGCGTGAATGTTCTCACGAATACATGATTTCCCCCTCAGACGCTTTAGAAACATGGAAGTATTGCGTTTTGATTTAAACTGACACCACTCGTCCTTCAAACATTCTCTAAGGTTGACATAGAATAAGGTCGGACATAAAAATGTCCAAAACAAGACCACTTCTGCGCCCTAGGACTAGGGTCACAAATCTGCAGAAGTCACCTAATATTTACATGAATAACATTCGGTTGGTTTTAAAAACAACGAGAAAAAAACGTAAACCACATCCCACTCAAACTTGCACAAAATTGTTATTAGCGTAGTCCCACGTTTATATTTTAGCCCTACATTTATATTTTCGTCCTAAATTCATGGGATTAGTTTAGTCCTAAATTTATAGATGGGAAAACTTAAGAATTTGCAACCGTTTCTTTCTTGTTCTGTCATTTTTTTCTTCATCTTTGTGGTTTTAAGATGCTGTTGTTGAACACTTATAAATTTTATGCAGTCAAAAAAAGTTTTCTCTCGATGGCAAACACACACTCCCATGCACCCGTGCACGCACACACACACGCACACACACACACATGCACACAGGCACACACACGTGCACATGTGTAGAATCTAGGCTCTTCTAGTTCTTTCTTGAGTACCTGAAAATGTAAAAATAGAATTGAAAATTTTAAAAATTGTTTTTAGATAAATAAATAACTGAAAAGCAAAAACGTGTGTGTGCGATGTGTAAACAGAGGAAAGACCCCTTGATCTCATCCCCAGAAAGCAGGTGCCCTGTGTATCAGCCAGGGTCCCAGCCAGGAGCACTTCTCCCCCAGGGTGCAGAGGACGACGAGGCGAGGAGATAGTCCCCAGCTCCAGCAAGGATGAGGGCAGGACCTAGGAGGCGGGCTCCTAGCCACCAGCACCAGGGGAACCTGGTCCCACCTCGGTCCGGAGGGAGGAGAGGGATGTGGCCTCAGCTGAGCCCAGTGGGGGCTGTCGAGGGAACAGGGAAATGCCCCCTCTGTCCTCCGGTCCCCCTTGGACTGCTGGAGAGGGACAGCCCCCCAGGGGACTGGGAACGTAGGCAGAGGGGTCAGCCTCGGGCACAGAGCAGGCAGACAGGGTCCAGACGCAATTCGGAGAAGGACCAGCACCCTTGACTCTATTTGATGCAAAGTGTGTGTGTTACTCCCTCATTCACATCTGTTTATTTAGTAAATGTCTGTGCAGCTTCTATGATGTGTGTTCCAGTGCATGGGAGGCAGTGATGGAAAGGACACCCCAGTGAGCCCGTGGACCCCGTGGACCCCAGAGCTTACGTTGTAGGAGGGGCAAGGCCAGGTGACAAAGACCAAAGGGACAAAGGATGGTAATCTCTGCTCTGTAGATGGTTCCAATAGGGTGATGGCTAACCAGGGTCAGAGATCACACCCGAAGGTGACATTCAGGCTGAGAGTAAAGCTAACAGGAGGTAGCCTGGGAGGGGAGGGGGCAGAACGTTCCAGGCAGAGAGAACAAGAGTATAAAGGCCTGAGGGCGGTGCTTCTGGGGCAGGGGAACTGGGGCAAAGGTGATGGGATGTGAGGGGATGGGAGGGGCAGGGCAACTGCACAGACGTCTCTGTGGTGCAGGGGGGGATGCCAGGGGCAGGGGTAGGCCTGGAGGGAGAGGGTGGCCACTGGGGATGTGTGATGTGTGTCCTACACAGATCTCCGAGGCTGTGAGGACAGGGGAGGTGGCGTGGGGGAGGGGGAGGGGGCTCACGGGGTCCGCATGGAGCACTGGGTGGTGCTCAGAGGAGAGCCAGGAAGAAGGCCTCACATCTTTCCTGAGAACCCCGAGGGCTGTCCGCACGTCCCCGGGGAGCCCTTAGAAGAATCTCTATGGGGAGCCCTGAACACTCAGGAGGGCGCGGACCGTTGCAGCAGGAAGCCAGCTTTCCGAGGAGGGGACTCTGCAGCAGACACGTCGGTCTGGGCTCCCACCACGCTCCCACCGCACCCAAAGCCCTCTCGAGCAGGTGGTCTCCCCTCCCAGGGGCTCCCACAACAGGGACCCCAAGCACGGTTACAGGAGGGGCCTGAGTGCAGGGGGAGGATTCCCAAGCGGGCGCTCAGACTCCGGAGCGCCGACCCCGGCAGAACCACGACAGACGATACGTGTCCTTCCCAGGGTCACGGGCACAGAAGAGAGACGCTCAGGGACGCAAAGTGCTGGAGAAGGTGGCCTGCGCGCCCGTTGCCAGGCCACCCCGGCTCTCCAACTGCCCCTGCTGCAGGCTGGGGGCGGGGAGCAGGCCTGGAGGGCTCTCTGGAGGAGGTGGCCTCTGAGCCGAACACTGACGGATGAGCAGGAGTCACTGATGGTGCTTCCGCGCTTCAAGGGGCGTCTGAATCACTTGAAGACCTTGTCACAGAAGGCTGTGACTCATCAGGTGGTGGGGGGAGCTGAGACCCTGCGCTCCCCCCATGTGCTCTCGATGCCGGGACCGGACATGGAGGGCCAAGGACCTTTAGGTGAGTGTGGGGTAGGAGTGGGAAGAAGTGAAGGGGGAGGGCATTTCCGGCAGAAGACAGGGCACAGGCGAAAACACAGGGCACCAAACAGCCTGGACTGGGGGAGCCAGGCAAGTCGTGTAGTTAGCTTTCCGGAGCCCGGAAGCTCAAAGCTGGGAGGGCAGGAGGAGGAGGCAGAACGGATGCATACTCTGTGCACACACACACTGTTCCCCTTACCTTGTCCGGGGCTCCTATCCTACAGGGGCCATCTCAGAGGAGCACAATGAACTTGAGGTGCCTCTCGGGGAAGCCAGCCATGGGGGCACCACTCCGACCAGGCACAGAAACAGCTTTGCAAGGAAGAAAACTCTTTAGCTCTGAAGATAAGCAGACCCCTTCAGACCGTGCACATGAGCTCATCTATCCCATGAGCAGACGTCTGACAGCTCAATGAATGGTCTGTGTATTTTAGGGACACATCAAATGCAAATACATCATGTCTAAGTACTTGGTGACATATTATATGTTCACCTCTTTTGTGGTTAAAGAAAATGTATTTGACTGTGTCCACCTCCACTGAAGATTTACAAATATAAATACTTAAGATACAGGATTTTTAAACTATTTTGAGAGAGAGAGAGAGAGAGAGAGAGAGAGCGAGCGAGCGGTGGAGAGGCAGAGAGAAAAGGAGAAAGAATCCCAAGCAGGCACCACACTGTCGGTGAAGAGACCAACTTGGGGCCAGAACTCATGAACTGTGAGATCATGATCTGAGCTGAAATCAAGAGTCAGACGCTTAACCCACCCAAGTGCCCCTTAAGGTATGGTTTTTAAAGCATCACAACCCTATATGCTTTTCCATTTCAACCACCAACTTTTCATCCAACAATTACCCCGAGTATAAGTTTCAAGGACATCTGTGAGAAAGGTTGCGTGTACTTTTTAAAGGGTTACATGTTAGTTAGACTTTTAGTTTTCATTCCTTCATTGCCTGGCTCACTCACTCAGCCCGGACTTATTAAGCACCTTCTATGTGCCAGGCACCAGGCAGATTTGGGTACTGCTCTGAACAGGACAGACAAGGTCCCAGCCTGAAGGAGCTGACCCTGACCAAGAGGCAGGTGGTGACCCTGGCCCTTCCCTGGAGGAAGAAGACCCCCACCGCCCCAAACTGTGCCCAAGTCCCTCTCTGGTTCGGTTTCCCGTGAACCAGGGAATACAGCTGTGTCAGGGAAACTTTAATCATCAGAGTTTATTAGGCCAGATGACAGAGCCGAAAGAATCCTCTGGCCATCACACATGGAACAACGAAATGAAAAAAACGGACGAAGCAAAGTCACGGAAGGAAAGCCATGCCTTCGCCCGCTTCGTAATGCATATATTTGCCTTGATTACTGAGATTTTTTTGGCATCCCTTAAATTTGTTATGATTACAAAACATACATATATGATTTGCCATTTTACCTACTTTTTAAGTGTAAAATTCAGCGGCGTTAAGCACATTCCCATTGTGGTGCAACCATCCCCGCCATCCATCGCCAGAAGTTTCCGTCTTCGCAAACTGCAACCCAGCCCCCCGCGACCTCTGGCCTCCTCTCTGTGTCTAACAACCTGACTACTCCAGACACCTCACTGAGCAGAATCAGACAGCGTCTGTCCTTTGGGACTGGCCTGTTTTGCTGAGCACGATGTTTCCAAGGTTCGTCCCTGCTGTAGCGTGTCAGAATTACGTTCTTTTTTTTTTTCAGCCTGAATAGTATCCCATTGTGTGGCTAGACCACATTTAGTTTATCCGCGTGCCCATCAGTGGGCATTCTGGTTGTTTCCACCTTCTGGATGTTGCGAATAATGTGGCCATGAACATCGGTGTGCAAATATCTGTTTTGAGCATCTGCCTTTAGTTCCTTGGAGTGTATACGCAGACTTGCTGGACCCTACGGTCATTCTATCTTTAATTCTTCGAGGAAGCTTCCTACGATTTGCCACGGTGGCTGCATCTACACGCCCACGAGCAAAGCACGAGTGTTCCGATTTCTCCACATCCTCACCAACCCTTGGTCCTTGCTGGTTTTGTTTTCTGAGAATCACCCTCGTGACAAGCATGAAGTGGGCCCCCTCTCAGCCTCTGTGCCCAAGGTGAGCCCGGCCACAGTTCCCAGTCTCCCTTGAGTGGTCCCGGACGAAGCCCCATCCCTGTTCATGGATGAGGGCTCTCTCCTCATGGAACCCCGAAAGGGGGCTTTCCTGTGTCCCCACATGGCTTTACTTGGTGTGTTGGCAAAGACCACAGTCTGTGCCCCTGGACCCAGTGCTCAATTCCCACAGATGAAGGTGAACCATTGGAAAAAGTAGGAAGGACTGGGGTCCTTCAAGGCAGGTCCCGACCTCTGAGAAGCTAGACATCCTCATTTCAGTGACCAGAGTGCCATCGAACAAAAAAATAAAAACAAATAAGCCAACAAACACTGCTGAAAAGCACTTCAAATTTTTAAAAAGGGTTTTGAATAATATCATCTCATATATATTCTTCTGGAACTTGATCTTTGGCTCAGTCATCCGTTCTGGAGAATTGTTCACGTTGAGTCACAACTCTAGTTCATTCCTTTGAGAGACTGAAGAGAGTCTTGTGTACAAAGACCCCATTTACCAGCCCCTGTGGGCACGTGGGTTGTCTCTATAACTTCATGTCCAGTGCCTGACCCCTCTTTTTCTCCTTCTGGAGGGATCGGTGAGAGGGTTTCCTCTGAGGATATGGACAGTCCCGTGCATGGGCACACCAGAGACATCCCCAGCCAGGAAGGACAGACAGACAGACAAGCCCATTATTACCCTTGACCTCATTCCATGAGGATGGGAGATGTACCCAGAGGTGTGTGCCCTACGACGAAAACCAGAAACACGAATGCCTGAGCGATCAGAGCACGGAGCTAAGATGGAAAGATGGGCGAGGAGGGGCCAGAATGCCCTGCGTACGTTATGGGAATTCAAGAACTCACAACACGGACTCCCAAATTTAGTCCTGAGCCTTCTGGGCCAAGCAGAGAGGGGAACCAGGCCAGGAAGGAAACACTCTTCCTGCAAGAAACAGGGACTTGCTCGGGGCCTGGCTGTCAAAGAGCCTTCCCGTGGGGCCCACACCAGAGACCCTGAGGAACGTCATGGGCTCTGTCCTCCTGGGATTCCTCCTCGCACCTGTCTCAAAGGGGGCATCCAGGACCCCCCAGGGACCGCCGTCCCAGGGCACAGGCGTCCTCTGTCTTACACAAGGTGTCTGACCCTCTGAGGGCCCATACACGGGCCACCCGGGAACACACGCAAAGCGCCCGCCCAGCAGGCCCGAGGCTCACCCCCCACACCCCGGGTGGAAACTGGGCTTCTTCTCTTTGGGGAGCGGCAATCATCCCCTGCTGTCCAGCCTCTCTGTCTAGTGGGGATGATGGGGGCCAGCTCCTCCGTGGGAGGATTAATCACCACCTCTCTCCAGCTCCCCCCTCCTGCTTAATCAGAGTCATAAAACATCTTAATGTCAGGCCACATCCATTCCGCAATCGTGGGTAAGTCCCTTCGCAAAGAGAGCCTCTGCCAAGCCTTCTGACGAGGATGCCCTGTCCCTCAGCTGGGGCTTGAGCATCAATCCTGAGCAAAGCTGTGGAAAGACCCTGCCTCCCCTCTTGGCCATCTGGGCCCAGCTGGCGCCCAGGGACGTGGGACCCATGTGAGTCTGGGTGAGTCACCCGGGAAAGACATCCTGCCGCGGCCACTGGCCTGGGGGACCGTGTGCCTTCCCTCCTGAGCTCGTGGTGCCAGCATACTCTTCGCCCCTCGTCCCCAGCAGGCATGGAGCTCAGAGAACTGGCCACAAGCCCAGGGCAGGGAATCTGTACCTGGGCAGGCGGCCGGGTCAGGTTATCAAGAATAGGAGACCAAGGAGACAAGTTCCCCAGGGCTCCACCCGGGAGGTGGCCGGGCCTCGTTTTCAGAGCCATGCATATTTCGCCAAAGTATGTTTGGATAGAGGAACATGCTGCTTACCGTTTCTAAGCTGCGCAAGTGAGGGTGCCAGGAAGTGAGAGCTAGGGACGGACAGGGCTGGGTTTTCTGGAAAGGACAGCGCGGCTGTGAAATGAGAAACCAAGTTGTTGTTCAAGCCCAGGGTCAGAAGACCGGCGCAGAAACTCTCCCTCCGCGATTTGGGGGTCGCTCTGAGGATGCTGAGCGTGCCTGCAGAATGAGCTGGAACAACACATCACCTCTCCGGGTGCTAAGGGGCAAAGGTGCTGGCTCACGGCCGGGTGGTCCTGCGCTCGCGGGACCATCGTGCCGGCCCCGGTGCCGCAGTGCCTGGCTGGTGGCAGCCGCTGCGGGCACCTGGTCCGCCAGACGGGGATAGTTTCCGAGCAAAGAGCAGGTGGAGAACGGAGAGCGGTTTTCGGTGGGCAACACACGGGACTGAGATAAGCCGCTGACCAAAGTTCTGTCCCCGAAGCCCAAGCCCGCAATGGCTCAGGATGCCAGGTGACGTCAGGCCCTCATCACCTGTGTCCCCACAGACCGGGCGCCCGAGGGCCAGGCCCCGCTCTGTGTCTACACACATAGTTGACAACCCTGCACTCATCTCTGAGGCAGGGGCGAGGTCTCCGTCTAAGAACACGGTTCACAGAGCTGGTGAGGCCGGAGCAGGATTTGAACCCATGTCTCTGGAAGAGCGGGTCTGGGCCCCTTTCCTTCTCTGACTTGCCCGTGAACAACAGTCTGTCTATTTGCCTCCTGCTTCCGTCTCTGCCCTCTCCTTGCCCAGCCTGCTCCCGCCTTTCCTTCCTCGCCTCCTCTTCCGGCCCCAGCGTATCTGCCCAGTGTCTCACCCAGTCCTGCACAGATGAAACGTGAGGCAGGCGCTGTGCACTCGGACGCACGCGAACATTCTCCCTGACCCGGGAGCACTTGCAACGTGCTTGCTAAGTAACGAGAAGGAGGGTAGCGCTCTGTGTTTGCCGCTGAAAAATCAGGTGAGCTGGGGGCGCCTGAGAGGCTCCGTCTGTTGAACATCAAACTCTTGATTTCGGCTCGGGTCGTGATCTCAGGGTCGTGAGATCCAGCCCCGCGTCGGGCTCCATGAGGGGCGTGGAGCCTTGCCTGAGATTCTCTCTCTCTCTCCCTCTGGCCCTCTCCCTGGCTCACGCACGCACACTCTCTCTCTCTAAAATGAAAAGTTTTAAATATGGTGAACCGAACACTTAGTCGTCTCTCTTTGGTTGGCTTCCGCTTCTGGGTAACGTTCAATCAATTACTTCAGGCAAACCCCGCTCACCGGTGATTCAGGGAGAGCAGCTTCTGGGAGGAGAGGGGCCTCCCGGGTGTCTGAAGGTGGGTAGCAGGTGGGGTGGTCAGGAGGAGGGGGCCAGGTGTTCTGGAGTCGAATTCCAACTCTGCCGCTGGTGGCTCCGATACATTCCTTGGGGAAGGTATCCATCCTTCGAGACTCGGTCTTTCCATCTGTTAAGTGGGAGGGGATTGTTAATACCCACCTCACAGCGTGCGTGTGAGGGCTCCCCTAATAACACATGTCAGACTCACAGCACAGAGCTGGTGGCCGGGCGATGCCGTGGCTCCCTTCAGCAGGCCAGCGAGGCTTACGGACCCCTTCCCAGAATCGTATGCTGAAATGCGTAAAATAAAATTCGGAAGGATGACAAAAAAAAAAAAAAAAGCCCCACAAATATCAAAATGGGCATAGAACTGTAAGTGTGGAAAAGCAACGTGTGTGCTCTTTTCTCGTGCATTCGTAGTAAGACCCAGTGGCAGGTCTAATAATGATTGCAATTTCAGGGCAGAGATGATCAGGAACCATTCCTTCCAGATTCCACAAGAGTAATCATGCGGTATGAAACACCTGTGATCCCGCTGGTGCTAAAATCCCCAGTCCTGCTAATGCTGCTCTGAGTTCTTGCTTCCACTCAAGAATCAAAGGAAATGCTACATTTCAGTTGAAAGCCGGGGAAAACAAAACCACAGCTTTCCCCCCCCCACCCCCAACTTCACCCATGCACCGTGAGGAGTCACTTCTCTGGGCTCCGGGTGAACAGCCACCCAGAGGCAGCAGGGTGGGGACGGAGAGAAAACACGCCTCATCTGAGCTGGGAACATCGTGGGCAGTGAGGATGTCAGAGAGGATTTCTGCATTTTGCTTTCTTTCCCTCGCAGTTCTCCTAAAGAAAACAAAACAAAACAAGACAAAAAGAAAAGTGCCAGGGGACAGCATTTCAGAGGGGATCATTTTCTCCAAGCAATCTATTTATCCACCTGAATATTAAGTTCACAGATACTCTCGTCTTGCAAAGAAAAGCCGTGGGTGGAACATTCTTCTAAATGTCAAATCCGAAATGAATCTGCAGGGCACAGCCTCGAGAAAGCTCTGTGTTCTCCAGCAGCCGATTCTGAACACAAAGAGATGTACAAGCCCTTTCTTGTCAGAATTTAGGTAACATTTCCAAGTTTCAGAGTCAGAGTTCTGAGGTTGTTGGTGTGTGGGGTTTTTAGAGGCTCTTTCTTTTTCTTTCTTTCAATATTCCTCCTCTGTCTCCGCTGGTCCCTGTCTCCGACCTCTCAGCAGGTGCCCCTGTAACTCGTCCCCTGTGGGAGGCTGGTCTCCAAACACCCAGCAGTGAACCCAGTTGGTTCACTCAGCATCTCTGGCCCCCTTCTCTTGCCTTCTGGGAACTGCCCTCCTCAACATGGGAATGACCTTCAACCCCTCAGTATAGCGGTGGGCATGAGACCCCAGCCGGCCCAGGCCCAGCCCCCTTCCACAGACAAATATAGACACTAAGAAACAGGGGACTTCTCTCCTGCTGAAATCAATCACAAGCACCAAGAATCCTATAATCTGGGGGTGCCAACAGCCATTGCGTCCCTTTTGGAGATGCTGTGAGAGCTAAGGTATCTTCCCCTGTAGAGGAAGCAGTAAAGCTGAAAGACAGCAAGAAACAAAATCCTGGTATCTGCACCCTTGATCCAGCTGTTCCTGAAGCCTCTGTCTTAGTCTCATAAAGGACCTGAGTCCCCTTTGAGGCCTAAGCAGTTTGAGATGAGTTTCTGCCACTTGCATGTGAAAGAATCCTATTGTTTGTAATAATTCTGACGGCAAATGCCGTCTTAAGTAGAACTGCTCTGTCCAGAGTCAGGTCCAGCAGAACAGACAAGGTGAGGCGGCTCGCAGTTCAGGTGGCCACACCCGGGCTCACACCTGACAAGTTCGAGGACGGTCGCAAGCTTCCCCGTTGCTGAGATTGCAGGACGTCTTCCCTCTGCCCGCCCCCCCCCCCACTGTCCATTACAGTTGCCCCCTCCCTGGGAGGTCCTGGGGGGCGTTGTTTTCCTCTGCGTCCGAACATCTTCAGGGGCCACGGCAGGGACGGCAAGTTGAGGGCTCGGCCTTGGCCGCTGACCCATCCCGCCCACGGCGGGCTCCTCCTGGGAGCAGCGCCTGGGCCTGGGGGCTCCCAGCTCCTGTGTGCGCAGGGGGGCACCCCCCCCCCTCCTGGGTCAGCCTCTGGGGAAGGGGGAGGCCTCAGGGGCAGGACCCGGGCCATTCTGTCCCCAGCAATGCCTCTCCCCGCCTTTCGGACGGACGGCTCCTCCGGGGCCTCGGAAACCCGGACCCGAGGCCACGCCCGCCCTGAGCGGCCGAAGGGGCGGATAGACCGCGCATGCCCAGTTGTCCTCCGCTGGGCGCCTCCAAGGAGCCTGGAGGGAAAGGAGAAGAAGGTCCGGATTGGCGCCCCGGTCCTCTGACCCCCGGAAATGCTACCCAGGCCGGAAGCAGAGGAGCCGAATACAGCGGAGCCGTGGAGCCGTGGCGCCCGTGTGGGTCCGAAAGGGTGAGACGGAAAGGCCGCTCGTCTCCCGTCTGTTAAGATTTATAAAGACGAGGCCGGAGACGGATCTCCCCGCAGAGCTGATGCCGGGCTCTGTGGGCTGACTTTCCGAGGGAGACAAAGCTCACGGGGACGAGTAGTTGTGCATCTGAGACGGGCAAGAGTGTCCCGGCTCCCAGACGCGGCCCAGACTGCTCCCGCCTCACCCCTGCCGGGGACGCCCAGGAGATCCCCGGGTGTGGTTCTCAAAGCCAAAGCCCACGGAACCCTCCTGACGTGATGGGGGGGGGGTACTGACCCCCGAAGGCTCTGCCACCGGCTGACATAAACCCCCCAGAACTCTTGCCTTTGCACCAAAGGCCAACCCCCGGGCAGCTGTGTGAATCACTGCCCTGGGTTAGGCTTTGAAGGGTCCTCCGTCCGTTGCTAGGGTGACAAGTCCCGGGCTGCCTCGCCCGGGACTCACGGGCAGCACACCCCCGCAGAAGGACGGGCCGCTCCTACCTCCTCCCGGAGCCATGAGGCCGCTCCGAGGCTCCATCATGGACCCCAGACTCGCGGGTGAGGAGGAAAGGCCGCCGGCCACCCACAGGCCCCGTGTGGAGGGTGCACCGACAGCCCCGGGGGGTAGGACAGGACCCGGCGGGAGCTAGGGGGCCGTGATGGACCCCAGACACAATCACCGTGGCAACCTGCTCTCCAGCCTTGGCCTCCCCGCCTTCCAGACGTGTGTCCTGTTCTCCAGCATGTGGTCACGGGGGCAGGTCTTGCTGCCACATGCAGAGCGAGGTGACAGACACACCCTGTTGGTGCTTGGTGCCCGTGCTGGCTTGATTAGTGTCCCCCCAAATTCGTGTCCACCTGGAACCTCAGAACGTGAGCTTATTTGGAAATAGGGTCTTTGCAGATGTAGTTAGTTGAGATGAGGTCACAGGGGCCAGAGCAGACCCCCGGTCCGACGTGACCGGTGTCCTTGCAGGCACAGGAAGGAGACCCAGACCCGCAGCGGGGAAGGCAGGCGAGCCACCGGCAGGGACTGCAGGAACGCCCAGCTTAGCAGCAGCCCAGAAGCAGGACAGAGGCACCAAACGGATCTCCCTTGGGGCCTCCAGAAGGGACCAGCCCGGGTGGACCCTGACCCCACCCCTGCGGCCTGGAGAACAGGGAGAGGATCCAGTTGTGCAGTTCGAAGCCCCTTGGTCTGCTGTGTTCTGTTACCGCAGCCGCATTCCCCTTTGAGTGAAGAAGAAGGCTCTTGATTGTTACTGGCCCATGGGGCAAGCGTCTGCCCGGGCCCCTGGTGCCCTCAGAAGGTGCCTTAAAACGTGTCCCCATCAGAGATCAGGGTGAAGGGTCAGGTGACCCCCCCCATTAGTCCTCTCAACTTTGGAGAAAGGGGACAGGGAGGGAACGGGGAGGGGAGGGTATGGAGAGGGTACGGGGAGGGAAGAGAACGGGTTGCTATGGAGGACTTTAGCACCGATGCACAGCTACATTCTGAAATTTTACTTTTTCTGATGGCAAAACCTAAAAGGTATGATAGTTTGAATTCTAGTTAAAACTTAACTCTGCAAAAGATAAATTAAGAAAGAGTCCCATTTACAGTTGCACCAAAAAAGAATAAAATGCCTCAGAATACACTTAACCAAGGATGTGAAAGACCTTTGCTCTGAAAACAATAAAATATTGTGGAAAGAAATTGAAGATGATACCAGCAAATGGAAAGATACTCCACGCTCATGGATTGGGAGAAAAAATATGAAAATGTTCATATTACCCTAAGCAATCTACAGATTTAGGGCAATCCCTATCAAAATACCAACAGCATTTTTCACAGAACTAGAAGAAGGAATCCTAAAAATGTGTAGGGAACCACCAAAAAAAATCCAACTAGCCAAAGCGATCCTGAAGAAGAAAAACAAAACTGGAGGTATCACAATCCCAGATTTCAAGATAAACTAGAAAGTGTAGTAATCAAAATAACACGGTACTGGTACAAAAATAGACACAAAGATGGATGGAACAGAACAGGGAGCCCAGAAAGAAACACACATTTATACGGTCGATTAATTTGCGACAAAGCAGGAAAGAATATCCAATGGGGAAAAGACGGTATCTTCAACAAATAGTATTTGCAATATGCAAAAGAATGAAACTGGACCACTTTCTTACACCATACACAAACTAAACTCAAAATGTATTAAAGACCAAAATGTGAGACCTGAAACCATAAAATTCCTAGTGGAGATCACAGCAACATTTTTCTAGATATGTCTCCTGAGGCAAGGGAAACAAAAACAAATATAAACTCTTGGGACTACATCAAAATCAAAAGCTTCTGCACAGCAAAGGAAACAACCAACAAAACTAAGAGACAACCTACCAAATGGGAGAAGACATTGGTAAATGACATAGGTGATAAAGGGTTATCATGCAAAATATATAAAGAACAGATACAACTCAATACCCAAAAAACAAATAATCAAATTAAAAATGAGCAGAAGACATGAACAGACCTTTCTCCAAATGTGACATCCAGAGGGCCAACAAACACATGAAAAGATGCTCAATATCAGTCATCATCAGGAAAATGCAAATCAAAACTACAATCAAAACTCACACCTGTTAGAATGGCTAAAATCAAAACCACAAGAAACAACAAGTATTGTTGAGGATGTGGAGAAAAAAGAACGCTTGTGCACTGTTGGTGGGAATACAAACTGGTACAGCCACTCTGGAAAACAATATGGAGGTTCCTCAAAAAATTAACAATAGAACTACCATATGATCCAGTAATTTCACTACTGGGTATTTATCCAAAGAACATGAAAACATTAACTTGAAAAGATACATGCACCTCTATGTTAATTGCAGCATTATTTACAATAGCCAAATTATGGAAGCAACCCAAGTAACCATTGGTAGATGAATGGATCAAGAAGATATAAATGGAATATCACTCAGCCATAAAAAAGAATGAAGTCTTGCCATGTGCAACTACATGGATAGAGCTAGAGAGTATAATGCTACATGAAATAAGTAGTCAGAAAAAGACAAATATCATGATTTCACTCCTATGTAGAATTTAAAAAAACAAAAACAAAGAAAAAAAAAGAGACCCAAAAAAAAAAAAAGACTCTTAACTATAGAGAACAAATTGATGGTCACCAGAGGGGAGGTGGTGGGGGGATGGGAGAAATAGGTGATGGGGATTAAGGAGGGCACTTGTGATGAACACAGGGTGATGTATGGAAGTGTTGAATCACTATATTGTACACCCGAAACTAACAGCACTCTATGTTAACTAACTGGAATTAAAAAAATAAAAATTAAAAAAACTTCACTCTGCACTATCCCCTGCTGGCGTAAGGTTCAAGGCCAGATGGATTCGCAGTATTTTTTCCTTTAGTATTTCTAGTTTTTATCGATAGATACCACTTCTACCGTGGGTGCTCAAATCTCGGGGTCACTTAACTATTATCCAGTGACCTTTTACATAGCTCTGCAGTCATGGAAGCTTCTTCCAGAGAAAGATGCCAAGTCTGCCAGGCCCAGCAGGCCCCTCCTCGATAACTAATCCCCCACCCCTAGAGGAAACTGCAGCTCTGACCTCTGGCACTACGTGTTACTTAATTTAAAAGTTAGAGGTGGAATCATCCACTCTGCATTCTAGGACCTGCTTTCTCATGCTCAACATTGTGTCTATGACATGTCCTTGTGTAAAGCAATAGTTTGGCTTTTTAAAAATTATTATTATTGCTGTATACTGTCCCGTGACATGCTATACCACAATGAGGTTGATTTCCTCTGCAGTTGGTGACCTCTCAGTTGCTTTATGTTTGGGGCTGTCATAAACAATGGTGCTATGACCACTGGATGCGTGTCCCCCGGCGGCCATGGCCCTCACTTCCCCAAGTACACACCCGGGGATGCTGGCGTGGACATCGGTATGTTCAGCTGTATGAGACACGGTCACGCTGTTTTCCAAAGTTGTGTCACTTTACACTTCAACCGTCGATGTTCGGGACCTGCCGTTGTTCCCCGTCATTGTCACACTTGGTGCCGGTCTTTTTCATTTTAGCCATTCTGGTGAGTGTGCAAGGGTATCTCACTGTGGTCCGCATTTGCATTTTCCTGTTGGCTGATAATGTTGGGCACCTTTCCCTATGTTTATTGGCCTCTTGGGTTTTCTCTGTTACAGGGGTCTGCATATTATCCTGTAGGGGGCTGATAGTAAATACCTTTGGTTTGCAGGTCGTTTGGTCTCCGCTCCAACCACCCAGTCCCTCTGTTGTAGGGAAAAGCAGCTGTAGGCAATATATGAATGAACGAGCAGGCAGTGTACCAATAAAATTTTATTTAGAAAGAGGCTGAGGGGTCATATCTGGCCTCTGGGACTTTCATTTCCTGACCCCTGCTCTAGTGTAATGCAGCTACCCGGATGTTTGCCCATGGTTAAACTGGTTTGTTTGAATTCTCTTATCAATCTGTACAAGTTGTCTATGAGTTCTGGATCCCGGTCTTGTACATTAACATTACAATATTTATCATGTTCTGGAAATTAAAGAAATCATGGTATATTGGACCATTTCTGTAGCGTTGTCCTTGATGTTTCCACCACGAGGCCCCTAAGGGATGAAATGATGGTTGTCGCAGGGAGCCTCCCTGTTGACACAGGTACCCAGGAGACCTGTCCGCTGCCGTATCACCCGAGTGGCACCCAGTGTCCCACACAAACCCAGAGCCCTGTGTCCCTCTGTGCCTCTTGCGGCGACTCGTCATGTCAGGACAGGCTGCCTTAAAAATGGCCCTGACTTGTTAAAATGCACACATTTTCCAAAAGGAACAGTAACCTTGTGTGGATAATGAATGTACACGCCACCGGGACTTTTCTCCATTTGGAGGAAAGTTTCCAGTCCTTCAGACCAAAGATGGTCAGAGTGGGGAAGCTGGGAGGCCCCCTTTCCATCGTTAACCAAACGCGTTACAGGCTGGGCATCCGCTGACAGAGGGATGGAAGGGAAAACGGCCCTCATTCAAAGATGGGGCTGGAAGAGCTGCTCCTGGAAATCTGGATGAGACCTTGAGGTCTGGGAGTGGTCAGGGGACTCCTCACTCAGGCCCCAACCAGCCAGCTGCAAAGCTGGCATGAGAGCCCAGATTTTCCAAAGTCTTCCTCATATCTTGTCTTTATTTAAATAACTTTGACTTTATCATATGCACCATAATGTGAGCTGCATAAAAGCTGCAGTGTATTTTGTCTTTCTCTCCACTGCACCTGCAGCAGTGAGAGCATAGAACCACTGAGGTGCCCCGTTTGTTGAACACACAGGTCATCAGGAAATGAGTAGCTGGATTCATCCTGCAGAGATATTTTGGGTCTCATCCCACCCATCACTCCCTCTCAAGCGTCCCCTCAAGACGAAGAGGGTGGCTGGATGTGCAGCGGCAGGCAGGACCTGAGGCCAAGAGGAGACTCGTGGTATCAGGCCTCTTCTTGTAGGTTCCTAACGTTGGGCACTCACCCCAGTCTGGGTCCTTCACGGATGCTCTCATCACAAAGAGCTATTCCAAAATATGGGAACTTCTGGTCTCATCCAACCTGGCCTGAGATGGCCAACGACTCTTACTTTCAATGTTACCCGATTCCAAATAGACAGCCCCTTAGGAACATAAGAAAGCTGTTCCCAGCCCCTGAATGTGGGGTTTACCAACCGAGTATTGTTTCTTCTTGCGCAAGTAGCGACATCATTTCTGGAAAAGGACTTTCAGGACTGGATAGATCTGTGCCATTTTCCTAGCACTGATTCTGCTTCTTCAGGCATGCCCTCCTTTCAACTACCAAACTTGGGTTATGGGAAGTTTGGGTAAACAAAGCTCTTACGAGTAATTAGTATCCAATTAGGCCACGGTTTCGTGTCTGTGGGAGTCAAGGCCTCTTTTTCCGACCTCTGGGAAGAATTAAGTAGGTCAGACCTTTGTTTACAGAGCAAGGCCCATGCTGACCGCCCGGCCATTTACAGGTTGTTGTTAGTGGCTACACATCTACAGAAAGCTACTCACTATTTTTGTTGGCCCTTGCTACTGATGGAAGGGCAAGCCTGGCCTCCAGTGACCTAGGTCCTTCCTGTCTGTGTCCATCTTGTAGGAGGCTCCAGCACCACTGAGAAGCCTTATCCTGACCCAGAGGGAAGGTTGTGACACTGCTCTCTGGGTGAAAGGTCATGACACGGTCCTTCCTGTCATCAGCCTGTTTAAAATGACAAGCCTGGAGTGAGAGCCTCTCCACTGATAAGAGTTTGTGCCTGGTTTATATTTCTCAACTTTGTATTATGAAAATACAAATGTTCAACAAAACGTTCAAATATACAAAATTTTGCTGAGCTATTTGAAAACTAAATATTTCTGCATGTATTTCATAAGAATAAGTACATTCTTTAATACAACCAAAGTAACATTATGACAAAGAATTTATCTATTTCTTTTAACTTATTAAAGTAGTTGGAGTAAAATTGCTTGTAATTTTTTCCTTCTTATCTTTTTAAGGTCTGTAGGATCTGTAGTGATGCTTCTATTTCATTCCTGGTGTGGTAAGTTGTGTCTTTTTTTTTTTTTCTGAACAAGTCTAGTTAGAGGTATATCAAGTTCATTGAATTTTTTTCCCAAAGAAACAACTGTGGATGTCATGCATGCTATTATTCTTTTCTGTTTTTTATTTCATTGATTTCAACTTTTATATTTATTTCCTACCTATTTTTGAGTTTAATTTGCTTTTTTTCCTAGAAATTTAAGATGATATTTTAGATCATTTTTAAGCTGTATCCCACACATTTTGATCTGTTATGTTTTTATTCTTACTTAGTTAAAAATATCCTTAATTCTCTTTTTGATTTCTTCCTTGACCCATGGTTTATTTAGAAGTATGTTGTTTAGGGGCGCCTGGGTGGCGCAGTCGGTTGGGCGTCCGACTTCAACCAGGTCACGATCTCGCGGTCCGTGAGTTCGAGCCCTGCGTCGGGCTCTGGGCTGATGGCTCAGAGCCTGGAGCCTGTTTCCCATTCTGTGTCTCCCTCTCTCTCTGCCCCTCCCCCGTTCATGCTCTGTCTCTCTCTGTCCCAAAAATAAATAAACGTTGGAAAAAATAAAAAAAATTAAAAAATAAAAATAAAAAAAAAGAAGTATGTTGTTTAATTTCAAATTTCTGGAGATTTTCCAGACATTTTTCTGTTGTTGACTCCTTACTAAATTCTTTTGTTAGGCAAAGCATAAATTTTGTATGATTTCAATCCTTTTAAAGGCTTATTCTGTGACTCAGCACATGGTCTGTCTTTGTGCATGTTCTACACGTACTTGAAAAGAATGGCTCTCCTGCAGTGTTGGGTAGATGTACTTATGTCAATTAGTTCAAGCTGGTGAATAAAATTATCCTTACTGATTTTCTGTTTACTCGTTCTATGAATTATTAAGGAAGGAGCGCTAAAATTTCCAATTATAATTGTTAGTTTGCCTAGTCTTTCAGGTCTGTCAGTTCTTGCTTTATTTACTTACTGTACCTGTACACACTTAGGATTGTCATGTTTTTATGGTGAATTCTTTATCTCTGTTTATATATTTTTTCTGAGATCCGTGTTCTTTCACAGCTACTTTGCTTTCTTTGGATTATTGTTTGCATGGTATATCTATTTCCATTCTTTTACTTTTACATATCTTTATCATCACATTTAAAGTATGTTTTTGTCGATCACATATATTTTCGCCTTTTTTTTAATCTTAGAAACTCTCTCTTTAGTTACAATGTAGACCATCACTTTTGTTATAATTACCAATGTGACTGAATTTTAATCTATCATCTTCCTACTTTTTTCTATTTGTCCCATCCCTTTCTTATTTTTTTCCTCTTTTCCTACTTTCTTTTGGATTTTATATATATATATATATTTTTTTTTTTTTTTTTTACTGTTCTTTTGTATATACTATTGGATGATATGCTACACTTTTTGTTTTATCATTTTTAAAGTGATTACTCTAAGATTTACGTTATTCAATTTTATCACAGTCCACATAGGAATAATATTATGCCACTTCACATATAATGTATAATTCTTACAACATTGTACTTCTGTCTTCCATATGCTATTTGTGCTATTTTGTTATTGTCATATTTTATGTCTTTTTCCTATGTTTTTATTTTATTTTTGAGAGAGAGAGAGAGCATGAGCAGAAGAGGGGCAGAGAGAGAGGGAGACACAGAATCTGAAGAAGGCTCCAGGCTCTGAGCTGTCAGCACTGAGCCTGATGTGAGGCTCAAACCCACAAACTGTGAGATCATGACCTGAGCTGAAGTTGGATGCTTGACTGAGCCACCCAGGTGCCCCTGTCACATTTTATTTCTTACATAATACTAAACCCACAATACAGTTTTACATTTTGTCCTAAATATTCAATTATTCTCTGAAGACATTTTTTAAATGAGGCAAAAAATATATATTTACCATGTATTTGCCAAATTTTTGCCTTCTCTATTTCTTTGTATACGTCTGAGATTTCAGGTTTCATAAAACTTGGCTTCAATTTATTGCAGATCAATCTCTCGGAAGTGAATTCTTGCAGCTTGTGTTTGTCTGAAAAAGATTTAATTTACTTACATTTTCAAGGAATTGTTTTCCCTGAATATTAAGAAATAAGGTAGCCAGAACTTATGAACTTATTATCTATCTATCTATCTATGATCTATTAGTAGTCTACTTAGGTCCCTTTAATATCTCATTTTTTGTCATCTCACCTGCATAGTTTCTGACAAGAAGTCTGCAGTCATTTTTACCTTTGTTCTTTTGTACATATGCCCACTTTCTCTTTGCTTTTAAGAATTTTCCATCACTGATTTTCAGCAATTTCATTATGATGTTTCATGGTGTATGTGTTTATCTTTGGATTTGTGGGGCTTCTCTGGCTATATAATTTTCACCAAATTTGGATGCATTATTTCCTCAAATAATTTTCCACTTTTCTCTCTTTCAGAGATTTCAATTACCATCATGTTAGAGGGCTTGATTTTTTTCCCATAGATCACTGAAACTCACTTTGGGTTTTTTGGGTTTTTTTTTTTTTTTTTTTGTCTCTTTTCTCTAGGCTTCATTTTAGATAAGTTCTATTGTTATATCTACAAGTTCATTGACTTTTTATTCTGTAGTATCTAATACACTATTATTCCTTCCATTAATTTTTTAAAAATTTCAGTTATTATGTTCTTTGTCTTTTAAATTTCCATTTATTCTTCTAAATTTATCTTGTCTCTCTCCTATCATGTTTGTTTCCCCTTAAATATTGAAAATTGTTATAATTTCTGGTGTAATTGTTTTATCTACTAATACCATCATCTCGGTCATTTCTGACTTGTTTCTAAAGACTGATATTTCTCCCAGTTATTGGACATTTATTTGGGGGGCTTCTTCTAACCTTTGCTGGATACTGCAAATTTTATATTTTATGTCTGGATCTTGTTTTCTTGTATAGAGTAGTGGACTCTAGTTTGGAAGGCAGCTAAGTTACTTGAAGACCAGATCCTCGTGAGGCCTGGTTTTAAGCTTTGCCAAAAGAAGGTCTAGAATAGCCTTGCTCCACCAAGAGTTCAGTCCGAACAATGCGGCACGACAGTTCTGGGGCCTTCCGTTAATGCGCCAGGTTGTTTCGGAGGTTTTTCCACTCTGTCGGAATTCAAATGTCCCCCTTCCTTCCCTGTGCGACTCTGGTACTCAGTCAGTTTACGACACCCCACTCATTGCTTTCTTATCTCTGTTAAGGTTCACTGTACCCTGGAATGGCTGAGCACTCCGCAAACAAGAAGATTGTATGCAGATGTCTGCAGCTCCTTTTCTGGAAAGCTCCCTCCCATCTGGAACTCTGCCCTGTGACTTCATGTGGCCCCAGCCTCCCTGAACTCTGACCGCTCTCTCTTCAACTCATGAGGCCACTGGACTCTGTTTCTGTTGCCTCTCCCGTGTCAAGGGTTTAAAAAATG
Organism: Lynx rufus; assembly: GCF_022079265.1. Lineage (NCBI taxonomy): Eukaryota > Metazoa > Chordata > Mammalia > Carnivora > Felidae > Lynx > Lynx rufus. The sequence goes on from NW_025814867.1 coordinate 152,475,019, forward strand.
CCTGCAGGCAGGAAGCTGGGCAATCATAAGACTTCTCTCTTTTGTTTTTCTATTATTAGGGATCGCAGCACTGTGCTATTTATTGTCCGGTGTCTGGGAACAGTTGTCTAATCTACTTTGTGCCATTTTCAAATTGCTTGCAGTGAAAGGGGAAGTCTGGGCCTTCTTTTCCTTCATGGTCAGAGGTAGAAGTCCTTATTTTTTTTTTTTAACTTCCTTTATTTCAATCGTTATTTCCCCCTTGTCGTTTATATGTTTATAGTTGTGTTTCTCCCTTTTTCTCTTGAATAGAGTTGTCTGCTTTATTGTGGGTTTTTCCATGAACTAGTTGAATTTATTATGTCTGTTATTTTTTAAATTTGTAACTCCTTAATTACTGCTTTTCTCTATTATTCCTTTCTTCTGCTTTCTTTTGGTTTGCTTTTCGAAAACTTCTTAATTTAGACTTTCAACTTGTTATTGTTTCTAATTAAAATTTCTTTTTCTCCCTGAAGCTAGGACTTTACTTCGCGCACTGAGCCCATCACAAATAAATTTACGCCAGCCGAACGATGCTTTTTGTGAAATTCAAAAACCAGTGTCGTGCAGTCCTTAAAACCCCAATGAAGTATCACCTTACAGTTATTAGAATGGCTGTTAGCAAAGAGACAGGAAATAACAAGTGTTGGCAAGGATGTTGAGAAAAGGAAACTCTTGTGCACGCTGGTGGGAATGTTAATTGGTGCAGCCACCGTGAAAACCAGTATGAGGGTTCCTCAAAAAAGTAAGACTAGAACTACCACATGGTCCAGAAATTCCACTTCTGGATATTTACCTGATGGAAAAAAAAATACTAACTCAAAAAGATGTGTGCACCACCATGATCATTGTTCATTATGGTATTGTTTACAGAAGGCAAAACATGGAAGCAACCTAAGTGTCCACTGATGAATGATGATGAATGAATGGAAAAGCAAATGTGATATAGGTATATATATGTATGTGACATATGTATGTACATACATATATATATGTGTATGTATGTATAATGGAACGTCGGGATATTATTCAGCCATAAAAAATAAGGAAATCTTGACATTGTGACAACATGGATGGACCCTGAAGGCATTTGCTAAGTAAAATGAGACATAGATACCATATGATCTCACCTGTATATGGAATCTAAAAAAAAATCATAGATACAGAGAACATATTGGTGGTTGCCAGAGGTAGGGGGTGAGGGGATGGACAAAATGAGTGAAGGTGGTCAAAGTTTATAACTTCCAGTTGTAAGATAAATAAAACCTGGGGATATAATGTACAACACGGTAGCTATCGTTGATAATACTGTATTGTATACTTGAAAGTTGCTAAGGAGTAAATCTTAAAAGTTCTCACACACACAAAGTGTGTAGCTATGTATGATGATGGATGTTAACTAAACTTCCTGTGGTGATCGTTTTACAATATATACAAGTATCAAATCATTATGTTGTACACACGAAACTCATATAATGTCATATGCCAATTGTATCTCAGTTAAAAAAAAATAGTTTTTGAACTGAAGCTAGGATTATACCTCATGCAATAAGCACGTTATGAATGCATTTGTGCTCGGCGGACGATGCTTTTTGAGAAATTCAGAAAAATAATGGCATGCATTACTTTTCCAATAATAGTTTTATTGAGATATAATTAACATACCACAAAGTTCACTTTTGAAAAGTGTTCTCATTGGTTTTTAGGAAAGTCACAGATTTGTGCAACCATAATCATAATTCTATGTTGAAACATTTTCACGACCCCAAAAGGAAACACTGTGCCATTGGTAATCTCTCCCCTCCCGGCTCCTCTAAGCCCCTGCTGACCACTGATCTGGTGTCTGTCTCAATGAATTCGCCCACTACGGACTTTTAACATGAATGTTATCGTATAACATGTGGCATTTTGGTGACTGGCTCCTTCTTTCACACATCATTATGTTTGCAAGATTCATCCATATTCAGCACGTATCAGTACTTTTTTTCCTTTTTATTACTAAATAACATTCCAAGGAAGGGTATACCACATTTGCTTATCCACTCATCAGGTGATGGATTTGGGGGGGTTTCCACTCCTTAACTTTTATGGATAATGCTTATATGGACATTTGTGTATGAATTTCTGTGTGGATATGTATTTTCAATGCTCATGGCGTAGAACAGCTGGGTAATATGGTAACTTTATGTTTAAAATGTTTGAGGAACTGCTAAACTGTTTTCCAAAACCACTGGACTATTTTATTTTATTTTTTAATTTTTTTTTAACGTTTCTTCATTTGTGAGAGACAGAGACAGAGGACGAGTTGGGGAGGGGCAGAGAGAGAGGAAGACACAGAATCTGAAGCAGGCTCCGGGCTGGGAGCTGTCAGCACAGCCCAATGCGGGGCTCGAACCCACGGACTGCAAGATCCTGACCTGAGCCGAAGTCAGTCGCCCAACCAAGCCCCCCAGGCACTATTTTCAAGTACCACCAACTTTATGAGGGATGAGAGTTCTACTTTTTCCACATCCTTGCCAAAACCTGTCGTTTACTGTTTTTTTTTTTTTAATTTCAGCCTTCCTAGTGGGTATGAAGTGTATCAAATTACGGTTCTGAGTTGCATTTCATGAACGATTAAGGATGTCAAACATCCTCTCGTGTGCTTATTGATCATTTGTATGATTTCTTTGCAGAAATGTCTATTTAAACGCTTGGTCCATTTTTTTGTTCAATTGGATCACTTGTCTTTCTGTTCTTGAGTTGCTAATGTCTTATACACACTGTGGACAGAAGTCCATCATCATATATATGATTTGCAAATATTTTCTGTCATTCTGTGGCTTGTCTTTTCACTCTGTTGATGATGTCCTTTGAAGCACAAAAATTTATTTTGATGAAACCCAATTTATAGGTTTATTTTTTCGTCACTTTAGCTTTTGGTATTGAATCTAAAAAACTATTGCCTGATTCAAGGTCACCCAGATTCATTCTTGTGTTTTCTTTGAAGAGTTTTATCATGTTAGCTCTTATATTTAGGTCCGTGATTGATTTTGAACTCATTTTGTGTAGAGTATGAGGTGGTGTTCTACCTTTATTGTTTTGCATGCGGAAGCCCATCTGCTGCGGCATCATCTGTGGAAAAGTCAAGTATCATTTTTGTCAGGAAAAAATTTTTCTTCTAATATGTACTTAAATAACTTTGTAATTTCATAAAATCATAGGACATCATCTCTTGAAATACGCTGAGAGATAACTTAGTCCAGATGCCTTCAGACAGGTCAACTGACTTACCCAAGACAATCCTCGCCCGGATTCTCTTCTCAGGTCATGCCTGCAGGACCCATAACAACCCAGAAATGGTGCCCCCCGGTCCGCCACCATGTTGTGGCCAGAATTAATTTCTCCTTGGTATCCCCACTTATTTATATTTCTATCCAGAGACTCTAAGTCCCCCCCAAAAAAAAACTAGCGGATCCTAGGGGACGTGACATGGTGGGTTTGAGGAAATACTGCTGGTGAAACATTTCATCTGAGAAAATTAACTTGTGTGGAAGGGGCTTTGAGAGACGCTGTGGAGTTAGTGCAAGAAGGAACTGTGGGGTTTTTTATATCTTTGGTCCAGAGTCGCAGAAAATCAGGGGTATGTTGGAAGACCGACGCCCGTACAGCAAAGCCACCACAGAAGCCACCCTTTTAGACCTGGGATTGTAGACGGAGGCGTTCCATCTATCACTAAGCTAGTTAGTGCTGTGGATTTTTCACTGGTTCACCCAGCTGCTATCCCCACTCCCTCTTAGTGGGGCTTCCAGGATAGCAGCTACCAGGGAACCCCGCTTACAAGACCCTGGACGTTGTATGTGCCTTAGATCTTGACCCTCAGAACCAAGAGGTGGTCAGCACAGGGAGTCAGTGGCCAAGGTCAAACTGTAGGGGAAGTGCAGGTCTCTGCAAACAAGGGCAACGGGCAAGTTGGTTGTTCCAAGGCAGCTCCGGCAGAGTTTCAGAAGTTTGGTTCCTGGTTAACTTAGGTAATAAGGAGTTGTGGTGGCAACAGCCAGGCTTCCACTAGGAAAGCTAATGTGCTGCTGGGCAGTTCTCTAGTGGCTACTGTTTCTGACCGTGTGGTAATCAAATCTCACGCCCTAGAGATTCTCCAAGCTTCATAATACCCTCTGGTAAATCACCTCCTTCTTAAACTATGATGCCTTCTGCTAGCTGTCACTCTGAGCCTTGACCAGTACAACCCGTGGCCTCATCAACAAACGAGAGGGCGACTCACATGTTTTTCTGGAGGCCATCCTCAAATCTCGGTGTTTCTTCTTGGAAGAGTACATTTCCAAAAGGAAAAAGCCAATACGGTACCAAATGGAATAAAAACGTCAAAAAAGTTGAAAGAAATAACAATCCTGAGGACCACAGAAACCAGAAAGAGGGTATTCTGGAAATGGTTTGCCCCCCATGGTAGAATAGGTATTCTGGAAACAAGATCAGAAAACCAAAATGTCGGAACAAGCTGTGGCGAAAGGAAACGAAGAGACTTAGAGACAGAAAGGTAGTGGGAAGTGTACCATCTCAGGGGCAAGGTTCTCAACATCCACAAGAGTCTCTGGCCCAATGAGTGGGGGGTTGATAGAAATTTTAGCACGTGAGAGCTCTGGGGAGGGATTGAAACAAGCGGAAAATGGCCAGGAGCTCCTTCAATGGGTCTGATGTGGTGGCCTCTGGCCCAGGAAGTTGGGCGAATGGTGGCCCCGTCTCCCAGGAGCACCCCCGGGATGCCATGCCCGATGGCTGCCCCAACAGAGATCCAGGAGAGGTCAAGGGGAAGAGCAGGTCGCTGCTGAAGACCACCCCCACTGCCCAGGCCACCGAATGGGGGAGGAGCGACCACTGAGTGGCCTTAGCTGTTCTTTCGTAGACAACGGATGTAAGGTTAATGGAAAATAAACATCAGTTTCTGTATTTAAAAAAAAGGGGGGGGGATAAGATGAGTCAAGACTGTAAGATGAGAAGATAAGCAGTTTAGGGGCAAAAAGGGAAGATTCTAAGGAAACCAAAATTGCAACAACATAAATATGTTTAGGAGGAGGCAAAGAGCACAGGGTCACATAGGATGTGATAAAATACTTGATTCTTTAAAAAATAAAGTCTAGGGAAACACAATGAAGAAAACAGGAAATTAAATGAATATGGAAATGAGAAAAGATTAACATAGATGAATTTGTGGCCAATAGAATCAAGAAGAAAATGCACACATAAGAGTTGAGGAAAGAGAAATTTCAAGAAAAATGGGGTAAATGGAAGGAACCTATAATCAAAAAAAGATACAGGGGGACATATCAACCCATCTTAAGATGACATGGACTCAAACAAATCATAAAGTAGAAGAACACTGCAGAGATGGGAACTGGATGTTGGATGATGTTAAGAAATTATTGTTAATGCTTTATGTAAGCAGAGGTACTTTCGCTATTATTTAGACTGAAGCTCACAGATACATGTTGAGATATCTACAGATGGCATGACAATAATGGGATTTGTTCAGGATGACGGAGGAGGACAGGGAGTGAGCACATGAGCGAGGAGAGAGACAGCATGAAGTTGCCCCCGGGGGCAGTCAGTATGGAAGCTGGAGGATGGGAACCGTAGAACCTTGTACTATGCTCTTGAATTTTGCATAATAAAAAGTTTTGAAATTAAAACGAAGCGAAACAAACGTGAATGGGAAAGTATGCTATTCTATTCCATGGAAAATATAATATGTATTAAAAAAAAAAAAAAAAAGTCCAGACGAGGGGCCCCTGGGTGGCTCAGTCGGTTAAGCTTCCAACTCTTGGTTTCAACTCAGGTCATGATCCCAGAGTCATGGGATCAAGCCCTGAATCAGGCTCTGCACTGACAGCATGGAGTCTGCTTAAGATTCTCTCTCTGCCCCTCCCCCCGAATGCACGTGTGTGTGTGTGTGTGTGTGTGTGTGCACGTGTGCATGCTCTCTATAAATAAGTACATAAACAAACAAACATTTTAAAAAAGGAGGGCAGACACATTTCTGGGGATATTATCAAAATGGACATAAGAAAAAATGTTACAAGTCAATAGATGACTAGTGGTAGAGGAAATTTAAAATGCAGTCAACGTATCTCAAAGGTTTCTTTCAAACTTTTAAGGCATTAGGTTCTATCAGCTCTCCCAAAGCATAAAAAAGTGGAAAGCTACATGATCTATTTTAGAAGTAACATTAACCCTGATTCCAGCATCTAATAAAGATAATTTAAGGGGCACCTGGGTGGCTCAGTCGGTTAAGCGTCCTACTTCAGCTCAGGTCATGATCTCGCGGTTCATGGGTTCGAGCCCTGCATCAAGCTCTGTGCTGACAGCTCAGAGCCTGGAGCCTGCTTCACATTCTGTGTCTCCCTCTCTCTCTGCCCCTCCCCTGCTCATGCTCTGTCTCTCTGTGTCTCAAAAATAAATAAAAAGCATTAAAAATTTTTTTTAAAAGATAATTTAAAAAAGAAAAAAATATATAAACTGGCTTCACTTAGGAGTAATTTTAAAATCCTCAATAAAGTAGCTGCAAAATAAATCTTAAAAGAATTTTCGGGGCACCTGGCTTGGCTCGGTCAGTTAAGCAAACGGACTCTTTCAGTTCAGGTCATGATAGCACAGTTTATGAGTTTGAGCCCCTCCGAGGGCTCTGTGCCCACTGACAGCAAAGAGACTGCTTGAGATTGTCTGCCCCCTCCCCCACTCATGCTCTCCCTCTCTCTCTCTCAAAATCAATAAATGAACTTTAAAAAAGAAAAGAATTTTCTAGCATGATCCAGGACAACTTAGCTTGGGATTGCAAAAGGGTTCAAGATTAGGAAATCTGACGGCCTGGGGCTTTATGTCAATAGCCCCCACCTGAAACACATTCCTGAATTTTTTTTTTAAAATCCTTAGGGAAAACTACAACGCCAGGCTACTTCTTTCACGTGATAATTACATAAACTGATAGCCAACATCTCACTTAATAGTGAAACACCGAATTACTCCTCTTACAATCAGAAGCAGAGCAGGTGTGTCCGGTTCAATTACTGCCGTCTCTTGTGGGCTTCAGAAGATTCGGCTCACGTAACGAGATCTGAAAGAGAAATCTGGACGACGACCAGCGGCAAGGGGGAGACACAGACGTACTCCACACCCGTGATGCCACTCATTAACCCGAACCCTTGACAGAATCCACTCTGAGACACTTAGAGTTCGAAGAAAAGCGTAGTAAAGGGGCCAGAGGAAAAAATTAATAAACCTACAACAGTCGCTGGCGTTTCCATATACCCACATGAACCAAACAGAAAGCACACTCTCCTGGGCAGAGAAGGCTCCGTTCTCATCAGCGACACGAAGTGAGCAACAATCTTGACGGAGGCACAAGGGCGAACGTAATGGGCGAATGACACACAACCACACAACGAAATGCTGGACGGCCCTCAGAAACTTACAATGATGTGTGAACGTCATTCTGGGGAAAACCGCACGAAACCAAACAAAATGCAGGATCCATAAATGTTCATTCCCTATGATTCTTTTTTGGAGAATACAAATTTATCCACATTGGCCCCAAATATAATAACGAAAAAGTCTGCAAACAAACCCAAGAGATTTCAATAAGAATTACTTTTATAAGATAGATTTTCAGATTATTTTTGTACTCTCTATACGTTTATGCTGCATTATCTACAACCAGCCAATATCACTTTTGAGGTCAAAAACAGAGTTTAACGTGCTACATTGTCTTGAGTTTAATACCAGTCAACTGAAAAATAATACACTCATTGGCTACTTATAACTTTCAAGATTTAAGATTGTGCTTCTCTGAGTCAACCTGGGGATGAGAGTGTCTCTAGAACATGGGGTAATTAATACCCAAGAGCAAAGGGTCTGGACGAAGTTCAAATGGATGAGAGTGGAAATGTTTCTCTGGCTTTCCTGAGCTGGCCAGTCTGCCTAGAATCTAATTTAAGAACACGAACATGACCTCATTGCAGGTGTTCTTTCAAAGTGGAACACAAATTTATAATGTTTTGGCTGACAAAACTGGAAGGGAGACAAGATTTTAAAAGCCTCAGATATTCTCTATGCTTACCATCTCTATCTTCAAATAAAAGTATTTATATTCCTTATTTCTGCCCCTTAGGCTCTGGTTCTTGGTTAAGAAATGTCTCATAAACGGCAGAAGGAAAGAAAAACATAGGACGATAACACGTGATGTTCTATTTTTTAAGACTATAAACACTTTAACTTCTAGAAGGGACCACCTATCATGAAAACTTCTGATCTTCTGGTCTTATAAAAATTAACTGTAAAGTTTAGTATGGTTTCCAGACTCAAGTAGTATAAACCAGATTGGCTTAAAACATTTGGAAACAAATATCTTGGATGTTTGTGAAAGGTCAACACATTGGAAAGGAGTGATGTCAAATTCGGCAACTGGACAGCAAGAGATTCTGTTAATCAGAAAACTAAACACCTAAACTTGACTGAATTATTTTAATAAAATCAACAAGTGATGCCACTGCACAGGTAAAGCCTAATGTTTGCCGGTAATCCAGTAAATATTTACTAAGTACCTGCTGTTTACAAGGAATTATGGTGGCACCAGAGAGAGAATTGATAAGATACCTCGAGGAATTTGGCTAGTGACCAGGGAGAAAAGAGAAATGCAGAAATAAATAGAACTCCTACAAATTAACATGAAAAACCAGATAATTTTAAACGTGGGCAAAATCTGTGAACAGACACTTTGCCAAAGAAGATGTACAAGGGCGCCCGGGTGGCTCAGTCGGTTAAACATCCAACTTTGGCTCAGATCACGAGATCGCAGTTCATGGGTGTGAGCCCTGTATGGGGCTCTGTGCTGACAGCTCAGAGCCTGGAACCTGCTTTGGTTTCTGTGACTCCCTCTCTCTCTGTCCCTCCCCCCCTCGCACTCTGTCTCTGTCTCTCTCTCCCAAAAATAAATAAACAGTAAAAAAAAAAAAAATTTAAAGAGGTATGAAAGGCCAGAAAAATTATAATTCACCTCTCTTCATGAACCTCTTACAGTGGCTTGCAAATACTCAAAAGGGGAATTTTAAATCCAAAAACATAATGACTGTGAAAGATGGAATATTAGAAACCCCAGATGAAGCCATGGAGAATGTTTCAAACGAGATTTAAAATGACAGAAATGGCCCGCCTCCAGAGGAATAAAAAACCACAGTCACCACTCCTCAGCGGCTGGCCCCTTCCAAACCAGAGCAAGTGGACATTGGTTCCGCGATCGGAAACCAACACGCGGAAAGCTTCTACAGGGACACCCAGCTGCTTCTTTCGGACGCACCCCTTAAGAGCCTTTTAAAGACTGTACCTCATTGTCCGGTGTATTTCAGGTTAAGATCCCTTGTTGGACTACAAGTGATAAAAATAAAGAATCACCTTAGAGGAGGGTTTGTACATGTTAGGCAACAGCAGATGTGAGCGAATTTCCATGTGTTTATGACATTGGTCTTGAACGCTTTTTTTGCCCTAACATGTGTGAGGAGCGGGATATGTAGACGGCTGCCTTCTTGCCCATGGGTACACACGCCTCCGTAAGACAGTGGTATTCTAAAGAAGGGAGAGACGTGAAGGGGATGCTCCCCTCCCCACCGGGACGATGCCATGGCTGATTAAACTCATGAAACACCAAGACGCCTATTACGTTTTTGTTCGGGCCCAAGGCCATCCTTGATCCTTCTCTTTCTCCCCAGCATCCCGTGTGGTCTGCCCCATTCCTTCTCTGCCCGGGCCTCCCACTTCCCTCCCCTCCCCACAGGTTCTGCCACACTGGCCTCCTTGCTATTTCTGGAACATGCTCGATGCGCCTGCCTTCGGACCTTTGCGGCGGCTGTCCCACCCTCCTGAACAATCTTCCCCAAATCTTCCCCTTCACCTCTTGCAAGCCTCTTCACAAGCACCATTCTCTTAGTGGGGCTGACCTTGACCGTCCCTACTTAAAATCGCAATCTGTCCTCCCACGGGCAAGTTCTAGGCCCTCGTACCTGGCTCTAAGCTTCTTTTCTCTCCGGTTTCCTTGTCACCTTCAACCACGCTGTAACGCTGACTTCTTTTAGTATGTTTATTACCTTATTGTATCTAACTTATTATTTATTATACTATCTTCTATTTATTGTTTATTGACTGCTGCCCCTGCCACAGTATAGTGTCCTATGTTTGTTTTATTCGTTGGCATCTCCTAAGCACCTGGGACCCTACCTGTCACATAACAGGTGTTCCAAAAATATTTATTAAATGAATAAGTGTGTATTTTTCTATGTTCCTCCAGCTAACATATACAATGACTGTAATATTGCCATTGTAAGCATCTCTCTGCTTATCTCTTCCCTCCACCCACCCAGCCCTCCACTCAGGGGACATACATAAGCGATGTGTTGAACATCGAAGACTAGCCTAGCAAGTGGAGTGGTCTGGAAAGCCTGTGATGGCAAAGACAGGGGAGAACACCTGAGAGATCAGCCCTGAATCCCCCATTTCCCTAGCCTATAAAATCTGTGAATAGTTCTGTCTACACTACTAGTTACATTTTACATGTCAACTTGACTGGGTCATGGGGCGCCCAGGTATTTGGTTAAATATTATTCTGGGTGTGTCTGTATGTTTCTGGAAAAGATTAACATTCGAATCAGTACACTGAGTAAAGCATATTCTCTTCCCAACCTGAGTGGCCCTGATTCAATCAAGTTTAGATCTGAATAGAACAAAAGGACTGAATACGAGGGAACGCCTCCTGCCCAATCCTGTGAGCTAGAACCTTTTTTCCCAGGATTCAGACTGATGGAAATATCAGCCCTTCCAGGTCTCCAACTTACTGGCCTCATATCTTGGGACTTCTCAGCCTCCGTAATCCTGTGAGTCGATTCCTTATAATAAATGTCTTTATGTACCAAAAGAGATCTAAATCTTACTGTTCTCCGGAAAATCCTAACATCGACCTGCTCACCCGTGAATGTGGAACAGGTTAGAAGTGCTTCGCTCAGCTTTGCAATGGACTGAACAGTTGCCTTCACAAGGGGTGGTGATGGCAGGTGGGAGAGTCACAGCCTCAGCACGTGACTGCCCGAGCCAGACAGGGGATCCAGCAGGTGTCTGTGTTTGCCCGTGGCCAAGTCTTCTTTCGTGAGCATTCTCCCCAGGATATCGGGGGCTGCTCCAGGCTCACTACACTGCCCCAAACGTCTGGGGCCCCAGCCTCTGCGCCTTCAGTCCCTCCTTGGAACACCTTGTCCCTGCTCCCCCTGCCAATAGTCCAACTCTCCAGGCTTTCGTCTGGGGAGGATATTGACAGCATAACATGAAACAGCAGCAAGACAAAGCAATCTTGCTGGTTTCTGGTAAGTCCCCAGCGCCCAGACCATGGCATCTAGAAAGCCCCAAATCCCACTTCTTGAAGGTCCAGAATGGGTTTCGATAAGAATCAAGAAGAATGCAGACAGAGCCCGCTGGCTCCAGAGAGCACCCACCATCTCCGAGGGCTCCCCTAAGAGTGGGGAGGGTGAATGCAGCGACCACTGTCCAAGGAGAGGAAAACAAAGGTTCCCAAGACGTGGTGAAGCCTAGAAAGTTCCACAGCACGTAGCCACATCCACAAATATTTCCCGGGGGGTGGGGGGGGGATTACAGGCACCGGCTCATCAATTCGGAAAACAACCGGGTGGCTGCCCTTGTCTCTCGTTCCGCATGCTGTACAGCAGGGGCCGAAAGCTACTTGGTATTAACAGGATCTCTTGGTGTTTGTTTCCAACAAACATTTGCTGAATGCCTACTATGCACCGAGCTCCACGGTTAAGAGCAGGCCCCATCCTGTCGCTGTCTTCATGTCAGCCTCTCAGCTTTGTCTGTAACTTGCTGGAAGCTGCAAGGAATTTCATGCTCAGGGACAGGCCTGCACAGGTCCAGTGGAGTCGGCCGAGTCTCTGATTCACTCCGCCGTCCAAGAGTAAAAATAGAGGCTGATCCATTAAAACGATCCTGGGAGATTAAAGGATTTCTAAGCCAAAACAAGACCTGAGATAAGCTGCCTACGTGTGAGCCAGGAGGTGCATTGCTTCCAGGACACCGGCAGCGTCCGGGAAGGGCCTGCGGCCTGATGAGACTTGCCCCGGCAGCCTGTGCTCTCCGGAGGCCCAGCCGAACGCGGAGTGGCGGCATGCTGGCAAAGCCCTCTCACGTGGTCGGCCCCTGACCTTTCATGTTGGCGATTCCCAATCAAAAGTCAGTTTCTAAAAAAAAAAAAGAAAAGAAAAGAAAAGTCAGTTTCTAGGGGCGCCCGGGTGGCTCAGTCGGCTAAGCGTCCAACTTCGGCTCAGGTCATGATCTCACGGTTCGTGAGTTCGAGCCCCGCGTTGGGCTCTGTGCTGACAGCTTAGAGCCTGGAGCCTGCTTTGAAGTCTGTGTCTCCCTCTCCCTCTGCCTCTCCCCTGTTTGTGTTCTGTCTCTCTCTCTCTCTCAAAAATAAATAAAAACATTAAAGACATTTTTTTAAAGGTTCCCTCCACTCATCACAGATGCCTTTAGTAACCAGGTTACCTCTTTTCCATTTGCAGAGCTTGGATATCTCCCCCTGTCCCCTGGGAGACATGGACTGGGTCATTCCCCGGTTTCCACAGGGATTTCCTGTCTTCTCAAGGGCTCACTCCTCTCGGCCTAGAAAAAAGAGAAATACCGACTCATGGAACAGGACTCCTTTGTGGCAGGTGGCAGCTGGGATGCATCTCCTCTAGGCACACATAAGGGGCCACCACAGTGTGGGAGCCTGTCCCCTGCACAGGGCAAGGCACACATGCCCCGGACAGCACATCTGGGCTGTGTGGGTCCACCACCTCTCCAGCAACCAACCATGTGCGAAGATGGAAAGGCAAGCCATGAACCTTTCTGCTGTTTTTTTCACGTCTTAAAGAGTCAACTACTGGGGGAACCTGAGTGGCTCCGTCAGTTAAGCGTCCAACTTCCGCTCAGGTCGTGATCTCACGGTTTGTGGGTTCGAGCCCCACGTCGGGCTCTGTGCTGACAGCTCAGAACCTGGAGCCTGCTTCAGATTCTGTGTCCCCCTCTCTCCCTGCCCTTCCCCTGCTCATGCTCTGACTCTGTCTCTCTCTCTCTCTCAAAAATAAACATTACAAAAAAAATTTTAAGAGCCAGCTACTAAACTGTTTTTGCTGTAGAAAGACACCAGATTTGGAACCAGAGGACATGACTTCCAGACCTTCCTCTGCCCCTCATCTGTCCACGTGACCCTGTTACACAGTTAGAAATGCTCTGCCAAGCCTACAGGACCAAGCAAAGAGGAATTTATTGTTCTTGTTATCATCTTCCACCCTGAGTGGACAGCTTAACCTTTGCCTTGGGAAATGGTTTTAAATTAAAAGTGACTGACTCTTTAATGAATCTTAGTGAAGTGGAAATGGAGGTTTGGGTAACTTCCATCAGAATGGGTCGAGAGAGTCAGAGGACTTTTATCCAATCTCAGGTAGCAGAATGTTCCAGATGGAAGGTGGCGCGGAGCCTCGGGGCCCAGGGCCCAGTGCACACGTACACAAGCCCTCCACTAACGCCCATTCACGGTACCGATGCTGGTGAGAGCGCCTTTGTTGTAAACCCCCCCCCCCGCCGCCCCCCGCCGGGCACCTGTCACTCTGCTAAGAGCACTGTGTGCTTTATCACACAAAACCCGAGACACAGCCATGACCGTGAGGGACAGCAGGTCCATACATGTCTCCACTTAACACAGAAGACCACCTCTTCGCACAGAAAGGCCTCTCCCACAGACCCACAGCTGAGAAGATGAGGACGGGGACCCAGGGTCCCCATACCTAAAGCTGTGTGGCATTGCTGCGTGCCAAGGAATCAGTGAAAGGACACCTTTATTGAACAGGTAGGGAATCTGAGGCTCAAGGAGGAGAAATGATGTGTCCATTTGTCACTCTGGAGGTCGGCCGACCCGAGACCAGCTCCTGTTCCCCGACCAAGATCCCTCGGCTGTCTGGACCTTCTCGAGAAGAAATTCTGCTCAAATCAGCCTTTCTGCAAGGCAGCCTCCGTGCTGATGTGGCCATCTGGTTTACCCCCGGCTCTCGCGCCACATCAGGTGATTTACCTGACTGCCTGCTAATCTCCCCTTTCCTGGACTCTCCCTTTCTTAGCACACAAGCTCAGGGTTGTAAATGGGGCTGTCATGGCGTGTTCTCAGGTCTTACTGGAAGTACAGCTGTTAAAAAACAATCTAGTAAACAGCCAGCCCAGGGAGTACACGTCAGCAGCTCTGCCCCAGGGCTCCAGCGTCAGCAAAGGCAGGGCCCGGGCCTTGAGCCAGCCCCCTTGCTAGATGCCATCCTGCCATCGGGCCAGCCTCGCCTGCCCGCGTCCGCGGGATGAGATGGGCCAGCACCCTCACGGGACTGACCTGCCGGCATCTGGAGCTTCCAGATTTCCTGGAGAAAACAGACCCATGCTCGAAATGCGGACCTGGGAATTGTTCCCCTGGGGAAACCGCACTTGGTTGAGCAGGAAAAGTGGGTCAGAACATGGGTACCGACCGGTTCTCTGAGACCCGGAACTGAAATTGCAAAGACTGGCAGTGAAGGCGTTTGTTTATTTTGTGCCTCGGTGACTCGGATCCGCTGTCCACGCCGTCCCATTTGGGATCTCCTGGTCAATTCTTGATGGAGAGCAGTGTGTTCATCAAATCACAGCTCAACCCAAGTTCATAGAGGGCTACATAATCTCTTGGAAGAAAGATGTGAAATTTCCTCACTGGAAATGTGAGGACGGGGCTCAGACTGGCTTCTTCAAAATCACAGTGAGAAAATGATAGTACTAAGGCATGAAGACTATTGCGGTGTTTCAGTGAAGGCTGAAAAGAGGCTTTTCCCTTGATCTAGAAGTTCACCATCCATCAGCCCTGCAGAGGACGATGCTGACGAGAAGCTCTGAGTCCAACTGTTAATAAAAACAGAAGTAGTAAACACAGGTACTATTTATTTAGCCTTAACCCACTCAAACACAAGCTTTTGGAGGCAAGGACTTTGTCTTGTTCCTGCAGAATCTCTAGCCCAGAACAGTCCTTGGCATATAGCTGCTCAATTTCCATGTCTTGGACGGACCTGTGCCTGCAGAAGTCCCTAGACTTCTGTGCTACACTGTACTGGGTATTGCCCTTGCATTATTCACACTCGTTTCCACCCTACTCGTTTCCACACTCGTTTCCAGCCTACGAAGCAGCTCTAATTCCCATTCGCAGCGCAGAGCACTAGGCTGACGCTCATTTCCTCCTTGCGCTTGCTCTAAACGGTCACGGGGATATCCCGGGAGACAGGGAATCCTATGGGTGAGTCTTGCCATGTGCAGCTTTCCCGAAGCAAGCCCTTCTTCCTTACGAAAAGAAGTGACACTTGTCACTCGGGCCCACCTGGGCCCGGCCCTTTATTTGCATCGAGCAAGACAGGGAGGAGTGTGGTATCCAACCAGCTAATGGTGTCACCTCGCCTTGGCCATCTGTGGCTTTGGTACTCAGCTACCGACGTCAGAAGGCATTGTTCCCATTTGAACATTGGCCTCTACAGAGCCGGACCCCGGCCTTGTGGTCCCCACATCTATCGGGGTGAGTAAAAAGGGACCACTGGCCTCGAGAACGCCACAGGCCATCTCCAGTATAAGCGAGGCTTTCGGCCTCGCCGGCCACACACTTTGCCCGTGAAACGAAGCCCAAGGCAACCTTGGCAGAGAAGGGGCCAACCGTGGCTAAATGCAATGGTTTTCAGACCCTGAACCAGGAAGCAGCCACAGGGCTCCCTACCCTCCTCCCAAAGTTCTTAGGGTACAAAAGGCAACCCCACCAACCGGCCTCGCCAATCCCAGGGGAGCCCGGCCCTGTGCCTGACTGGTCATCGAGGGCACCTGAATGGTGTTTCGGGAAAAAGCCAGCTTGCAAAGTAGACTTCAAATTGCTGTGAATCACCCTATCTGATTCAGATGCGGGCTTGCACGGACTTAGAGATAGATAACTGATTGCCTCAGAGTAATCGGCAGTTGCCTCAGCGAGCAATTTACCTCTGGGAGCTCCAGGTACCGAATGAGAACAACGCGCGGTGTATCCAGTCTAGACCCAGTCGGCAGCACGCTGCTTTGGGCGGGCGGCACCCAGTGAAAGCGGGCGCTCTCCTGTGACTCCGTGCCTCCTCCATCCACGAAAAGCGTCTTAAAGTCATGACTTCGTTCCCTGGCCACGGCACCTGATGAATGGGTGCCCCCCTCGGTGCTCCTCCCCAGGCCACTCCACATCCCCGAGACTTTTACTGCCACCCAACTCCTCCTGCCTCCGGTGACACTCCACCACCGCACAACTCCAGCCACCCTCCGGGTCCACACGGCAGAGGTCAAGTCCCTTTGTTAGGGGATGTTCCTTCACATTCGTGAAGCTCTGGCTTCCCTGGGCTTCCCAGTACATCATGGTTCTGGAACATTCCACCATCCCGTCCATCCTCTTCCAGCCTTGCTCTTCTCGGTGGCCTTCTTCTCAGAACGTGGCAGTCTCACCAGTGTCACTTCCCTTGTTTCAGCCACTCTACTCCTATGATTAATATCATCTGAAATCACACTGGCCGTTTCAACCTCATAGTGGCTCATAATGAGATTTATTTAAAGCGAACCAAAAAAAACCCTATTAGAAACGGCACTTTCTGGCTTCCTCTTCCCTAGCTGGTAGCTGCTCTGATGGGTTTGGGAGCCAAATGTCAGACTTTGCATTTTGTTCCCATTACATTTCTTCTTTTAATTTGGCCTGTCGTTCCTTCCCTACCCTCCACCGTAATTTGCTGTCATTCGGAAGCCTGTTACAAATGCCTTCCGTGCACTGACCCCAATTATTTACAAAGCAGTTTCAGTTATGGATGCATCTAACCACGGTAGCCCACAGCTGGCTTTTCTCTACCTTTTTCAAATGGGAAGAGGAGCCTGCTTTGTTCACTGCTTTGCTAAAATGCCTTAAAATGTTAGAGCCGGAAGAGATTCATTCCAGACCATGTGGTTCAAGCCCTTCATTTTACCGATGAAGGCACGGAGGCCGGGTGAGGCAAAGGGATGCCGGGGCCCAGGCCGTTGCCTGGCCCAGGTATTCCGGCCCAGGCATCCTCTGGTCATGTGCTCGGCAAGGAAATGAGGGGCACGCCGCACCGCTACCGGAAGGTTCTAAACAAGGGACAACACAAGGCCTGCCCTTGGTGGGGACAGGCGAGGCGGGTCTGTAAAGCAACAACACTTAGAAGCCCCAGCGGTCCATCAACTGGCGAATAATAACTGTGCTCTGGCCGCACAGCAGACGATCACCCAGTGTGAAAAGGAAGGAAGCAGGGACGCCGAGCAGCAAGCTGAATCTTGACCACACTGCGCTGCCCCAGGGGAAGCGGTCCCCGGAGACCTCACGCCCTTGGCCTCCTTCCGTTCGTGCCCCGTGGGCAGAGCAGGCAAATCCCCGTGGGGAGAAAGCAGTCGGGGGTCTTCAGGTGGGGGGTGTAGGAGTGGCGGGCAGCGACTGCCAGTGGGCACAGCATTTCCTTGGGGGGAGTAATGAAAATGCTCCGGAATTAGTGGCGACGGCTGCACAAGTCTGCGAATACACTCAAAACCACTGAAGTATACGCCTTAAAGTGGTTTCAGTGGTGACTTTTACCGCCTGTGACTTCTAGGTCTTTCGAAGCCACGGGGATGTCTCCTCTCGGGACCGGGAGAAAGAAATGAAGTGCGGAGGAACTAAGGGTGTCGAGAGGGTACCCTGTCTCTGCTTCCAGCCCAGCAGGCTCTCCACAGGGGCCACCAGGGGACGGTGAGGAGGGCCACCAGGACGGGGACTTCTCACAGGAAAGGGGTCCCGGGGCGCAGCTCTGCTGCTGCCCCGCAGGACCCCCTCCTCGCCGGTCACCTGCGCGTGCCCCTGGTCCCCCCAAGGCGCCCGCGCCGCCCTGCCCTCCCCCGGAGGCAGAGAGCTGGCCGGCGGTGTGCGGGGAGAACCCCACCCGCTGCCAGCCCCGGGCGGGGGCGGGGCAGAGGTCTGTGGTCCGCGATCAATCGCAGGAGCCCCACCCCCGGGCGCAGGGGCGGCCTGACGACTGCGCAAATCCGCACGGCAGCACTTCGGGGTGGTTTCAAACAAAAATTACAAATCCCTCTGTCAGTTGGAAGCGAATTCCTTTCATGTCGGCTTGACTGATTCCGCGTGGGCGGCGCAGCTCCTGGCGGCCGGCCCGCGGCGTAGGTGGTGTTCTAGAACAAAAGTTCAGGGCTGCGAGGAGCCCGCTCCCCTCCCCCACCGGCGCGGGCCCCGCCCCGCTCCTCGCGGGGCTTCAGTCCCCGCCCCGACATCCCGGGTCCCTGTCCCACTGTCCCACCCCCCTCCCCCCAGGGGAGACTCCCCGATGCCCGAGGGCACTTGCCAGGGCCGGGCACGCCCCGCACACGCACGCCCTGCACACGCACACGCGTGTCCCACACGCCACCACGCGCGCACACCCCCCGCGTTTGCACCACACACACTACACCACACACCGCGGTCGAACCACACACACACGCACACACCTTCCACACACGCCACACCTGTCCCACTCTGCCTGTCCCCACCCCCTTTTATCCAGAGTCAACAAGAGTCACTTGACTTCTTCCAGCCGATCAGGCTTGCAGAGAAAAAAGGAAGACACGAAGGCCCACACTTCGACCAGAAGGACCAGAACACACGCTCTCGTCTTTCTCGGCGGCTCCAGAACCACCTGTCACGGGGCCCCGGTGTCTTCCAAGAGCTTCGCACACATTAACTCATGAAGCCACCCCAGCTGGTGCGGTGAGCGCGAAGCACGGTTGTCCGCGTTACAGTGAAGGAAGGGAGCTGAACGGCCAGCCCCAGGCACAGGGCGAGCGTCGTCCCCAAATGGGACAGCAGCCCGGGTGCTCAGGTCCTGGGGGACCGGCTGACACCCCGACCTCTCTCGAGGAAGCGGGTCAAATTAGGACACAAGGCTCTCCAGGGGCGAAGGGATAAGAAAGGGAAAAGACAAGGTGGCTGGTGACGTGAGGTCACCGCTCGTTGACATTCTGCCCTCGAGGGGGGGCACGCTCTCCCAGGACAGCCAAGCTTGGCCACAGGCGGCCGTGAGGACGGGGTGGGCCCCGAACTTCCAGTGTCCACGGGGCCGCGGCTCGACTGCCTCTTCTCCTCCTCCCTGCATTCGGTTCCTTCATTTCTCATTATTAGGGGTGATTCATTATTACCACCACATCCACGCACCTCACTCCCAGGCAAGAGGTTTCCAACACATCACACTGACAAATCTTTCTGTGTCTGAGGGAAAGTTCACACCCTATATGAATTCACCAGTGTGGAGATGGCTTCTGTACCAGGGGGATGGAAAGTTTTTCTCAAGTGAAAGAGCTTCGAGGATCTGCGTTGCCGTGTGGGCTTTTTCTAGAAGGTTGGTCCTGGGCAGAATCTCTCCCCTCACTCAAACCCCTACTTGGAAGCAAGCATCCGTCCTCTCTTGAAAGGAGTTGTGTCCAGCAGGGTTTTACTGCAGAAGGCCTGGTCCGTGGAACTGGAAACATGTACTGAGTTCATTGTCTTGTCATGGAAAATACTATCACTTGGTGGAGGCACCTTCCTCGGACCCTATCACTGCCTCGGTCCACGCGTCTAGGAAGAAGTTTGAAAGAGGACCAGCCCACGTCAAGACCAAGGGCAACAAAAACTACATTGGCTTCTTCATTCATAGCTTGGGCTAACTGCTCGTCTCGGGTCTCCGTGACTGTTTTGGCACATAATAGGAAGCACAGAGAAACGCACTGGCCTTTGTCTGTAAGGGCATTAACAAGAAGATAAATCTGAAGTCAAAAAGAGACACAGAAACAGAAGCAGCTAGATACAACTTCTAGGACAACTTCAGAAGAGACAATGAGAATCACCCAGAACTCTGTCCTGAGCCTTTCGCCAGAAATCGTATCCATTTTCATCTTGCTTAAACTGGGATTTTTAAACTAAAACCGTTCCTTTTTCCTTTTTAATGCCTATTTATTTTTGAGATCGAGAAAGACAAGAGGGATAGAGAGCGAGTGGGGGAGGGGCAGAGAGAGAGAGGGAGACACAGAATCCGAAGCAGGCTCCAGGGTCCCACGAGGGGCTCGAACCCACAGACCGTGAGATCGTGACCTGAGCCTAAGTCAGACGCTCACCGACTGTGCCACCCGGGCACCCCAAGCACAGAGGGTTTTTAGGGAAATGAAAAGACTCTGTGACACGAAGGGGCGGGTTATGTCATTGCCTCGTTTACTGCACTTCGCTTTGGACTTTGCAGATGCCACGGTTTTTACAGAGTGAAGGTTCAAGACTCCAGAGGGAGAAGTCACTGCGGATGTGGTGGAAACAGCAAGAGAACTCGAATCAGAAGTGGGGCCTGAAGAGGAGACTGAATGTCTCATTTATCGTTTCATTTATCTCACGATAAAACTTGAACAGATGAGGAGTGGCTTCTTACGGAGGAGCAAAGAAAGTGGTTTCTTGAGATAGAATCTACTCCCGATGAAGATGCCATGACGTCTGTTGAAATGACAACAGAAAAAGTAGAGTCTTACATAAACCTAGTTGATAAAATAGCAGAGGGGTTTGAGAGGATTGGCTCCAGTTTGAAAGAAGTTCTACTGTGGGTATAATCCTATCAACCAGCATCGCGTGCTACAGAGAAATCGTCCTCGAAAGGAAGAGTCAGTCTATGCATCAGACTTCATTGCTGTCCTATTTGAAGAGGCTGCCACGGCCCTCCCAGCCTTCGGCAACCACCACCCTGATCCGTCAGCAGCCGTCAACATCGGGGCAAGAGGTCACAACCAGTACAAAGGTTACAACCTGCTGAAAGCTCAGGTGATGCTTAGGACTCTTTAGCGATAAAACATTTTTTAATTAAGGCACGTACATTGTTCTTTAGACATAACGTTATTGCACACTTAGAGTACAGCGTGAACGTAACCTTTATCAACACTGGTTAGCCAAGCGACTCATTTGCCTCGCTTTGCTGTGATATTCGCTTTATTGCAGCGTTCGCCTTTCTGCGGTGGTCTGGGACCGAATCTGCCAATATCGCCAAGGTATGCCCGTATCCTTTTGTCCGAACCCATAGAATGTGCAACACCAAGAGTGAATTGTAATGTAATGTGGACTCTGGGTGCTAATGTCAATGAAGGTCCATTGAGTGTAACACATGCACACTCATGTTGATGAAGGAAGAGGCTGTGCATGTGTGGGGGCAGGGCTCGTATGGCCTGTCTCTGTACCCCCCCCCTCAATTTTCCTGCGAACTTGAAAATGCTTTAAAAAATAAAGTCTTGGGGCGCCTGGATGGCTCCGTCAGTTAAGTGTCAGACTCTTGATTTCCGCTCAGGTCACGATCTCACGGTTTGTGAGATTGAGCCCCACATTGGGCTCCTCAGTAACAGCACACAGCCTGCTTAGGATTCTCTCTCTCCCTCTCTCTGCCCCTCCCCCAGGCTCTCTTTCTCACTTAAAATAAATATTTTAAAAAATAAATAAAGTCTTAATTAAAAAAAATCAAATGATATGATTCGGGGATTCTACTTACCGGACATAATCTAAGGAATGCCTATAGGTTATTGAAATTTGTATTTTTGTTTTCTAGATCTTTTCATTAGAAATAAGGATTGACGACAGATGGTGACGACCCTTACGATAGTGAGCATTGCTAACATACAGACCGGTCAAATCACCGTGTTGTGCATCAGAATCTAATCTAGTATTGTATGTTGACTATACTTCAATAAGAAACTGTGTAAAAATAAATAAGGATTGATGAAAGAAAAAAAGGAGGAGGAAGGAAGGAAGGGAGAAAGAAGGAAGGAAGGAAGGGGGAAAGGAGGAAGGAAGGAAGGAAGGAAGGAAGAAGAAGAAGGAGGAGGAAGGAAGGAAGGAAGGAAGGTGAGAGGGAGGAGAGAGGGAGGGAGGAGGGAGGAGGGAAGGAGGGAGGGAGGAAAGAAGGGTCATAATGAGCCTATGTTAACCAAAGAAACATGACTCCTTAAAATAGAGCTAGCCTGTCTATCTATATGTAAATCAGAAAGAAAGAAAAGACCTTCCTTGCTTTGTGTTTCCTCACTGGCGGTGCTCATGGACACTTCCCCTGGACAGGCCGTGGCCTGTCACACCCATTTATGAAGCTCTTCTTTTTCTGGAAGCGGTCCACTGAATAAATACTCCTGGAATTAGAAATATGTAAACGCATCTGAATAGTAAAACTAAAGAAAGACAGAGCTGCATTATACACAGGAGGAATTAGCTCAGTAAATATTTGTGGGATGAATTCTAGCCCCGAATGACATCGCTGGGCATAATAATGGATGCCACTTTTCCGTGGGGTCGGCCGCAGAACCGTAACCCCATTTCAACTTTCTGTGTTCGCGTTGTTACTGCCCAGGCTGGAACGGCCATCTCGTGTCACCTGCTTCCTAGGGGTTAGAGTGCATTTTGTGGACCACTTGTGTCACAGGCACCTGCCAACGAGGTGCATGCCAGGGCTCTCCAAATGTCAAAGCCGGAGTTCTCAAGACTAGTGGGGCATAACTGACCCCTTTGGGAGGGAGGGGAGAGGCCAGCTCCTAGAGAGGGGAGCAAGTGAGAGCTGACGGCGTTCCAGAGCCACTGGGTGGGCGGTGGGGTCCAGTTGTCAGGGGGGATGGAGTTGATGGGGGAGAGGAGGGGCAGGCCAGGTCGCTCATAGTTTTCCCTCACAAAGTGAGAGCCTCAGGACACTATTAAAGAGGCGACAAATCTGTTATTTTGACTTACAAAGTCAACCATTTGAGAGACCAAAGCCACATAATAACCACGTTGGCAAGAGGAAGAGGCGGAGACTGAACATGGCTAATTTTTACGACAGCAACATATAGATATTGCCACGAATGGGTATTTCTTAACAGGTGTACGTATATAACTTAGTAAGCTGGTGGGGATTACCATAAGGAATGAAAACAGTCTCGGTTACAAATTTCACGTAAAATGGTTATTTCTGCGGAGCTAGACTGCCGTGGAGAAGGGTAGGGCAGGGAAACTTGTTTTCCGAGATGAACTTTCCTCCGGGGTTGATTTCCCCCAAGCCACGTCTTGCTTCCAAAAGAAAGTCGTGGTCTATATTGGAAGGGCTCCGTGGGCCCCTCCGTGCTGGTGCGTCAGCCTCTCTGCATTGAGGGGCCCGTGACGGTGCATCGCAAGAAGTTTCCACGTGAGCCCGAACCACTGCTAGACCTCGTCAGCACCAGGGAACAGTACGACAGGAATGAACAAATGAATAAAGAACAGAAGAAGAGTCTGTCTGAGAGCGTGTGATTCACATCAGAGGCAACGCTGGTCGTTTGATAAGCATGTGAATATACCCTCCTTGCTCGGGGTCTCCGGCCAAGCCAATAAAAAGGCAAAAACTAGCTGCTCCAGGATGACAGTCAAGCTGCTTCTCTCTGATTGCCCTCCTCCTGCGTCCCCTCCAAGTTTCCTAACCTTTCTAATTTTAAAAATAAGAAATTGCAGCAGGGGTCGGAGGAGGGGGCGTCTGGGTGGCTCAGTCGGTTGAGTGTCCGACTTTGGCTCAGGTCATGATCTCACGGTTTGTGAGTTTGGGCCCTGCGTCGGGCTCTGTGCTGACAGCTCGAGGCCCGGAGCCTGCTTTGGATTCTGTGTCTCTGTCTCTCTCTTTCTCTGCCCCTCCTCTGCTCATACTCTGCCTCTCTCTCTCAAAAATAAAAATAAACATTGAAAAGAATTAAATAAGAAATTGGCATTGAAAATATTGAAAGATACATCATACACAAATCACTTCCAAAAATGTCCTTGCTAGCGTCACCACCCAGGGGCTCCCCAGCGTGGCCAGGTGACCATTTCATCTAGACCCTTCAGAAATCTGCACCAAGGACAGATGCCTCAATTTACAGAGCCTTCCAGCAAACCTCAGTCCTTTCAAGACCTAAGTCCAGATCTTCAACAGAAAAGGCTAAGACAAACAAAACCAAAATCGAGACTCTAGTTTTCAACCAAACTCAAAGAGCCTTTGTCAAAGCGAATCAGAGCTCTCCCGGTAGCCAGCTCATTATGTTTAATCATCAACTGTGCTTATCAGATGCTTGATTTGGAAGCCCCTTGAGGACAAAAGGTACAAAAAGAATCCTTGTGTGCTTTGGAGATTGATTTCAAAGCAGGCCTTGAGGTCACCTGCGAAGATGCTTTAGGCAGCGATGATAAGCAGGAAACAAATGGGCTCATTCCATTCCATAAAGTTGGACAGGACCCCTGGGTGCAGAGTTACCCTCGAGATCTAGGCATGGCTAACGCGCCAGTTCACACATCATTTTTCTTCGCGGGAGAGGGAGGATGGCACAGGTTGGGGTCCGCTCTGACCTCCCTAAGAGGCGCTCCTGTATTGTGATACCTGGGCTGAGATCAGAGGGGACCTGTCAGGCTTGCCCACTAGAAGCAAACGCTCACCTTTGCCGTCCAAGTCTCTGGAGAGAGGAATCCCTTGGGTTGTCTGAGTTTGGCTTTCGTTGGCCAGTTCTCCATTACGGTTTAGAGATTTGGGGTCCTTAGGTGGCATTTGACTCCATCGGGCTGGTCAGCTATTTGACAAACCTCATACATCTGAGAGTCGGTACCCAGATCCACACTTCTGGTTCCAATACTCTGTTCTTCAGAGAGCAAGCAAGAAGGCCTTGGGGAGGTGATAAGGGGATGATAAGAATAGGAAATGCTTAATATTATTATCGGTGAAACCTCCAGTAAAAGCCGTGGATTTGCTGGTACCCTGAAGCTAGGCATGGCCTCGTGTCCGATTCAAACACCAAACAACCCAGAAGGCAAAGGATAAATCAAAGAGCAAGTGAAGTCTTTCCAAAAGACCAAAGGAAGATTCCATCACATCACACTGTAAAACTTCTTTCTACCTTCTTTCTCCTCTCTTTCTCTCTCTCTCTCTCTGTCTCTCTCTGGGTATCTCACATTTCAGTTCTCTGAGACTCTCCCCTCCCCAAACTCGGCCACATTGCTTTCCTCTCCCTTTTTCAACAACAGCAGTTCCCGAAACTCTCCGTTGAAAATTCCGCCATTTTCTCCCCTTCCCGGACCCCTTTCCTGTTCCTTTCCCTGTGCTGTACCAAAAGATGAAGACCCAGCAGGTATTACAGACTGGGGGGACCTTGGAGAAGGACTGGGATCCTGGGTACATAAAGTCTGCGGTCCTTGCAACACTTCTGATACCTTGTTGATTACCTGCTGTATGTTGTTCACCCCTATTAAATTCCTGAATGTACCAGGTGTCTAAACTGGGGTGTTCTAAGCATGTGCTGAGGCCGCTAATCCAGGGAGATGCTCCTTGATGATAGGGTTTGATAATCAACTACATTTGGACAACGTGTTATGTCATCCCTTACCCGTCTCCTGGAGATTCCCAACGCCCTTCAAATCTCTGATCATTCCTGCAGTAAATATACATCTTTACCATTGGCTAACCCGGTATTGCCTTAGCTTATCTGATCGCTAAATTTACTCGGTCGTGGGAAAAGAAGTCACTAATGTCAGCAGAGTAGTTGACCCACACACCTAGAAAATGGATACTTGTTCTGTGTTTGCAGGTTCTGGAGAACCTAGTGCCTAACCACCCTGATTTACTATACATCTGTGGCCTTGTGGATATGGGCTTGATTATTCTGAACAAGGAGGTTTTCATCCCCAGGCATAGGAGATGGGCAAAGATGAGCCAATAAGACGATTTAGTGATGGCTTTAGAAACGAGAGAGAAACACGTTACGGCACCCAGCAGTCCTGGTGGGAGAGAGAGCCCCTGTGAACGCACTGGGGGAGGCAAAGAGAGTTTAAATGCCTCAGACACCAGAAAGTCAGACCCTCACCCCGAAGCTAGCCCTGGCTCGACCAGGAGCATAAATGATGCAATTCTGCAGCAACATACTAAAGCCCTATGTGTCAGCTTGCTCTGGACTTCAGCTGGTAACTAGAAACAGAAGAGTCAGTACATCAACTCGGTGCTGGTGGATAATACTGATTTTCAGAAATGGCCATGACTTTCCGAAAGCCCCCAGAATCCTTTCGCTTCCTTTCTCCCGCTCCCCTTCTCCACCGACCCCCCACCCCCACCCCCGCAACACCATGGTTTCTTAAATCAAGTGAAATTAGCACGATTCCAGCCCGGAGCCCCTGATGTCTGGCATCGGGGCTGCTATTTTGAAGTGCTGCTTTGAGACCTGTGGCTCTAGGCATTTTGTTATTTTGCTGTTTACTTTTGGAACTCCTTAAAACAAACCTCAAAGAAGAGAAAACTCCTGTCTGGCACCGATTCCTTTTAGAATCCAAGAAATGACTCACACAGGCTGTTTTGCCATTTATGCTCTCCGTTGAGTTAATATGATTAGACTCATAAACTCTATTTTTGAAACGCAGACTCTGTACCCTGAATATTCTCCCAGAACAACAACAACAACAACAAAAAACCTGGGAGGAAAGTGACACCCCTATTTATATACTTGGTATATCTAAGCACATGCGATTTGCCTTACTTTCGTCTTTCATTGCCTTGTCCACGTGCAAGCTACTAATAGAAAAAGTTCTGTATTCACCAAATGTCCGCTGACAGATAAATAGACAAGCAAAATGCGGTATACATACTTGATGGACTGTTAGTTAGCCTTAATAAGGGAAGAAATTCTGAGACATGTTACAACACAGGTAAACCCTGACGACACGATGCTAGGTGAGATAAGCCAGTCACAAAATGCTGTATGGTCCCTAGCGTGGTCAAGTTCATAAAGGCAGAAATCAGAACAGCACTTCCCAGAGACTGTGGGGAGTGGGGAATAAGGAATTATCATTTAATAGATATGAAGTTTGAAATTTTTTTAATGTTTATTTCTGAGGGAGAGAGAGACAGAGACAGGGACAGACAGAGCATGAGCGGGGGAGGAGCAGAGAGAGACACACACACAAATCCGAAGCAGGCTCCAGGCTCCGAGCTGTCAGCACAGAGCCCGACGCCGGGCTCGAACCCACAGAACCGTGAGATCATGACCTGAGCCGAAGTCGGACGTTTAATCGACTGAGCCACCCAGGCGCCCCCAGAGTTTGAATTTGGGGAAACGAAAAGGTGTTGGGGGCAAAAGTGGTGGAGGTTGTACGATTGTGAATGTACCTAATGTTATTGAACTGTACTCTTAGAGATGGATAAAATGGCAAATTGTTGTGATGTATGTTCTACCAAACACGCACACAAAGTTCCCTTTTCCCGGGGAGCAGATGTGGAAAAATGCCCGTGGCCACAAGCTTCCCCCTGCTTGGTTTTGATCTTAGCAACCACGCCACTCCAGAAATAGCCAAGTTGCTTGCTTTTCCAAGCTAACACATGGCCGGACCTAAGTCCTACTTCATCACGGAACTGGCTCGTTCCAACCGAGGGAGGTGGTTTTCTTAGAGCCTGGGATGGGCAGTCTTGGCAGGAGGCAGGCTTTCCTTCCTGGGAAAGAGTCCCAACTGCGGAAAGGTGATGCCTCCTGAGATTCGTGTAAGTCACTGTGGTCATTACATAAGGTAACGCACCTACCCTCTCGCCTTGCATAATGAACAACCACGGGGTGCTCCCAGGGCTCTCCGTTTGGCCATGAAAGTAACCCTAATCTAAAGAACAGCTCTGTGGTTCATTTCAGTCTGTGCAGCAAGCCCAAGCTTTTAAGGGTTTTGTTTGTTAGATGACTTTTGGTGACTCCCATAAAGCGACGTTGCTCATAACAAAGGACGACAGGTGTGCCCAGGAAGAACAACGAACCGCGCTAACCGCAAACCTCAGAAGAAGTGTTGTTATTTGGGCTTTCAATAGAAAATAAAGATCTTTGTTCTTGCCACTAGAATAAAAGTCTTTTGAGAATTTCGCTTTTGAAAGAGTCCTCTTGGCATGACCACAGACGCAATAAACACCCGTATCGTAGGTATTCTCATGCTTTCCCTTTAAAGCACATTGCGCATTTCAGAATTTCATGTTAAAGGATATATACAGCCAGGCGACTGACCAATGATAACATCCCCCAGATAATAGTTGTTAAATATAATCTTCTTAACTAGATTTGTCCTGAACATCTGATTCATTGTACTTAAAGAGCTGCCTTCTTCTCTCTTTCTAATGAACCTGGATGGATTTTGAAGAAGTGAGGGCTGGGGGAGAGCTGAGTGTATCAGTCAGAGACCAAGTTGTCAGATGCACTTTCCCCGTGAAAAGCCTGCCACCTGTTTTTCATATGCAGGCCATTCTCAATTTCTTAACTGGGTTGGAGTGACATTAAAGCTCTCGGGTTGACTTTACCTCCTCACTTGTAGACCACTAGAGTTCATGTACCCTAGGGGCAAGGGAGGTGGGGCAAGATGGATAAGAACTCAATTAACACCAGTTTCCAGGACACCTAATTAGGAAGCTCTCGCTTTGGCTAGGGCTGTGGGAGCTACCGCACAATACAGTGTCAAGGGCGTGGGGCTTAGCTGCATTTGATTATTGCCACTTGCGAGGCAAGACTGGGCTCCATATTGCACCAGCCATGGCAAGCAGCTCTCACAAGGGTGGGAAAATAACTTAGGCATTGTCATCTTCAGCTTGACCCTGTTGATCTCCCCCCCCCCCAACTCCTGTCCGCACTCCTTTGGAGTCTGGGCAGAAAGAAGGATGAGATTTCTGAAAGAAGGATGACATTTCTTCTGGAGGTCCTAAGATAAGTCACAGGAAAACCCTTTCCAACAAAATATACAGTTTGTGGTCGTGGAAGGCAGGCATGGTTGGAGCCCAGGACAGAAATAAAAAAAGCCCGACGCAGACTGCAGAGAGTGCTGGGAACAGACCTCCCTGGTGCTCGGAATGAGGGGGTGGGGGCTGGGTGTGGAGGGGTGTCCTTTGCTCTGGAATGGAAGGCAGTGAACACAAGCTTGTCCTGAACACTTAGAAACTCTCTTGACCGTAAAGACCCAGATGAGAGGGTCAGGCAGGGCTGGCCCTGTCTACAAACAGACGGTAGCTTGGGTGGGCGGTCAAGCGACAGCTAAGCTAAGACATCAATGATGGAAAGGAGCCAGGAAGGCAGAACTATCGGAGGCAAGCTTTGTGTGGGGGTGAAACAGCAAGTGCAAAGGCCCTGAGGAAGGAAGGGCTTGGGGTGTTCAGGGAGCAACCCAGCATGTGGTTGGAGCAGAAAGGAGGAGAGCCGTTCGGGGGGCTGAGCCCACCCACGCACGTGGAGGGGGTGCCCTCACTCAGAGCTCACAGGGGGAAGGTAAAGATGCTGAGGACTCCAGGGTCCTCCGGGGCACTCTCTGTTCTCACCTGGAGCCCGGGCCCACCTAGGAGGCCAGTAGACGAACTGTCTGACTCAACGGCCAGCGAGACTGACCTCCCATCACCCGTACACACCACTGACGGGGGCTTAAACCTTCCCCGGTATTCCCGCCACCCACCTGAGACATTTTAAGCCATTATCCACTTACTACTTATAGCTTATTTTCTTCTCAACAGAGAAGGCCAAGCCAGGACCCCAGCCCACCCTTTCCACCATTCTGTCTCTCTCCATAGTTTACTCAGACTAGTCCTCCTCACCCGGGGCCGATTCTCCCCCTGGGAGACACTGGCCACGTCCGGAGGTGTTTGGGGTTGGCACGAAGGTGGCGGGGGTCCTCCTGGATGCTGCCCGCCTCCTACGGTGCACCGAACAATCTCCTAACCACAGAGAATATCCCATCCAAAATGTCAATAGACGGATAAGAAGGAAGGCCATCCCAGGGAGACTGCTGGGGAAGATTTTGTTCCAGAAAGAAATGACCCAGAAGACAGCTGGCTCAGCTCCTTTCAACAGTAAATACCTCCCTCTTTTGTCACACACTGGAAAACGAGCGAGCTTCTATTTCTGTCTTGTGGGGTGAGTTTTCTGGCTCTTTGGCTGCCTCTCTGGAAGAGGCCTGATGCCTCATGGACAGCTCAGTGTGGTTTGCTGTGCCTCGGGGCGAGAAGCCCCAGAATGGACCAGAGCCATAAACGTGGGCAGGCAGACCACCCTCAGAGCTCCCAGAAGCTGGCACACCCCCGCGGGGTCCTCCCCCCGGGGTGGGGTGGAGGGGGGAGTGACTGGAGGCAAGGCTTAGGGCTGTAGGGACTACCTGGCATCATAGGTTTTCACTTTTAGACTTTTTTCCCTTCCTTTGACGCTTGGCCAGAGGGACTCTGAAATCCAGAGCAGGGGTATGTCTAAAAACACCCTTGAATAGATGTGTCAGCAGTGTCTTTGGACAACGCCGTTACTCGGGGCTGAATTCCGTCCCCCTCAAATACCTACGCTGACGTTCTAACCCCCAGGACCTCAGAATGCGACTGTATTTGGAGGTAGGGCCTTTAAAGAAGTGACTGAGGTCAATGAGGTCATTAGGGCGGTCCCACTCCATATGACAGGTGTCCTTAGAAGGAGAGGAAGGTGAGTTCACAAACGTGCACAGAGAGACGACCATGTGAGGACGCAGAGAAGATGGCACCTGCACACCACGGAGAGAGGCCTCAGGAGGAACCAGCCGTGCCCACGCCTTGATCCTGAACTTCCAGCCCCAGATCGGGGGACAATAAACTTTGGTTGTTTAAGCGCCCCGTCTGTGGTACTTTGTTAAAACAACTTAGCAAACTAACACAGCAGCCTTAGAGCCGAGAGGGGTTCAGGGTTCTCTCGTGCACTCTGCCGCCCAGAGTCATCATCTCCTCTGCGCACTCGCTCTGAGCAGTCTCTGATCCCTGCCAGGAAGGGGAGGGGGAGCCTCGTGACTTCACAAAGGAATTGTTTAGCATGGTGTATTAGCTTCCTCCTGCTGCTGTAACAAATTACCTCACTCTGGGGATAAACACAACAGCGATTTATTTTCTCACAATCCTACAGGCCAGAGTCCAAAGCCAGTCTCCCCGGGCCGTGCTCTGTCCCCTGGGGGCTGGGGGACCCAGCTGCCTTGCCTCTCCCAGCATCTAGAGCTGCGTTCCTCGGCTCACGTCCTCCATCATCACACGTTACCTTCTCCCCTTCTCGTCTGTGTTCTACCTCCCTCTGTTTTTCTTTCATGACACCTGGGGTGGCCACATGCATGATCCAGGATTCTCTCCCGTCTCCAGATCCTTAATCACATTTACAAAGTCCCCTTGGCCACGCGAGGGAACACGGTCGCGGGTTCCAGGGATTAAGGCACCTTTGTGGTGAGGGGCATTATTTAGTCTACGGCACGCCTCAACGCAGGCCTCTGGTGCCAGGCCATTGTCCTGGTCACCAGCCAGCCCGGGGGGCAGGAGGCCAGAGTGGTGAAATCGTGCAACACAACTTGTGCATTAGAAGGCCCTTCGAGAGAAGCCCGGGTATTATAGACCCTTTTATGGGCCGAGCTTGCAAGTGGGCCCAGAATATTTTCTCAGGGATACTTATATGTCCTTGAAGACAGCTTTTAATGAAAGGAATAAAAGCCAAATGACAAGCGCAGCGTTAGGAATGTGAGACCCTTGCGTCAGGCCAGGAGTCACCCCCTCTGTGGAAGGAAGCAGAATCCAAGAGATTTGAAAAAGTCTGGAAGGGGCGACATCGCCATCCCTAGACCTCCTCCTTCCCCCAAGGCTGTGCAACGTACCGCTTAGGGGAAGTGAGCTCGCCCAGTCCTCTGCAGCTTTAGCCAGAGCATGGCCCCGTGCAACTTGCAAAGTGTTCGCGGAGTTTGGGCTCAGGGCATTTTCCACCCCTAACGCCCCAGTTTTTCCCCTAAAAGCATGCCTTTAAAGAAGCGCGCCCCCCCCACAAATAGTCACAGGGAGCTTGAATACTAACAAACACATCATTAAACATATACGACTTCCTTCCAGTACATTCCGTCCAGATGCAGAGGACAGTCAAGGCATTTATTTTCAGACCACCCTCATTATTGTTCCCGCCCACCCTCATTTTATTAAATCGCCCTCAGGCAAAAACAAAAACAAAAACAAAAGTCATAAAGATCTAAGTTACTGCTTCTCCTTTTTCTTTTTTTCAATTAAATGAAGCGAAATAGGCAATAGCCAGTTCCAGAAAACGAGCTAAGACATTTCCTCATTTTCTCTCTTTTGCAGGTCCCGAGAAGCCGGGACTCTTTGTAAGGATCTCAGAGTACAGCTGATGGTTTCCCAGGCTAAGCCCCCTTCCTGGAAGGAACTAGCACTTTCGGAGAGAACCCCAGCTGGCCAGAGCCTGTCGCCCACCTGCCCGCCACTACAAGCCACCGCTCTGTCAGTGCTGAGTGGGGCAGGCTGACTTGTGTCCCCAAAAGAGGGTGCTCAGATCCCAACCCCCAGTACCTGTGAATGTGACCTTATTTGCAAATGTGATCAAGTTAACATACATCAGAGTGAATCAGGCTGAGCCCTAAATCCAATGACTGGCATCCTCATAAGAAGAAGGGATTTGGGGGCGCCTGGGTGGCTCAGTCGGTTAAGCGTCTGACTTTGACTCAGGTCATGATCTCACGGTTTGTGAGTTCGAGCCCCGCGTCAGGCTCTGTGCTGACAGCTCGGAGCCTGGAGCCTGCTTCGGATTCTGTGTCTCCCTCTCTCTCTGTCCCTCCCCTGCTTTCTCTCTCTCTCTCAAAAATAAATAAACATTTTTTTTTAATTTTTTAAAAAGAAGAAGGAATTTGGACACAGACACACAGAGCGAGGACAGTATGGGGACCCGGGGACCCTGGGGACCCTGCGATGGATGTATTACTTAGCAAGCCCAGGAGAGTCCGCTGTCTCCAGAAACTAGAAAAAGGTGAGGACAGAGTCTCCCTCTGAGCCCCCGAGAAGAGACCGACGGTACCGACCCCTTGAACTGGCCTCCAGAGCTGCGAGGCAATTAATTTCTGTTGTTTTAAGCGTCTCACTCTGTGGCAGTCTGGGCCTTACAGCAGCAACCCCAGCAAACGAATGCCCCGGATTAGGCCCTAAGATGTCCCTTTTGGTCACTTTAACACAGAAGCTGCCATCTGGCTCAGTTCGTGTATCTCTTCTGCTTCTCACGGCCGCTCGGGACGTTTCCTAAGCCTGATTTGGGCTGCAGATCTGAGGAAGAACCACCAAGGCCCTCTTGGGGTTTGACCAGCTTTCAAGCGGAAAAAATGGGTTGCCTTCTCCAAGTCCTTCCTCTCCCAAGTTCTCCTAAAGTAGGTGGAAGAAACACAACATAGTACCACCACCCCAGTGGTCTGCGGGGGGCTGGCGGAGGGAGGGAAGAAGATGAATCTCCACGGGGCATGTAGTGCGTGTGAGGCGTGGCCCCCAGAACGGGGGCTCTCAGCCAAGGTTCCCGTTCCGCGGGTGCAGCGTGTGTGAGTCCGATCCAAGCCGGGGTCTCTTGCTCCGAAGGTCACACGGAGACTCACCCACAGCCGGGTCCTTGTTCTCTGTCCAGGGTCCGTGCCGATCACTCACTTTCAGTTCAGCTCAGTGGAATCATAGCTCCCCAACTCCCGGCAAGGATCAGAATGGCCCAGGGGCACCTGGGTGGCTCAGTCAGTTAAGTGTCTGACTCTTGCTTTCCGCTCAGGTCATGACCTCACGGTTCATGGGATCGAGCCCCACGTGGGGCTCTGTGCCGACAGCATGGAACCTTCTTGGGATCCTCTCTCTCCCTCTCCCTCTCTCTCTCTGTCCCTCCCTGACTTGCAATCTCTCTCTTTCTCTCTCTCGCAAAATAAACATTAAAAAAATTTTTTTGGAAAAAATGAGTCACCTCCAGGGACTGTTCAGACACCCACTGCTCCCTCACCCGCCCCCCAGGTTTCTGATGCAGCGGGTCCAGGTGGAGCCCAGGCTCCCCATCGCTGGCACGCGTCCAGGCAATGATGCGCTGTCAGTCCGGGCTCCAGGGGCTGAGAGCCATTGGCTCATGTGAACACGAGATGGCATTCAGGATGGGCCGGATCCTGGTGCCCCCCGCGCTCACGTGATGGGGACCAAGTGAGGGAAAGCAAGACTTCTCTCTCCTCTCTGCCCTCCCCCCACCCAACCTCTTCGAACTGTCTGAGCTGTCTCCACTGGTGGTAACCCACAGCTCCCAAGACCCCCGTCCTTCCGTGCTCAGATGGCCCGTGTCCCCATTTGTCCTCCATTGGTGGTTTTTCGTGTTGTAAAAGGGTCACCGAGGTGCACCGAGGAATGGCACGAAATGCCATTCTTTTCCCACCTTTCTCTGACCATATTGTGCTTTCCTTTTGGAATTATTTTGCCAGACATTGTGTTACGGGCTGAACCGCATTTACCTCAAATTCCCATATTGAAGTTCTCGCTCCCAGTACCTCCAAGGGTGAATATATTTAGAGAAAGAGATTTTCAAGAGGTGACTGATATAAAATGTAGCCATTGGGTGAGCCCTACTCCAATCTGACCGAGTCCTCGTAAGAGGTCAGACACAGGGGCGCCTGGGGGCTCAGTCGGTTGAGTGTCTGACTCTCGATTTTGGCTCAGGTCGTGATCCCAGGGTCATGAGATTGAGCCCCACACTGGGCTTCATGCTGAGCATAGAGTCTGCTTAAGATTCTCTCTCCCTCTGCCCCTCTCCCCTGCTTGCAACATGCTCTCTGTCTCTCTCTCTGTCTCTCTCAAAACAAAAAACAAACAAACAAACAAAACAGAAGAGATCAAGACACAGACACGCACACAGGGACGACCATGTGAGGACACAGGGAGACGACGGTGTCTACAAGCCAAGGAGAGAGGATCTCGGGAGGAATCAGCCCTGAGGCACGTCGATCTTGGACCTCCAGCCTCCAGAACTGTGAGCAAACACATTTCTATTGTCTGAGCCCCCAGCCCGTGCTACTTTGTCATGGTGGCCAGAGCTCACGACCAAAAATTGCTGGCATCTCTGCGTCTCCACTGGATTACAAACTCCTGAGCACGAGAACTATGTCTCTTCGTCTTCAGATTCCCAGCGTTTAGCACGTGCCTGGCACAATTAAAGAGCGTAATAAGGGGGCGCCTGGGTGGCGCAGTCGGTTAAGTGTCCGACTTCAGCCAGGTCACGATCTCGCGGTCCGCGAGTTCGAGCCCCGCGTCGGGCTCTGGGCTGACGGCTCGGAGCCTGGAGCCTGTTTCCGATTCTGTGTCTCCCTCTCTCTCTGCCCCTCGCCCGGTCATGCTCTGTCTCTCTCTGTCCCAAAAATAAATAAACGTTGAAAAAAAAATTAAAAAAAAAAAAAAGAGCGTAATAAGGACAACGACAATAAAATAATACCAATACCTATCATTTACTCTGTGCCAGGCCCTGTGCTTGGCGCTTTATCCTGAACCCTCACGGCCATGATGTAGGCACTAGAATTATCCCCATACTAAAAATGGGGATCCTGAGGCACAGAGAGGTTGGGAAACTTGCCTACAGGCACACGGCAAGTAGGTGGCGCGAGGGGTGGGTCGCCTACTGACCCCCAAAGATGTCGGCATCGTAGTCCCTGGAACCTGTGACTCTTACTGGAGAGACTCGGCAGGTGTGACTCATTTAAGGAGCTTGACCTGGAAGGTCATCCGGGGTTATCCAGATGTACCCTAAATGCAGAGGGGATCGGACAGAAGCGAGGGCTCCCGTGGGACCACAGAAGCACGGTGTGGCACTACTGGCTTCGTGGATAGAGGAAGGGGCCACCAGCCAGAGGGCTGCAGGCGCTGCGCCGGCCAAGGAATGGACGGTCCCCCAGAGCCTCTGGAGGGAGCTCATCCCTGCCGATACCTTGACTTCGGCTCAGTGAAACTGACCTCGGACTCCCAGCCTCCAGAACTGTGAGAGAATACGTTTCTGTCGCTTGAAGCCACTAAGGTGTGGTGCTTTTGGACAGCCACCGAGGAAACCCACGCAGCCGAGAAAGGATTTGAGCCCCGGTATTCTGTCTTCAGAATCTGCACTATGGTTTTGTTTCCTTCGGTGAAGATTTTGAAAACGCGTTCTTCTTCGGGTTTCAAGATTTGAAGCCTTTTTTCGACGAGTGCGATGCCCAGCGCGTTTTGACAAATGCAGACACCTGTGCAGCGCCCGCCCCAATGAGGAGACAGAGCACGGACCGTGTCCCGTTCCACTCAGTCCATCCATTGTCCCAAGGCGGCAGCCAGTGTCCTGACTTCTGTCCCCATGGACTGGTTTGCCTGTTCTTCAACTTCCTTAAATAAGAGCACATGCTGTTTGTGTGTATGCGTACGTGCCACGTCTTATCCCTCACGGTGTGAAGATCCCAGTTTGGTCATCCTTTGGTTGGCGTCCCCAGGAGGGAACCTTGAACATCTCCCGCACCACCGAAGTCAAACCGGAGAGCAACGCAGGAGTTGTGCCCACGCCAGCCTGGAGGGCCACACGGTGGGGTTGGTCGTGAGGTTGAGACGGGACAACCTAACAGCCTACAAGGGTCCTGGAATCGCGCCTCAAGGGCACGTGGTCAGTACCCCAGAAATAGTCCTTTGCGAAGCGAGAATTCTTTCATCTGAAAAGTAAGCAGCTTTGGACTCTATGGCCACAAAATGACATTTTATGAACTGTAGGGGGGGGCAGGACTTTTCTCTACCCTCCTAGGCTGTGTAGCTGGGTGTATGAAATAAACAGGCAACAGACACATTCACAGCAGAAAAGGTCGACAGATGTATTCGCTTTTAATATAATGCACACAGGGGCGTCATAGGGGGAAAAAAGAGAATACACCTCAAATATGGGTGAGATTTGAGAGCTTATAAATGCGTCTTCACAAGGGAAGGAGAGGGTGGTAGACAACTTAGGGGACAGCAGGTGGTTTTAGGAAAGCGGAGGGGGCTCTCAGAAGACCAGATGGGATGTATGACAGTTTGGGACAGACTGTGTCTGGGTGGGGTGCCCACCCCTGGTCTCATGTCTCCAGCGATGAGAGTCTGTATCTTCCCTGCTGAAGACACTCCCGGGAGGGGATGGAAGACGACCGAGCTCCTTTTGGAGGAGATGTCTCCAGGCAGATAAGGGTGATCAGAGAGAGTCTGCCCTGCATCTGCGGTTTTCAAGCGGCTTCAGCTCAAAGTAATCAGTGCACCAGAGCGGCATGTGCCGGGGTGGCATGTCCTGACGTCCTTCAAAATCATATTTCTTTTACTCTTGCTGAAACCTCTGGGCTGCTATCTCTGTCCTCCTCCTTCCCACCTGCCGTGCCCAGGCCCAGAGATGAGTCCTCGCAGCTCTGCCTGGGACACGGTGGGCTTTGTTGGCGTTCGTCACCGACAACTGTGAACGCGGACGGCGTTCCCTTCCACGGCGATGGGTTAGACACAGCTGAGTGTGAAAGACCGCCGGGGAAACAGCCCCAAACACTTTCCCCCTCTCTCCCCCTCTCCAGCCTCAGACCCGCAGAAACACACCCTCGGACTGTCACGATTGGAAACGTGTATACGCGTGTGCAATATCAGAATGAACCCTGATAACGTCCCCAGGCAACACAAGGTCTCCAGAACTTGAAGGCAACTCACGCCGGCTTGTGGGCACCTCCCCTTTCACGGGCACCACCCACCCTGAAACTTGTGTTTAGCCTTGTTCTTTTTTAATACCATTGTTTTATCGCGCGGATGTGTTCTTAGAAACATGCTTTTCAGTTTTCGTTGTTTTCTACTTTGTTGAACGTACTTTTCTGGGATTCATCTTTCTTTTTTTTTAAGTTTATTTATTTATTTTGAAAAAGAGAGAGCAGGGGAAGGGCGGAGAGAGAGGGAGAGAGAACGAATCCCAAGCAGTCTCTGAGCTGTCAGCGCAGAGCCCCACGCGGGGCTCGAACTCACGAACGGTGAGATCGTGACCTGAGCCAAAATCAAGAGTCGGGTGCTTACCCGGCTGAGCCACCCAGGCGCCCCAGGATTCATATCTCTTCACCCAAGGTTAGGTTGCCAAATTCCTTTGCACGGTGTGGATAGTTGTAGTTAATTCTTTCTGACAGCTAAAGTTTCCCATTATGTGATTGTGCCACAATTTGTTTCTCCGCTGTCCAGCTGGCAGGAGTGGGGGTCATTTCCAAGGCTTTGCTCATCCTAACAGCGACATAGAGATGCTTCTGTGTGTCTCCTGACAGATGTGGGCAGGAGCTTCTCTCCAGTCTGGGCCTGCTGTGGATGTTCAAGTTTTCAAGATAATTCCAGAGTCTTCCAAAGCAGCTGCACCATTCTGCGCCCCCTGCGAGCAATCCGTAGCTCACTCGTGGATGAAGAAGATAGGAATGGCTCAGTAAATGGAGGTGGACCCTCTCCACACGGAAGAAACCAAAACTGGGTCCTTACCTCACACTACCCACATGACTCCAGGTAGCTCTCAGACTTAAATGCCCAAAGCAGGAAAGTAGAAAAGTGAGGTGAATATTTATCCTAACATGGGAAGCGTTTCTTTTTTTTTTTAGCAAGTTTTTATTTTATTTTATTTTAATTAATTAATTTATTTTTTCGATATATGAAGTTTATTGTCAAATTGTTTTCCATACAACACCCAGTGCTCATCCCAAAAGGTGCCCTCCTCAATACCCATCACCGACCCGACCCTCCCTCCCACCCCCCATCAACCCTCAGTGGGAAGCATTTAAGACACAGAAGGCCCAAACCATAAATTAAGCACTTGACCGTGTTGATTCTTTCAAACTTAGTAACTTTTGTTCATCATAAAAGACCTTAAAGAAAGTGAAAAGATGATTATTTTAATATACTTAACAAAAAAGGATTAGAATCACAATATATAAAGAACCACTACGAAATAAGGAAAGTCCAAACAACCACAGATAGGCCACTTTATTTTTTATTTTTTGATGTTTATTTATTTTTGAAAGAGAGAGCATGAGCAGGGGAGGGGCAGAGAGAGAGAGGGAGACACAGAATCGGAAGCGGGCTCCAGGCTCCGAGCTGTCAGCACAGAGTCCAATGCGGGGCTCAAACTCATGAGCCTCGGGATAGTGACCTGAGCTGAAGTGGGGTGCTTCACCGACTGAGTCACCCAGGCGCCCCAGATATATATGCGATTCTACACACTTTCTGATATTTCAGAGAAAACAAAAGCAATAAACATAAAAAGAAATATCACATTTGTGGCCAAGAAACCCCAAATGCAGACCAGAGGGGTGGTTTTGCACCTGTTTGGTTCACGAAACTGAGGCCACCTGGCACTGCTGGGTGCCGGAAGCGGGTCGCTGCGGCTGCCCCCTCTCTGTCCGCCTCCCACGCCCTGCCGGCCACCGCCGTCTACGCATCTCTCTCCGCAGACTTCCAGGAGCTCCCGGCCGGTTCTCCGTTCACATTCCGGCCCTCGCACCGTCCGTTCTCCAGAGTGGGAGGCGTGCGTGGTCTTTTCAAAAACCCGAATCGGGGCTCCCTCCCCGGGCACCTCTCAGGGCCGGTTCCCAAAAGAGCCCATCCCGCGCAGTCACTCTGAAGTGCCCCTCGGCCGCTTCACTCGGTCACTGCACACGACAGTTTCCCCCACAGCTGGCCTGCTGCCCGCAACCCCCCGCGGAGGAAGAAAGGGAGAACACCCCTTCCTGGGCCGGGGGTCAGGTCAGCCTCAGGGTGACAGGAATTTTAGCAAAGGACCTTTAGCAAAGGTCACGCATCTGTGACCAGGACTTGGCTTAAGGGCAGCCCCTCAATTTCACGGCCCCCCAGCCACCGTGTTCCCAGGTGTGCACACACATGTGCGTGTGGCCCACACAGACCTGGAAAGTCAGGTTCTGCGCACACACGTGCACACTCACTGCGGATCAAGCCCTTCACGTACCTCACTTCTTCGAATCCTCACAGAGACCTTCCCTGTGAACTTGCCGTTCCAGCCAGCCCCCTGTCGTCGTACAGATGAGCGAACCGAGGCTCGGAGAAGCGAAGCCTCCCGCTTGAGGCATCTGCCGAGCTCCTAACGCAGAGCTGATGTCCTGTCACTTCCAGAAGCTGCAGGATCCTCACAGGAACCCCGAGAGGACGCAGCCACGGATACACCTCGTGCCTCCACGGACCCCGCGACCAGCTGTGAATCGCCACACGTTTCTGTTTACCTGTCAGGAACTTGGCCTTTTCTGTCTGAGTCGAAGGTAGGAGGTAGAGGACAGGAAGCCACTGTTGCCCGTAAATATATTTTTAATAGCCTTCCCGTTCTCCTTGTTAGAAAATGGAAAATGTGGGAGGGAACAGGCTGATTTACCCCGTCTGGTGCCTTTGTCCATGTTAGAAAAGTCTCCCCTTTCTCCAGGTAGACCAGGTGCTCGTCAAGGCTCATAGATGGTGTGATGGGCAAAGGCAAGCTCGACCCCATGGAGCCCTCCTTTGGGTGCCTGATGCAGTACTCAACCTGTGCAACTGGACATAGCAGCCCTATGACAAAGGAGACCAGCCTCGGGCACGGTGGGCCAGAGGTAGTTTTTACTCTGGTTGGTTTTGCCAAACCTCCTGGTGCCATACTCAGAGAGGAGAAGCCAGGAGAGAGAAGCGCCGCTCTACCCCCAGCAGGGGCTACAAACCTGTTCAGAGAGAAACGTGCCTTTTCCTAATGCCACCCACCGACAGCTCCGGGAGTGCTTCTCCCAGTCTGTTCTCTCCTCTCTCTCTCTGTTAGGGCCTCTGTGTCCCCACCCCCCGAATAGATTCTATTTAACTCCCCAGCAACAAATGGACGCTGTGCTCAGGTAGACAGCATCTCAGATCCACAGAGGACTTTGCAGAAAGCGCTTCATTCAGCGTGCGGGCCTGAACCATATCCGGGATCGGCCAGGGACACCATTGCCATGGCAACACGACTTGCCGCTTCCTGCCTGACCCCCGTGCTGGCATCACCTTCATTACCCTCAGCGACACCATAGATTATTAAAGCACTTTAATTAAGTCAGCTTTGGTGTCGGGGGCGGGGCGGGGGGCGGTCCTTAATCATTGTCCCAGGGACAGGGCCCATCACGCTCTGTAGGGACCCGTGCCGCCCCGTGGCAGCGGGAGAATCAGTTCTGGCCTTTCTCACATTTGGGGCTAGAAGACATTTATGTCCAAATAGTACCAGGTGAGATTCGAAGAAAACAGCCACAGCCTCCTCTCCTGAGACACACTCATTTCCTATAATTTTTTTTAACGTTTCTCTATTTTTGAGACAGAGAGAGACAGAGCACGAGCACGGGAGGGGCAGAGAGAGAGGGAGACACAGAATCCGAAGCAGGCTCCAGGCTCTGAGCTGTCAGCACAGAGCCCGACGCGGGGCTCGAACTCACAGACCGTGAGGTCATGACCTGAGCCGAAGTCGGACGCTTAACCGACCGAGCCACCCAGGCGCCACGGCTCATTTCCTATAAATACTAATGTGTTTGGGAAGAGAATCCGTCCGCCGTTAGAGGAAGAACACAGCCTGTAGGGGTTCCGGCGCCGGGAGACCAAGCGGCCGGGGGCAGACACCGCCCCCTGCCCTCCCGGACCTCGCCCTGGAAGGGAGGAGGGAAGGGGGCAGGGGAGGAAAGAACAGAGGAAGCCAAATCAAGCAGGTGGGCCCCTAGCCTGGATCCAGGAACACAAAGAGTTGCACCTTACTTCTTTTTTTTTTTTGACCAGCCTCTAAATGAAACTCGCCATTCCCTTCCAATACGCACGGGAGGCAAAAACCCCAGGATGCAGCCCTTGTGATTTCGACAATAAAAAATCACAGACCATTCCACATCGTGACACGTGTGTGGCAGACAGCTGGACACATCACCTATGCCCATCACCTCTCCGTAACGGCCAAAGGTGTCACTGCCACCCACGGGTCCCGCCATGGGCCTGCTTGTGATATAGCAGATAGGTGGCTCTGGAATTCACTTGTTTTATGATTGTATCTTGATGTCATTGATTTCCCTTATAACCCATGTGTTTTATTTCACGCACTGAGAAACCTTACCCTGAGAAGGGGTCCATAGGCTTCACGGACGGCCAAAGCGGGCCGTGGGCATACGTGGCTAAGATCTCTGGGAAGGAAAAGATACCATTCCTAATGTTCTCCATTCTTGTCAGTGTTTTTCTCCTCGTGGGACCTCATTAAGAAGATATAAATCGATATCGATCTAGACTTCAATCCACTGATACATACAAGACTCTGGATGGGTATAGATAAACATGTGTATGGAGTATGGGGAGAGAGAGAAAAGGAGAGACAGGTATCTGCAAGGAAAATTAAGGATTTTGACATCTGTTCACCTCTATTTTTAAAAATTTTTTTTTCAACGTTTTTTATTTATTTTGGGGACAGAGAGAGACAGAGCATGAACGGGGGAGGGGCAGAGAGAGAGGGAGACACAGAATCAGAAGCAGGCTCCAGGCTCTGAGCCATCAGCCCAGAGCCCGACGTGGGGCTCGAACTCACAGACCGAGAGATTGTGACCTGAGCCGAAGCCGGAAGCTCAACCGACTGAGCCACCCAGGCGCCCCTACGACGCTGGCTATTTAAAACCTAATTCTGTTTTAGTTAATTCTACCAAAGAAAACACTGAAGCAGGACCCTCTCCAGCATAAATTGGGCGTCACCAAAATCCCAGAACCAGTGTTAGGAGTTTCACACATACGACCTCATTTGCTTAGTCCTTTACTTTAACGAGTCCTCACGTCCCCAGCAGTGTTCTAGGTGCTTCGTAAGCATCAGCTTGTCTAATATTCTCCACATGCCGGGATGAGGGTACAACCGCTGCCCCCCACTTTCAGGTGAAGAACTAAGAAGTCCCCGTAGCGCGGCTCGGCGCCCCGCCTCCTCCAGCCCCTCGTCCCTAAGCCAACCCCCCTCACGTGCTCGGGGGTCCCCCTTCAGGCTCCTGGCCCTGCCTAGTCTTCTCACCACTGCTGTCCGGGAGGACTCAAACCCGGGGCTGTCAGAGTGACCACACGCGCTAACCATCAGCCCTTCCCAAGCTGTGGTTCAGGTAGGGACACAGGCATCAAAGGGCTAAAGGAGTTTGGTGAGATCACACCTTGGGCTGCTTAGGAAACCCCCAGGGCAGCTCACCGCCCTGTCCAGTAATGGGAGGGCACGAACTGTTAGAGTCGGAAAGGAAACTCCGATTTCCCTGACTTTGCTTGCTTATTTTTCATCCTTCAAAGGACACCTGTTGTGCAGATACCAAACCGGCATCAGATAAAAGTGCGGCAGCCGTATCTAATGGGCCATCTTTATCCAGGTAGGCGCTTAATAGCCACCTGCCCCAACAGGTCCATCATTACGAGCAAGGCTGCCACTCAGCGTTTACGCCACACTCGGGAATCGGTTCTAAGTGCCGCGTGATGGCCAGCGAGCACACGAGCCCAGCCCCGTGCCTTGGGACGGGGTCAGGGACATCGCTTCTTCCGGAGGATGGAGAAGAAGTGCCTCGGCAGCTGGGCGACTTGGCCCAGGCTCACCACGGTCATCTGTGACAAGACCCGAATTCAACTCGGTCTTGGCGGTTCTCCCTTCTCCTGAGCGACTATGGCCCTCCCTGGGTTTTAAATCGATGTGATCGGTATATACGTAATTTACACACAACACGATGCATCCAGCTCATTTGTTCGGTTTGATGAGTTTTGACCAATGCAAACACATAACAGAACCAGGAAATATATAGAATTGGTCCCATTGCCCTGGAAGTGTCTCGTACGTCTCTGTAATCAGTCCCACTGCTGGTCCTAGGCAACCACTGAATGGCTCTCTGACACTGGACGTGATTTCCCTTTTCTAGAACTTCCTAATGAGGTCAAACGCAAACTGCATATAGATGGAGGCAGGAAGCGATGTTCGCTGAGCGCTTACAATTGCCGTGCTGTGCAGAGGTGGGGAGGGTACGCACATCAGTGCCGTTCGAAGGCGCTGCTCCGTCCTAAACAGGTACACCTGTGTCACAGCTGGAAAAGCCTGGTTGAAATGGGGATAACAAAGCAGGGTGCTGGGCCCCCAGGCCCTGAGAACCTAGCAGAACCTTCTGCTCACAGCTGCACACACCCACGTACACCTGTCCCTTCTCGGTCTGGTTGCTATGGAACGTGTGCTCCTTTTCATCTTCGTGGGTGATGCAATGTGTCACCTTGAGCCCCCGTGGTGGATCTCGTCACCTCGGCTTCATTGC
The DNA here is from genome assembly GCF_022079265.1 of Lynx rufus. NCBI lineage: Eukaryota > Metazoa > Chordata > Mammalia > Carnivora > Felidae > Lynx > Lynx rufus. The sequence goes on from NW_025814867.1 coordinate 152,519,243, forward strand.
CCCTTTCTCAGCTCAAACCCCTTTGGGGGCCTTGGAGTTTCCCGAGCCTCTCCCTCTTGAAACCCCGGGCTCTCGGTTACAGCCTCCCACTTAGGCTGGACCATTCCCATCACCGGTTCCCCCACCTGCCTTGGGATTTCAGTCGTTGTTCGAATTCTGTGCTTTCCCTTGACTCACAAGCAGAGCCACTGCAGCTCAGTAACGATAAAAAGGTAGACAATGGGGCTTTAGATAGGCCAACATTTCCTCTTTCCCAGAACTGGCCTGCTGGGCCTCACTGGGCTCTCCCTAAAGCACCTTCTCATCACAGAAGCACAGGCTGCTGGTTCTTCCTGTTCCCCTTTTGGTGAACAGGAGTGAAAGTGACGGGTGATGTGTGGGGGCTGCTCTAGGAGAGAAGAATTTCACAGAAGAACATGATTTCAGGGGCGTCCGGGTGGCTCAGCCGGTAAAGCGCCCAACTCTCGATTTCAGCTCAGGTCACGAACTCACGGTTTGTGAGTTCGAGCACCACGTCAGGCTCTGTGCTGACAGGGCGGAGCCTGCTTGGGATCCTTTCTCTCCCCCTCTCTCTGCCCTCCCCTGCTCATGCACTCTCTCTTTCTCAAAATAAATAAATATACTTTAAAAAAAAAAAAAAAGAACGTGATTTCAGGCATGGGCACCTTCTCCTACAGTCGGTGAGCGAGGCCCATCTCCCTGAACCTGCTTCCCCAGGAGACACCTGTGCTAAGCGTGGTCGAGGGGACCCTCACCACCAGCCCCGGCAGGGAGTGCAGATGTCCAGGACGTGTTCCCTGTAGTTCATACACGCCTCGCCTTGGTCGCGGAGGGTGTGAAGGAGAGTCGCTGAGAAAAACCGGCACAGGGAGTCATGCCCTGGGTAAGCTCCCAGCAGCGCTCACTTTGTAAGAGCTTCATACGCGGGCCAGTGAAACCACACCCTTGTTTCAGAACTGCGGTGGGAACAGCGGTCCCCAAAGATGTCCACGTCCTAAGCCCTGGGACCCGTGAGTATTGTGTTTCCAGGCTAAAGGGACTTTTCAGATACAATTAAGGGGCACATGCTTTGCAATAGAGAAAGTGGCCTGGATTGTCCAATGGGCCCGATCTACTCCCACGAGCCCTTGACAACGGAGAACTTTCTCTCGCAAGAAGCAGAGGAACGGGCAGCAGACGGAGAAACAGAGCCCCAGAAGCGGAAGCGTTTGTCGTGCCTTTCCTGGCTCCGAGATGCAGGGACGGGGAGCGAGGGCTGGCGAGGGGCCCCCAGCCGACAGCTGTGGTTGGGGTGGGGGGGGGGCGCGACCCCAGCCCCACAGGCCCAGGGAACCGGGATCCGCCAACCACATGGAAGGTCTCGGAAGCAGATTTCCCTCTTGGTGCAGGAGCCCAGCTGGCCCACCCTTGGTTCCCGCCTGCGAGACCCCAAGCGGGGAAAGCAGCGAACCCCCCTGGCCCTCCGCCCCACGGATCCGTGAGATGACCAGCGGCGTAAGGCCCATCCCTGCCTGCACGGACCTCCCCGAGCCCCAGGGCATCGGTCAAGTCCTGTCCGCACAGCACCAGAGCCCCTGGCCTCTGTCTGTCCTCCATGGCCCGGCCGCCCTCCTCCAGCTCCCTGCTTGGCCGGCACGTGCCAGGCCTGCCCCTCTCCCTGGTCCCCTTCGCCCAGAAAGCTCCCGTCCACCGTCACTGCTTCTCTCCCCTCCTCGGGGACTTCGTTCAACTGGCACCTCCCGGTAAGACCCACCGTGGCCCTCCCCCTGACCCCTGCTTTGTCGTGTTTATTTTATTTATCGTCTGGCTTTTCTATTAGACCAATGGCGGGCGGGAGGCCGTGATGTGTACCCCACCCCCACCCCCCGGGGACAGACGGCACCATCTGGAGACAATCTGGACGGTCAAGGACAGGCAGGACGCTACCGTGCTCCTGGCATCAGGCAGGTAGAAGCGAGGGATGCTGCTGGACACCCCGCGATGCCCGGGGCAGCCCCCCCACGCCAAAGAATGGTCCTGCCCGACATGTCAACAGGGCTGGGGGTGGGAGACTGTCTTAAACTACACAGTCCATGAGGACAATCTGCTTTCTGCCACCACGTCCCAGTGCCTACTGGCACACGGTGGGAGCTCCATGGAGATGCCGACCGAGGGGAACGTAGATCGCTCTTTAGGACTCAGAAGTGTTTGTCCATCCATAACTGGCTGGTCCCTGGTCACCCACCATTGCCTCTTCCTTCCCAAAGTCAGGAATCACGTTGAACTTTCTTCTTCCCGCTTCCCCTCCACGGCCCACAGGGGCGCCGCATCCCTGCGCATGGGTCCCCCCACCCTGGTCTCCACCCTCCTCCGCTCACCTCTGTCCTCCCAACCTCTCCCTCCCAAAAAGGACTATTTGTTTGCCTTCCTTCCTGGCTCTCACAGGCATTCGGGAATTCTGCACTGGGAGGAATCAAACAGAAATCCATCTCACAGCGGGAGAGCAGGGCTAACATCTCGTTCCCTGGGCTCTAGGGTGACCCTGGTCAGGGCAGCCTGATTTACTCGAGCTGCTTTAACAGAGTAAGTGAATGGAAGAGCCACGGAGTCCCTGTAAACAAAGCCAGAATTGCTGGCGGCCTGCTGAGCTGAAAACCACAGGAAAAAAGAGAAGAGATTGGAGCCAGGGCTCTCAACTAAGTCTTTCTCCCAAAACCTAATGTTCTGGAAAAAATCTTCCTAATTAGTCATTAATTGGTACATTATCGGCACCGTGTGCCAGGGATTAAGTGGTAATGGCCATTATTTCTAGAGAGCGAGGTAATGCATCTCTCAGCCGGGCAGAGCGCCCCTTTGCTGGTGTAACCCCCCCAGCGCTGCAGACACAGTGCGTGTCCCCCCCTGGATACAACCTCCTGGGACTCACACTCGCCCCACAGCTCAGAGAAGCATTTCTGCCATTCAGGCGGATAGTCCTTTCCCACTTGTTGGGCGGGCACTTTTTGAGAATGGATTTTTCCTCTTTTTTTTTTTTAAGTTTTATTTATTTATGTGAGAGAGACAGAGACAGCACGAGTGGGGGAGGGGCAGAGGGAGGGAGAGAGAGAGAGAGAGAGAGAAAATCCCAAGAAGCCTCTGCACTGTCAGGGCAGAGGGCCCAGTGAGGGGCTCGAACTCCCAAAACTGTGAGATCCTGACCTGAGCAGAGATCAAGAGTCAGACGCTCAACCACCTGAGCCGCCCAGCTGCCCCTGGATTTTTCCTCTCAAAGAACACTTTACTGTCTCCTTCTCCTGCTCAGGGACCTTGTGTTTCCAAACCCCTTGGTCATTCAAGAACACTGCAGGTAATTTTAGCGTTGCTAATTGGCTCTGCTAAAGAAACTAATTTTAAACAACTGTGATTCAGCTCTTAATCATAGCATTTTATTATAGTGTCATTCCCAAAAAAAAAAAAAAAAAAAGGAAACCTAGACCTTCGTCGTCACCAAAAAAAATAATAATTAATTAGTTAAGCATCTTAAATTTCGACCATATTCGCTATTGGTCAAAACCTTCTGTATTTCTATATTATCCAAATATCTTACAGCCCAAGGAACTGTGGTACATGGAGACAGGAAGAGAGCAAGGAAAGGAGGGAGAGAGAAAGAGAGGAACACCTTGGGAATTAGAAATCCGGGGTGTGAGGGGCGCCTGGGTGGCTCAGTCGATTGTCTGACTCTTGGTTTAGGCTCAGGCCACGATCTCATGGTTCATGGGATCAAGCTCCACCTCTGGTTCTTCACTGACAGCACAGGGCCTGCTTGGGAGTCTCTCTCTCTCTCTCTCTCTCTCTCTCTCTGCCCCTCCTGTGCTTAGGCATGCTTCCTCGCTCTCTCAAAATACATAAATAAACTTAAAAAAGTAAAAATATATTTAAGAAAGGAAATCCTGGGTTTGAGGCCCGGTTCCTCCTGTCCTGGGGGCAGGGAGGGGGTGATTTCTCAGAAGGAGAGGTGAAGGGGGCTGAGCTGCGGCAGGGGCGATGAGCAGGGTGCCCGGATCACCAGGGAAAGGCAGCACCCAGCGTGGAGGGGCTCGGATGGCAGGCTTGGGCCGTGTTCACAGTGGGACAGAAGGGGAAGAGGGTGGTGGAGAGGGCTGTGCGTGGGGAGAGTGTCGGGACTTGGGGAGAGCTCAAGGCCTCCCTCTGTTGAAAAAGAAATCCCTCCTCCTCCTTTCTCTTCCTCTCCCAGGCCTTTCAGAAAGAGACACTGAGGAGTGGGGACAGATGCCCCGCCTTGGCCCCATGCTTCTCTGCCTCCTCGGTCCCAGCTGGGCCACCCACCGGGAAGAGGACAGCCGGGCACCAGCCAGTCAGGAATGCAGTGGAGGTTCACGCGCATCTGGACCAGCCCCCCGGGGCCAACAAGCGACCCAGCTCATTATGTGCTTGACGCTGCTGGGAAGGGGGTGTCGTGGGACCTTCCCAGACACTATCCCTCCCCTGTTGGTTGGTGTCCCGCTCCTCTAACTTGGGTTGAGTCACTTAGAAGACCTCCCGCATCTCCTGGGGGCTAGGTTTGTGGCCAGTGTTTTGTTTTTCCTTTGTATGGAAGGGTCTGGACATCAGCACACCCCTTGGAGCGTCTCTGGGGTGTTCTCAGGCACCATAAATGTCAACCATGTTCTCTTGAGTGATCCAGGGGATCTTCCTTTCCAGATTGCAGCAAAAGGCCGGGCAGGCTGTGGGAACACGCGGACAACAAAGGACGTCAGTCTAGGCGAGGCCGCGCGCCTCTCTAGATGTCTGCACCCTGGGCACCTTGTGGGCGGACCACCAGTCTGCACTCACTATTCAGACCCCTCCGTTTTAGTCCAAAAAAGCTTTAAATGGTAAAAGTCTGAAGGTGAAGGATTTACATATTCCATAAGTTAGGATGAGGTCGATGTCAGAGACGCCAAATAACAGTGGTTTAAACACACGCGCGGGGGCTTCCTTCTCTTGCAAAGTCTGGGAGAGGTGGTCCAGGTCCACTCCACCAGGCCCTAAGGCCCACGTCCTTCTGTCCTTCCAGCCGGTCACCACTGTGGCTGGGTCCTAGTCTCGCGGTCCTCAATGGCGCCTCTTCCGCATCCCAATCAGTAGGAAGCCTCCGGGCTCTGCGCCAGGACTCTGTTGCTGCTGTCTCATTGGCCAGAACCAGTCACATGTCTTCATTTCGCCGCAAAGGAGGCAGGGAAATGTAGTCTTTCCTCGAGGCGGCACGTACCCGGCTAAAATTTCTATTCTTCGGAAGAAAGATATTTCAGGGAAACAGCAAACTCTGCCTCACATATCATGCTGTGGGCAAGTGGTCGTGTCCCATGAAAACAAAAATACCTCCACTTAGAGTTTGTGTGAGCGTGTCCCCGGGTACATTGAGGCCACACAGGGGGAAGGGGAGAACCGCACAAGAGCAGGTCCAGGTGAGGGTAAGAGCTGGCGCCACTCCAGGCAACGCCCCCTTCCCAGAGGCCAGTGCTTTTCCCCAAAGGTCAATGAGGCTGGGACAGTCCCGGACAGCCAGATGCTGTCCGCAGGGACCCGCCGGATGCCGACAGCCGGGCTCAGGCAAGGGGATCTTTCTTCTGCAGTGGCCACAACACAAGCCCTATGGGCCACCGTCACCAGTGCCTCACCGCGACAGCCTCCGTGCTGACCCCCCTCCCATCAGCACTGTTGCCTGGACACGCCTCTGTGGTGGGGCTGTCCTGCGCGGTGCAGGATCAGGATATGTAGCAGCATCTCAGTTGTGATAACCAAAAATGTCCCGGAGATGGCCAGATATCCCCTGGGAGCAAAATCACACACACCCTTCCCCCATGAGACCACTGCCCCGAGCCCAGGACCAACCACTTCTGTACCCCCAGCTGAAGCACCCACGTGTATAAGACCCAGGAAGGGAGGCAGGGATGGGACCTCCTCCATCTGCAAGGAGAGGAGGTGTCTTTTGAAGAAGGGGCACCTGATTTCAAATGGAGATAGGACACTGGGAACAGAGAGAGGCAGAATGAGACAAGGAAATGCCACTAGAGATGTCCTCGTCCTACAACAACATGGAGAACATCTGCTTGAGGCCGAAGTTACGCAGAAGCAGGTACAGCTGACAGGTGGAAGAGAGAGAGATCTGGTGACATCATCTGAGACCCTGGATCCAGCTGGGCCTGAAGACCCACTCTTCTCTTCTCTTTTCTCTTCTCTTCTCTCTTCTCTTCTCTTCTCTTCTCTTCTCTTCTCTTCTCTTCTCTCCTCTCCTCTCCTCTCCTCTCCTCTCTTCTCTTTTCTCTTCTCTTCTCTTCTCTTCTCTTCTCTTTTCTCTTCTCTCTTCTCTTCTCTTCTCTTCTCTTCTCTTCTCTTCTCTTCTTTCTCTTCTCTTCTCCTCTCCTCTTCTTCTCTTCTCTTCTCTTCCCTTTTCCCTTTTCCCTTTTTTTCCCTTTTCCCTTTTCTTTTCCTTTCCTTTTCCTTCTTTTCTCTTATCTTCCCTTCCCTTCTCTTTTCTTTTCTCTTTTCTTTTCTTTTCCTTTCCTTTTCTTTCTTTTCTCTTTTCCCTTTTGTCTTTTCTTTTTTCTTTTCTTTTCCTTTTCTTTCTCTTCTCTTCTCTTCTCTTCTCTCCTCTCCTCTCCTCTCCTCTCCTCTCTCCTCTCTTCTCTTCTCTTCTCTTCCCTTTTCCTTTTTCCCTTTTCCCTTTTCTTTTCCTTTCCTTTTCTTTCTTTTCTCTTATCTTCCCTTCCCTTCTCTTTTCTTTTCTCTTACTTTCCTTTTCTTTCTTTTCTCTTTTCCCTTTTGTCTTTTTTTCCCTTTTTTTTCTTTTCTTTTCCTTTTCTTTCTCTTCTCTTCTCTTCTCTTCCCTTCCCTTCCCTTCCCTTCCCTTCTCTTCACTTCTCTCTTCTTTTCTTTTCTTTTGTTTCTTTTCCTTATCCCAGTCTGAACTCGATTTCTGTCACTTGTACCTGAAGGAATCCTGATCTAGGCAGTTTGACTGTTCAGATCTAGATAGTATTAGTCACCTCTGTGAAACCTCAGCATCTCCAGACCTAATTGGTCTTAATGCTATTTAATTTCCATTAATTGAGTGAGATGCTCTCTGATCCAGGATTTGCATTTCCTCAGCATGAACGTGAAGAACAATACCAAATGCAGACTTTCTTTCTAACTGGAATCTGGAGATATATTTTGGTGTTTGGGGAAAAAAAAACAAACAAGCAGTATGATTTGAGCATGGAGGACGGGCTGGGGGAGCATCTTTGTGTGAGCAGAAGTGGCCTGTGCTTGCTCAGAGCGCCCAGTGCAGGCTTTGTCCACACCACTGGCCAAGCACAGAATGAATTACTCACTTAATGTTCTTTGATTCGGAGAAAGCATCTAGAGTGTAAGATTTGCAAAGCTCTTGGTGACTTTTCAGATTTTCAGCTCCTTTGCTAGACTTGATTCAAGGCCTGGACTAGAGCACACGCTCTGTAAGTGGTATTTATGGTTGAAAGAACATGGGCGACAGGAATCAGATACGTGAGAATGTTCTTTGATCTTAACCTATCATTCATCATAGTTATTCCTCGAAACCTTCCAAGTGGAAGACCTTGTCCTTGGTTTCACACGCCATGGAATTATTTGTAAGCTGCAGGATGGTAGTATATTTATTATGAAAATTTGCTGAATAAGGAACAATTCAAGTTACAGCAAAGAAAACCCAGAAATTACAAACATTCAAAAGCTTAGAGACAACTGAAAAGCAACTTTTAATCTGTAGTCTAAATAATGTCAGCAGTTTTTAATTAGCCAGTTGTGACCCTGAGACACAGTGGGATTCGGAAGATTTTTATTACACTTAGGATCTCAGAAACATTTCTTTTTTACCTTTTTTTTTTTTTCTTTAAACACACAAGTACAGCGGCGCCTGGGTGGCTCAGTTGGTTAAGCCTCCAACTTCGGCTCAGGTCATGATCTCACAGGTCATAAGTTTGAGCCCCACATCAGACTCTGTGCTGACAGCTCAGAGCCTGGAGCCTGCTTCGGATTCTGGGTCTCCCCTCTCTCTGCCCCTTCCCTGCTTACACTCTGTCTCTCTGTCTCCCAAAAATAAATAAACATTAAAAAAATTAAACACACAAGTACAATCTCAGAAATATCCCACCAGCTTTTAGATTTTCTGTTTGTATTAGAAATGTTTTGTCGAGAGGAAACTATCATTTCGGTAACAGCAAGAATGGATCAACCAAAATAAAGCCTTGGTTAATGAAAAACCCCATTAGGTGGAAAAAGAAAATCTTTGAAGTAGAGCAAGTTTCCCTATGTTTACCATAAAAGCAACCTAGATTCCATCTTGAAGGTAATAGATACACAGACCGTTCGTTGTATATATTGGCATTGGTTTAAAAAAAGGGGGGTAAATATTTCCTATTAAAACTTAATTGCTACTTTTATCGTCTACTCAAATTACATATGAAAGGACAGGGTCACATTCATCACGGAAGTAGTCATTTTCTGAATGCTCAGGGACCATGGCTTATTAGGCAATGTGCCCTTCCCGGTTTATGGGACAGTTAGAGTACATTGCTGGTAAGTGTTATCTGCACAAGCTGTAAAGGGCCCTTTAAAGACTATCCAGAAACACCAACTTATTAAGTAGCTCTATTTTGTAAGTCCGTGAGCCTATATTTTTCAATTTCCTGGGTCATGTTTGTTTAAGAAAAACCCAACGAAGTATCTTTCAGTCCAAACGTTGGATTTCAACTCCGAATGTGGGGTGAAGTGGGAAACTTCCATCAGGACTGAATCTTAGACCCAAGGCCACTTGCAGAAATCCTAGTAAACCCTAAGAATCCCAGATGTCAGACTTAGATAAACAGATTTCCATAAGGTGAGTCCTGTGTGTTTGATCTGAGCTGGGTCTGGAATCTCTTGCCGAATCCAGCTAGATTCTACCAGGATGGTTATTTCCATCTTCTTATCACAAGGACATGGTGGCTCTGGGAGCTTTGCCTGGGAATGGAGGCAGGTGGCTGACCTTCAGCCTTTGAACAGTCCTTTCTAGCAACATGACAAGCCTCAGGACCATGTGACAGTGCCGATTCAGATCCAGGTGGGGGGTGGGGCTGACATGGCACATTTCCAACAAGCTCCCCATGGTGCTGATGTGTCAGTGTCCCTAACACGCCTGGAGGAAGAAATCCCATCTGTCCAGCCAATGAGGAGCTTGTCACGGCCATCCCATCCAGACTTCCCATTGGAAAGTGAGTTTCAGGATGCCTAGAAAACTCTATGGCCAAACTTTCTCTGAAGACACCAAGCCAGGGACACCTGCCATTTTCATCTGCCCTTCATTTAGAAGGTCTGCAGGCTCAGCGTACCCATCACAACGCGGAGAAATCTAAGCGACGCTGAAAATTGACATGTGGCCAATCCCCGCATGAATTTTTGGTCTGGAAAAGACACTGGAGGGATGATCTCGCTTTTCATCAATTAAAGAAATATACTGTTATCGGGCTCTGCTTCACATGAACCTTTCCACGGACTCCCAGAGCAATAAATACTCAGCAGAGCTCGGACAGTGGCCAGGCCTCGTAAACACTCCACCACCCCACGAGGCCACCTGAGGCCTCCCCGCCAGAATTCATCGGGTTCCAGAGGAAAGTCAGAAATGCTCAGATTTAGTACAACACCCCATTTTCCCCCTTCCTTTTTGTCACTCGGGGCAAGTTCCCCCAACATAAAGTTAACCATTTGAAAGTGAGCAGTTCAGTGGCATTCAACGTTTCCACAACGTCGTGCTTGCATCTGTGGGGCTCCAAAGCATTTTCACACACCACCCCCGAAGCCCCACAACCACTTAGCAGACACTCTCCCTAACCCGTGGCCACCATCCACGAGCAATCACTTAGTCTAGATATTTCAAAGAAATGAATCGTATGCTATGTGGTCTTGGAAAATGTCTTCTCCTGCTTGGCTAAGGCTCTCAAGGCTCACCCACATGGTAGCGTGTCTTAGAACTTCATTGCTTTTTGTAGTGAGCAATATTCTGTTGTGTGATAGACCACATTTTGTTTACTCACCCGTCCATGGATGAGCATTTGGGTTGTTTCCACCCTTTGGCGACGGTGAATGATACCACTACGAACCTGCATGTGTACAGATCTGAGTCCCTGTTTCCAATTCTTTGGGGGCACATACCTCCGTACATCAGCTGTGTAGGTGAAGAAGCAGGCCAAGAGAGGCTGGGTGACCGGCCAGGGACTAGATGCCGGGAGCCCAAGGGTCTGGCCCAGCTCTAGGGAACCTCATCAGTCCATCGTCCCCCAGTGAGTTACCCCCATGGTGGTTCACTGGCTGGGGGAAACTGCCTTGTTTCTCTTCCAAATCTTTCTACCTTCAAATCTCAGCTGTCCATCCGCCTTCCATTGGTTGCGACCCTCTCAAGAACTGAAACGTTCCTCCATATGCAGAGGGCAGGGAGAGACCGAAGAAAGAAGTGGTCACTGCAGGTGGGTAGGTGGCCGTGTTAATAAGCAAGGGAAAGTATATATGAGGCTCGTCTTGGGTGGCAGCACGATGAATGAATCCCAGCACCAGCCCTGACACCAAATCTTGAAAGTTTATCAAGATGCTGTATCTGGGCTCGTGCACGTGAACACGGGTGTTCTCGACACATCACCATCTCAAGGCCGGGTCCTTGGAGCAGACTCTGGGAGCAGGAAAGGCAAGCAGAACCCATGTTCCAAGGATAAGGAGCGGTAGGGAGCCTCTGAATGCCTGGGTCCATCTCACAGGTCAACTGGAGATCATGTCTTTTGGATGACCTTCCCCAACAGTTCCCCATGAGCCTCCCCTACCAAGCCACAGTCCCTCTGGCCTTCCTTCCTCTACGATCCACAGATTTATAATAATCTCAACCGAATCCCATACGGTGTGCCGTGTAATCCCACACAGCCGCTTGTCTCGTGGTACCTTGCCAACCTGCAATGACTGTAAGATCTTGGAGGACAGGAGCTCATCGAGTCTTCATGATGGAAGACTGTGCAGCCAGCCTCGTGACACCCTATCTGTGGGTGTCCACTCGGGGTGATGTCATGGCCGCTGCAAGTGGACTTGGTGGTGACCTTGCACATTGTTAGCTGCAACACTGAGGGGCAGCCGCTCTGGGCTCTAGAGCTCTCTGTACAGCACATTATATCACCTTCTGGTGATGGCCAAGCAGTAAAGTCACCACAAATACACAGAGACACCCAAGCCTTGTCAACCGCCATGCTACCCGCTTTTGTCCATTAACCAAGTGTAGCTGGAAGGAGAATGGACGCCCCTCTCCCCGCCCTTGAATGCAGAGAAGCCCGTGGAGTCCTCATGAGCTCATCTGCTGGAGGATCTCGACCTCAGTTTTGCCAGTTTCAGAGCTTGATCTTTTATAGAAATTGTTATGTTATTGTTAAGAATTGTTAAGAAATTCTATTGTATAGAATTGTTAAGAAATTCTATTGTATAGAATTGTTAAGAAATTCTAGGGCCTCTGGGAAAATGCCGGGGGGGAGCACAATTTAAAAAAAAATCCATGCCAGAGATTTCCATTCCCCAGCTGGGTCCTCACTACCTCTGTTTAAAGGTCAGCAAACCGGGGCGCCTGGGGGGCTCAGTCGGTTAAGCATCTGACTTCAATTCAGGTCATGATCTCATGGCTCACAGGTTCGAGCCCCACGTCTGACTCTGTGCTAACAGCTCGGAGCCCGGAGCCTGCTTCAGATTCTGTGTCTCCTTCTCTTTCTGCCCCTCCTCTGTTCTCCCTCTCTCTCTCTCTCTTCTCAAATATAAATAAACATTAAAAATTTTTATTTAGAAAAACGTGAGCAAATCAAGGCTTGGTGCAAATCCCATGTCAGTGATGACGGGACCAGGAGAGAAGCCCCAGAACCTGCTGTCCCCCCACACCAGCGCCTGCTGTCCCCCTACACCCGAAGGGACCTTGTAGGGGTGTCTGCACAGTGGCCAACCGTGTCGTGGTGGCACCTTGCCCGTGTCCTCCTCGATCACATGCCTCACGCTGGTCACATGCCTCACGCTGGCTGGGCCCCAGGGAGGCACAAGGCCCCTCGACCTCTTCACCTGCTGAGCGAACCCCGTCATCCAAACGAGCAGGGGCTGTGTACTCAAGACTCCAACAAGAGGACCCCTGTGTCTCCAGTTTCTCCCGAACAGCAGCTCACCCAGGACGCATGACGGGGACGAAAATCGCTGAGCTGCTCGTCAGGTAAACAGTCATTGTTTGCCTTCATGCTAGAAAACCCCCCTCTGCAGGAAGAAAAGGAATTATGGAAAGGGGTGGGGAGCCTGCGTCTCGGCTCGTGTGGACGAGTTACTTCCTCTAAGCCTCAGTATTCCTATCTGTGAATGGGGGTAGCAATCAAACCACACTTGTATAAAGATAATGTGTGTCCGCAACAGCCAAAAGGTGGAAGTAACTCAAGTGTCCGTTGACAGGTGAGCAGGTAAACAAAACGGGCCGTGTATGCCCAATGCAGAGGCCGCCAATCTCAGAAAGGAACGAAATTCTGACACCTGCCACAATGCGGAGAAATATTCAGGACGTCGCGCTGAGAGAAATCAGCCAGCCACAAAGGGACAAATCCCGTCTGATTCCACGTCCCCGAGGTCCCTAGAGGAGTCACACCCACAGACCGAAAGTGGAGTGGCAGGTGCCCGGGGCTGGGGGGGCAGGGAATGAGGAGTTAGTGCTTAACGGGGAGAGGGGTTCAGTTCTGCAAGAGTTCCGGAGACAGGCGGCGATGGTGCAAAACACTGTGAACGTATTTCATGCCACTGACCTGCACACTTAGAATTTGTCGAGACGCTCATGTACATTTTACCAGAGTTGGACAAATAACAAGAATAATAGGTTTGCCCTAATTCTATCCCTGTTGCTGAGGAGAAAAGAAAGCCAGCCTGCAGCGTGGACCCGCGTTCAGAGTCCACGGTTCTCAGTCCAGAAGTGCCCCACTCTTGGGTTAGTGCTCTGTGGTCACCGTCTCGAGATTCTTAATAATTTTTGAAGATACCCCCCCCCCAGGTTATGTAGCCAGTCAGCAGGTGACCGAATGTAAGCTTGGGTCTTTGAAGTCTGTAACTCTGTCACCGTCTGTAATACCCTCTTTGGTTGAACGACAAGCGATGCCATTTGGCCAAATAACTATGGATTTCACGGGGCCGCGTGTGATCCAGTGCAAACGGAACCAGTCCGTAACCACTGTAGGAGGTCAGTGAACTCGCAGATCAATCTAGATCACTCCCCATTCTGTAATACCCCCTGCTTGGTGAACAGTTCTCCTAAGGAGAGAAGTGAGGAGAAAGAACACGATTTGAAAGCTCTGTAAGAACAGGGGCACCTGGGTGGCTCGGTCGGTCGAGCGTCCGACTTCAGCTCAGGTCATGATCCTGTGGTTTGTGGGTTCGAGCCCCGCGTCGGGCTCTGTGCTGACAGTTCAGAGCTTGGAGCCCGCTTCGGATTCTGTGTCTCCCTCTCTCTCTGCCCTTCCCCCGTTCCGTTTCTCTCTCTCTCTCTCAAAAATAAATAAATATTAAAGAAGAGGAACAGGGGTGCCTGGGTGGCTCAGATCTGACTCTTGATTTTGGTCAGGTCATGATCTCATGGTTTGCGAGTTCAAGCCCTGCCTCGGGCTCTGAACTGGCAGCACAGAGCCTGCTTGGGGTTCTCTCCCTCCCTCTCAATCTCTCTCTCTCTCTCTCTCTCTGCGCCCCCCACACTGTTTTCTCCCTCTCAAAATAAAGAAAAAATAAACTTAAAAAAAACCACCTCAAATCTTAAAAAAAAAATGTTTAAAGTTCTCTAAGAACAACACGCTGTGGGCACTTGTCTTTTCCCTCATTCCAACCAGCTGGCTTAACAAATAAGGTGGCCAGTTTGCGAGAAGTACCTTTTTAAAAAGGTGAGCGTAGACAGGTGCACTCCAGGTAATAAAACTGAGTGGCGTCATTAAGCCGCACTAGAGATAATGCTGCTTTTCTCAGGAATAGATTTTAGGGCCAGGTAAACTGAGAAATGTGTAATCTCAGGTAATAGGTAAGAAACACTCTGTTTGAGAGCTTCTAAATTAAGGCCCTGCACCCGGTTACTGGATGGCTATGGTGTCGGCACTGAGGCTGCGTCTGGCTTTGTACACCCCCCGTCTCTGGTCTTCCCCAATAAAATGCCACTCTGCACTTTGCCACCAGCTTCTCCCTCTCTTGGTGGAAAACTACTGCCTCCTTAAACGAGTGCATGGAAAATTACATGGTCAGTGCCACTCAGGGCTGGAAAGGCATACATCCCACGGTGATTTCAAATGATCTAGTCTTTCGTCATTTAAAAAAAAAAAAAAAAAAAAAAAGTCCGTGGGCGAGAAAGGAGGGAGGATCGTGAGGCCCCAGAGCAGATGAGTCATTTCAGGGAGAAATGACAAAGCCGTGTTTGAACAGATGGGTTAACAGGACACTTAGCCAACCGGCTCCTCATTCATTCACGCAGGCAGGCATTCGTTCATTGAACAAATACTACTGAGTGCTCGCTGAGCACGGGGATCCGGGGTGGGTCCTGCTGAAGCATCGGCAACACGTAGTGCAAAACCACAAGACGGCTTTTCCCTCGGGGCTTCCACTCGCGGGGGACGGAGAGGCAGCCGTGAGGAAACCACGTCACGTGGCGATGAGCTGGGGGTGGTGAGGGGGAAGCTGGGAGGGCCAGGAGTAGGGGCTGCGGGGAAGGTGGTGTCAGAGCAAAGAGCTAAAGAGCTAAAGAGCTATGAGTTTATCTGGGGAGAGGGGTCCCTCCAGGAAGGGGGGGCAGCGTGGCTGGAGCTGAGCCAAGGGGCGAGCAGGGTGGGAGGTGAGGCCGCTCCCCAGAGGTCCCGGCGGCCGCCAGGGGCACCATGGCTTCTACTCCGAGTGGCATGGAGCCGCTACTCTGCGCAAAGGGAATGGGCGCTTGGACTCGCTTTGTCCCAGGCTCGCCCCGGCTGCTGTGTGCAGCACTGCGGCGGGGAACGGGGTCTGTCTGTGCCGATGGGGATGTGATAGCTGGATCAGAGGTCCCTCCGGATCGTGCGCTCCGCGGGCAGCCCGGCCCCAGGAGTCCCCAGAAGTCTCCCTGGGGCAGCCCGTGGGCGACAGAGGTCTCTGTCTGTGTCTGTGGCCAGAACTCACAGGTGCCCAGGGCTGTGGCGATGTCATTCTCCAAGCCCCAGGATTAGGTCACGATCTCCGTTTACTAACAGGAAGGAACATTTGGCCGGAGGACTCAATAGCTGGAAACGGTAGAAATGGCAGCTGTGGGTCACACGCCTGCCCCTTCCCGTGTGGCTGTCCTGCGTGCACACACCTGTCCTGAGGGGGCTGACCCAGCAGGAAGGCCACTTCCCCTCACTGCCTCGGGAGCAAGGTATCACCTGATTCCTGTTTGCTCCAAAGACAATCTGTTTTTTACGTCGTGACTGGGAATAAGTCGACGATAAGTTTCAAGGTCTTGCACCGTTTATTGTTCGGGCTTATCAGAATGAAATCGAAAGTAAAACGGTCCAACGTGGACAAAAGGTTTCCTTCCTCGTCCCCAAACTTCAAGGCGGGCGTAGACTTCTTTTAAACAAGCCACGTAGGGGCACCCGGGTGGCCCAGTCGGCTAAGCGTCCGAATCTCGATTTCGGCTCAGGTCATGATCCCAGGTTCGCGAGATCGAGCCAGGAGTCGGGCTGGGCACTGAGCATGTGGCTCGCTTGAGATCCTCTCTCTCCCTCCCTCTGCCCCTCCCCCCACCTCGCACTTTCTTTTTCTCTAAAATAAAAAAATAATAAATTCTTAAAAATAAAAAATAAAAAAACCTTTAAACAAGCCACGTATCGGTCACCCGAGATGAAGAAGCAATTAAGCTCCAGCGTCAGACGCGAATTATTCCAAAGCAAACAGCCCAGCAGGTGCTAACTGAGCTCACCTGGGTGATGATTAACCGGGTTTTGCACCTGTACCTTGAACCATTTTCCAATCAATAGGACACAGTCCCACGTCACGTCTCTGAAGTTGCCGCTCTTCTGTGCCGGAGGTCTTTCGCACACAGTAAAACGAGTGTGAGACTATCTCCCTAGGGAGACCCCTGGCAGGCTTTGAGCGGAAGCTTTAAGCAGACCTGCCCCAAGCAAGGCAGCTGGGGTGGTCGAACGGTGGCCCCCTGAAGGATACGCCCATGTCCTGCCTCATTTGGATGTGACCTTATTTGGAAAAAGGGGATTGGCCGGCGTGATTAAGTTAAGGATCCCAAGATGAGGTCATCCTAGATGTAGAGTGGGCCCTAAATCCTTACGAGAGACGGAAGGGACGACACGGACACAGAGAGGGGCCACGTGAAGGGAGAGGCAGGGACTCGAGCCATCAAAGGCTGGATCCTGCCCCGGAGACTTCGGAGGGGCCGTCCCTCTACTCACGCTTTGATCTCTGACTTCTGGCCCCCAGAACAGTGAAAGCACGAATTCCTGTTGTTTTCAGGTCACGTGGTTTGGGAGCTTTGTGGCAGCAACCCCAGGCGAGGAAGGGGACACCCCCCTTGATTTGGGGGCCGTCAGTCCTCAGACAGGCAACCCACTGAGCGCACACTTTCCCCTGGAGAACCGCGAGCTAACAGAGCGTGGTGCCTCAGTACATCAGTAATAGACACTAGCACAGTGGGGATGTCACGTGAACAGCCACCAGGAGCGCTGGCCTCGCCAGAGGGTCAGGGAAGGCCTCCTCGAATGAGTGGCTTTAGGCTGATAGTGACACAGTAGGTCACAGAGGAAGTCCCCAGTGAGTGTCTCAGGGACCTGTAGGCAAGGAACACAGAACTGACATCCTCAGTTTTCATTGACAGCCCTCATCCCAGAGCCAGAGAAGCCATCGAGCGTCCTGAAAAGCAGGGAACAGAGAACCCGAACGTCTGGGGCAAGATGGCGGCCTCAGTGGCCCCTGAAGGCGGCTGTTTCCTGAGAGCTCCTGCAAACGCTCTCGCCAGCCCGAGATGGAAGGCACTTGGGCCGCGGCCTGTTTCACGTGTGTGGTCATAGTCCAGCAGCCCCGTGACTGACATCTCCTCACGTCACCCAACAAATGCTTACAGAGTGACACCAAGTCAACCGAGGGAAAATGGCACTTTTCCGCGGGATCCTGCCTCCTTGGAGACCGTCCAGTAGAGTATAAGGCATGATGCTGGCTTTAAAATTTCCCAACAACATCAGCAACAAATTCCCCAAGTGGTTTCGTCTTTCTCCAGTTTCTTTCCAAATGAAATTCAAGTCTGCCCAGATGTCTGTTCCAAAACATTATTCAGACGCCAGTGACATTAAGCCAAGTGGCAGCTCTCAGGATACGGTGGGTAAGTGGCTGGAGCTGTATGTCCTTCCTGTGCCGAGATTCACACAGGGTCCCCAGCGTCTGCGTAGCCCCTCCGTGGGCTCCGAAAGCCTCCGCGCGGAGCCCCGGCCCACGGTCACTGAGGGATGTGGTCGCTGAGGGACGTGGCCCCATCACCCACGGTCAGTGAGGTCTTGTGAATGTTCTAAACACGTGGATGCCATCGTTTTTAACCATCAAATGTGTTTTGAGTAGCATCTTCTAAAACTAAACAGATCAGGGCACCAGTTTACGAAATCTGCCTTTCATCTTTCCAGCCACACACAACAAGGCGTCCTTAATAAACTCAAATACTGCCAGTGTTCTGCTGCCCCTGGGGAGCAGGTCCGAGGGAGGGGTGGGGTCCTGCTGTGACAATAAGAGCTTCCCCGTTGTCTCTGAGCCCGTGTCCAGCCCGCCATGCCCACCAAGCCTGCAGGTGGGGTTTGGGAGAATCACACGTGATTCACGAAGGTCTGGCGGGGATTCGCCTGCTGGGCACAACCAGACTGAGCGTGTTACGAACGGGCAGAGTCTGCAGGCCAAAGAAGATTTAGCCGGTGTGTGATTGGCAGAGGCTAGTCCAACACATGCTGTCACTTCTGGAGTCCTGTTCTCTCTGTCTACGGAAAAAACTCACGGCAAACCCCGCAGCCGTGGGCCGGGCACGACCCCCTGAGTCTCTCTGGGGAACTTACGCATTACTCCAGCCAGAGGGGTCCCACCCGTGCTTCCCCCCACCCCGACCCCTACCACCGGCCCAAGTAGCTGGGGCTTGTAAGACACAGATGGGTGCCCGCAAACCCCCTTAGATCCATTCGGTGTCTCTTGGTGGGATTTAGTTCTGCCGTCTTCCCTCCCTTCGTCTCGATTCGTTTCCTAATGCCGCTTAGCAGATTACCAAAAATTGAAACGCAGATCTGTTATCCTACACTTCTGGAGGTCAGAAGCTCCAAACGCAGCCCCACTGGGCTACAATCAAGGTTCAGACAGAGCCGACTCCCACTTCTTGGGCTTTTCCGGCTTCTACGGGCTCCACGTCGCATGGCTATGGCCCCTCCATCTTCAGAGGCAGCAGGAAACCAGAGCGTCTCTCGCTTCCAGTGTCACATCCCGTTTTCTTTTTCTTACCTGCCTGCCTCCTTCTTCTAAGGACCCTTGTGACCACACCAGGCTTATCTCCCCCTCTCCACATCCCAAACTTAGCCCCATCTGCAAAAACCCCTTGGGGAACTCACAGGCCCAGGTCCAGTGGAGGCCCATGGCCCGGCCACATGGGGCCACACACACACTGGGTGGCAGGAGGGACGGAGCAGCTGTGTCTCTTGGCCTGGCTTCCCATGTTGACAGTATTTATGGCCCAGTTCTCCAGAAAAATGTCCCCCACCCTGTAAATCCCTTTCACCTGCCCAGCCCCACGTCCTGATCTGGCATTTGGGAAATATGGCCCCTGGAAGCGAAATGGGGACCCACCCACCCATCGCTGTGGATGTCGCTCCGGGAGACAAACACCCACTAAAAAGCTCGGGACATCAGATGCCCTCCGCCACGTCCGGCGGAATTCACTATCCCACGTGCACGTGGGCTGGAGGCTAATCCTCTGCGTGTCTGGGCAGCTGTCAACAAAACCTGTCCCCAACCCATACCCATCCTCCCTCTCTGCCCACTGCTCCCCTGGTCCAGGCTGCCAGTCTCTCCCGGGGACGACACGGCGGCCACATGAACCTTCTCCCGCCTTCCCACGTGGCCCTCTCCTCTGCTGCTTCGTGGCAGCAGCCAGCATGCCTCCCAAAATGCAGTCATCGTGTGCCTCACCCCACTGAGAACCTTCTGGCACCTCCTCATCACACACAGAAGGAAATTCCACAGGTCCAAATGGCCCCAAGCCCCCGTGATGTGGTCATAGCTCCCTCGTCGATCCTGCCCTACCTATCCCGGCTCCAAGATCGTTGCAGCATCAGACCTTTGTCCCCAGCTGTTCCCTCTAAGCCGATCCTGCCCCAGCAGCCCATCCCTTCTGGCCTGCGGTTGCACCGTGCATCCTGCCTCCTTCCAGGTACCTTCCTCCTGCGGAGGCTGGGTGCTGTGGGTAGATCTGTGTCCCCCAAACTCATATGTTGAAGCCCTAACCTCCATTGCCTCAGAACGTGCCCTCGTTTGGGGATATTGTTCTTGCCAAGGTAGGTGGTTAAGATGAGGTCATTACGGTGGCCCTAATCCAATGAGACCTTATAAAGAGGGGAAATTTGGCCACAGAAACAGACAGGCACGGGGAGAATGCCATGCAGAGGTTGGGGTGATGCTTCTACAAGCCAATGAACCCCGAAGACGCCAGCAAACCTCCAGAAGCTGAAAACGAGCCTGAGACAGATTCATCCAAGCCCTCAGGACGAACCAACCTGGCTGACCCCTTGATCTCAGACGCCAGCCTCCGGAGCTGTGAGACAGCGCATTTCTACCGTGCAATCCAAGTCTGTGGTGCTTTGTTACAGCAGCCATAGGAAACCGATGCGCTGGGGAAGCTGACACCCACATCTCACGATCCCCGTGGCTGGGCCTCCAGGAGGAGTAGGTCCCACCAACTCGAGTCCTTGCCTGAGATTTGGAGGGGGAGAGCTCCTGCCCTGGCGGTGGGGGCGGTGGGGGCGGTGGGGGCGGTGGGGGCATCCCTACGGCAGCATCCCACGACTTCCCTGTGTCCCAAGGCAGCTACGGGGGGAGCAGTGGCCAAACTAAGCGCAATGGGTGTCCAGAGGCATTTCCAGAAGCTTCCAGATCCCAGGCTCCAGCCTCCGATGCGTTCTGAAGCCAGGGCTCCCATCGCTGCCTGCTGGTACCCCACTCACCTGATGGTGAGACGGTGGGTCACGCTCCCAGCAGGCCGTTTGAAGGCCCCAGGCCTTGGAAGGCTTGTGAAAGCATCTGGTCCCTGCCCTGGGGTCTTGTCCTGCTTGACACAGGCAGGATGGCTGCCTTTCCCCAGCTGGACACCGAGTGACAGCATCCATTTAGACTCAAATACTGCTTTCCTCAAAGACACTGTCCACTCTTCCTCGTTCCTACTGGGTTTCCTTTTCTGGTGCCCTCGCTGGCGTCTAAATGAATTGCGTTTGGTGCTTACTGTCCGAGCGGTGACCTCCATGGAGACCCTGCTCTTGTCTCGCTCACCCACATCCCCCTGCCCAGCACAGGGCTCGGCTCACAGCAGGTGTCTGGGGGGAAAGGGAGTGAAGGTAGGAGACGGGGCCACCCCAGAATAGGCCTCTTTGGCAGAAAGATTATTTTGAGCTGGTTATTTTTGAGAAGCTGCAGACATGGGAGAAGCTCTAAAAATAGAGTTGAAGTTACAGGTTTTTTAGGTTTTTTTTTAATGTTTATTTATTTTTGAGAGAGAGAGAGCCAGCAGAGAGGGGCAGAGAGAGAGGGAGACAGAATCCCAAGAAGGCTCCATGCTGTCACTGCAGAGCCTGACGTGGGACTTGAACCCATGACCTTGGGATCGTGACCTGAGCCAAAATCAAGTGTGAGATGCTCAGTCAACTGAGCCACCCAGGGGCCTCAAAGTTACAGTTTTATAAAATACATTTATAAGAGGCAATCTCCACGTATAAGGCTCCTCGCCGTACCAGGAGCAGGGGGTGCCTCTAAATCACCAGAGCCCTTGGGGGCACCTGGGTGGCTCAGTTGGTTAAGCGTCCGACTTCGGCTCAGGTCATGACCTCACGGTTCGTGGGTTCCAGCCCCACATCGGGCTCTGTGCTGACAGCTTGGAGCCTGGAGCCTTCTTCCGATTCTGTGTCTCCCCCTCTCTCTGCCCCTCCCCTGCTCGCACTCTGTCTCTCAAAAATGAATAAACAATATTTTTAAAAAATTTTAATATGAAAAAAATAAATATCATGTTTGGCCATTTCAGATAAGACAGTAACAGCTCCAAAATAATGAGATAGTTTGCTTCTCTTTAAAAAGTCACAGGAGGGGCGCCTGGGAGGCTCAGTCGGCTGAGCATCCGACTCTTGATTTCGGTTCAGGTCATGATCCCAGGGTGTGGGATGGAGTCCCACTTTGGGCTCTGCACTGAGCGCATCGTCTGATTAGGATTCCCTCTCTCCCTTTGCCCCTCTCCCCTTTCTCTCTCTCTCTCTCTCTCTAAAATAAAATAATAAATAGATAGATAGATAGATAGATAGATAGATAGATAGATAGATAGATAGTCATAGGAACGACTGAAGTCCTTTAAGGATCTATGGGTCCCTTAGTTCCCAAACCCCTGACTGTGGCCATTTCTGGCACAATGACACTCCCTCTGTCCACCCCACTCTTCAGGTGGCCCTATCCACCTGACAAACTGAGGGGCTTCGCTTAGAATCCTATGTTTTTATCAAACACACAATTTTGGCTTTCTATAGGATGCCCTGAGCCACTCTAAGCCAGAGTCACAAAGTCTGGCCCACCTGTTTTTGTTAATAAAGTTTTATTGGAACCCAGTCCATTTGTTTACACATGGTTTATGACCGTTTTCCAGAGTTGAGCAGGCGAGTGAGTGGGAGACTCTATGGCCACAAAGCCTGAAATATTTATCCCCTGGCTCTTTATCACATGTTTGTCAACTCTTGCTCTCAATAAATCCCACTGGCCAAATGTCCTGGCCCATGAAACACAACCAAAAGGGATATGTGTCCCTTCCAGGCTGAGACAGTGACAAGTCCCCGTGCAATTCCTGTCTTGGCAGAGACCATGAGTGATAGTACAGAGCGGAGCCCCTGCCGCTGCTCACATAAGGCAGGCGTGCAGTGAGCAAGAAATAAACTTTCACCTGTCACGCCACCGAGGTTTTGGATTGTCTGTCACAACAGCAGAAGCCTAGCTTGTCCTGACTGCTGCCACGATCTTCTGGGGGAAAGCATTAACTTGTGTTTCTCAAAGTTTAAAAGTGTGCACTTGCCCCAAATCTCACATGGGCATTTGTGAACTATCCCAGGGGAAAAAACACAACTGAGATAAAGTCTTTTTTACCCAGCAAAGATGGCAATTCATTAGTACCTCTAAGCACATTAGAAACGCCAAGACCTTTGTCTCTACTGCATGCTGCCGGGCGGAAAACAGCACATGTATGGACACCCACAGCTACTACTACTAATGACTATGCAGTGAGAACATTTTTTTAAGTTTATTTGTTTATTTTGAGATGGAGAGAGAGCTCGAGTGGGGTAGGGGCAGAGGGAGGGAGGGAGAGAGAGAATCTCAAGCAGGCTCCGCACTGTCAGCGCAGAGCCCAATGCAGGGCTCAAACTCACGAACGGTGAGATCACAACCTGTGCCAAAATCAAGAGTCAGCTGCTTAACCAACTGAATCACCCAGGTGTCCCAGCATTTAAATATTCTTAAAATATTTAAGAACATTTTAAATATGCCAGGCTCTGGGGCAACTGCTTTCCCAGCATTATCCTACTTCAACTGAACAACACCCTATAAGGTAGGGATCATTCCACTCCCCATTTTGTGGATGAGGAAGCTGAGGTCTAGAGAAGGTAAGCAACTTGTTCAAGGTCACCCACAGCTATCAAGTGACAGCACTTGCATACCAAACAGGCTGCTTTTGCAGACTGCAGAGGGAAGGTGGAAAATACAGGACATAAGAGCCATTCGTTCGCATTGGGTCTTGCAAAGGGGACATGTTGACAGTCACAAGGGCAGCTCTCTGTCAGGGGTGAGCCTCTCACTGGCTGCAGAAGGAAAATGGCTACTTCCAACTGTCCAGCCAAGATGGTCTGGGGACCCAGACATGCTAGTCCCTGCTCTACTTTCTAACAGCAATGTCAATGCCACCCCTTGAGATAGGGAAGATAATATTGTTGGATTAAAGTTGATTTTCTCAATCTTATGAAAATGTGGATAAAAGCATCTTGCTCATTTTATTAACCTGAAACATGGCATCTAAGGAAGAATTTTCCAACCTGATTTACACACCTAACCTTTTCTTCCAGCCAGATTATATCCCCACGCCTCTCTTTTGGGGAAATTCTGGAACCCATACCGCTGTCCATTGCACCTGCAACCAACCCACAGCCCAGGAATGGGGGACAGAGCAGAGGGGTTCATCCCTCTGCTGGTAAGAAACCCAGTGCCCCGGGGCGCCTGGGTGGCGCAGTTGGTTAAGCGTCCGACTTCAGCCAGGTCACGATCTCGCGGTCCGTGAGTTTGAGCCCTGCGTCAGGCTCTGGGCTGATGGCTCAGAGCCTGGAGCCTGTTTCCCATTCTGTGTCTCCCTCTCTCTCTGCCCCTCCCCCATTCATGCTCTGTCTCTCTCTGTCCCAAAAATAAATAAACGTTGAAAAAAAAAATAGAGTTGATTTCCTCAATCTTATGAAAGTGTGGATAAAAGCATCTTGCTCATTTTATTAACCTGAAACATGGCATCTAAGGAAGAATTTTCCAACCTGATTTACACACCTAACCTTTTCTTCCAGCCAGATTATATCCCCACGCCTCTCCTTTGGGGAAATTCTGGAACCCACACCGCTGTCCATTGCACCTGCAACCAACCCACGGCCCAGGAATGGGGGACAGAGCAGAGGGGTTCGTCCCTCTGCTGGTAAGAAACCCAGTGCCCCTCCTAAGTTCCTGGGTAGAAATCTCCTCTCTGGCATTTGACTTCACAACTGCCATCTTTCCTATGGTAGACACTCATTCATTAAGTTGCAGTGGCTTTGGTTTGGCTTTGAGATTGGGGGGTAAGTTTCAGGACAGTATTAAATGACCAGCGATGCCCTGTTATCTGGTTAGGTCCTCTGTAGAAGATCATCACCTTGGGGAGAAGGAATAAGGGCAACTGAGAGATCTTCGCTTGTGAACTGGAATGCCAGTATCTCCCCACCCCCAGATGGTCCACCTGAACAATAATCAATGGACGGTTCTTACGATACCTTAAAGCATTATAGTTTGCACATGGCCACTTTGGAGACCATTGCTCTTAGCGCTCTGGTTGGTGTTTTGTGACTCTCGAAATATCTACCCAAGGCCTGGGTGGCCCCGAGTCCTGGAGCCACAGAAGGAAGACTGGGTCCAGTACAGAGAAGGGAACATGAAGAGGCTCCGAGTTGCCCGGAAGACCGATAGTCCCTCAGAAGGTCCACAGCTGCCTCTTCCTTGCCAGTCCCCAGGGAGAAACCCCCAGATCGGAGGCTCTCGATCAGAGAAATTTTGCCCCCCATCAAGGGTATTTGGCCATGTCTGGAATGGGGAGAGACGAGCGAGGATCAAGGAAGAAGTCCAGAAGGTCCTCTCTCTCTGGGCCTGCAAGTGCCAGTCACCTCACTGGCCTGGAGACACTCTGGGTTGTCACAACCGGAAGAGGGGTGGCTGCTGGCTAGCACTACTGAGTAGAGGCCAGAGTCATTGCTCAATATCCTCCAATTGTCCGACTGCTTTCAGGACGATGACCCAGCCCAGAATGTCGGCTCTGCCGAGTTTGAAAACCCCTGGACTAGCTCGGTGTATTTAACGAAGAAATGAGAACCACGGTTGATTCTGGAATTGTAAATTCTTACGTGAGCCAACCACCAGCTTCCACCCTGCTGTAATTACCCAGGCGAAGTGAGTTAGCAATCTGAGCCTCCCCATAAAACTAGCCCTCTAATTGTTGTGGTTTCACACACTCAGACCTCAGCCCGAGCAGGATCGGAGGGAACTTCTGCAGGGAACACTGGGCAAGTGCGCAGCTGGGCCCGGCCCCATAGCTCCCATTTGTTTTATGGACAATACAATCTCCAAGGTCATCTGTAAGCCCAACATCATGTTAGGGACAAAACTAGTAAAGCCAGGCTGGTGATTTAAATATCCCCAACCATCTACCAAACTTGTAAGCCCAGCATTATTTTATTCCAATAAGAGCCCAGTGACATATGGCTATGTTACTATCCACAGTTTCCATCCCTTCTGGTTGATGAGCCAACTGAGGTTTAGGGAGGTCCAATGACCCATGGGAAGCTGTACAGCCAACAGCAGTGGTCCTGGGCAGCCAAGGTCTGCCTTCTGGGTGCTTGGTCAACCCACACATCTACTCTGAAACCAAGGAGGAAGGAGCATAGCACCTACTCATCTGCTCTAAACCTTTTCTTTTCCTGGGAAGCCAGGGAAAGTTCTCATACCAAATTAACACTGGGCATCTTCACAGAGAGGTCTTCATGCGGGGTCAGGCTTCACCTTGACTCTCAGCAATGGGGATGGCAAGACAGAGCCTTTGAACAGCCCTTGCCAAACAGGCCATGTGTCCAGACCAGGGCCACCGAGTTATGAGCGAGGACACCAAGTTTCATTGAACGAAGAGGTGGTGTCAATTTCAGAACTGTTTTTCACTTAAATCATGTGCACTAATCTCCTTCTGTGTCTCCCTTGGAGGGTCATCTCAACAGGAAATGGGATCAGAGCTTTGATCTTGGATTTGGGGGTCATTTATTCTCCCAGCTCCTAATTCATTCCTCTCCATGGTGTCGCTGTAGCCTTCTTGGGTCTTGTAAAAAAAAAAAACCTGGATCGGCCCACGACTGCTTTCAAACAGAAATGGAGAAATCGCTTTCAATGCCAGAGAGTCTGCTTGCCCAAGAAGTGTCCTCGCTTACCATATAAATGGCATTGATGGCTCCTGTGACCATGTCTTGGACACGGAAACCAGCAGCTGCTCTCTAGAAAAGGTTGTGCACTCTCTTTACCTGCAACCCCCACCCCAGCCCCGCTGTGTGATGCCCACACAGCAGGTACACCTCACAGTGCTGACATTAACCACCCTTTGGAGAACCTACTTTATGCCAGGGCCTAGGCATATGGTGAGACAACGAATGGATTCGAGCTCCGAACAGGCTCGGCTCGTCTGGTACACACCTCGGGGAGGGGGGAGGGCCTCAGCTCCCCTGAGGGGGTGTGGCAAAGAGGTGCACACATCCACTCTGAGCTGGATCGCCGGGATTAAATCCCAGGGACCCACCACTTAGGACCCTGTGATCTTGGCAAGCTACTCAGCTGGAATGTGCCTTGGCTTCCACTTCTGTCACAAAGGAATAAGAACCAAGCCCGCCCCTCGAGTAGGCTTGGGAATTAAATGGGTCACCAGTGCTGGCCACGGGAATGCTCCGAAACAGGGGCTGTTACATTTACCTTCACAATAACCCCGTAAGTGGGGATTTCCGGGTCTCGTGTCACAGACAAGGAACCCGAGGCTCAGAAAAAGTGTGTGACTCACTGAGGTCCCCCCAGCTGGCCAGTGGCACATACATATAACCCTAAAGCCAGCTCAGCCTTCCCCCGTGCAGGCAGTACAGGGCTCGACACAGTCCGTGACTAACTGGTGGCTGTACCTCCTTCACAAGTATGTTTCTGCGGTGACTCTAACCGACGTCTAGTGGAATCTAATTTTGAGTCTAACAGGAACGATCGCAATGCCAGGCTGCGCCTTTGCTTTTTCGCCGATGGCAAAAAATTATTATTATTGTGTGAGCCTCGTGGGTAAGGACCCAGCACTGGGCTGGGCTGCAAGGGCTTGTGTGGACTTGATCTGAAAAGCTCTCACTTCCAGGATTGGGACTCTATGTAATCCCCTATCCTAATGCTGGAGTAGAGGATTTAATTAGAAAGAACCGTGGCGGAGAGATGGCGTTGGCCTCTGGCTCTCTGCTTCAAGTCTGGCTGTGTTGCTGAGCCTGAATCCTCTGGACAGGTGGCCAGCGGGGCCCAAGCCCCCCACCCTGTGGTCCGGGGCAGATGTGACTTCTGGAGAGAGGGAAGGGGAAGGGCGAGCCAAGGTTCACTCCAAGAGTAGGGACCTGGCTTTCCAGTCTATGTAAGACTCACCTGACCTTTCCTCATGCTGAACTCCCTGCTCTCCCTTCATGGCCCCCTTCATGATCTTTCTAATATTGCCTTTATCTGTGGACAGTTCTCATCACGGCTAAGAGGGTAAGTGACTTGTCAGCTCAGTCTGGCAATAAATGTTGGAGGAAGGAAGGAAGGAAGGAAGGAAGGGAGGGAGGAAGGAAGGAAGGAAGGAAGGAAGGAAGGAAGGAAGAAGGAGGGAAGGAAGGAAGGAAGAAGGAGGGAAGGAAGGAAGGAAGGAAGAAGGAGGGAAGGAAGGAAGGAAGGAGGAAGGAGGGAAGGAAGGAAGGAGGAAGGAAGGAAGGAAGGAGAAAAGGAGGGAGGGCAGGAGGGAAGGGAGGAAGGAAGGAGGGAGGGAGGGAGGGAGGGAGGAAGGAAGGAAGGAGGAAAGGAAGGAAGGAGGAAGGAGGGAAGGAGGGAAGGAGGGAAGGAAGGAAGGAAGGATCTGTTCCGACATCTGTGTGCTCACACAATAGAAAGTCATGACTTCGTCACTCTGCAGTGTCCAGCCCCTTGTCCTGCCCCCAACTGCGGGAAGCTAGACTTGGTGCTGAATCCTGACGTCACGCTGAATCCCAGCCTCTTTCGTGCCATTGCTGTCCTTGCTGACCTGGGCATTAGGGCTGCTGGGCAAGGAACCCAGAGGGAGGCGGAGGCTCAGAAGAGCCCAGACCTGGCCGGTCTCAGGTGCTGCGGAAGGACGGAGGAGAGGAGTGTGCCCTGCTAGGACCCACAAGAGCCGCCTCCCTGGAGAGGCGTGTTCCCGCTCCTGCACCCCTACTCCCCTCAGCCTATCGTCACAGCCGCCTTAAATTCCCCGCCTGATCGTTCCAACCTCTCTGCCACACTCGAGTCAGGTTCTGAGGCTTGCTCTGTCTCTTCAAATCCCCTTTTCTCTCTTTCGGTATGCTTTGTTGTGGTTGTTGTTTTTAGCTTTTTTTTTTTAATGTTTATTTATTTGAGAGAGAGAGGGCGCGCGCACATGAGCAGGGGAGGGGCAGAGAGAGAGGGAGACACAGAATCCGAAGCAGGTTCCAGGCTCCCAGCTGTCAGCACAGAGCCCGACGTGGGGCTCGAACCCACGAACCGCAAGATCATGACGTGAGCCGAAGCCAGAGGCTCAACCTCCTGAGCCACCCAGGTGCCCCTTTTTCGGCATACTTTGTCCCTTTTTATTGAAAGCCAAGGTGTCATACTGGTGCCCAGGGAGGTTTCTGCTCGTAGGTCTCTGCTCCCAAGCTGTGCTTCTCTGCCTGGCCATCTCTCACGTTTTGGAGGCGGGGGTTTGTCCTGTGCCCTCGGTCCTCTGATGACTGTTGAGTTTACTTCTCGTGTGCGTGGGAGCGATGACCTCCCAGCTCCCTACGTGTCGGACCAGGAGGCACGTCTCCCCGCTCCTTTCTTGCCCCACACACCTTCGGACACGTGTCCGTGGCCCTGCCTCCCGGCCCGTGCTGACACTGTGGGCTCCACCCGGGTCCTCTCCCTCCTCCGCCTCCAGTTCCAAATTTCAGCATCTCTCGGGGCTGGCTGAAGGCTCTTGTTTCCAGCCACGTCTTCCCTGACAGCCCAGTTGAACTTTCAGTGCCTTTGCTCCGTCCTCCATCGGCACAGCAGGCACTGTGCCCCGTGGAGTCATGTGGTCTCACTGTCCCTCGTGAGACTAAAAGCTCCCGAGCACAGCAAGTGTGGGCCTGGTCTTTTTTCCATCCGCAGGGTGGATGCTTAGGAAATATTGATCAAACAACCAAAACTGGCCTTAATTCCCAGACTGCGGAAAACCCACGTCGTGTGCATTTCCAAAATCGTAGTATCTTGATGGTACGAGAATATCTCTTAGGGAAGCAGGTCTCTGTTTAGCAAAATTATCTCAATGCATCTCCGCGGGGTAGAAAGTAAGGACCTGAGGGCAGGGTTCGGTGGGAAAGAAGGAGCAGAAGGCAGCCCTGGGGGTCCTCCTGGGAACCAGGGAAGGGGAGAGAGCAGAGAAGCAGGGCAGGGGAAGGGAGGGCTGAGATCTACAAAGGGAGCCGTGAGCTGGCCCCGAGCAAATGGCCCACGGGGACTGTTTCAGGCACAGAAACATTTCTTCCCATGACCTAAGCACTTCATCTCCCCACGCCACTGGCCAAATCACACCCACTTTATGTGAATGAATGTATAAGGGGAAGATCTGGAACCCCGTGTCTGGGTGAGCACAGTGAGAAACGGGGCTTGCGGAGGAAGGTGACAAGATGGTCTTTTAAGGGAACCCAGGCAGCTGAAACAGAAACGCAGAAGAACCGAGCGTCCCACGGCCCGCAGGTCAGGTAGGACACAGCCCGGGACGGAAGGGGCCAGGCCACCACGGCCGCCGTCTGCAACACAGATGCCCGAACCCGCACTGAACACGGAACGTCCATCGTCGTCATGCTGCGGAGAGGGCCCGCTGGCGTGACGTGAGGGGCAGGACTGGCCACTGACAGCGTGACGGGAATGTAAACTCATGGCACAGAAAAGCCACGGGGAGGCAACGAGCCTCTGCCGGTTTGCTTTTTTCCACGTTGTTTGCAAAGCAGATGCAATAATGACTTCATCTGCCCCGGACCGAGTGAGCTGGTGGGGGTCTGCAGGCATAGTCCGCCAGCCATGTGCCAGGTAAGCATACAGGTGAGGAGCAGAGACACTGGGAGTCACTGGGTTCGCCAGCCGGCCTTTGGTGTGGGTCTGGTCAGGGGACCAGGGCAACCCGTCCTTCCTCCTCTCTGAGGGGCAAGGCCTGGGCTCAGAGCTGACCCAGGAGCAGGTGCTGCCTTGGGATAGTGAGCCCAGAGGGAAAGAGTTCCTCTCTTTCTCTCTCCTCTCTCCCTCTCTCCCTCCCACCCTCTCATTTCTGCCCAGAGCCTGGGTTCTTACAAAACTGTACCCACAGATTCCACTCGTAAGTCTTCTAACCAGACCCCCTCCCCCATTATCCAAAGCAAGGGAGAACCCCAGACAATCTCCAAACACACAATGCAACATTAACTAATTGCCGGGAGACGTCCCCAGAGATCACATGGAGACTCTACAAGAGGAAAATAAATCCAAACCACCCCCCACCAAAAAAAACCCAAAAAAACAAAAAAACAAAAAAACAACCCAAAACCCTCTACAAGAGGCCAAGGTGCTGAAGTAGGTTGTAACACAACATCAGTAGTTTTGCTTGGGAAAACAAAGACTCGTATAACACGTGGCTTTTAACGAAAATTATTGAATGCTTTCAGACGGCTTCGACAACAGCACTTGGTGGATTAAAAGCCGTAACTGTACCTGCAGGTGTATATCAAGTTCAGACATCTGATTCCAGTTACCAAGCCCTGGCAGGGCCGGCAGTCTCAATAACAGACATCACCATTCTGCTTAGTGCTTTTCTCAAAGTCCGTGTAATTCACTGCGGGCGTTGTGTTTCATGTTTACATTGTCTGGCTTTCTTTGTTCTTAAGGAAAACAACCAACCAATACCAGCAGACCAAACATTCTTAAGAATCATGAAATCATAGAAGGTCAGCCCTAGCCCTGGGAGGCAGCTCAGAAATCCAGGCTCCAGCCCCTCTGACTTTCAGAAAAGGTAACGGCACCTGCGGAAGGGAAGCCAACGGCCAGAGGAGCCGGGAGTCTAGGAAGAAGAGGGAGAGCCCTTAGCAAAGAACCAGACGTCAAAGCTTACATGAGATGGTGCTTCCCAATTTCCCACCACCGGGACCCAAAAATAAGAACAGCCACTCTTTGCATGATTTCCTTTCCGGTTTGTACAGAGCTCCTTTGATGATCACGATGCGTATCTCAATGTAGGTATTATGATCACCATTTTATAGAGCAGGAAATAACACCTGGAGATATTCAGGGGCACCTGGGTGGCTCAGACGGGTAAGCGACTGACTCTGGGTTTCAGCTCAGGTCATGATTCGTGAGTTCGAGCCCCGCATTGGGCTCTGTGAGGACGGCGCAGAGCCTGCTTGGGATTCTCTCTCTCCCTCTCTCTCCCGACCCCTCCCATACTTTTTCTTGCGCTATGTCTCTTTCTTTCTCAAAATAAATAAATAAACCTAAAAAAAAAAAAAAAAGACCTAGAGAGATTCAGTGATTTGCCCAAGATCCCAAGGCTGGAGCTAATGTTGGGATTAACCACATCTTTGGTCAGTTTTGAGGGTTGAAGTGTCACTGGTATGAACCACAACTGCTCCAGGCAAACCCAGAGGTCTGGTCACCCCACCTATGGCTTCTGGCCAAGCCAGTCTCGTTCTGCCATGCTGCCCCTGATACCACTGTCCATTGCATTAGGGCTCGTAGTTTTCAGAGGACTTTCATGGTGCTAAGATTCTCCTCTTTCAGAGGACTCTCTGGTGCTAAGTGACCCTGTGAGTTAGGCAGGAGTGGGAACATGGGATGGGCTATCTAGAGTTGACTCTTTCAGGGCAATCCGGGGTCCCTTACTTCTGTTCTAGAGCCTCCTTCCCTCCACCACCCTTGAAAGTCTTTAAAAGACGGGTAACATATGAATCCAAAAATCGTTGTTGAAGAAAGAGAAAAGTGACGACAGACAGAAGCAGAGCCTTCCCGGGGTCAGGCGTCCAGGCAAATTCCCAGAATCCCGCCTGTGAGAGCAGGTTCCGGGATGGCTCGCCTGCCCTCTGAGCGCCGCAGAGATGAGGAGAACCCTGATCCCCCACAGACCATGGAGCACACAGCTCTGGGATGGAAGCGTCAGCTTAGTTGTGTTGGTTTTTGAGGCCAAATCGCACCCAGACTCAGGGCCCCAGATCCGGCAACTCAAAGGAGTCCCCTGGAAACTGAGGCCCCCGGATCTAGGAAGCAGAGACTGTTTTTAACCAGATCTCCCGGTAATTCCAGCCAGGCGGGAGCCAGGGGTTTGCATGATTCTGTTGGTCTTACAACGATGTTAAAAATAGTTTCCAAAATCTCCCTTTTGTTTTAAATGAGATAACAAGGTGATAAATAAATCCTATTTTGACAAAGTGCTTTCACGAAGCAGTTTTAGGGTATGCGGGTGAAGCGTGGAAATGAGCAGCAGAAGGCCTGGGCTGAGATGCTGGCCCTGAACCTAACAAGCTGGGGGATCTCAGACACATCACCCCATCTTCCAGAACCTTGATTCTCCCGACTGTAGGGTGATAATGGTGACAAGGGTGATGGTGACCTAATGAGCGCTGCAGGGTTTCTATGAGAGTCAGGTTATGTCTATCAATCACCTTGTGCATTGAGAGAATTCAAAAAACAATAGCTTTTAGAAATACGGTTTTGTGATCATTGTGGAATTTGATAATCTGGGAAATGCACACTGTGAAGTGTGGGACTTAACCTCTCTGGCTGAATTACCGCGTTAGCACCCAGTTTGAGCCAACACAGCTGACCGTATTTCCCCTCGCACTTGGCATCCGTGTGAGGCCGCGTCTTGCTGTCCTGGGTCTAAGGCAGCTGTAGGACCATGGGCCGTTCTTCTGTTGGGTGTTTTCCAAGGTCAGGTTCAGACTCAGACCCTCTGGGGAAGATGAGGGAGTCTGGAGAAATCCCCTCCCATCAGGAAGATGGAGAATCACCACAGCAGCACAAACATAAACACGAGGTGGGCATTTGAAAGGCACAATGGGAGTTCCAAAGTGTGGCTGGGAAAGTGGTGACCGTGGAGGTGTCTTCGCGGGGCGTGATGATCTGGTAGGATTTGTGCATACGGGGATGGCTGCGAGAGCTCTCTGGGCAAAGGGGACAGCGTGGACAAGAGCCAAGAGGGAGGTCACCGTGGCCCGGAGTCTGAGCAGTCCTGAGTTTCTGGCCTGGTTGGTGGTGTGGACATGCTCAGGGAGAGGGGAGGGGGTGAGGAGAGTGTAAGGCCTGCCCCTCGGGCACCTGCTCCCAATCTCAGCAGGACCTTCCATTCCTCAGGAAGGGGACTGACCTAAACCAGCAGGGCCACCCACACTTGAGCCATCTCTAAGAACACCCTTTGCACAGGGCCTGATATGCCCTTGTCCTTTCTTCTTCTGGTCCACACGTATACTGCTTACATTTGGAGCCCAGGATTGCCCAGAAGGCCACAGCTTTGGTTTTAGTGTTAAACTACAACCAGCCTCAACTGTGAATATTCGAGAGCATTTACAGCAAGAGTTATCAAAATTAGACTGTAGGGGCACCTGCGTGGCTCAGTCAGTAAAGCTTCCGACTTCGGCTCAAATCACGATCTCAAGGTTCATGAGTTCAAGCCCTGTGTCGGGCTCTGTGCTGACAGCTCAGAGCCTAGAATCTGCTTTGGATTCTGTGTCTCCCTCTCTCTCTGCCCCTCCCCTGTTCGTATTCTGTCTCTCTCTGTCTCTCAAAAATTAATAAACGTTAAAAAATTAAAAAAAAATATATATATACATATATATGCATATATATATATATATATATATATATATATATATATATATATATAATAGAAAGTGCTTAGAGGTGCTGGACAGTATTGGCCCAGGTGAGAAGCCACCATAAGGTCAAGGTGACATCCCAGCCATGGTCTTTCTAATGGTCGACACTGGAATAACATTTGGATTGGCCAAAAAAGAGGGTCGGTTTTAAGGACTACAGGACACAGCCTCCCTAACCTCTTTTGAGACACATTCCATTTTGGCTTAGTGCTCAGAACAGGGCGTTGGGGGTGTTGGTGAGTTTCCCTCCTTCAGGAGCCCGGGTACCATCCACGAGATGGGTACTGGCCCTGAGTTCCCGTGTTGCTCGGGCATTGAACACATTCTTGCAATCAGAAGATTTGTATTCCAAGGCCATGGAAACCAAGAGTCATATTAATTTTTGAGTGTTACTTGCTCTACAAGACAATGGATGCCTCCATTGAGAGGGCAGGCGCGCATAAGAAAAAGCAAAGCGACTAGCGTTTCGGGCATGATCTTGTTCACAACTCCATGAAGGCAGGCCTAGGGTCCAGTCTTGCTCACTCTTGATCTCTGGCGCCTGGCCCTCAAAAGTGCTCAGTAGATGGCGGGTTTATGAATGAGGCTAAGGGAACAACTCTAGGTCTCCATGAAGACAAATTCTACAGGCAGTTGGAAACAGTGATGGGTAGTAAACTTCACAGGCTGGCTTCAGAGTTTGCCCTTGCTGTTTCTTTTAGCCCTTAATTTACCTCCAGGTAGATTATCTCCCAGAATGGATCCTGTCTTTACATAAGTCATAATATTGAAATTTTTGGTCAAAATACTAGTGAGCTATGCATCCTCTCTCAGATTGTATTACGAGGAGGAAACTAGCCCTGGGGACCCACACCATGGTTTCTCCATCTGGGGTATGGGTGTTCATGAGAAACCAGCTTCCTAAGCCCACCTAACCAAATTCGCTGCATCTTTCCAGGCTCTTCAGATGAATCTAGCAGACACTAGCATTTGTGAACCCACCGTGACTTTGTCAAGCAGTGTAGCCATTCCCCCAATGGGGGCTCCCTCTGTGTACCCGGGACACAGCCACCTTTCCCAGGGCCTCCCTGCCACTCCTTTGACCTCTTTTAGTAATAGAAGCCCCCAGCTACCAACAAATCCACTGCCCCCAAAACAAATAAACCAGGAAAAGGGACACAGACAAGACCATGTATGCAATGGATGACGACTTTCCTTGCAATAAAAACCTCCAAAAACACCTCTCATTTA
Organism: Lynx rufus; assembly: GCF_022079265.1. Classification (NCBI taxonomy): domain Eukaryota; kingdom Metazoa; phylum Chordata; class Mammalia; order Carnivora; family Felidae; genus Lynx; species Lynx rufus. Next base: position 152,554,165 of record NW_025814867.1, read on the forward strand.
TGTCTACAGTGAGCAGAGCTGACCCCACAGTCTCTGTCACAGTGAGTAAGCAGGTTTACAAGCTCTATAAATAAATTTGAGCAATGTTATGATGTAATTATCTTTCCAAAACTACATCGCATAGCCTGGAGGTTGACCTTCATCAAGGCCATCACCATGGCACCACCCATCCATCCATGGGCAGTGGGCAGTGGGCTCAGATAATCCCTCGCCAACCTTTGCAACCAGCTCTTTATTCTGTCCTATGTGTCCCTGCGTACCATATTCCTCCAGCTAATTGTGATCGTGTGTCCTTAACCTTGGCAATTAGCCATCATAAAAATAAATGTTTTACCTCCTGAAAGAAGCCTTCTTAAGTTACAAGAGAACCTATCCCTCCAATGTCCCACCATCGTTCTACCTTCCCAGCAAACTGGACAGACATTTGCAGATCCCTAAACTTACTGAAGCCACACAGGAAGGATGGAAGACAGTTAAAGAAGAATCTAGAATCAGAGTCCAAAGCCAGTCCCATTGGTTCCTGATGAGCTAAGCGGAACTTCTCTGCAAGTACTTAGACACAAAGAGACCTGTGTCTCTTCCTGCTAGATTAGATGAGCGGGTCCCAGGGCCAGCTCTGGACCTAGCACAGGGGGCTATGTGAGAGCAAGACACAGATGGGAAAGGGTATGCAGGCTTTGTGCAAGAGCACCGAGGGGCACCTCTGCCTGCTGTCCATGTGTCTGGATGACAGAAGGCACCTTGTGCCTGGAGGACACCCTGCTGGATGCATTTGGCCCCATGGGGCTGCAGAAAGTACCCCCTTCTTCCCCAACCAAGCAGGCTGTGTTGTGGATTTGGCCAGGAGACCCCAGAGGATCAGCTGATCAGGGCGGGGGGTGGGGCACTCGTGTAGGTTCTGGACTCCTGCCTCACCAGTCTGTGCCTCTACTACAGGGCACCTGTTGGCATTTTGACACACCCCAGTTTTCATTACTAACTCTCTTTCCTTGGAATCTTCCTTCCCAGGGCTCCTTAGGCTGGGAGAGGATATTCACAAGGAGGAATCAGAAAGACCCAGGCCTTCGACAGATCTTTGATGCCCAGGTTAGAGGAACAGAGACGTGCAGAGTGGAAACGTCCAGACACACCCCATTTTCAGGAGGACGATGCAACTTGACCAAGAAGTATTCAAGCTGCCCTTTCATAAATGAGTCAGGAAGATGGCAGGAAAAATGTCCCCAGATACCCCAAGTCCCAGCCTTTTACAGGAGCGGGAGGAACCCAGTCAGTCCCTCCCCTAAGAAATGACCACGCCCCTTTGCTATCTGGCTTGTATGCGTGATAAATCCAAAAGCAGCAGCTTCTCAGAAGCCATCCAGGCTCAAAGAGAATCCCGCTCAAAGAGCACGAGGGAAGTACCCACAGTCAGCCCCAACCCACAGTGGCCTTGTGACTCTGTACTCGTCCCCACCCCCCCAAGGCAACAGCTCCAAGCCAGGCACCTGCAGCCCTTCCCTTCTGTGATTTGTGTGCTCACCCTTGGGTGGGTTCTGGGCCTTGACCATAGGCTTCCGGTTTCCCCAGTGGTTTTCCATTCTTGTCTGGATCAAGGATGCACAGAGGTGATTACCACCGCGTTGCCTACAGCTGAACCTGCCCCACTTACGAAGGACAAAGCCCCAGCTAAAAGCGCTGAGCTCCCTGTGGCCAAGCTGACTGCAGGATCTCCTTCCAAGGGTGCAGCCACAGTAAACCCCGGCCACTGGCGCCCACAGCGGGCCCTCCTCATCCCCATGCCCCAGCCCCAGCTGCCTCCTCCCCACGAACAAGCCCTGTTCAAGCTGTCATGGCTGGAGTGTGAACTGTCTGCCTTGATTTCTTATTTATTTTCACTAGGGCCATCATAAAAAAACAGACCAATGTTCAAGAAATCCCCCAACTGCAAGAAAATGAAGTGGAGGGTCTCATAGCCGGTAGGTCCCCTTTCTTCAATCTTGAACTCAGTGAAGCTCAACCAAGTGGAATGCACCCAAAAATGAGGAGTTTAAGTTCATTTACATCTAGTTTGAGGACACCATGGAAATCTCTGGACATCGGTGGAGAAAGCCCAGTCTACCTCTTGCCTTAGTCGGTGTAGTGGAGGGATGATCAACTCATGTGTTTCTGAGTGAGGAAGTCTGTGCCCTGAGGTTGCGTCTCCGCAGTGGCCCAACGGACCCACCGTGCATCCGCTCTGACATCTCCCGGAATGCGGTTGAATTTCTGAAATCTCTCTTCCACTTGTCTGCCTCTCATGTGCTTCTCTCTCCACAGCATTTGTTGGGAAAATGTCCAGTTAGCTGAGGATTCTGGTTGTTACGCAATTAATGTAGCTATTATTATTAAATCAAAATAAATTCATTCTAGAGCAGTACTGCCCAAAAAACCTTCTGTGTTGACGGAAAGTTCCCATGACTTTGTTGTCCAATATGGTAGCCACTCACCATCGCTGCAGTGGAGGAACAAGATTCTAAGTTCTACTCAATTTTGATTAGTTTACATTTAAATAGCCACATATCGTTGAGCGACTGGTGTCCTGGGTGGCACAGGAAGGCCGTGAGGGGCAGCCAACGGACAAGACTGGATTGAAGCTTTCTGGATGGAAGCCTTTACTCCAGCACTGATCTGTGGATTCAAGCAGGTAAATTTAACCTGTCTGCACCTCGATGTGCTCATCTGTGAAATGGGAATCCAACAGCCCTAACTCACTGTGCGGTTGTGAGGACTTAGTGAGACACCAGGCAGGGAGCCCCAGCGTGGGGCCTGGCAGGGGGGTGTAGGCACTCCCATCAAGCCCTGCGGGTGCTTCTCCTGCAGCTGGCCTGGGGCGGCTAGATTAGGGGAGCTTTTCCACCTAATGCTTTCCTCTCTCCATCACTCCGAAACTCATCCTGACTCAGTGTTTTCGTGGGTTCAGTTGCGTCCACGAAAGGCACCCGAGAGAAAGCCACGTGACGATGGAGACAGAGGGTAGGGTGAGGCCAAAAGCTAGGGACCACCTGGCTGGAGCTGGAGAGGCGGGAAGGACCCTCCTCGGAGCTTACAGAGGGAGCACAGCCCTGCCAAAACACCAGCCTGGGCCCCTGGAAATGCAGGAAAATCAATTTCTGCTGGTTTAGGTGCTTCCCTATGGCCACCCCAAGACAGGCTTACAGGTGCCATCGGTTGACCTTGATGGAAACCAGGCTTCTTCATTCAGCGTCTTGCTTCTTTGGCAAAACCATGTAGAATGGAGTGGACCCATCACGTGGGCTCAGGCCCTTATACAAGAAACCAGGGCAGCTTGCCTTGCCACCTGGAAGGCGGTTACATTTCTGGCCTCATCATGAGGACGGAGCTCTACGGGGATTGCTTAGGGAAGGTGAGACAGGGCTCAGGAACGGCAGGGTGCCAAGGGCCATGGAGCTGCCAGGCCAAGTGCGATGTGCTCGCAGGATGGCCGGGGCAGGGCATCACCAACCTGGGCCTAGAGCCGCCACCCCTGGGGACAGAACACGGGAGGTCCCCCTGGGTTAGAAGCTCGGCAGCCTGTGAACTTGGATGGGAAAGAATTCCATCTTATCTTCACTGATGTGACAGAACGCTAACTAGCACTTCCTTTTATCAGGAGCACGGGCGTTCCCCTTACCTGTGACGGTCAAAGTCACAGATGTCTCCGTTTTGCACTGCGGTTTCTGCAAATATCTTAAATACCTCCCGTGCTGATCTCTATTTTGAAATTACGGTAGTTTTTAGACGGGCCGCTCAATCTTATTTTTAATGCGTTAGTTACAGAAGCACATGGGTTACCACGTCACAGCTCTGGGTTTTGGTAATATTTTGTTAGCTGTGTTTCAGGATAATGGCTTTCTTTGTAATCCTGTATAATTTATTTCACGCACTTTAAGTCGTTATTTGAAGGAGGGCTCCACAAGGCCGTCAAAGGGATCGGTGGCACAACTCAGGTTAAGAACTCCTGATTCTCACGTTAGAAACCGACACAAGTCCTATTACGTCTATTTCAGCACAAGTTTTGGGCAGCTAGAATTTTTTAAAGAGGCACTGTCACATGAAGAAGAGAGGTGACCGTCCTTAGGCACCTCCCAGAAGCAAACGGATTTGTCTCCATCTTTGTAGAACAATGCAGTTGACAAAGAGCCAATAACCTCCACCAAATCGGCATTGGTCCACTGCCCAAAGGGAACAGGCATGTTCGTCTTGGTAAATTGTTTTACTATGACGCTCTTGTTTCCAGGAATCAGATGGTAAAAATGATATATTTTTGTGGTTTGGCATTTGGAGCTTTGCTCTGGCTTCACTGGTCACTGCCAACATCTGCAAACTATTATGTACTTAAAAAAAATCAACCACCACCGCAGGCTGCACCCACGGTCCCTGGCTGGGCTCGGCCTCCTGCCGGGCACCAGGCAAGTTGCGGGACCAGGAGGCAACTGGGCCAGGACCCCAAGGCTTCCTAGTCAACCCTAAAGACATTTGTGAACGGAGCTGGGTACGCCATCCATGTGTGACCGTCTCTTGGCTCACAGGTCCTCCTTCTCACTGCCCTTTGCTCATCTGTTTGAGGAAAGAAAAAACAAAGCTAGGGCCGCCCCAAATAAAATTTATTCATCAGGTTCACGGCAGTGTCAAGAGACACGCGTTTCTAGACCTATTCAGTTTCTATGGGTTCTATTGGTATCTAGACCCATTCAGTTTCTAGACCCAAGGGTCTGCCAATCACAGAAGACAGTTCGGATCGACGGAGAGGCTCCGGCCCAGGACTCAGATCCTTGGCAGCAGTGAGCGCCTCACCCAGGAATCCGTCCCCTACCAGTCTGGGCCGGCTGGCTCTCGTGACTGACTGGGAACAGCAGCACGGATGTCTGTGTGGGAAGCCAGCCGCACCAGACATCTGTCCTGCGGTGGGAGGCGTGTGTGTTCGAAGATGGTGCTGGGGTTCCCTGGGGGGCGGGGCGGGCAATTAGCGGCCAGCGTCACCAGGAATCTAATTACAGGGGAAATGGGGTAAAGCCCCGTGTGATAAGCAGGGCCGCTGCTGTGGGTGGCTCTGTCATTTTTCCTTCGTTAATTTGCCCCGTAACTCTCGTGAATGTCATACAGGTTATTTAAAGAGCCCCTGCAGACTCATGTCACGTGGAACTGGACAAAAAGTGTTGCCTGCCTGTCCGTGTGTGTGGAAGGGAAGAGGGAGGAACAGGCCACGAGTGCGGAGGGGCATCAAGGACTCTGGAAGGAAACTACAAAGGGTTTGGGCAAAAATCAGCACATGCTGTAAAGGAGTAGATCAGTATGAACCCAATGATCACATACTCAGATGGGTTATAGAGACGGCGAGGGTGGAAGGCAAAGGAATGATTCCAGGAAGGCTTCCTGGAGGAGGTGAACTCTTAAAAGAGACGACGTGCGTTGCGGGGGGAGAGGGCGTGTGTGGAAAAAAAGAAAGGGCACTAAAGCCAAGGAAAAAGTAGGAACCGAATCAAAGGGACAAGGATCCAAGCCACATGGCTAGAACTTCAAGACGAGGAAGGCTCCTCAAAGGAAAGGTCTCTTTCAGAGACGGCACGTGGTCGAGGAGGGGGAGGAGGGGAGAGGATTTCCGATCCCAGCTGATAACAGACGCCCAATGCTTGTGTGCAACCCACGTCAAAGCAGCAGAGCGTTCCATTAATGTCACCCGGAGCCCCAGACACCGTAAGTACAGACACCTGCATGCCTGGTACACCTACGCTTGGTAACACCTACGTTTTGTGCACAGTAGGCAATGAATAGACCACGGTTGTCTGCCCTAAGCACTTTGGCCTCAGACTCACCACGGCTATTGCTCGTGGATGGGCTGGATGAAACAGAGCCCAGTGATTAACCACGGTAGAGGTCAGGCATGACTCTAAACAACAGAGAGCAAAACTGGAGTTTTTAGTTTGTATGCATATTAGATCAGGTTACAATTACTCTGTGTTTTCAGAACATACACAACGGAGGGAGTTGAAGCGTGAAATGCAACATAGGTCACCCCCGAGCAGGAGGCGTGGATGTGAAAGCCGCATTGTCAAAGAGGGCGGAGAAGTCCTCATACCTAGATATTAGATGGACAATGGCAGCTTGAGTCCCCTGATCTAGTCACCTTGCTGACAACATCTCAAGCAATTATTTTAATCTGAGACTTCACAATAACAATCAAAAGATTACTTGAGCACGAGCCCAGCAGAGAAGGCACTATACAGAGTGCAGCAAATAGATAATGAGGTAACATAGGTTTATCCACACACGCGAATAAGTTAGGAATATCTGACAATGTATTTCTGGTGTTGCCAAGCCTGTGGTGGGCATGAGAAATCGCTTCCCACTAGGTCTGGCCAGGCCATCTCCTTATTTTTTGTATCTGCATTCACTAATCCTGGCAGACTTTCTCTCTGCACCCTGCTTTGGGGTATTCTACTCCCCTGAGTGTTGGAAGAGCCTCTTCCTTGAATTCAGAGTTTGAGATTAACGCAGAGGACGCTCTGTCTTCTCATCTGCAGTCAAGTGAAGATCGCTCTGTAGTTTCCCCCGGGGCTGCTAGAGGAAAGCACCGCCAACTGGGTGGCTTAACCAACAGAATGTTCTGGTCCTAGAAACCAGAAGTCCAAAACCAAGGCGCAGAAGGGTTGGTTCCCTCCAAGGACTGTGAGGGAGAGTCTGTTCCCTGCCTCTCTGTTAGCATCTGCTGTTGCCAGCAGTGCCTGGTGGTCCTTGGCTTCTAGACACATCAATCCCATCTCTGTCTCCGCCATCATGGCCGTCTCCCTGTGTCTGCCTCTTTTCTTATGAAAGCACCATCATATTGGATTAGGATCCACCCTAATACAGCATGACCTCGTCTTAACTAATTAGATCCACAAAGACCCCATCTCTAAATAAGGACACCGTTCTGAGGCACCAGAGGTTAAGACGTCAAACATATCAACACATCAGTTTACCGGACAAGATGTCACCCAGAGCAGTCACTTAGATGGACAGTCCTCACCAGCTGCACACACAGACCCACTTTCTGTGGTTCCCAGTGGAGGCACTGTTCTGTCTGAGGCTGAAAACTAAGGAGACTCCCTCTCTGGAAAGGTACCCCACCCACAAGCTACCAGCACAGCTGTGTGTTGCTAGACGTTGTCGCCTTTCACAGCATACGGTCCCGTGACAATAGGCTGCCTTTTGCGTTCTCACACATACCCATAGACAGACACTAAGGCTTTGGCAGGAAGAGAATGAAGTCGAGGTTGAGTGTGTTCGAAAGAGTCTTCCCGCAGAAGTGTGGCCACACGTAACAGATAAAAATACAGGACTCCCGGTTAAATTTCACTTCCAGATAAACCATGAGCAATGTTTCACTATACGTATGTTCCAAATAATATTCGGAGCGTATTCTACATTAAAAATTGTGAAATTTATACGTAATTGGGGGTCTCATATTTTGTGCAGCGACCCTGTGGTGGGAAAACCCTTGATATGAGCTGTGGGATCATCCGCGACCTAATCCTCTACTCTAAGTGGCTCTGACAATTCTCCACAGACTCGCCAAGGTAACCCTCCTCCTCCTTCTTACCCAAATCTGATGGCAACGACGTTCTCGGCCTGGGGTCCTTCCTCCTCTTCTGTCCTGTACGGTGAATGCAGCTGGGGATGGCTTGGGGGTGGCCCATGACCCCGAAGTCAGTAGCTGGCAAACGTGTGCCTTTCCCTTGGCCTGTGGAGAACCCACTCGGCTTCTCACCCCCGCCTCCCTCTCCCTCTCCACCTCTGTGGACACATTTGGAAGCCAGGCATCAACCCACCCAGGTGGCACTTGGGAGGCTTTGAGATCCGGTTGTGACCATGCCAGGCTTTGGGGTGTTCTAATCCTTCACACGCGTGGCTTCCACCTCACGTTTGCTTTTTTTTTTTTTTAATTTGAAAGGGGAGGGTGGCACACATGTGAGTGAGTAGGAGAGGGGCAGATGGAGAGAAAGAGAGAATCCCAGGCAGGCTCCGCGCTCCTCGCAGAGCCCGACACGGGGCTCGATCCCACGACACTGGGATCATGACCTGAGCTGAAATCACGAGTCAGACGCTCAACCGACAGAGCCGCCCCGGGGCCCTACTTACGCTCCATCTATAAAATGAGAATAGAAATGTCTCCTTAAAATAGGGCTTTATTAACTGTGGCAAAGCGTGTAATTTTCTGAAACCGCAGACCCAAAATCTGATCGCTAATTTCCAGGGTAGTTTCGCCTCTATTCCTGACTTTCCTGTCCATCTGTCCCTTCTGTAGGCCACGCCCATGCGCCGCTCCAGAGATGTCACTCTCGGCTCAGGAAACCGACCGATGACCGCCCCATCCTGGGAAGGCGCCACCCCGCTCCCTGCCGGATGGCAGTGACCATCTGGTCTACCCCCATCACCCCCGGCAACTTGGAATCTGATGACTCTCCCTTTCCCGCCCTGGTCACAGGTAGCAAGGCATCGGTTGTGACTTCTTGCAGGAATGTCTCAAAGCACAAAGAAGATTGTGGGCGCCCAAGACCACGTGGCAGACAACAGGTACAGTCTAGGAGTCGGAGCTGTGCCCCAGGGGAGGGGGCAGCAAGTAGGGGCCGAGGGGACACTCAGAGGTCAGTAAAATGTGAGACAGGTAAGTGGCAATACCCACTGTCCACCAGGTAAGGGACTTTGTCTTGCCAGCAGTGGGACGGATGTCCTTAGGGACGAGAAAACAGCGTCTTCTGGTTGGTCACCTGGAGCCATGCTGAGCTGGAAACAGCGTCCGGGGCTCCATCCCCAGCAGAACGGGGAAGGGGTGTGGGTGGGGGGACCCTGTCTGAGCCCCTTACTCTGACCTGTGACACCTTCTCTAGCCATGACTCCCCTCTTGGCATAAATGGCCCCCCTGTTAAGAAAGTAAAGTAAATAGGGCACCTGGGTGGCTCAGTCGGTTGGGCGTCCGACTTCGGCTCAGGTCATGATCTTGCGGTTCGTGAGTTCGAGCCCTGTGTGGGGCTCTGTGCTGACAGCTCGGAGCCTGGAGCCTGCTTCGGATTCTGTGTCTCCCTCTGTCTGCCCCTCCCCCACTCACACTCTGTCTGTCTCTCTCTCTCTCAAAAATAAATAAACATTTAAAAAAAATTAATAAAAAAAGAAAAAGTGAATACAGTGATGAGTGTGGGGGAACAGTTTTGCCCTCCACTGGGAAACCTGCCTCGGCGTCTCTCCTGCGAGCCTCCCAGATGAGGCCTGGGGACGGACACCTGAGTGGCTGAGCCCTCCTGACAGAACTGCGTGCTGGTGTGGTGGTCACTGAGGTCCGAACACGGGGCTGGTGTCAGGCTGGTATATCGTCCCGAAAGCAAAAACTCCAAGAAAATGAGATTAGAGCCTGTAGGTGATTTCCTCATTTACATCAGGATCACATGCCCCTTTTCGCATCCCTGCCCCCCAAAATCCCCACACGGTGGCTCAGAGGGAGCGAGGGGTCAGGCAGGGTCCAGGGGGGCCGTTCGTCCAGTCCAGACGGGGGAGGCCGGTCCTTCCTGCGGAGCATCTCTGCGGAGCAGAAATGCACCCAGAGCAATCACCGGGTCACCTGCCCTCCTTGCATTTTGCAGGGAGTCCCTGCATCTCGCTGCACCGGCCAGGGCTGCTTCTGCTCGGGGTTCTTCTCAGCTTCTCTCCCTTTCCCGATCCACCCCGGAGAGATCCCTGCGGCCAGAGCCCCGCAAGTCAAAGACGCGCTGCGGTCGAGGAGCGCAATCGAGGCTCCGGACACCTGCTCCAGGCAGGACAGAGCGCTGCCCACACGCCCACAAACCTCCCGGAGCCCCTGCAAACAGAGCACGCTGCTGGCAACACGGCCACACAAAGGCTGGCGGGAACCGCCCTCTGGAATCGGGAGGCGCCGGGCTTGCTCAACACAGCCCAGCTCTATGTAGGCCAGACGGCCCTTCTGGGGAAGGGGGCTCCCGGTCCAAGCCTTCCCTTGGCTGCCAGGCGACCCCACCGCGTCAGCCGAGCGGCCAGAAAACACCTGACCACCTGAAATAGTGCTCGACAGGGAATTCCACACCCAGCCCTGACTCCCCACACAGAAAGCCCTCTGCCGGCCTGAGAGCGTGGGCCAACACGAGTCTGCGAGCGGGGGGCATGGGGGCACGGGTGGGTGCGCGCGTGTGTGTGGTGTGCATGCTTGACTTGTTGACAGTTCGTCAAAGATTCTGAGACTCCGGCGTGGCTTTGACTTTCTCCACTGCAGAGTGCGCGTGCTTTGAAGGGAGGCGTCGGCCGGCCAGAACGTGGAACCGGGAGCCTGGAATGCCGCCCACCCAAACCCAAACCCAAACCCAAACCAGCTCTGACGCAGGGGTCGTGCAGAGCGTTTCATTCCTCTCCTCGTTTTCTCTTCCGTCTACGAGAAAGTAGAAGTGGGAGGAAAAAGAACGTGAGACCGAAAAGGCTTATTATTACCCGGACAGCAGGGTCATTGGCATGGACCAAAGTCAACGCCATGCTTGGCAGATTAATGGGCCCATATAAACGTGAATCGATGGTGAGGTTTCTCCCAGGACGTTACACAGAGCTCAGAGGACTTGCCTATAAAATACAGCGAGTTCCTCCACTTTAATTACTGGCTACAAAGGCCTCTTTATCACATTCTGCCGAAGCCATTGCAGGAGGGGCCGTGAAGTGCTCTTGCTTTTAGGCCAAAAAGTGCGACTGCGGGTCGACATGTTCTTTGGAAACAATCATTGCATGGGAAGCAAAGCAAAATCACAGGGAGGGGAGGGGTTGATGACAGTCCCTGAAAGCGGGGAGCTCCAGTGAGCCCCTCGCCCTAGGGAACTCTCGGGAGTCCCGTGGGCAGACCCAGGTGACAAAACGCCTTGGGTTCACCGTCATCTGCAACGTGCTCGTTCTTCCCTATCTACTTTCCAGAGGACGGGCCCCAGGTGCTCCGTAACCCCAGCCTTTCGAGCGGACCCTGACTCGGGACCCGAGAGCCAGAAAACCCCACCTTCCCACAAAGACAGGGTGCTTCCTGTGGGAACACACCTCACACCTGTGGACAGCGAAAGAACCCTAGAGTCCCATGTAAAACCACTGTGGGGACCGTGTGGTAACTCCCTGATTCCCTCAGCCAGCCCCAGGAGACCCCAATCCTGGGTCTCTTGTTACGCCCTGTGTCCCCGTGCCCAGCTCTGTGCCTGGCACTGTGTGCACGGGCTTCTTTTACCCAATAGTTATCAACTGACTCCGGCGTGCAGGCCCTGGGGAGAGAGAAACAGCACGCGGGCCTGGGCCTCGCAGAGCGGACGTAACAGGTGAGGAGGTGGCTGAGCCCAGAGGCTGCCCCGTGTGGTCCTGCCTGTGCCATCCTGGGGCATTCCGAGATACAGAGGCGCACGGGGTGGGGCCTCTAACCCATTTATGGTGGTCAAGGGTGACCATACTTGGGAGTATCCCACGGAAGCCAAAACCTGCTGGGGGATTAGGACACAGCCAAGCAGGGCAGGAGAGAGTGTTTTGTCAGAGGGAACAGAACATGTGACGGCCCAGAGGTGAGCAAGAGCAGTTCCAGTAGCTGGAAGAGGCTCACGATGGCTGCGTGGCAGGGCTCGGGGCGGGGGGGGGGGGGGGGACATGGGGCTCGGATGGGGAGGTTACTAAAGCAGGGCACGTAGCACCACTGTCCAGCAAGGTCAGGGCCGTGGCAATCCACCGAGAAAGGAATGGCTGGGGGGCGTCGGGCGCCTACCAGCCAGTGGCTTTTAAATACCATGACCCCAACCCACGGCCTTCTGCCCCTAGAGATATGGGTGAAAACCTCTCTACCAAAGGAGGGGGGCCCGAGGCAGGACCATCAGTGCTTATTTGGAGAGCTACAGAGAGCTGGGAGCTCATCCGATCCATGGTCCGATGTCCCTGTCCTCTCCTCTTTGGGGCCTCTTTCTATCCCCCCCCACCACTCCCCCAAAATGAGAGGGGCAGATAGCAACACTCGTCACCTCGGCCGTCAGACACCGGCCCTGCCTCTGAATGAAAGAGGGCGAGACCCCAGCACCTTTGTAAAAGAGAGGCAGTCATCCTGGCCTCTGCTCCCGGAAGCCGCCAGCCTGCAGCCCCGGGGAAAAAAAGACAAGCCGGCGAGTAAATAGCACAGTCTGGTCCACCGGATTTGGAAAACAGAGGTGCCTTTTTGGAGAGGAGAGAAAATACAGCATCGTCCTTGGCTGCATCGAAGGAAGAGCCCAGTCATGGGGGTGTATTCGTTCCAGGAACCGGCAGACCTGGGGAAGCCGACAAAGAAAACACGAAGCTTTCTGAACAAAGGGAGGAAATGGACCAAAACAGAGGAAACGGTCTTGGCCAAACTGCTCTTGAATGTGCGTCTTCCCGGGAGTCGCGAGCCCCCGGGTCTGCTCCTGCTTCCCACGATCCATGCCACCCCATCGGGGCGGGGGGCTCGGGTCACAGACGCTCGTGACCGCGATAGCATCTCCCGGATAGTTACGGCAGCAGCAGAAAATTCTGCACATATCTTGACATAAATACACAGAGGTTGGCTTCAAGGATTTTTTTTTTAATTTTTTTTTTCAACGTTTTTATTTATTTTTGGGACAGAGAGAGACAGAGCATGAACGGGGGAGGGGCAGAGAGAGAGGGAGACACAGAATCGGAAGCAGGCTCCGAGCCATCAGCCCAGAGCCCGACGCGGGGCTCGAACTCACGGACCGCGAGATCGTGACCTGGCTGAAGTCAGACGCTTAACCGACTGCGCCACCCAGGCGCCCCAAGGATTTTTTTTTTTAAATCAAGCCATGTAAAAGTGTGGGAGTTAAGTACTGAGGATGATTTGGAGTTCTTCAAAGATACAGAAGAGATGAAAAAAAAAAGTCTTTCTAGAATAAAGTTATTCCACAAATGTGTTGAACATTCCAGCAGAATTAGCACGGCACTGTGTGTGTAGTAAGGGAGTGGTGACTGACCCCAGGACTCAATCCGCCATAGGTGCTTGACAAATATTTATTCAATGATTGCATGAATGAATGAATGAATGAATGAAGGCAGGGGCAGGGGCTGGTGTATTCCAAATTCGCACGATAATGAGTCCTCCGAAGAAGCTTCCGACATTGCACGCTGACACCCTGAGTTCTCAAGAGCGCTGCACTCTATGTTTTCCTCTCCTAACGCCCTTTCCTGCCATTTCTAACAAATAGAACAAGACAAATGATACCTGGCAACTTGCCTTTGCACACATTCCTTCTCGTGGTCATGGGTGATTGGCCTCCATCCTCCCCAAATCCCGTGCACACGGCCCAGGGCTCCCACCACCCAGAGGAACCCTGCGAGCCGGCCACACAGCCTGCCTTGGATCCGGGCGGATGTGCTAGGAGCCTCTTTATTTTGTTTTACCAGCTGCCTGTGGTAGTTCAGGCATTCAGTCTCTCTCTCTCTCTCTCTCTCTCTCTCTCTTTCTCCCTCATACCCAAGCACCCCGGCCAATGAAACCACAGCCCTCAGCTCTGTGAGCCAACATGCCCAACCGCTCAAGATGTCCTCCCCAGTCTAGACCCTTCCCTCTTCCCGTGGGGGCAGCAACCGTGTCTCCTGGGGAGATGGGCTCCAAGTCCGTCCTCCCCATTGCCTGCCCCTCGGTCCATCCCCACCTTCTCCGTGAGGAAGTGTAGACATTTGGAAAACAGTTATCACGAGCACAGGCCCTGTCCTGACACCCGGAGGGCCGCAGCTCAGATGAGCAAAAATCTCCCAAAGGCTTCTGAGGAAATATATTGTACACGCACACAGGGACCTCCAACGCGCGTTTCTTCCAGAAAAACATCCCACAGAACTTGTTGATCACAAATGCCAGTGTCCTGGTGACAGACAGGATCGGGTCCCGCTATGTGAAAGGGAGGGACACCTTCTAAACTTCATTCACACACATGTGCTCTCTCTCACCCTCTCTCTGTCTCTGTCTCTGTGTGTCTTTCTATCTCTGTCTCTGTCACCCCTTGTGTCTGACTCAGCCCCACCGGTCAGACCCTCAGGTCACCAACTCCGATCCCTCTCAGGCCTCCCGCAAGCCTCCCTTGGTATGGCCCCGTGCTCAGCGGGCAGCGATGAAGTGACACAGAGTTAGCATCCAGAACACCTCACTCCCCCCTCACCTCAGCCCGACTCTGGCTCAGAGATCCCCACACGCGGCTGAGTAGAAGGCCAGGCCAGCGCAAAGAGGATTGGATAGGTCAGCGTATGCGATGTCACACGAGGGACAGGCAGGGGCCGCGTGGCTCTGGAGTCCCTGGCTCCAGACCCCGCCGGGCCTCAGTGTCACCCCTCACAGTGAGGAGCCGTCTGGAGGAGGCGTGGTCTGCAGAGGCCAAGGGCGCCCAGCACGGTCTGGGACATGTGCAGTCAAGAGGTGAGCAGAGGAGAAGAAACCAGCAACGATTACTAAAAAGGAGGGATTTGGAGAACCTCCTTTCATTCAACAAACACTTGCCGGGGCACCTGGGTGGCTCAGGCGGTTAAGCATCCGACTCTTGGTTTTGGCTCAGGTCATGATCTCACCGTTCGTGAGTTTGAGCCCCGCATCAGACTCCACGTGGGGCTCTGCACAGACAGTGTGGAGCCTGCTTGGGATTCTCTCTCTCCCTCTCTCTCTGCCCCTCCCCCCACTTGCTCCCTTCCCCCCCCAAAAAAAGAAATAAATAAACTTGAAAAAAAAAAAAAAAAACCACTTGCCACCACAGAGCACAGTCTATGTGTTCGGTGCTGATCTGGTCACAAGGGGCCTCAGCAGTGAACCAAATAGACAAAAATCTCACACTTACAGAGTTGGCACGGGAGGGAGGGCGCTTTGGGACAGACGAGGGACCAGATAAATAAGACATCGGATCTGCCAGGTGGGAATAGAGACTAAGGAGAAAAACCAAGCAAGGAGGGGAAGACAGCGTTGGGAATGGGGCAGTTGAAAGTGTTGTCTTAGCGTGTGGCTGCCATCACAGGCACCCAGACCGTGTGGCTCAAACAACAGACGTTTGTCTCACGGTTCTGGAGGCTGGACGTGCAAGATCGAGGTGTGAATGGGGTTGGTTCCTTCCAAGGCCCCTCTCCTTAGCTCGTGGATGGCAGCCTGCTCCCCGGGTCCTCGCAGGGTCGTCCGTCTGTGTACCTCTGTGTCTTAATCTCGTCTCCTTATAAAGACACAAGTCAGGTTGAATTAGGGCCCACCCTCGTGATCTCGTTTTACCTTAGTTACCCCTTTAAAGACCCTGTGTCCACATAAGATCACATTCTGAGGTCCTGGGGGTTAGGACTTCACCACACGGATCTGGCAGGGACACGATCCAACCCGTAACGGGTAGGGAGGCGGCCGGATGCCTTCTGTTTGTCCCCGCAGATTCATTCTCCACGATTTTCCACTCTGCTCTTTGTCCCAGGACACCTGCGGGTGAGATGCATAGATGGCCCCCTGCCTGCCGGCCTCCTCTGGGCCTGTGGGGGAGGGGGGACGTCAGGAGATCACACTGAGTGTTGTGG
This sequence comes from Lynx rufus, assembly GCF_022079265.1. Lineage (NCBI taxonomy): Eukaryota > Metazoa > Chordata > Mammalia > Carnivora > Felidae > Lynx > Lynx rufus. The sequence goes on from NW_025814867.1 coordinate 152,569,729, forward strand.
CGTCTGCTCCCGCCTCTCCCTACTGGGTTCCTTTGTGGACATGCTTCCTCTCTCCAGGTTCTGCCCATGGCAGCTTTTCCCTCCCTTTGACCCCTCAGGCCGAGTTGGTGAGAGATTCCCCCCTACTGCTGGTCCTGGGGCGCTGCCCCATCCAAACACTGCCCACAGCTTGGAAAATGGTCCCTTTACTAAGGGACCCCATTTCAGCAGGTCATCTAACCAATACAGGGGCCAGGGCAGGCCTCCCTGAGAAATGACCAGAGAAATAAGAAGGAGATCAAGAAACAGTGGTGTCCCAGAAGCCAAGAGAGGGTCAGGAAGGCAGCTGTGATCTGCAGCCAGAGGTACAGAGGGTACGAACTGGACAGGCGGCCATGAATGCAGAGAGGCCCAGGGCCTGAGCAGTGGCGGTCGTTGGAGGGGTGGCGGGAGACGGGACGCTCAGCACGCCCAGAGAAGCTCTTTTCATTAAGGCGAAGAGGAGCGAACGTCTCAGAATCAGAAGTGGGACGCTTGGCCAACTGAGCCACCCAGGCATCCACACGATGTGCACTTTTAAAATATGTTTTAATCCATTTTTTAGGTTTATTTATTTATTTTGAGAGAGCGGGCACAAGTAGGGGAGGAACAGAGAGAGGGAGAGAGAGAATCCCAAGCAGGCTCTGCACTGTCAGCGCAGAGCCCGACGCGGGGCTCGAACTCACGGACCGTGAGATCATGACCTGAGCCGAAGTCGGACGCTCAACCGACTGAGCCCCCTGGGGCGCCCGGGAGTGAATTTCATTGTAAGAAATGACACCAAACACCTTAGCTATGCCGCAGTCCACAGTCAGTGAATGGGTACAGGCTGAGTTGAAGCGCTCAGGGCTCCCAGTTCTGCATGCAACACAGGCAGGAGGGCGTGTGTGCGTGCGTACAAACATACACGAGCCAACGAACAAACTGTCATGTGGGGCCTGAACTGCAGAATTGATTCGGTTAGCAGAGATGGCTATCTCCCACTGAAAGCTGAACAATAATGCTAGTCTAGCTTTGAAGATGAGGCCCTGTCTGTCCACGCTACCTCGCCAAAGATATGTTTTATATTACCCCTTGATTTACGACGCGTTCTCCATATTCTTGTTATTTGGGTGCTGAAGTGGTGGGAGATCTCCTTTTTAAATGGCCCCTCATTTTTAACAGACTTTATTTTTTAGAGCAAAATGGAGTAGAAAGAACAGAGTTCTCATGTGGCTCCTGCCCTCACACATGCACAGCCTCGCCTACTAGCAGGGTCTCATACCTTAATGTGCACTTTTTTTTGAGAGAGAGAGAGAGAGAGAGAGAGAGCGCCATGTGTGAGCAGGTGGGGCAGGGTGGTGTAGAAAGACAGAGAGAGAGAGAGAGAAAATCTCAAGCAGGTTCCACACCCAGCATAGAACCCAACATGGGGCTCGATCTCATGACTGTGAGATCATGACCTGAGCCAAAATCAAGAGTTGGGCCCTTAACCAACTGAGCCACCCAGGCATCCTCATAATGTGCACTTTTAAAATATGTTTTAATCCCTTTAAATAACCACGGAATTTTTCTAAAATCTTCCTGACAAGAAATAGCCCTCACGTGTCTCAAAAACGGACAAAGGACTTGAACAGACATTTCTCCAAAGAAGATATATTGATGGCAGACAAGCCCACGAAAAGATATTCAACATCGACAATCACTAGGAACACGCAAATCAAAAACACAATGCAACTTTACACCCATCAGGATGGCTATTGTTAAAAAGCCAAACCAAACAGAAAATCACAAGTATTGGCCGGAATGTGGAGAAATTGGAACTTCTGTGCATTGCTGGTGGGAATATAAGGTGATGCGGCCACCGTAGAAAACAATATGGCAGCTCCTCAGGAAGTAAGAGTTGGAACCAACAGACTGAAGACTTTCTTACAAATGGTTCTCAAAGCCAAGAGTTAGGTCCATGACAAAGCCTCCCGCCTCCCTCCTGTGCCTCGGCCATGCCGTGCTGATAACCACCACCCTGGCGTTAGCTGCTTGCTTTCCAGGCCTGACATAATCTTCCTTTATGCTCCATTTCCAACAAGGAGATTGGCATAAGCAGACCCCAGTCCCTTGGGTGTCCCTGAGAGGCAATGAACCAGCAATAGGTAGGGGCCCCACCTCCCCGTGGAGACAGAAGAAATATGGTGGACGTCCGTTTACACACAATACAGAACCATCTTCTTCGAAGCATACGTTGTCCAGCCAGTTACAGGAACACGTTGTTTTTCCTCAAAGGAGATTTTAAAAGAAAATATTTTAAAGGACATTGAGCTCGTATAGCCCAGCCAGCCAGCCTTCCAGCTACAGCTAAAATCAGAGTCCAGTTTCAAAAATGGACAAAGGATTTGAACAGACATTTCTCCAAAGAAGATACACAGATGGCCAACAAGCACATGAAAAGACATTCAACATCACCAGTCTGACAAGCTGGAAAACACAAGGAAGCAGCTTCTCTAGAAAGGAATGCACGCAGCTGACACCAGATTTTTAGTCAGTGAGACCTGTTCGGACTTGGGAGTTCCAGAATGGTAGAGAATACATTTGTCCTGTTTGAAGCCACGGAAGCCAGGGTCTACTGTTACAGCAGCAACAGAACAGATCCAGTATTTTATTGTGTATATATGTGTGCATGCGTATCCCCGCTCTACCAAGGGTCTTGGTAGACAGACGACGTCTGATTCGCCTCGATAGCTCGTGGACCCAGAAGGTTCCATCACACAGTGTGCTTCGTATATACTGGTGCTACTCCACCTGTCCGTTGGTAATTTTTCAATGACACAGAATAGACACTGGTGGGGGCCAACGTTCATTCCTAGGCTCAGAAAAATGGGACTGGGATGCAAAAAGGAAAGGAGAAGGGTGCCCTCGGGGTTGCCAAAATCTCTCAACCAGGAAGAGGGCTTCTGAGAAGAGACGGGGCCCAAACCAGACCACAAGGAATTGCTTCCCTGGCCTGTAATTACCTCATTTGATAACGACCTGAAACCCAGGCTGCTTGCTCCCAGGGGAGCCTGGGGCTGCTGAGTCATGTTCAAGGGCCTTCGCCTCCTGCTGACCCCACTCACCGGCAGGGCTGAGTAGCTGAGTAGCTGCAGGACATCAGAAGACAGAGTCTGTGGTCAGAGCGATGGGGAAGGTCAAGGCAGGTGCTGGGTGCCTGGATGCTGGAGAGGAGGCTGGGGGGTGGGGAGGGGCAGGAGGTGTCCCCAGGAAGGAGACTCCACTGGGGAACCCCTGATCCCGACCCAGTGGTCAGGACACAGGAGTTCCCTGCTGAGCTGGGAACGGTCACAGCATCTGGTGGCCCAGCCCAGACCAGCCAGGCCAGATGTATGATGACACCAAGACCCTAATGATCCTCACAGCTGACCGAAATCGGAGAAACACTAAAACAATAAATCCAGAGAAAAACTCGCCTGCTGATTAAGGCAAGGTGATAAGATCTACGGGTGGTTTCCTTAAAGAATCGCTGAGGGGCCTCTGGGCTCAGTCGGGTAAGCTTCCGACTTCGACTCAGGTCACCATCTCACGGTTCACGAGTTCGAGCCCCGCACGGGGCTCCGTGCTGACAGCTCAGAGCCTGGAGCCTGCTTCGGATTCCGTGTCTCCCTCTCTCTTTCTGCCCCTCCCCCACTCATGCTCTGCCTGTCTCTCTCTCTCTCTCTCTCTCTCTCTCTCTCTCAAAAATAAATAAATAAACATTTTTAAAAATTAAAAAAAAAAAAAAAGGAATCGCTGAAATGTTGTTCAAGACAACCTTCCTCTGAACCAACACGGGTGGCAGAGTTACTATGGACCGGGCAGCGAGGACACAGAGGTGACATTTCCAGTCTGTAGCGGGGGATGAAAGGACCTTGGGAATAATCCGGCGGGCGCTCCACACAGCACAGTCTTTACAGCAGGAGATGAGCCCCAGAGGGATCAACACCCACTTTACAGAAGAAACACTGAGTCTTGGGAGGTCGGCAAGTCACCCAGGGTCGGGGGGCGAGTGTCTTAGCCGGGGTCATTCAGCGGGTCAGCCGCCAGACCGTTAACAGCAGCCCCCTGCGTTCCTTCCACGTCCCTCTGCCACACAGCCAGGCAGCCCAGCTGCGGGTCCCGAGACAGGAAGGTATCGTGTTCGGAGCTGGGGCTGCCTCACTGCCTGGCCCTCGGTGAGGTTTCCTCTCTCTGCCTCAGTTCCCTCCTCTGTAAAATGGGGAGAGCACCTCCATCGCAGGACGTGGTGAGGAGTCATTGGATCCTCACACGTAGCTGCATCTCACAGTACGCGCTCAGTAAGTGGTAGTTCTTTTATTTACATTCTATTATCTCGGATTTTGAGTAGCTCTGTGACCTTGAGTGACTTCCTTTCTTTCTTTTTTAAACTTTGTCTCTTTTAAAAAAAAATTTTTTTTAATGTTTATTTATTTCGGAGAGAGAGACAGAGCCCGTCAGAGCAGGGGAGGGGCAGAGAGAGAAGGAGACACAGAATCGGAAGCAGGATCCAGGCTCCGAGCCGACGGCACAGAGCCCGACGCGGGGCTCCAACTCACGGACCGCGAGATCGTGACCTGAGCCGAAGTCGGACGCTCAACCGACTGAGCCCCCCGGGCTCCCCGAGTGACTTCCTTTCTTTGCAACCCAACGTAGAAGGTCCCTTCCTTTGGGAGTCAATCTTGGGGTCAGTAAGTATCCAACGCCTGAGAAGGAGAATCCCCAGAGGCAGACTTCCGCACGCCGTCCGAGTCTGGCGAGCGGAATCCGAATTTCCAGCTGCACGTTGGTCTTTGGTTTCTCGGATGTTCTAAGGGGCTAATGTGAAAATGTCCTCTCAGTCTGCTGCATCACTCAGAAGCTTCTTGTCAGGAGATAATATCTTATCAGGCACAGAGTCATTGCCTAAAAGCTCCAAAGAGCCCTCAAAGCCTTGTTAGAAGCAGCGGTGAAAGGTCATGACTTGTGCAGTTGGGGTGGGTCACCCGCATTTGGCTCCCTATTCACGTCACCGCAGCATGGGGTGTGACGGCGTGATGCAGGGGTGCGTGGGTGGGAATCCCTCCTGCCTGAGGCACAAGCTCGCCCAGCCTGAGAACCACCCCCTCCGGAGAAGAGGACCCTTCTGGCACTGCCCAGCTCGGCACTTGGCCCCGGGAATTTGCAGACAGCAACATCTGTTGGCAAGGAAACCACGGGGTCACTTAGAAGACACCGATAGCCCCCGTGTGAGGGTGCTCGGCAGATGTGACAGCGTTCTCGCCTGCCTGGATTCACGTGTCCCCTGCAGGCTTGGCCAGGATGCACATTTGTGTCATGAGCCCATCTCTCAGCTGAGCAAACAGCGGCTCGGAGCGCATCTGCTTGAGGGGACGTGATGAGAGACACGCGCGGTGTGCGGTGACAGCACAGGTGTCCGCAGAGGAGACCCAAGGCGCTGGGGCCCATTTCTCGGGGCCCCATCTCAGTCACTTTCCTCTGCGCTGAAGCCAGGCTCCCACTTCCTCCCTCTCCCTTATCTCCTGTGCGCACAGAGGAACGGAAACACCACAACGTGAGATTTCTACCCAGCTTGGAGCCTCCTCTTGAGTCCCTGCCTGCTCCGCGGAGGCCCAGCCAGAGAGGAAACCAGCGATCAGGGAGATAAGGGGAGCACGCAGGGACTGGCCGCTTCCGCACCTTATCGGAACGTGGTTCCTTCTCGCTCTCACTCTCGGACACATGCCCCTGGAAAACGGCCTTCCCCCCTGGATTCCTTTCTAGGGCTGCTGTAACAAAGCACCACCAGCAGGGAGGCCGGGAGGCCAGAATCAGGATAGCACAGCCCTTGATCCCTTCCCAAGCTTCCAGGAAGGACCCTGCCAGCCCCTCCCAGTGCTGACAGCTTCTGGCGGTGGCCGGCCATCCTTGCGTTCCTTGCCTGTGTCTGCCTCTGTCCTCACCTGCCTTCTTCCCTGTGTGTCCATGCAACCTCTCTTGTTCTTCTGAGACACGAGTCATTCAACGTAGGGCCCACCCTAATCAGCATGACCTCATCCTGACTTCAACTATATCTGCAAAGACCCTATTAAAGGTGACCCCAAATAAGGTCTCGATGTGAGGTTCTGGGTGGAAATGAATGGGGGGACACGATTCAACCTGCTACACCAGCGTCTCAGGGCCCCGTACCCATTGGCTCGGCCATGCCTCTCCCCAAAGCAAGCAGCTGGAGAAGACCATCCAGACAGGCATCAAAACAGCATCCCGGCACCCGGCTGAGACAAGTCTTCCGTCATCAGGAAGGCTAGAGAAGGGGGCTTGGGGCCCCCTCCCTCGGCCATTTCTTCCGGGGCAAACATTTCATTCTTCCCAGGATACCGAGGCAAATAGCTGAGAACCTTCCACTTTGGCAACGCCCCATCTCCTTCCACAGCTAAAGAATACTTGGTGTGTGTCGTCTGTGGGTGACTTAAGAGCCTTTTCCACGTATTCGAGTGTAACACCGCACTCTAAAATTTCCGAAGGGGATGGCTTGGGGGATGGTGGAGGTGGGATGTAGGAACACCAAGTTCGACTAAGTCCATGTTTAGGCATCACGGCATTGTTCCCTGAGTCCCTGCAAGCTGGAAAAGACACCTGTCTGTCACACGCCCGTGTGGCCCTCATTCTTCAGTGACCGTGCCTCGTACAGAATGCCAACCACCTCGTTCTCCGGCTCTGGGTTTCCAAGGAGATTGCCCCCCAAGTTCCAAGATTCTCCACATGGGAAAGGCCTGCAGTCGTGGTCGGAAGTCCTGGCTGGGGCTTCTGGGCTTTATGACCCTGGGCAAGTCAGTCGGTCCTTGGCCGGAGTTTTTGCACCAGTCATACAGAGAGAGCCGAGGGCGGAAAGGACACTAGTCTCATTGCCTGTCAGAACGGATCAGATGGCGGCTGAGATGCGCACATCGGGTCAGAAAGGAAAGGGCGCGCGGCAGACGGCAGCCCCCCGCTGCAGGGGCCCTTCATTAAGGAGAGTCCAGCAGAAGGGAGAAGGCAGCCGCTTGGAACGCTCCAAGATGTGGACCTGAAGACCTGCTTAAAGCGTGCAGGCCGCTCCCGCTTCTGCACTCGGTTTATTCTAACACGGTGATTCTCTCCCCAGCCCCCTGGAGAGGCGTCACGGGCCTCTTGCTCTGTTTCCTCCCCAGCCAGCCCCCAGGTTTTAGGGAATCATTCTACCCATCACCCAGATGACACCTGATGAAAATAAAGAACACTGAGCCCATCCGAGAGAGAGAGACTCACAACTCACTTTGGGCTGGAAACATTTCCCTTTTTTTTTTCTAGATGTTTATTTATCTCTAGGAGAGACAGAGAGCACAAGAGGGGGAAGATAGAGAGGGGGGATGGACAGAGAATCCAAAGCAGGCCCTGTGTCGACAGCAGCGAGCCCAATGTGGGGATAGAACTTGTGAACTGTGAGATCATGATCTGAGCTGAAGTCGGGCGTCCAACCAACTGAGCCACCCAGGTGCCCCGAAAAGAAATTTTTTAACCTGAACCAAGGGGCACCTGGGTGGCTCAGCTGGTGAAGTGTCCAACTTCGGCTCAGGTCATGATCACACGGTTCGTGGGTTCGAGCCCCGCGTCCGGCTCTGTGCTGACAGCTCAAAGCCTGGAGCCTGCTTCGGACTCTGTGTCTCCCTCTCTCTGCCCCTCCCTACTCACACACTCTCTCTCTCCCCCTCTCAAAAATAAATAAACATTAATTTTTTTTTTTAAAAAAAGATAGTCTCACAGAAAAAGACTAACTCAGTGTTTCACAAATGAAAGAGGATCCATGATTTTTTTCTTCTCCCTTTAAGTGGGGTCTAAGCATTACTCGTGTCTGGAGGGGAAAAAACCAGTGTTAGCGTAGGTCTATGATCCAGTGGTTCTCCAGATGTTTCTCTGATCAGGAGCACCAGCAGCACCTGAGAGCTTGCTGGAAATGTAAGCCCTTGAACTTCACCCAGACCTCGGAATCAGAAACCCAAATCCGTGTTTCGACAATCCCTCCAGGGGATTCTGACACTAGCAAATCGTTATACCAGAAGCTGGACTTCCTGCCTTCTGTGATTGAACCCGTGACATTTCTGCACACAGTTTCCCTGCTACCTATTTCGCTTTGGAACGGGTCCCTTTGGACCAATCGTATAACGCCACGGAAGGAGCTTGGGAGGAAGTCCTGGTGCTCGTCCTCCCTGGACTCACCCTTCCGAGGACTGCATCATTCACTGAGCACTGAGCCCTCCCAACAATCTATGAGAGTAAAAAAAAAAAAAAGATTATTAACTTCATTTCACAGATGAGAAAAATGAGGCCCAGAGAGGTTAAGCCATTTGCCCAAGGTCACACGGCTGACTGGGACACAGATGGGGCTGGGCCCACAATGCCCGATCCCCACACCCACGAGCTGTCAGCATCGTTCAGAGATGCATTCTAGAATAGAATAGACGCACAAATGGCAAACGATTTCAGAGGCTATCGAGTCTGGTGGGGGTTGCGGGGAGCGGGGGGCAAGGCGCAGGGTCCCCAGGCAAAGCCAGGACAAACCCGAGGTCCGCGGTTTCCTGGCGGGTGTCTCCCCCGCTCTACTGTGTGCTTTGCACTTTGAAAAAGCCAGAGCCCTGGATGGCGGTGGAGGGGGCTCTGAGGCCGGCGGGCCCTTTGCGCGCCACTAAATTTCCAAAGCTTTCACGGTTCCCAAGATACAAGAACTCAAGACCCGACCTCATGTGAACAAAAGAATTATTTCATTCCGATTCATAATGAACCAAATAATTCTCCCCTTTGGAAAGGGGTATTTTAAGCCAAATAACTCTGGTTGCAATCGTTCAGCCTTTTCTAAGGAAGTCATTACTCTTCCTGACACATGACATCAAAGAGGATTTTTTTACGTCAAGTCGTTCGAACCTGTTTCTGGCTTCTGTCAGGCCTGGATGTGGAACTGTCCTGATAAAAATACCCTCTCCAGTCTTTTCTCTTCTTCTTTTTTGTTTTTCTTCCTTCCTCTGTCACTGTCACTTTTATTTTCGGGTGCCATCTGCCCCCATGCCTCTCCAGTCTCTGCTTACCAAGGCGAGTCTCCACTTTTCTTGTTCTGGAATGTTCTGCCACAGTTAGTTCTTACCTCTATCCCTGTGTTCCGGAACCAGATTTTGAGCCCTAACCATTTTCGGGGCGCTGCCTATTTTTCCTCGATGAAATATACCTTTGGATGGCCTTATTTTTGCCCCACGTCCGCCTCTTGAATCACTGTTTCTCCTTGTGTGACCACAATGTAGGTTTTCATCACAGACGTGTTTTTCCCAAAACACCTGGCCTCCAGAATCTGGCCCTTCTGGCTCTGCTGCTGTGTCATCTTTTTTTAATTTTTTATTATTTTTTTTAATGTTTATTTATTTTTGAGAGAGAGAGTGAGTGAGTGCGAGCAGGGGAGGGGCAGAGAGAGAGGGAGACACGGAATCCAAAGCAGGTTCCAGGCTCCGAGCTGTCAGCACAGAGCCCGACGCGGGGCTCGAACCCACGAGCCACGAGATTGAGACCTGAGCTGAAGTCAGACGCTCCACCAACTGGGTCACCCAGATGCTCCTGCTGCCGTGTCATCTTAACAGTATGCCTACGTTTCCCACACTTCCTCAACAGGGCACCTGCCACCATGCAGCATCCCTGTGCCCCGGCAGACCTTACCAACTCCCCGGGAAGACAAAACCTGTACGTACCCAATGTCCAATTTACGAGCATAGTGTGCTCACCGGGAAGCTTCCGTAATCCACGTCCTTGGTGAGCCACATGGTTGTGACAAGGGGGTTACGGATCCCGATGCCGATCAAGTATTAGCTAAAAGTTGAACACGCGTGGCTGTCCTTCAATAATAGGTAGGTGCTTTTAGGATTGACAAAACCCAAATTCCTTAAAAGAGTTAGGAATTTCTAACACCTCTTTGACAATCTTTGCTTAATCGACAAATGCCAAAATCCTACGGATCTTTAAGATGTGTTGCCATCACACGGGACCTTCATTTTCCAAAGACTCTGGGAGCCCCTGGTCTGGGCAGTAGACGTCCTGGAGGCTAAGGTGTGGGAGAGGTGTGGACGGGCTCTGAGCAAAATGTTGTCACCTGGGTGGTGAGTGTGAAAAACACCTCGCTCCTGGCAGGGGAAGAGCCTGAGGAGAGGTGTGGACACGAAGAAGCAGATCTGACCTTGGCCTCTGTCCCCCATTCTGCCCCGCCCCCACCTCCTATGTACTTGCTCGTTGGCATCCGGAGATCAGAAAACACTTTTTGCTCGGGACCGCCACTCACTTGGGCAGGTTTGAGCTCTTGGAACACAGGTCCCCCTCCCGCCCCATTCTCCTGCACCTCCGCTCCTTGCTCAGCCCCACCTGGCCAGGCCAGATGACTCCATTGAAAACGCCAGCCCCTAGACCAGAAGCCTCACCCAGGGCGGCAGGCAGAGCTGGAGGGATGTCCGACGTCTGACGGCACAGTGCCGGGTGCCTGGTCTGTCCCCTGTGAAGCCCACTGGCCCGCCGAGGAAAACAGATTCACTTCCATCGTGTGTTTGGGGTGAAAGGCAGAGACTGTTGAATCACCTGGACTTAATCTGCACGAATAATAACATGCTGGGAGTATTCAAGTGCTGTCGCCGTGAGAGCACTTTAACGATGCCAATGAAATAGCACAGCCTGGATTGCCACCTTCCAAGCTGAGGGGGTAACCCACACGCCCCCCCAAATTAAAATACCTTTTTTGAGTATCCAGACCCAGCAGCTCACCCTCGGGGGGCACAAGGCCGACGCTAGGATGGGAAGCCAGCACGTGCAAGCTGCTTACTCCTGGCGCCCCACCCAGGCGCTGACCTTCGTCCCCGTCCACGGCCCCGAAGCCAGGACCGCCCTGCTAAGTTCAAGGCCCACATTGTATGAGCACCCTCACCCCTGCGTGGCCTCCTGTGCGGCACCCCACCGCCCAGTCCTCTCCTCGTTCCGAGCCCTTATCCCCTCACTTCCAGGACGGATCCAGCCTCTGGAGAGCACATTCCGCACGAGGCCCGCCAGCTTTGCCCCCCCACTCAGCCTCCGTCACCACTCCAGCACCTCCCTCCACGCTCCTGCCACAGTCCAGCTCTCACTGTCCCCCAGACGGGCCGAGGCCACTCCGTTTGCAGTCCTTCCTGTCCAGAGAATGGCCTTACCCCTCGAGCTCCAGAGATTTCTACAGTCTCTCCAGAACCCTTATGGTGGGTGTCCCCTGGGTGGCTCAGTCGGTTGAGCGTCGAACTCTTGGTTTTGGCTCAGGTCATGATCCCAGGGTGGTGGGACCAAGCCCCACATCAGGCTCCACGCTGAGCGGAGCTCAAAATTCTCTCTCTCCGTCTGCCCTTCCCCCACTCACGTACGTGCATGTGTGCACTCTCTTTTCTCTAAAACAAAATCAAAAAAAAATTGAAATAGTCATATTAGAGTGGTAGATTTGGAGTTTCAACTTTACTTCTCTAATGTTATCATGTCACACTTTTATTTTTTTTAATGCTTATTTATTCTGAGAGAGAGAGAGAGAGAGAGAGAGAGAGAGAGCATGTGCGCAAGCAGGGGAGGGCCAGATAGAGAAGGAGAGAGAGGATCCCAAGCAGGTTCTGCACTGTCAGCATAGAGCTGTGAGATCTCACGAAGCCTGAGATCATGCCCCGAGCCAAAGTCAAGAGTCGGACACTTAACTGCATGAGCCACCCAGGCGCCCTCATTTCATACTTTTAAATACTTTAGCAAAAGGAGAAATATTCAGCCCCTTTTGCTACCTTGTCAAAGGGTCACGATGTCATGCTCTGTCTCCGCAGCTGGGAGCTGGGGCTCTCAATTCCATGCATCTGCTGTACACAATCACGTAAGCATCCCGAGACGCCCCGCTCCAAGGCACAGCCGTATCTGGCCCACGTGTCACCCCACCAGGTCACCACGACTGTTTTGTAAGAAAACCAAAACTTCCGACTTCATTACTAAACATCCAGAGACGTGTGTTTCTTGGATCCCGGTAGAAGGGCAGCACCGGCTTCAACGGAAACCTCGTGAGCAGAAACCCACATGCAGACAAAGGAGAAGTGAGCACCCTGCCCACTGTTGTGGTTTTTGCTTTTCTGGAAAGTTTAGTTTGTACGTCCTTGGGCTTAAGTCACTCTGTAATATTAGCAGGCAAAATTTCCTCAGAGTTACATGGGGTTTCTGAGCTCGTAGAGGTCCGTGAATGTCACCACGTACATTCCTCCTCCTGGGATAAAACTTTCCATCCTTTCTGAGTTAGGGTTGCCCAGTCAGAGCCGTTTCCTTTCTCACACAGTAGTCGGAGGCTTTCAATGCACTCTCTGAAGGGAGGGTCAGACTCAGAATCTAGCTGCCACTTTCGTTTCCTTCCAGCATTTGGAGTAAGCTGGGTATCAGAAGAAAATCTGTCACCCCAAAATGTGTCTCTTTGGCATGTGGATTACTTTAGGCTGATTACTTTTAAGGAATAGAAGACTCACGAAGTTTTTCTTTTTTGCCTCTCCCCCTCCCCTGCCCCAACCTCCTAAAAGAATTTAGATAGAGGGCCTGTTCCAGGAAGGGAGCTATCGCCATAGACAGCTGTCATATGATGTGAACTAGGTATGGTAGACAGAGCAAGGCTTGTTCGATCAAAGTCCTCTCTAGGTCCTGTTGTTTCTGGGTGGTCCAGCAAAGATTCATTTACCAAACATTCACTCCTTCCATTCTTCCTGTGGTTTGCCCTCCTTCCCTTTGAAGCTCCAGCTCTCCACCCCTTCTCCTCAGTCCAAAATGACACATGTACCTCATTTTGCCGACTGTCTTTGGAATCCCTCAGGCTTATGTGGATTCCCCATATGTGTGTGATTAAATTTGATTTTCTCTTGTTAATCTATCTCATGTCAATGCAATTCTTAGATCAGCCAGAAGAATCTTGAAGGGTAGAGAAAAAAATTTTCCTCCCCAATAGCTGCTTCCTTCCCCAGGGCCTTTGGTCTCTCTCCGGATGCCTGGATCCCATTTTTGTAGACTAACCAGTTTTCTAAACCCATTTGCACTCTCTGTCCTGGGTTCCTTAGAGCTCTTTTCCAGGCATCCACAGATAGATAGATAGATAGATGATAGATAGATAGATAGATAGATAGATAGATAGATAGATAGATCCTGTTAAGATGAACTTTTTGCCCTGTGGTAGAAAGAGCAGCTGATCAAACAAGCAAAGTTTCATTTTGGGATCAGGTGCGGTGCAGCAACCAGACCCGATCATTCGCCTTCGTCCCTTGACTTGAAAAATGCCTGCAAACAACCACCTGGGCTTTGCTGAAAGGTGCTTTCATATTGATGAGGGTTTTTCTGTTTTTCTTTCGTGTGCCCAAAGGGAAGTGACCTGATCACAAGAAATCTCATCCAATGGAAACACCCCCAGGAATGTTATGGGGAGAAATAAACACACACGAAGGGCTGTGGGCTCCAAGGGGCAGTTGGGTAAGTATAGCATATGCAGCGTGATTACTAATGTGATGAGGGTGAGGACTCCCTAACTACTGGGTGACTCCAGCGTCAACATCCAAAGATAATGACAAGTTGAAGGGGACAAGGATGGCTTGCCCTTGAACACGTTGCTATGCCATCAAGTCAACAATCTGTGTAGCTTCTTGACTTCTCAAAATCTGACTTCACCACTTTCTTGAAAAGCTTTCTCAGCTTTTCCCTGCCCCTTCCTCTACCTCCCACCTGACTCAGGCAAAATTCCCTGAGAGGTCCTCCAAAACAAATGTTGAAAGTTATTTAAGGAATTAAAGTTATTCAGCCTCAAAACACTCTCTTTCCACAAAGGTAAGTCCCTATAAAAATATTATCCCGGGAACTGAAGCCAATGTTCTGAGGGCGAGGGCCGGCAAACTATTTTACGTAAGGACCAGATAGCAAGTCGCTTCGGCTTTGTGGGCCGTTCATTCTCCTTGAAGCCACTCAGCTCTGATACTGGGGTGTGCAAAAGCAGCCACAGATAATACGTAAGTGAACGGGCATAAATATGTTCCAACAAAACTTTATTTATGGATTTAAATTTCATATAATTTTCACGTGTCACAAAATAGTGTTCTCTGGGTTTTTTCCCGCATTTTTCCCGTTAAAAAAACATCGTCAGCTTGTGGGTCATACAAAAGCAGGGGTAGGTTGGTTTTGATTTGTTGGTTTTGAAGTGTGCAGACCCCTGATCTATGACATCTTATCAGTAACAGAATCATTGTGCTTACCTCCAATAAAGCCCATGTACGTTGTATTGTGTATGTGATAAAACATACTCAAAAGAATCTATGAGGAGATTGATGTTCTAGAATTCTCTTCCTGAACTCCTCCAGCAGGTTACCTTATAATGTCTAGGTGCACCCACTTTGGAGACGTCTGATCTAGCAAATGAGGAGAGTAAACTCCTATGAGATTTGCATGTTCTATTAGTCCCCTGTTTCAAGAGATAAAGGAACCACAGGGCACGCAACATCTCAGTTTGAGCTATTTTGATAAATGCAGACGTGCTGGCTCATATTCACAAAGCCTAAACATGAGACAAAAAAAAGAATTCAGTATTTCAGGATCTGAGGAGGACCACACTAAACTCATTCAGCTCCAATTCTGCAGAAGCACTTTGGGTGGCTCAGAACCAGTGAAACCTGTACTGTGGGGACAATAGGTCTATTATCTTATCCCAGTTGGAAAAGGATTGCTGGGCCCTCCATCCACCTCCTTCCTTGTCTTCTATAGGGCATGAAACCATCCCAATTTCTTTTTCAAACTCTGACAATAAATCTAAGGTGTCACCCTAGCCTTGGAATGAGCCATTACCGAATGCCCATAGAAACTGTCTATGTGGGGTATATCCTTGTTCATCTTCTGTAGTAGTGGGTCTCAGCCTAAATCTGGATCAGTCAACGGTATGATCACCCCAATCACCTCATGTTTAAATCTGTCCCCCAGACAGCTCAGAACTAGAGGTTGACTCAAGAGTGGTCTAAACAGCCCCTCCCCACTACCCTACTGTGTCTCTCTCAGTCTCTCTCTCTGTCTCTCTCTCTGTCTCTCTCTGTCTCTGTCTCTCTCTCTCTCTCTCTCTCCCTCTCTCTCTCTGTCTCGTGCGTGCACATACACACACATACACACACCCCTAAGGTAAAGCCACTGAAGCCAGACCCAAAGGGAAAACAGTGTGAGGGATAGCATGTCAAATGATCGTTACTGCTCCGAAGGTCCTTTGGTAGTTCTGAAACTGCCATCAGGCAATGTGCAGGAGACAGAACATTCCAGAAAGCTGGCTAAGGCACTGAGAATTTCCACAAAGGACTACAGAGATTGCCCCCATGCGCAAGGTGACCAGATGGCCCGGATTTTCCAGGTGAGTGTCCACTGCAAACATTCTATCTTCTTGTCTTTTGTGCATAATTGTACTCATAGATCAGGAAAGCGGGTCCTCGGTCAGACCACGTGTCCTGATTTGAGAGTCGGAAACATATGGTCATAATCCCTCTGCAGATGAATTTTAAACATTTCTACAAACTGTGGCAAATGTACGCTCACTTCACTGGTCACCACATGCTCCATTGTACGTCTCCCTCCCACTTTGTGGGGTAAAGATGTCTGAGAACTTCTGCAGGGTCCAAAGACGGTGACACAGCTCCGGGGCCATTAGGAAATTTGTGGAAACTCTACACGAGCCATCCTTTGGCCTCTGAACGGCTTGAGATGAAAATCCTGGTGAACTATCTGTATACTGGAGGAGATTAAAATCAGGAAAGTAAAGAGAAATGGAGAGCTGGCACTTTGCACGGATGAAAGGCTCCCCGCACCTCCTGCCCGCGTGGCAGTCCACCCTCAGTGTGCCCTGCGCATCAGCAATTGCCACGGCCCATTAGTACAGACGTCTTCTGCCTGATCCTGTCTCTCCAGTCGGGAAGAAAATCACGGGCCCCTGAACCTCCGTCGGCAGCTCACGCAAGACACAGCGGCAGATTGCCTTCCGAATTAATTCCTCTCTGTTGTCCTACAATGCGCTAATTGCCCATAATGAGCAAATTATAATAATTACGGACGATTACACAAAACCTTTGACTTAAGTGGCAATGCTTCACCCGTGAATTGCAGGGCCTTTCCTAAATATTAATTAAAGGCCACACTAGTCACCGGAACTAAGACCGTGTTGCCCACTTTAGAGGTGGGGAACACAGAGGCACAGGACAGCACACTTCTTAGTCTATTCCAAAAGACATGCTGGCACATTTTCATTAAATTAAACTGTATAAATTATCTGTAAGGA
Source organism: Lynx rufus (assembly GCF_022079265.1). Classification (NCBI taxonomy): domain Eukaryota; kingdom Metazoa; phylum Chordata; class Mammalia; order Carnivora; family Felidae; genus Lynx; species Lynx rufus. Next base: position 152,586,083 of record NW_025814867.1, read on the forward strand.
GTTAATTAAATATGCGGCTTAGCTTCCTAAAGAATGGTAGATAGCTGTTAAAAATTCCTATTTTCCAAAACAGATGAACATAGATAAAGAGAAGGAAAAATAAGATAAAAACAGAGAGGGAGGCAAAGCAAACTTGAGGGTTGCTGGATGGGAGGAGGGTGGGGGATGGGCTAAATGGGGGATGGGCATCGAGGAGGGCACCTGTTGGGATGAGCACTGGGTGTCGTATCTAAGTGACGAATCACTGGGCTCTACTCCTGAAACCAATACTACATTGTATGTTAACTAAATAGAATTTAAAATTAAAAAAAAAAAAAATCCTGTTTTCAAAGGCACAGGTAAGAATGCCGGCGTTGGGATTTTATTATTTTATTTTAGAGAGATCGCGCACAGGCAAGAGCTGGGGAGGGCAGAGAAAGGGAGAGAGAGAATCCTAAGCAGGCCCCACGTTCAGTGCAGAACCTGACACGAGCTCGAACCCGTGACCCTGGGACCATGACCTGAGCTGAGATCAAGAGTCAGACGCTCAACGGACGGAGCCACCCAGGTGATGGAATTTTAAATGAAAATGAAGGACGGTCGCAATCGCGTGTGAAGGTGTAAGTGTCTGTCTGGGTGTCTGGGTGTTCATGTATGAAAACTACGCCATAAAGTTGGGCAAAGGTTTAGTCACCAGTTTCTGCTGGGATGATTTTTAGCTCTGCCCTGAAACTTTTCTGTCACTTCTAGATTTTCTGCCATAAACACCTAATGTCCCATAATAAGTATATAATAAGATTAAGAATAAGAATATAACAAGAATCTCCTATAATAAGAAGTGCTATTTTAAAGACGTTTTTCGTTTTTAAAAAATTAAGGTATTTTCAAAGACTTTTCTAGTCCCTGTTTTTTTTTTTCTATTTCTTTAATATATTTTTTAATGTTTTATTTATTTTTGAGAGAGAGACAGAGACAGAGCACACGTGGGGGAGGGGCAGAGACAGAGGGAGACACAGAATCTTAAGAAGGCTCTCGGCTCTGAGCTGTCAGCACAGAACCCGACGCGGGACTCAAACACATGAACCGTGAGATCATGACCTGAGCCGAAGTTGGATGCCCGAGCAACTGAGCACCACCCCCCAGGCACCTCTCCTAGTCCCTGTTTTAAATCAGTTTCCTTAATTCTTCAAATGCATCTGGGCCATCGCCTTTTCCACTCTCTCCTCACAGAAATGCAATCCCCAGTCGCTCTACTCTTGCTTATGGTGACTTAATAAGCATGACCCAGGGTGGGACTCTGGCTTACGTTGCCCCGTGGCTGGAATTCACCTAGAGAGGCTTGAAACGTCCACCAAAGTCTGGAGATGAGGCATCGGACCAAATCGCAGGTCTCCGAGCAAGCGTCCCTCTGAAGGGGGTCAGGATACCCCCCGGTCCCCGTTCAGATTCCATGGAGTGACTTTTGCCGGCCGCTGTTTTCCTGGAAATGGATGCGTGCCCGCACCTCCCTCTAAGCCACCCCGGCTGTCCGGCCGTCAGGAAGAGAGGAGGGGGCAGCCGACATCAAAGACAGAGCAACTGCCTGCGAAATCCTCCCCCGCCAGCCGGGAGGTGTGGCTTCTGCTGGAGGGCAGCTGCTCTCTCTTCTTGCCCTTCAGCCAAAGGGTATCACGTTCACACTCCCCTGTAAATACCACCCTGACCCTTTCACATCCTTGCCCTAAACAAAAGAGAAACCAGACATCAGGGGCCAAATCTGACACGTCCCGCCCCCAACCCCAGGACGGGCCGTGTGGAAGGGCTCCCGTCCACCTGCCACACTCCAAAAGGAAAGAGTCAGCCCCCCTTAATGTCCTTCAGATCTGCCCCTCGGGCCACTTGGCTGCTGCTAGGGGCTCAGGGGACACGGAGCGCTGGGGGATCCTGGCCTCGCTGGGTGCCGCGGAGCACCGGCTGCCCCTCTCTGCGGCCGTCAGGAATCTGGCTGCACGTGGAGAGCAGGGGACACGGAGCACCGCGGGCAGAGCCGCAGCCTGAAGTCGTCTCTGGCTTGTGGCTCTGCAGGGCGATTCAGCTCAGTTTGACTGGTCTCTGTGGACACAGGGATCTCAGAGCAGGGCCTGCGCTGTGCCCCCCGTTCTGCGAGGCTGGACTGCTTTTGCACGGAAACTTGCACAAGAGGCTTGTCTTCGTTAAACCCTGCGCGAAAGCTTCCTGTAGGAAGGACAGTCCTCCTGAGACCTGCCAGGGAGCTCGGGCCTGAGGGAAGGTGGAAGGGGCACCCCCCCTTCTAGGGGGGCAAAGCTGGCCGTTTGAATCACTGGCCTTTTCATCCCACTAAACGGGCCTGGGTGCCAAGGGGAGGTTTGGGGCCAGCGGTTCTGCGGGGAAGTACTGAACACAAGCCACGGCGGGGAGGTGAGGAAAGACGGTGCCTGGGGCCTCCCTGCAGGGGCCGAGCAGGCAGAAGCCTTGGGTGCTCAGGAACTTTCTTTTACCTGCCAGCTCAGAGTCAGAGCCTACTTACTGTCCTTTGTGCGAAGCTGCAAACAGGAGCAAACACAATCTTTGCGCCAAGAAAGTCACAGCCCGGTTGGTTAGAACCTGTCCGTTTGGGGGCACCTGGGTGGCTCAGTCCGCTGAGCGTCCAACTTTGGCTCAGGTCATGATCTCGAGGTTCGTGAATTCAAGCCCCACATCAGGCTGACTGCTGTCAGAACGGAGCTCACTTCTGACCCTCTGTCTCCCTCCCTCTCTGTCTCTCCCTGGCTCACGATCTCTCTTTCGAAAAGAAAAGAAAAGAAGAGAGGAGAGGAGAGGAGAGGAGAGGAGAGGAGAGGAGAGGAGAGGAGAGGAGAGGAGAGGAGAGGAGAGGAGAGGAGAGGAGAGGAGAGGAGAGAAAAGAAAAGAAAAGAAAAGAAAAGAAAAGAAAAGAAAAGAAAAGAAAAGAAGAGAAGAAAAAGGAATCTGTCCATTTTGAGAACGAGGATGGGAAGATGATGCTCAGCCTTCCTTTCCCTGGACTGATGGCCCCGCGTGTGGGACCCAACCCCTTCTCCAAAAGCCCCTGGAAGGCTCCCTAAGTCCCTCACTTCCTCCAAGTCCACCCTGCCCCATGTCTCAGGTTCCAGCTCTTTCCAGCTTGCAAGCTAGCCCTCTCCCGACAGAGCACCTGACCACAAATACCTTTCCCCAGGGGCCACCCACACCCACCTCCCCCACCCCTGTGGAGGCAGTGACTTGGGGAAGGCTCCTGCTGCCACCTCAGGAAACCACACCAGTGGCCCCGTGGACAGTCACTGTCCACATGAATGACCCCCAGGGAAAAGCGTTGTCGGGCCACTCCAGCTGGCCTGGCACACTCAGTGACTGGGGACGGTGTCGATGGTAACATCTATTGTCACCTATCCCATAGACACGTGTTTTCTGTCCCAAATATGGGACAGGGACAAAGCACAGAGTTGAGAATTTGGGAGACTTGGATTTCCACCCCCCCTTCTGGCTCTCACCCTTGTGTAATGTAACATACAACTCTGCCTCAGTTTCCTCATTTATAAAGCTGCTGACGAGACACCTCGGAAATTCATTTCATCTGTGAAAGCAGCGTTGACCGTAGGGTGCCGGCTCGCCCTCAGGAACTGCGTCCTGGTGCCCATGCTCTCCTGCTGTCACCAGCTTCTCCCCTCCCTCACCCCAGAGCCAAGGCCCATCCCCACCAAGGCTGCCTGTCCTACATCCCCGTCGGTCAGTCATGCACATGACAGCTAAGTCCCTAAGTGCCATTTCCCGGGTGGTTGAGAGGAGATTGTAATCCCAGACCAAGGGCACAGGAATGTCTTTTCTGGGGAGAGGCAGGGCTGAGGTTCCTGGAGGACCTTAACACCCAGCCTCCTTCCTCCTGCCTCCGCGGTAACCAGTACTATTAGGGGATTTCTTCTCTCTAAAGGCCCAGCTGGTACCTTCAGCTTTGCTCAAAATTTAGTGCAGGGAGGGGCCCCTGGGTGGCTCAGTCAGTTAACAGTCTGACTTGAACTCAGATCATGATCTCGTGGCTCGTGAGTTCGAGCCCCACATCGGGCTCTGTGCTGACAGCTCAGAGCCTGGAGCCTGCTTCTGCTTCTGTGTCTCCCTCTCTCTCTGCCCCTAACCCACTCACATTCTGTCTCTGTCTCTCTCAAAAATAAATAAACAGGGGCGCCTGGGTGGCTCAGTCGGTTGAGCGTCAGACTTCAGCTCAGGTCACAATCTCACAGTTCGTGAGTTCGAGCCCCGCGTCGGGCTCTGGGCTGATGGCTCAGAGCCTGGAGCCTGCTTCTGATTCTGTGTCTCCCTCTCTCTCTGCCCCTCCCCCGTTCATGCTCTGTCTCTGTCTCAAAAATAAATAATCATTAAAAAAAAAAACTGAAATAAATAAATAAATAAATAAATAAACAAACAAACAAACATTAAAAAAATTAAAAAAAAAAATAGTGCAGGGAGGAAAACTGACCACTTTGGGCAGGGGGGAGGCGGGGGCTGAAGGCAGTCATCTTTTCGTGCCTCCAGATTACACTTGGGAACGTAGCAAAGCCACAAACCAGTGGGTGAAGATACACTGTCATCGCTGACGTTAATTCAGGCCCAGCATTATCAGCCGACACTGAAACGATCGTGCGAATACCGCCGGGTCAGAGCCCGTGGGTCAAGGCCAAGCCTGCCCTCGCACCTTGCTCCCGGGGCTGTGATGTCAGGGACAAAGAGGGCAGTGACACCAGCATTAGTAAGTGCAGGCAAGTTCTCAGGCGCAGCTGGGGGTAAAGGGAGGCCTCCTTGAGCCCGTTTCCGTAGCTGAGGACATGTGGCCATACTGCTGTACTCGTACTGGCCGTACTGCTGGCCTCGGCAGGGGGCGAAGTCTGCAGATCCCACCCTCCCACAGGGGACTGCGGGTGGTGGGGAGGCAGGGGTGAGGAAGGCCAGCGTAACCCGCCACCCAAGCTGGCTGGGCCTGTACCGGCTCGTGTGCCTGCCGACCGTCACGTAGGCTCAGCAGAACCTATTAGCGAGGCGTGAGCCTATGTGAGACAGGATGCTGGAGAGAATTCCCAAACTGGGGTCTGTGTTCGTTCCCTGCTGCTGCTGCAACCAAGCACGGCCAGCCAGGACTGAAACAACAAGAGCTGATGGGCTCCAGGGAGGACCCTTCCTGGCCTCTCCCACTTTGCGACAGCGGGGGGCAGTCCCTGGCGGTCCCGGCGGTCCGTGCCTGCAGACAGCACCCCAGCTCTGTGCTCTCCTCCTCTCCCGTGGACACCAGTCCTGGTGGCCTGGCACCCATCTAATGACCTCAGCTTGATTCCACCTGCAAAGACCCTATTCCAAATACGGTCGAATCCAGAGGTACTGACAGTTAGGACTTCAGCTTGTATTTGGGACGACACATCAGCCCACAACCGAGTTCACATACCTGGCCTCAAAAGAAAGGAAACACTATCACTCAGAATTTTTCACTGCGACAGTATAGCTAAAAAAAATATTAGGAAGTTTTGTTTGTGCCGTCATTTAAAATGGTTATTGGGAGGGGCGCCTGGGCGGCTCAGTCGGTTGAGCATCCAACTCTTGATTTCGGCTCAGGTCGTGATCCCAGGGTCGTGAGATCGAACCCTTCGTCAGGCTCTGCACTGGGTGTTGAGCCTGCTTAGGACTCTCTCTCCCTCTGCCCCTCTCCCCTGTTCACGCTCTCTTTTTCCCTCTCCGTCTCGCTCTCTAAAAAAAAAATTTACTATTGAGAGACTATGTGGCAATATGACAAGACGTTTGTAGCAATGCTGAGTCATACCTCTGACTACAATTCTGTGCAAACAAGGCCTAGTGGGGAACTGAAAGGAGGGATTACAGACAATTTTTCTTTCAGCACTGTTGTCTTAAATTTCTCTTTATGTCATATATTTTTAAAATTAAAAAATGAGGAAGAAACGATGGTTTGCGTCATCTCTAACGCTCAACAACGATGAGATTAGGGAAGGCAGGTCTGCAAACTTCGGGTTACTAACTGCAGAGGGGACAGAATGTGTGTCCCTTCAACTTCCAGGAACAGTTGGCGGGGCCACTGGGGCCATGTGACCGGGGAATAGGGAGCCACCTTGATGGCCAGGGTCATGGAGCTAAACATTTCATTGTTTCTGTGGCTAGAGAGACAGTGTGGCTTCCTCACTGTCTGAAGAGGAAGAGGAGGAATTGGCCCATCTGAGGAGCCCAGAATCCAAGTGAGCTCATCGAGCTGACATGGGAGGCATGGGCAGAAGCTTCTGGAAGTTTCACTGTCACGTGATTTCCTTTCCACCTTGGAGCTGCCCTGACAACTTGCTGTGTGTTTCACCGGCACAGTTCACTCACTTCGGGAGCTCCCCGCCCGGCCAGCCTCCCACCGTCTACACCGGCGTGTGCGTCTGGCTCATATCTACCTGCTGAGCGTTTGGAGTGTGAACTCATTCCTCTGCAACTGGGATGGGGCAGCGGGCAAACAGAGTCCCCGAGGGAGACAATCAGTGGACAGAATGCACTTTGTGGGTCCGTGGGCCATGAATGCCAAGAGGGACAAATAAGGCAAGGAAGAGTCGTGTTGGGCGAGGGGCTGTTGTGGCAAAGATGTCATGAAGAGAGGGAATGAGCATCTGTCTGGGAGCCCGGGAGAAAGAACACCTCCTCCAGGAGGACCAGCAAGGGCAAAGCCAGACGGGGGGTGGACTGGGGGGAGGGGAGGCACCAGCAAGGAGACCAGTATGTCTGAAACAGAGCCAGGAGGCAGGAGGGGCAGGAAAGAGGCTGGGAGCCGTGGGGGCCAGACCACCTGGAAACAAAGATCTGGACTTGTGGATTTTAACCTGCGTGAAAAGGGAAAACAAGACAGGGTTTTGAGTGAAGGAGTGACATCTTTCAAAAGATCGCCGGGACTGCTGTGTAGGGGACGGCAAGGTGCAGACTGGGGACCAGCACGGGAGAGACGATGCTACCCCCGGAGGGCAGAACTGCCTAGATTCTGCACGGTTGTTAAGGGATTTCTGGATGGATCGGATGTGGGAGGCAGGGAAGAGTCTAGAACTCCAGCGTCTGGGTCTAAAGGCCTGGAATAATGGAGTTCCCATGTGCTAAGATTGAAAAACCCCAACCGGGGCAAATTAGGAAAAGCGACGGGATGGAGAGGTCACAGTGGGTTGAGACTACGGTGAATGAAACCCCACTGAGCGAACGTAACCAATACTGAGGCTTCAAGCTGCATGTGAACTGAGGGAAACCCACCCTGCTTCCAGAAGTGCTGCTGCCTCCTCGCCAGCCCTGTGATGTGCCAGGACTGTGAGCACTCCTTCCCCCTAGGGATTTGTGCAGATACAAGAAAACGCTGCCCCAAGTGGGGGAAGATCCCCAGTGAACGATCTCCAACAGGGGGGCTCTTCGTGCTGAGAGGAGTGAAGGCTGTTCTCGGTGCTTCTCCTAACTAAACCTGGGACAGATTGTGGGGTTTTTTCACCCAGGAAAGGGATTCTGACAGTGGGGAGAATAGGGACAAGTGGCTTAATAGCCACACAGATGCCACAAACCTGCCACAGTTAGGGCCTTGGGTTTGGGGGGGGGGCCGGTAGGGCTCAGAACCAATGGCGGTAGGGTGGGAATGTGGGGTTATGGTCAGAACCTTTGCCCACTGCAGGAGGGACTGGGGAAGGCCGGGTGGGCCGGGTCCCTGAAGCGTGGGTACAGACAGGCCACGTGCACCCAGCAGCCAAGGCGGGACTGCCAAGGGGAGCTCAGGGTGAGATGGGTGGGAAGCCGTCAGCAGGGCCAGCAGTGGGGGGGGACAGGGGGACAGGGCAGAGGAGAGAGCAAGCTGGGAAACACCGGACACCCCTGCTCTGTCCCCCACTGCTTTGGACCACAGTGACCTTCTGAGCCTGTAGGATTGTCATATAAGACGCAGGATGTCCGTTAAATGTGGATTTCGGATGCACGCTGGATCATTTTTTAGCATAAGTATGTTTCAGGCAACATTTGAGACATACTTATACCGAGAAACTATTTGCTACTAACCCGAAGCTCAAATTGAGCTGGGAGTCCCGTTCTTTCACTTGCTTAACCTTTAGCCAGCCTCTACCAGAACTGTCCGAGGACGGGGTCCAGGGCAGGGGTCTGGCCCCCAGGGGTCGCTAGCACCTGCCACCATGATGGAGTGCTTGTGGCACCCAGACCAGCCCACACATCGAGCCCTCACGGGCTTCCTGACCACTGCGTTGCAGGTGGGAGAACTGAGTTTCCGAATTAACAATTCCCCAAAAAACGTGTAGGTGCGAATACTACTTACAGGTGGACACTTAGCCAGCACCTGTAAGGTCAGGCCCAGCTCTCCGAACTCTGGGCACATAAGATCTCGTGTCATCCTTGTAACAACTCTCTGGACGACTCCTGCTGGACCCATTTTACAGATCAGGAAATCAAGTCACGCTAAGAGTAAGCAGCTCAGCCAGGACTTGAACCCGGGGAGTCTGTGATTACCGTCTGTGCTCTCCCCCATCATCTTAAACCACCACTGCACAAACGCCACCTGCGCCCCCTTCCGCTCTTGACCGGGCGGTGTCCACGCACAGGAGACCCACAGAGGCCGCGAGCCCGCGGGGAGGCGGGGAGGCGCAGGACGCCGACAAGGCGAGGTGTAGAAATCATTGGGGTTCGGGGAGGCAGCTACGTGGGTGACACGTGGAAGATGTGGCAAAGGGGAGGTCACACCCATGCCGGGAACTGTAAACACAGGAGGTAAATGTCACCGATGACAGCACTTCCCAGGAACCAGGTGCTGTGCTACACCCGGACGCCGCCCCCAGCCCTCCTGCTCACCCCCTCTCTACAAGCTAGAAAATGGGGGCTCAGAGAAGCCAAGCAGCTTGCCCGAGGTCACCCCACCAGGAGGAGGCAGACGCAGGACCCCGAAGCCGACACGCCTTCCGTGGCCCCTTCCTCCCTCGCCTGCTTGTGAGCATCTGTAGCCCCGAAGTCAAGACTGAGACGCACGGGCTGGAGCCAGTGAAATGTCTGCCACCACTGCCTCTGTGACAGCGACAGAGCCCGGGGTGTGTTCTGAGAAATTCCGCCTCCGTCTCAGAACCCTGCAAAGGCTCTCGCCTGCCAGGGAGGCAGAGGAAAGGCGAGCTTGCTGACTCTCCCTCTGGGAGAGAGCTCACCCGGCAGAGGCTTCCGTCCGGGGAGAATGGAGGGGGGACAACGGGAACGGCCGCCTCCTCCCTGAAGCCCGCCCGGAAACCGTCCCTGCCGTGCACGACTTCACCCGCGCCTTTTCTGGACCTACTCCGCAAGGCCACCCGGACACTCCCGGCGCGGAGCCACCTGGCCAGCGGAGTGCAGTCAGGACAGGGCTGGCACTAGACTGTGCCACAGAGGGGGGGCCCGTGACGGCATCGCGCGTGGCAGACACAGACGCGCTGTCTCAGACCCGCCTGGGCCCCGCCGCACCGCGGCAACTCTCTGCCCCTTTGCCTCTGTCGCCCTGGGCTCGAGGTGACGGGAGAGGTCGGTCCGAGAAGTTCACACTAGTCGGCGCGCTGTCTAGAAGCCGGTTGCCCTGTCTCAGCCTTTCTCTGTACTCTTCCTTCCTCCCTCCCTCCCTTCCTTCCTTCATTTCTTCCTTCCTTCCTTCCTATCTTTTCTTTCTTTCTTTCTTTCTTTCTTTCTTTCTTTCTTTCTTTCTTTCTCTTTCTTTCCTTCTTTCTTCCTTCCTTCCTTCCTTCCTTCCTTCATTTCTTTCCTTCCTTCTTTCTTTCTTCCTTCCTTCCTTCATTTCTTTCTTTCTCTTTCTTTCTTTCCTTCTTTCTTTCTTCCTTCCTTCATTTCTTTCTTTCTTTCTTTCTCTTTCTTTCTTTCCTTCTTTCTTTCTTCCTTCCTTCATTTCTTTCTTTCTTTCTTTCCTTCTTTCTTCCTTCCTTCCTTCCTTCCTTCATTTCTTTCTTTCTCTTTCTTTCTTTCTTCTTCCTTCATTTCTTTCTTTCTTTCTTTCTTTCTTCTTCCTTCCTTCATATCTTTCTTTTCTTTTTATTTCTTCTTTCTTTCTTTCTTTCTTTCTTTATTCTTTCCTTCATTTCTTTCTTTCTTCCTTCCTATCTTTTTTCTTTCTTTCTTTCTTTTTCCTTCACTTCTTTCTTTCTTTTCTTTCTTGTTCCTTCATATCTTTTTCTTTTCTTTTTCTTTCTTCTTCCTTCATTTCTTTCTTTCTTTCTTTCTTCCTTCCTTCATTTCTTTCTTTCTTCTTCCTTTCTTCATTTCTTTCTTTCTTTCTTTCTTTCTTTCTTCTTTCCTTCATTTCTTTCTTTCTTCCTATCTTTTTTCTTTCTTTCTTTTTCCTTCACTTCTTTCTTTCTTTTTTTCTTTCTTTCTTTTTCTTTCTTCTTCCTTCATATCTTTCTTTTCTTTTCTTTTTCTTCCTTCTTCCTTCATTTCTTTCTTTCTTTCTTCTTCCTTCCTTCATTTCTTTCTTTCTTTCTTCTTCCTTCATTTCTTTCTTTCTTTCTTTCTTCCTTCCTTCATTTCTATCTTTCTTCTTCCTTCATTTCTTTCTTTCTTTCTTCTTTCCTTCATTTCTTTCTTTCTTCCTTCCTATCTTTTTTTTCTTTCTTTCTTTCTTTTTCTTTCACTTCTTTCTTTCTTTTCTTTCTTCTTACTTCCTTCATATCTTTCTTTTCTTTTCTTTTTCTTCCTTCTTCCTTCATTTCTTTCTTTCTTTCTTTCTTTCTTTCTTTCTTTCTTCCTTTCTTTCTTTCTTCCTTCATTTCTTTCTTTCTTTCTTCTTCCTTCCTTCATTTCTTTCTTTCTTTCTTTCTTTCTTTCTTTCTTTCTTTCTCTCTTTCTCCTTCCTTCCTTCCTTCCTTCCTTTCTTTCTCTCTTTTAAAGTTCGTTTATTTTTTTTAGAGAGAGAGAGACAAAGCATGGGCAGGGGAGGGGCACAGAGAGAGGAAGACTGAGAGGCCCAAGCAGACTCTGAACTGTCAGCTCAGAGCCCAACGTGGGGTTCAATCCCACGAACTGTGAGATCATGACCTGAGCTGAAATCAAGAGTTCCAACGCTTAACCGACTGGGCCGCCCAGGCGCCCCTCTCTGCACTGTGTCCAGGCTGTGAGTCCTACTGGCCGCGAGCCCAGAGCAGAAAGTCAGAGTGAGTTGCGCTCGGACTCAGCGGCTCTCGGTCCCAGAGGAGCTGACAGAGGAGCACACACTACCCAGGATGCTCGTGTACATGGGAGGGCAGCCCTGGGCCCCCCGTGTCGGCCCTCTGCCTGATTTTTACCTTTTGCTTGTGGTATTCGGTTAATTTTTGAAGTTTATGTAAGTTTATGTTGCATTTAAAATAAGAAAAAAATAATTTCAAAACAATTTCAAAATGTTTAAGAAAGAGGACATAAAAAGTAAAACTTGAAAGAAAGGGATGTTGAGGGTAGCAGTTGCCAAGCCTCACCCCCCAGGCTACAGACCTCACCCGCACTTCACCTACAGAATGCATCACATTTTGGTTTTACGAATGTACGATGCCCTTAGTAATGAAACACAGGAGGATGTTGCAGGCGCAGCACTGACCTGAAGTACTTTCTGAATCCCGGAAGCATGGAAGAGAATCCATTTCTCTGTTGGAGGCTTTCCTCCTTTGCTGGTTTAAAATAACTCAGCGGGTGGGGGCACCTGGGTGGCTCAGTCAGTTAAGCGTCCGATGGCGGCTCAAGTCATGATCTCACGGTTTCGGGGGTTCGAGCCCCGCGTCGGGCTCTGTGCTGACAGCTCGGAACCTGGAGCCTGCTTCGGGATTCTGGGCCTCCCTCTCTCTCTGCTCCACCCCCGCTCGTGCTGTGTGCCTCTCTGTCTCTCAGAAATAAATAAACGTTTAAAAAAAATAACGCATCGGGTGGCACTTAATTTCAGAAATTGTGCTCTGCACATACTTTCCCAGCACGTCACAGGAAGCAGGCCTGCAGAGGCGGGCACTCCACTGTGCAGCAGCCTGTGTCCTCCTCTGAAACGGGTCTCAGCTGGCGCCATTGTCCTGACTTGCTGGCCCTCCTCCCCCCAGAAGAAAATCGCTATTAATACCCATCGAGGTGTTCGCGCGGGACGCACAGCCCTTTCCAGACTCCACTTACGGTCAGCCCATCCTCCTTCCACAGCAAGAGGCTGGAAAGTAGGTGGGCAACAAGGAGGGGTGTCAGGGAGGGCCATCCCGCAGGGCAGTGGAGGGAAGCTCATTCTCAGTCAACTACCGAGTTCCTAAAGCCAGCCAGCAGGTGACCAAGCAGGGAAGGTACTGATAGAAACCGACTCACATAGGGGCGCCTGGGTGGCTCAGTCAGTTGAGCGTCCCACTTCAGCTCAGGTCACGATCTCGCAGTTCAAGAGTTCGAGCCTCACATTGGACTCGCTGCTGTCAGCACAGAGCCCGCTTTGGATCCTCTGTACTCTTCTCTCTGCCCCTCCCCCCCGTGCATGCGCACACGCGCTCTCTCTCAAAAATAAACATTAAAATTAAAAAAAGAAAAGAAAAGAAAACAAGTCACATAAACAGGCTCCACTCACGCTGGCCCCACGCCTGCTGGTTGCCCTCCCCAGCCCGTCTCTCACCTGCTCCGCCCCCTGCATTGCTGGGAAGATGGCAGGTGCCTCCTGCCTGGCCTCCCTGGACCCAGAGAGATTCCTTCACGGTCGGTCGGCTGGAAACAACCATCCCTCGATGATGACCGGGTAATGGGAATGCGATTCTGACACCTGCTACAACACGGATGGAGCTTGAAAACCCGAGGTGAAGTAAAAGAAGCTCGTCACCGAGGACCCCCACGTTGTATGAGACAGGAAGTAGAGCAGGGGTCACCAGGGCACAGGAGGGGGGGGGAAGGGGGGAGGGGGGAGGAGGGGGGAGGAGGGAGGGGAGGAGGAGGGAGGGGGAGAGGGAGGGGGAGGAGGGAGGGGGAGGGGGGAGGGAGGGGGAGGGAACAGTCAGCTCAGCGGATAGCAGGTTTCTTCTGGTGGTGAGGAAATGCGAACAAACTAGATAGAGAGGGCTGGCGGCTGCCCAACAGGTGAGGATACGAAAAACCCCTGAATTGTACTCTTCAAAATGATTCCGATGATGAATCTCATGCGACTTTGAGCTCCATTTGAAACGCCGGTAAGTCACACCATGACATCCCTTAGCTTCAAATCCTTCGGTCCAGAGGCTTCCCGCCCCCCTGAGCACCGCACAAAGCCTCCCCAGGACCTCCGAGGCTCTCTCTGTGTGTCCCCGCCCCTGGCCACCTCCCTGCCCGAATCCCCTACCACTTCTTTGTCCCCACAGCTCTCCAGCCGCACTGGCCTCCCTCCCGGACTAGAACGGCCCAGGTATGCCCCTGCCTCAGGACCTTGGCACATGCTGTTCCCTTTGCTGGAAGGCTCTTCCCCAGGTTTTTCTGTGACCTTCTCCCTCTCTCCCTAGATGCCACTTTGTCTCACACCCCCAACTATGGCCCGTTACTCTCTTGCCTTGCTGTTTTCTCTTGGCATCACCCCTACTGAAACCCTACATTTATTCTTTTATGTATTCGGTTGTTCAGCATCTGTCTCCCGCACCAGCAGCAACCCCAGTAGCCAGAGCAGTGGCTGGTGTGGACCGTGGACACACACATGTTCGGGGTCGGGCCACGTGGGGACAGCGCCTCCTGTATATCACACGTGCACTCTCTGCAGACACCGGGCTGCCCGGCCCCCACCCACCCCATCCGCCCCAGCCTGACCTGGGGAACAAACACCCTGGGACCTACAGAGCCGAGAGAGTATGACCTCCCTGGTCCTGCCTCCTAGGCCGCCTACTTGAAGGAAATGCTTCAATGTTTATGGAACACTGGATTACTTAAATAACTACTAGATGATTCTATTCCACACACACACACACACACACACACACACACACACACACACACACGATAAAACCCAGAGGGAGACAGGCAATTCAGGAAAACAGGAATAAAAGAAATTATTGTCCAAAGGTAACAGGATATGAAGAAAAGTGCCCACAGGTTGATCGGCTGAAACACTGTAACACAGCAGAACAGAATGCGGTCCTCTTTCTAATCTCCTAGCCTGACATTCACCCTCGCTTTCTCCCAGCTTCATACATAAATAACACAGGGAAATGAGGAAAGCTATGGAAGGCACTCCCTCGGCCTGGCTGTCCCAGGACCCATGGTAGAAAATGACCCTGCTGGAAGGGAAAAAATCCTCCTCTACCCTTCTAGGTTCTTTGGCTGGTTAATTGATATAAGGCAGATTAACAAGAGAAAAACAAATTTAATTATGTGTGTTCGGGGGCCCCACAAAGACACTGCGACCCAAGGACATGTCAGGCAATGAAGGCTTATACGCCATCTTGAGCGAAGGAATGGGATGAGGTCTGGGTCCTCAAAGGAAAGTGGGGGTGATGGGGGAGCGGTGATTCACAGGAGATAAGAAAAGCCAAAGTTTGATAATCAGATGTTCATCCTGCCGTCCAGATTGGTCATTCAGATAAGAGATATGTCCTGGTAATAGTTCTCCTTCTGGGCCAGGCCCCCTGTGTGAATTCCTTTAGTTAGTTTAAGAGGAAGTTCATTTTTCTGGAGTCTGTTGGGTCTTAATTGCCTTCAGCTCAAAACAGTCCACATGTCAGAGCGGCACCCTTTGGGGAGACTGGTTCTGAATCCCTTCAACCCCTTTACTTACAATTCCCCATACTCCCTATTATACCCCCTTGATTTTGCACACGGATACTTTTTTGTATTGGGTAGGTGCCAAGCACACACACAGAGAAGTTGTGTAGGTGAAGCGTGTAGGCGCTGGGAGCAGATGGCCTGCGCGAAGCCAGCACTGCCTCTCACCATCCGTGCGACCCTGGGCAAGATACACAACCTCTCTGTGCCTCAGGTGGCTCGGCTCCCAAGTAAAAAGAATAATCGAGCTACCGCATCGCTTTCGTGAGGTTAAGTGAATCGACACATACAAAGTGCTCGGAGTAAGAGCCATGAAGCGTTAGCTACTGTTACTGTCGTGTTAGTGTCCCGCCCAGCTGTTCATTCACCGTAGTCCTCGATGGCTGGAAGATGGTTAGCATCGCCCCATTTCACAGCAGTGGAAACCGAGGCTCAGGTCTGTCTGACTCCAGAGCCCTTCTGTTCTCCTCACACCACGAATATGCAAGCAGCATCCCTGCGTGAAACTTACTCCAGCTACCTGTTGTCATCTCCTCTCTCCCTTTCCTTTCTCTGTCCTCTCCCTTCCCTCTTCTCCGTCTGACTAATACTAACAGCGAAGCCAAAATACTAACATCTGAGAAAAGCCGGTAGTGAACAGAATCACCCACTCCCCAGTTTATGTCCCCAGTTCTGATTTCTCTCCCGGATTCCAGACCTGTGTATTCAACAGCCAGCTCAGGACAACCCCAGCATCTCACGCTCAGTGGGCCCGACACTGAGCTCCTGCTGTCTACACCCAAATCGCTGACCCCCACATAACCGTGGACCCCATCTTCTGATCGCTCCACTTTTTTTCTCACTTTCTCCAACCACCGCCCCCCCAACACACACACACACACACACACACACACACCTCTGATTAGCCAGGAAATCCTGTTGGCCCTTCCTTCACATCACGTCCAGGCCCCAGCCCCTGCTCGGCACCGACACCCTTGGGCTCGGCCCCAGGCCGTGCTCAGCTCACTCCCGGTTCCCACCCCAGCCCCCCCCCCCCGCCAGTCTCTCTGCTCCTGTCCTCACCACCTAAAGCTAGACGGTGTCCCTCCTCTGCTCGGCACCTGCACGGCCCCCAGTTCACTCAAAGCTAAATGCAGAGTCCTTGCAACGGTCTACAACACCCTCGGTGGTGCCTCTCCTCCTGCGCCAATCTGCCCCTCCCCCCCCCCGCCCCCACACCGGCCGCTTTGCTCTTCAACCATAACAGACCAGTCCTGGCCCAGCTGCTCTCTTGTCCCCTTGTCCCAGCTGCTCTCCTCCCAGAGCACACTTAACCCAGGAAGACTTCTGGCTCACTCCCTCAGCATCTTTCAGCTTCTTTCCCATCTTACTTTCTCGCTGAGGTCTGCGTTGACCTACTCTGCACTGGGTGTGATAGCGGCCCCCGAAATTCACGCCCACGTGCAACCGGTACCTGCGAGTAACTGCCCTCATTTGAAACGGGGTCTTAGCAAATGTGATTAGTTAAGAATCTTGAGTTGACATCATCCTGGACTTAGGGTGGGCCCTAAATCCAATGACTGGTGTCTGTATGAGAAGAGGAAAGGTGGGGGGCACCTGGGTGGCCCAGTCAGTCAAGCGACTGGCTCTTGATTTTGGCTCAGCTCGTGATCTCACGGTTCGTGAGTTCAAGCCCTGCATCTGTGCCATCAATGCAGAACCTGCTTGGGATTCTCTCTCTCCCTCTCTCTCTGCTCCTCCCCTACTCATGCGCTCGCTCTCTCTCTCTCTCAAAATACATAAACGTGAACAATTTTTTTTTAATTAAAAAAAGAAGAGGAAAGGGAAATTTGATGCACAGAGAGACACAGAGGGGAAGAAAGCCACCTAAAGACAAAGGCAGAGGTGGAGGGATGCAGCCACAAGTCAAGGAATCGAGGCACCAGAAGCTGGAAAAGGCAAGAAGGATTCTCCCCTGGAGCCCTCAGAGGGAGCATGGGCCTGTGAACACCTGGATTTTTGGGGGGCCTTCTCACCTCCAGACTGTGAGAGAATCAGTCACTGTTGTTATAAGACTCCCAGTCCGTGGCCCTTTGTCACAGCCGCCCTAGGAAACGAATCTACCCCCCCACTCCCGTTGGCTGCCCATCCCTTCCCATCCTCAATGGCCCCACTTCCTATGACACTGCTCTGCCCTTTCTTTGCTTTTTGCATACATACATACATGTACACATCCACAAACACTTGAGAGTCGGTTCTACACATCATAGCCCCTTACGCCCCAATACTACCACAGTAATTTCCTAGGCACCTAGATGTCCCCTTCCAGAGCCGAAGGAAAGCTATCGAGTTCAGAAAATGTAGCTTGATGCAATACTTTGATCTGACCTATAGTCCAGACTCCACTTCCATCAATTACTCCAACGTTGTTCTCTGTGGCCCCTCCCCCTTCATCTAGCATCCAGATTACACTGAGCCGACCTGTCTCCTTCGGCTCCTTCAATTTCCTTCAACAGCTCTTAACTTTTCCTGTCTTTCCCGATATTTGTGCAACGTGGGCCAGTTATTTTACGGGATGTCCCTCTCTTTGGTTTGGTCGGATGTTTCCTCTTGGTTCGTGTCAATCTCTGCACCCCAGCTAGATACGTCATAAGGAAGGTTGTGTCCTTCACAGGGTGACCCGTCTGGAGCACCCAGTGTCACCTGTCCACACTGATGACGTTGACTCTGGTCGTCCAGTAAAGAGCGTGGTCTGGTGTGGGCACAGTACTCTCTGTTTCCTCGCTTGCAAATAATGAGTAATCTATGCGATGTGCAGGGAGATGCTTTGCGATCATGTAAATATCTTGTCTGTGTCTCTGTCTCTGTCTCTGTCTCTGTCTCTGTCTCTCTCTCTCTCACACACACACACACACACACACACACACACACGCATGATAATGTTCTGGCTTAAAGCAATGATTACAAAATGCAACACTTACACTGCATTTATCAGTCAGCACCTCCTGCAAGGAAAAGTCTTCCCTTTCCTTCATTAATCAGTGTACAACAACGAGAAAGCCTCAGTTTCGAGATCATTGTTTCCACCATGCACTTGAAAACAGTTCAATATTTACTGCGGAGGCTGAACGGTAACTTCCTCGTTCAGTTCCACCTGCATCCACAAAAAATTACTGGGAATAAAACCTCCATCAGGCAACCTTTTAAAAACATTATTCCACGATGGGTATATTCCAACCCAGAGAGCGTAAGTTTGTAAGCAACGTGAGGCTGAAGTTTTAATAGACATAACTAAATATTACACAGTCCTGAACCTGGATGGATATCATTGATGGTCAGAGTAGCAATGAAAGAGTGTGTTCTGTGCTCACAGAAACTAACAGGAGAAAAAGGCCCAAACACCGTATGTCCCAGAGTATGGGTGGACATGTACGGGGTCTTTAGAGTATTTCACCAAAGACAACATCAAAGGTAACCCGGGATGTGAGGTTGTTTTCAGAATATAGGACAGGCCACCCAGCCAGGTAGAAGACGGTAATATGAAATACAGATCCAAAGTCTAACCCGAAGCCCAGGTACCACAGTGATGGTGGCTATCGACAAACCAGAGGTTGGCAGGAGGCCTAATTCAAGTACAGCATCTGAGTAATTCCTGGCATGCCTCCTTAGAAATGTCATCTCTTACAACTTTGATCAGCCCCAATCACTAGGCGGTCCTAACAGCCAGTCGCCCATGGGGTGTCTTTAGACTGGAAGAGTTCATATGGCAACCAATGGCGACCTAGCATGTGATCCTGACCATGACCTCTCATGACTCACAGGGATGGGGTGGGGGGAGGAGAACGTCACCTTGGGACCTGTATACTCACCGCTGCCCCTCCTCGATGCTTAGACCGCGAGATTCCACACGCGCTAAATTCACTTTTAACTTACGTTCCTAACACACAGCTTAGTTGGTGTGCAATCCAGGAACCATGTTTTAAAACCACCTTTTTCTCTTTCGTACATACAGCTGTAATTTATAAATAAATATATATGTACCCAAATGAGTTGAAACCTACATCCACACACAAACCTGCACACAGATGGATACAGCTGCTCTATTCATCATTGCCCAAACTTGGAAACAACTAAGATGTCCTCCAATAGGTGAATGAGTAAATAAACTGTGGCACCTGCACATGACAGAATGCTATTCAGCAATTAAAAAGCAGGGTGGGAGGGGAGCGCCTGGGTGGGGTCAGTCAGTTGAGCGTCTGATTTCAGCTCAAGTCAGGATCTCACGGTTCATGAGTTTGAGCCCCACATCGGGCTCTGTGCTGACAGCTCGGAGCCTGGAGCCTGCTTCAGATTCTGTGTCTCCCTCTTTCCCTGCCCCTCCCATGCTCACGCTCTGGCTCTCTCTCTCAAAAATAAATAAACATTAAAAAGAATTTTAATTAAAAAAAAAAAAAAAGAACTATCGAGCCACAAGAAGACATGGAGGAACCTTAAATGCATACCACCAAGGGAAAGAAGACAATCCACGAAGCTCACACGCTGTATGATTCCAATTCCGTGACATTCTGAAAAGACGAAACCATAGTTTTGGTTGCCAGGGCTTGTTGGGGAAGGAGGGTGCAGATCAGAGCACGGAGGATTTTTAGGGGGTGAAACTATTCTCTATGATGTCGTAGTGGCACATTACAAGCGTGTCAAAACCCAGAATGCACAACGAGAAGAGCGAACCCTAATGTAAATGAGGGTCTTGACTGAATAAAAACGATCCATATTGGCTCACCCGTTGCAGCAAATGTGGCGGCTCTAATATAGGCTGTTTACACCCGGGGAATCTGGGAGCAGGGAGGGCAGGGAGGGAGACGGTCCCTGCGACTCTCTGTACTTTCCACTCAATTTTTCCGTAAACCTAAAACTGCTAGGAAAAAAATGGTGTAATATGTATAAAACCCACTCTCAATTATACAGGCTTCATATGATATTGTCGTACGTGTTAAAATTAACAGGCCAAATATGTCAACACCATCTACTAGATTTGGATCCCATAATAGGTGTGACCATGCACTGAAAATGAGTACTTTGAAAATTTAGACAGAAGTGGTCCAGCTGTGATTTCTGGCACAGATCAAAGACTATTCATCTCCAAACATGGGCAGATAGGTCAAGGGAAAATATCTAGTAGAATTTTTTTTAAGTTAAGTGGTAAAAGGAAAAAAGTTCAGTTGGATGTTTCAGCCTTTCTTAAACGATGGAGTTCACAACCAACCCCTGTGTGTGCACAGTCCTGATGCTTCCTGATGAACGTCAAAGTCTGAAACACAAGGATACCCCCTGGCCATGTCCTACATTCCTTTGGTGTATTCCGGCTTACGTAGAATGCTTGGTTTTTCATGCAGCCTCAGGTAAAGTGAGAGCTAATCCTTCAGCAGAGCACAGCATCCCATTTCAAAACCACATACGACTTTCTGGCAAAAGAGTTATGTGTTTGCCCAACACGCCCTTTGAAATTAAAACTCCTCACAGGTTCCAGGAAAAGCAGGAAGGTATTTTCCCTGGTAGCTCTATAGATCACACTAAAGGTTCTACTTCAGTACAGACCTAGACACATATCCACCCACAGTGACTAAAGCTGTTTAAACACTCAGTGCGTAGAGTCAAATAATTCACTGGTGCCAAGTTTCATTTACCTTAGGTGGGGGCTCTGTTTCTCTGGCGTCTCATCCCCTCCTATGCTAAACAAACATCTCATTCCAAGAAAGAGTACGAGCCAATTATCAGGGGTTATTTTGGGAAATGACTCTTCAGTAGACAGATTGCCTTTATAGAAAACCGATCTGTAAAATAAAACAAAATTTAAGAATAGCAGACTTCTGTTTCAAAGTCAGTTCAACCCGATACATTTAGTTAATAATATATATCTGCACTAACAGCACGGAGCCTGCTTGGGATTCTCTCTCCCCCTTTCTCTCTCTTTCTCTCTGCTCCTCCCTCCCCCTCTCAAAATAAATAAGCTTTAAAAAAAATGTTTTTAAAAAGAAGCTATAATGGAACTCTGGCTCCAGCTGCAATCAGTTAAGGGTAGGACGGCCACATTGTTTGTGCACCCAGTGCATAGTGAAAACATGGGTCCCCTTGTTCAAACACTAAGAAATTCAAGATGGCAACAGCACTAAGCCATGCCCAGCGGCCTTGTGCTTGCGGGTCCACAGGTGGGACACCGCACGGGTGCAACCCTGGAAGCCAGCATGGGCTGAGTTGCCTTGGACGTATCCTCATGTTTTAGTTTGCCTTTTGCAGAGACACCAGACAGCCACCGGTGCACAGCCGGGATATTTGAGCAAAGGAAAGTGAATGAGAGAAAGTTTTCACCCTTTGTCTCCTCATTAAAAAAAAAATTGACATTTACTTATTTTTGAGAGACAGGGTGAGAGAGGGGGAGGGGCAGAGAGAGGGAGACACAGAATCCAAAGCAGGCTCCAGGCTCTGAGCCATCAGCACAGAGCCCGATGCAGGGCTCAAACTCGCAAACCGCAAGATCATGCCCTGCGCTGAAGTCGGACGCTCAACCGACTGAGCCACCCAGGCGCCTGCTTCATTAATTTAACTAAAACTTTGACCTAGGTTCACTATGCAATAGTAGTAGGAGAACCATGTGCTTTTGAAAACATTTTCAAAATGATACTTTTTTCAAGACTCAACCCTTTTCTTTCCTGCTTCGTTCGAGGCGTCTCCAGAGCCTGCACCCACCCCACATCTGCATCAAAACCTCCATCACCTCCTTCTTCAAAGAGCTTTTGTTAATTGAAAGCCACTCTTTCCTGCCCAGGGGTTCAGGGAGGGGTGTCCTGGGGTCCAAGCTGACGATTTGCACTCAGGCACCTTCTCGAAGGAAGCTTGGCTGCCCCTGAGCCCCTCCCAAAGAACGCGGCTCAATCCAGCCTTTCTGTGCGTTCCCTTCCTAATAATGAAGCTGGTGAGGGGTGACAAGGTGGCTGAGCTGAGCCAGAGAATGGTGACCCGGACCTGAGCCTCTCTCTATGCACCTCAGTTGCAAACCAGCAAGTCTGCTGTCTTAAGGTCATTCACCTCAGCCCCGCACTGTCAGTTTATAGTGATCCAGTCCTTGTCTAGAAAACCAAGGGGCTTCAATGAAAAAGTTTGGGGCTGCTTTTGATCTGGGTTTTATCTTATTTACTTTAGTATTTTTAGACATAGTTAATGTAGGTAATGCAGCATTGCAGGGTCTCAGAAGGTGTAAGAAGGCAGACATAGGAGAATTTTTCCTCCTGCCCAGAGGTCCCCACTCTCAGTAGATAATTTTATATATTCTTCAAAGTCTATGATGCAAACACAAGCAAATATATATCCCCCCCTTCACACAAAGGGTAGCATGCTGTAACCCTACTCCGCCCTTTCTTTTTTAAGTGAACACTCTTTCTCAGAGCCGTCCCCTTCCATACCTGGAAAACAGCCCCCTCATTGCAATTTCTTGTATGGATGTCCCATAATATACAACCAGTCTTCTCTTAGGGGACAATTATGTGGTTGCTGATGTTTGGCTGTTACAAAATTACTCAAATCTATTTTCCAAATGTGACCTGTTCGCTAGCACTGAGCACAGCGCCTGAGTCCGTCACTGGTCATCCCACGGGACCCTCATGGCTCAGTATCGCGGTCCTGAAAAGCAGATTTCCGACAGGTAGCACTCATTTTTACCATCAGAAATTCGGACCTAAAGATTTTTCCCTCTCCACCTAAGTTCTTCCAGAAATTCTTCCCAGCTTTTGCCTTCGATCTAAGGATGTGTAACCCCCTTGTTCCCAATATACAAAAGAATCCAGGGGTCCTACAGACGAAAACAAGCTCAAAGCTATCAGACAATTAAAGAGCCCAGGAGCACCTTTGAATTTCCATTAACATTTGAGTCTTTTGACTCAAACCCTTTGTTATGCTAAAAGACACACGGATTTTAGCTAGAGAAAGAGCTCAGCAAAATGAGTATCCCACAGGAAGTGCTCAGTAAATCATAGTGAAAAACATACCCACTCCCTACGGTCAAAAAATTAGCCCTAATGAAACACTCCAAAGATGCGAATAAACACTGAAAAGAAAATTTACTACCTGAAGCGCCTCAGATTTCCCCACCCCCATTCCTAGGTTAATATGTGATGATGTCAGCCAGACTTCACCCCTGGATCTCTGCCCCATACTTGATGTGGGGCTCCTACAGTCAAGGATCGCTGCACACACACCTTCAGAAAAGGTCAATGCCGTGGTCCTCATTGTGACCTACCGGGGACTCCTGGGAGCCCCAGGCCCTTCAGGGACTCCATAAAGTCAAAGCCACTTCTGTAACAACCCTAAGATGTTATTTGTCTTTTTCAGTCTTGTTCTTTTGGTGTAGAGTGGGGTTTTCCAGAAGTTTTGTAACATGCACTATTACAATGTGCTAAATTCAGAGGCAGATAGGAAAATCCAGATGTCCTCCATTAAGCCAGCCCAAAAGGACCTGAAAAAATGCAAAATAATGCCGCTCTTCCTATTCGACTATTTTTGTTTGGGAAAATACTGTGTTTTTTAAAAAATAAAATGATATTGTTTATGCCAGAATGTAATGGGTTTATTACTTTTTTATCAGTTAATACACACTTTCGAAATTTCTGTTTTACTTTCTAATACCATAAAAGTGCTCTGCTTAGCATAATCCACAAGAACGAAAGCTTTTCAAGGTCTTCGGTAATTTCTAAGAGGGTAAAGAAATCGAAAGGTTTGAGAACTGCTGGCCTTTACGACAAAGAAAGATACTTAGATTATCAGTTCACGAACTTGATGTTCTGGAAGGTCAGCCAGCCTGTGGACTTGGTTCCCTGTCACATTCCTGGCTTGGGCAGGGTCCCCGCACGCGGTGGGCCTCCTGCGTGTGAATGAAGAAGGGAGAGAAGGACCAAGGAAGGCAGCGGGACCTTTCCACTGATGGTTAGTAAACAAAGCAACTAAGTCAAATGTAGGAAAAGTCTCCAACAGTAAACGGCAAGTCATTCGGGGTGAATTGCCTAACCAGCGGAGAACAGGCAAATGGTAAAAGACGTGGGATCTATGTTGAAAGAGAAGAAGGGGAAGACGTCAATAGAATATTCGTGTCCCAGGAAGGACTGTCCAGGACATCTGGTTCCTCACCTCTGCCAGTGCTCCGCGAAGAGTTCCCTCCATGTTACCCACCCATGGGCCCCAGCAGGGGGAGGCCAGGTGTGCCCAGCTTAAGGCGACCACTCACATCCCCTATGGTCCTGATGACAACGCATTTTGAGACCTTCGCCCAGAAGTACTACTGCTCAGGGTTCCTGTCCTGGGTGTTCATCACTGAGCGTGCCTGTACCAACTTAGATTAAGTGTACATTTTGCTCTCCAGAGTATTGTACCTGTCTACACCTGCCAGGGAAGCCTGAGGGTTCCTCTCTCCACTTATCCACCAACACTTAGCGTAAGAAGGCTTCCTAATTTGCCTAATAGACTTAAAGTGATATCTTATTCTCTTGCTTTGTATTTCTCCTGCTCCTAATGAGGGTCTCCTCCTAAGCTTGAGTATGGGGTCACCTCGCCTGTAAATCGCCTGCTTATACCCTTCATCCTTTTTCCCATTAGAATTCCTTCTTTCTTTTATTGGTTTGTAGGTGTTTCTGGATATTCTCCATCGGTTTTAGTTATGGACATATCTTTCTGCAACCCAACGCCTTCTCTAAATCTGTCACCCCCTGACTTTGTTCATGGGGTCCTCACGGGCAACAACATCTTACCCGCTATTTTTGCTTGGGATATGAGCTTTCAGAAATTTGCTTACTAATCCTTTCCCATCTCGGGCCGAAGAGATCCTCCTACATTGTATTCTATTGAATCTCTGGCTTTATCTTTCACTTTAGTTGAAGTCGAAAGAGATAATGATGTATGTTTATGTTGCAAAATAAATAGGAGAGCGGACACTGTGGAAAGCCAAGAATTCCCTTGCACTGGCCAGAAGACGGTCACCTGGAGCCTGCACCTCCGGGGACTGCACCGTGGGTACTTTCTGCATTCTCGTGGCTGAAGGCATCACAGAAGATGCTTCCCACGGAGCCACTCCATTCAGAATCCCTGGGAGGAACACCTTCCCCTTCGTCACCATGAGAAAGCCCTCTGGGAACCGGTGTATTGGACCATCTCGGGGCCAATAGGAGCAGGTATCATCAGAGGAGTGCCTGAAATACATTCATGTTCTTTTCATTTTTTTAAATTTTTTTTCTTTAATGTTTATTTTTGACAGAGAGAGAGAGAAACAGAGCGTGAGTGGGGCAGGGGCAGAGAGAGAGGGAGACACAGAATCCGAAGCAGGGTCCAGGCTCTCAGCTAGCCACACAGAGCCCGATGCAGGGTTCGAACTCACGAACCGTGAGATCGTGACCTGAGCCGACGTCAAGAGTCGGACACTCAACTGACTGAGCCGCCCAGGCACCCCCCGTTCATGTTCTACCATCTGCCAGGAGCTGTTGTAGGCACTTCACACAGTTGATCCCAGGATCCTGCCTGTTGTGTAAGTTCTCCCTAAAGCCTCAATGGAGACACTCCAGGAAGTGTTGAGACACGGCTGGTGAGAACTCATCGGGCTGGCTTCTGCTGTGGGACATGGAGTGACACACGACACCCCGCAGACAAATGTCCTCAGCCAACCTACTAGCATCGGCTTCAGAAGACACTAACAGCCTGTGTATCTTTTGAGGCCAGCCCTCTGCTGGAGAGCGATGGTGACAGTGTGACCTTTACACCCAAGTGGGGCAAATGGACAGCCACGGTGAGAAATTCTCCCTGTTAAAGTTGTAATCCAATGTGGGATCGAAAAGAAAAAAAAAGTCAAATTCATAGAAACGGAGAGTAGAATGTTGTGGCCAGAAGCTGGGGATAAGGGAAGGGGGGAGGTCGACAGGAGGGTACAAACTTTCAGTTTATTTAGTTAAACTGTTTAGTATTTAGATAAATAAGGTCTGGGGGTGCCCCGGTGGCTCAGTCAGTTAGGATCCAACTTGGGCTCAGGTCGTGATCTTGCCGTTCATGAGTTCGAGCCCCGCATCGGACTCCGTGCTGACAGCTCGGAGCCTGGAGCCTGCTTCGGATTCTGTGTCTTCCTCTCTCTCTGCCCCTCCCCCAGTTGCACTCTGTCTCTGTCTCTCTCAAAACTAAATAAACAGTAAAAAAATTTTTAAAGGTACGTAAGGTCTGAAGATCTAATGTATAACACAGTGATTACAGCTGCTAACATTTTCTTGTGTGAGATTCGCTAAGAGAGTAGAAGCTAAGTTTACACACAAAAAGGTAAATATGTGAGATGGTAATTAACTCAGTGGTGGGAATCTCTCACAGTGTGAACATATATCAGATCATCACGTTGCACACTTTAAATGTATCTCATAATTTTATTTGTCGACTCTACCTCAATAAAGCAGAAAAATAGATAAATTTGAAACCCAGGCGTTACGTGGGGTTCTCCCCACTCCCTAGACCTAGATGCAGTGAGTGTGAGTCCCCCAATTCCATGCGGGCTGCCATTTGCCATTGCCTGTGAGGCCTCTGCCACTAATTCTAAGGGTCCCTGAGGCTACGTTCTCCATAGACGCCGGTGGTCTACATGGGCTGTCTCTGTCCCTCATGGCGGTAGCCAGAAGGAAGCACACCTCGCCTCACCCGTCTTACACAGAGACACGTGTATGTACAGGAGCACAGGTGCCTAGCTGTCCTCCTGTATGTACAGGACACAGGTGCGTCCTGTCCAGCATGTGCTGGACACATGCATGCATGTGAACACGCGTGCACACGCGAAGAGCTTGGCACAGTGAACACTGCATACGCGGACACGAGCATGTACGAATATTTGTGCGTGAAAGTGCGCACGCACAAACACATGTGAACAGGTATATGCACGTGGAGACATACATGTGCTGAACAGGTGGGCACACGCTCTCACAAAACGGACTCACACAGAGCGTCTGTTAGGGTGGCTGGCATTGCTGAAGATTAGGGCCAGAGAAATATGGAAGAGGGTTCACACTGAAGGCTTGAAAACAATCTCCAGTTGCCAATGAGGCTCTTAGGTCGAGAGTCCTCTCAGCTCCTGTCCTGCCCACCCCAACCCATCCGACACCATCGCTAACGTTTCCTGACATCTCCCTACCCCTCCCTCTTTCTTCTTCTGCCCCTTCTTGTCTCTGACAAAGAAGTTCACCTTGTTGGGTTTCATGAGCCTCCATACTACACCCTTTCTTGGGGGTCTTTCTCCTACCCCACACCTTCAAGGAGTTTTCCGAGCATCACGATGATTTCCTCCTTGAGAAGAATTCTACTGCCAGTTGTTTACATAATTAATTTTTAAAATCTCTGTATAAAAAGAGGAATCTACAATTGCAAGAAATTCCTCTCCTGGGCTAGCCTTCCAGCCTTCAAGAGTAGACTCTTGAATGAGGCTCTTTGTCACCTGCCATGGAAGGTTGGGTGCCACTGAGTTGTCTCACCGGGTCAGCATGCCGGGATTCCAGCGTTAGGCACGTTGTCTGCACTCTGCCCAAGAGATTTTAAAAGAACAACACACTGAGGCATTCTCAAAGAACAGGAAGGCAATTCACACTGGTGGCTCCTAAACATTTTTAATCCCTTGGGACATTTTCCTACTGACCACCTTCTCCACACCTAGTTTAATTGCTCGTGAAGTTCATCAGCCTGGAACAGCAGTTGGAAAAGCCTGTGGAGATGACACAGTACATTTGGAACCCTCAAAGGCAAATGGTTCAAGACATCTGCATCCATTGATGGGGCCTTTCAGGAAGGTGGATGAGGTAAGTGCTGAATGAAAGGTTCCATGACTAATGAGGAGGAGTAAATCAAGGGTACAGAATCACTCTCCCCAGAAAGAAAAGGAATAAAGCTTATTTTTAATTTAAAGTGGGTTCATCGTAGGCCATCCAAACTTTTTGATGGATCAAATATCAGTATTATTTACTCCGAAATAATGGTTTAAAATAAATAATTTTCCAACTTCACATTTTGTCCCCTTTGGATTCCAATCATGAAGGAAATTCTGGATTCTTTCCACACGTTCCTCCTCTGTAAGGTGATGATTAGGACACTAGAATATGGTACTGTGCTTGGACTCCTAGAAAGCAGTGATTCTACCATGTACACAAAATTTCAAGTTCAATAGAAACTCTAAATCCAAGGATTTGGTGGATGTTGAGTGACAGTTGTTTAGACATTTGCAGACGCAACTTTAAGACTTGTCATTTAAGATCAACTTTGGCAAAGACGTCTCCACACACCCCTCCCCCAATGCACACAGAAGTTGCAGCAACTAAATATTGGTGCATTGTGGGTGTCTCAACATTCGTGATGCCTCCGTATGCAACTTAGAATTAGTATTTGGTGTCTAGTGAGCATTTTTCCTTGGAGCAAAGATGCATTTCTCTTGACTGGGTCCAAGAGAAGGGGTTGGATTCTATTTGTAAGCTTTCAGTTCCTCAGAGCCTCGCTGGGGAGCTTGGACCAGTAACCACCTGCACACCTCCATTAATAGTGGTGTGAACTGGTTTCTTCCCAAGAGGATTCTGTGCCCATGCCTTACAATGAAAGGAATCGACCTAGAAATACATACTGAATTTGCAAAAGGGTCCCCTTTGCCCTGTCAATTCCAATGACACGCATCCTCTGAGTGAGCAACTCATCTTGTGAAACAACTCATTGTTTCACAAAAACGCAAGGGCTGGACAAGGCTGGCTTTTAGGAAAGAAGTCCATTACAGGGCATCCTCTACAACTGCAGGAGACCCTGCTGAGTGCCCACCCAGTGCCAAATGTTGTCCTTAACCTGAAGGACAAAACTACCAGCACGGCGTATTAATCCTTTGTTACTTATCAAGCTCAGAAGATTAAATAACTTGTCTGAGTTATTCAGTCAACAAGTGGGAGACCCAGAATTTACCCTGATTTCATCGGATCCAAAACTATTAATCCGTATTAGTCTGCTCAGGCTGCTAAAACAAATTACCGCCAGCTGAGAGGTTTATACCACAGAAATTTATTTTCTCACCATTTTGGAGGCTGGGAAGAAGTCCATGATCAAGGTACCAACATGCATGGCCAGTGTCTGATGAGAGCTCCTGCCCTGGTTTGCAGGCACCCAGGCTCCCTGGTGGCTCTTCTGATAAGGACTCTAATCCAATCAGAGCAGGACCCTACCCTTCTGACCTTGTTTAGCCTTAGTTGTTGCCTTAGAGACCCCGTTTCAGTCACACTGGGGTCAGGGCTTCAACAAAAAAATCTGGGGGGACACAAACACTCAGCCAGTAACATGGTCTTTCTACTCTACCTTATCATGCTGCCTTTATGTATCAATATATCTCCTAGTGATAGATATCTACTTAAATATTTTCTACCATTAAAATTTTTTCTTCCTTATTTATACAGAACAGACACTACAAACAATCAAGAGGCAAGAACGCAAGTTAGCAAGATGGCCGATCTTTTTCCTGATGACCTCCAAGAATGTTTTCTCTTTCATTAAGCCTCCCCTTTAATCCTCTATCTGTGTGAGATATTACGAGTATCTTCTCGGGCATGACACCTGTATGTCTGCTTTATCTGAGGTCATTTTTATTGAGCAGCAAATCTTCATTTTAATGAGGTCAATACAACAGCATCAGCACACACACATTTGGAAGAACAGAGAACAACTTGGAATTTTGCTTTGCTGGGCTCAGAGGCATGTTTCCTTGGGTTCAGTAATCAACAGGGGCTCGCCTAACCCCTCCATGCCAGCCTTGCCAAATAAATCTGTTCCTCACGCAGAACGCTGTAGAATTAAGATACTCCCCTGGAGAATATTGAGCCACAAATCAATGAATGACAGGCACCAGAGAAAAATCAGATTTGTTCCCAGCTGTGAAAGACATAATCCTCCTTTAATATTTTGATCCCTTAGCAGAACAGAAGTCATTTTCCTCAGAGCATCACACTCAGAGGGGTCCTCGCCGCGGGAGGGAGTTTGAAATACATGCGACATCGTGCTTTCGTGTCTAAGGCTCCAGGGAGTCACGGAGAGGCGGGCCTGGTGGCTGTGGATGGGACGGAGGAGGCAGGAGGCGGGGGCTCAGGTCGTCATTTATGTTCCAGGCACCGATTTACATACAAAGATGTGCACGACACTGACTGCCTTTGACGGCCTCTTGGTCTCACGGGGGAGGCAGGTGGGCAGACGAGTACATGAAATACAACAGGCTTTGTCCTTCAGAAGCACCAGGTGTCACGAAGACACACAAAAGGAAGCAGCTCCCAGCTCAGAAAGTGCGAGAGGCTTTCGGCGAAAGGGGAATCTGAGCTGGGTTTTGAAAACCCGAATGGTCATAAAGAACAGTCAAGACCGTGAGCCTTAGAAGAGACAGACGAGGGTCCAGTTTCAGTTTCTAGCACTTTCTAGCTGTGTGACTTGGGAGTGATGGAGCTGACGCAGGACAGGCACAGGACTTGGAAGACAAGCAGTGACTAAACAGGCTTGCATCAGCACCTGCACCTGGCGAGGCCCCGAGCAACTGTCTGCGGCTGGGAGAGAAGATGAAGTGTCTTGACCTTGGGACAGAGGGCTTTGCTCCTGCTCCTGGGCTCAGCAGGGAGGGCAGAGCACCCAGGCTCAGAAGCCCGTGTCACGGTGCCCAACCCTTTGGAAAGGTGATCTCGTGTCTCTCCCGATGGGGGCAGGGAGCTTGCTCCTCACAGTGGCTTTTCATTTTTTACTGTTTTTTTTTAATTGTGGCAAGATATTCATAACATATAATTGATCATACTAGCCATTTTTAATTGTCTAGGTCAGTGTCACAAAGCACATTAACACTACTGTGCAACCATCCCCACCGTCTCCAGAAACTTTTCATCCTCCCAAATGGAAACTCTGTCCCCATGAAACACCCCCCACATCCCCCCACCCCCGCCAGCCCCTGAAGACCCCCCCATCCCACCCTTCATCTCTATGAATTCGACTCCTCTAGGGACCTCACATAAGTGGAATCATGCAGAATCTGCCTTGTTGTGACTGGCTCATTTCCTTAGCACCGTGTCTTCAAGGTTCATCGCTGCATAGCAGGTGTCAGGATTTCCTTCCTTTTGAAGACTGAATAATATTCCATTGTATGGATTGACCACATTTTGCTTATCCCTTTATCCATCTATGGACACTTGGTTTGCTTACAACTGTTGATGACTGTGAATGATGCTGCCGTGGACAGTGGTTGACAAGAACCTGTCCACGAAGCTGCCGAGGACAAT
The DNA here is from genome assembly GCF_022079265.1 of Lynx rufus. NCBI lineage: Eukaryota > Metazoa > Chordata > Mammalia > Carnivora > Felidae > Lynx > Lynx rufus. The sequence continues at coordinate 152,617,105 of NW_025814867.1, forward strand.
GGTGGATGGGAACCTGTCCACATCCCTGCCACTCCTCAGCACCCTCCCCCCACTGGTCCCGGCCCTGGAGACCTTCCTCATATCCACATGCACTTCTCTGATGTTGCTGATGCCTGGACATGTCACTCCCAGGTCTCAGTAATAGCAATGCTGATGTCATGCCTTCTCTCCAGCCCTCTGTACTCATCTGATCATGTGACTATTCTAGGAAAAGTTCCAGAACAAATCTCTGGAGAATGTCATGGGACCCTGGCAGGGAAAGGAATCTAAGTCACCTCTTTCTGAGCAAGTGCAGATGACACAATATCCACCCACCACTTGAATGTTCCAGAGAAGCCGCTGCTCGTCTTTTTTGTCAAACAATATTTGGGGGATCTGCCTTAGTCCCAAGTAGAGAGAATGACCTAGAATTTCCTGGATCCAAAATCAGACAACCTCCAAGCGGGGAGGCTCCATGCAAGCCTGGCTCACCGGAACACAAGGACAACCCTAGAGAGACTGTGGGTCTCAAGCTGGAACCCAGGACTCCTCTGACTGGGCGATTCACCCCCACCCCTGAGTGTGAGCAAGGATGGCTTATGTATGTGTTCCCGGAGCAGGGATTTCACCTGAAGATCTGAGGGCAGGGATAGAAATGTGGAAGAGGGGACCAGAAAGTCAAGTGTTCAATTGGTGATTGATATATACATTTCAAAATCAAGCAGGCTGCCGTATAATGAGGTAGAATCCAAAAATGTCCACAAACTTGTGCAGAACATGAGAAAGAGTCTGTGTAAACACCCTCCAAGGCCAGCTCCATATTGGGACCACCGAGGTAGGTCTGTCCTGTCCCTTATTCCTTCTCCTGCCCTGGCCCTGGCCCCCCTGGAGAGATGGGAGACACAGTGGGGGAGGGGCTTAAGGAAGGAGAAGTGGAGTAAAGACAGAAGCAGCCCCCTCCCCCAGTCCTCCTTTCCCAAGTCTGGGGACTCTGAGCAAAGTGGGGGGCTGAGCACACAGGCTGGACGTGTCGTAGCTAAGCTGAGACTCTTGAGGGGGATAGGAGCCCAGAGAATGTCTAATGATGTGAAAAAGCAGCCAGGACAGCCACGGGGCCTGCCCTGACTTCAAACAAGGTGGTGGGAAAGACGGGCTGGCACCACAGGACGGTATGCGGAGAGGAATCAGGTGGTTTCCCACATAACCTGTGTGCCCTGCTCACATTAGCAGCTCCAACAGCTTCCAGGATTGCCCTCCCCGGCTGGCGGGACAGATGACAGGTTGTTTGGCCGAGGGATCAGGAACCTCCGCGCTGACTGGTGTCTGATTCTAGGTGGCCGAGGGGGCTAAAAATCAGCCAACGCCAGCTTCAGTGACTGTCAAAGTTATCCTCACGTGATTGAAGTGCCCTGAGAGACGGGGTCTGGGACACCCAGTTAAATCCCAATTTCAGATAAACAGTAATTGATTTTTTTAGTATGTCCTAAATATTGTAAAAGACATACTTATCCGAAAAACTTGGCCGTTATTTATCTGAAATTCAAAACTTAACTTGGCATGATGTATTTTTTAACAGCAGTACGTTTATTGAGATGTAATGTGTATGCCATACAATTCACCCACTTAGTGTGTATGATTCAATGGCTTTTAGTATGTTCACAGAGTTGTGCAACCGGCACCATTGTCAATTTCAGAATGTTTCCATCAGCCCAGAAAGGAACCCCGGTCGGAAGTTTAGCAACAGGAACAAAGTGTGGGTTCCTTTAATCCTTGGTGGCTCACGGACGATCTTTTCTAGGAAGGTGCTCATTCTCTTCTTTGTTCTCAGATGGATTCACATCCCTTGACCTGAAGCACTCGGTGGGGGCTGCAGAGGTGAGGCCACCGAGCCCAGCCTCTGGTAGCACGTCCTGACCTCCCAAAGTTGGCATGGCCCAGGCCGGATCCAGCTTCCTGGCGAGTGTTCGATGAGTTGACCTACCTTCCTGTTCTGCTGCAAATTCACGGCTCTAAATCCTGAAACAGCCCCTGACACTCGCAAATGTCCCTTCCTCCCAGAAGCAAGCCCCCGACCCTGCGTCTCTGATAGTTTCTCCATTTTAACACAGGCGCTTCTCCAAGTGGGTGGACACCAGAAGGCCCCCCTGTCTGTCCTTTGCTCTCTCTGACCTCTGAAGTTAGTCATTCCCCCTGTCCAGTACTAGCCGGTTCCCAGAAATCCCCTTTTGGTGTGCAGGCCATTGGCCAAACCACACGAGAATTTCGTGAGCACTGAGAGATGCTGGTCGGACTGTCTCTGCGAGGGGGACAGAGGCTGCTCAGCCCGACCGCTGTCTGTGAGAAGACCCCTGCCCAGGAGCCCGTGCCCTCTCCCTGCCTGGCACTTTGCCTGAAAGTCAACCTGCTAACTTACTTTAAGGGTCAGACTCAACATGGCTCCTAACTTTCTCCTGAGCCCCTGAAGTCACTTCCCCAGGCTGGCTATGCCGTCTCCCCACATGACTTACTCATTAGCGAGGGTGAATAATGCCTAAATACAGTTCTGGACTTCCCCACAAAGCCATGCTAGGGGACACATGACCGGAGTAATCTCACCTGCGGGGCTGAAATTAGGCAAGCGCCCACAATGCCTTCAAGTGTCGTGATTCATACCTGGGAGTCATGACTGAACATCTCCGCCAAGGCCTGGCTAGACAACCTGGGTGGGGGGGGGGGAGCCATCCACACACTTTCAAAGGATTTGGGTTAACAGAAGCCTCAGTGTCTCTTAAATACCCCAAGGAGGAAGGCAGAAGAATCAAAAATGTCTCCACCTTCTCCATTCAAGACAGATTTTTTTTTCTACCTTCACAATGGAAAACGTACCATTAAACTCATTTTATTAACAATATTGATTATCCCAGTTAGACCTCAGCTTTGCCCTTACCAAATGCGTCAGGGTCCTTGCAGAAAACAGAACCAGTAGTGTGTGTGTGTGTGTGTGTGTGTGTGTGTGTGTGTGTGTGCTTGTGTGCATGTAGACAGAGATTGGTTGATGTCCAGGAAGTGGTTGTATGATTGTGGGTTCTGGCTGGACAACTCTGAAGTCTGTAGGGCAGGCTGGAAACGCTCGGGCAGAGTTCGCACTTCAGTCCACAGGTGAAATTTCTTCTTACTCGGGAAAGGCTCAGATATGCTCTATGGCCTTTTCACTGACTGGTGAGGCCCAACCAGATTATGGAGGATAATCTCCTTTACTGGAAGTCAGCTGGTTGTGGATGTTTAATCAACATCACATCTCCAAAATACCTCCACAGCCACACCTAGATTAGTGTTTAGTTAAATAACCGTGTGCCAGAACGAGACTAGGCTGACACGTAAAAATCACCACTGAACCAGAAAATGCCTTTCCGTCTTTGGGTGAGGTAACTGGTGAATAATCTGAGACACACACACACACACGCACACGCACACGCACAGGGTAAGGAATCTGCTAGCTGACCCAAGGTCACATAGACACAAGCGGCTGAACTTGGGGGGCTCTCAGGAATTACAAGCCCGGGCTTTGGACTGAACTCACGGAGGACTCAGAGCACATCCAAGGGTCCTCAGGCCAAGGCCAAGCCTCAGCATCCGTATGGCAAGGGTTCGACGGACCAGGGATCCAACCCGCTTCTGATGCCCCTTCTCACCATCTTGCAAATTCTGATCGTGTCTGCTACCTGCTTAAACATCCTCAGTGCTCTGCAGGACCCAGATGCCTTTGCATGAGGCAGGACACCATGAATGGCTTCGTCCTGGCCTGCCTTGCCAGCCTTTACTGCCACTGAAGTTGGCCCCCTTGATTTAGGTGGTGATATGCCAAAGCGCGTGCGGGACCCTCACATTTCGGCTCCGCCGAGTCTCAGTGCCTTTGCACGTGCCATTGGTTTTCCCTGAACCCCTTCTGGCTCGACGTCCTGAAGCTCCTACTTTCTCCTCAAAACCCATCTCATGCACCACCACACCTGAGAAGCTCCCAGACCCTCTCCTCCCTCCAAGACTTTTCACCCAACGGGAGTCCCAAATGTAGATTAGGTGTCCCTCCTCCATGGCCTACCAGCACGTTCTGTATTCCTCCATCCGTTCTGTTCTTCTCCGAGTGATGTAACTATGCTGGCGGAGTCAACAAGCTGAGGTACTGACAAATGAAACTAGTGCCCTGCCTTTCGGTTTTTGAGGGCAGAAGCGGGCAAACCAGCCAACTGGGCAAATGTGGCTGACTACCTGTCTGTGCAAATAAAGGTTTATTGGGACACAGCTGTGTTCATTCATCTCAGTATTGTCCATGACGGCTTTCGTGCTACAATGGCAGAGTTGAGTGACTGTCCAGACGACCCACAAATCTTGAAATGCCTGCTATTTGGCCCTTACAGGAGAAGTGTGCTGATCGATGCTATAGACTCACCAGCAAGAAGGCACTTTTCCTCCCGCCCTCCTCCGCCTCCAGGAAGGCAGACATGCTCTGCAGCTCCAGAACTCCTTGAACCTAGGGGGTCAGCAATAGCTGTAGGGTTTTCAGGACTGCCAGAGAAGACGTCCCCCAGCCCTGGCCTCTGTTAGGAGGAGGCTGCCGGAGAAGAAGAAACGCCGCGGGAAGAGTGTCAGATTGGGGAGCAAGCCCAAGGGCTCTCGACGTCTCTGTAAACAGGGCTTAAGTGCTTGCTCAGTTCTCATCGACTCGTTGCCCACAATAAAATTCCAAGGGAAAGACTCCACAGAATTACAGGATCTCTCTGAAGGACTTCGAGATTCTCAGAAATCTGATGCATGAACCAGCACATGTGACTATTTTGTGAAGCTCGAGGCTCTGGAAACGACATCAGGGACCCACTCTTCAAGGAAGAGATCGGTCCATGGAAGGCCGGGGGAGAAAGGGACAAATTCCTTCTTCCCCTCCCATCTTCAGATACCCACATCTGTGGAGTGGGGGCCCCAGGCCCTGAAACTGACTGTATCTTTCTAGCCAGAGGCTTCACGAGCAGGTTGGTCACAAATCCAGCAACAGTAGCCAGGATCCGAAGAGCCATTCAGATGCCATTTCCCCCATTGGCAGGTTCTCTAAAGAACTTTAGTGATCTCAAGTCAGAGCAAGCACCTTAGGGGCAACTTTCATTTGGGTGCTCCCTTGATATAATGTCAGCTGTTTGCCAATTTTCTGAGGTCCTAGTTGTGGGGCGGAGCCACGATCACGGCGGGCAGGTCTTAGAAAGAGAGGTCAGCCACCCCACGGGCTTGGAGATCCGTCAACCAATATTTCCGTTAAGAGACGGTCAGTGTCCATTTTGGTCTGCCCTTTTGGCGACTGGCAAGAAATATTTGTGTGCTCTGGTAGGGATCTCACTCATCTCCAATATCCACTTCCCTGGGAGGGGGCACAGCCCCTGTCTTCCAGCCAACCCAAGAGAATTTCCCCAGGATTTCAAATTCTTTGCAGAGCCGTGTGGCCATTTATCATGTTGCCACCAACGACTCTGAAGTTCCACACCAGGGAACCCGGCAGAATCACACGCTGCTCAGGAAAAGGAAAAAAAATATTCCACCTTCCCCCTCCCCAAAGGAAACCAGAAACTTCACTTGTTTTCCCAAGACGCTCCTACCGGTGGTTTACAAGGGACCCGGAGAGATTTCTCATCAAAGGATTTGGGCGATGACAATTTCCAACATGATCGGAATTGTGACTGCAGAAATGACTGCTCGGCGGTTCAGAAGCGTTTTAATTGCCTTGGCTGATCTCCGCCCGTGCTTCCAGTAATATTAGTATTATTATTGGGGATTTTTCTCTTTTCTTTTTTTTTTTAGAAAATATCTTAGTGTGTTTTCAACGTTGTCATGGAGAGTTGGCACCACGGAGGCTCATGTCCTCAAGACAAACACACCAAAAAAAAAAAAAAAAAAAAACTTTGCAGGAGAAAAATAAAGGAAGACAAAAATATTATGATACGATCCATAAATCCATTTCCCTCTCTGGCACCCATTTGTATCCTCACCATCTGCCATCACCTACAAATTATTGGCTTTTATTACAATGTTATGATTATATACGAGAGCAAATACGAAACTTTAACAAATTAACAACGCATAATTACCACAACTGATACATGATTGAAAACCAGCTGCAAATAAAAGCTCTAGTGAGAAGCAAAAGGCATGGGAGAGCAGGTCCACACACAAGAGTTTGGAAACATCTCCACATTGAGACCCTTCCTCAGCTCAAAGGCACCGGTGATTCCCACTATCAAGAGACATTCCAAAATTTCCAAGCAGTTCTACAGCAAGTGGGTACTGAGTAACCCACAGATTCACCGGGCAAGTACGTCGAGGTTCAGTAATGTTGGGTGCGAGGACAGAGCCTCTGCCTGTTCCACAAACGTATATACACACAAGACCCTTGACACTGTGTCTTTCAGCCATAAGGAATGTCTTTGGAGTCAGGTGAAAATCAGTGCACGATACAAAGGCACCGTGAGCCAAACTGTGCCACAAGGCCGTGCCACTGGAAGAAAATGTGATCTGTGTGTTGAGACTCAGCCATGGAAATCACTGGAATTACCATTGAGGAGGCATTTGAGAGCAAGGGCATCATTCCACAAACTATCTGTTCTTTCTAATGCAGTGAAGCTTCAAGAGAAGACATCTAACAGAAGACAAAAGATCAGAATAGAAAAATCAGAGATTGGTTTTACTGAGCTCAGTGCACCTGAGCACTAATTTGGGGCTCTCCCTTCCCTACCTTTCCCCACACGCTTCAGTACATATTCAAGGCTCTCAATAACATGGATGGGAGGCCAGCATGCTCCTTCTGGCTCCTTCCCGCCTAGTCTGGAAACCTCTTTTGAGATTCTCTAATCTCTTCCCGTGGTCACCCACTAGATACTCCCTGCTCCTCTGTGCTCATGCTACAAAGGATACTTCAGGAGTGCAGCCTACCTCAGGGCCTTGGCCAGTCCCCACCAGGAGGGGATGCGCTCCTATCTCTTTGCCAAGTGTATCAGTTGCCCACTGCTGCTGTAACAAACAACCACACACATAGTGGCTTAAGACAACAAAAACGTATTAGCTTGTATTTCTGAAGTTCAGAAATCTAAAATCTAAACGGGGCCCAAATCAGTTGTCAGCAGGGCCGAATCTTTCTGGAAGCTGGAGAGCACAACTTGTTTCCTTGCCTCCCCCAGTTTCTAGAGGTGGCCTGCATCCCATGGCTCCCTCCTCCATCTCAAAGCCAGAAACGGAAGAATCAGGTCAACATTGCACGCGTAAGAACCATTTCTGGGTGGTCGGTGTTTTCATACGTGTGATGGTTTCCATTACAGTAGGGAGGGTTGAGAGTGGCTCTTGGTTTCTCGTTTGGGCAACTGAGAGGTATCTTTCCCTGAGACAGGGGGCAAAGCGGGAGAGGGGGGCTTCATGAGAGTAGGTCAAAGTAGGTACTTATTCACGTGTTGGGCAAGTATTCATTTACATAAGTAAATATTCATATGTTGGGAATCATAATGGATTGATAATAAATGAATATTCACTTATTCATTCCTTCCTTCCTACATACTACTTGAGGCTCCTCTGTGCCACGCAGTGTGCTCTAGGCACTGGGTCAACAGCAGTGAACAAGATCAGTAACATCTCTGCCCCGGGGCATCTCGGGTCTCCTGCCAGCACCCATGAAACCGGCAGCCTCAACTGTTACCTTGCACAGAGGGTAAAACCTAGGCCCCTTCACAGTCCTTGACAGTGTTTTTAACCGTGTTATTTAAGGGGTGCCTGGGTGGCTCAGTCAGTTGAGTGTCCATCTTCAGCTCAGGTCACGATCTCACTGTTCCCGAGTTCAAGCCCCACGTCAGGCTCTGTGCTGACAGCTCAGAGCCTGGAGCCTGCTTCGATTCTGTGTCTCCTTCTCTCTCTGCCCCTCCCTCTTGCACTCTGTGTCTGTCTCTCGAAAATAAAATAAATAAACACATTAAAACATTTTTCAACTTTTTAAAAACAGTGTTATTTAAACCTTTGTATAGAAAATTTTAATTTGGCCTATGGAACCTGACCAAACACTGAAGGAAACTTCATTAACAAGATACTAATTTTTCAAAAAACTTCTGAGTCAGAAAGGAACTGAATCCCCAAGAAATATGGTAGATACTAATTTACCGACCTCTGATTCATAAAAATACTATCTTCCCATTCCTGGGATGGTTCGATTTACCAATTTACAGGTTGGCCAAAGGGACAGAGACTGCCTTGGGTCCACAAGGGGTTCTCTGCCTCCTCAGCACGTAGCTGCACCACCCTCTCTAGTCTCCCTTGCAGACAGGTGGACGTGTGATAGTTCTGGCCCATCGGACGTGGGCAGATCCTTATGCGCCACTTTCCTGGCTGGGCCCATAAGACTTCTGTGCGATGCTACACGCCCTCTCTTCCCACGTCTGCTGGCTGACCGGAAAGGATGTTAAGGCCCTCGAGAGTGGCGCAGCCAGAGGACAGAAAAGGTCTGGTTCCTGGAACAATGCTGTGGAGCACACTTCCTCCCCCCGCCTCCCACCACTGCCCCCAGATTTCCAGCACCAATTATACTTTACACGAGTAAGAAATAAATTCTATTGTATTAAGCCGCTAAAACATTGAGGTTATCTTTTACAGAGCTTAGCCTATGGTGACTGATTCAGACAGCTTCTGTATATGGATCTCAGGATTACTGCATGCACACACACACACACACACACACACACACACAAATAAGTGACACACAGCTGTGCAGAGAGAAATGCCAGGATGCAGCGACCCCCTGCCGTCTCGCTAAATCTTCTCCCCACCAATCTTGCAGGCTCCTCTAATTCAGAGAAATGTCCCAGATTCGTGTATTATATTTGCAACTGTTTTCAGCAAATGATGGAAGTTATAAAGTTATATAAATTACATGTGACCACTTTTGCTTGTGGAAAAACACACAGAACGCTGCTTGGTTCAGAAGGAGACTCAGATTACCAACAGAGAAGACACCGGTTGTCCAGCCCTCCTGGTGACACTGAGAACTCAGGGTCCACAAGCTTTGCCTGGGGGGTTTATGCAACGGAGCCCCTGGCACTTTCTTTACTGATCAGATGGTCACCCTATCAGAAGCTGCTCCGAGAAACAGTCAGGGAGGGAGTGCAGCGGGCCCCCAGCTCCAAAGGAGAATGCTAAGCTGCTTTGGTGTTTGTTCAACTCACGCCCTCCAGTCAAAACTGTCTGAACCTGATACTCTTCATGGGGGCAAGAGGTTGACCAAACGCCTGGTCTTTACCAGACTCCCCTTTCTCCGTTTCTGACCTGTAGCTATTCGGGGAACAGTTCTAAATGGGGACAGAGAAAGAGGTGATGTGGCAAATGTTCGTTGCACACACTCTACGTGGGGAGCCCACACTCAGCCCTTAGCAGGGCACCAAACCACAGCCCCTGCCCACGTGTCTGGTGCCAGGACTGCGCTTTGCGCCTCTTAGACTCAGAAGCGTCTCTCGCAGGCCCTCTCCTCGTCCACACCCCACAGTGCTGTGGGGCAGGAAGGCTTGCCACCCACTGGTACAGATGAAGCGAGTGAGGCTCGGAAAAGCCCAAGGTTGCTGCTGAGGCAGCTCCTCGTGGGCGGCAGAGCCGAGGCCTAAATGCAGTTCCGCCCTCTGCCCGCATCACTACACAGATACAGAAACCTGCTTACGATCCATCCGGTTAAGCTCGAGCAATAACAGAAAATACCTGGACTTTGAGAACCACATTCGTTGTATCTCAACCACCCAGCAAAACCCAACCTAGAGGCAAGGCAGTTATCACACACACACACACACACACACACACACACACACACACACCCCTCATCCCCACCCTGTGAGCTTTCTAGAAATTTGCCCCCACAGGGTTAAGTCACTGGGTGACAGTTTCCTCCCAGAGGAGATGACCCACAGGATGACCCAGATCTGCAATTACTTGTCGACATGTAATTGACATTGTAATTGATGTTGTAATTGACAAGCACGCTTCCACAGGCAGATTTGCTGAAAGCCCTTGACAACCACCATGAGGGGGCATTTGCAGAGCCTGGCACCTTTCCTGCACTGGGGGCCCAGCCTCTGCTCATTCACCCCAGCGCAGAGCAGACTGTCGCACCTGTCTCCACCAGGGGTGCGGGGGGGGGGGGGGGGGGGGGGCGGGGCTGGGGTCCAAGCCCAGAACCTTCCACCACGCCACCTGCCCCTCCAGGAAGCTCTCAAGGGACAGCCCATGGAGCCCGTGGAGGGATGGAGCCACTGCACATCGCCTGGGCCCCGGGGTCCAACCCTTCCTCTATAGCCTCATCCAACTCTCTGCGTGGCCACCTGCCACCTGCCACCCACCCCAATCTGCAGCCCTGATCCCACATCCCACCAGGAAGGTTGAAGAACCTTTGATATTTTCGCACCAACAGCTGGCTTTTCCACACTGCGAAGCTCGTGGTCACTATGCCCCCATTGGAAACCCCACTTACAGGCTGAATTGAAATGCATCTCTCCAGGAAGTGGGGATGGTCACCAGCTTGCAGAGTGCCAGAACCAGGCGGGGACGTCCTTGAGTAGAAGATGCATCTTCTGACCCGTCTGGGGGCTGCCACAGGTTCAGGCAGCAGGGGCCAAGGCACCATGTGGCAGAGTGGGTCACCGAGGCAGTTCAGCTGGTGCATGAGAGCAGGCAGGTGACGGAGGTCCTGGACAAGAGAAGGTGCTGCTGGTGTGAGTGCTGCTCAGACTCCCCAGACCAGGCATCCTATCTGACCTGGTGGACTTTCTTCTTCTTAATCCTGAGCTGACCTGAGCTAACGGCCTGACCCACAGAATGTGGTGAAAGTGACATCCTGGGACTTCTTGGGCTGGGTCCTAAGAGGCCTCTGTGAGCATGCTATCTCGGGAGCCCCAGGCCACCATATAGGAAGTCCAGCCAGCCTGAGCCCATGTTTCCGGCATCCACTGGAAGTCACCAGACGTGGGAATGAAGCCCCCTTGAGTCCTCCAGACGGGCACACCCACCAGCAGAATACCACAGAGGCACCTCGGTCCATGCCTCCTGAAACGGAGGAGTCACCCAGCCAAGCCCTGCCCAACCACAGGACATAAAATCATGTATGAGTATGAGTTTATGACGGGTTTTATCTTTAAGAAATTGCACACTGCCCACTGAGAAGACCTAGAAATAATAATCAATCCAGTAGCACTGAGCATCCACAGTACCGTATTATGGTCTCTAAATACCATTTCCCAATTAAAAAGTCCCAGAGTGCCTGGGTGGCTCAGTTGGTTGAGTGACCAACTCTTGATTTCAGCTCAGGTCATGATCTCATGGTTCGTGGGATCAAGCCCCATGTCAGGCTCTGAGCTTACAGCACAGAGCCCACTTAGGCTTCTCTCTCTCTTCCCTTCCCCTACTCACACTCACTCTCTCTCCCTAAAATGAGTAAATAAACTTAAAAAATAAAAGAAGTCCCAGGGCTGCTCGGATGGATGGCTGATCCCAGGCCTGACCAGGAAATACACAAGATAAATCTAAAGTTCATCATCCAGAAAATAAGAAAGCTACCAGAAATTTCTAGGGATATAACAAAAGAAATCAGGAGTCGATCTAAATGGTATAGTTTGAGCATAAATAAAATAATAACTGTAATAGATTAAATCCCCGATATTATTTCATAATCATACTGAAAAGCTCATTGGTCACAACTGGAAGACGGTATTGAACGGATCACTACTTTGAAAACTGACAAAGAAAAAGGATCTGGCATCGATTGTGCCTTGCCTCCACAAGACAAACTGCGGAGTAACAAAAGAATTGAGAAAAAGGATTCCAAGTAATAAACAGAGAAAAAAACTGATCTCATGACACCATCTTGAAACTCCTAGTGAAATAATGGATCTAGGCAACAATAATCACAAGACAAGAGAAAAGCTGGCATTAAGTATATCCCAGTGGAAGGACCAACAACATCTATGAAGTCGTTGTGACCCCTCCCCAAAACGAACTTGACTCTGACCAAAGCTCTGCATCTAACCACTAATGGGCAGGAAAAACAAGGGATGGAGAAACATTTGAGACAAAATCTTGCGGGTTCAAGCAGCGCTATCAGACTCTAGGAAAATACAGGCCAAATGTGTTGGTTTCTTCAATAAATAAATTACAAAAAATAAAATAAAATACGGGACACATGACCAATCTCCATGAATTGACTTTGTTTGGTTCCCAGTTTGAATAAGTTGTCAAAAATAAAACAAAACTCACAAGACAATTGGGGAAGTGTAAACATTGGATCTTTAGTGATATTAAAAAATTATTGTTTTTAGGGGCACCTGGATGGCTCAGTTAATTAAGTGTCAGACATGTGATTTCAGCTCTGGTCATGATCTCATGGTTCATAAGTTCGAGCCCTGCCATCAGGCCCTACACTAACAGTGCAGGGCCCGCTTGGGATTCTCTCTCCCCCTATCGGTTCCTATCGGTCCTATCGGTTCCTCCCCTGCTTGGGCTCTCTCCCTCTCAACAATAAATAAATAAACTTTTAAAAATTATTGGTTTTAGATGAGTATATTGTGGTTTTATTAGAATTATTTATTTCTAAGTTCTTTGCCCTGTCCTTAACTTTCAGATACATACTGAAATATTTAGAGATAAAATTATATGATTCCCGGAAAATGAATAATTCAAAATAATTTTGGATGGGGGAGGGGTTAGAGGCTTTGGAACAAACAAGAACGGCCATATACTGAGAGTTGTCCATGCTTCAGGCTTATGAGAAGCCACTCTCTAACTTGGCATGTGTTTTTACATTTCCATAATAAAAGTTTTTAAATCATGCTTACAAATAATTTTCAGTGACATGGCAAAATGCTAATGACACAACATGAAGTAGAAAAAAGGTCAGGAAAAAATTAATACGGTAAGGGGCGCCTGGGTGGCTCAGTCGGTTAAGCGTCCGACTTCGGCTCAGGTCATGATCTCACGGTCCGTGAGTTCGAGCCCCGCGTCGGGCTCTGTGCTGACAGCTCAGAGCCTGGAGCCTGCTTCGGATTCTGTGTCTCCCTCTCTCTCTGCCCCTCCCCCACTCATGCTCTGTCTCTCTCTGTCTCAGAAATAAATAAACATTAAAAAAATTTAAAAAAAATTAATACGGTAAGATCCAAGCTATACAAATCAATATGCTCTCTACCAAAACGTTTACAGTGGCTGTGTTGGCTGGCGGGCTTGTCATTGTAAATTTCATTCCTTACTCTACACTCTAATTTTTCAGCTTCTCCCGGGGGCATGGATAACTTAGATAATGAGGGAAAATGGGTTTTTAATTTTTTTTAATTTTTTAAAGATGTTTTTATTTATTCTTGGCAGAGAGAAAAAGACAGAGCATGAGTGGGGGAGGAGCAGAGAGAGAGGGATACAGAGAATCCGAAGCAGGCTCCAGACTCTGAGCTGTCAGCACAGAGCCCGATGCGGGGCTCGAACTCACAAACTGTGATATCATGACCTGAGCCAAAGTCAGACGCTTAACCGACTGAGCCATCCAGGTGCTCAGGGTTTTTAATTTTTAAGGGTGGACGAAATAAGAGCCGTTTGAAGTAATGCTCTTGAGTCTTCAGCCACGTGTGTGGGCGCCATCCCCTCAGGAAGGACTAGCGCATCCCATGGTGCATGTTAGCACTAAATATCCATGTCTGGTGGGCGGTGGTGAGTGTGTTGGCATTTAACGTGAGGCGCCATGTTGCAGAACGCAGGATCTACTTATGACTCCAGAATTCCACCACATATTACCAAAGGAATAAGAGAAGCCAATCATTTCGCTATCTGGCTACCTGGATGTCCCCCAAAGAACAGAGTCTAGTAAATAATTAGTATTAGTTAATCATTGATCTAGAAACTTCTGTCCCAGGGATGGCTTGGATATTTATACTCTTCTACCACTTTCTCCACAGAAAATCAGACCTCCAGCCCTGGCAGCATGGCTGGGCCATGCCTGGTGGTCTTGCCCCCCACAGCTATTTCTTCAGAGATCCTGAGTTGTTCCGCCTCCTACAAGCAGGGAATTTGTTTCCCAGTAGAGTTTTTGTGCCAGTGCCTTCTTAGGAGACTTCGTTAAAGAAACGTATAAAAGGAACACTGATTAGAGATCAGAGCAAGGTGTATGTCACCCTCCAGCCTTGAAAGTTCCAGAAGGACTCAAAATGTTAATACAGCTACCAGCAGGCCCTCTCCACTCCCATGGAGTCATTTGTGCCCTGGGAGGATCGGGCTAAAAATTTTCCCCCATAATCTCTTAGACTGCTTAATGGTTTTGTTTCCTTTTATTTTTTCCTCTTTTTTTCTCTACACTGCCTATGGATGATTTGACCTTTCTGGCTACATGTTAACTTGGGAATCTCTTGGATTTCTTGCTTGGAGATCATCACCCCAACATCTCCATATCACATCTGCACACGTGCGGTGTTCCCAGAGGCTGAACTTCATTCCTTCTCTCCCAGGTGCCTCTTACACATCTTCTCCAATCTCAACAAACCACCCTCTAGGGTTGTAAACTCCATTTCATCAGTGGGAAAATAGAGACGCCAGGAGACTGAGTGACTTGTCACCGAGGAATTTGGCTCCAAGTTCGCTTGCCTTTGTCTCTAGAGCCGCAGCTGGCTCCCTTTCAAGAGAAGCACAGGGATAAAACGAGTGGCCACACTCAACACACAGGCCTGCGTGGTCCACTCTGACATCCAAAGAGGCCTCCTTTTTTTTGTTGATGTTTATTTATTTATTTTGAGAGAGACAGATAGAGTGCGGGAGGGGCAGAGAGAAAGGGAGAGAGAATCCCAAGGCTCCGTGCTGTCAGTGCAGAGTCTGACACGGGGCTCCATCCCAAGAACCGTGAGATCATGAAACCAAGATCATGAGCTGAAACCAAGAGTCAGAGTCTTAACCAACTGAGCCCCCCAGGCACCTCAAGGAGGCCTCCTCTTTACACATTCAATCCCCCCAAACAGGAGACCGTGGTACCTCCCCTCCAGGCTTCCTGTCCCAACCACAGGCACATCTGCTGTGACTACATCTACCCCAGGATCCATAGGGGAATGAGTCAAAGTCACAGCAATCAATCAGAATTTCCAATCAATTTCACAGGATGGAGTTGCAATTTACAGGAATCCCGTGTATGGGAATCTAACTGCAGATAGAAAGGAACTGCAGAGGAGAAAGGAAGAGCATCTCTTTCCAGAAAGTAGGAGAAAAGCTTAGACGACCCCCCTGCCTCCCTGACTTCACCCAGATGGACGAAAGAGTCAGTTCCTGTGACCTAGGACATAAACATGCTTTTTTACACTGTCCCTCCTGCTTCAGGGCTAACGGTGCTCAGCGACAGTCGATTCACTGTTTGCAGTGTGCAAACCAGCTTTCCTCACCAGCCACCAGATGTGAGCGGGCGACAATTCAGGGCACCTCCCCCAGAGAGCTTGGGGAGGTGAGCCCTCCACGTGCAGGGCAGCGGGATCAGCGGGGACCCCGAGCCCAGGGCCATGAGAAGCTGGGACGGCAGAGCAGCAGCACAGGCAAAGAGACACCTTCTCAACAATCCTTTGCACAGAAGCATCCTGCCGGCAGGGACTGAAGATGTGAAGTCTACAACGAGGTTCTCAAACTGCAGGGTGCCAAAGCGCATAGGAGACGCCTGGTTAAAATGCAGCCGCTGATTCCTCAGGCCTGGGGGGGTGGGCAGTGGGGGGGTGAGATTCTGTATGTTAACAATTCCCAGCTGAGGGCCTATGCGTGGCTCAGTTGCTTGAGCTTCTGACTCTTGATGTTGGCTCAGGTCATGCTCTCAGGGTTCATGGGTTCAAGCCCCACATCAGGCTCTGTGCTGACATTTCAGAGCCTGCTTGGGATTCTCTCTCTCTCCCTCTCTGCCCCTTCCCTACTCTCTCTTTCTCTCTCTTAAAAATAAACAAATAAACTTAAAAAATAAAAAAAAAACAATTCCCGGGGCGCCTGGGTGGCGCAGTCGGTTAAGCGTCCGACTTCAGCCAGGTCACGAGCTCGCGGTCCGTGAGTTCGAGCCCCGCGTCGGGCTCTGGGCTGATGGCTCGGAGCCTGGAGCCTGTTTCCGATTCTGTGTCTCCCTCTCTCTCTGCCCCTCCCCCGTTCATTCTCTGTCTCTCTCTGTCCCAAAAATAAATAAACGTTGAAAAAAAAAAAAACAAAAACAATTCCCAGTTGATGCAGATACCCCTGGTCCCCAAGGACCACACTTTTGAGTAGCAAAGGTCCAAAGCTGAGCTGTCCCCTTTTCCTCTGTGGCAGACGGCAGTAGCTACTGGGGCTTGGAATCAGCTTGTCCGAACTGAGAACTGAAATGTGCCACAGGCATACAAGACACACTAGATTTTGATTAAATGCAAACAAAGAATGTAGACATCTCGATAATTTTTACATTGACTGCATAGTGACTATAGATAGTCATATGGCAATATTTGGGATATACTGGGCTAAACAAGCTATATTATTCAAATTAACATCATTATTTTACATTTACATACTACCCCTACAGCAGAGAGGGCTCACACTGATCTACAGGATTTCCCCCAAGCTTCAAAGCCATAAGTTTTGTAGGGATTCTTAAAGGCCATTTTATATCTGTTAGTCTCTTTGAAAATTCACACAATTTATCAGCCTGCCAAACAGTCTTGGCATCCCACCTCTTCTCACTGGGAGGCAGAAGGAAAAACACTAATGGAAAGCAGATATTTATTTATCTATAAATTGTCCCCCACCCTCGCTGGGGCTTCCTTTGACTATTATCATGTTGGCCTTTGATTTAACACATCCAATCCAGATATCAGAGGCCTATTCTTGTTAAAATGATCATTAAGTCTATTTGTCAAAATATTATCTGAAGACCTGCTGTCATCGTCATGTCTTTTTTTTTTTATGTTTATTTATTTATGTTTGAGAGAGAGCGACAGAGCATAAGCGGGGTTGGGGCAGAGAGAGAGGAAGACACAGAATCCGAAGCAGGCTCCAGGCTCCGAGCTGTCAGCACAGAGCCCGACGTGGGGCTCGAATTCACAAACCAGGAGATCATGACCTGAGCCGAAGTTGGACGCTCAACCAACTGAGCTACCCAGGCGCCCCTATCACCCTCACTTCTGATAAAAGCAACAAATGTGGCTAGACTCCCAGGCTGATACTCTACCACCACGATCTGGCCAATGACTTCTTTTGTAATGATGACACTGTCTTCCGTCCCTTTAAGCTAAAAATGTCTTTCTCATTAGCCAACGTTTTTGCAATAGGAAGGTTGTTTGTTTTAGGCTTCAAGACCCAGGCAAACATTTGTTATAAGGCTCCAAAGGATTTTGCAAACAATTTCCACCCATGATTTCCAAAGCTTGTGTAACATTCTGTGCAAAATACGTGGGCTGCTTCCATGAAGCAAGCATTTCCAGAAATGTTTACTTTGCAGAAGTAAGCATACATGTTCGCCGTCCAGTTTGAAAACTTCCGCATGGCCACACAACCACTAGAGTGTTGAACAGACGCACACCTGCCCCTCCAGAGACGGCCTTGGCCTTCTCTGCGCCTGCCCTCTGATGAACTGCATTTCTATGACTCAACACCTCTGGATTTACCATGGCTCATTATTCACAGGTCAGGTACAGACAGGTTCTCCAGCCCTCTGAATGGAAGCCATCCAGCCAAGTTTAAGGACAGAAAGACCCTGGACAGTCCTGGGGCTGTGTTATGGGTTGAACTGTGTTCCCCAAAAAAAGATATGCTGAAGTTCTAAGACCTGTGTTATATATAGACTGGATATTTGTGTCCTTACGACATTCCCATGTTGAAACCCTCATACCCAATGGGATGCCACTAGGAGGCGGGTCTTTGGGAGGTAATTAGGTCCTGAGGGAGGAGCCTTCCTGACAGGTGTAGTACCCTTAGAAGAAGATACCCCAGGGGCACCTGGGTGGCTCAGTGGGTTAAGTGTCCGACTCTTGGTCTCAGCTCAGGTCATGATCTCACGGCTCCGTGAGTCCGAGCCCTGTGTCGGGCTCTGTGCTGACAGTGCAGAGCCTGCCTGGGATTCTCTCTCTCCCTCTCTCTCCGCCCCTCCCCAACTCATGCTGTCTCTGTCTCCCTCAAAATAAATAAATTTAAAAACTAAAAAAAAAGGAAGAAACCCCCAAAAGCCCTTCACCCCTTCTGTGAGGACACTGGGAGAAGGCACCCTCTGGGAACCAGAAAGTGGGTTCCCACCAAAAATCATTTCTGTTGTTTAGAGGCCACCTAGTCTGTGGTGTTCTGTGAAAGCAGCCCCAATGGACGAAGACACCCTAATATCTCCGAATGTTACCCGATTTGGAAATAGGGTCCTCCAGTGAAGATGAGGTCATTATGGTGAGACCCTAACCCAATATGACCAGTGTCCTTGTAAAAAGGGGAAATGTGGACACGGACACACAGACAGGGAAGAACCGTGTGAAGAGAGGAAGGGGGGATACCCTGGGAGGATGGGAGTTATACCGCCGTGAGCCACAGACTACCTGGGGCCTCGGGACGTGGGGACAGAGGCCCGGAACACATCCTCCCCCAGATCTTCAGTGAGGACATGTCCCTGCCCACACCTTGGTTTCAGCCTTCTACCACCGGGAGCTGAGACAGAACACATTTCTGTCATTCTGAGCCACCCGGTTTGTGGGACTTTGTTGCAGCCGCCCCAGGAAGCTAATTCTAACCGCTCCGTAGTCGTTTTACTTGCCAACTCAGACGGGTCAGCCCACCCTGGACTCCAGGTCCACATCAGTGATTTGGAAGCTACCACTGAAAGTCCAAGTGTCCTAAGTATGCATGAGGTGCAGACTTATCAGATGGAACAAATCAAAAATACAGGACACCCAGCGAAATTTGAATTTCAGGAGGGGCGCCTGGGTAGCTCAGTCGGTTGAGCGTCCGGCTTCGGCTCAGGTCATGATCTCGCGGTTCGTGAGTTCCAGCCCCGCGTCAGGCTCTGGGCTGACAGCTCGGAGCCTGGAGCCTGCTTCAGATTCTGTGTCTCCCTCCCTCTGCCTCTTCCCCGCTCATGCTCTGTCTCTCTCTGTCTCTCAAAAATGAATAAATGTTAAAAAAAAATTTTAATTTGAATTTCAGGAAAATGACAAATAGTTTTCAGCATAAGTATGTCCCATACGATACCTGGGACACACTTATCCTAAGAAGTATTTGCTGTGTATCTGAAATTCAGCTTAAGTGGGTGTCCTATATTTTCTCTGGCAACCCTAGATGGAGAGCGTCTTGTGACTATTTTAAACTCCCTGGAAAAGACATGCCCTTAGTGCCACAAGGCGGGCGGGGAGAATTTCACGAGGCCAGGCCAAATAACAGGGTCATGGTCTGGCATCAGACCATTGATGCTCCCCTGACGAATAGCAGAAACTTAGTTACCCTGGTAAGAAAGCTCAGTTCTGGCATTTTCTAAGAAGGTAAAATATTTCTGTTGTTGCCATTTATTTAATACCTCTATTGTAGTTCAAAATGCAGAGTCTGTTTTAATCCACGTCCGTGACTGACTGACTGACTGTCCCCCCTGCAGTAAGAATGGTTGGTCACCCTGGACTATTTTTTTTTTTAATTTTTTTTTTCAACGTTTATTTATTTTTGGGACAGAGAGAGACAGAGCATGAACGGGGGAGGGGCAGAGAGAGAGGGAGACACAGAATCGGAAACAGGCTCCAGGCTCTGAGCCATCAGCCCAGAGCCCGACGCGGGGCTCGAACTCACGCACCGCAAGATCGTGACCTGGCTGAAGTCGGACGCTTAACCGACTGCGCCACCCAGGCGCCCCAACCCTGGACTATTTAGAGCAGACAGAACCAGCTTCTCGCGTGTGGCCCACTCAGTCACACAGGGCCCCGTGCACAGAAGGGCCGTGGGCTTGGTTCAGTACTATACTGTTGCCATCTTGAATTCTTGTTAACATCTGAGCAAAGGGCCCTGCACTCTTCTTTTCTCGGGCCCCACAAATTACATAGCCGGCCCCGAGGCCCGATATACCTAAAGACGGGTAAGCAGGCTACCCGAAACGCTTTCACCTCCAAAATCTGTAAGTCCCCTCGGTCTGTTCCTCGCCCGACTCACAAGCCGCCCGAACTCTCTTCCCCCTGGAATGTCTTCTCGGCCACGTGCTGGTGTTTCCAGAAACGCTTTGACTTCATTGGCGTCTTGCTGGCTCAGAGGATTGTTGTTGACTCTGTGCGTGCTGCGTGCACCGCGGTCGGGATCCTCACCAGACTTGGCATCGGGAACAGCAGCATACAGGTCCCGCTGTCTTTGGCTCCACGGGGCCGTGGTTCCCCCAGAATAGCTGTTGGCACAGCCACTTGAAGTCTGGGCGGGGACTTTCCCGAAGCCTCCTTGAACCAGCAGATTCGGGCCGGTTGTCTCCCAGCCACTGATTCCCGTGCCGCGTCTGCGCAGAACCACGACCCGCCACGGGCTGCACTTACTTCCGGTCTCTGTTTGTCCCTCCCTTCCCACTGGGCTTCAGTCTCCCTCTCCTTCTTAGCATTTCTCTTGAAATTTCCCTGGCTTGTGGGTCTCCGACACACCCTCTTCCCTGTCCTGTCCACGTTACCAACCCTTCCGTGATTCTACCAGTGCCCAGCGCTGAACTGCTTTTTGCTCAGGTCGAGGAAAAAAGAAACAAAAGATGAAATTCAAGTTCACTGTGCTATGTGTTAATGTCCCTTTTAAAGGGAAGCCAAAGGTTAGAGGGAGAAATTTTGGAAGTTGGTTTTCCCACTCATTCCATTTCTACATCAACCTCATCAGCAATTGCATAGAGTATCAGAAGAGGACAGAATTCTGGCTTATAGACTCTGCAGTGTGACTTTGGGTAAGTCACTCAACCCTTCAGAATCTTGGTTTCTTCCTTTCTTAAATGAGAATTAGATTAGATAGTGATCTCTGAGGCGTCTGGGTGGCTCAGTCAGTTAAGCCCCTGACTTCGGCTCAGATCTCACAGTTCACGAGTTGGACCCCATGTCGGGCTCTGTGCTGACAGCTCAGAGCCTGGAGCCTGCTTCGGATTCTGTGTCTCCCTCTCTCTCTCTGCCCCTCCTCTGCTCTCTCTCTTTCTCTCTCTCAAAAATAAACATTAACATTAATTAATTAACTTTAAAAAAGATAGTGATCTCAGATGAGTCAATAATTTGCACATCAAAGTTACAACCCTGAATTATTCCACAAAGCAGAGCAGGTATTTTATATATCTGAGGTCTGCGATCTCCTGTATTCAGCAGCAGTTGCTAATGCCGTATAACAAAAAATCCTGAATCTTAATGGCGTAGAACAGCAAACATCTTTCTCTTGCTCACAGTTCTGCAGACCGGCTGGGACAGCCCTGCTCTGGGCTGCAGACCGGGGTCAGGTCGGCTCCCTATATCTGTCATTCTGGGACCCAGGCTAACCTGGCAGCTGCCACATGGGCCATGTGCTTCTCGCAGTAGATGGCAGGGGTGTAAGAAGTCAGGTCAAACCACCCAAACACATGCACATCCCCCCCCCCAAACATATATCAGAGTCCTAACACTCCCCAGATTCTCTGAATGTGACCTTATTCAGAGATAGGGTCTTTACCGAGGTCATCCAGCTACCGAGTTGATAAAGACCTGTGTCCTTATTAAAAGGGGAAATTGGGATTCAGAGATAGACACAACAGGGCAGATGGATATGGAATCAGAGAGAGAAGGTGACCGTCACAAGCCAAAGAGAAAGCCTGGAGCACACTCTTCCTCACGGCCTCAGAAGGAGCCAACCTGCCTGCACTTTGACCTTGATTGAACTTCCAGCCTCCAGAACTGTGAGAGAATGCATTCCTGCTGTCTAACCCCCCCCCCCCGAGTCTGTGGTACTTTGTTATAGCGGCTCTAGCAAACTAGTATACCATATGCACATTCGTCTAGGAGAGAGTTCGTAATTTTTACTAGATTTTAGAGGATCCGCAATCCACAAACGTAATGCAATTAACATCACCGTGAGTCACAGTTTGGCACAATAAAAGGGCAAGGGTTGACACACTGGCTTCCAGATTGGTCCCTGTGGACCAGAAATCTGATTCGGTCCAAGCCCATCCTAGGACAGCTCCAGAGACTCAGCCGGCCCCAAAGAAGGCATGATGGCCCGACCTCCTTCTCAGCTCTCTCCCTGCTGGAGCTGGTCAGATCTATTCATCCCCTCGGGATTTTGATTTGTCCTGGATCAAGAAAGGTTCAGTTGGCCTGTCGGTATGGCTAAAATTAACAACTCGGGCAACAATAGATATTGGTGAAGATGTGGAGAAAGGGGAACCCTTTATCACTGTTGACGGGAGTGCAGACTGGGGTGGCCACTCTGGAAAACAGTGTGGATGTTCCTCAAAAAACTGAAAATAGAACTACCCTACGACCCAGCAATTGCACTACTAGGCATTTATCCAAGGGATACAGGAGTGCTGATTCGAAGAGACACATGCACCCCAGTGTTTACAGCAGCACTATCAACAATAGCTAAATTATGGAGAGTCCAAATGTCCATCGACTGATGAATGGATAAAGAAGATGTGGTATAGGGGTGCCTGTGGCTCAGTCGGTTAAGCGTCCCACTTCGGCTCATGATCTCATGGTTTGTGGGTTCGAGCCCCGCATTGGGCTCTGTGCTGAAAGCTCAGAGCCTGGAGCCTGCTTCAGATTCTGGGTCTCCCTCTCTCTCTGCTGCTCCCCCACTCACGCTCTCACTCTCACTCTCAAAAATAAATAAACATTAAAAATTAAAAAAAAAAAAACAGAAGATGTGGCATATATATAATGGGATGTTACTCAGTCATCAAAAAGAGTGAAATCTTGCCATTTGCAACAACATGGATGGAACTAGAATGTATTATGCTAAGTGAAATAAGTCAGTCAGAGAAAGACAAATATATGATTTCACTCATATGTGGAATTTAAGAAATACAACAGATGAACACAGGGGAAAGGAAGGAAAAATAAGATGAAAACAGAGAGGGAGACAAACCATAAGAGACTCTTAAATACAGAGAACAAACTGAGGGTCGCTGGAGGGGAGGTGGGTAGAGGGATGGGCTAAATGGCGGATGGGCATTAAAGATCATCCCTTGTTGGGATGAGCACTGGGTGTCATATATAAGCAATGAATCACTGGGTTCTACTCCTGAAACCAAGACTACTCTAGATGTTAACTAACTTGAATTTAAATAAATACATTTTAAAAAAAGAAAGGCTAACTTTGGAAAATTCTAGGCTACACCTAGAGTCTCGACTGTCCACACTCACCAACCAACGTCTTTCCCAGGGCCCCATGTTATTAGCCAAAAATCAGTTCAATGAATAGCAATTGACCAAATAACTAACATGTTAAATTTGTCTACTTAACTGACATCCATGTCTTATGGAATTGCTTAAGGACTTTAACAGAAATGTATTAACAGTGTTAACAAGAATTTAGCTTCTAATGATTAAATATACAGAAAAATATATTTCATTACCAGTAACCAAACTTTATCAGTGACCAGTGAAGCTTTTTATATTATGCTGACATGTGAAAGAAATAATATTTAGGCTAATTGGTCTGGTGAATTGATTTTCACGCAAGAGACCACTGTGTATAGTTGCTCAGGCTGTGCATTATGCAACCCATGTTTATAGCCATGATGTAAGCATGCCTCCAAAACTGCACAAGGCAGCCAGCATGCCTTCTACAAATTACCCCACCCCAACCCATCCCGAGAGCCTTGTTTCCATGCTAATTTCCCATAGGGGCTGTGTCTCTGACCACAGTTTTCAACCTCTCCTCCTCCTGGTGCCACGATCCTTTGCCAAACCCTGCGACAAGACCCTCTTTGTTGGTGCATTTCCATCCATTGCCTGCCATCTCTGCCTGCCCACCCCCTCCAAGAAATGTATGTATATATAAGATGGGCACAGTGTATAAACAAGACCTCTGTCCAAGCAACTTTGCTTGTGTAGGAAACTCCAAGCAGCAGGAAGGTTGGAATGGGGAAGTTTATTGGCAGTAGACAGGACTTACACATAGGAGAGATTCTGAAGAGGGCTGATAAGAGTCTGCCTACCTACTTACTAGAAATAGAAATGTATATAGTATCGTATCAAAGGGACTCAGGATCATCACAGACACACCACGCACAAGGGCATCAGAGAAGCAGGGAGGCTGGTGCATCTACATCTCTCAAGGCAGCAGATGCCTTTCTGGGGTGTATCGGACTGTTCAGCATCCCCGTCACTTTTTTCAATGGAGGTAAATCCACAAAACATAAAATTAACCATTTGGAAGTAAACAACTCAATGGCATTTAGCACCCTCACGGCGTTGTTCAACCACTGCCTCTACCAAGCTCCACAATACTGTCATCACCCCAAAAGGAAACCCCGTACCCACTAAGCAGTCACACCCTATTCTTCCTTCCCTTCAGCTCCTGGCAACCACTGATCTCATTGTCTCTTTGGATTTACCTATTCTGGGCATTTCGTAGAAATGGAATTGTGAAATACGTGGTCTTTTGTATCTGACTTCTTTTTTTTTTTTTATATGAAGTTTATTGACAAATTGGTTTCCATACAACACCCAGTGCTCATCCCAAAAGGTGCCCTCCTCAATACCCATCACCCACCCGCCCCTCCCTCCCACCCCCCATCAACCCTCAGTTTGTTCTCAGTTTTTAACAGTCTCTTATGCTTTGGCTCTCTCCCACTCTAACCTCTTTTTTTTTTTTTTTCCTTCCCCTCCCCCATGGGTTCCTGTTAAGTTTCTCAGGATCCACATAAGAGTGAAACCATATGGTATCTGTCTTTCTCTGTATGGCTTATTTCACTTAGCATCACACTCTCCAGTTCCATCCACGTTGCTACAAAAGGCCATATTTCATTTTTTCTCATTGCCATGTAGTATTCCATTGTGTATATAAACCACAATTTCTTTATCCATTCATCAGTTGATGGACATTTAGGCTCTTTCCATAATTTGGCTATTGTTGAGAGTGCTGCTATGAACATTGGGGTACAAGTGCCCCTATGCATCAGTACTCCTGTATCCCTTGGGTAGATTCCTAGCAGTGCTATTGCTGGGTCATAGGTGTATCTGACTTCTTTGATGAGGCGTAACATAGTCGAGGTCCATCCGTGTTACAGCACGTATCAGTGCTTCATTCTTCTCGGTTAGGGCTGAACAGTGTCCTGCTGTGTGGACATACCATGTTATGTTTACCCAGTTATCTGTCAGTGGACATTTGGGTTGTTTCCGCCTTTTGGTTATCATGAATAATACTTCTGTAAACATTAGTGCACAAGTTTTGTTGAGTGCTTATTTTCAATTTTGGGGGTGTCTACCCAAAGATTCCACATCATTTGGATTGAGTGGCAAACCTCGCTGAGAGCTTATATTTCAGGGCATTATGTGCCATATCTGCTCATATTTTCAGCATGTGTCCTGAATCTTTTTACTATAGATCAAAGACCAGCAAACTTTTCCTATAAGGGCCAGGGAGGCAGATATTTTAGGTTTTCTGAGCCTTACAGTCTCGGTTGCAACTATTCGCCTCTGCTTTTGGGGCATGAAGCAACCCTAGACAATACATTAAAAGTGTGTGTTTCAGTAAAACTTCATTCACAAAAATTGGCGATAAGTGAGATTTGAGTCTCAGGCCATGGTTTGTCAACCCTGGCTCTGGGACAAGCACAGGATGTAGCCTTGTCCAAAGTGCTGCAATTCTGTGGGGACTGGACCTCCCCCAGCCAAGAAGGATAGGGTAAGGTGGGGCAGGAAAGGGTAGGAGAGGGTGGGGCAAGGTAGGGGAGGATAGTGTACAGTAGGGTCAGATAGGGTGGAGAAGGGTAGGTAGAATAGGGTAGAGTAGGGTAGTGCAGGGTAGGATAGGGTAGGGTAGGATGGGGAAGAAGAGGGTTGGGTGGGTAGGACAGGATAGGGTCGGGTAGGATAGGGTTGGGTAGGGAAGAGTAGGGTAGGAAATGGAAGGAAAGGGTTGGATAGGTAGGATAGGGTAGGGTAGGATAGGGTTGGGTAGGGAAGAGTTGGGTAGGAGAGGGTAGGGTAGGGTTGGGTAGAGAAGAGTAGGGTAGGATAGTGTAGGAGGGGGAAGGAGAGGGTTAGATAGGTAGGGTAGGGTTGGGTAGGGAAGAGTGGGGTAGGATAATGTAGGAGAGGGTAGGAGAGGGTTGGATAGGTAGGGTAGGGTAGGTAGGGTAGGGTAGAGTAGGGTAGGGTAGGTGAGGTAAGGTAGGGTAGTGTAGATTAGGGTCAGACGGGGCAAGACAGGCCAGCTGCATGGTACTCGTGCACGAGGACAGGGGCACGCTTACTCCTCTTGCCAGTGAGAATGACAAGGGAAATGGCTCCGCTCAAGCAGAACGGAGTTGAGGCAGCCGTTTAAGGCCTCCGTGGCCATGATGTATGTGAAATCCTGGGATGTCCTTACATGAGCAGGTGAGTTGAGTTCTAGGAAAGTTGGCTTTGAGGATGAAGGTTAACTCACAGTCTATCCCAATATTCTCCCTTTCTGAGAGTCATTGGAGAGGAAGGGTCACCCAAGCTCCAAAACTCATTCATCCAACAAGCATTTATGGAGCCCTTACTGTATGCAGGCACTATGCTAAGTCTTGGATACTCAAAATGATAACTTCCAGGCAGTTTACTCGGGCGTGGATGGTTCCAGTAACGGGGAGCTTCTTACCTACACAGGGCAGCCTCCCCTGTGACTCGACAGTGCTTAGCCTTCCCAGAAATACTTAACTTCACCAGCTTGACTACACCCCCACTGAGCACCTACAGGTGTCCCCACCACATACAGATACGGAGAGAAGAGGCAAGGAAACAAGGAAACAGCAGGCAAACAAAGAACACTGACTTAAGCTTTTATCGCTCCTGGTGTTAAAAAAAAAAAAAAAATTCATATCCAGTAACTTTCTGAAAAGCTCCCTAATTCGGGCAGAGCCAACAACCGAACTCTAAGGAGAGATTTCCTGTTAACAGCAGTCTCCCTCCAAGGACATCATCAGAGCTCTTTCCTTCCACCGTGGGCTCCAAAAACAGGGGAATGAGAGTCTGGACAGCACAGCACAGAGATGAAAACCCAGGCAGGTCTGGGTTTAAAGGGCTGCCCTTTCGGGATGCCTGGGTGGCTCAGCCGGTTAAGCGTCCAACTTCGGCTCAGGTCATGATCTCACGGTACGTGAGTTCCAGCCCCGCGTCGGGCTCTGTGCCGACAACTCAGCCTGGAGCCTGCTTCAGACTCTGTGTCCCCCTCTCTCTCTGCCCCTCCCCTGCTCACACTCTGGCTCTCTCTCTCTCTCAAAAATAAATAAATATAAATATAAATAATATAAATATAAATAATATAAATATAAATAATATAAATATAAATATAAATAATATAAATATAGACATAAATAATATAAATATAAATAATATAAATATAAATAATATAGATATAAATAATATAGATATAAATATAAATATAAATATAAATATAAATATAAATATAAATATAAATATAAATATAAATATAAATATAAATATAAATATAAATATAAATATAAATATAAATATAAATAAAGGGCCACCCTTTCCCCTACTTGCGGCAGGACATGGGGCCTGTCTTCCCCCCGGGGCGAGCAGAGTTTCCCCATCTGTGAAACCAGGTGAGGACAGCGGTGACTTAGCACAGCTGCTGAGTCACCGAATGAGACACAGCACTTGCAATGACCACAAGGCCACCAGCTAACAGCAAGGCAGAGGGCTTTCCCACCTGGCGTCCCTCACACACAGCTGAATAGACTGGAGGGCAGCCCAAGGCGAAGGAAACCCCACAGAGACCTGCTCCGAGGAGCCACAGGGGCTAGAGAGAAAACAAAATCAGAATCGGGGGGAAACCGAGGCAGGCAGAAGGCAGAGCCAGCAGAAGACAAGAGGCACCCAAATGCTGGAGCCCCTAGAAGCAGGCCCCCCTCGCCCCACCTCTGCAAGCCTCCAAGGAAATACTCCACCGCACTGCAGGGCTCCCCGCTTCCTGTCCACACGCCTGTCAGATCCTGTTCTCCGGCAGCCGTCCAGATGGCCGCCCAACCCACCAGCATGTCATGAAATCGGTTTAGGTGGTCACAGCTGGCAACTGATAAAAAAGGAATGAGAATGGCCTGTGTCAGATGCACGACCTACGGAGGGGAAGTATGTGCTCATCTTCAGCAACATGTACGCGTATGCCTGCCTGTGTCACATACATACGTGATCCGGCCATATGTACACAGACTAGGGGAGGGAGACATCAGCCTGCACAGTGCGTGTTAAGGGTAAGCACTGTTTGGAGAAACCTTTCCAATTCCACACACACACGGACGTGTGTGTGTGTCTATGTGTATACATATTTTGCTAAACATTTTTCAGTTACAGTCAGGAAGGATTAGATGCCTCTGTCTAAACCTTCAGGAATGGCACCCCAGGGCTCTTGAAGCCCATGACAGGGGACAGCCTGTGGTTGAATTCCGTGACCCCATCATGCTGTCTGGGGAGGGCAGACAGCACAGCAGGAGCAGAAGTATTCCACGTAAAGAGAGAGATGCGATACTCATTTATTAAAGAGACAGGTGCATGAAATTGACTCTAAATGCAACTCTTAAATCCCACAATTAAAAAATGTGAAAAAGGTGCTAATAGTTACCAACCATGACACTTTCCCAATCCCTTACTCACGAGTGATAAGCAAAGCTTATAGCCGTCGAGAAAGTTCTGAACTTTCCTAAACCCGGTAGTCATGTGCTCGAGAAGCATCATTAGAATACTGCCTTTTCCAGCTTTCAGACCAGCTACCAGCATGTGGGCGGGGGTATAAACTGCAACAAATCCACTGAAATATCAGCCCAGAGGATAGAATCCTGATTTTACAACACTTAGGAAGAGATCCCAAAACATGCGGGTCTGTCAAGAAAAACTTCTAGTCACCAAACATTGGTTGCAGCAAAAACAGCCAAGCCCCAGAATCCCACTGCTGGTCTCCACGCGAGCGGGAAGTCCATGGTGAACTGGGGTCCCGTGAGCACGGCGCCCAAGGCCCCTCTCGCAAACCCCGTCCATTCATCACGCTGGGGTTCCGAGGCTCTGGACTTCATGTGTTCCCTTCTTTGAAGCGCTTGGTTTTTTAAGGTGGGTTCCAAAGGGAGGGTATCCTTTTGAGTCAATTGTTAAGAGAATCAAAATCCCCCCGGGCTCCCGCCCCTCAGCACCAACCTCTCTCCTCTCCTCTCTGGCGGTGCTGATTACCATGGTGATGGTGGCACCTAGCGGGGTGACCACCTCAGCCCGTCTGTCTGGGACTATCGAGATTACAACATTAAACCCCCTGCAAACAGCTGGGGCCAGCTGGGCACCCTGACCATGGCCAGAACAAGCCCCCCTTTGCCTTCGTCCCCTGTCACAGCTATTTTAAGCACCCCTAATTTATCGGTTCATCCAAACAGAACCACCCCCTCCCCACGGGGTGAGCATCGCTATTGTCCCCTCTTTTCCAGTGTCAAACTGGCACACCCAGAGCTGGGGACACTGGGAGAAATTACAGTTATGGGGTCCAGTAGAGGTGTTAGCAATGCTACAGCGTCAATCATGTCGTGGCATAAATGCATCCCATCAGCGTAAGGCTGCACACCTTACACTTCCATCATGCTGTGTCGATTATATCTCAGTAAAAAGGAGATGGGGCGTGCTGGTGGCGAGCTGGGATCCCCAGCCTGGGCGGACTCCAGGGCTCCTACCCGGCTTCCCCCAACCCTGGCCAGCACGACCCGCTGCAGCCACGTAGCCCCCACGCTGGAGGAGGAGCAAGGACGGAAGCAGAGGACAAAGCGCCGAGGCCAAGGGCTGCGGGCAGCCTCCAGGTGACACTAAAGAAGGCAAGGAAGTGGACTTCTCCCCAGGAGCAACCGGAAGGCACACCGTCCTGCTGGTGACTTGACTTGAGCATCTGGGAACCTCAGGGATCTTACGATCTAGGAAAAACACACACAGTGAAAACCAATAAGCTTTCACGGTGAAGGTGAAATCATTATTCAAGGCTCAAGCAATGTGTTGTAGCAACTGGCCACTGTCCGGCCGGCGTGTAGCTAACTGCAGGCTACAGCAGGCGATATCGTATGTTTACAAAACGCTTTCTTCTCTCTAAAACCTCTTTTACCTTCCGGAGCTGCTGATGCTCAAACCCGGCACCAACATTCCCACTTTGCTGGGTGACTTCGAAGGTCGGAGAACTCACGGGCAAAATCTAGCCCATAGATAATATTTGGTCTGGCCCATGCAAAACAAAAAAGTTTAAATTTGGAGTTAGTTGGCAATATTTAAGATTCTAAAATTTTGATAGAAAATCAAGATCTCCTTCTTCCCTTAAAAACACCTTAAAAAAGACTGGTAACATCAAACCCCAGATTCCTGCCTGGCCACCATCAGCAGGAGCAGGGCCATGCCCGCCTCGTCACAATCAAATAGAGCCCAGGCAGCAGCAAAAGCTGCCCTTTGCCCTCTTCCTCTGCCCTCTGACCTCTTAAATCTCCCTCTAGCCTCTAGGACTGTTCTGGAGGAATCTGCCTAAGTACTAACCACAGGATTGCATGCGGCAGAGCTGAAACGTTTTTGCTTAGGACACCAGGTCCTGAATAAACTGAACGCAGTTTTGCAAACTCCTGTGTTTTGCATAGTCAGTCTCCTGAGTGTGTGGGGCTGGGGGCAGGGGTCATGAGTCAATGAGGCAGGTCGCATAAGCTTTGCTCAGACCAGATGAATGAGAATTCAGGAGCACGTGTTTGCATAAACATCTGCATATCATTAGCTACTGGAGCGCATCTCTGCTTTCTTGGGAGACTCAAGGTAAGAATCCAAAATGCTGCAATCAAAGTCAAGCTGAGCCTCCTCGCAAGGAAACAGTCAGCAGCCGCTAACGTCGGGGTCGGAGGGGGGGACGGGGAACGCTGTGAGGTCCAGGACCCAGCCCTGATGAGCTTGAGAAAAGGGAAACCGTTCCTCAAGAGTGCCGGGACCTCGCCGTCAAGAATACCGAAAGGTGTGAGTGGTTTGCAAGATGCCAGCATAAGATGATGGGCATTTGGGCACCTGCTGGACCCACGTTAGTGGCTACACTTTTGCTGTGACAGGTCCTGGCAGCGGGGGGGTGGAGGGGGGAGACACCAGGGATGGGCGACAGCATGACAGACACTTCCTCCCTGGGCAGGAGGAGCCCTTACCCCCACCCTCTCTCCCCCCTCCACCCATTGTAAGAGTCACGGGGGTGCTCGTTCAAGGCGCAGGTTTGGGATCCCGCCCCAGAGCTCCAGAACTCAGCTCTCCAGCATCCCTATTCATATGCCAGTGGCTTTCAAATATCAGAATCCCGGTGACTTTGTCCAGATACGTGCATTTACCCCAAAACATGGCTGATTTACTGAATTCGAGCCTCCTGAAGCTGGGCCCAGGTGACTCTCGGGCATCTGAAGTTTGGGACCCCATCTTGGACAAGTGGTTTTCAAGGTGGGGTCCCCAGGCAGGCAAGAACAGCATCACCTGGGAGCTTGCGGGACATGCAGATTCTTGGGCCCCGACCCAGACCTGCTGAATCAGAATCTCGGGGGGGGGGGGGGGGAGGTAGGGGGAGGGGGACGGTGACTCTGAAGGAGCTGAAGGCTGAGACCAGCTGGGCAGACTGTGAGCTTCTGGACAGCAGGGAGCTGGACTCAGCCTAGCCTGGCTGCTCGGGGAGCCCTCCCTGCCCCCACGGGACAGAGCACAGCTCCCAGGGTGGGTGTATTTGCAGAGAAGCCTGAGCTGTGAGCACAGCGACCCCTCGCTGTAGTTATTCGAACCATTTTCAGGCTCCGGTGTGGCCTGTTTTGCTCCATACTCGCCCAAGAGCCTGCCCAGAGCCTTACACACTTCGCTTCAGATCTAAGTGCACCAAAATCCAGCACGGAGCGTGCTTTCTCCGCTAATGTGAAGTATAGAACAAAGAGCCTCCTACATGCACACGTCTGGCCAGGCTTTGTCACTGCTCTGAACGAGACCCGGGCCCCTTGCTGGTCCCCTGCAAGTTGACATAGACATTTGGTTTCTGCTGCCGTCCTGCCAGTTCCCTGGCGATCAAGGAACACACGGAACCACCCCCCCCCCAAGCCTCCTCCACCACTATTCCCGTCCCGCACCCGCCCTCCCTCGCTCTTGCAAGCCCCACTCACACTCCCCTCACCCGTGCACCTTTTCTGGCCCTTTCCAGCCCTCCCAGCCCTGCCCACTCTCCACACGTGGAAACACAGTACGCTTGAGTGCTTGGCACTTTCGGGTCCCTTGAAACCTCTGCTTTATTTCCCCACTGAAAATGCCAGTCTGCTGTGCCAGGGACAATAATACCCACTTACTGGTTTTTGCTTCCCTTCCCTCAAACTGCTCAGCACCTGAGAGTGTTGTCATCGAGGTGCCCAGTGACTATCTGCTGGATGGCAGTCAAAAGCCTGATCCCCAAAAGCAAGAACCATATGTCACTATTGCTGCCCGAAAGGCTCCAGACTTGCACGCACGCACACACCCTTAGTTAGAATGGTTCCAGAGCAATGGGCATTTGTGCTGAGGCCTGGGAGTGAGTTTGGGGTCCTTTACAAAGATGCGAAGGCGGCACCAGCCCTGAAAAACCACGCCTCACGGTCAAGCTGGCTCCCAGCGACTTCAGGCAGGCCCGTCACACCTGCTCCTCTGAGATGTGAAAAGGCTTGAACTCCACAGCCCTGTGTTCAAGTCCCGGACTCACCACTTACTAATAGTGGTAATATAACTGTTAACTTACAAGGACCTCGGCCACCTCCTCCTCCCGTCCTTGTACATCCTTCCCACATGCCCCGAGTCTGGGAGAATCTGGCTGTACACACCCAGGATGTGCCCTTCCTGCACACCCAGGAGGGGTCGTCCTACTCTGGGAGGCATTTGAGTTTGGGGGTCAAGGAGAACGTGGTGGGAGGGAGTTGAATGGCATCCCCCACCAGCGTGGAGGTCAGAAGAAGATGACCGGAGCCGGTGAGAAGGCTGAGGGGCCCAGGAGAGGCAGAAATGAGACCCAGCTGGGAGTGGCTGTCTGGAGCCCTGTCACATCTTCCCAGAGGCCAAAATGAAAGTGGCATTTCCTTTACATGATCTCTGACGATCAACCGTTCTCCAAAACGTGGCAATTCTCAGGCAGTCTCAGCCTGATAACAAACAGGTCACAACAACAACAATGCACATTTACTGGGCACTGGGGCTCAGGGTGTCACAGAAGGTGCCCCTGAGGTAAGGACCACAGTCATAAGCACATGATGAGGGTCAAGAGGCACAGAGAGGTTCGGAAGTTGCCTCAGATCCCACAGCTTGTCATTGCAAAGCTGACGCTTGACCCCACACCAGTCCCTCGTCTGCGCTCTCAGACACTCTTGTCCTGTGTTTGGGGAGAGACGTGGGTCCCAGGACCCAGCCCCCCTCCATGAAGGCTCTCACTGGACTCTTGTCCCCTTTCCCTGAACGTGCATCAGGTCCAGAACTGCAGGCTCCCGGCTGCCAGCCTCGGAAACCGATCCGAGCGGACGTCTGTGTCTCCAGTTCACTCTGCACCCACCCCTGGAGGAGCCGGCTGGGGTCTGAGCGGGGTCTGAGCGGGGCAGCGGGGACGGAGCCACCCGGGGGTCTGTGCCAGCGGGGCTGCGATGCAGAGGAGGGCGGAATGGAAACCAGACGGGGCTCTGCCCGTCCAGAGGGTCTGCAATTAATTAAGACCGAAGGGAGTGCTGAATAACCCTTTTGTGGATCAAAAGCGCTCAGTTGGAAACCCAGCTGACAAACTCAAGGAAACCAGCTTCATGGTTTCTCAGGAGAAACCCAGCACGTCAAGGCCTGAAGAAGCGCTTTGTTCCAGACCTTCGTGTGAGCCCCGGGGATTCGGGTTACAAAGTAGCCGGCGCTGCCCCCCCCCACCCCCCCGGAACAGACATCGCCTTGCTGAAGCCAAGGCCGTCCCGCTGCAGAGAGGCCAGAAATAACACATGACCGCTGAGGCCGGAGCTAGGGTGCCCACCACTGCCCTTGCACAGAAAATACATACACACACACATCACCCGATCCAAGGAGGCACCAGGCGGGACTAGAAACTTCTCTGAGTCCTCCGCCAGCTGGACCCCCACCGGGCCTGTTTCAGTGTGGATTTTCCAGGCATATAAAAGGCAACTGAAAATACAAAGGCTTCTTTTGGTTTTGCAACCAGGAGCTTTGAAACCTCCCCAGGACTGTGCCCCGGCTCCCGAAGGCTCTGGTGTAATCGACCTGCGGTGAGCCTGGTCTTCAGGACTCTTTAAAAGCCTCCAGGGATCACGGGTTGAACGGTGTCCCCCCCACCAGAAAATAGGTCCACCTGAATGGGGCCTGAGTGGGAATAAAGGTCTTTGCGGATGTAATTAAGGGAAGGTTCTCCAGATTGAGATCATCCCAGTTCGGGTGGCCTTGAAGCCAGCGAGTAGGGCCGCCTGGGTGGCCCAGTCGGTGGCTCAGGTCATGACCTCACAGTTCGTGGGTTCGAGCCCCGTGTCAGGCTCTGTGCTGACAGCTCGGAGCCTGGAGTCTGCTTCGGTTTCTGGGTCTCCCTCTGTCTCTGGCCCTCCCCACTTACGCTGTCTCTCAAAATAAATAAACATCAAAAAAAAAAAAAAAAAAGTCCAGTGACTAGTGTCCTTATGAGAGACAGACAAGGAGGCACACAGAGACCCGGGGAGAAGCGCATGTGAGGGAGAAGGTGGGAGCCAGGCCTGGCAAAAGGTTCTCCCTCAGAGTCCCCACAAGGAACCAGCCCTGCTGACCCCACGGTGTCGGCCCCCGAAATGTGAGAGAATCACTCTCTGTGCTCAGTTTTTGCTGTTCTGTTACAGCAACCCCAGGGAATGAACCCACCAGGTAACTGTCAGGTGCGGCAAGGACAAGCCGGGGGGGGGGGGGGGGGGGGGGGCGGGATCTGGGACACCGGCAGGATCTAGAACACTAGACACACCTCCTGAACCACTGTCCCCCGAGCCTGCTACGCGCTTGAATCCACTTTGTGAAACACTGACATCTGGCCCCTCCCCCAGAGATTCTGATTCATTGGTCTGTGCAGGGCTCTGTCGTGGGCACTTTTTTAAATGCTCCCAAGGTGATTCTAATGTGCAACCACGACTGCCAAAATCTCAAGGCCTTTTGAAAGCAAAGCTTGGCTGTGTCCATATGACGGACACCAGAGATCTGGCCCTTAATCAGCCCAACACAGATCACCGCTCCAGGGCCTTTCTTTGCTGAACTTCCTGCAGCTTCAGCTGAGCTGAGCGGCCTCACCAACTGGACAGAGAGCCCCTCTGCCGGCCACTTCCCCTGCCGGAACCCGGATCCAGAAGGAGTCGAGCTGTTATTTCTTTGTTTGTTGCTGCTGCTCTGTGGTCGGTCGGTTTCTGTGGGGTTCTCTCTTTGGTTTTTGAGATGCTCCCGGACAAACGATGCCTGGAAGCAAACAGACATGCCGAGAAAGCAGCTCCAATCGGGTTTCCTGGGAGGCCACCCCAGGCAGGTGCCCACAGACTGAGAAGTGTACAGAGAAACTGACTATCTTGGGCTCTGGAGGCCAGAAGCCTGAGCTCAAGATATGGGCAGGGCTGGTTGCTGCCGAAGTCAGGGAAGGAGGCCCCGCTACGTCCTCTCCCCCGGCTTCTCGGGGTTGCTGGTGATCTTTGGGGTTCCTCAGCATGTAGAAGCATCACCCCATCTCTGCCTGAATCTCCCCACGTGTCTGTGTCCACATGTCTCCTATTTATAAGGACACAGTCCTACCAGATAAGGGCCACCCTAATGAGCCCATTTGAACTCGATTAGCTCTGTAAAGACCATATTCCAAATCAAGTCCCCTTTGAGCTCCTGGGGTTAAGATTCCAACAATGCCCCCTGACGGGCCCCGAGCTCATACTCCTGTGCGGACCCCAGAGGCTGGCACTGGTCCTTTGAAGGTGGAGGGGACAGGGCACCCAGACGTCTTCCTGAGATGAACGAAGCCCTCCAGCCTCCAGCCTGCTCCTGAGATCTGCTGGGTCAGCAACATTGTTCACCACGGCAGGTCCCAGTGCCTCGACCTGAGACCCTGGTCCCTGGCTTTGTCTTGGGATCTTTGGCCCAAGGGTAAGGGTGGGCGGAAGAGGAGGGTCCCTGGAGGTCAAAGTGGGTGTGTCACATGTCCTCAGCAGGCATCCAGGGGCAAGGAAACTTCCAGAAGGGGCCTCTTCCAGTGGCAACTCAGGAGGGCAACGTTGTTTGTATTAAGCAGTGATGTAGTCACTTACAACAGGGACTAGATTTTAGCTCCCATTAATAACAATAGCACTGCCCTCATTTTATACTGAAATAAGCTGTTCTTAGCATTTTTACCAAAAGTAGCTATTTTGATCCATAAAACGAACCAGACTCAGAGAAAGTGGGTGCTCAGTTAGAGGCCATGAGTGGTCATGTTAGACCTAAGGTCTTAGCTCTAATTAGAGACAAAGCCTTGGGTTCTAGAAGTTTCTGCACTCAGCACAACACCCACCGTGCCCCACCTTTTCAGGAAGTTGACTCATGGGTCCATACACAGCCTAGCTCAGACAGATCCACTCTCCCTTCCTCTCCTCCCTCACAGCGCGGCCCGTGGACACTGACCTCCTCCCACTCTGCCCTCCTCCTCTCCCACTCAGTCGGGGGAGGGACCAGGGAAGGCAGTTCCCCTGGCATCGGCTGGTTCCTGGGCCACAGAGGGAGTTGTCAGTGGTGACCGAATTCATTCATGAGTAGGCAACTACCCCAGCTGGTTACTTGAAAGCTTCCATTTTTATTTTAATTTTTATGTCTCATAGTTAGTATTGCCAGTAAAAAACAAAAAGCCTCCTGGCAATGATACTTCAGTAAAAGCAAGAAAAAGAGAGAGGGGAAGGAGAGGAGAGAGGAGGGGGGGAGGGAAGGAGGGAGGAAGGAGACTCCTTTATAGATTAAGTGACAAATCTTCTGAGCTAAATAAAAATTGATTCATGAACACAAGATGGGCATCATTTATAACAGCAGAAGAATCACTGTAGGAACCCCAGCAGGTTGAAGAACTGCATTAGGGATACAAATTAATTCCACACACTGAGAAAGTAGGTCGTATTGAAGAAATAGTGGACCAACACATGTTCTCATGGGAAGATGCTCATAATAAACTGCTAAGCAGGAGAAGCTGGTTACAAGCAGTCCGTAGACTGAGGTCTTTTCGAGTATCCAAAGATCAACCCCAAATCTTTAGCAGCATATTCCAACAGCAGGAAGTTGTGTTGAAGTTTTGCCTCTTAATAGATCCATTTTCTACAATCAACAACGTTAATACTTTCATAACAAAATAGCTTTCTTCAAATAAAGTTAAAAAGAAAGAAAACTTCCATGCATCATGGACTCCAGGGTCTCCAGGAACGTCCCCGTGGAGGAGACTTAGGAACCCAACAATCATCAAAAAAATCAGCCCTGTTGGAGTGGTCTGAGATCAAAGCACAGTGCTTGAGCAGAAACCGAAGAAAAACCAGATCTGGGCTAGACTTTCACCCAGTCCCAGGGCGCCTGGTCCCCATGCTGACCGAGCCTCAGACCCGCTAGGCCACAGGGGTGTTGCCAGCCTGGCCTGGGGGGGCGATGCCCCGACTTAATGCTGATTCCTCGGCATCCCCAGAGTTTCTGTGACAAGAGCAACATGGGTGTTGAGGCCAAAGGAAAGGGGAAGACTGTCTGTGTCCAAGCTCCTGATCTCGTGCAGCCACGTGGGGAAGCTTACGGTTCCCTTCCCAGAAGAGTGCTTCCAAATACATGAAATAAAACACATAGGATTGTGGGGCGCCTGGGTGGCTCAGTCGGTTAAGCGTCCAACTTCGGCTCAGGTCATGATCTCACGGTTCGTGGGTTTGAGCCCCGTGTCGGGCTCTGTGCTGACAGCTCGGAGCCTGGAGCCTGCTTCCGATTCTGTGTCTCCCTCTCTCTCTGCCCCTCCCCCACTCGCGCACTCTCTCTTTCTCAAAAATAAACATTAAAAAAATTTTTTTAATTAAAAAAAGATCACATAGGGTTGCAAAGAAAACCAATGATAGTGGAACATTCTGGGCCATCAAAACAGTTCTTGGTATCAAAGCAGATATGCTCCTTTAACACATTGGATAACAAAGGCCAGCAGGGCGTCCGAGAACGCCGACATTCTGAAGGAGTGAGGAGCCTCAGCCGTGTTTTCTAGAAGTCTGGAACTACTGTAACACAATTCGCAGTTACGTGGGGTCTCTGTGAAGACAATGTGACGGGGAGGACACACTGCTGTGTGCTACTTACCCTGCCCTGGAAGGGGATACTCCATTTGTCTACAGGTAGAGGTCAGCACAAATGAAGATGTGGTTTGTTCCCAGGTAAGTCTTCAAACGCTTCGACTCCAGCGGTGGTCAAGAACGGCATATCCCCAGGCACAGCGGAAGGCCCGTGAGTACTTCCTCATGGCCCCCTCCTGCCTCGTTGCCTCACAGTGCCCCTTCAGCACCCACACGTGGGCCCAGGCCAAGACTTGCCTGTAGCCGTGACACCGTGGTGACAGCAATAGCCCCGTGTGAACGGTGTCTTTCACAAAGATTGCCACCGGCTGTGTCTCCCACAGTCAACACCAAATGAGGCAGGACAAGGAGACGGGGCCGCCAGACAAGTGTACCCCACCTGCCAGTGCATTGGCAAATGATTTCACCCACCTTCCTGGTTGCCCTGAGAAAACCCTCAGGAGCTATCAAAAGACAAAGATAGGGCCGAGATCCCTGTCCTCATCTCCCTTTCTCTTCCCCCATGTGTGTGGAAATTGACCAACATGCATTTAGGAAGCGCTGTTTCTGCAGGTAAACAGGGGCCCTGTCCAGGCGAGGAGACCAGTGGGAAGGGCGGGCCCGTTTCGGAAGGAGCAGAGAGCGATAGAAACAGCAGGCTGCCTGTCTTGAACCAAACTGAATAAGCAAAGCCACGACCTCATTTGAAGGCATGTACAAGGCAGACCAGCTCATGAATCAACTTACCTCCACTTCTTCTTAAAGTCAGTTGGCAAAGGGGAAAAAAGAGAGAGAGAAACCCAAAAACAGACTCTTAACTCTAGAGAACACACTGCTGGTCACCAGAGGGGAGGTGGGAGGGGAGCTGGGGGACTAGGGGTTGGGGATGGAGGGGTGCACCTGCCTTGATGAGCACCGGGTGATGTGTGGACGTGTTGAATCACCATATTGTATACCTGAAATGAATATCACACTGTGGGTTAACTAACTGGAATTTTGGTAAAAATTTAAAAATAGAACAAAATAAAACAAAGTCAGTTGGCCAGTGGGCAGCTTTCCAACCATGAGCCACAGGCCTTCTGTGGAGAATCCGTTCAGCAGGGGGTCATCGCCAACACAAAGAGCAAGGCCAACCCTCCACCCAAGGAACCCAGGATGACTCCTCATTTCCTCATCTCATTCTTAAAAAGCCTTCCCAGAGTCCGCTGCTGAGCACTGTCCTTAATTCAGGGGCCTATTTGCTGGAGGTGCAAGTCATATTTTCTCTAAGTATTTCTGGGGTTTTCTTCTTGAATGGAATTGTTTTGCTCATTTGTTTCACTTCCTCTTTGGGGCTACCAAGGAACATGAGTTCCCTTTTCCTGGTATTAGAAGTACGTCAGTTCGAGCATGAGTAAATGAATGGGAAGCTGGCTCTATTGTCTGACAAACGGTACTCACAGGGAGATGCAGAAAGCTATGGCTTGTCGCTGCTTTCTTTTCCGAAGTGCTCACAGCATGTGCGCGCCTCTAAAAGGATGTCCGCACCAGGTGACGCACGGTGTCGATGGCAGGACGGGGGTCCCGGGGCATGCCTGCCCACGAAGGCCCAGGGCCTCCCACCAAGTTCTACTGAGCAGCAGGGAGCAAGAGAGAGCCAAACTCACCAGTTACAGCTCTGTGCCTTCTCTGCCCCCAAGGGACTTTGCACTTCTGAAAGCCTTGGACGTGAACAATAAATCACACATATGAAGATGGCCACTTCTGGCCTGTTAGATTAGAATCTCAACATGATTCAACACTAGAGAAGCAAAATCATATTTACCAAAAAAAATGCAATGTCATCCGATGCAAAGGGCAGCGTGGATTTCTTCCCTTGCCCAAGAGAGGTGGACAGGGCAGTACACGCAGCCCCAGTGTGACAGCAGGTAAGAACATTACGTCACAGGCGGCCTTAACCAATGTGAGCCATAAACGCCATCAGCACAAGGCCCACGAGGGAGCGGACACACAATGCCACACGGAACCACAAAATGGCCCTCCTGATGGCACCTCCAGGTGTCAGCCACCTCCTCCGTCAAGTCCTCATGAGCGTAAAGTAATTACATTCTTTAAATCTATCCCCTTTTGAAGTTGTCCTAAGCGCCCCCTCTCTGCTGGGAGACGTTCTTGTGTTATTCCCATGTCCTGGTTAACCTTCTCAATCTGAATTTTTTTAATGTGTATTTATGTTTGAGAGAGAGGGAGAGAGCGGGGGAGGGACAGAGAGAGAGGGAGACACAGAATCCGAAGCAGGCTCCAGGCTACGAGCTGTCAGCACAGAGCCTGACGTGGGGCTCGAACTCACAAACCGTGAGATCACGACCTGAGCCAGAGTCAGACACTCAGGCGCCCCGTATCCTTTTCAATCTAAAAGCTGGGCGCCTTTTTCATCAACCAGCAGAGCTTCTCTGGCAGGTGATTTTCCACTGCTTATCTTTGTCCTTGGCACTTATCTCTAAATAAAGCCAGCGGTATATTAACCGAGGGCGCCAGAGTCCCTCGCGCCACGGGTGCGGACCCAGCAGGCCCAGCTGTACACCTTCCTGTGTGACCCCAGGCAGTTACTCTGCTTTCTCAGATTAAAGGAGATCATTCGTATAAAACAATGATGGCTCTTTGCAGCCTGAGTTTGGACTCGGCAAGTGAGCTGTGCCCCGTGCTGAGTGTGAACAGCAGCCCAGGGAAAGGTTGAAGGTGAGATACCTCCCCAGTCCGGCCCATAGCGTGAGACCCAAGATCACTCCCCACCTGGGTGGGTTTGCAGTTGGAGGGGGTCCCAGAAGAGCGCCTTCAGAGCTCTTACTGGCCAGATCGGAAGGTACTGAGGGTTGAGCCAGCTGCAAAAAAGTAACCTCAGACCTCGGTTTCCAGAGAAGTCACTGTCTTTTCCAAGCGGTGGAGCCACTTACAAATGCCTTTAGAGCATGTGGAGATCCTTCAAAATCTCACTCTGTGCGAGGCCGCCAACAAAAACGCATCACATCCATTGCAGTATAAACTCCAGGAGTGAAAGGGGAGAGGTAATTTAAAGCACAGGACCACCAGTCGGGGAATGACGGCAGATTAAATGAGAATTCAAGAGACACACGGTGAGAAATGCCCGTGGGGAGACTGTCACATGCAATATTAAATTGCAAAGGATTCGAAGCCCAGATAAACACCGGGAGCTAATATCAGCCAAGGAAAGCTCGATTCGCCTGGTAGAAATAGGCGCGCTCACATTAATGCTTATAAACAGTCCTTTTAATAATTTCTCCCAAAGGAAGAAACTGGAGGGCCGATCCTTCAGTGTGGCCACCGAGGGAGGAGACGCACTTTCCAGTGATTGACTTCAAGTGTTTGGGCTCCAGTCCAGGCTCCCAACAGGGGGCTGCAGAGACCCAGCAATAGAGCCCACCCAGGTTTAATCTGGTTGGAAACAAGACAGAAACATCTGGGAAAAAATTAAAAGAGTATGTATATACATGCTTATATGTACATGTGTGCGTATGTACATGTGGGTTTATATGTGTATGTGGGCATTTCAAATACGTTATTTTACGTATTTGTTTTCTACACACAC
Organism: Lynx rufus; assembly: GCF_022079265.1. Taxonomy (NCBI): domain Eukaryota; kingdom Metazoa; phylum Chordata; class Mammalia; order Carnivora; family Felidae; genus Lynx; species Lynx rufus. The sequence continues at coordinate 152,659,113 of NW_025814867.1, forward strand.
ACACACACACACGTAATCTTTTTTCCATCACAGAACGACAGCATAGCTTTCCAGTTATATGAAGCACACTCTACTGCTATAGATTCAAGTGGTCCAAGAAAGTGTGGACAATGTGGCAGGAAGTCTGTGCAAGCATCCTACTCATTGAGAAGGAACAGTGCAGAGAGAACGGACTGAGTCCGGAAACCTTGGGCGACATACGGCAGCAGAAAGTGTCACCCATATTCTCCCTGCTAGAGCCACTGTTCACATTTTTTCTATTTCCTTCCAGACTTTCATTCCTCGAATACATTTATTTCAAATGCCATATACACATTTTCACTTCATATTACATCATACTCTCATTTATATTGTGGCCTACCCATAGCGGTCATCATTTTTATGGCAGTATAACATTCCACCCAGGGATACCCTGATTCACAGGTAGCCATTCTTTACTTTCCAAATTTTGTTCAGAATCGCTTCCTTAATAATCATTCGCATGGCCATGATTATCTCTGAAGGAAAAACAAAAAAGCTGCTTCTCAAGTCTGGAATTTTGTTTTATTTGTCTTCGTATCCCCATCAGTACTTGGGGAAAATAAAGGAAAGCAGCTACATGAGTGGATGGTGGATAGATGGGTGGGTGGAAGGGTGGATGGGTGGGTAGATGAGTGGATGGGTGGGTGGAGAAATGAATAGGTGGATGGACAGATAGATGGATGCATGGTGATGGGTGAATTGAAGGCTTTAATTGTAGGCTTCTTTGGACTCAGAATCCTCAAAACCTCATCTCTTCAGCCAGAATATGGGTCACCTGCTGTTTCTGGCATTACAACTGAACCTCCTAGATATTTCTTTTTTGTCAGTCTTCAGCTACTCTTTTTTGAAGATGAACTCTTGGTTTCTTGAAAATCTGAAAGAGGATCCCACCACAAAACCTATTCATTCTTCCAACTGGCATGGATTAAACACCTGTTGTTTCCACTTGTTTGGAGGGAAGCAAAGAAGGCCCTGCTGATCTCTGGGTAGCTGGGCGTCACCTGAATGCCAGGTAGATGCAAAGATCAAGGCTGGCTCATAAGTGCTCTCCTGGCAGAAGGGAAGACCATGCTCACTCTGGTGACTGGAGAACTGAGCTATGGCTCCCCCAGCGGGGGATAGGACACTGGTCTTTGGACTGTGCCCAATGAATGTGGTTGGCACTGCAGAGTGAGGAGGAAAGTGAGGGCATTCCAGACAAGGAAAAGGTGGCTACAGGGACAAGATTTATCCGGTACATGCCAGGAACCTCATCAGCTGGAGCACGGGAGCCATGGAGGGAGGAGGGAGGAAAGGGGAGGCTGGTAAATCAGGGCAACGGTGCCTGTGAAGCCACAGAGACATTTACAAGCTGTGGGGCTGCCCCCATTCTCCCCAGAGAGGCCCTGGCCTGTCCGAGGGAGTTCCTTTAAAAATCAGGTCAAGACATGGTCCCCAAGAGGACCGTGCTCCAAAAAGCAAGAGAAACCCTTGTTATGGGTCAGTTGGCCCACTCACTAGAGCAGTTGGAAGAGACGGGACCCACCACCTTAACCTGATGCCATCATGGTAAACATCGAGACCATCGAAATCTTTCCTGATTTCAGCATCTTCCCTCCCTGGCCCCCCTGCCCCTGCACCTGTCTCAGGCTCTCGGTGGGCTCCGTCTTCCTCTCGGAGAACTCGGGCCCCCTCTGCCTTGTTTACACTCAGGCCTGTCCCTACTCCCAAGCCTGCCTAGTGTCTGCTTTCTTCGCCTGAATCGTCCAACTCAAAAGTTCCCTTGGTCCACGCATTTGTCCGCGGAGCCCGGGAATCCTGGTGCTTTTGAAAGCCAAATGCGCTTTCTCAAAAGATGACCTTTGGCAAGAAACAATTTGTTCCTGTTCCTACGGCCTTGACAAGATATTAGGGAAGTGAGAAAAACAGTCGGGCGAGGAAGTGAACTTTGAGGGGACCCAAAGCAGCCCCGTGAGGCCCAGATTTTAAGCAATAAACATGAATGTGCTGTTTTCCTTTCTTGCAACAGGGTCCTGGGCACGCCCGTGGGCCGGATGCCTTCCAGTACTGTAGATGTGTCCCCCTGCTGGTGTCCGAGGTCCACAAGGGGACCCGTGTCCCCATGGGCTTGATAAGGCCCATCATGCCGAGAGCAAAGGCAGGAACCAGCTCTGTGCTGTCCCCTCAATTCCTGAGTGAGGAAGTGTCAAACGTGCAAAAGTGGCGGGCGGGATTTCTTGAACAAAAAACTGGAGGCCTTTGTCAGCATCTCAAAGCGCTGATGAGAGAATCGTCCCCATTTAAGGACCAAACCCAGATCAAGCCTGCCTTTCCCCCAAGTGCCCTCCTGGGCAGGAGCCCCGTCCTGGGCACGAGATTGCCTGCAGTTACGCGGCCACACTTGCATCTGGTTTTCATCAGAAGCCCAAGAGTCGGCCTGTTTTGCACTGGGGCCAGCTGGTCATTACGCCGGGGAGGAGAGCCGTCAGTGACAGCCCACAATCTCTCCCCTAATTACGGTGTCCGCGCTAACCGCCCGGCCCCCCGTAACTGGGGTGAAAATCTAACACAGCACTGTCTGGAGATTTTCCACATTCACCTAAGCCAGGGCTCAGGAATTAAAGTGTTTCTGACATTACACTGCCAGCGGATCTCCTGCACACCTATTTGCAGAGTGAAAATGATCCGCAGTACAAACCCTGTCTCCGTCTGAAACCTGCAAGGGAGATCAAAGGGGACGGCGTGACAGACGAGGGTTTCGGTTCAACCGTCCGGAGGGAAGAAAGGCCTCTCAGGGAGGGCGCACGGGAGGCCGGCACCGTGCATCGCATGACGCACAGGTTTTAAATCCCACTTTGGCATGCAGACTCTAGAAAGCTCGGTGGGAGACCCGTGTGGATCATACCCCCACGTTACAGTCCCCAACTTAGGTCTCAGAAATCTGCAAAGTCCTCGTGCCTGGTGGACACCAGAGTCGTTGATTAGAGGCCAACACGGCACACGTCAGCCCAAAAGCGGCCTTGGGTTTTCCAGCAGCAGGGCTCCGCTTCATCATTCTTTGTGTAAACTGACCCAGCAACCGCAGAGAAAGGCCCTGCGCATCTGTTACCCCTAGGAAAGAACGGGGTCAAAAGTCACCCCAAGAGGAAATTTGGCCTCACCACCATCTCTGTCTGCAGGAAACTCACATCTAACAAATCAGATATTCGCACCATGAACCCTGAGTGCTTCTGCTCACCCCAGGACCTTATCCAGTGACACCAGCAAACACGTGGGCTCACTTAGTCCTTGGTTACCCAAGGGTAGCCAAAAAAGCAAGAGAGTGACAGAAGGAATGGCGATGCAGGATCTTGGTGGCCATTTTACAAGGATATATCCTGGTTGGCACCTTTACAGCTTTCCCCCCAAGACAATCATTATGGAAACAGATGGCTTTGCCTTTAGCTGGTCGATAAATAAAAAGGCTTTAAAAACAATTTTTTTTAATCTCTTTCAAGCTTCATCTCAATTATCTCAGGAAAAAAGTCTCAATTGCATTGACCGGGTCTTTTAAAATAGATTAATTGGCTGTCATAAAGTTTCCTAAGTTAGACTACAAAAATCACGAAACACATACTCCTAGCCAGAGCAAACGTTGGCTTCCTGAAAAGGAGCCTGACTTTTCCAGAAGGCGTTTTACTGGTTTGCCTTTGTAGAGATGGGAACGGCAGTCTCCTACTGCCCATGAGAAATGATTTTCCTTGGTAACCTGGGGACGGACGCCACCTGATGAGGAGGTGGCCCACCCCTGAAGAAGTGCCCCGATTCATCAGAACAAAGTGCCCGTCTTCCTGTGTAGAAGATGACTTAGAATCTTTCCTACACCTACAGCGCCTAGCAAGTACCAAGCCTTCGATCATTCATTCTTTCATTCATTAATGCCTCGGACAATATTTATCGAGGCTTACTCCAGGCCAGGCACTGTGCTAAGTGCTAAGTCTGTTCAATACAGGGGCAAACAAGACAAGGTCCTGCTCTCTTGGGGCTCCTGTTCTATTGACAGGGACCAAATAACACAGAAGCACACGTCCGATAGTGAAGAAAAAGAACACCATGGAAGCAGAGAGAGGACGATGGGCAGGCGGGCAAGGGATTCTTACAGAAGTCGGAGAAAGCCTCTCTTAAGAGGTGATGCTTGAGCAGAGACTTGGGTGATGTGAGACAAGAAGCCAGACAAATACCTGGGAAGAACTTTCTGGGCAGAGGGAACAGAAGTCCATACTTGGGAAAAACTTGTTGTGTTCAAGGAACATCTACTCGAGAAGGCTAGCGTCTCCCACCTGTCAGGATGGCTAGCACCAAAAAGACAAAAGAAAGCTAGTGTCGGTCAGGATATGGAGAAAAGGGACCTCTCCAAACCATAAGAGACTCTTAAACACTGAGAACAAACTGAGGGTTGATGGGGGGGTGGGGGAGAGGGGAAAGTGGGGGATGGGCATTGAGGAGGGCATCTGTCGGGATGAGCACTGGGTATTGTATGGAAACCAATTTGACAATAAATTATATTAAAAAAAAAAGAAAAAAGAAAAGGGACCCTTCTACATGGTCTAGCAATTCTACTTCTGGTTATGTATCCAAATCACCACCTCAAAAAGATATGTGCAGTGTTCAGTGCGGTATTATTGGGGGTATGGCTCAGCGGTAGAGCATTCGACTCCAATGCGGTATTATTTACAACAGCCAAGACATGGGAACAGCCTGAGTGTCCACCAATAGGTGAATGGATAAAGAAAATGTGGTGTGTGTGTGTGTGTGTGTGTGTGTGTATAATGGAATTATTATATCATATAATTTATTATATAATAATATAATTATATATATAATTAATCTATAATATGAATAATATAACATATAATATATATAATGTATTATAATATAATGTATACAATATAATATATAATATTAGCTGTTATATAATATCATATAATACATTATGTATAATATTATATATTATATTTAATAATTATATAATTATTATTATATTATATACATAATGGAATATTCAGCCATAAGAAAGAAGGAAATCTTACCATTTGTGACAACATTAATGAGCATTGAGGGCATATACGAAGTGAAATAAGTCAGACAAAGACAAATACTCTAGGTACTCATTTATAATGGAAACTAAATAATCGAAACTCACAGATACAGAGAACAGATCTGTTGGTTCCCAAAGGCAAGGGGTTGGAGGTGAGTATAACGGGTGAAGGGGGTCAAAAGGTAGGAACTCACAGTCGTAACAGAAATAAGTCCTGGGGTGTAGTATACGGAATGGTGGCTGTAGTTAATTATACTGTATTATATATTTAAAGTTGCCAACAGAGTAGACCTTAAAAGTTTTCATACAAGAAAAAGAATTGTGACTATGGGAGGTGATGGGTATTAACTAGACGGATTGCATTGTGCAATATATGCAAATGTCAGATCATTATGTTGTGCACCTTGGACCATCACGATGTTGCAGGTCAATTGTATCTCACTGAAAGCGGAGGACAGAATACTAGAATAAACCAGGTGCCGGGTGGTGCAGGATAAGGGGGACCCACCCGTGCAGTCTCGGTCGACTGTTGTAGGGAACTTGGATTTGGTTCTTCTGAGGCTTCCCTTTGTCTGTGGGGGTCAGCAGTTCTCACCATGATGCGCTTAGATGCGGTTTTCTTTCATATTTATCTGGCTTGGCGTTCAGTGTCCCTACGGGACATGTGCTTTCCTGCGTGGTTTGGAATTTGTTTTAGTTACTATCTCTTCAACTCTTACTTCTGCTTCATTTTCTTGCTTGTCTCCTTCTGGAACTTCCAGTATTTGAGTGTCAGACGTTTTCTCTACATGCTTCTGTCGCTGCCTCTCTCCTGCTTTCCTCTGTCTGCATTTCCTTCCAGAGATTTTCCTTGTCCTACGTCACTAACCTTCTCCTCAGCTGCATCTAATCTGTGGATAAAGCCTTCAGGTCTTAATTTGCTATAGTATTTTTCATTTCCAAGATTCTCTTTTGTTTCTCTTTATAGCTTCTAATTCTCTGCCAAAAGTTTCCACTCATATATATTTCCTTGACTATGTTAAGCATAGTTATTATCTTAAGTCTCCTCTTCACCTCTCCTCTCTCTCTCTCTCTCTGTCTTCTCTCTCTCCTCTCTCCTCTCTTCTCTGTCCTCTCTCCTCTCTGTCTCCTCTCTCTCCTGTCTGTCTCCTCTCTCTCCCCTGTGTCTCTCTGTCTCCTCTCTCCTCTCTCCTCTCTTCTCTCTCATCTCTCTCTTCTGTCTCTCTCTCTCTCTCTCTCTCTCAATCTCTCTCTCTAGGTATTGCTGTCTTGCCTCCACATGTACCAGGAGATTTTGACTGAATGTCACACATTGGCTATGAAAAACACAGAGATCTAGGCAAGTGTCCTTGTTGCAGAGAGAAAGTGCATTTACTTACGGCAGGCCGCTACGGATGCCGACAATCCCTAATCTCCTTAATCTGATGTGGGATTGAAACGATCCAAAGCTGGACTTCATTTCTCACAAGGGCCAGTCTATGCATTGGCACCCCTTCCTCTTAGAGCACAGCCCCGTGTGGTTCTCCGGCACCAAGTACTCTGGGCTTGTGGGGACGTCCAGGACATCCAGCTCCAGACGGGCCCTGAAGTCCAATGCTCGTCCACCCCCATCCCGTTATCTACCAAGAGCTCTGTCGGCTTCTTTCCCCTTCTGCGAAAAAGACACCCAGTGGTCCCACAAGCCGGCTTGCCTCTCTGCGTTCATCCGTCTCCCACATCTTGGCCCTAGAAGTCTTCAAGCCGTGTTAACTCTCCAGTGCCTTCAAATGCTATTCCTATTTTCTTCATTTCTGGCCGTTCTTTGGGGGAAGGAGTTGGACTTCATTCTACGTGTATGTGATAGATGGCATGCAAATTCTCCAGCTCTCCCTCCATAGATACGTGCACGCACGCACGCACGCACACAGACTCGCACGCATTGTTTCTAAACACATTCTGTTTCAGTCGTATATTACGTACATTAGAACATGTACAATATACACATTATTGAATAGAATGAAGGATGGGAAACCAGCAAATATAAATAAAAGGTGTAATCATTTCTTCTCCCCCTCCCCCCCAACACTGGAGACCATTGGTCCAGGAATAGCTTGGGAGCGGGGATTAGCTATGGGGAGCCTCGAGGACTGGTGTGGGGGGTGAGAAGCGGCTGTTGGAAGTTTTGAAGGTAGAGTTGACACTTACTGATGAATTGGGTGTGGAGTGCAAAGAAGGGTCAAGGACAAATCCTATGTCCTGTCCAAGCAGCTGCTGACTGACACGGGGAGGACCAGGCTGGGGGAGGGGTGGAAAAGTCTGTTGTGCAGAGCGGCATGTTAGAGGTTCTAAAGCCTGGTCGGCAACAGCTTTTCCCCCAGAGGATCCTTCCCTCTGAAGTCAAACTCAAGAAAGTGGGGCAGGGGCACCTGGGTGGCTCAGTCAGTTGAGCGTCCAATTCTTGGTTTCTGCTCAGGCCATGATGTCATGATTCGTGAGTTTGGGCCCCACGTCAGGCTCCACACTGGGCATGGAGATGGCTTGGGACTTTCTCTATCTCTCTCCCTTTGCCCCTCCCCTGTCACTCACACTGGAAGGAAGGAAGGAAGGAAGGAAGGAAGGAAGGAAGGAAGGAAAGAAAGAAAGAAAGAAAGAAAGAAAGAAAGAAAGAAAGAAAGAGAAAGAGGGGAAGGAGGGAGGGAGGGAGGGAGGGAGGGAGGGAGGAAGGAAGGAAGGAAGGGAGGGAGGGAGGGAGGGAGGGAGGAAGGAAGGAATTTGGGCAGACTGAAATCCCAGATCTTCCAAAACCTTCCTTAGACTCCTTGCATTGCTTCCAAACTGTGTTCTCAACAGCTTTTGGACCTCTGGGCCAGCATTTCCCAACTTGGAATCTTCAGAATACAAGTTCTACCAGGAGTGAACACATCTTCTGTGGCAAAGAAGAAAGGAAGAGGAGGAGGAGAAAGTTTCCCATGACCAGTTTGGGAACAGCACTAAACAGCATGAACTTGTTGCACACTTGTTACACATTTACTGCAGGACTTCTCAGAGCCTTTAACATGCTAATGCGCACTGATCCTCTAAGAAGGATACCGGCTCTGTAGTGGTTCCCAGATGGATTTTCCTGCATGCCCACTAAGAGCCCATGAAGTAACTCTGTTCTACTAAACAGTTCAGGAGACTGCTCCAGACCAGGGGTCGGCAACTATAGCTCACTGTCAAATCCAGCTCGCTGCCTGTTCTTGTGTGGCCAGTAAGCTTGTAAGCTTGGTTGCTCCTTTTTTTTTCAATTGTGCTGTCTCAGCTCAGTGCCTCCTCCTCCAGGAAGACCTCCCTGACACCCTAAACTGGGTCAACTGCTTCTCCCTTCACTCTCAGCACTTCCTGGAGTTGTCACATTTTTAAACAGTTGGGGAAAAATTTTTTTAAAAAACAATGTTGCTATAGTTTTCAGCATACAGATCTTTCGCCTCTTCAGTGAGGTTTATTCCTACCCAGGTATTTTATGGGTTTTGGTGCAACTGTAAATAATCCAGTGATGAAATGGGCAGAAAACGTGAATAGACACTTTTCCAAAGAAGACATCCAGAAGGCTAACAGACACATGAAAAGATGCTCAACATCACCGACCATCAGGGAAATACAAATCAAAAACCACACTGAGATACCACCTCACACCTGTCAGAATGGCTAAAATTAACAACAGAGAAAACAAAAGGTGTTGGCAAGGATGCAGAGAAAGGGGAACCCTTTTGTGCTGTTGGTAGGAATGCAAACTGGTGCAGCCACTCTGGAGAAGAGTATGGAGGTTCCTCAAAAAGTTAAAAATAGAACTATCCTATGACTCAGCAATTGCACTACTAGGTATTTATCCAAAGATACAAAAATGCAGATTCGAAGGGGCACAGGCACCCCCATGTTTATAGCAGCGCTATCGACAACAGCCAAAGTATGGAAAGAGCCCAATGTCCATCAGCTGATGAATGGATAAAGGAGATGCGGTTTATACATACAGTGGAGTATTACTCGGCAATCAAAAAGAATGAAATCTTGCCATTTGCAACAACGTGGATGGAACTGGAGGGTATTATACTCAGCATAAGTCCATCAGGGAAAGATAAATATCAGGTGATTTCACTGTACATAGAGTTTAAGAAACTCAACAGATGACCATAGGGGAAGGGAAGGAAAAATAAGATGAAAACAGAGAGGGAAGCGAACCATAAGAGACTCTTAAAATACAGAGAAGAAAGTGAGGGTCGCTGGAGGGGAGGTGGGTGGGGGGATGGGCATCAAGGAGGGCGCCTGTCGGGATGGGCACTGGGTGTCGTATGTAAGAGATGATTCACTGGGTTCTACTCCTGAAACCACGACTACACTGTATGCGAACTAACTTGAATTGAAATTAGAAAACAAAACAAAACAAACAAAAAGAAAACCAATATTTATGACAGGCTAAAATTTCATCAAATTTGAATTTCAGTGTTCGTAATAAAGTTTTATTAGAACACACCCGTGCTCATTCGCTTACGCATCGCCTATGGCCGCTTTCTTTCTACAGCTGCAGGGCCAGCCCGCTCTGGCAGAACCCACATGCCCACAAAGCCCAAGCTATTTACCCTCTGGCTTTCTTAGAGTGTGCCAACCCCTGCTGTCAACTTCCCACACAATGTAGCATCAAAATATATGCCCTTTAGAGGAATTTTGGGACAGTGAAACCGTTCTGCAGGTTACTATACCATGATGGGTTCCTCATTACACGTTTGTCCAAACCCCTAGCACGCACACCCCCAAGAGGGAGCTCACGTAAACTAGGAACTCTGGGCGAGGATGGTGAACCAGTGGAAGTTCATCGATTGTAACAGATGTACCACAAAGGGAGGGGGGATGCTGATGGTGGGGGGAGGCTGTGAGTGAAGGGGGCGGGGGCCATACGAGAAACCACTAAACCTTTGGCTCCATTTTGGTGTGAACCTGAAACCACTCTAAAAAATAGTCTAGGGTTTTTAAAAAGGACTTATTGTGGGCCGCCTGGGTGTCAGTTGGTTGAGCGTCCAACTCTTAATTTCAGTTCAGGTCATGATCTCATGGTCGTGGGTTGGAGCTCCGCGTCGGGCTCTGTACTGACACCTTGGAGCCTGCTTGGGATTCTCTCTGTCTCTCTGCCCCTCCCCCCGGTCTCTCTGTCTCTCCCTCTCTCTCAAAATAAATAAAGTAAAAAATAAATAAATAAATAAATAAGAAGTAGCCTGGGTGGCTCTGTCAGTTAAGCCTCTGACTCCAGCTCAGGTCATGATCTCACCATCCGTGAGTTCAAGCCCCACATCAGGCTCTGTGCTGATGGCTCAGAGCCTGGAGCCTGCTTCGGATTCTGTGTCTCCCTCTCTCTCCCTGCCCCTCCCCCGCTCACACTCTGCCTCTGTATCTCAAAAATAAATAAACATTAAAAAATTTTTTAAAAAAGAAAGAGCCTTGGAGGCTAAAAAATAAGAGAGGACATATTGTATTACCACGTATATAAAAGGGAGAGGAAGAAGTGTGTGTGTGTACAACGCACATGTATCTGCATTGAGTTATATATGCATCAAATATCTCTGGAAGGAGTGAGTGAGACTGATTGCCTCCAGAGCAGGGAGCGGGATGGTTGGAATACGGTAAAACCTTGGAGTAACTTGTTCTGCCAGTCCGCAAGACAAGCAAACATTTCTAATAAATGGTGGCTTGATAAACGAGCGATGTCTCGCAATACGAGTAACACGTGACACCAAAGGTCACATGATCACAACTGAGCCAATGGTTCTCCTTTCTCTCTCTCTCACTCTCGCTGCAAGATTGTGGGTGACTGTCTCCCAAGCTCAGGTGCTCAGTCTCAGGCCTCAGCGTTTGGCAGAAATCGGTGATTTTTCAGAACATTGGAAGGTGCCCCCAACAGGCACTGGTGTATTTTTTTGTCACTTCAAAGCCCCTACGGACAGTCCTTTGCTTTTCCATACAAGAGTGGGCTTAGGAATGCTTTGCTCCATTCTAGCTCATTGGATAATTTCCTTGTTAAAGTTGCACAAAAAGAAAAAGACTCCACTGAGGCAACAGACAGCAGTGATTCCATTAGTGATAGTGAAAGCCGTCCTACACAATAACCCTCCTCTCTCTTGTCTCCCTCACACCAGCCACAAAGGTTTTCAAAGTAATTGCAGATTAATTTATTTTTCTTTATATTTTGTACTTTCTTTATCATTTTGCATTATATTACACTATTGTAATCATTTTTTTAATTTTTTTAACATTTATTCATTTTTGAGAGAGAGAAAGAGACAGAGAGAGAGACAGAGAGCAAGCAGGGGAGGTGCTGAGAGAAGGGGAGACACAGAATCTGAAGCAGGTTCCAGGCTCTGAGCAGTCAGCACAGAGCCCGACGTGGAGCTCAAACTCAAGAACCGCGAAATCATGACCTGAGCCGAAGTCAGACGCTCAACCGACTGAGCCACCCAGGCGCCCCAGTATTGTAATTATTTTTATACGAATCATTGTATATGAATATTTCCATTATTTCTTATGGGGAAATTCACTTTGATATACAAGTGCTTTGAATAACAAGCATGTGTCCAGAATGAGTTATGCTCGCAAACGAAGGTTTTACTGTACTTGAGTTGAGGGGAAGACATTTGTGGTTTATTGATTTTGAACCAGGTGAATGTATTACCTACCACATATTTTAATTAAAATTGATGAGAAATAAGTTTTGTTTTTTGTGGGGCCTGGAGGAGGTATTTTGGGTTTTGTTTAGAAAGAGGGAGAATACCACCCAGGCGCCCCGAGAAATAAGTTTTTTTCAAGCAAGTGCTCTCCCACTGGGTGTTATATGCAAGCCAATTTGACAATAAATTATATTTAAAAAAATTTTTTTAACGTTTATTTATTTTTGAGACAGAGAGAGACAGAGCATGAACGGGGGAGGGTCAGAGAGAGGGAGACACAGAATCCAAAACAGGCTCCAGGCTCTGAGCGGTCAGCACAGAGCCTGACGCGGGGCTCAAACCCACGGACCGCGAGATCATGACCTGAGCCGAAGTCGGCCGCTTAACCGACTGAGCCACCCAGGCGCCCTGACAATAAATTATATTTTAAAAATAAATAAAGCGAGTGCTCTCCCATTCAGTATTTTTTTTTTTTAATATTTACTGTTGAGAGAGAGAGAGAGAGCACGAGCGAGGGAGGGGCACAGAAAAGAGGGAGGCACAGAATCCGAAACAGCCTCCAGGCTCCAAGCTGTCAGCGCAGAGCCCGACACGGGGCTCGAACTCGGGAACGGTGAGATCATGTCCTGAGCTGAAGTTGGACGCTTAACCGGCTGAGCCACCCAGGCGCCCTTCAATGTTTTTCTTCCTCAGTTCTCCTCACTGCCCTGAGAGCAGGAACCATGCCCTACACTTTTCTATCGGTGGCAGGACCTGGCACGGCTCCGAGCACAGATATCCCCGTAGCGATTTTCTCCCTGACTGTCCGATATTTGTTAGGAGGGGCGTGTGTCCCAGACCTTTTGGAAACACACGGAGAATGACAAGTGCAAGAACATATCCAGGGGGGGAAACAAAGCCACCGTGCTACTTAGGACAGGCAGAGACCGGCGTCCTGCACGGGGGACATGTCAGCATGGGATGCATCCTGGCCCCGTGTGCACGGTGCCTGGGTCATTTCTCTTCCAGGAGAGAAATTTAAACTGCACGATTGAACTGCATGATGTATTGGCTTTAACACTTGTCAGGTGGGGATCGCAGGAATACCTGGCCTTCGGCTGCTTTGAAAGTTAAACAGGAGTAGTTGAACCGTAAGAATTAAAACCGCTCTGTCGATGGTTAAGGCACCATACCGCCAGCCTAGGAACGCCCTCCCGACCAGGCCCATCCCTAGAGTTGGTGGCACCAAGGGGGGGCCTACAAACCACATGTTGCAATATTTTTTAATGTATTTTTTAAGTTTATTTATTTTGAGAGAGAGAAAGAGAGAGGCAAAGAGGGGCAGAGAGACAGAGAATCCCAAGCAGGCTCCACACTGTCAGCACAGAGCCTGACTCAGGGCTCGAACCCACAATCGTGAGATCATGAGCTGAACAGAAACCAAGCGTCGGACCATTAAACGACTGAGCCCCCCAGGCGCCCCACACTTGGAAATACTTTAAAGTAATGAACCAAGGTGACAGACCGCTAAGTAGTGTCCCGCCCTTTGCAAGTTGGTAAATAGGCCTTATCACAACCCAGAAAACCGGGTTGAATTTGGAAATCTTGGACTCCGGGGAGTTCTGGAATCTGCTGGCCCTTGCCTCCAGCCTGCTGCCCCACCAGAGGCTCTCCATCCTCCCTTTCCCCCCACTCAGCTGTGTCCCGCCCCCTAAGAAGCTCACAGGCACCTGGGATGTCCCCCCCCCCCGCCTCTCCCCTCCCCCCCCCCCCCCCCCCCCGGCTACAGTCACAAACAACCCACCCACAGCCACCCCCTGGGCCTCAGGAGCCACAACTACCACAGCTCAGCCCTCGGGAGGGCAGACCCTGAGAACAGTCTTGGGACAACTGGGGAGGGAATTACAGAGTCCCCAGCATGGGAGGCTGGTCTAGAGGGTCACAGGCTCCAGCCTCAGCCCCCAGACTCCTGGCCCCATGGGAAAGCCGGGGGGAGGGGCTCCGGCAGGACCGATGTGACAGGAAGCTGATATCGGCTACTTCTCCCCGAGGACTCCCTACGTGCCTGGCGCCCTTCATGTGCTTTACACACGTTATTTCGCTTAATAACAAAGTCTTCCCTCAACGCTGACTGCTGAGTGGCATTTTTGTTCGCAGCTCAGCAGGACTGTCCCTTGAAAGCCTGCTGTCACCTAGAAGAAGGACTTTCGAAGTTCTAGGCGGAGAGGAGTCAGATCCTCAAGATGCTTCCCGGGGACGGGAAGATCCCCCTTCCTATCACCTGTGGTGACCACGCCATAGGTAGGAGAAGAACATGAGGTCAAAAATAACCTGTACTATGTGAGCCGTGTCTCCATGGACAGGACAAGGGAGAGCACTGACTCTTGTCCAGGACAATATCTGGAGCCCTAGAACATCCCAGACACAAAGGAGGGAGGCTGCAAGCCCTCAGCTCAGAAAAGGAGGGGCCATGGAGATGGGAACCCGGACAAGCCTCAGGAATGGCCCCCTGGCCTGTGGGTAGCATGCAGGGGACCAAGTACCCCGGTAAGGGGGTATGGACTGGCTGAGTGTGCGCATGGGCTGGAAGAAACCTGGAGTATCTAGAAAACCTTTCCTCTTTGATAAAGTCAACTAAGGAGGAATCAGTCTGCCCCCAAACAGCAGTGTGTTGAGGTGATGGCTGGTACAGCAGCAACCATTTTGTGACCAGGGGAGGACAAGCCTAAGGCGTTCACCCCCAAAGAGGAAAGGGACCCCAGTCCCTGATGACATCCCTGAGCCACTGAACTCCAGAAGTGCTACCTGTGGGCCTGACAATGTGGATTTGAGGGTTTAAGCCCTTTTTACTGAGATTCTTCATGGCCTACCACTCAAAACTTCCTAATGACAGCGAATCCTTTCCTGCTCAGACACAGTTTATTTCCTACCAAGAGACTTAACATGGTTGCTTTTCCTGGAGAAAGTAAAGGGAAGGCAGGCAGGTCACCAATACCACATGCCTTGAGAAGAAATTGTCTGAGCAGGGACGGTTATTTATTTATTTATTAAGTTTACTTATTTATTTTGAGAGAGTGCGCACTTAAGTTGGGGAGGGGCAGAGAGAGAACCCCAAGCAGGCTCCACACTGTCAGCGCGGAGACCGACTAGGGGCTCGAACTCGCGAACCACGAGATCGTGACCCGAAGCAAAGTCAGGCGTTTTCACCAACTGAGCCAGCCGGGCGCCCCCAGGGACGGCTCTTGTGAGAGACAAAACCACTTGGAAGTATTTAACGAGACTAAGGGCGTCTGGTTCAACTGCCCTTTGATGGAGGCAGCGAGGGGCATCAAGGAGAGGGGGCTGTCCTGAGTGATCTAGCTCCTGAGCCGAGGCTGGCGAAGACGTCGGTTTTCTTCTGGAATCCTGGCCTCAAGATGCCAAGGGAGGCCGAGAAGATCCAGGGAGCTCTCTGAGCCTCAAGGTTTTCATCTCCGTATCGGGAATAAGGACGGAACCTTATGCGGAAGGCAGGACGTGGTCAAAGCCAAGTGTCCTCGAGGCCCAGGCTCACGGAACCCCATCTGTCATCCCCAGGAGCAATCCCCACCTAGTGAGCCACTGGCCGTGCAGCACTCATGTACCAAACTGCTTTGAGGGGAACGATGAGCTGGATGAGAAAGTTCCTGAAAAACTCCTCCCCGGACACCAGCTTGAGCCACACACGGTCTCAGAGCCCATCCTCCCCAGCTAACCAGAACCCACCCCTGCCTCTGCCCCCCACCCCCCGGCTCGGGGGCCCCTGGGGGCGCCTCACCCATCCTGTGAGCCACCCCCAGTTGTATCCTCACTTTCCTTCCTCAGCTCCTCCTCTGGGCCCAGCTCCAGAACCCACCGTGCCCACCAGGCACCACCCTCCCGACTGGTCTTTCCTTCCAGCGCAGGTCACGTGCAGCTGCCCGGGGACCCTGGACACGCAGCCCTGAGAAGGCTGAGGAGGGCTGGGTGTGGTCTAAGCTAAGAACTCATCGGTACGCACAGCGATGCACAGCAGGGGGAGCGGTTAAACTAAATCCACTTAAAGTACAAACAGGAGTTGGCTGTTCACGCGGCAGTATGTTTACGAATGTTTATATACACAGTTGAGAAAAAAAGTAATCAGACTTCCCAGCCCTTGGTGGCGGAGGTAAACAAGGACACTCTCCGCTGGGTTTTGTTTTTGACTTTGCCATTAGGGTGGTAGCGATCGGAGGCACGATGGCTAAGCGCGGCTCGTATGCGGAACACTGGTCTATATTCCCCCAACTATGACTTCTGTGTTGAATCAGAAATCATCCACTCGGAAAGTATCTCTTATTGACACAGAGAAAGAAACGGCATTGCCCACGAGATCAGAGCCTGGGCAGTGCCAGCCATAATGATGGCACCCCAGGAAGATGCGGTAACCAGCTGATTGGCCCTTAACCCAAGGGCCGACGGACCATGCGCGCTCCCTGGGGGCACGCAGCGCCTGCAAAAGTTAAAAATAAGTAAGTAAATAACTCAAGCTGGGGACCCTGGGTGGCTCAGTAGGTTCAGCATCCGACTCTTGATTTCGGCTCAGGTCATGATCTCACAGTTCGAGGGTTCAAGCTCTGCATCAGGCTCTGGGCTGAAAACACAGAGCTTGTTTGGGATTCTCTCTCTCCCTTGCTCTCTCTCTCTCTATCTCTCTGCCCCTCCCCTGCTTGTGCTCTCTGTCTCCCTCGCTCTCTCTCTCTCTCTGCCCCTCCCCCGTTTGTGTTCTCTCCCTCTCTCTGTCTCTCAAAATAAATAAATAAACTTTAAAAAATAAAATAAAATAGGGGCGCCTGGGTGGCTCAGTCGGTTGGGCATCCGACTTCGGCTCAGGTCATGATCTCGCGGTCCGTGAGTTCGAGCCCCGCGTCGGGCTCTGTGCTGACAGCTCAGAGCCTGGAGCCTGTTTCAGATTCTGTGTCTCCCTCTCTCTGACCCTCCCCTGTTCATGCTCTGTCTCTCTCTGTCTCAAAAATAAACGTTAAAAAAAAATTAAAAAAATAAAATAAAATAAAATAAATCAAGCGAATATATGAATACAGTCAGCCGATCTTGCCGTCCTCCATCAGACACTGCAGGAAGACAGATGGGTGGGGGAAGGAACAGTGGAGCTGATTCATTTCATCCTGGGCCTCTCTTGACTTGCCATCCAAAGAACACATTCTGGACTTGCAAGCTGTACAAGCAAGCCTGAAAAGGGAAGGGGAAAAAAAGGAACACCCTTGGACAAAACTTGAACAGCCAAGTTGAGAGGCATGTCTTTGTGTGGGTTGAAATCTATTTTCTCTGGGTTCGATGGGTTATTCTAGCACCCAAAGTTTTCCAAAAAAACGTCAGACGAGTTTACCACAGCAATTAAGCTGTCTGCCATCTGCGAGAGGCTTGGCTTAAGGTTTGCTGAAGTTAAATATATTTTGAAAGAAAAAATTAAGACTTTCATGTTTTGCATATCAGTCGGGCTCAGCAGCGTGAGGCATCGAAGGCTCTTCAGGGAGAAAAGTTCTCCCTAAGGAATAGTTTAGCGTTGGCATGCTGGTATTTCAGAACCCAGGAACACACTGAAAATGAGTTATTCCTTAAGAAACACTGGGCCTAATCTTGGGATTGGCAAACTTAAAACTTCATGGGGAAGTTCAGCCAAGCAGCTGAGATTAACACTTTATACCATCTTCCCAAATGGCAAGTTATTTTCAGAAAACCAGACTCAGATATTAACTGAATGTCACATTCCCACCCCACAGTTTCTGCAGAGTAAATAAATGTCTAAAATGATGTTTAAACCTGTGGTTTAACATTCTGAGTGTCTGCAAAGCCTTATACTCTCCCAGCAAAAGGTTCTCGATGAACTTCTTCCCCAAGAAAAGGATGTGCTGTCTACATCAAGTTCACGTGTGCCTGGGAATGTTACGATTCTTTTCACTCGCCCATCTTTGGCCCAGAGGTATGTTTTATTCTTTCTTGAGAGAAAAAAAAAAAAAAACATTCCAGAAAGCAAAAAGGCATAGTTGAATTTTACCCTCTGCATATGGGGGGGAAAAATCAATGTGTCTTCCTCATTTTTTTCCAAGAATGAATGACTGGAGCTTTCTCCCATTTTCAAGCAGTGGTGTGCTGGCAAAGCAGCTCTCCAAGAGGAAACTCAAAATCTTGATTGGTAGCACTTGCCGATCTCCATGATGTAAATATTATTTGATATTGATTTAATATTATTATTATCCACATGTATTATTTATCCAAAAATGTAAATAACCTTACCAGCATTGATAAAATTCCAACTAAAAATACAGACAATAGAGCACCTGGGAGGCTCAGTCGGTTGAGCATCTGACTCACAGCTCGTGAGTTCAAGCCCGATGTCAGGCTCCTCGTTGACAGCTCAGAACCTGCTTGGGATTCTCTCTCTCCCTTTCTCTCTGTCCCTTCCCCCACATACTCTCTCTCTCAAAATAAATAAATAAACTGTTAAAAATTAATTAATAACAATAAATAATAATAATAATAATAATAATGTTTTAAAAATACAGACAATAGTAAAGACCTCTGCCATTAAGAACCTTACTTAGCATTTGGGGAGCCTGGGTGGTTCAGTCAGTTAAGCGTCTGACTTCAGCTCAGGTCATGATCTCACGGTTCATGAGTTGGAGCCCCACATCAGGCTCTGCGTTGACAGCTCAGAGCCTGGAGTCTGCTTCAGATTCTGTGTCTCCCTTTCTCTCTGCCCCTCCCCTGCTCATGCTCTGTCTCTCCCTCAAAAATAAATAAACGTTTTTAAAAATTTTTTTAAAAACCTCACTTAGCATTTAACAATAGGAAAAGTATGCAAAGATAAAGATCTCTAAAAACACATCAGTTTAGAATATTCTTTCCCATTCTAGGCACAACTTTTTTCAGGTAGTCATAGCATACAAGACTGTCCAGGCAGTGCCAACCAGGATGTTGTGAGCCATTAGAACCACGTGGTTTGGGGATGGTGGACAGGAATTAAGGAAAAGAGGAGATGTGGATAAACATGAATTGCCTTATAAATCAAGTGCTTCCAAGAGGACTGTCACTTGGAAGAGGAGTTGGGAGTGACTTCCTTTTTTCTAAAGATGCAAACCAGGTCTTTCCCAGGCATTGGATTAGGAATTTGAACTGGAGACAAGAATCCATTCGGAGCTACTTTAAGTTTCTAAGTAAGGGCAAAGTGTGAACAAAAGAGCGTTCTCCTGGAGATGGTCATAATTTACCTACTTAGACACCTGAGGCGGGGGGAGCTAAGAATCAAAGTCAATAATAATAGATGGTCCCGGAGCTTCACAGACCACCTTGGACATGCTACTCCAAGCACGAGAACCAGTGGAGTCTACCAGAGAGGGCTCGGAACAAATTTATCCCACTCCTGGGGAAATGTCCTGGTAAACATTCTATCCATTGAGCCACCACCCACCAAAAATGAGTATGTGCAAAGATTATATTACCATCATTCTAAGGAGAACGATGATTTCTCCTCTGGGCATTGTTAGGGGTCATCGCAGATGTAAGAAGTTTCCAGAACACGGCAGACATTCCTCTATCTGCATTGGTCCATCTACTGCCCACCCAACCATGTGCCTCCCAAGGCTTGCACTCAACCAGGGACACAGACGGTGAGGCCACAGACTCTTGAACTTGGATCTGCTGACATTGGATTTTCTGTCACAAACAACTATCATCTTGCTATCCACAGATTAATTGATCGGTACGACACAGCATGGACCTTGGAATAAAACCTGAAGACCTTTCAGGCAAGTGTTTTTAAGCTCTCAAAGGCACTCTGAGTTGGAATCGTGGCGTGGACACCCAACGCTCCTGTGAATTGACCCTGAATTTGAGACACGCCAGGCTGGCTTAGCCATGCAGTTGTTTCCACAGCCCCCCTCGCTCCCCGCACTCTACTCCCCTGTGGGCTGGGAGGTACAGCTCCCCCACGGAGGGCTGACATTCCTGACCAGTGAGGGCTGACAGTCAAGCTTGCCTACAGTGACATAGACCCCAGCCAGGGAACTGACATTCCCAAGGCCAAGCTTTGGGCCCTCTGGTGGCACTTCCCCTGCTGATCCTTCTGCTGTGAGTAGTGTCTCTACTTGGGGGTCAAGTGTTCCGTGAGCGTCTTATCTTCTCCAAGACGACAGACGTGCTACCCTAAAGCTGGGGGAGCTCTGGGCCCTTTAGGAAAACAAGGGGGGGAGTGAAAAATGAAACCTCACTGTGAAAGTATTGAATGGCCTCCAAGGAACACAGCGGGAACCAACATAGAAAACCAGAATATTTTCTGTGCACACACGGGGGGACCCACAACCAGCCCCCGGGGAAAAATAAACCAGCACCACACTTGGCCCCTGGACAACGTCCCCCATCTCCGGATTTTCTGTAGATGGTCCCTGATGGTTGCTCAGGAGGACAATGGTGCAGGAATGAGCCCCCTGCCCAGACAAATGGGCTATCTCTCAAGCAAATATCATCCCTACCCCAACACCCCACCAGGAATAATGCATGCCAGCCTGTGAGGATGGAAGAGAACTGTGCAATGCTCACCAGGCTCCGGGGGAGAGCGGGCGGCTTTCCAGCAGCCCTACCCTGGCTTTGTTTCCAGCTGGGGTGTGCTATGTATGTCCCTGAGGATTCTAGAACCTCTGCCCTCAAGTCTCAAGAGCCCAGCGCTGGGGCCGCTACGGATTCTGTGTGCACAGCCCCACTGCACATGAACCCATGAGCCCTCACTCACAACAGCAAGCCCTGGGGTCTTTCCCACCCACAACTCCTCGGTGGCCCACGCAGGAGGCACAGGTCGGAAGACAAGACGGAGGCCAGGAGCCTCCTGCAAACCTCATCTGCTCTTCCAGGCATTGCTCCCAGTCCTTGGAGAAACTGAGCCCTTGGGCCCCCGTATACGAGCAGCCCAATCATGCCTTTGTTATATTCGATTTTTTTTTAATGGGGTCTGGTTAATTTCATGCGTCAACTTGGCTGGGCCACAGTGCCCAACTGTGTGGTCAAACACCCATCTGGATGTGGCTGTGAAGGTATTTTTTAGTTGTGATTAACAGTTAAGTCAGTAGACTTTGAGTAAAGCAGATTTCCCGCTGCGATGTGGGTGGGCCTCGCCCAATCAGTTGAAGGCCTTAAGCTGAAAAAAGACTGAGGTCCCTGGAGGAAGAGGGAACTGTGCCTCCAGGTTGCCTTTGGACTCTGACTGCAGCATCATTTCGTCCCTGGGTCTCCAACCTGCCTTCCCAGCAGATTTCAGATGTGCAGATTTTAGATAGAGACAGATGGTAAAAACACATCCTCTGTGTTCCGTCTCGAGAGGACCCTGACGCGTGTCAGTGGACGTATGGGTTTCCCAAGATGCCATCTGGAGAGCAAGTCACAAAGAGGCAGAAGCTGAGTTTCCTCAACCCCTGTGACCCCCAGCAGCATCCAGCCATGGCCCTGCCACACACAGACCCTCCACAAACACACGTTGGATCGACAGAGCCCACGGCCCGGGCTGGGACACGGGGACGGGCAGGTTGCCAGCCCCGAGAGGGCCCTCCCCGAGCGTTGCACCACAGGTGCCTGGCCGGCTTCACAGGGGCTGCAGGGAGAAGTCACCGGGTCCCCATGGACGTGGTGGCCCCACTCACCTCTGGCATCTGCACCCCACAGGGCCAGGGGGTCTGGTTGGCACCACCTGAAAATCTTGAGGTGCTCACTTGGCACGAACAAAGTCTGGGAACCATCTGCAAGTTTCAGTTGACCACGCTGTCCCACAAAAACTGGGCTGGGCACCCATCTGCCCAGTGGCCGGTACTCCTTTCCAACAGCCAAGGGCAGCCCCGAGTGGGATGCAGCGGGCCAGAGCGTCAGGTGCGGGCCACAGCTCAGCAGTCCCAACTTGAGACGCTTCTCCTGGACCAGTAAGGCCTTCCTGCCCTGCGTCCCCCGTATCCCTGGCAGCACTTACCATTTCTGGCCGATCGGAGAGAGGAAATAGCCGCTCTTGGATTACTGGGCCATAAAGCTTCAAACGTGTAAAGACTCGGGTGTTGATATGAAACCCAGCACCGCCAGGGTGCAACCCAGCACAGGGCTCGCACCCGGCCCCTGAGGCGCCTCCCTCCTCCGCTCCCTGGTTGCTCTTGGCTTCCGTCTGAAATCCCAGCAGTGGCCCCAGCCCCTTCCTGGGGCCTTGAATGTGGCAACACCCACCCTCCCTGCTGGCAGGACCCAACAGATACAAAAGGAGGTCCTGGCTGCATCCCCACCCCCGTCAATGCCCCCTCCTCACTGGTGGGGGTCCTGCCTCCTCTCCCCTCCCTCCATCACTGCCACAAAATAGACAAGAGAGGCACAGAAGCCTTCTGCATTTCGGTGTCACACAGGCGGTAGCCAACGATCTAAGTATCTCTCAGGACACAAGAAGCCATGAATGAGAGTCTCAATGTGTTCAAAAGGCTTTGAGCCGTCCACACTAAGTGGAGAACCACAGGGGCCACTGGGCTCCTCCCGGGAACCCGCCCACTGAGATAAATCAGGTGACAGAGAAGCTGGGGGGTTGCAGAATCTCTTTGAGGCTGACAGAGCAGCTGTGGGTGAGCCCCCCGGGGCGGCGGGCCTGGTGTGTGCAGCGAGGGGCAAGTAGGAAAACCAGCCAGGTGGCTCAATGGGGCTGGAAGGTGCTTTGGGCTCATGGCCTGTTCTCTCCCCCAGGAGCCTCAGGGCAGACCCCGCCCAGGGCCCCCAGTGCACCTGGCAACAGCTCAGCTGAGGACCACAGCCTGTGCAGGGAATTCAGGGGACTCAGAACGTTGGAAATAGAGGGAAACAGCCACCGTGCACCCCCATGACCTTGGAGCCCAGAGCCCCAGTATCCGCACCATCCCCGACTCGGGGAGAGGCCTCAGTGCCCGGGGGGAGCCCCTGCGAAGGATCCCCTCCCCAGTTCTCCCCAGGGCCCTTCGTGGGAGGCTGGTTTCCTTAAAAAGGGACGTGCCTGGAAGGAAGTGAGAAGGGGTGGGGAGGAGGGGGTGGGAGCGAGGGAGAAGAGGCTGATGAGCCCTGTGCACTAGAAGTTTCTGTGTTCCTAAAATTCACCCCCAAGGACCACAATCAGCGTGGCCTCGCATCCAACCCCAGCCTGATGAGAGTAGTAAGAAGGTAAGAATTAAGAAGAAGATGACCTTTCAAGTCTCCCGAAAGAAAAAGTATTCGTTTCACTTGAGATGCCTTAACAACATACCACAGATTGGATGGCTTAAAACAACAGACGTTTCTTCTCTCGTTGTTCTAGAAGCCCAAGACCAGAGGGCAAGCAGGACCATGGTCCCTCTGGAGGCTCTAGGGGAGAACGTTTCTGACCCTCCCGCGCCCCCAGCTTCGGGTGGCTTGCCAGAATCTTTGGCATTGCTTGGCTTAAGGACACATTGCTCACTCTGGCTGTGCCTCTGTCCTCCCGTGGCATCTCCTGTCTGTGTGTCTGTGCCTCATCTCCTTTGTTTTTTCTTTTTTTTTTTTTAATGTTTATTTATTTTTGAGACACAGAGACAGAGCATGAGCAGGGGAGGGGCAGAGAGAGGGAGACACAGAATCCAAAGCAGGCTCCAGGCTCCGAGCCATCAGCACAGAGCCCAAAGCAGTGCTCGAACTCACAAACTGAGACATCCTGACCTGAGCCGAAGTTGGACATAACCGACTGAGCCACCCAGGTGCCCCTCGTCTCCTTTTCTGATAAGGACCCCCATCACGTTGGGTTAAAAACCCCTTTTACCCCAGTCTGACCTCATTTAACTAATCACATCTGCATTGATCTATTTCCAAATAAGGTTGCATTTACAGGTACCAGGGGCTAGGAACTAAATGTATCTTTTTAGGGGGACACAATACCTACAAAAAGACAAAAAGAAGGTTTTTATTGGCGCTTTCAATGGTAATGGATTAAAGAAACCAGTGGAGTAACAGCCGAAATATTGTGAAGGGAAAGCGTGTTTAACCTAAAACAGTATACCTAATTAAATGATTGCTTGACATAAGAAAGTAACATTATTCTTGCACAAACACGGTTTCAAAGAATTTATTCCACAAAGCCTTCTTTGACAACATTCTTGAAGGGTTTACTCTGGCAAGGAGAAAAAAAATGAATCCAGAAGAAAGCAGAAAGATTTAGTAAGTAGGGATCAGTATAGAATTCAGCAAGAGAAAAAAAAAATGTTGTCAAAATTAGCAGTGAGTCTAAAATACTAGGTTCTCAGAGCCTCAGGTCAAGTTCCTGGAACCAGAGCCTGAGACAGGGGTTCTTGTAAAGGGCGTTTACAGGGCAGCTCAGGGGAGGGAGTGTGAGGGAAGAAGACCAGGCAGGCGAGGCTGCGGGCAGCTGGAATCCAGCTCCAACCGGCTCACCAGTGGACCGTCACTGGGCCAAAGTGACTGCCCAGGAGGGTGACAGATGAGGGGGACCGGGGAGCTGTGAGCAGGCACCTGGCTCTTTTGAGAGACAGAAAGGGAGACAAAGAATCCGAAGCAGGCTCCAGGCTGACCTGTCAGCACAGAGCCCGACGCGGGGCTCAGACTCACGAGCTGTGAGATCATGACCTGAGCCGAAGTCGGACGCTTAACTGACTGAGCCACCCAGGCACCCCAGACGTGATTGTTTTTTAACTGGAGACTTAAAAATATTCATGCTCTTAGACTCAACAACTCCACTTCCAGAAACAGAGCCGTGCTCAAAGATTTATGTGTACAGAATTCCATCATCACATTATTCAGAACATTAAAATGAAACCAGCCTTGGGGCACCTGGGGGGCTCAGTCAGTTAATCGTCTGACTTGATTTCGGTCAGGTCACCATCTCGTGGTTCATGAGTTCGAGCCTCGCATCGGGCTCTGCGCTGACAGTGCGGAGGCTGCTTGGAATTCCCCCTCTCCCTCTCTCTCTCTGCCCCTCCCCTGTGCACACATGATCTCTCTCTCTCTCTCTCTCAAAATAAATAATTTTTTTTTTTAATTTTACAAGACCAGTGCTCTAACCCCTGAGCTATAGGGCCTCTATTTTTTTTTTAATTTTAAAAATTTAAAATGTTTTACAAATTTTACAGAATTCGTAAATTTGGTAAATTTTTTTAAAAAATACCAGAAAAGGGCTTTTTACAAGAGCCTTTGTATCCAACAACAGGAGCTTGGTGAGATCAGCAACGGGGGGGGCGGGGGGAGACCGGCCTACAAAGTCACGGAGTCCATCCCGGGCTCAGTGTCCAGCAGGCCCCCTCTGACCGCTCTGGGAGTGCCCCCATCGCTAAAACGGAGACAAAACCGACACCATCCAGCCCGAGTGCTCTCACTCCCAGTAAGTGCGGCCACAGAACCCAGACAGGATTCCGGGCAGCGGGAGGGCTCAGGAAACCAGATGGCAGCGGGTGGGCGGCCGGAGAGAAACGTCCACGTTCAGCGGCCCACCGAACAGGTGCCAAGTGTACCATTTCCCTTGCCCACGAGTGGCCTGAACCCGACGGCCCCAAAGCCAGAAGGGGCCAGCAGTGTGGACAGGGAGAGCTCGGGGAGTGGGGAAGGGGGCCGCTAATACTGGAGAGGACAGGAGAGAGCTCTGTGGGATTCTTCTTTCTTCATCCCTACTTGTGGGCGGTCCCCAAACGATTCCTTGCGGTGACTTTGGCGGGGCTGTAGGGGCCTACTGGGGGGGGAGGGGGGAGCTGAAAGACACCCCCCCACCTCAGAACTTTGCAGAAGCCATTCCCCTGCCTGCAGCGCCCTTCCCCGACGTCCCATGGAATCCCCCCCAGCTCCCAGCTCCGGGCAGCTTCAGGAGCCAGTGCTGTACTGGAGAGGACTTCCCGGCCATCCAATGCAAAAGCAAAGTCACCACCCACTCCCGTCCACCCAGACATCCTCGGTCCTGGAGTTGCTCAGAGTCACCTGGGGGCTTTCACTCAGCTGGTCCCAGACTGCCCCCCTCCCCCCCCCCCACCCAGGTTGTCTCTGAATCTCTTCTGGAGCTTCCCATTCAGGTTGCAAATTCCATCCCCTCCCCGCATGCCTCGGGGCATCTATCACTGGCTTCCTTAGCTTCTCAGGCTTGTGGCTTGTTCGTGCATTATCTGTCCTCTCCTCCCAAACGTGAGGTCCTTGGAGGCAACAAGCCCTGGAGTCCCAGGGCTAGAAGAGGTCTGGGAACTCCCAGAAACAGGTGTTCAACGAATAAATCCAGGCATTGTTGGGATTTTTTAAATAAGCATTCATTGCTTTCATGATAAAAAGTGATTCCAAAATAAACATTTTTTAATATTTACTTATTTGGGGGGCGAGCACAAGCGGGGGAGGGGCAGAGAGAGGGGATCGGAGGATCCGAAGCCAGCTCTGTGCTGACAGGCTCACAACAGTGAGCCCCACGTGACACTCAAACTCACGAACTGCAAGATCATGACCTGAGCTGAAGTCGGACGTTCAACTGACTGAGCCACCCAAGTGCCCCCAAAATAAAAAGTTTAATCTCAAGCTCGGAACAATAATTAAAATAATAAAATTCAATACTAAGAGGTACAGGAAACGAACCGAGTTCTGCATTCGAGGTGGCGCTACAAAAGAAACCTGCACGGGGCGCCTGGGTGGCTCAGTCACTTAAGCATCTGACTTCGGCTCAGGTCATGATCCCACAGTTTGTGAGTTCGAGCCCCGCATCGGCCTCTGTGCTGACAACTCAGAGCCTGGAACCTGCTTCAGATTCTGTGTCTTCCTCTCTCTCTGCCCCTCCCCGGCTCGCACCCTGTCCCTCTCTGTCTCTCAAAAATAAATAAACGTTAAAAAAAAGAAACAAGCAAACAAACAAACAAACCTGCACGGCAAGCAAACTGGCAACATGTGATGACGGTTTATAAAGGTACTCACACCCTTTGCGAGGACTCCAGTGAATGACCAGTAAGGGGGAAAGAAGGTGGGTGGGAGGCTGGGGCAGCGGCCGGCACTCTGGGGCAGTGAAACATCATGGTGGACACACGACACGACACGACACGACAGGCTTTTCAAAACCCACAGAAACTTCACACAAAGAGTGAACCCTGATGCACACTGGGAAGTTGGGCTAATAATCGCGTATGAAGGGGCGCCTGGGTGGCTCAGTCTGCTAAGCATCGGACTCTCCCGCTCTCCCCCTCTCAAAATAAATAAAGTTTAGAAAACTAAAACCAAAATCAGGTATCAATATCAGCTCATCAACTGTAACAGATGCAGCACAGCGCCCGCAAGATGTTGGTAAAGGGGGAACAGTTGGGGGAAGCCAAAAGGCGTATGGGAACTCAGTGAGCTCTGCTCACTTGCCTGTAAAGTTAAAACTACTCCAAAAAATAACATCAACGGGGGCACCTGGGCGGCTCAGTCGGTTAAGCATCTGATTTTGGCTCAGGTCATGATCTCAGGGTTCATGGGTTGGAGCCCCACTTTGGACTCTGTGCTGACAGCTCGGAGCCTGCTTGGGATTCTCTCTCTCCCCCTCTGTCCTTCCCCTACTCTCTTTATCTCTCTCTCTCTCTCAAAAAAAAATTTTTTTAAATAATTTCAACTAAGGATAACAAAAACATTGCACCCTACAGCACCCTTGCCAGCTGGAAGCGGCTTGAGGACCAAGCAACAGAGAAACCATGCGCAGCACGGAGAGGGAACCGCAACGGTGGCTTTGCAGAATATGTGGCCGGTTTTCTCAATCTGCTGCAGACCGATTTGAGTTTAGCCTCCAAACCCCCGAGGAGGGTGGACGAAGGTGGAGAAAGGGAGGAGCCTTGCTGGTCCCTGAAGCCTCAGGGCTCAGAGCAGACCGGGTGTCCGAGTCCGTGAGTTCTGTCCAGCAGAGGTCAATAAATTAGGACTCAAGGAGAAAAATCTAACCAACGCCACAAGAGATTCTGACGTCAGAGAGTGGTTGATAAGAGTTGAATGTCTGTGGGCTGGTTTGAGTTTTATGAAAGTGGCTCCGTTTATTATGGTCTTTTTTTTAAATTTTTTTTTAACATTTATTTATTTTTGAGAGCGAGAGCACAAGTGGGAGAGGGCTAGAAGGAGGGAGCCAGGGGATCCCAGGGAGAGGTTCCTCGCAGTGATCTCAGAGCCCAACGCGGGGTTGGAACTCACGAACCGTGAGGTCACAACCTGAGCCGAAATCAGGAGTTGGCTGCCTAACTGACTGAGCCACCCAGGCTCCCCAGTCATGGTCTGCTCGGAAAGAGACCCAAAGCTCAGAGTCTTGGAGGGCACTCTGGCTGAAACGCGCTGACTCCCCCAGCAACTTCTCTGCCGAGCACACCCCGGCCGCCCTGGTCCGCAGATTCAGAGTCAGGATTCGAACGCACGCACACGGGCCCACAGTACCTCCCCTCAGGGCCCCGCACTACTGCCCCTGCCGACTCAGATGAATATTGGATGATGACAAGAGTTTGCCAGTCAGGAGGGCTTGTTAAAAATGACTCAGTACCCAGCGGGAAAGCTGCCTCGTGACTCAGACATGCCTGGCTCTCCCGAGCGGGTCACCTCGGCAGGCGGCACGGATTTCCTTGGAAAATCCAAAGGAGCTGAGGGTGTGCGGCTCCCGGCACTGGCCATGCGGCTGGGTCTCTCCACTCCCCCGAGCAATCCTCGAGGGTCACCCTCCTCTTCATTTTAAAGAAGACATCTCAGCAGCTTGGGGCAGTTCAGTGAGTTCCTCAGGGCCACAGGCTTCTGTGCAGACGCTCAGAGCCACGCCACACTCCGAGAGGCCACCAGGGGCCATCAGTCCCATCAGAGACTATGACATGAAGCTGAGAAGGGCTGGGGGTGGGGGGGGAGCACCAGTGGTCTACAAAGAAGTTGAGGGGGGGGTGCTGGAGGATAGGGATCCTTCTTCCCAGCCTTACTGGCAATGACTTGCTTCCCACCACCACCCACATCGTTCCCAGAAAATGGTATCAGACCTTTTAAAACACCCATACACGCACACACACACGCGCACACACACACAGCCTGTGTTCCGTGGAGAGTGTGCCCAGCTTAACGCCCGTTCATCCACACCTGACAGGGGGAGTCCGGACCCCTGCCCCCGCGGGCTGGCCCTCCTCGTCCTGCCGGGAAACGACAGAAAATGCTACAATGGAAACTCTAATTAAGGAAATCTGACCTTTTGTTCCTCAAATAATTTAGGGGTAAAAATATGTGCTGATTCTTTTTCTGAGTATAGTTACGATATTTTCCCGTTAAAAAAAAAAATCATCGACAAAGGAAAAGGAGACAATAGTGCAAAGGAACAATTCCATTTTCAAGGGAACGGGAATGAGGGCCCCTGCCCATATCTGTAAATAGCCCACTGTGGAATCAATGCCAAGGAAACCAGTGTGTGCTCAGGGCTGGGGGAGGACGAGCCTTCCAGAAACTCCCCCACCCTCGCGTGGCAGTGAGAAACCATCCATGGTGTCGGGAGCCCACAGCCCCCAAGGGAGCCCCGGAGGCAGACGCTGTTTCTAAGGTGCACACAAGACCCTCTCCAACCACTGCACGCACGCACACACACACACACACACTACATACATTCAGTTTCACTGTGCTTAAAAAATTTCTACTGAAGGGACAAGCAGAGTCAGGGGACAAAGTGAAAGCAACACTTGCTTTACACAGTGTATCTTTGTGACTTCTGAATTTTATACTTGAAAACGTGTGTGTGTGGTGCAGATAAACTGTCTTCTAAGAGATTTTGACACAACTTTTTTTTTTAATTAAAAAAAAACACCTCTTTTATGTTTATTTAAAGAGAGAGAATGTGAGTGGGGGAGGGGCAGACACAGAATCGGAAGCAAGATCCAGGCTCTGAGCCGTCAGCACAGAGCCCGACGCGGGGGCTCGAACCCACAAACCATGAGATCATGACCTGAACTGGAAGTCTGACACTTAACCAGCTGAGCCACCCAGGCCACTGACATAACTTCTTAATCTTCAGCAGGAACCTGCTCACCTCGGGTGCACACCGTGCTCTCCCCATGCACCCACAACACACACACCACGTACAATCCCCCCCACCCCCCCACCACCCCCCCCCCCACACACACACACAGCACACCATGCACCACACACTGCATTTGTCAGGGAGCCGTCTCTCACCACCCCCGCCCACAGAGCCTTCCCGAAGCATCTCTGAACCAGGTGCGGGGCAGGTCTGCATTTGCAAAGCAGGTCAAAGTCGGGTCACCCTGCGCGCAGCTGGGCCTGGAAGGGCGCCACTTTCCTAACCTCTAGGACTCAGTGCCACCTAGAGGCTCCTTGGTGGCACTATTGCCCGACCTGAAATAAAAAGAGACTGGCGACCGGGGCCTGGGTGACTCTGTCAGGTGCACGTCTGACTCATGATATCGGCTCAGATCATGATCTCACCGTCCCTAAGTTCAAGCCCTCACAGTTTGTGAGTTCAAGTCTGCTTGGGACTGTCTCCCTCTCTCTCTCTCAAATCTCTCTCTGCCCCTCCTCTCTCTCTCTCTCAAAAACAGATAAATAAACTTAAAAAAAAAAAAAAAAAAAAAAAAGGGACCGGCCAGTGGATGGCATCATCCAAGACAGAGGGCGGGGATGGGGTGTCCGAGGAAGGCCCATTTCTCACTTGGACTTGGAGAGTTGGGGCCGCCCTTGGAGCTCTGGCCAGGCCAGCAGCCGGCTGGGATTTTGCCACAGAACGCCTCCTTTCACACACGTACATACGCGTACACAGGCATCTATATGTAACGTTCGCCTAATGATCAGAGTAAAGTGCTTGAAATCGGTGGTCAGAAAATGCACCCTGAGGTCACCCCCACCCAGCAGGTGGTAACACGAGCCCCTCGAGCTGGTGAGCCCCCCCCCCGCCCCCGCGCAGAGGCGTGAGCCCATCAGCCACGGGGGAAAACCAGCCGGCACCTGTTACAGCGGCGCGTCCGCAGCCCTCCCGCGCCGCATCCCTACTGCGCGTGCGGACGCGCAGACCCCCTGCTCACCCAGGAGGATGACACACGAGCCTGGGGCAGGGGCGGACTCTTTCAGGGGGTCGGAGGCTGTGGGGGGGGCTAGAGGGGGGGGACACCTCCAAGTGGGTGGCGGTGCGCGGTGCCTTCCGCCCTGCCCTCACTCCAGCCTCACCCTCTGAACACTGGTTCTCAACGGGGACGATTTGACCCCCAGAGGACATGTGGCAATGTCCGGAGACATTTTGGGGTGGCACACCTGGGGTGGGGGTGCTGCGGGCACCGAGTGGTGGAGGCCCGCCTGTGCTCAACATCCCGCCGTACAGCAGGGCCACCCCCACCTCCAGCCAGGGATTATGTGGCCGAAACGTCAGTGGCGTGAGGTTGAGAAACCCTGCCTCAAATGCTCGGCTGGGACGCAGTGGTGTAAATTATTACTGCTTTTAGATAAACGGATGTTTTAAGCTAAAAGTTTAGAACAAAAAATTCTAAGAACTCAGTCGAAACGTAAACGCATTTTGCCTCTATTGAAAAGAACAAAGCCGCGTGCCAAATAGGTCAAGGAATGAGATGGTGAGTTTTTCCCGGGCTTAAATGCATCTTTTCACACTTCCTTTATCAACATGTGGGAGCCACTCTGTCCCCAGCTAGCCCATCTCTTCACTTCCTCAATACTTCGGATTTGTAAGTGCATCCACATGCAAATCTTTTCATGTGGATCTATTCGAGGAGATGAAAACAGGTTTCTGCGAATTCCTTTTTCCCCTGAGGGTAAGTAATGTCTTGTTCAACATTCCATTTGCCTAATTGGGTAATTTAATTATTTTTAACTATGAGATTGATGATTATAAGGTCACCATAGTCAAAATGAACTGATCATATGATCTGTTCCAGTCGACATTGGCCATGAAAATTGTTTCTGCCCACCGTGGATTGATCAAGCATCTACTTATTGCACAGAATTTGCCGGATCCCACGGGAGGCACAGAAGAGCTAGAAGACACAGTGTCCACAAAGGAGGAATCCTGTGTATTTTTTGCCAAACGGCTTCTAGATCGTGGTGTTTTAGGAACCCCACGGGATCTTTTGATAACTTTTATTTATTAATTCAAATCATTCAAATACAACCCAACGAAATATCTAAATGTACTCTGACTGTTCTGCTGTTGAAGAATTAAGGATTATCTTTGGGAGGGGGGAGAGTTTTCTAGAAAAAAACAAAACCAAACAGCTCGAAATGTCTCAGCGGAAACCAACATGGGGACACAGCACCACTCTCAGTGGTGGCCCCCGGAGGAATGTCAGGAGCCAGTGAGGGAAGAAATCCAGTGGGCTTATCAATGATTTGTTTTAAATTTTAAAAATAAGACAAATTAAAATTCCAAACCACACAGGAAGGTGTGCAACGAGAGGAGGGCTCCCCACAGTCGGTTTTCTTTGTGTTCTTTTAGAAATTCTCTACACACACAGGGATGCCTGAGTGGCCCAGTCAGTTAAGCATCTGACTTCAGCTCAGGTCATGATCTCATTGCTCGTGAGTTCGAGCCCCACGTCAGGCTCTCTGCTGTCCGTGTAGAGCCTGCTTCGGATCCTGTGTCCCCTCTCTCTCTGTCCCCCCCCCCGCTTATGTTCTCTCTCTCTCAAAAATAAACATTAAAAAAATTTTTTTTAAGTTACTAGAAAGTAATTTTTTTTACTTTTACTTCTTTTTTTTTTTTAATACATTTTTAGTGCACTGTTCAGGGGCACTAAGTCCATTCATGCTGTGTGGCCATCAGCAATATCCGTTTCCAGGACTCTTAATCCTTCAAAACTGAAATGCTGTCCCTAGTAAACACTAACTCCCCCTCCCCCAGCCCTGGCTTCCTCCATCCTACTTTCTGCCTCGGTGGATCTGACTCCTCTAGGGACCTCACGTAAGTGGAATCACACAGTATCTGTCCTTTTGTGACTGGCTGATTTTGCACTCAGCAGAATGTCCTCAAGTTTCATCCGTGTTGTAGCAGGTGTCAGAATTTCCTTCCTTGGGAAGCAAGAATAATATAAAAACAGGGAGGGGACAAAACATAAGAGACTCTTAAATACAGAGAACAAACTGAGGGTTGCCAGAGGGGTTGTGGGAGGGGGCGATGGGCTGAATGGGCAAGGGGGTGTTGAGGAGGACGCTTGCTGGGATGAGCCCTGGGTGTTGTGCGTAGGGAATGGATCACTGGATTCTACTCCTGAAATCATTGTTGCACTAGATGCTATGCTAACTTGGATGTCAATTTAAAAATTAATTAATTAGTTAATTAAAAAAAAAGAATTTCCTTTCTTTTTTAGGCTGAATGATATCCCATCATCTGTGTGTTCTACATGTTGCTTATCCACTCATCTGCTGGTCGATACTTAGGTTGCTTCCACCTTTTAACTATTCTGCATCACACTGCTACGAACGTGGGTCTACACACATCTCCTTAATGCCGTGTTTTCAGTTCTTCTGGGTACATACTCAGAGATGGAATTGTTGGATCATATGGTAATTCTGTGTTCAAGTTTTCTGAGGAACCGCTATGCTGTTTTCCACAGCGGCTGCACTATTTTCTGTTCCCCCCAACGGTGCACAAGGGGTCTACTTTCTGCACATCCTCGCCAACACTTGTTATTATGGGTTTTTTATAGTAGCCGTGCTAATGGGTCTGAGATGGTATCTCGTCATGGGTTCCAGTTTGCAGCTCCCTAATCGCCATTCATATACCTTTTGTTCCCATGCCATGGGTCAGACCTTGGTCAGATGATGACATCTAAGGAAGACTGAGAGATGAGATGCATTCGCTCACTGTTGGGCCTACCAGTGTCACTACTGACTGAGCAAATTGAACCGAATATTTCTGTCCCCACAGTTCCTGTAGGTCGGGAGCTTGGACAAGGCTGAGCTGGGTCCTCTGCAGGTCTGCAAGTAAGGTGTTGCCCAGAGCTGCTTCCTCAGCTGGGCACCAGTGGGGGTAAGAGCTGCCTCCAAACTCACTCTGCTTGTTGGCAGAATTCAGTTGTAGGACTGAAGACTGTGACTTCTTGCTGGCTATCCATCAGAAGCTTCCTTCCACTTCGGTAAGTCTCCCCGAGTCGCCTGTCCCCGATGGGATTTCCTCAAAGCCAACAAAAGAGGGAGAGGGGAAAGTGGGGGATGGGCATTGAGGAGGGCACCTGTTGGGATGAGCACTGGGTGTTGTATGGAAACCAATCTGACAATAAATTATATTTAATTAAAAAAATAAAAAACAGCAACAACAAAAGAGAGAGAGAGCCCAGCAAGATGGGTGCCATAATCTCACGTACATAATCACATACACACCATCTCGGATTGCCCACTACCTTTGCCACACTCTATCGGTCAGAAGCAAGTCACAAGCCCTGCTCAAACCCTAGGGGAGGAGAGTACATAACAGCAGGAGCCAAGGACTGGGGCACCACCCAGGGTTCTATGGGGGCCCCCCCTTGAATTCCATGACAGTGAAAGAAAGGACATAGATTTCAGAGGACAACTATTTTTCTTAGCAGTGGGAAATTGCTAGGCTAAAGATTGGCTTCATATTTTCATTGGGTGGTTATTTCGTGGTTGGTATTTTACATTTGTTTATGGTATTCTTGACACACAGAAGCTTTCAATCTGTGTGAAGTGAAATTTATCAATATTTTCCTTTACCGCTTCTGAATTTTGTCGTGATTTATGCCGTGTCCCAAAAGACCTTCCCCATCCAAGGTTACATAAAATTCCATCCACAGTGTCTCCTAAGATAACTCATATTATTATGGCCAAGCATCCCATTTGGGGGGATGTTTGATTCACTACCATGGTAATTTGCTTATATAAACTTGCTGCTGACTTGCTTGAAAAGCTGTTTGTTCACAATTTTGCTAATCAGTGACTTTTTAAGGGGAAGAAGTGGGATTTCAGCAAATTATTTTCACCCTTTAATATACAATGCTTAGTATGGCTCTAAGGTAAGCAATAAAATTTCACAGAGAACTCTTTTTGTGGTGCAGAATCAGCATCATTCACATGTAGCCAATGATACGGTTTGTTCCACTTTGTTTCAGTCTTTCTTGTATAGGGCATAACTTTTTGTGGCTTCGGATGTTTACCCTCAGAGGCCACTTTGTTGCTGTGTGGTTACTTCCAAAGAAAAGATCATGATTGTGTTAGTAGGATCTATCCACTTACAGTCACCTCCCTCTCAAATGGAGGCTAAATCTTGGGAAATCTCAAAGAAACGCAGGGAGTTCTTTTGCTTCAGCAAATCTTCAGTGCACCCCCCACCAGCTCTGGGCCCAGCACCCTCTGCCAAGGGGGTAGCTACTAACAAAAAAGAGGGGCTCCTGGGTGGCTCAGTTGGTTAAGCGTCCGACTTCGGCTCAGGTCATGATCTCGCGGTCCGTGAGTTCGAGCCCTGCGTCGGGCTCTGTGCTGACTGCTCGGGGCCTGGAGCCTGTTTCAGATTCTGTGTCTCCCTCTCTCTCTGACCCTCCCCCATTCATGCTCTGTCTCTCTCTGTCTCAAAAATAAATGAATGTTAAAAAAAATAATTAAAAAAAATAAAAAAGATACTTTGAAAATTTGCCAGCAGCAAAGGAATGCCTTATTTTGGTTCTAAAGATACTACACTTGTGATAATGTTATTACACACCAGTATTTTTCAGAATGACCAAGTGGCATCGGGGCCTTCAAACGTGGCCTCCTAGGGGCCCGATGTCTGGAGCAGGGAATAGAAAGCTGGAAAGAAGAGACAGGTGTTTCATGTATCTTTGTACCTGCAACATTTTTTGAACCCGCAATGCCGTGTTTTGCCAGGCCCAGAACTGACGTCTGTAAGTGCTGGTGTGGCAGACACAACACTCCGCCGAGAGATGCAAATGTGGGAGCGATGTGACCGTGCACTTCTCTGCCTGATTTCCACCCAGAGCCCTCCCCCTGTCAGTGGCAGAAATCAGCACTCCGTCAAACTCGGGCCCCCCACTGTTCTGAGGTGCTGCTGGGTTCCAGGGGACCCGCATAGCTTCGGGGTGTTGGGGAGGGGAGCCGTGGGGTCATCTGTCCCTGCTGCTGTGTGGGGTGGGGGGCTCACCCCAGCCATCCTGCTGCGAGGGCCCCCGTGGGGCCCCTCCACCCCCACCCCTACCCCCGGCCAGATGCCTCCCTCCCACCTGCCTCTCCACACGATGTCCCGCTCAGGAGTTCTTTCAGAGCCTCTGAGGTTGCGTTTAGAAAACCAAAAGCCGAGACCTGAGTCTGCCGTTTCTCTTTCTGTTGCCCCATCCCTTCCCAGAGACAAACCAGAAGCCTCCCTCAGGGAAGGGCCTGAGCACTGAAGGAGGGAGTTACCCCGCATCCCGCCCCACCTGCCAGCCAGGCTGACACCTACGGAGATTCAGACTCAAGACACAAGTGACCACCATCCAGTAATAATGCAGAAAACCCCCCTTTTTTTAATGACATATGGATGATACAGTGTTATATGTTTTTTTAAGTTTATTTATTTTGAGAGAGAGAGGGAGAGAGAAGGAGAGTAGGGGAGGAGCAGAGAGAGAGAGAGAGAGAGAGAGAGAGAGAGAATCCCAAGCAGCTCCGCACTGTCAGCACAGAGCCCGATGTGGGGCCCAAACTCATGAAATCGTGAGATCATGACCCGAGCCCAAACCAAGAGTTGGGCACTTAACCGAATGAGCCACCCAGGCGCCCTGAAACCCCTCCTTTTTAAAAGGAAGCTAGGAGCGCCTGGGTGGCGCAGTCGGTTAAGCGTCCGACTTCAGCCAGGTCACGATCTCGCGGTCCGGGAGTTCGAGCCCCGAGTCAGGCTCTGGGCTGATGGCTCGGAGCCTGGAGCCTGTTTCCGATCCTGTGTCTCCCTCTCTCTCTGCCCCTCCCCCGTTCATGCTCTGTCTCTCTCTGTCCCAAAAATAAATAAACGTTGAAAAAAAAAATTAAAAAAAAAAAAAAAGGAAGCTATAAATAGTTCCTTAAAACGCAAGGCTATGCAAGCATTGATTCAGGTAAGTATGATTAAAGGAGCTTTCAGAAGACACTAAAAACTTATGATTACTCATTATAACAGAGGCTCAGAGCTTTAGCGGAGCTGCTGCCACACAAATACTGGTTTAAACAAGAAAGGCTTTCTTTTCTGACCGTGCAGGTACAGGGGCCGCGGCCACCAAGACGGTCTCTCTCCGGCCCGGGGCCTCCCCACTCCCAGGGTGGCTTCAGCCGTGGGGCCCACAGTGGCTCAGCACCACCCAGGTCACATGCCAGGCACCGGGGAGGGGGCGGAGGGCAGGGGGGGCCCCTTCTCTCAGAGGGCACAACCCAGAAGCCACATTTAACGCTTGCCTTCACCTGCCCCTGCCTCACCTCGCGGCAGGGGAAGCCTCACGGAGCCCAAACCTGGAGGGACAGTGGGCCCTCGAGGGTCATGTGCGGTCGTGGGCGCTCCACACCCGGCCACGAAAACAGTCTTATTCTTGAGCTTTGTGGTCACAGACAAACTTCCATCACCTACCCAAGGCCTGTTTTAACACGTGCGCACACACACAGACGCACGCACACACTCATGAGCTCACATACATGCTCTCACACACTCACAAGCTCACGCACACTCTCCTACACTCAAAGCTCTCTCTCTCACACACACACACACTCACGGGCATCTCTGCTGATGGACCCCTGATGCTTGCCCACGCGGTGCCGGGTAAGCCTGACCTAGTGCTGACGTGACCCCAGATCGGCCTTTCCCCTTTGCCATCCAGAGACGGCCACAGGGCCCAGTTCTGGCCAATGAGATGTACAGGGATGTTCCCTGCGGGACCTTCTAGAAACCCTTCTGCTTTCCTCCTGGCAGCACCCTTCCCTCTGTGCCCCATCCCTCTTTCCCTGCCTCAGGCTGGGGGGTATTTGCTGGGGACGCAGCTGTCCCCACGGTTCCCGGGGGCTGAGGCAAGCGGCCGCAGAGGCCCGTGAGCCCCTGGAGCCCAGAGCAGCCCCTGTGCCAGACCTTCCAATAAATGTGACGACTCAGGTATCAGCACAAAAGAAATAAGCTATAAGCCATGAAAAGACACAGAAGAAACTTAAATGAGTATTACAAAGTAAAAGAAGCAGATCTGAAAACGTACACACTGCTTGATTCCAACTGTTTGATATTCTGGAGAAGACAAATGTGTGGACATGAGAAAAACATCGGAGGTTTCTAGGGGGTGGGGGGACGGAGGGATGAACAGGCAGAACACAGAGGATTTTTAGGGCAGTGAGACTCTTCTGAGGACTTGCTGGTGGATGCATGTCGTTACACATCTGTGCAAACGCTAGAGTGTGCAACACCAACAGTGAGCCCTGATGTCAACCGGTCAACTTCCGGGCGGTTATGTGTCAGTGCAGAGTCTTTCATTGTAACAAATGCACCACAGTGGTGGGGGTGTCGACAGTAGAGGGTCTGTGGTGTGGGGGTACAGGGGTACATGGGAAGCCTCTGTGTCTCCCACTAAGTTTTGCTGTGAAACTAAGACTGTTATTGAAAGTAGTCCATTAACACTATCAACAGTAGCCCAACTATGGAGAGAGCCCAAGTGGTGTCCACCAACTGAAGAATGGATAAAGCAGAGGTCATGTGTACACACACATACACATACACACACACACACACACACACACACACACACACTGGAATATTCCTTGGTGATGAAAAAGAATGACATCTTGCCATTTGCAACAACATGGATGGAACTAGAATATTTTATGCTAAGTGAAATAAGTAAGTCAAAGACACATACCCCATGATTTCACTCATATGTGGAATTTAAGAAACAAAACAGATGAACATAGGGGAAGGGAAGGAAAAATAAATTAAGATAAAAACAGAGAAGGAGGCAAACCATAAGAGACTCTGAATCCAGAACAAACTGAGGGCTGCTGGAGGGATGGGGGGATGGGCTAAATGGGCGATGGGCATTAAGGAGGGCACCTGTTGGGATGAGCACTGGGTGTTGCACGTAAGTGATGAATCTCTGGGTTCGACTCCTAAAACCAATACTACGCTGCATCTTAACTAACTAGAGGGCACCTGGGGGCGCAGTCAGTTAAGCATCCAATTTCTGACATCAGCTCAGGTCATAATCTCATGGTTCGTGAGATGGATGGAGCCCCGCATCAGGCTCTGTGCTAACAACTCAGCGCCTGCTTGGGATTCTCTCTCTCTCTGTCCCTCCCTTGCTAACTCTTTCCCTCTCTTTCTCTCTCTGTCTCTAAATTAATAAATAAACTTAAAAAAAACTAACTAGGATTTAAATAAAAATTTGGAGGAAAAAAACACCCATTCCTATTTGTTTCCACCTCAGCAATCAGATGCTCTGATACCCAAACTAGACGCCCTTCCAACCGCCATGATCCCAGCCTGCCTTCGGCACCTCCTCCTCCCCCCATCGTGAGCTCGCAGAACCCATCCGGTCCCGTTCCCAGGCCGAGGGTCTGGGAGGTGGCCTGCGCTGAGCCCACGAGCTCACCCGGTCCTGTGGCCACAGCACGCACAGGGTTTCATGGACAGGAGCTGGGAATGGGTTGGCCGGGCTGGCAAACCGCAACAGACCCGAGAGGCCACGGCCCTGATCTCCCGTAGCCACGCTAGGCCAAGATGACCCAGGAGTCCTCTGAGGCTGGAATCTGGACTCTCCGGCCAAGTGGGCCACCCACCCCTTGGATCCACCAGCCAGCCGGTGCCGGGCGCCCAAGCCACGCTGTGCTGGCCTTAGTTATGTAATAGGGAGCCCTGGGGACCACAGGCTCCCAGGGGACAGGGTGGCGGCCGCTGTGTCCACCTGTGGGTCCCCAGGGCTTGACACTGTGCCTGGCACTGCAGAGTGTTCACTATTATCCCCCGTTTTCCTTAAACAACGTGAAGTCCTGTTGAAATCCTGCCACGGCCTCAGCCCAAAGGAGAGCTCTCAGCAACGAAACGGAAAACACCAGAGAGAACGGTGGGGCCTGTCACCTTCCTTATCGAGTGTGGATTTGGCTCCCAGAGCCAGCAGAGGCCTTGATGGCTCTCAAGTGTGGCCAAGTGTGAGGGGGAGATGTTGCCTGAAAGAGGCCCCAATAGACCCAGACAATTTACTGTTCCCGAGAGGACACCTGGGGGGCCAGCGTCCTCAGAGGTGGCTGCCAAGGGCACACGGGGTCACATATGGAAACCATATCAGGGGCGGAGAACCGGGCATCTGGAGACGTGGCCCAGCCGGGGGCTGCGCAGTAAACAAAGGCAGGAAGCCTCGTTAACCGTGCCCGCCCGTCCAAACAGCACATGCAGACCCGGGGATATGTGGACCCAGCAAAATACCTCACATTCCAGCGACTTTTCAGTAAGATGCCCTTAGAAGGCACAGTGGAAAAATCCATGCACTTTCAGTCTTGATAAATGTCACAGTCGGAGGCTCGTTCAGACTAATATGAACGAGGAAGTGACAGGGCCCAGAGCACAGAGGTGCATACTTGGAACAAGGGAAGGGGGACAAGGGCTGTCGTCGCGTATCTGGGAGAGTCCCCCACAGCCTCTTTAACTAGTGTTTGTCCACTCAGAAGAAATTCTGGAAACAACTGACACGTTCAAATAACACAATATTGAGTTTCTACATCAACAGGCTTCCGCACAGATCAACTTCTCAAGAATAAAACCTCCCTGGGGCGCCTGGGTGGCGCAGTCGGTTAAGCGTCCGACTTCAGCCAGGTCACGATCTCGCGGTCCGTGAGTTCGAGCCCCGCGTCAGGCTCTGGGCTGATGGCTCGGAGCCTGGAGCCTGTTTCCCATTCTGTGTCTCCCTCTCTCTGCCCCTCCCCCGTTCATGCTCTGTCTCTCTCTGTCCCAAAAAATAAATAAACGTTGAAAAAAAAAAAAATTAAAAAAAAAAATTAAAAATAAAAAAAAAGAATAAAACCTCCCTAACTTAAGAATTAAAAATTTTTTTAACGTTTATTTATTTTTTGAGAGAGCGAGACAGAGCGCTAGTGGAGGAGGGGCAGAGAGAGAGGGAGACACAGAATCCGAAGCAGGTTCCAGGCTCTGAGCTGTCAGCACAGAACCTGACACGGGGCTCGAACCCACAAACCCCAAGGTCATGACGTGAGCAGAAGTCGGATACTTAACCCACTGAGCCACCCAAACGGCCCCCCGAACTTAAGAATATTAATATCTTCAGGGCTGAATGTTCCCGCACTGCAGATAAAAATCAGCGTCTTCCAGGAAAGGACCACTTTTTTTAATCTTTAGGAACAGTTAGCTAGGGTCGCATAAAAAACCGCAAGAGAAATACAATCCTTAACAAATATATTGTAAAACATTCAACAGACATTTTAAAGGGTCTGATGCATACAGATTTTCTCTGGTATGTTTTTAATTGCTCACGGGTCCTGGGAGAAGGAAGAACAAACAGTATTACCCACACAGGGGGTATTTACAAAGAGCAGGTTGTAAGCACCGAGGGGTGACTGGCAACAAAGAACCTTTGCGGGGCAATACCGCCCCCTTGCGACCAATTTTTACTGACCTATTTCTGTAAGTTGACCCCTGCATAAGGACACTCTGCCTGATTGTACACCGTGCAGGTACACCTGCTCTATTTTGCACACCTCCCCATTCCCTTGCCCTCCAGAAGGAAGCATGGAGGTTCAGTGCCTTCTGGGCAAGGAGAAATTTGCTGTGAAAACACTCATCAAACATTCACAGTGAAGGTTCCCAGCGGGTCTTACGAGTGCATGAGCTAATTCTATTATGAAGAAGCCCTCACTTCTACACTCATTTTTTTTAAGTTTATTTGCTTCTTTTGAGACAGAGAGAGAGTGCGCAGAGGAAGGGCAGAGACAGAGGGAGAGAGAATCCCAAGCTGACAGCACAGAGCCCAACACAGGGCTCAAACTCATGAACTGCAAGATGGTAACCTGAGCTGAAATCAAGAGTCAGCCACTTAACCAACTGAGCCACCCAGGTGTCTCCACACCCTTTTTTTTTTTTAACATTCCCTGTGAATCGGTGAACTACAAATCCCAAGAGAGGTAACACATAAATTCCTTCCAGCCCACGTAACCTACCTGCTGGATTTTTTTTGCAGTAACAAGAGACTGCTGTCCAAAAACTTCCGGTGACTTTTAAGACTGTCTATCAAGGCAAGGTCACTGGGAGAATTTCTACCCTGATTACGAGGTGTAATTGCTGGCTCCGTCCTGCTCTTCCTTTCCTCCCCATATTCACCAAATATTCATCCAATTCAAAAGGGTCTTACTGAGCACCTACTATAAGCCAAGCAATTATTCCTGGGACAGTGTGCCCCCCAGTCCTCCCAGGAGCAGAGGCCACATCACCAGGGACTCTGTGAGGGATACAGGATTGCAGCACGCTCAGACCCACTGAGTCTGCACCTGCCGTGTTGCCAAGATCCCCACGTGGTTTGCATTAGGGTCTGAGACGCTCTGCACTGGTTTCCAGACATGAGCTAGCAGGAGTGTCATCTGGAGAGTGTGCTAAAACACACACTGCTGGGGCCCCGGCCCGGGGTGGGGGGTGAGGGGGTTCTGACTCAGTGGATCCAGGTGAGCCCGAGAATGTGCTTGTCTAACAAGTTCCCGGCTGATGCAGGCCTGAGGGCCACACTGGCTCTCAAACTTGGCTGCGTGCTAGAACCATCTGCGAGGTGTGAACAACACGGATACCTGGGCCCCACCTCCAGAAAATGGATGAAACGGCGTGGCTTTGGGCACTGAACATTTGAAAAGCTCCCTGGCTGCTTGGGGAGCGAGAAGCCACGAAAGGTAGGGAACCGCTTTTGTGAGCCGAGAGAGGACAGAGACTGGGGAGGGGGGAGAATACGGGAAAAGCACCCCTCCCCAAAAGCAGCTGGAGAGAAAGTGGAAAATTGGAAACGGCCGCAGGGACTAAACTAAAAAGGGAGAAAGGAGAGGGTTTAAATTCCAATTAAGACTGTAAACAAGGGGAGCGCAAAGGCTGCAACCCCGCACCTCCCTACCTGGCGGTGCTCTGGTGGGAAGGGCGAATCCCCAGGAGCAGAGTGGAGTCCGGGAGGTTCTCGGGCCACATGGGGAAAAGCGGTTCCACTGCTGGAAGGACATTTGGTGGAGACCGTTGAAGCCACCTGGTCCCAGCAAACCCCAGAAGGCGGCCACATTCGCTGGTGCCCAAACAAGGTCATTAAGGGTGAAGCCTGGTGCCAGACGCATGTTGTGGTTTTCCACAATCCCTCAAACGTTGCTGCTACACTGTCTCGCGAACGTTTTCTGGGACGGGCGGGCACCTGGCCGCAGTCTCGCGGCACCGGCAACAACAGGGTCCAGCGGGCGTTCCTGGCTGCAGCCAACATTCGGCCGTGGCTCGCTTGGCCATGGCTCCGTGAGACCCTCCCGCAGAGGGGCGGAGCGGGTCAAAGCCGAGGTCCTTCGGAAGTAAGGGGCCGGGGAAAACAGCCGCATCTGGGACAAAACCCGGGAGAGAGGTACTGCCTGGGACCTGGTCACAGAGAGGGGAAAAGCAGGGAGTGGACGAGAGCTGAAGCCAGAGGACGGGTGCGCGATTGCTGATGGGGAGAACAGACCGGGTAGCTGGCTGCCGCCATTTTTACCACGGCCGCGCAGGCGCATACGCACCTACGAGCCCCGCAACACTCCACCCCAGTGAGCTGAGCAGCGCCATCTAGTGGCGAGCGGAGCTGTTGCACAGAGCCCCGCCCAACTGGGGCCAACCTCGCTCTTCAAGAACCCAAGTCTCTCCGCCTACTTAGTTTATGGGCTATAAAGAGATACATGGACTGACCTCTAGGGGAAAACGAAGCAATTTCAGTCCTACTTCAATCTGTTAGCAGGTTCATCTATTCAATTTTCTTTCTTTTTTTCCCC
Organism: Lynx rufus; assembly: GCF_022079265.1. Taxonomy (NCBI): domain Eukaryota; kingdom Metazoa; phylum Chordata; class Mammalia; order Carnivora; family Felidae; genus Lynx; species Lynx rufus. Next base: position 152,702,754 of record NW_025814867.1, read on the forward strand.
CCTTTTGACTTTTTCTCTTTTACAATTCTTTTTCTTGAATACAGAAATAGAAAACAATTCCTTTTTATTTTCAATTTTTATTAAAAGTCTTTCTTTAATTTTTATTACTATATTTTCTACTTTTGTGTAGATTTTTTCAAATTCTACTTTACTTCCATCATTTAGTTTAGTCTACTTCAGTGTACTCACCTTTTCAAATTTTCAAACAATTTCCTTTTTTATTCTTTTTCCCTTTTTCTCTTTCTCATTTCTTTTCTTTTTCTTGAATGCAGAAAGACAAAAAAACTTCATTTTTACTTTCAATTTCTTTTAAAAATACTTTTATTTAATTTTTATTGCTATATTGTTTGCCTTTTTGTAAATTTTTCCAAATTCTAGCTTACTTCCATCATTTTATTTTAGTCTACTACAGTGTATTCACTTTTTCAAATTTTCACAAGATTTTTTTTCTTTTTTCTTTTTTTCTTTTTTCTTAAATACAGAAAACAAAAAAATTCATATTTATTTTTAACTTTTATTAAAAATATTTTTCTTGGGGCGCCTGGGTGGCGCAGTCGGTTAAGTGTCCGACTTCAGCCAGGTCACGATCTCGCGGTCCGTGAGTTCGAGCCCCGCGTCAGGCTCTGGGCTGATGGCTCAGAGCCTGGAGCCTGTTTCCGATTCTGTGTCTCCCTCTCTCTCTGCCCCTCCCCCGTTCATGCTCTGTCTCTCTCTGTCCCAAAAATAAATAAAAATGTTGAAAAAAAAAATTAAAAAAAATATTTTTCTTTATTTTTTTCTACTATATTATTTACTTTTGTGTATATTTTTTCAAATTCTATTTTAACCCCATCATCCCATTTTAGTCTACTTCAGTGTATTCATTTTTTCAAATTCTCATATGATTTCCTTTTTTTTTTTTTCCTGCCCCCCTTTTTTTTCTCTAATCTGTCAAACCAGTCTCAACACCCAGACCAAAACACACCTAGGATCTAGCATCAACTATTCAATTTGTATATGTGTGTGTGTTTAATTTTTAATTTTAATATTTTTTAATTTTAATTTTTTTAATTTCAATTTTTCTACCTCATTAATTCCTTTTCTCCCTTCAAAATGACAAAACGAAGGAGTTCACCCCAAAAGAAAGAGCACAAAGAAATGACAGCCAGGGATTTAACCAACAAAGATACAAGCAAGATGGCTGAACCTGAATTTAAATCATGATAATACTAGCTGGAGTCGAAAATAGATTAGAATCCCTTTCTGCAGAGATAAAAGAAATAAAAAATAGCCAGAATGAAATGAAAAATGCTATAACTGAGCTGCAATCACGGATGGATGCAGCGGCGGCAAGGACGGATGAGGCAGAACAGAGAATCAGCAATATGGAGGACAAACTTATAGAGAATAACGAAGCCGAGAAAAAGAGGGAGATTAAGGCAAAAGAGCACGATTTAAGAATTAGAGAAATCAGTACTCATGAAAAAGGAACAACATGAGAATAATAGGGGTCCCAGAAGAGGAAGGGAGAGAAATAGGGGTAGAAGGGTTATGTGAGCAAATCATAGCGAAAAACTTTGCTAACCTGGGGAAAGACACAGACATCAAAATCCAGGAAGCACAGAAGACCCCCATTAGATTCAACAAAAACAACCATCAACAAGGCATATCATAGTCAAATTCACAAAATACTCAGGCAAGGAGAGAATCATGAAAGCAGCAAGGGAAAAGAAGTCCCTAACCTACAAGGGAAGACAGATCAGGTTTGCAGCAGACCTATCCACAGAAACTTGGCAGGCCAGAAAGGAGTGGTGGGATATATTCAGTGTGCTGAATCAGAAAAATAGGCAGCCAAGAATTCTTTATCCATCAAGGCTGTCATTCAAAATAGGAGAGAGAAAAAGTTTCCCAGACAAACAAAAATTAAAGGAATTTGTGACCACTAAACCAGCCATGCAAGAAATTTTAAGGGGGACTTTCTGAGGGGAGAAAAGATGAAAAAAAAAAAAATATATATATATATATATAAAAGCAACAAAGATTAGAAAGGACCAGAGAACGCCACCAGAAACTCCAACTCTACAAGCATCATAATGGCAATAAATTCATATCTTTCACTACTCACTCTAACCATCAATGGACTCAATGCTCCAATCAAAAGACGTAGGGTAGCAGAATGGATAAGAAAACAAGATCCATCTATATGCTGTTTACAAGAGACCCACTGTAGACCTAAAGACACCTTTAGATTGAAAGTAAGGGGATGGAGAGCCATCTATCATGCTAGTGGTCAACAAAAGAAAGCTGGAGTAGCCATGCTTATAGCAGACAATCTAGACTTTAAAATAAAGACTGTATGAAGAGATGCAGAAGGGCATTATATCATAATCAAGGGATCTACCCACCAAGAAGACCTAAAAATTGTAAACATTTATGTGCCAAATGTGGAAACACCCAAATATATAAATCAATCACAAACATAGAGAAACACATTGATAGTAATACCATAATAGTAGGAGACTTCAACACCCCACTCACAGCAATGGGCAGATCATCTAATCAAAAAATCAACAAGGAAGCAATGGCTTTGAAGGACACACTGGACCAGATGGACTTAACAGATATATTCAGAACATTTCATCCTAAAGCAGCAGAATATACATTCTCCTCCAGTGCACATGGAACGTTCTCCAGAATAGGCCATATACTGGTACACAAATCAGCCCTAAGTAAGTACAAAAATATCGAGATCATACCATGCATATTTTCAGACCACAATGCTATGAAAGTTGAAATCAACCACAAGAAAAAATTTGGAAAGGTAACAAATACTTGGAGACTGAAGAACATCCTACTAAAGAATGAATGGGCTAACCAAGCAGTTAAAGAGGAAATTAAAAAGTATATGGAAGTCAATGAAAATGATACCACCACAACCCAAAACCTCTGGGATGCAGCAAACGTGGTCATAAGAGGAAAGTATATAGCAATCCAGGCCTTCCTAAAGAAGGAAGAAAGATCTCAGATATACAACCTAACCTCATGCCTTAAGGAGCTGGAAAAAGAACAGCAAATAAAACCCAAAACCAGCAGAAGACAGGAAATAATAAAGATTAGAGCAGAAAGTAGTGCTATCGAAACCAAAAAAAACAGTAGAACAGATCAATGAAACCAGAAGCTGGTTCTTTGAAAGAATTAACAAAATTGATAAACCACTACCCAATTTGATCAAGAAGAAAAAGGAAAAGACCCAAATAAATAAAATCAAGAATGAAAGAGGAGAGATCACAACCAACACAACAGAAATAAAAACAATAATAAGAGAATATTATGAGCAATTATATGCCAATAAAATGGGTAATCTGGAAGAAATGGACAAATTCCTAGAAACATATACACTACCAAAACTGAAACAGGAAGAAATAGAAAATTTGAACAGACCCATAACCAGTAAGGAAATCGAATTAGTAATCAAAAATCTGCCAAATGACAAGAGTCCAGGGCCAGATGGCTTTCCAGGGGAATTCTAAACATTTAAGGAAGAATTAACACCTATTCTCTTAAAACTGTTCCAAAAAATATAAATGGAAGGAAAACTTCCAAACTCTTTCTATGAAGCCAGCATTACCTTGATTCCAAAACCAGACAGAGACCCCACTAAAAAGGAGAACGATAGACCAATTTCCCTGATGAACATGGATTCAAAAATCCTCAACAAGATATTAGCCAACCGGATCCAACAATACATTAAAAAAATTATTCACCACAACCAAGTGGGATTTATACCTGGGATGCAGGGCTGGTTCAATATCCGCAGAACAATTAACATGATTCATCACATCAATAAAAGAAAGGGCAAGAACCATATGATCCTCTCAATAGATGCAGAAAAAGCATTTGACAAAATACAGCATCCTTTCTTGATAAAAACCCACAAGAAAGTAAGAATAGAAGGAGCATACCTCAAGATCATAAAAGCCATATATGAACGACACAAGGCTCATAACATCCTAATGGAGAAAAACTGTGAGCTTTCCCCCTAAGATCAGGAACAAGACAGGGATGTCCACTCTCACCACTGTTATTCAACGTAGTATTGGAAGTCTTAGCCTTTGCAATCAGACAACACAAAGAAATAAAAGGCATCCAAATCGGCCAGAAGGAGGTCACTCTTTGCAGATGACATGATACTCTATATGGAAAACCCAAAAGATTCCACCAAAAAACTGCTAAAATTGATTCATGAATTCAGCAGTTACAGGATATAAAATCAATGCACAGAATCGGTTGCATTCCAATACACCAACAATGAAGCAACAGAGAAATCAAGGAATCGATCCCATTTAGAGTTGCACAAAAAAACATAAAATACCTAGGAATAAATCTAACCAAAGAGGTGAAAAATCTATACACTGAAAACTATAGAAAGCTTATGAAAGAAACTGAAGAAGATATAAAGAAATGGAAAAACATTCCGTGCTCCTGGATAGGAAGAACAAATACTGTTAAAATGTCGATACTACCCAAAGCAATCTACATATTCAATGCAATCCCTATCAAAGTAACACTAGCATTCTTCACAGAACTAGAACAAATAATCCTAAAATTTGTATGGAACCAGAAAAGACCCCGAATAGCCAAAGCAATCTTGAAAAAGAAAACCAAAGCAGGAGGCATCACAATCCCAGATGTGGTTTCAAGCTATCTTACAAGCTTGAAGAATATTCAAGCTATCTTACAAGCTTGAAGCTATCTTACAAGCTTGAAGATTTCAAGCTATCTTACAAGCTTGAAGAAATATTCAAGCTATATTACAAAGTTGTAATCATCAAGACAGGATGGTACTGGCACAAGAACAGACACTCAGATCAAATGGAACAGAATAGAGAACCTGGAAACGGACCCAGAAACATATGGCCAACTAATCTTTGACAAAGCAGGAAAGAATATCCAGTGAAATAAAGACAGCCTCTTCAGCAAGTGGTAGCTGGGAAAACTGGATAGCGACATGCAGAACACTGAACCTGGACCATTTTCTTACGCCATACACAAAAAGAAACTCAAAATGGATGAAAGACCTCAATGTAAGACAGGAAGCCATCAAAATCCTAGAGAAGAAAGCAGGCAGAAACCTGTTTGATCTTGGCCGCAGCAACATCTTACTCAACACGTCTCTGGAGGCAAGGGAAACAAAAGCAAAAATGAACTACTGGGACCTTATCAAGATAAAAAGCTTCTGCACAGCGAAGGAAACAGTCAGCAAAACTAAAAGGCCACTGACAGAATGGGAGAAGATATTTGCAAATGACATATCAGATAAAGGGTTAGTATCCAAAATCTATAAAGAACTTCTCAAACTCAACACCCAAAAGACAAATAATCCGGTGAAGAAATGGGCAAAAGACATGAATAGACACTTCTCCAAGGAAGACATCCAGATGGCCAACCGACACATGAAAAAATGCTCAACATCACTCATCATCAGGGAAATACAAATCAAAACCACAGTGCGATACCACCTCATGCCTGTCAGGGTGACTGACATTAACAACTCAGGCAACAACAGATGTTGGCGAGGATGCGGAGAAAGAGGATCTCTTTTGCACTGCTGGTGGGAATGCAAGCTGGTGCAGCCACTCTGGAAAACAGTATGGAGGTTTCTCAAAAAACTAAAAACAGAACTACCCTATGACCCAGCAATTGCACTACTAGGCATTTATCCAAGCGATACAGGTGTGCTGTTTCGAAGGGACACATGCACCCCCATGTTTAGAGCAGCACTATCGACAATAACCAAAGTATGGAAAGAGCCCAAATGTCCATTGATGGATGAATGGATAAAGAAGATGTGGTATATATATATATATATATATATATATATATATATATATATATATACAGTGGAGTATTACTCGGCAATCAAAAAGAATGAAATCTTGCCATTTGCGACTATGTGGATGGAACTGGAGGGTATTATGCTAAGTGAAATTAGTCAGAGAAAGACAAATATCATATGACTTCACTCATGAGGACTTTAAGAGACAAAACAGATGAACATAAGGGAAGGGAAACAAAAATAATATAAAGACAGGGAGGGGGACAAAACAGAAGAGACTCATAAATATGGAGAACAAACTGAGGGTTGCTGGAGGGGTTGTGGGAGGGGAGATGGGCTAAATGGGGGAGGGGCATTAAGGAATCTACTCCTGAAATCATTGTTGCACTGTATGCCAACTAATTTGGATGTAAGTTTAAAAAATAAAAAAGAAAATAAATTTAAAAAAAAAGAAAGAAAAGTTCCCTGGCTGATGCTAACATACAGCGACGATTGGGAACCACTGTTCAAGCAATAAAAGGGGAGAAGTCAGAAGTCCTTTACCACCAAGTCTCACAAAGCCATGTGGTCATTCGATGAAAATATTTTGATTCCACGGTAAGGGTTCCCCAAAAGCCTACATATACCCTCTTCGAGAGACAAAATAGAACAGAAGAAGGTGTTGGCACCAGAGGGCAGCATGATGTCTGTCCAGTGGGGCAGGAGGGAGGGACGGGGAGGACAGTCAGGTTCACCTGAGCCTCAGAGAAGTCAGTCACGCTGAGGTTGGGATGTTCCAGGTCAGAAAGCAGGCTGCTGTCAGGATGTCTGCAAACCTTCACAGCCATGAGCTAGGGCTGGATTTCATACTGAGAAAAGCCATGTCCATTTCACAGAAACTACCCTTAAAATCTTCCGCTGAGCGTTTTTTTAAAGTTTATTTACCTTGGGGCACCTGGGTGGCTCAGTAGGTCAAGCGTCCGACTTCGGCTCAGGTCACGATCTCGTGGTCTGTGAGTTCGAGCCCCGTGTCGGGCTCTGTGCTGACAGCTCAGAGCCTGGAGCCTGTTTCAGATTCTGTGTCTCCCTCTCTCTCTGACCTTCCCCCGTTCATGCTCTGTCTCTGTCTCAAAAATAAATAAACATTAAAAAAAAAAAACCAAAAACCCTTAGACTTTTATAAAGCAAGCAATCCTGATCGGACATGAGCCCAAGCTATAGTAGAGCCAGTTTTTGATTCGCTGGTAAGTTCGCCTAAACCGTTTTTTCTTTCTCTCTTCATGATTTCATAGCTCACACGTCCACTATCCCACGCACATACACACACACAACCTCACACACTTAGAACTTCTGAAGTTCCAGCCACCACCATCTGTTCTTCTACTGGTGGCCAAGGTTAAGAGTGCGGGAGCTTGGCGCCCACTGAAAACCACCACGCTCATTGTTACGACCTCCGGGGAGAGTCTGCGAGCCCGCCTCCTTCCTCAACCTCAGAGCTTGTGCAGCCTTTCGGGACTGGCCTGGGGCAGGATCTGCTTCTCAGGAACCCAAGTATTTATAAGATTTCATTTGCTTTAAAGGAAACTAGGTATTGGCCACAAAGCAACAGGCTCCACTCGCGTTACTGACGCATCTGCAAACCTTTTTGAGAGCCGAGCACTGGTAGACGCTGTCGTAGGCGGCCACGTCTCCTCCCTTCCTGAACCGTCAGTGCGGGGAGGGAGGCTGGCAACAAACAAGAAAAGAGCGATGCGAGGTATTGACGGTGTTACCAAGGAAAAGAAAGCGTGGTCGAGAATGACTGCGTGGGTGTGGGTCTTCCTCTGCTCGGGCTGCCAGTGGCTTGAACAACAGAACAAGGTTTCTCCCAGCTCCGCAGGCAAGATCAGAGTTAACAGGGCTGGTTTCTTCCATGGCGTGCAGACACAGTCTTCTCCCCGTGTCCTCACATTGTCATCCCTCTGTGCATGTCTGTGCCCTGATCTCGTCTCTTAGGGACACCAGTCAGATTGGATCAGGCCACCCTGGTGACCTTGTTGTAACTTAACCACTTCTTTATAGACCTTATCGCCAAATGCAGTCCCATTCTGAAGTACTGGCAGTCAAGTCTTCAGCCTGTGAATTTTGAAGGGACAAAGTTCAGTGCATAGCAGGGTTTGAGACGGTATCTCAGGCAGTACGGGAGGGAGAGGGGGTCGGACGAGGGATGCCCGTGGACTTACAGATGCACCAGACTGACTTCTGAACTTGACCTCTTGGAGGTAACTTCAGAATGGAGGCCGTAGAAGGGGGACATGAAGCAGGTGCTGGGACCCCAGCCTGGTCCCCGAGGTCAATTTCTTCATCAGCCCTGCTCCTGAGGGAGAGGGTGAGCCACTCCCCAGTGCCATGGATGCCAGCAGTTGCCCTGCCACAGAAAGGTGCTGGAAGGATGCCTCCCGAGCCGGGGAAGCCTTGCAAAGGGCACACCCACACCCCGGGGCTGGCGGCAGAATTATCCTGCATCTTTGCAGCCTGAGGTCTAAAGAAACAGGGGTAGCCCCAAGCAATGCTTCTCTTTGGTTCAGTGTCCTTATAAAATAGCTTAATAGTTTTAATACCATCACTAGAAGTTAAAGAGAGCTTCCAGACGACCAGAGAAAGATGCTGGATGTGGCCGTAAGGATCAGAGAAGCACGGGAGGGAGCGCAGACAGGGGATCACCAAGATGCCAAGAACCGCCTGCGGTAGCAGGCACCACAGGGTGGACCCCAACCAGGCCCGTGGGGTCCCCTCCGGCAACAAGAGCTGCAACCCGGAGTAAATGCCGGGAGAGATCTCCCCAACCGAAAGAAAGGGGAGCATCAGACCCGTTGTTTTTACCATTTGGGGAAGAGATGCCTGTTCGTGTTGCTGGTTGGAGAGGACAATAAGCAATCAAAGGCGGGGTTTCCAAAATCCCGGGGGAACCTAAAGCCGAGCTCCCATCCTCATAGCCTCTCTGGCCCACCACCTGCAGTGGCCAGTGCCGTGTTCACCAGCCCCCGTTTCCTCCCCTTCCTGGGCATTTCCCACCTCCTTTACACATCTCTGCTCAGCCAAGGAAGTGGGGGCAAAACTGATGACAGCGTGGCCAGGCGTCGGCCATTGTGCTGGGTGGTAGAATGGGCTGGTGGAATGGTGGTACAATGGCTCCCATGGTTCCTGTCCCTGTTTCCTTGCCCTCAGGTAGTCTCCTCCCACGACTCCTGGTTTAGCCACAGGATTTACTTGGGCCAATGGCACAATGGCAACCGAGCGAGAAGCAGAAATAGAATAAATGCTTGCACCTTGGGCTTGCCTTCTGGAGTCGCTGGGAACCCTTCTCCACCCCGTGACCGAGCCCAGGCTGGCCTTCCACAGGGTGACACCTCAGGGAGAGAGGCCCAGCCAAGCCCATCCCAGACCCTGCAGCCCCAGCGGAGTCAGCCCAGACCAGGACAACCACCCAGCAAGTCCACAAAACCATGAAAAACAATACATGTTTATTGCCTAACCCACGAAGTCCACGGTGGTGTGTTGAGAATTAAAATCCTCCAAGTTGGCTCTTTCTTTATCTTCCAGCTGAAAGGAAGGGACTCTGAGGATCTAGAGAAAGAAGGAAGCAGAAAACGGAAGAAGCTTGGTCCCCAAGTGACCGGGTAGGGGTGAGTATTCCCGCCCCGCCCCCAACCCACATAGGTCGGAACATGAGTAAGCTATAAACTCGTCCTGTGTCAAGACCTTGAGGTAAGATGGCCAGAGAGGTAGACAGGATCTGTTAAACTGTGATAAGTCAGATTGACTATTTCATAACAGCTTGATTAAAGTATCATTTATATACTAAAAAAAAAAAAAAGTGTGTATTTCCATGAGTTTTGGTAAGTGTAGCCCTTACTGTCAGTCAACACAGTCAAGTCTTAGAACACTTTCATTACCCTCAAAATTTCTGCCGTGTGCCTTTGCCCTCAGTACAGGCTCCTACCCTGCCCTAGGCAACCACTGGTCTGTTTTCTGTCTCTATAGTTTGGCCTTTTCTAGAATTTAATACAAATTGATCTGGACAATGTGTAGTCTTTTATGTATGCAATCTTTCACTCAGCATCATACTTTTTAGCTTCACTCACGTCCTTGCATGTAGCCACCATTTATTCTCTTTTGATGGCTAACTATGATTCCATTTAGGGATACGCACCATTTTGTTCATACATCAGTCAAGGGACATTAGGGTTGTTCTCGCTTTTTGGCTATTACAAATAATGCTTCTAGAAACGTTCATGTGCATGTCTTTTTGTGGCGTGTTTTCACTACTATTGGACAGACACCTAGGACTGGAATTGTGGGGTCATGTGGTAAGTTTAATGCTTAGGGTATGTTTCACTACAGAAGAAAGTACAAAACTGTTTATCCAACCATTTTGCATTCCTGCCACCAGTGTTTAAGAGTTTTAATTGCTCTCCATTTCTGCCAACACTTAGTATTTTTATTCTTTTTTTTTTTTTTAATTTTAGTTATTGGGACTCAGTTGGTTAGGCGTTCGATCACAGTTCTGCACTGATAGCATGGAGCTTGCTTGGGATTCTCTCTCCCCCTCTCTGCCCCTCCCCTGTCACGTGCTCTCTCTTTTTAAATATGTCTAAAATTATATGTGCATATATGAATTTTACATATGCATTTATATATATTTTACATATATATGGTATATTCATATATACAGATATACACATATATTTATATATAATATATAAATCATATATTTTTTACATCCTGACATGTTTCCATTTAAGGTTTTCTTCTATCCTTCTTATGTATCTCAGTTACTATCCAAACTACTATCTGATGTCATTTCTCCTTAGCAGCTCTTTTAGCACAGGTCTGCTAGTGACAAATTCTCAGTTTTGTTCTCCCCTTTAAAAAACAAAATATTGGGGCGCCTGGGTGGCGCAGTCAGTTAAGCGTCCGACTTCAGCCAGGTCACGATCTCGCGGTCCGTGGGTTCGAGCCCCGCGTCGGGCTCTGGGCTGATGGCTCAGAGCCTGGAGCCTGTTTCCGATTCTGTGTCTCCCTCTCTCTCTGCCCCTCCCCCGTTCATGCTCTGTCTCTCTCTGTCCCAAAAATAAAAAAAAATAAAAAAATAAATCAAGGGGTGCCTGGGTGGCTCAGTTGGTTAAGAGTCCAACTTCGGCCCAGGTCACGATCTCACGGTGTGTGGGTTCGAGCCTTGCGTCAGGCTCTGTGCTGACAGTGCAGAGCCTGGAGCCTGCTTCAAATTCTGTGTCTCCCTCTCTCTCTGCCCCGCCCCCGCTTACTCTCTCTCTCTCTCTCTTCTCTCTCTCTCTCTCAAAAATAAACATCAAAAGAAATTTCTTTAATAATAAAAAAATAATTTAAAAAATTGAGAAATGGCTTTATTTTTATCTTCGGTTTTGAAAGAGTTCTTCACTGGTTACAGTTTTTTCCAGCACTTTGAATATGTCATTAAATGGAACAGGAAGCCACCGTTCTTTTACAGAAAGTGCAGTAAATTCACACTCTCTTTGGCTCTTCATGTTTCTGTGAAAAGTCAGCAATAAATCGTATTTTCCATCGTTCCCTGTACATGATGTAACATTTTCATTTTGTTCCTTTAAAAATGTTTCCTTAGGGGCACCTGAGTGCCTCAGTCAGTTGGGCATCCGACTTCAGCTCAGGTCATGATCTCACGGTTCGTGACTTCGAGCTCCGTGTCAGGCTCTGGGCTGACCGCTCAGAGCCCGGAGCCCACTTCAGATTCTGCGTCTCCCTCTGTCTGCCCCTCCACTGCTTGCACTCTGTTTCTCACATTGTCTCAAAAATAAATAAACATTTTTTTTTAAATGTTTCATTTACCTTTGGCTTTCAGCAATTTAACTATAAGGTGTTTTTCTCTTTGTTCTGTAGATAATGGCTGTCATTCCATCAAATTCAATTGTTCTTTCTTCTGACATCTGACTCATGCCATGAGCTTTTTATTTCAGTTAGTGTACTTCAAGCTCCAGAATTTCCATTTGCTTTTTTCCATTTCTGTTGAGATTCCTTGTGATTCATTGTGAGCATATTTTCCTTTAGTTCTTTGAACACATCTTTAATAGCTGCTTTGAAGTCCTTATCTGCTGCATGTCACGTCCAAGCTCTTCAGAATCAGTTTCCGTTGACTGGTTTCCCCGTCTCCCTTCCCTGAGTTTGCGGAATACTTTAACTTTTCTTTGCAGGTCTGCCCCTTTTTTTATTTAAAACCAGACATTGTAGGCAACATGTGGTAGCCATTCTGGATCCTGCTTTGTTCTGAGTGTTGTTCGTTTTAATAGACAATTAACTTGCCTCAACTTTGCCTGCAAATCTATGTCACTTTCAGTGGATAGCCACTGAGAGCTCTGTTTATTATTTTTGTTTGTTTAAGTCTGGCTCCTGGGGTTTTCCCCCCACGTGCATAGTTTTGTAGTCAGGCAATGACTTGGGCAGAGATTATGCTAAGACACTTCAGGCCAGTAAGTCTTCCGTCTCCACTGTCTACACTGCGTGTGGACTGAGGGATGTTTTCACAAGGGTGGCAAGTTTACCAGTCTCCCAGCCTTCAACTTTTGCTGGATCTCCTATGGTTCCAGTATGCCTACACAGTTTAGCCACCAGCCAAGAATGTATGTGAGATTTGTCATCCATGGTCTTCTTTGGCTCTCTCGCTTCCAAAACTTCGTTCTTAAATTTCTAGTTGCTCTGTCAGTCCCCCGATTCAAATCTGTTGTATGTAGTTGGTAAAGTCGCAAGTGTTCACCACCTGAGCTGGGTGAGATGGGAATGCCGGGATGCCTCCAGGCAAGATGGCCACAAACTCACCGTTCTGCCCGAGGTGGTATCAGTTTCCATGGGCACATTCTTCTCAAGTTGTTGCCTATCTTTAGTCGTTTTCCAGTGGCCTGAAATGACTATCCTTGAAATCACCTGACTTCCTCACTACATTACCAAAAGCAGTCCCTAGATTTCATCCTAAAGGAAAGAGAAAGCCACTGCAAGGTCGTGAGCTACAAAACAGTATGAATCCAGCTCTGTATTCTTAAATGCCCACTCTGACTGCTGTGTGGGAAATCAGTTGGTTAGGGAAAGTTCCAGTTAGAGTGCAGGTAGTAGCAAGTTAACAAGAAACACAACACAATGAGCTGCAACAATGAAAGAGATTTGTTGTGAAATAACTAAAAAATCCTGAGGTAGGACAGCACGTTGTGAGCCTTGTACTCATGATGTCTTCAGAACTGGAGTTCTATGTCCCTGGGATGCCAATGGATCTGTCTCAAGCCCTCATGATGCTGAGATGTCTCCTCCAGCTCCATGTACCTCATTTATATCCAAGGAGAGGGATGGTGTCTTTCCCCAACCATTTTACAAAGCTCTGAGCTTCCCTCTGACTGAACCAATATGCACACTCCTAAATTAATCACCATGACCCAAAGAATTCAACGTGTAGACTGATTTCAACTGATCAGGACAGACCTCTCCCTCCACCCCCCTGCAGCCATCCACCCACCCAAACCCCATAACTGGGTATCTCTGGGACCTGTTAGAAAGGAGGAAGGACTCAGAGGAGACTGGGGAGACAGCCCACGAGGAGTGGCCCTGATTCCATTGTTCATGACCAGTCATGTTAGTCAGTCTGGGCTGTCATAACAAAATATCACAGACTGTGGGGCTTAAACAACAGACATTTATTTTCCCAGAGTTCTGGAGGTTGTAAGTCCAAGATCAAGGTGTTTTCAGAGTGAGTTTCTGGGGACACCTCCCTCCTTGGCCACCTTCTCCCTGTGTCCTCACATGGCCTTTTCTCTGTGCCCATGTGTGGAGAAAGAGATTTCTGTTGTCTCCTCTTCTTCTTATAAGGACACCAATCTTGGTGGATTAGGGCCCCACCCTTACCTACTCATTTAACCTTAATGATTTTTAAAAGCCCAGTCTCCAAACACAATCACATTGGTGGTTAAGTCTTCAAGGAATGAATTGGGGTGGGAGAGGGGCATAACACCAGACAAGGGGCAAGGATCTGGGTCTCCTCCATTCTGGCCAGCATAGCTTCAGATCAACAATGAGCCGGCACTCCAGCCTGGAGATTTTGCACTGGACTCCCTGGCCAGCCTGGTAGGGAAGGGAGGAAGGGAGAGCCATTTAAAATAAAAGAAAAATTAAAGCAATAGCTAAGATTGACGAGAGGAAAATATACCACTCATTATAATGAAGGGATTAAGGCAGTGGCTGTCGGCTGTGACGCAAATACAGTGGCCACATCCCAAGCACTAGACTTTTAAGTTCCAAACCATCCATAAGTCAGGGGGGGAAATGGTAATTGAAAATGAAAAATAAAACCATATCTAAAGAAAATAAGTCAATTTTGAACCCAGGGAAGAATTATAATTAGATCTACCCTCCCGCAGTGTGTTGCTGGCGTGGTGGCCTGAGAACTGCTCTCCACACCATGGAAATATGCCTCCTCAGCTGCCTCCCACCTCCTTCTCTCTGCATTTTCTTGCCATTCTTCCCCCAGGGCTGAGCAGAGTTATCCTTCCCTGACCGCCCAGATCTCTCTCTAATTCCTTACCCAGGCTGCCCCACAGAGCAACTGTTCTCTGATTTTGCTATGGACTGAGTTATTGTCCTTCACACCATGTCTCCAAATTCATACCTTAAAACCTAACCCCCAGTGTGATGGTATTTGGGGACGGGGTCTTTGAGAGGTGATAAGGTCATGAAGGCAGAGCCCTCACAATGGGACTGGCGTCCTTTATAACAGGAGACATGAGAGAGCTTGCTTCCTTTCTCTTTCCACCAGATGAGGACACAAGGAGAAAGCGGCCATCTGCAAGCCAGAAAGAGTCCTCACCAGAAACTGAATCTGCCAGCATCTTGACTTTGGACTTCCCAGCCCCCAGCACTGTTAAGAGTAAGCTTCTGTTGTTTAAGGTGCCCAGGCTATGGTATCTTGCTTGTTATAGCAGCCTGAGCCAACGAAGATACTCAACAGCTCTCCTCCTCCTGCCCCACACAGTCTGCCCCAGTCCTCAGGGGACAGAACTGTCACCTGGAGAGACGTCCAGTCGAGAGGAGCCTGTTTGACTGGAGACCTCTAAACCAAATAGAGTTGATTCTCGTTATTCGTGGTAGTCGTAAAGTCTCCATGAACACTGGCTTGGCAAGTACTGAACCACTGCTCCTAGGGGAGATATGAACATGTATACAGTGTCCACCTATCTCAAAGATTACAATCTTCAATTCTAAAAACAACTCATCCGGGGAGATTCTATTTTCTTTACTTTATGAAAGAGAAACAAGGTTTAGCAGTACTAAATGACTTGTCTGAGGGTATAACCACCAACAGATGCCAGAGTTGGGGTTCGACACCATCCAAATGGACCCAGAGCCTCTTAGTCTACACTGCACTGTCCACTCCCACGTCCACCCTCCTGCTATCGCTGTATGAGGCAGGGACAAGAGCGCAGGGCGTCCCTTCGTTCAACCTCAGTTGGAAACACGCATCAGGCGACTCATTTCGCTGCTCTGTGCGTGTCCACATGAATGGCCAAAAAAGTCTTGGGAATATTGACCTGGGGCTTACAAATAAATGTTAATGGAGAGGAGAATTAACAAATACGGAATCCACAAATACTGAGGACTGGCTGCACTTCTCTGCTGCTGTAACATGAATAGTCAGGAGAGAAACCAGCCTTGAGAGGACATCTGTAGATGGGGCTGTTGTGTCTGTCACTCGTCTGGGACAGTGGGGACAGATCCAGGCATCCATCAGGTAGGCTCCTTACTGACCACAAACTCCACAAGAACAGAGGCTGGGTCTACCTTGCCCACCACTCCATCTCTACGCCTTGGAAGGAAGTATGTGCTGAGTGGTGGCCAGATGGAGACGAATACTGAGGCTGAGAATTGGTGTCTTAACATGGGTCTTTATGAAGATGAAACAAAAGATTTAATGGGCATCCCTGAATACACACTCAGAAATGAGATCTGAACCAGGAGATTTAAAAGAAAAATAGTGTGGGGGCTCCTGGGTGGCTCAGCTCATTGGGCAGCTGACTTCAGCTCAGGTCATGATCTCATGGTTCATGGGTTTCAGCCCCACATAGGGCTCTTTGCTGTCAGTGCAGAGCCTGCTTCAGATTCTCTGTCTCTCTGTCTCTCTGCCTGTCCCACATATACACTCTCACCCTCTCAAAAATAAAAAAAAAAAAAACTTTACAAGTAAAACTATAGAAATCTTATGAAAGAAATCGAAGAAGACACAAAAAAATGGAAAAAGATTCCATGCTCCTGCATAGGAAGAACAAATATTGTTAAAATGTCGATACTACCCAGAGCAATCTACATATTCAATGCAATCCCTATCAAAATAACACCAGTGTTCGTCACAGAACTAGAACAAATAATCCTAAAATTTGTATGGAACCACAAAAGACCCTGAATAGCCAAAGCAATCTTGAAAAAGAAAACCAAAGCAGGAGGCATCACAATCCCAGACTTTAAGCTATACTACAAAGCCGTAATCATCAAGACAGGATGGTACTGGCACAAGAACAGACACTCAGATCAATGGCACAGAACAGAGAACCCAGAAATGGAACCACAAATGTATGGCCAACTAAGCTTTGACAAAGCAGGAAAGAATATCCAGTGAAATAAAGACAGTCTCTTCAGCAAATGGTGCTGGGAAAACTGGACAGCGACATGCAGAACAATGAACGTGGACCACTTTCTTACACCATACGCAAAAATAAACTCAAAGTGGATGAAGGACCTAAACATAAGACAGGAAGCTCTCAAATCCTAGAAGAGAAAATAGGCAACAACCTCTTTGACCTCGGCCATAGCAACTTCTTACTCAACACGTTTCTGGAGGCAAGGGAAATAAAAGCAAAAATGAACTATTGGGACATCAAGATGAAAAGCTTCTCCACAGCAAAGGAAACAATCAGCAAAACTAAAAGGCCACTGACAGAATGGGAGAAGATATTTGCAAATGACATATCAGATAAAGGGTTAGTATCCAAAATCTATAAAGAACTTCTCAAACTCAACACCCAAAAGACAAATAATCCGGTGAAGAAATGGGCAAAAGACATGAATAGACACTTCTCCAAGGAAGACATCCAGACGGCCAACTGACACATGAAAAAATGCTCAACATCACTCATCATCAGGGAAATACCAATCAAAGCCACAATGAGATACCACCTCACACCTGTCAGAGTAGCTGACATTAACAACTCAGGCAACAACAGATGTTGGCGAGGACGCAGATAAAGAGGATCTCTCTTGCCTTGTTGGTGGGAAAGCAAGCTGGTGCAGCCACTCTGGAAAAGTGTGGAGGTTCCTCAAAAAACTAAAAATAGAACTAGCCTACGACACAGCAATTGCACTACTAGGTATTTATCCAAGGGATATAGGTGTGCTGTTTCAAAGGGACACATGCACCCCCATGTTTAGAGCAGCACTATCAACAATAGCCAAAGTATGGAAAGAGCCCAAATGTCCATTGATGGATGAATGGATAAAGAAGATGTGGTATATATACACAATGGAGTATTACTCAGCAACCAAAAAGAATGAAATCTTGCCATATGCAACTAGGTGGATGGAACTGGAGGGTATTATGCTAAGCAAAATTAGTCAGAGAAAGACAAATATCATATGACTTCGCTCATATGAGGACTTTAAGAGACAAAACAGATGAACATAAGGGAAGGGAAACAAAAATAATATAAAAACAGGGAGGGGGACAAAACAGAAGAGACTCTGAAATACAGAGAACAAACTGAGGGTGGCTGGAGGGGCTGTGGGTGGGGAGATGGGCTAAATGGGTAAGGGACATTAAGGAGGACACTTGTTGGGATGAGCACTGGGTGTTACACGTAGGGGATGAATCACTGGAATCTACTCCTGAAATCATTATTGCACTATATGCTAACTTGGATGTAAACTAAAGAATAAAAATAAAAAATAATAAAAATAATAAAAAAGTAAAATAGTGTGGATATTTTTTATAATTCATCGGTTTGAGGGCGCCTGGGTGGCGCAGTCGGTTAGGCGTCCGACTTCAGCCAGGTCACGATCTCACGGTCCGTGAGTTCGAGCCCCGCGTCAGGCTCTGGGCTGATGGCTCAGAGCCTGGAGCCTGTTTCCGATTCTGTGTCTCCCTCTCTCTCTGCCCCTCCCCCGTTCATGCTCTGTCTCTCTCTGTCCCAAAAATAAATAAATGTTGAAAAAAAAAAATTCTTTAAAAAAAAATAAAAAATAAAAATAAAAATAAAAAAAATAATTCATCGGTTTGAGGTTATTTTTTTCCCCTAATTATAAAAATAATTCATGTTCATTGTTGGGGGAAAAAATTTTTTTTTAATTTTTTTTTTTAACGTTTATTTATTTTTGAGACAGAGAGAGACAGAGCATGAACAGGGGAGGGGCAGAGAGAGAGGGAGACACAGAATCTGAAACAGGCTCCAGGCTCTGAGCGGTCAGCACAGAGCCCGACACGGGGCTCGAACTCTTGGACCGTGAGATCATGACCCGAGCCGAAGTCAGACGCTTAACCAACCGAGCCACCCAGGCGCCCCGGGAAAAAATTTTTTTAAAAGCATAAAAGTACCAACCCTCCACCACCTAAAAACAATTATGACTAAATCTGAGCCAATATTCTTCCAGTGTTTTGTCCAGTGTTTGACTACGGTTTGTTTTCCTCATAGATCCCTGCGCCCCACGCCCCTCTCCATTATTCTGCTTCACGCCACAGGGAGGGGATGCCCATGCAAAGCTTAGGGTACAGGAGCCAAACTCTGGACATCTCCAGTCCCCAGATGTGAGGGCTTGGACTAAACCAGAAGGATGGAGATCCAAGACAAGTCTGAGCTGGTCCTTACCATCCCGAGACGAGACTCCATGGAATTGGAGGAGGAGGGTGGGGACAGAGTGTAGATGTTGCTGGGGGGCCCCTACATGCATCTGGCTTCCCAAGCCAGGGCCGGACAGAGGCCGGCACGACGAAACAGCAGCATCACGGGGCAGAGCCGTCCCTGGGTGGGGCCTGGCAAAATGGCCGACCCCAGAATTTTACCAGAACTACAAGAGACTGAGTCCCCTAACACAGGAGCAGAAGGCATGCCCCTCTGCAGTGTCAGAGGGTGGCCCTGAAACAGCCCTCCCCATCCCCAGACACCCCAGCAAGCTGGGCGCACTTGACTGCACCCCCATGTGGCTGAGCTAACCCCTGGAGAATGGAGAACACGGATCAAGTGGAAGCCCATGTCCCCGGACACTGGCGGGAGAAGCCAGGACAGGCCTTCTCAGTGTGACCCCTGCCCTGAGGCCCAAGTCAGTGCCTCACTGTCCCCCCGGACACCCCGGGGAAAGGGCTCTCTCTGAACTGACACAGATTTAGTTCCTGTCGCTGGTGGAATGTGGGCCCAAAGGAGAAATGATAATCCAGCCACAGGAAACCTGACTTGTGTGGCCAGTCAGGTGTGGGCATGGAGTGCACTCGAGATACATAGATCTTTCTTCTCCAACTGGGCGTGTTCTGATATTTTGCTCAGATTTCTACTCACAGAGAAACTCATGATAATCCTGAACTGCTGTGGCTAAAATCCCACTTCCCAATTGTGGGAAAGCCCTCACTGTTCTCTCGTCTCTGCTACAATGTTGGCTTCTGGCTTCAGGCCCGTAACTCTTACCTGCCGAGAATTCTTACGTGAACACGGTGTATGTTCACGGCCACGTCTTCCAGGGCTGACTCTCCACCCTCTCATCTTCGTTCCTGCCCAGTGAGTTCCCCAAAGTCCTGACAGAGCGTCTCCCCCACCCTCGAGCTCGTCCATCCAGATGGCTCAGCTGCTAGGGAGCCAGGAACGCGTGCTGTCCGGCCGTCCAGCTCCA
This sequence comes from Lynx rufus, assembly GCF_022079265.1. Lineage (NCBI taxonomy): Eukaryota > Metazoa > Chordata > Mammalia > Carnivora > Felidae > Lynx > Lynx rufus. The sequence goes on from NW_025814867.1 coordinate 152,722,480, forward strand.
TGGACATCCAGAGGCCAAACGGACGGTTACTGGCTGAGCGGGTAGGGGCAGCTTTTGGAAAAGGCAGCACGTAGCTGAGTCTTGAAAAAAGCGGGCAGGTAGGGTGGGAAAGATACATTAATCTGGATGAACAAGGAGCCTGAACAGGGATCAGTTCTTTGGAGTTGATCTGACAAACAGGAATGGCAGGATTCCCAGATCACAAGGGGACTGTCCTCTGGGGGCATGGTAACAGGGAGTGGAGGGGGGGGGGGGGGGACATGGGGGCACCGGGGCTGATGAGAAAACCAGTGTGGCACTAAAACAAGCCTTCTGCGGACCTGACAGGCTAGTCTGAGAATGGGCGAGCGAGCCATCTGAGAGCAGTTGGACCCGGTGAGCTAGGGCAGGCACACCGCACCGCATACCAGCACAGACCGTTGTTCCAGAAGCACCGGAAGCCAGGGGGCCGGAGATGGGAAGATGGCTCCAGGTCCTTCTTCAGCAGGACCAAAAGAAGGTTCTAGAAGCGAGTTGGTTAAGCGTCTGACTCTTGGTTTCGGCTCAGATCATGATCTAGTGGTTCGTGGGTTCAAGCCCCCCATCGGGCTCTATGCTGGCAGCTCAGAGCCTGCTTGGGATTCTCTCTCTCTGCCCCTCCCCCATCTGTGCCGTCTCTCTTTCAAAATAAACTTAAAAAGAGAGAAGGTTCTAGAACAGGAGAGAAGTAAGCATGTTTGTGAATGGAAATACAACATCCTAGGGAGAGAAAGAAAATGAAGATTCAATCAAAAACCTAAGCAGATCAGGGGCGCCTGGGTGGCGCAGTCGGTTAAGCGTCCGACTTCAGCCAGGTCACGATCTCGCGGTCCGTGAGTTCGAGCCCCGCGTCAGGCTCTGGGCTGATGGCTCAGAGCCTGGAGCCTGTTTCCGATTCTGTGTCTCCCTCTCTCTCTGCCCCTCCCCCGTTCATGCTCTGTCTCTCTCTGTCCCAAAAATAAAAAAATAAAACGTTGAAAAAAAAAAAAAATTTAAAAAAAAAAAACCTAAGCAGATCATCAGTCAAAAAGCAGAAATGCTTTCCTGGTTAGAAATAACATCTAAAACTTTCTAAATAAAAAGGACTTCATATCTTAAAAGTCCCAACATTTCTGTGAACTTGCAGTAATTGCACGGCCTTTTATCCTTTCCTCAAGATACCTTTAAAGTTCACTGCAGCTATGAGGATTCAACGTAAATCATTCTGTTTCCTTTGAAATAAATACACTCTGAGCTATTTTGGTGTGGGTCATGTTTAATAACGGTTTCACAATGTGTAGACACGAATACATGAACAACCTCACATTTAATATTATGAGATTGAGCACACAGCCAAGTTATTAATATGTGGTTTAAATCCAGCACTCTGGCCGTTTAGAACAGGCAGCGGAATTTCTGAGTAATCGCCAGCAATGCTCAGTCTGGCAGCCACATGGCAACCGAAGAGACAGGTTGTTTTGTTACAAACATCAAAGGCCCGCATTTGCCCCAGTGGAGACCCCCACCATTCGGCGCACTCGCAGAGCAAAACCATCGCATGGAACTCAAGAGTCCAGGGGGTGAAAAGGCCTCGGGCGCGCCCACGGACCCCACCGCAGGCCAGCAGCTCAGGGACAGGGTAGGCCAGCGTGCCCGCTGATTCTGGGGCCTTGCCCAGGCCCCGCATCTCCTGAAGTTGGAGGCATTCTGGGGTGGATGGAGGAACCCAGCCTCTTCCGGGATGAGCCTAGAAACCAGCCTGGACGGAGCTCGTCTCGGCCGGGCCGGCTGGCACCTTGCGTCCGCCACCGGGTCTGCGGGCCAGGCCTAGCGGGTAGCGCTGTCTGGATTCTGACTCAGGGCGGCGGGCGGACGTGCCCTGGGACGGCCGCCCTGGCATTTCAGCAGCTCCTGGCCGGGCCTCACCAGGCTCGTCCAGAGGACTTGACATTCCAGGAAGACGCTGTCAAATGCCGTTTTGCGTCTAGGGCGCAGTTCTGCCGCCAGCTCTCGGACTTCTGGTCCGTTACGCTTCACTGAACGCCCGCAAAGATCCCTGGCCTGGCATCTTCCTGCACCACGGCCCACACGCCCTGTGGCTTCCTTTCCAGCAGGGACTCAGACCCTCAGCTCCCCAACTGGCACAGCAGGAAACAGTTCCCGCAGAGACTTCTGAACGGACAAGGGGGATGAGCGTTGGGAGAGCCAGGTGGGGGGCCGAGTGCAAGACGCCCCCAGAAGCCTGCGGTGGGAGGGACCCCAGCTGCCGCTCCGTGCCCAGAGCCGCACCTGGGACTTGAGATGTGGGGCTGCTGAGGTGGGGAACCTGGTTCTTTCGGATCAGTTCCATCCCTGGGAGGCTGAGCCATCTTTGGTCACTGGGTTTCCAGTCTTCTGGATGGTTCCAGCGGTGAGGCCCAGGAGCCCTGCATTCCCAGCCTCGGGCGGGCAGTTTTGTAGGAAAAGCCAAGCTGCTTAAACCCAGCCCTCACCAGGGCCGGACCCCGTGGGGCCCAAACTCCAGGGGCTCTTCCTCGGCCTGTTCCAAGGACGGTATGAAATGACAACTGTAAACGTGTCCAGGCAGTGTCAGGTGCGGCACGGTCCCCCTCCCTGGGCTCAGTCGCAGGAGCTCCTCTTCCAGGATGCAGTCCGGGTTGAAGGGGACTAACAGCACCCCGAAACGGCAACGCGGACGGAGAAGGGAGAGGGAGGCTTAGTAACTCTTCGGTCCTGTTTCTAAGTAAGCAAAACTGACGTTCACACAAGAAACTGCACTGACCTGGCTTCCGTGAAAACCCTCTCCTCTCTCTCCCAGATCTGCTTAGTGGACCCAGACGGCATAGGTGAATTCGCAGGAACCAGGGCTCACCTGTCTCTTGCGAGCCATGTCAACGACACTCAGAATGATGTGCCCTTCGCCTCCCTCCTTTCCTTTCCCAAATCAGTAATGGGGTGACCGTGTCGTGGGCCTTCACTAGGCAAAACGTAACCTGCAGAGAATACCGCGAGGCTCCCGTTTGTGGCCATAAACAGTAGATTTCAGCAGCATCAGAGGGTTCCTTAAATAGGTCACCAGATCGGCGCCACTGGTGCTTTTCACACTCAAAAACGTTTGTGGCGACCGGATTTCACGTGAGGGGTGGCCCGCAGCTCAGACACCCAGCACCCAGACACTCTGAAGTCGGGTAATGACATTAAGACGCTACACCCTGTGGAAGGTACGACAGGCGACAGCGCCTCCTGTTGCTGCAGGCTCCCGAGCAAGCCTCACCTGAGCTTTCCTTGAGGGCGCCTTGTGGGGAGAGCGCCCGTGAGCGATCCGCGTGGACCCTGAACAACCAGGGCTGTGGGCGGCCGGCAGTGCAGACTCTCTCTCCTCATCGTTCCGGCACATCCTCCTCTCTGCCCCGCTCCCCAGCCCAAATTAAAGATCACAGGACCTGAATACGGTTCAGAAAGGAGTGTCCGCTGGCATTAAAAAGAGAGACGTCAGCATCGTAGGTGACCATTTCGGTTCATCCTGATCACTCTTCTCCAGAAACCACCACCATTCACATCAGTGACTTACTCATATGAATAGAACGACAGATTCTAGGTCTCTGAAGAGTTACTGATCTGTTACTCTTAATGAATCTCAGTGCAAAGTAAGGAACATTTTACAAGCCCCCGCCCAATAGTGATGAACCCAACCACTCACCGCACACCTCCCCCAACTACACCACTCCTGGCCGTTATGTTGCCAAGAATCGTGGTTCTTGAGTTCGGCATGCAGTACTGAGAAGGGACGGTGCGGGGGAGGGCAGTGCCTGTCGCTCTATCCTGGCTGCACCAGGCAGTCGGGACCCTCGGGACAGGCACACAGGCGTGTGCACGCGGAAGTACCATCCTCCTGTTCACCAAAAGCCATTTTTGTATGTTTATATTTACAACCCCCCAACCACACAAGCAGATAGACTCTTCCTCACTGAGCAGATGAAAAACGGACACCTGAAGGAAGAAACGCTTACTGCACACTTCCATTAACTCGTTAATTTTCCTTTCTGGTTCTATCTGCAGGTTACAGATGAGAAAACTGGGGCTCCCAAGGGCCTTACGGCATCTACCCACAGCCACCCAGCCTGTAGGGGACGGCCTGGGATTTGCTCACTTCTAAGGTCGCTCTGTGTTCGCGACCACACTAACCTGCAGTGCAAAAAAGGCTCCAGACGAGACCCCAAAGCCACCATCGGGCTCTGCAAACACACTTCTGAACGGATGCATCCACTTCTGCAACGAGGAGGATACTTCGACGTCCCGCACAAGGGCACATTCACATGCGCCTCATGCAAGGCCAGGGGGAATGAGAATGGGGAGCCATGTCCCCACCCCAGCCCATCTGGAAGGTACAAGTACGCGGTCTAAATCTGTAACATACAAACGATTCCGTAACTAAGGAGATGAAAAAGAGATGAGAAGCATTTCTCAACTCCAACATTTGAAAATCTGCGTTCACCGATGCAGTTTAGTGTGTGGTCTTACGTCGTGGCTCAGCTACATGGAGCTCAGGACTCCCCCCACATCCTAACGACGGCAGTCCCCACGGTGCTGGGGCCACGGCACAGCAGGAGCTGTACCAGGCCCGGAAAAGTCTGCACAGAGGCCACCATCAGGTGGTACTGAAAAGTGAGGAAATGCTCATTTCTTTTTGTTTCATTTTGAGCAAATACAGAACCTTGTTACCTTGTCAATTTTTACCCACACACACACAAAAAACCCCATAAAATACAAACTTTTCACATACTAAGAATCACCAACTTTCAAATATCACACAGAATTTCTGCACTAAAGTAACTATACCTATGTATTAATAAAACCTGTTAGCTGTGGCTTTTTAAAAGTCTAACTATATTACTGTAAAATATTCAAATAAAAAACAACACTCCCACCTAGTGGATACAAGAAAAATCTGGCTTATATCACCAAAGAAAGGAACTAAAACTACAATGAATTTAAAATAAGTTTATTCTGTTTGAACACCCTCAAAAGACCCCCTTGGAAAAAAAGGAACCAACAAAACGGGACACGTAGCTCCCTTTAAAGGAACGGGTGGGTAATAACACACTGTACAAAACCACCTCTGGAATCACGTGTAAATGTTACTCTGAATCTCATTTGTTGTCATCAACTTCTTCAGTATCTCTGTGCTCTGGGGAATATTCTGGAAGAAGAGAAAAAAGTTGTTAATACAGGGAGATGGAGAACTCGGTTACAACGAACCCACCCACTCCAACCCCACAGGCTCAGGACATCAACCGGAGCACCTGACCGCAACAGCGCATCTCCGTGTTCCCGCAGAGGAAACATCTAAGCATGTCCTCCCCCTGCCCCAAACCCGCTGGGGGTGCCACACGGCCTCCACACACACCGGCCCGGCCTCTCTCCCACGGGAGCTCTCTCGCCCCTGCGCCCCCAATTCCAACTCTGCCCCGCCCTCCTCAAAGGTGTCCCGAGCCTGCCCCCTTCTGCACTCCCAGCCGCCCCCTGCACGCCCCCCTGCACGCCCCCCTCCGCACACGCCCCCTCCGCACACGCCACTACCCACGGGGATCCATCCATCTCTCAGATCCAGCCAAAGTGCCAGCCTCGCTCCAAACGAGCCTCATCCCCTCCTCCTCTCCTTCCCTCCCTCCCCCTCCCCTGCCCGGCATCACAGTCGCCTGCGCCACTGCCCCCTCCGCCACCTGCGGGCCAAGGCTGGGCACGACAGCAGTGACAGACCAGCCACGGCCCGCACTCACCAGGCAGTGGGAAGAGCCTATGTGTTCACTACAGACACGAACCGACTATTAGTATGTGCTCTGGAAGTGGTGCTAACTAGAGAACTGCTCATGACTCCCGGTAATTTGAAATTATGCTTGGATTACATTCGTTTTCCGGTTTTATTCCTAATAATTCAACAAACGACCGGGCATCCTCCTACATGCCAGGTACATGACGGGGTTGGAGGGGGCGGTACCGAAATGGAGAAACGCGGTCCACTCCCATGGAGCTGACCACCTAGCAAGCAAACTAATTTAAGAGCTAACCCCAACAGAACATGCCCAAAAAGGTGTCTTAACGCCAATGGCCATTCTAGAATAAAACAGGACTTGCACTGTGAACACTGTTGCAGTCTCTTCCCTGTAAGAGAGAAGTTCTTCACCAGGGTCCCTGCACTTTCAGCAAGCCCCTCGGGGACAGGAGGGGGGCAGGGTCCTCAACTACCAGCAACCACAGGCAAACTTGTGCACACGTCCCAGCGCGAACCTTCCTGGGGAAAGAGCCCACGACACACGCACCGAGAGCAGCCAGCCCCACGCAAAATTAAGTGAATCCACGTTGAAAATCTGATCCCTGCTGTGCTCACGACTGCCTTCTTAAACATTACAACCTTCCAAATGAGTTAGTTACAGAAACTTCCTGAACAGTGAAACCATCTTTCTACATAGCCACCTGGGATTTATATCCATACACTGCAAGGATCTACCATGAGAAAGTGGGAAAACAGTTCTCGAGTTACAGGAGCACATCTAAAAGAGGGTGACGGGCCCACTCAACGTGCCGGACTAGAAAGCTTTATTCTGAGAAAAAAGGATCTCTAAGTGTTGCTTGGGTTTTGCATTGGTACCAGAAATTCACACCTGTTACTAAGTTTGTGGCAACTCAGCTCTTAAGTCAGTGAGTGAAAACCTTACCTTAACCAAACCTTTCAAGCTTCTGGAAGAAAGGACAGGCTTAAAAGCTCCAACTGTAATGAGGTCTAACTTCATCACATCAGTATAGCACAAGTACAGAATCGCAGGGATTTTCCACACTTGGCAGTAACTCAGAACTATGAGTCATACAAGGGAAAAAACCATTGAAGTCTTCTACTATGTGATTTTTAAACTAAACATGTCTATATAAAAAAGGCTACTTTTAAAAACAGTTGTCTCTGTTGCCTCCCTTAATCAAAGTGTTTACTGCCATATTAAACCCCTTACAATGCATATGTTCTTTCAAAGCTGATTTATCTTCCTAAGTAATTTCTTGCGTTTATAAACAGTTTATTTTGCATTTCCTGAAAACACTGAGACACATCTTAAGTAACTTCAAGATTAAAATTTTGCTGCATATAATAAATTAAAAGTAAATAATAAATACATAGTGCACAATGTAAAATACTTAGCCACTTATTCTAGTAAACCTAACATTTAACGGGGGGAAAAAACTTTTACTTATTAACAAATAGCAATCATATAACATATCAGCTACTGAAAAGTAACTGACAATCTCATTTTGACACGATGCTAGGGTATAATTAACAACAGGAGTAAAAAATAAAATACTGACAATACCACTACGATTCAGTTTCTGGAGACTTCTATGTCGACAATTAAAACATACTTTACCAACTTTTCATGCACCAACAATTTACATCTAACACTGGCCTGCATGATGAGTTATCACGGACCAAAAAGAAACAGAGCAACTCTGAAGCCTAGCAGTTAATTAAGAACTCTGAGCTGCTCTCGCGTGGGAACTGTGTGTCTGGAAAATGTTAAAACTCACATCAAACACAACCTACTAGCAACAACAGACATTAAAGACAAACAGCAGAACACTGGTATCAGTCATCATCAAAAACTACTTTAAAAAGACCTCCAACAGTCAAATAACCAATTCAACAATAATAAGCCGTAACGTAAATATTACAAATTTTAATACCACCTGCGGCAGGAAGATCATGCACAATATTTGGTTGTTCTAGCAGTGAACAGCACGGAGGCTCTTTGAAATTCTCTGTTTTTAGGGCTTTCAGGAAAGGAGAATGGAGGCTGCTGGTAGATTCTGCGGTTTTATAGTCAGTAACATGTCGACACGTGAGCACAGTCACTTGCATGTTCTTCCTTGGACAAGAGCCAAAGACCTAGCAAAAGTGACCCCAAGTTAAAAGACATCTCTAATTTTGTTACGGAACAGAAGCATGCCTCTAGCTGTTTACCCAACACCATTCACCGTGCCTTGCGAGGTGGACGCGTCCACTGAAATACACAGTATGTGCTTTGCTGTCCCCTCACCCAGGCATGATCTCGGTTCTGTCACGGTCTAGCTTGGTGATTTTCTTGGTCACTTTCCTCATCTGCGAACTAAGAACGACAGTACTGCCCACCCACCTGAGGGAACTGCAACCTGTAGTAAATGGAAGTCAGGAACACACACGGCCAGAGCAGCTGTGGGGATAACCAGGACTGGCACCGAGAGTGGACCTGCCACTTGACTACGAGATCTCGACTAAGGGAGGTTATTTCTAAACACAGCTTTACTTGCAAGCTACCTTCAGAATAGGAGTCTATCAGCAAAAGGAAGCGATCCCCTTTCTCTAATCCATGTACTGATGTGTTCTAGAACACTTTTTAATGAAGACGTTTCTAAGCTGCAAGTTGTATGCACAATAGTGCTGTATCAGTGCAAATGATTAAGTTCACTATTTCGATTGTAGGCAAGTTTCAATCACTCTAGACCTTTATTTCCTCACAAGTTTGTATTTCATGAGTTTCCAAGGACCCTTCCAGCTTTTAAAATCTATGGTGATGTAAACCCAAAAAAAGCAGCTATTTTTTAAAGAAAAAAAAGGAGACTTTAGGCCACTTTGGAAAATATTTTATGAAAAGAGAATGGCTTTTCAAACAATAACAACAGAACTAAAGATTCTATGTGTCATAAAGGATTTGTAAGTCTAATTTCATCATATCACAGATCTGTAAACAAACAAAAAATAGTTAACACAATATACATCTGTCAGCAGGTACATCCCATTTAAGATACATTACTGGGGTGCCTGGGTGGCTCAGTTGGTTGAGCACCTGACTTCGGCACGGTCATGATCTCACGGTTCATGAGTTCGAGGCCCACGTTGGGCTGTGTGCTGACAGCTCAGAGGCTGGAATCTGCTTCAGATTCGGTGTCTCTCTCTGCCCCTCCCCTGCTTGCACTATCTGTCTCTCTCAAAAATAAATTTAAAATTTTTTTAATTAAAAAAAAAAGAAAAACAACATTACTCACAAGGCCTAATTTATCATCCTCCCTGTAATACCTATAATCTGAATTCACACTTGAGCACTCTGTTAGACTATGTGTGATTATTAGGATTTTGTGGCTGACATGAACCAAACAGTAGGGGGACCCAAAGAGTGTCCCACAGGAAAAAAAAAAATACTGATTAAAAAGTTTTTTAAGGGGCGCCTGGGTGGCTCAGTTGGTTAAGTGGCCGACTTCGGCTCAGGTCATGATCTCACGGTCCGTGAGTTCGAGCCCCGCGTCAGGCTCTGTGCTGACAGCTCAGAGCCTGGAGCCTGTTTCCGATTCTGTGTCTCCCTCCCTCTGACCCTCCCCCATTCATGCTCTCTCTCTGTCTCAAAAATAAATAAATGTTAAAAAAATAATAATAATAAAGAAAAATTAAAAAAAAATAAAATAAAAAGTTTTTTAAGTCTGGATGAGAAAAGGTGCTCTGCAGTACAAAAATAATAAAATATTTTTGACGTAATAGTCATCCTACTTAAATCAAAAACCACGAATTAACACAGCAGTTTCCTGCCCTTCTGAGATCTGAGGAAAGCTATGGACTCTCTCCCTAGAAAAATAAATATTGGTACAAAACACAAAATCACATACAGGATCATGGGAAGGGTCAAAGACCTTCTTAAATAATTCCTCATTTAATAAAATGTATTTAATAACTTTTAATAAATGTTTCTAAGTATGCCAATCTGGTCTGAAACAGGCATACACCAAATTTCTTATTTCTAATGAATTTAATTTTAACAGCTATACAAAAATATATCTAAAGATTTAAGCTGAAATGTTACTAAGATATATATGAGACCTACTTCCTTTAAAAATAATATGCAACTGGGGGCACCTGGGTGGCTCAGTTGGTTAAGCATCTGACTCTTGGTTTCGGCTCAGGTCACAATCTCAGTTTGCAGGTTCGAGCCCTGCATTGGGCTCTGCGCTGACAATGCACAGCCTGGTTGGGATTCTATCTCTCTGCCCGCTCCTCTCTTCTCTCTCTTTCAAAAATAAATTAATTATTTAAAAATAATAATAATATGCAACTACCAGAATCATGATTATTCTCTAAAACTCCTAAATTCTTTACTGAAAAATGACTTCCTTTTTTAATTCTTTTTAACATTTATTTATTTTTGAGAGACAGAGCATGAACGGGGACGAGCAGAGAGTGAAGGAGACACAGAATCCCAAGCAGGCTCTAAGCTCTGAGCTGTCAGCACAGCGCCCGACGCGGGGCTCAAACCCACGAACCATGAGATCATGACCTGAGCCGAAGTCCGACGCTTAAACGACCGAGCCACCCAGGCACCCCTGAAAAATATGTTTTATTGGGCACATACTATGTGCACAATTTCCCCACAGAATGAAGCCTCAATTAATTTATCCTAATGCTAAGAAAAATGGATGTAATATCTTGGAATTTGGAGCAAGCAGCAGCTGGGTGCCAACCCCCTGAATCCAGCTCACACCCATTTCCTGCCTCCCAACTCGGGGCATCTCCAGCCAACACTGTCAGCACTGCTGTTTTCTGCCCCTGGCCATGACCCGGTTCCGTTTCTTGTCAGTAGCCTGTTTCTCTTTCGAAGGTCACAATATGGTGGATGGGAAGAATCACAAGATGCTTTAGGCTTCTATGACCCACAATCTTCAGCACATTGCTGATTACATTTGTTAAATGAGTTTTTATTCTTCGAATTTTGTAATAGATTGCTACAATATCTTTTAGAAAAAAAAAAACAACAACAAAGACTTCTCCTGTTCCAGTACTTAGCTATGGAGGTTCAAGCGTCAAGATACAGAACGCCTAAGAAACGTCACTCGGTGTGACCACAGGCCAGCCTTCACTTCTCTCTTACCTTGTCCAGCCACTGATACTGCTGGTCTTCAGCAACATAGCAGCTGCACTGACAGAGCAAGACCTGGAAAATCACATTCCAAGTATTCTGTCAGGTCAAACGACTTGTACACACACCCCAAACTATCATCATTTACATTACCATTTGAATCCTAATATAACCTTTAGACAACACGTGTCTTTCTGCACTGCTATTGGCTTATTCATTTACCTTTAAAATTTAAGAATCAAGCCACTACTGGCAGTTAGCACGAGAATAAGGTACACAGCGACAGAGTGACCCCAAGAGCTCGCACCGGAGACCCTGAAGATACTACCAGTAAATGCTACCAGCATCTTCTTTACAGCACAGGCATTATCAGTCCTGTTGCCCTTCTGGGGGGTCACACACCAAGAAGACCGAATGCAAAATAAACATAAACGCTATAAAATGTAAGCATTATACAAACACTAGGAGCTATCAGAGTGAATGATAGCCTGACAGCACCTCAGCCCAAATGGCATTCTAGAACGGTTCCGGTGCCTGTGAAGATGGTATTATTTTAGAAACCAAGTTCCAAACCATATGGTCAAAATGAAGTAATCTGTAATGACCCCATGCCATAAAATGATGGATTCTTGATTATTAATACTCATGGAATGATAGTACCCACTGAACTCAACAACATCCATTAAAATATTGCCAGAAATGCTGACACTTAATTACCCAAGGGAAGCACAGGAGGGGAAAACGGTGCCTGGCGATAGGGGAAAAGACAAAGACTGGATACATAATGAACTACACACGCAGGTTCTGCATAATCAAGAGAGAGCTGAGTGATAAATGGTACGACCAGACGAAGGGACAGAAATTTCTCCTACCTGACCTTCACAACCCATTCTAAAGTGAATATTTCCAACTAAAGATCAAATCGAAAACATGCTTAGTTTCGTTATTTCCTATAAATGCTGGATGTGTATAAAAATCCTCACATAAACTTAAATAGCTTTGGATTACATGTTAAAAAAAAAAGAAAGTTAAGTATTACAAAATCAAACTTTACATTTTAAAAGGCTAACATGTGGAACCCTTACCTTTTGAAAGAAGCCACATTCTAATATTTTGGAATTAGTGACTTCTTCCATTGTTTGGGACCCCTGCCCTGGCCCTTGTTCACGTGTTCAGCAGCTGTGGAACGGGACTCTGTCAGACAAGCAGGTGGGGACACACGTCACCTGCCTGGCCACCTCATCTGCCTGACTCATCTCTCAAACTGCCCACTGGGCCGTGTCCTCTGAATGGACCCAAGATTAGGATTCAAATGCACAGGACACGAGGAAATTCCTTAGCATCAGCTCCAGAATGACTTTTCGGACTTAACAAATGAGGACAAATCAGGACAGGGGAGAAGCTCGATGTCCAGAGAATTGTGCTGAGAACGCACACAGCTTCCGTCTGTTCAGCAAACGTTAACGGAGCTTCCAGCATGAACCAGGCATTTGCTGAACACTGGGTACACAGCAACAAAGGACAACCCCCTGCTTTCTCAGAGTGAACACGGTTTTGCACACTTAAGAGCTGCACGCTGAGAGAATTTTGTGAATGAGTGCAAGGTCTGAATGTCTACTGTTTATGGTTTTTTCCTACCAAAGCGATCTCCGAATTTCCTAGGAACTTTATCAACACACCGTATATATCCTGTTGCTATTCACGTAAAGAAAAGAGTGCTTACTAGCACTGCCTACAGGCAGAATTCCTCAGCCCAACAGGAGAGGTAAAGGAACACGGACTTCAAACGGACACCACATGAACAATGCTAAACAACTACTTCTGAAGCATACGAGCAATCCCCACATACCGAGGGATTCGATTTTAGATGATAAAACACACAAAAGGCATCTGTCGGGGAAAGATGTACGGTGTCCGTTGTTCTACACCATTCATTCCAGAGTTTGGCACAACCGACTTCTTCCCAGACTCCTGAATTCATAACAAATGACGACAAAAATGCTGTGAAAAACAATTCACATTGAGTTAGTGCTTGGTTCTGCAAGCTGCATTTTCTACAGTAAAGAACAGTTCCAAGTTACCCTAGAATTCTAGAGCTACAAGAGCCATTAAGACCACTGACCTTACACCACCCTTTTGCAGGAAAGGAAACTGAGGCCTCAGGAAGTTAAAGGCTACTGCCCCCAAATACAGATTAGAGGCAGGAACTGAGGACACAGGTTTACTGTCGGACTTTACCGCACACTCACAACGTACCACTTGCGGGAAAATTCCAGGCCAGGAGCATTATACGTCAATGAGTCCGTAGTTATATACCATGTACTTAATGATGTCCTCCAAGCACTGGGGCTACCTTACAGGGCAAGGGGTCTACTTCACTGGAGACCCCGAAGGCTCTCCCCCCAGCCTGTGAACTGGCTAAAACTACACAGGTTTGTGCATGTGCACGTGTACATTGTTCTGGACGAACTCTGCTCTGTGCTAACATTAACCTATCAGATGCAGGCATCCATGAACAGGCCTTCAAACTTGAGGGCTCAAAAACGTTAGCAACGGAACGCTCAGAACTGTGAGCGATCATAGTTACTTTTAGGGTTCTCATCGTGCTGTCAAGAGCCTGTTAATTCAAACACCGTGAAGAACCACTGGTGCAAGGGGGCCACGTACACATGCCACCTCTGTCCCTCCAAGTCAGCCCCACACAGACCCAGGAGTCTAAAGAAATCTGGATACCTCAACACACTATAAACCCAGTTCCCGGAATTTACAACCTCCTGGAGCTAAGAACAACACTTCCTTTTTCATTTTTTTTTTTTTTAATACTTAAAAAAAAAAATTTTTTTTTAATGTTTATTTATTTTTGAGACAGAGCATGAACGGGGGAAGGTCAGAGAGAGAGGGAGACACAGAATCTGAAGCAGGCTCCAGGCTCCGAGCTGTCAGCACAGAGCCCGACGCAGGGCTCGAACTCACAAGACCATGAGATCATGACCTGAGCCGTAAGTGGGAAGCTCAACCGACTGAGCCACCCAGGCGCCCCAAGAACACTTCCTTTAAGTCTTATTGGTGTCACATGAGGAGGCATAGACTTTACTCACATACAAAGTCACTCTGCTATGACTATTTCTTAAAAAGTAACAGACATTTGAAATCTTTTATGATGGAAAGCAGTAAGTAACTTTGGATTTTGCTCTTTCGATTTTGCTCTTTCAACAAAAGGTTCAGTCTAACACATTTCCACTCACCTACTGCATTATTTCCTATAGCAATTATGAACTTGGAGCAAGGATATTTTTCCAGCAGAGAAACTTCCAAAGATGTTTTTGTTTGTCTTCGAAAGAGCCGCACCTCCCTAACACAAGAAACAAAAGACAAAACTAAAACAACTTAAATATTCTTGGTACCATATAAGGAGAAAAAGGATACTATAAATACATCTTATAGGGGCGCCTGGGTGGCGCAGTCGGTTAAGCGTCCGACTTCAGCCAGGTCACGATCTCGCGGTCCGTGAGTTCGAGCCCCGCGTCGGGCTCTGGGCTGATGGCTCGGAGCCTGGAGCCTGTTTCCGATTCTGTGTCTCCCTCTCTCTCTGCCCCTCCCCAATTCATGCTCTGTCTCTGTCTGTCCCAAAAATAAATAAAAACGTTTAAAAAAAAAAAAAAAATTTTAAAAAAAAAAAAGAAAAAAAAAAATAAATACATCTTATAATAGGTAACACGCAAACTCTAATCTCATAAAGAATGTAATTACAATTGAAAGGAAACAACAGGTTGGAGCAACAATAACTAACAGATGAAACCACCTGATGCAAAACTCATGGAGAACTCCACAATGAAGATCAGGCTGTCCCCCTGACCCACTGATCAATCAATCAATCTTAGCATCCCTAAAAGTGGGACAACTGGGTCCCAGTGGGCAACAAGAAGCACCAAGCACCACCGCAGAAGCATTCTTGCCAGCAAAATATTGAACTTGCACCTGACCACGCCTCTAAAAGGAACATCCATTTACAGGAAACGCAGGTAATGGACACACACATTAGATCAGACAAATCCAGAGTGTGGGACACCCTACAGGACACGTCTCTCAGCATGGGTGAGAAGGGGCTGCTCTAAATGATGGGCATCTCAAGGGACAGAAAAGTCCAAAGGTAATGTGTGGACCTTGTCAGGATTTTGATTTACACAAACACACTGTGAACATCATGTTTGAGATTACTGAATAAATCTGATCATGCACGGACTATTAAATGGTAACAGGAATTATTAATTTTGTTAGGGGTTATCACAGCATATGCAAGAAAGTGCCTATATCGTTTGAGGTGCATTCTGAAAAATGTCGAGGTGAAAGGCTATGGTCACTAGGGGTGGCGGGAGATAAATGCGGCAAAATCTTCATTAACTGCTGAATTTGCATGACTGGGTAGGGATGAAGGGTCACTTTACTACTTTCTCCAACCTGTGTGTGTTTGGAAATAATTGTGTTTTTAAAGAGACAGATCATCCACCTGCTGCCGATACCGATGCTAACGAAGAGTGGGGCGGAGGATAAAGAGGCTTTTGAGAGCGCTGTCTTAAGTCCACGAACCAAACACGCGACGACCGCGGGGCCCAGCGACGGCACCGCAGCCCGGGAACACGTCACGAGTGCCCCCAAGTCCACGCAGAGGGAGGGCCCAGCGAGGCAGCGGGCTGGCTCTGCCGGCCGCGCCGAGGCCCCCCGCTGAACCCCGGGCAGGTTGTGCCGGGCGAGCCCCAGGCAGAGCCGGGCCGCGGACCGGCCGCAAGCCCCAGGGTCCTGCGCCCAGGACCTCACCTCTTCCGCGCCAGCTGCCGCCGCACCTCCCTGTCTTCGGCCGTCTCCCTCCTCTCGTCCTCCTCTTCCTCCTGGTCTTCCGTCCCGGCTCGGCACGGCGCCTTCACCACCTCTCCGAAGAACGTGGCCGCCATACCCACCCCGCCACCTTCCCAGGCTAACCGCGGCGCGCCGGCTCAGCGCATGCGCCCCCGCGCCGCCACGCCCCCTGCACCGCCCCCGCGCCCCTGAACTCCGCCCTCACGCCACGCCCCCGCGCACGCGCGCCGGGTGCCTGAGGCCGCGCCAATCCCGAGCGTCTTCTCCCGCAGGTTGTGTCCGCAGGGGCACCGAGAGGCCTGATGACTGCGGGCTAGAGAGGCGAGCCGGCGGCGGGGGCGGGGCCCGCGGCGTGGGGCCTGGGCCGGTGACCGACCCGGGAGAAGCCGGCTCAGCCGCCCTTCCTTCCCTCACCCCGAGTCCGTCCTCCTGGAGGCGCAGCTTTGCCGTATTAAGCACCGGGCTGCGGACCGAGGGCGGGAAGAAATACAGCGCTTCGTGGTGGTATAAAATGCGACTTTTACTCTGGCAATAAGAATTCACACTTCAAAAGCTGATGATTGTCAAGCCGATCTAAAAGAGTTTATGAGAATGCAAAAATAGTTACTTCTTTTTTTAAAACGTGGCCATTTCCAATACAAAATTTATTTTCGCTTTAAGTAGCCTTTCACGAATAAGCAGAGTGTGCAGTTGCTTTCGAGCCGGTTCTCTTTCCTCGGGGCGCGGCGGAGGACCCATCGCCGGACACTGTTCCGGGCGGGCGCGAGGCGCAACTGCGGACACTTGAAGTGACGGGGTCCAGGGTGGCGAGCGACACAGACCCTTCACCTACACGTAGTCGTACTGAAAACACGTGGCACTGCTCACATTTTGGAAGGCTGCCGAGAAGCACAGAGTTCAGTACTAGTTTGGGGGCAGGCGGAACCTCTGGAGGTAATCAAACAAATCTCAGGAAGCTGCTAGAAATACCTTGTTTTAAGACGTGGAGAAATACGATCGACAAGAGCATCTACATTGAATCAGTTTTAGCGGTTTTACACATTCCAGCAAAATAAATGTTTGGGTTTTGAAGCAAAATTTGAACATTTCAGTATAAAGAATGACCAAAGTGCTATCCCGTAAGAGCTTGGGAAAGTTTGGGTGTACTTACGGAGTAAGATTACCAATGTGGTATTTTTTTTTATTTTTTTAAATGTTTATTTATTTTTGAGAGAGACAGAGCATGAGCAGGGGAGGGGCAGAGAGAGAAAGGGAGACACAGAATCTGAAGCAGGCTCCAGGCTCTGAGCTGTCAGCAGAGTCTGATGTGGGACTTGAACTCACAGCCGTGAGATCAGGACCTGGGCTGAAGTCAGACGCCTAACCGACTGAGCCCCCCAGGTGCCCCACCAATGTGGTATTTTTAAGCTGCATTTATACGGGTGGGTTGTTTTAGAGAAGGACTGAATTGCAGAATAAAAAGAATGTTTGGGTATCACTGTGACTTAATCCTTTTGTCCAATAAAGTAACTTGCCATTTTTAACCAGTAAAATTTAAGCTCGATTTGCTTTTACAATTACATTATGAAGAAATCATTTCTAGAAAGCTGATTAAAATTAGGAGTAGGGTAATACATTTGGCCATGGTTTAAATTCTGCATACATTTCAGAGAGTTTTACAATAATGTTAAGTTTTAAACAAATGCTTATTTCATGCAGTTACAATAAATTTAGGCCAAACACTTTTTAAAAAGGCAAAGATATGTTCAATTTAAATACTAATTCAGCAAAGAGATTCCATTTGGAAAGATCGCTGGTGACACCGTCTCAAGTACTGGCGGAAATTAAGCCCATCAGAGAACATCATAAATTCAAAACAAATTCTTTGATTACACTGAAATTGTCAAGAAATTTTGCATAAAATAGTCTTAACTGAGACTTAAATATTTTCATATTATGGTACTTGTTAAGGATATAACATCCCCAATAAGAAATTTCCACAAAATTAAGGGTAAATATGGGAGCGGAAATAGGTTTAAACAGTTCATTAGCAATCAAAAATCAAACCCCATGCACCTAAAAATATTAGCAATTTATTAGGAATTCTTCCCTTTCTCACCTGTACTAGTAACAAGATACTGGTATCAGTATTTCTGATGAAAGTACACTATAAACAGAGAGCAAAGGACACAGACTCTGTAGGTTAGAAATATTCTGGCTTATGCTAAGAGAGAGGAAAATAAACGACAAAAAGCCTTTTTCTTAAGGAGACATGCAACCACAAACGAATTTCTCAAGTAATCTAGACACTTGGGTCTGTCTGTATAACCAAAATATATGCATTACATTAGTCTTTTAATGAAGATGGAATAGAAACCCGTAGGTTTCTATATTTCACTTTTTCAGATTTACACATGCAAATCATATATTAATATTCACAGATATTTTTAAATGGGAAAACAACTTGCTTCTAACAATTCGCTTCTCCAATAGCATGTTACTATGTTAAGATTAACAGTGCGTTCATTTAATCTGGTGATCTTAGTTTCAACAAATACCTATTAACAACAAATTAAACCTCATCGCAAAGAAATTCTTTATAGTATCAAGATCAGATTTTCTAATCCTAGCAAAGGCCACAATGAAATAGCCCACATGCTGCCAGTAAAATTTGTTGTAATGAAACTGTAACCAATTTGCTCAAAGTGTTCACAAAGTACTGATTTTTAAGGTGCTGAAAAGAAACCTAAGAGGATGTCACTATCATCCAAAAATATGACTGTTTTGATCTTAATCTATACCTTTTATTATTAACTGGTTAAAACTAAGACCTTGCCTCATAATGAGGTACATTTTGGCATCACTGTAAATGCAGTTATGTGAAAGGAAAAGTGAGGAAAAGAAGTTGTGATAGTCACATTCATAGCCTTCATAGAAAAATATATATTCCCTGAATTAGTCACATCAAGTGGTCGCCATTCAGTACGGATTCCAAGATTATAAACAAAATAAGACATTGATGGGTTTTTGCTAACTGCCTATTTCCAACACTCCACTTCAGAACTCGATCATCAACCTCCACATCATTCAATCCCCAGGTCCTTCCAGTTTAAGTTGTTTTAGACTTGTGAGGTTGTGAATTGCAGGGACTGGATCTTACTTAGGTATTTGGTTCACTCAAAAGTCAAATTGGCTCCATGGCACTTCCTCTTGAAACGTGCGTTAATATTTTTTCCCTCTTACTTTAGTAAACACCGTAGCTATGGTGGTCTAAATTTTTATTCTCTAATGCAAAAGGCTTAAAATTAGCATCAGGTTGCGATTTTGACATTTTTTTTTTCCAGTCCCTGAAGGTACAGACCCTGTACACTTTCCATTATGTTCCTCTAAGGAACCAAGAGATTTCTTCAAGACCCTTCCTTTCTGAACAGGAATAATCTTGTGACCGGCCATTTGTCCTTTTCTTTCCACCTCTCCACTACGGGCTCCACAATCTATTATACCCCCCAACCCCCAGATTCTCTGTTATGTGTCTCTGTACAAGAGCCCACTGCAAGGAAGGTTTCCTCCCACTTTGACCCACCGGAGTATGGCTTTTAGAAAATTCCTCAGAGGGGCGCCTGGGTGGCTCAGTCGGTTGCTTAAGCGTCCGACTTTGGCTCAGATCATGATCTCAGGGCCTTTGAGTTCGAGCCCCGCGTCGGGCTCTGTGCTGACAGCTCTGAGCCTGGAACCTGCTTCGGATTCTGTGTCTCCCTCTCTCTCTGCCCCTCCCCCATTCACACTCTACCTCTCTCTCAAAAATAAACATTAAAAAGAAAAGAAAAGAAAAGAAAATTCCTCAGAAAGTGCCAACAAGGGATTAACTTTAAGCTAGGAGCAGAATGCAACTGCCAGTTTATTTGTATCTGATTGTGTCCAATCAGATACAATCCCTGATTGAATCCAAATTCAAATCACTCCTACATTTTCCTAGTCATTATTGTGCTTTTTCTTTCCAGGATCTGAACGCCTTAAGAAAAGCGCTGTGCTATTAATACCTTCTGGTTCTTTTTCACTTCCTGAATTTATGCTTGTATCCTCCTCTTTATAAACACTCGGTAACTTTTCCTTAACCACAGCAGCCGCACTTCGATGGGGCAGTTTTCTGCTGCTCTTTCTAATCCAGACATTTTCTGGTCCTGAAAGCTTTTCCTTTAGATTACTCCTACTTTTATTTTATTTGCAGCCACAGTAGCACATCTACGGGGAACTTTCTCAGGTACCATTTCTGCTTTCAGAATTTCACGAGGCATTTGCACTGCATCCTGATGATGCTGCATACACGTTCTCACTTTTGTATTGGGTTCTCTGTCTCCGGGAAGAGTCTGAAAAATGAGTGAAAGTTCACATAAATGCAAACACTTGCAACACAAGACTTTACCGCTGCTTATGTTCCTCAATAACAAATCCCCAGATCGGAAGTTTTAAAACTACTCATTGGGGCACCTGGGTGACTCAGTCGGTTGGGCGTCCGACTTCAGCTCAGTCATGATCTCGTGGTTCATGAGTTCGAGCCTCGCGTCGGGCTCTGTGCTGATGGCTCAGAGCCTGGAGCCTGCTTCGGATTCTGTGTCTCCCTCTCTCTCTCCCCCTACCCTGCTCGCACGCTCTCTCAAAAATAAATAAACGTTAAAAAAATTTTTTTAAACTATTCACACTGCCAAATAAGGAAAAAACGTAAGTGATTATCATCAGTGATAACTACTCCCACCTCCACACCTACAAAAGGAAGTCTTGAGTAGTATGCCACCAGGTATACTCTCCAATCTGGAAAGAGAACAGTCACTCAAAACAGTACCAGGCTTCTGAGAAGGTACCTGTGGCATCATAAAGCACTAAATTTTTGGTATTGTTTCTAAAAGTCTATGTCGAACTAGCTTAGGATATTCAATGAGCTTTGAAATAATTTTCCTGGAACCTAAATGAGAAAGCAATGCCATCACGACTATCAGCTCTGCTTCAAGACAGTCCTGAAAGTGTTAATTCCAACACCTTTAGTCAAAAAAACATGAACCGGCAGATAAAAAGGAACTGCCTATTCATTTTAGAGAACTAAAATATGGTTTTAATCCTAGATCCATTTTTTCAACTATTTGAGCATTTTATTTAACTGTAATTCTTAAATCCTGGTTTCGTTTATTATTCAGGTATTTTCTCAGCAAGGTATATGCCAGGCATCCGGAGGACCAGGATAAGGATTCTAAAGCAAACTAATTCTATACCTGGAACTCTAGTTGCTGTAAGGACTAAAAGGTGTTGGGAGCCATGAGGACACCTTCTAGAAAGGGCAAGGAAAGCTCCCTTTGAGGAGGTGTTGCTGTAGCTGAGAGCTACAAACTGGAGGGGCCCCACTGTCAAAAGGCAAGACTAAAAGCTGCGGAGAAGCAACTTGCTCGGTGTGGCTGGGGATCCAACCCAGTTGTACCAAGTCACATGATGTTATGCCCACCGCTCTGCGTCTACCAGCTTAGGTGGGCTCACATCCTTTTTATTTCTGCCCGGGTCTCAAAGCTGCATTTGCAAATTTCAAATCCAGGAATGATCAGTGCACTTCTAGGGCAGAAGTACAGACATTCTCCACTTTTTGGAAGTTTGCGTGATGTCACCTCGCTTTTACAACAGACCTGCTTGGTTTTGCTAGCCAAAAGGGGCGCCTGGGTGGCTCAGTCGTTAAGCGTCTGACTTCGGCTCAGGTCATGATCTCACGGCTCGGTTGGTGAGTTCAAGCCCCACATCGGTGTCTGTGCTGACAGCTCGGAGCCTGGAACCTGCTTCGGATTCTGTCTCCCTCTCTCGCTCTGCCCCTCCCCCGCTCATGCTCTGTCTCTCTCTCTCTCTCTCTCTCAAGAATAAATAAACACTAAGAAAGAAAGAAAAAGCCTGAAAAGCACAAACAGCGTTCGGTGTTGGCTCTGACAGCAACGTTTTCCAGAGGCGCACCGCCCACCAAGCCCCCTCCCCCGCTGCCAGAGCTCTTGGAACTGTCCGAGCACCTGGGCCTGACCTCCGCTGACTTTGTGCATGTTAGCGTGTCCTAAGGTATCAGAGAAGCCTGACGGGTCATTTTTCAGGGTCTGCATATGACCCCAGTTTTTTCCCATAGAAGTTAATGGCATAGTTGCATCTCTGCTTTATGCTGTTGGGGCTTAGGAAAGATTCCCAGGAGCGCCCTACTTGCCAGTGGTGGGAAAACCTGTATCTCAAACGCACCTAAAGTGCACCAGCCCCTGAATGCTAGGCCTCATCAGCTGGCCATCCGGTCTTGCAGCCATTAAGTCAAACTACCTAAAACCATTGAAAAGGCACACAAGTCTTGCTGGGGGGGGGGGGGGGGGAGTTTGCAGGACCGCACCTCAAGTTTCCAGACAGTCAGCAGTCGGTTAGAACAGGCTATAGATCACTGAAATTCCCCCCCTTGACATCGGCATTCTCTCCCACTGGGTCCCTTTCACTACAAAAGCCGAGAAAATGAGGGCTCGTTTCGTTCTGTCGGCCATCACGTGATGCTATTATTCTATCGCAGTGAACCTTCCCAGCTTTTCCTTTATGAACGGAGAGGTTTGCCCTTCCGTCACCAAGGGCAAAGGAGTTGCAGGTGAAAACGGGCTTCTGTTGACTGACACGTTCATTAGTAGAGAATTGAGGAAAAGTCTTCTGCTCTCGAAAGGAAAGCCCTTCAGATTTGGCCCTAACTCTGTGACACTCATTTCAAAGATGTGCTTTCTCCAAGACCCGTGACAGAGCTCCCCCGGAGCAGGTGAGGAGCTGCTATGCTAAAAGCAACCTCCCCCCCACACCGAAGTGCAGCAGGCCCTTTGGCCAATTAGGTGCCATATATGCGTTTCCAGTGAAATCCTATCTCCAAAGGTAACACGTTTTGTTCAACGGAAGTCACCAGGCATTGCAAAAACGGCACTTCTTGAACGGCCTGAGCTCATCCCCTCGGCCCGTTGGGCAGCACCGCCTGGCGGGCTCTGGGCCCTCGCTCGCACAAGCGGCCTGAAGAGCAGGGCGTTTGCCCGGAGGGCCTCTTCTCGGGAATGCTTGGTGCGAACTACGGTCTCTGCAAAGCAACCCCCGATCCAAAATGAACCCTCGGCACATTACGTCAATGTTAGGCAAATACTAGAAGGCAAATTAACATGCTACGACAGACAAATGAGGCTTTTCTAAGTGTGTAACAAAATTAAGGTGAAATTCGACTTACAGTGGGGGATGAGGACACACACCAGAGTCACTCAACCACATCCATTTGCG
Organism: Lynx rufus; assembly: GCF_022079265.1. Classification (NCBI taxonomy): domain Eukaryota; kingdom Metazoa; phylum Chordata; class Mammalia; order Carnivora; family Felidae; genus Lynx; species Lynx rufus. The sequence continues at coordinate 152,745,531 of NW_025814867.1, forward strand.
CGTTGAAACATTAAAAGCAGCCAACCAGATCAATCTCGACAACACGTCGATAGTATGGAGAAAATCCTATCACAACTAAGAATTTCTTTGGGACACAAGGACTTCAGGTGCAGCAATGAATTCCTTTTTGATGTACTGATGGCAGTACCTGTATTGACCGTTTAGGAACCTGGTAAAATACTAACACGAACTCGTTTGAATAAGTGCTTATTTGTAATCCAAAATAAGGGAAAACAGTTAAGATTCTATTGAAGAAACTCTGATCAGGCTTTTAAAAGTACTTTAAGAAAATCTGAACTTCCAATAAGTTAGTGCGTCAAGACGGGGGAGAAGAGTCCGTGCTAGTGTAGACAGCCGCTCCAGCTTGATGGAGCCGTAGCTCTAGCCTCAGACCTAAAGCGGAAAGCTCACAGGGTGAAGATAAAAGCAATCTGAGGAACACAGAAGAGTGACAGTGTGGGAAATTGTTAAAAAATATGTACACATAAGTCGGGGTCAATTTTATTACTGAGAACTTGGCAAATTATAAAGTGCTTTACTCTCCTTGAGAAAACTACAAATCGTTTTTACAAGTATATACAGGATAATTCAGGGTTAGAGAGAAGTCCAATCTAGAGGTCAGGGTACAAGCTTAAAAATTTTGGAGGCCACTACTCTAACAATACATATGGGACAGTGTCACTTAATACTAACCAGTCAGTACAGTCCCCCAAGTCCAACTGTCCTAGCCGGTCTTGGTGGGGCTTGGCGAGTCACGTGTACTGCTGCTTTCCTATAAATGACTCCCTATTGGGGGATGGCAAAAACCTCACTCGTGGAATGAAAACGTGCATGCGTAGTAGCACTCCACCACAGTTCACCTGGGGGACCACTTTAATTCTAACGCCCAGATCACTCTATTCTAAGACGCTCTGTGGTGAATAGGAACTTGGATGCAGACATCCGTTTTGGGTCAAAGCAAGCATCTCTAAGCTTCTATGTGTTAAGGACTAATCATATTCCAATTATGATACTTAATACAAAACTGTCTTCCTAAACCCAGAATAAACTTCACATCACTGCTATAGAAGCATGAAAAATTTTAATCTCATCGCATTTTAACTGCAGTATTAAAAACAAATCTGAGAATGGAAGATGATGAAAGCACGTCTGAAAATGAAAATGTGCTAGCCTATTTTACATACTTTTGACGTACTGAGGTCAGTGGCTGCTGTGGCGGGTTATCAATCCACAGAGGAGAAACCTTTTAGTTGCAAAACACAACCACCTCCCTCAAGCAAGGCTTTTGACAGAGTCAGTCTGAGATGCCCTTTCTTCACTGTCTGCCCTTCACTGATAATAAAATGATCAAAACTCAGGAAACAAACAGCATTTGTCACTGATAGTCATCCCTCCAAAAGCATAAGTTTCCAAAAAGATCCCATACACGGGAAAGTCTCTGTAGAGGATGACTGTAGACTAACGTGTTCCCTGTAACTCCCAGAACGGAACACTTCTATTTTCCGGGTGAGTTGGTTAACACTGAGAAGTCAGCCTCTACACTGGGGCCACAGGGGATCCTGAGCTTGTCAGAAATAATTCCCTAATCAAGAGTTGTTCTTCGCCAGCTTGGTCACTCTTATGGTTGAATAAATGCAGCACACTCCGTGATGGGCACCACAGAACTTGGTTTTGTTCTGCCTCTACGGCTGAGTAGCTCATCGCTATACAGCTCTCTCTCGTCTTTAGCGAACAGTTAACCGGTGACAGTCATTCTTACGATTCTCAAAGACTTGTGATGACTACTGCAAGTTTTTCTAAAAATCTGATAAAAGTTCTATCAAGTATGAATTCAACGATCCTGTATCTATCTGTTTAGTAAACTTCAGATAGCTCTCAGAGCATTTCGAACTGTTTGGCAGGAGAGGGTATCGGAAATAAACACTGGTTTTCGACTACTTTATTACTTCACCGAAGAGAAGCAGCAGGGCACAGACAATCCCACGCCAACCCCCTTTCAAGCCCGTCTCTAGTCTCCCTTCAGTCCTCCTGGCCCATCCAACACGGTGTGGCCCCGCGTTCTGCCTGCTTGAGAAACTAATCACAAGTGGACAGTAAGCTGTTTGAGAAACCGTAAAGATAAGTTGCAAGGGAAATTGGCTGCCTCCTGCAGACCTTATGGAATGAATCAGCTGGAAGGCTTGAAGTAGTTTAAAAAAGGAAAGAAAAAACCTTTTACTTGTCAGTAGGATAACATTAAGTTTATTATACTCTTTTAGTAACTAAAAAAAATTAAACTGGTTCCTAGATACCAACCGAGAGTCAGGCATGGTAATGAGTTTATTTAGAAAGTTAAAGTTTTGAAAGATCTTGTGTGCGAGTGGAAAATCTAAAGATCTGCCTTTTTGTCTGGCTCCAGTGAAACGGTTAGAGTTTCGTAGGTGAGCTGAATGTGTGCGTATGGTCCAAGGACTAAGCGAGGATCAGCACCTAGAAAATTACCTTCAATATATTAAAAATGAAAGATCAGGGGCGCCTGGGTGGCGCAGTCGGTAAAGCGTCCGACTTCAGCCAGGTCACGATCTCGCGGTCCGTGAGTTCGAGCCCCGCGTCAGGCTCTGGGCTGATGGCTCGGAGCCTGGAGCCTGTTTCCGATTCTGTGTCTCCCTCTCTCTCTGCCCCTCCCCCGTTCATGCTCTGTCTCTCTCTGTCCCAAAAATAAATAAAAAACGTTGAAAAAAAAAATTAAAAAAAAAAATGAAAGATCACTTTCGACATTTAGCCACTGATCAAAAAGGGTAATAACTTCTAAACAACATCCCCATAGGCCAGGCTGGCCGCGTGTGGTCCAGGCAAACTCTAGCTGGCCGTCTCGTTCCAGCTGGGTCAGTCAGAAGCCTCTTTAGGAGCCCAAATTCCCAACAGAGGTTTTAATAAATGATAAAACTTACCTTCAAATTACCTTAAAAACTAAAGTATGACCAGAAAGTATACGGAAACACTGACAATTAAATTCAGTGAAGCTATCAGTCCTGGCAAACAGTCTACAGTTACTTACAGGCTGCCAAAGACAGAGAGCCTGCAGATCTGTAAGACCCCGATGTTATAACTGGCCCCAGCCAACCTCCCTACATCAGATCCACACAAGCAATCCTTGAGGAGACACCAAGAAAAGGTCTTCATATTTTTCTACCAAATTAACAATGTATTAGGAACCAGCGTGGCAGATTATCAGGAACTGGTAAAAATCTCTCAACTTTGAGAATTCCCACATACCCTTAAGGCAACATCTACAGTTTAAGAAAATAGCTACGAAAAACTCAAAACGTGAGAAAAGACAACACAGCCCTCGCCATTATAGTCTTTACACTTTAATCCTCTCCATTAATTCACAATTTTGAGCTACCAAAGTGGTATTAGCATGTGCTAATCTGGTTGGACTAGATTTTTCCACAATGTTCCATTTTCTCCCTGGCTTTGACAAATTATACTTGGGTTTGGTCTTTGTTCCCAAATACTGGAATCAAGACAGTCTTAAACAGTGAAGCTGCAAATTTCTTACGGTTTCTGCTTTATTATTTGCTGTTATCCACAGCAGGAGTTGAGAGATCGACTTAGGTAATAATGGAAAGTTCTTCCGCAGTGAAGGCGCTCTGGTGCATTCCATCATACCACGAGATAACTGAACTACAAGTTCCATACAGTGTAAGGTGCTGAAGTGTTTGTGGACAACTACAAGGTGCGTGAGAAAGTAAATACGCTGACTTAATACGGACAAAAAGGGTGGAGCTGATAGTTCAGCTATAAAGGGCAAGGCACACCCGACCTGTTCTAGCCATTTAAAAGTTACTCAAAAAAACCAATATGGTAGAGTAGGAAGGAAAACTAAAAATATCGTGAGCTCCTTGAACAACACTCTTGCATTCTACTGACACACAAACCTCATTGTTTTCAAGCGGCACGATCAAGTTCAATGTGCACTGACAAAAGAGATTAAAATCCTTTCAATTTGGTTTTTTAAAGCACTACACTTTAGTTAATACATTCTGTGTTCTGGTTATTTTAAAAGGCTAGGAGAGAGACAGGGGATGTAGTAGGAACCCTTCTAAGTAGGGGGGCTTCTAAGAATGTTTTACCTAAGATGTCATTAACCAATGGAGCGTGAAGATTCAGTGACAGGTCTTATTATTTAGGGACAGTAATACTTTCAAGATGGCATTTCTTTTGGCTTCAGATCTCCTTTTCCATTTGCAATTCCAGGTTCTGAAGTGCCTTTTCCCCGAACAGAAATTCTTCTCCCCATTTTCATATTACAAAATTAATTTGCTTTTTTAGGTACGACTCTCTACTATTTAGAAGAAACTCTTATGTTGTAACTGAGAAGCTGTGAATAAATGCTTTATCATTCTTTCCAAGCATTTCTAAATTGAGAAAGGATTTAATCAGAGATTTTCCCCTAAAAATAAAAAAGGGAGAACGACCACCCTAAGAAGTATCTGAAAATGGGATACACTTTCCCTTTTATTCAGAAGTTACTACACATTGTCAGTATACCCTTTTAAAATAAGTATGATACGAAAAAAATGCTTTTTAAACCTCAGCTATTTTTTAAATGTTTGACATCTTTTTTCCTTAATACTTTCGAAGGAATCAAAAATCAAGTCTGATAACCACAGACCTTTTTCCAACCATAAAGGAATAAAATCATAGGGCTTTGGACATACACGACCACAGTAGTTTCGTTCTGGTTTGTTTTCATGTACACCATCAAGTTACTTCAAGTGCAATGGAAAGCCAGATAGCACTTACTTCTGGATCAGTTCACATTCAATTTGCAACCTTTTGTCTTTTTCACAAGAAAATACAAACTGATCCCAAACACATTAAAGTACATCCGTGCATTAAATCCCTGCACAATTCGCATAAAGTAGAAAAAAAGTCAAACATGTTCTAGTGCTCAATGTAAACATTTTGAACTATTAATTATTTATTAATTTTCCTTAAAGTACTTAGGAGTGTGTGTCACATATTCAAAGTTAACCTTAGGAATAGCACCATGACCAAAAAAACCCATAAAAATGATTCTCACTATAATCCCTTAGTTTTACTTCAGAACTGGAGAAGCTACCACTGTCAACCATGCCTTCAAAGTCACCAGGACAAATTCTTGGTTTTTTTTTTTTCCCCAGATGAAACCAAAACACTGCTTTCTATATACAAAGGTCTAACCATTTTGGACAGAAAGAAAAATCAGTAATTGGTTGACCAGCCAATCTATGACCAGTTAACTCAGGCCAAAAGATTAAGAATAGTTCTACCGATGAAGCCTAAATGATCAAAGTATCACCTTACAAAATAATTTATAGATTTAGAATGTATTCTATATTTTTATTTATGGATTTTTTTGGTACCTTTTTGCAGATGATGGTAAACATGGAGTTATAACCCTGAGAATAGATATAAAACAGAGAAGCTTAAGAAGAGTTTAAATAAATTAATGGAAATGACATCTATCACCATTTCTTAAAACTAGGGAAGTAAAGAACATTCCATTAATTTCTTCAGGTCAATAGTCAAGGACAATTCTCCTGAATCACTCTCTGTACTATACCCTCAACACAAGCTTTGAGAAGAAGAGCATCATAGTTCTGAAGCGGCGACAGCTCTCCAAACAACCAAAGGAGAGACAGGTACCTGTCTCGGTTGGTAATGTCCAAAAACATCCTTCCCCTTACATCAGAATAGAAAGTACCTTCTACCATGTCAAATAGAATAGATGACTAAAATGTAACAAACTTAAGAACATTCTCTAACATTGATACCAGAGTCTGATGCTTTTCCGTATCTGCCACCTTAAGCATACACAGGAGAAGAGGATTAATTTTGTCTGACACCAAACACAGGGCCAATAAATAACAGAGGTAGGAGTACTGCAACATACTCCTCAGCTACGAAATATGTAAACCATTGGAATCAAGTCCATCTTCAGGCACAAACAAGCTAGGAATGGCCACCTACACTCTACGGAGTAGCACAACCTATCAAGCAAAAATATTTGGCTCAAAAATAAGTATACTATGGTATTTGATGATGTGATAGAAGTTTCACTTTGAATGGATTCCAAAAGTCTTCTCCCACAACACAAGACACTTTCTTAAACTAGGGGTCACTAACAAAAGATGCACTGAGTTGCCCCCGCAAAGAATGCTCGGGATTGCACATGGCAGCAGTAAGCTAAAACAGAGAGGTGGAGAATGACATTGAACTATTTCCCTATATAGATGAGATTTGCGATTGCACTCTTAACAAAACTGAACTCTACAATCTCAATGGAAATGGGGGGGGGGGAATCTATGTATAATTTAAATACTCTCTTGGCCCTGTACACTCTATTAAAGAACACACTTTTCCTAAATCTAAGGCACACAAACTCCTCTATTTCACAGAGTAAGACTATGGAAGACCAAGATTTTGGTTAAATCCCTTACATAGAAATCAGGAGATCTTGGAAAGACAAATTATATAGCATTCTGTTAGTGCACAATTTAAAAGAAAATGCCAGGGCTATGCTTGGGGCCTTCGAGGTTTAAAATATACAATCCAAACATTTTAAAAAATAATTTACCAGCGCTTTATAAATTCAAGTTTATAAAATAAAAGTGATGACATTTTCCTTAAAAATAAAGAAAAAGAGAGAAAAGACCCAACAGCATTTGGAGAGAAACCATTTGAATGAAAATGACCAAATCTGGTATAATGCATTCTGCTCAAGTAGCCAGGGAAATAAAAGAAAAGAAAAAAAAAAAAAAAAAAAAGTGGTAGGTACCTCGCCTACTAATCATGGTTACACCTCCCATGATCGATCCGTCAGTATGCACATAATATTTATGAAGAATCTGTAAACATAGGCCACGGGTGAAACTGTTCTACGACAACAGAACAGGGGTTAGAAACTACCACCTCTGGACGCACTCAGCAAATGACTGCATGACACTTGCTACCGTGAAAGTAATGCTTATTGGTTTTGACAACCAGGATGTCTAGTGTTGAACATACTTCAAATCCTTGCTCTCTGTAGTTCAATACTGTCAAAGTAGATCTGCCCCCAAAATGAAGCATATTTTGGCACCTGTGCTGAACGCTGCTACAAAGGCAAGCAAGTGCAAATAAAAATAACAGTCATGATTTAGTCACATTCATAACTTTTCATAGAAAAATATAAATATATTCCCTGAATTGTAGGACAAAAAATAATTTCAACAGCCAGCTTTCACCATAAATTCCAGTCCATTTCCTCTTCGAATGAACTGGTTTTCTCTCAAGGTCATAAGGTGCAATCATCAAAATCTATCCCGTTCTCTAAGCTTCTGTCATCATCCCCATCGTGGTATCTCACGGTCCTTCTGCCCTGATTCCTCGTTTTTATTTTCGAGCGCCGAAGCCCTCTTTTCGACTTTGCATAGTCCAGATCTTCCCAGTCGTTATCGTCCACACTCAACCTGGGCCGTTTGCTCTGTCTCTGCCGCCGCGCGCTTCGGGACGCGGCGGCCGCACAGGCTTTACCTTTTCCGGCGGCCTTTGCTTTTCCCTTCGTTTTCCTCTTTTTGGTGTTGGCGTCGTCGGCACAGTCCCCGTCGGACTCGGTGGCGGAGGCCGGCTCGGACGCGGACCTGGGGCTGGGGGCCCGCGCGCCCCGGGCCGCCCCCCGCGCCGCGGTTCCCGGCGCCTCCCCCGGATCCGGGCGCAGCCTCTTGCGCCCGGCCTCGGCTTCCGCCCCCGCCCCCGCCGCCGCCGCCGCCGCCGCCCCCCGCAGCGGCGCCTTCCCGTAGGTCCGGAGCCGCCGGCCGTTCCACCTGCGCAGCCCGTAACTCAGCTCCTCCTCGAAGCTGGGCTCCGCAGCCGCTTTCTGCTCCGAAGCGGCCTCCGCGGAAACCTTCTTCCTGCCCGTCTCGCCCCCTGGAATATGGCTTTTCGACTCTTCCCCTGAAGACCCGGCGGAGGAATGCCTGGCTTGGGGAGGCGCCCCGTCCGCCCTGGGGCCCCGGGCGCGCCTGCCCCCGCGCTCGGAACTGCGCGCACCTTCCGAGTCGGAGTGGCCCTCCGGCCCCGTAGGGCCGCCTCCCGGGCCCCCTCCGCAAGCACACGGCTCGTCCGGCACTTCACAGCTTGCGGCTCCCTCCGAATCGCTCCCCATCTTCGGGGCCGGGGCCGAAGAGGCACAGGCGGCAGGGACGGGCTTCTTCCTCCCGTGTCGGCTTCTAGTGCACACGCTGCCCGAACTGCCGTCTTCCGCGTCGCTCATGAGCTTGATCTTACCGGCGGCGGTGCTGGCACTTCTTCGAGGAGTCCTGAGGGGTCGCGTTTTGGCTTTTGAGGACTTCTTCTTCACCTTGGAATTGCTGTCTGAGTCACTGGAGCAGACCCTTTTCCTGGAAACCTTTCTGCTTTGTCCATGGTCTTGTGGTGGAGAATCTAAAAATTAAAAATGAGAAGTACTCCTTTAATCTCTACAAGTATGTGTAAAGGAACGAAATGCTCAACATTTTAAACTACTGAAGTCCAGAATTCCTACTAACTCGGAAGGAGGACGGCAGTGAATGCGTGGGGCTCTCACGTTAGAGCAGGGACCTGGGTCCAGCCTCAGCACCGGCAGGAGCAGAACACATTCCCATCAGTGACCACCCCCCCCCCCCCCCCCCCGCAATCACAGACACCAACAGCGGACACTAAAATACTTTCTTTACATGAGCTCAGACTAACTCTACCAGCGCCCTAAGGTATGCAAACCCATCACTGACTCTCAGCCTCTGAAACTTTTTCCACTTCACAAGTTCCAATCACACCAAATACCTTTCATCTTAGCTTTGGCTGCCTCCCGTTCAATGTTTCATCAATCCCCACTTACCAAGAGCACAATTTTACATCAGCGAGTGGTTTTCACCTCTCCCGGCTGCAGAGTTGCCCTGAGTAAAATGGGCAACAGCACTACATAGCTCATAAAAGACACAGGGACTGAACTAGTTAACAAACGTCCAGCAGAGAGACCAATCTCCTGATCCGAAGAAAGGCCAGGCTGCTGCGGCTGTTCTTACTTCCACATCGCTTCCAAACAAACAGTCCGGCCCTCTCTTCTCACCTTCTGAAACGGGCAACGCCACAGCTTGTAAATGTGCTGCCTCTGCTTTTCCAATACCCATGGCCAACACAAGCAGTGAAATCTTTACTCAGAGCTGTGAAGGCCAAGGCCGCCTGCTACATGAACTAAACGTGCTGGACAACCAGTTGTGCATGCACACGGGACATAGGGGTGCAGGGAAAAGGCTGCTGGAGAATGCCTGGGGCAGACACAAAACAAGTGGCAAAGGGAAGTTTCATGGGAAACAGACACAACGTGTGCCATAGGAGAGAAGGGCAGTGAGGGCACACCGAGGAGACAAGGCTCCATGTTTTGAATTACCTCTCACAAAACTGTTGGGTTTTTCTTTTGTTTTGTCATCATCTGAATCCAAATCGGTCTCAGATACATGATCTGAGAAACACTGGGACCCGGCAATTGGTTCACGCTTCAAACCCCCTCTGATCGGGTTGGTGTCCATTTCATGACATCGGCCATCTTCTCGATCTCGCTGTTCGGATTCGGAGTCCTCAGAATCACTGAAGATCTTTGCTTTTTTAAGGAAAGTAAGATTCTTGCGACCTGTGTTGTACTTTCTACCAGCATACTTTCCCGGTTCGGAATCTGCTTCTTCCTCTTCCTCGGAGATGCTTTTTGCCCTAAGTTTCTGCCCAGAGGTTGACGGACCAGCAGTTCTGTTCTGTACATTATCTGAATCGTGACTTTGAGAGTCTTCCTCAGAAGACTCTATCTTAAGAAATTTTGTTTTAGAAGTTGCCAGAGTATGAGACTTGTAACCATTGGCCTGCCAATTTTTTCGGGCTACTCGTAAGTCACTTTCTGACTCTGAATCCCCATTTTCAGATTCATTCACAGTATTCTGGGCAGCATGAGAATTGGACAGTGGTGATGGTCGATTGTGATCTTTTAGCTCCTCTTCTTCAATTTCTGACTTTAAGCTCTGATCATCTTCAGAATTGTGTAATAACTTTTTTCTAGCCACAGCGGAAGCATTACGGTGAGGCAGCTTCCGGCCAGAACAGACACTTTCAGAGCTAGAGTTCTCCTCAACGTCGCTCATCAGCTTGATCTTATTGGCAGCCACAGCAGCACACTTTCGTAGCACTTTCCGGTTATTTCCCGCCCTGGCTTTTAGGCTCTCACCAGCCTCCACTGAATTATTATCAGAGTCACTTAAATAAACTCTCTTTCGAGTGGCTTTTCTGCCACATCCATTTTCTAAAGAAACTGGACCTAGAAATAAAGTAGCAATAAGATTAGAAAGGTCTTCCTTATTTCAACATTTTGCAATGAATTTATTATTTTAGAACTGGTGTTCCCTATTTTTTAATGCCAAAACAGGTTTCCTTTCTAAACCTAAAAAGTCCTAAATCTGGAACAGAACAGAGAGCCCAGAAATAAACCCATGCACATATGGCCAACTAATTTACAACAAAAGAGGTAAGAATATACAATGGGGGAAAGGACAGTCTCTTCAACAGTGTTGGGAAAACTGGACAGCCACATGCAAAAGAATAAAGCGACATTACTATGTTACACCGTACACAAAAATTAACACAAAATGGATCAAAGACTTCAACGTAAGACCTGAAACATAAACCTCCTAGAAGAAAACACAGGCCTGGTAAATAAGCTCCTTGACGTTGATCTTGCCGATGGTTTTTTTGGATCGGACACAAAAATTAGAGGCAACAAAACCAAAAATAAACAAGTGGGACTACATCAAACTAAAAGCTTCTGCAAGGCAAAAGAAATCATCAATAAGATAAAAAGGCAACTTACTGATGTGCAAATCATGTGATTAGGGGTTAATTCTCCAAAATACTTATTTTTTAGATGTTCATATATATGTGTGCGTGTGTGTGTATATATATACACACACACACACACACACACATTTTTGAGAGAAAAGACAGAGAGAAAGACAGAGCATGAGCAGAGAGAGAGGGAGACACAGAATCTGAAGCAGGCTCCAGGCTCTGAGTGTGGAGCCCAACAAGGGACCCAAACCCACGAACCTGTGAGATCATGACCTGCAGCCAAAGTCGAATGCCTGACCAACTGAGCCATCCACGTACCTCAAAATATCCAAACTATTTAAAGAACTCATACAATAGCAAAAAACAATCGATTAAAAAGTGGACAGAGGCTCTGAGTAGACATTTTTTAAAATACAACATATAAATGGTCAACAGGAACATGGAAAGATGTTCAATATCACCATTCAGGCACTGTCAATGCAGCACCTGATGCAGGGCTTGAACTGACAGACCGTGAGATCATGACCGGAGCTGAAGAGTCGGATGCTTAACAGACTGAGCCACCCAAGCGCCCCACTCAAGCACTAATTTAAAAAGATATATGCACCCCAATTTCACTGCAGTGGTATCTACAAAAGCCAAGACACGGAAACGACCTAAGCACCCATTAATGGATGAACAGAAAAGAAGATGTGGTTTATCTATACAATGGAACGTTATTCAGTCATAAAAAGGAGTGGAATCCTGACGTCTATAACAACACACAGGGACCTTGAAGGTGTAAACGCTCAGCAAAATAAGTCAACAGAGAAAGATGGATACTGTATGATTTTACTTCTATGTGGAATCTACAAACCAAAAAACCCAAGCTCACTGATACAGAGAACAGACTGGTGGGGGGAAGGGAGGTCAAAAGGTACAAACTTCCAGTTATAAGTCATAGGGATGTAATGTACAACATGATGCCCGTAGTTAGTAATATTCTGTTGCATATTTGAAAGTTGCTAAGAGTAAATCTTAATTCCTCATTACGAGAAATAAAAATTTTTATAACTATGTATAGTGACTGACAGTAACTATACTTATTGTGATCATTTTGTAGTATATACAAATATTAAATTATGTTCTACACCTAAAATGTTATATGTCAATTATATACCAATTTTCAAAAAATCTAAAGAAGACATTTAATCATATGTAGATGCCTTAAAACAGTAAGTCATTCCATGCTTAGCTTATGGATTCTCTTGATAAACATTCCTCCAAAGTACCAACCACTGAGTCTCTTACCAGTTTTTCTTTGAGCAGCTCTGGTTCTGGTCACCCGGAGATTACTGCTTCTGGCCAGCCCACTACGTAAGGAAGATTCCCGAGGTCTTGAACTCTCTTTGCTTTCCTCTGAACTATTTGAAGCTGAAGATGAAGAGGTACCTAAGGAATCTTCCATTTCACTTTCTAAGAAAAATAAAGCATCAACAGTTCATCACATACATCCTATCTTCGCACACACAGTCCTATTTCATAACAACAAGCCAAAAGCAGATTCTCAAGATACTCAAGAGAGATTATAATTGTAAAAACTGTTTCAAAGAACAGCTCATAGGGACGCCTAGGTGGCTCAGTTGGTTAAGGTCCAACTCTTTTTTTTTTTTTTTTTTTTAAGGTCCAACTCTTGATCTCGGCTCAGGTCATGATCTCACAGTTCATGAGTTCAAGCCCTACATCAGGCTTGGTGCTGACATCACAGATCCTGCTTGGGATTCTGTCTCTCCCTCTCTCTGCCCCTTCCCCAGTCTCTCCCCCTCTCTCAAAAGTAAATAAACTAAAAAAAAAAAAAAAAAAAAAAAAAAAAAAAAAAAAAAAAAAAAAAAAAAGCCCATAAATGTTTGGTATTAAAAGGTACATAGACAGCATTCCAAATCAAGTTTGTTCTATTATTTCTTTTTTCTTTTGTTTCTAGTTTTTTTTAATGTTTATTTATTTTTGAGAGAGACAGAGACAGAATGCAAGTGGGTTAGGGGCAGAGAGAGAGGGAGACACAGAAGCAGAAGCAGGCTCCAGGCTCTGAGCTATCAGCACAGAGCCCGACGCGGGGCTCGAACTCACGCACCATGAGATCATGACCTGAGCCGAAGTCGGACGCTCAACTGACTGAGCCACCCAGGCGCCCCTATTATTTCTGAAAGTAACATATTAATCCTGGGTTGGATTCAGAAAATACAGTTTGTATATTTGATAAACAAATTTGCATCTAAGAATGTAATCAGCCCCCCTCCACTTCCTGCTGTCCTATGAAACGTGTACTTCCTGTAGGTCCTGTAGGAAGAATGGCCACTTTAAGTCCCACATGTCAGGGGACAGACTTTCAAGCCTTTCGCAGGTAAGCCCCATAACTGCGTAGCGATACCACATGCTTTCAGCTCAAGAAGGGTCATTTTTACATGTGCCACCATAAAGAGGGGAGGGAGGTAGACGAAACAAGATAAACAATTTAAACAGTACAGGTCATTCCTTCCTACCACTCCACAATGAGTGCATGCTCCAGTGTGAGGCACCGCACAGGACACCCAAGTGTCCCATTCCTTTGTCCCCTCTGTTCTTACATACATGTCACGGGATGAAAGCTTCATGGAAATGAGTGGGAGCAGGATGCCAAAAGTCAAAATTTTGCTCCACAATACGACCCAACTCCGCGTTAAAGACGGTGGCTGCGATAGAAGGACGCCAGTCCCCAGGCTGTGTCTCTTCCTCTGAAACTGCTCTGCTGGTTTGCCACAGACTACTCCTGTTCTATTCCACTCCACTCCCCAGCACGCCGACTCACTTTCCAGACTCTCCCTCTTCCCCGCGTACAACTGCCGAATGGACTAATGTTCCTGAAACAATTCATCATGTGATTTCCTTACTCATCAAGAGACCCAACTAGGTAATCCAAACGCTTCTGCAAGGCTTGCCAGTCTGTCTAATATGTGGCTGCTTTCTACCCCTTTGATCCTATTATTTTACATTATAGTAGTTATTACCACACTACCATTGCAAGCTGCCAAAACCACTCATGGCAACCGGGAAGCATTCGCATACCACAGCCTCACTCCCACGATGCTAACAAAGGGTGAGGATCCGCAGTAGTTGTATTACCAAAGAGCAAGAACATAAACGGTATAGAATTTACCAGGTCTTCCATGTAAACACACATGATTACCATGCCTTTTTTTTTTTTTAATTTAAAGAAAAACCACCGGAAGTATACTTGGCACACAAAGTATGATATTTGGGGCGCCTGAATGGCTCAGTCGGTTGAGCGTCCGACTTCGGCTCAGGACACGATCTCACGGTTTGCGAGTTCGAGCCCCGCATCGGGCTCTGCGCTAACAGCTCGGAGCCTGGAGCCTGCTTCGGATTCTGTGTCTCCTTGTCTCTCTGCCCCTCCCAAACTTGTGCTCTGTCTATGTCTCTCAATAAATAAATGTAAAAAAAAAAAAAAAAAAATTCAAAGTATGGTATTTGTATCCCATTTTTTACGATTTAGAAGATTCAAATTTGCACAGAATATGGCTGCACCATTTGCAAAGAACAGCACTTATCAAACATATTTTAACCGTTCCCCATTTGTTACTTTTGACTCTTCCACTGAATTGTAGGTTTCTTATATGTCAAGGCCAGTCTTCTTCATTCTCTCCTCTGAACCTGGAGTAACTACCTGTGCTGCCATGCTACTTGAGTGCTAGACAATTAAAGAACGATGTTCACGTCTTACCAGATAACGTGGAGCCATTTTTCAGAGTGACAGTCCTAAGTCTTCTCATTCTTTCTGACGATCCTGCCGAATCTGAGGAGTCCCCAGAAGTCACGCCCGAAGAGACACTAGCACCTGTCTTACGGCCTGCAGAATAGGCACCCCTACTGGAGGGAGAGTGGGCAGGAGAACCCACCAATTCAGGAATTACTTTTGTCTGAGATTTTAACCGCTTCTGTTTGATATTTCTGGTCAAAGATATGAACAAAGGAAACAAAATTTAATTAAACAGGGAATGCCTGAATAAAAGCGTATTACTACTTAACCTGAGAAAAATTTTATGATCAAAACATTGAAATATTCATTGTTAACATCTTATTCTGACGTGGATTACTATGGATATCCTTACTCTAAGTTTGACATCATTTTGTTCCAAACTGAAGTAACGAACAAATGACCCAAGTTACAGAGTAGAAAATCATACTGAATACCTTAAATTCTTTGGACTAAATGCTAAGAGGAGCCAACATTTATGTAATACACGCATTCATTCATATTACAAATCTGAGTCTCAATAAGAAACAACTTTCTCTCTGGTCTATTTACATATATAGACATATACGTGTAACAGTATATAAGAGGAGAAATCAACAAAATCTAACCAGAAAGAACAGAGGCCAAAAAAAAGATCAGAACAAGCTAGTTTTTTCTAAGACCAATCTGTTTATTCTAAGTACCAGTTCACTGTGTTTGACCCCTGAGCCATGGATTATCAAGAAAAAGAGTGGAAGTTTAGGACAAGACAGCCTTTTGTTTTAAATTACAGATCTGGGTAATATTCATGTTGAGTAATCCTATTTTCCTTTAAAACAAAAAGATAAAAGAGCTTTGTATTTAAGGCACCTGAGCTTAACGATAACCACAACGTTCTTTAAAGCAGTAATTGTTTATCATAATCAAGAAATTTCAAGCTTTTTTACAGCAAAATGTTAACTTCTAGAAATAAGTCAGTCCGAAAAAGACAGATGTCATGTTTTCACTCATATGTGGAATTTGAGAAACTTAACAGAAGACTATAGGGGAAGGGAAGGAAAAATAAGTTACAAACAGAGAGGAGGCAAACCATAAGAGACTCTTAAATACAGAGAACAAACTGAGGGTTGCTGAGGTGGGGGGATGGAGGGAGAGCAGGAAAACGGGAGATGGCACTGAGGAGGGCACTTGTTGGGATGAGCACTGGGTGTTGTATGTAAGTGATGAACCACAGGAACCTACTCCCAAAGCTAAGACCATGCTGTATACACTGTAAGTTAGCTAACTTGACAACAGATTAAAACGTAAAAAATAAGAGGCGCCTGGGTGGCTCAGTCAGTCGAGCGTCTGACTTCGGCTCAGGTCATGATCTCGGGGTCTTTGAGTTTGAGCCCCGCATCGGGCTCTGTGCTGACGGCTCAGAGCCGGGAGCCTGCTTCGGATTCTGTGTCTCCCTCTCTCTCTGCCCCTCCCCCGCTCATGCTCTGTCTCTCTCTCTCTCTCTCAGAAATAAACATTAAAAAAATTTTTTTTAATAATAAAAAATAAAAAGTAAAAACTAAAACAACAAAAAACTCAAAATATTAATTTCTATTAATATCAACTGGAAGACAGACCAATGAATACAAAAGAAAACAATTACATGCTTATACTCATCATAAACTTCCTTTTAAACAGAAGACAAAATGATAAATATCTCAGGAGTAAAACTGTTCCCTTTTTTTATCCTATGTCCTTCTTAACTGTTAAACTCTTTATTGTTCAAAGAGAAAGAGCTTTTTTTTTTTTAAATAATTAAACAAAAAAATTAGAAACTCCTAAAATAACAGAAAAACCCAAACTGGGGGACATTTTAGAAAATAAATGACCCATACTCTCCAAAAATGTCAATTAAGAAGACAAAGGTAGAAAATAAAATTCCTGATTAAAACAGACTAAAGAGGAGTGCTTGGGTAGCTCAATCAATTAAGCGACCTACTCTTAATTTCAGCTCAGGTCATGATCCCACGGTTTGTGAGTTCAAGCCCCACTGTCAGGCTCTAGGTTCACAGCACAGAGCCTGCTTGGGATTCTCTTCCTCCCTCTCTCTCTCTGCCCCTCCCCCACTCATGTTGTCAGTCAATCAATCAATATTCAAAAAAAACAAAACAAAAAAACAGACACCTGGGTGGCTCAGTTGGTTAAGTGCCTAGCTCTGGATTTAGGCTCAGGTCATGATCTCACAGTTCTTGAGTTTGAGCACAGAGCCTGCTTGAGATTCTCTCTCTCCCCCTTTCTCTCTGTCCCTCCCCCACTTGTGCACATGCAAGCACTCTCTTCTCAAAATAAACTTAAAGTATAATAATGATGATGATGATGATGAAACAGACTAAAAAGGAGTGCCTGGCTGGCTCAGTCAGTAGAACATGTGACTTGATCTCAGGGTCATGAGTTTGAGCCCTATGCTGGGCACAGAGATTACTTACAAACTAAATAAAAATAAAAAATAAGATTGGCTGATGATTAAATGAGCTAATGTTTAAAAAAAAAAAAAAAACAGACTAAAGAGACCATGAACTATATGCAACACAAGATCCTCACTTAGGTGTAGATTAGAAAAAAAATTTGTCCTAAGGACATTATTAGGTCAACGGTAGAAATACAATAAGATGTGGTTAGAACCTTATTTTTAGCAAATCCACACCAAATATTTAGGGGTAAAGGAGCAAGGTGTCAGATATATTCTTTTGAATGACTGAGAAGAAAAACACACAACAAAAAGATAAAGCAACAATACAGCATATGTGACGTACTATGAAAAATTGGTGAGTCCAGGTAAAGTATAAAGGAGTTCTTTGAATTATTCTTCAACTTCTCTGTAATTCTGAAATTATTTCAAAATTAAAAGTTCAAAAAAAAAAAGAGGCAGGGAGGACTCACATAGCACCTCGTAACGTATGCCCCCAAATTACGGACTGTAAAGCAGCTGAACGGGCCGAACTCATTTCCCGAAGGCTAAGGAGCACGTCTGCCCGGTTCAGTGCAATTCTGCTGTCCTAAACACTGGGGCAGGGATGCAAGGAGGACTTTGGCAAATCCTCTCACCCAAAACGCAAAGATAAAACTGGCAAAATCATCCAAAACAATCATTTCGCAACTCTGGAAAGTAATCAAAGGCCTTTATTAAAAAAGGCCTTTATTAAAAAAGCCTTTATTCTAGAAAACCTTCTGAATCTAAGAAAAAACTTTACTGGAGTTTTGGTATTTTAACTCGGGGCTCCTCCCAGTCACACACACCCCAATTCTGTGGCACAGGCTTGAGGACCAGGATGAGGAGGCGGAAGGAACTGGCCTGACTTGAGAGCTTCACCAAACAGCACTAAACTCACTGCTGGAAACCCAGCCAGGCGGACCCCGTGTAGCAGCCCAAGCCTGTGAAACCGGTCAGAGCAACAGAGTTCAGCCACAAAATTTAAAGGAGAGCTACAGAATGAGACAGTCACAGGAGTCTTTGAAAAGCTCCAAAATCGTTCTGGGGATGTGGAAGGTTCCACAAATACTCAAGAAAGACTGGGGAGAGCCCTGTTATCCAGTCGTCCCTGGATTACCTTGAGACTCTCATGCCTGGAAAAATATAGGCAGAAAGTGAACTTGGCCTCACTTCACACAAAGGCCTCCTTCAGAAAAGGGTGGAGGGCTTACTTGATGGGTTTAAGCACAAATTCTGACCACTGCGCTGTGGCAAGTCAGGGAAGACACCCAGGAACACAGGCCCCCCCCCAATTTTTTTTTTTTTTTTTTTTTTAATTTTTAAGGGGCACCTGGGTGGCTCAGTTGGTTGAGCATCCGACTCTTGATTTCAGTTCAGGTCATGATCCCAGGGTCTTGGGATCAAGCCCCGTGTCAGGCTCCACAATGAGTGTGGAACCTGCTTAAGATTCTTTGTCTCTCTCTCTCAGAAAAAATAAAATAAAATAAATTTTTAAAAAGCAGATTTCAGCGGCTTACCACTGCGGGAAAGACAAACTACAGAACTGGTCTAAGGTAACTCACTAAACAAAACCAGCAACAAGTATCATCACAGAGGGACAAGAATCAGAGTCTAGAGTTTCTACAATATGTTAACAAACAGCGACAAGAAAACCAGATTACTAAGTTTGTCCCACTTCCAACAAAACAGTACAAGACATACCAAGAATCAAGGAAGTTTGCCCATACACAGGCAAAAATGCACTCAATGGAAACTGTCTCTGAAAGGACCCAGATTCTGAGCTAAATCCACCATTATAAACACATTTGAAGAACCAAATAAAATCATGTTTACAGAATTAAAGAAAAGCACGAGGACAGAAAATATCAGTAGAGACATAGAAATTACAAAAAACCAACCAGAGATTCTGGAGTTGGAAAGCACAGTAACTGACATAAACATTCACAAGATAGGCCCAACAGTAGACGTGAGCTGGTATGAGCTGGTATAAGAATCAGTGAACCTGGTAGGTCAATAAATTATTATCCCATCTGAAGAACAGAAAGAGAAGGGGGAAAAATGAAGAGAGCCTCAGAGGCCTGTGGGAGACCATCCATCATATCAACATATGAATAATGGCAGCCCACATATGAGAGGAAAGGGGCAGAAAAAAATTGAGTAATGGCTGGAAACCACCCAGATTTTATGAAAAACAGTCTTCTACAAAGCTGGAAAAATTCCTACACACATCAAAGTCAGCTGCAAAATGCAGACAGAGAACTGTGAGAGCAGCAAGAGAAAAACCATTCCACATGGACGAGGGAGGGAACCTCAGCGGCACTGAGAGCTGACTTAACATCAGAAACAACAGAGTTCGGCAGGCAGTGGGAGAGATGCTGGGAGGAAAACAAAACACGGTCAACTAAGAATTCTATGTCCAGCAAAATTAGTCCAAAAGGAAAACTGTCAGAATTAACTACTAGCACATCTGCCTTACAAGAAACACAAAAGGATCTCAAGCTGACAAGAAAGGACACCAGAGGGTAACTCAAACCCACACAAAGAAATAAGAACCACTGGGAAAGGTAATTTACATAGGTAAATATAAATAACAGTGTCAGTGATGTTTTTATTCTTTCCTTAACCGATTTGAAAGAAAACTAGATAAAACAAAGATGTAATCTGACGACAAGAGCACAAAATGGAAGGGAGGGAGCTAAACGAGAACAAGCTTATGAGATTTAAATACTATTGATCTGAAGGAGATGGTTCTGAACAGAGATGCAGAGCACGGTCCCCAAAACATGCATGAAGACACCCATCACGGACACGTGCTTGTTCAAGACAAGCCTGGACACAGACGACACAGGACGGACTCCACTTTCGCGCTGCAACACCGTGAGATACCTGGAAACCTGACAGTAACGGAGGCTACACAAAGATGACAGAATACAAATTAATATCAAATTCCTGACAGAGAATAAGCCCTGCATTTTATGTCTTCTTTATAACTAATCCTCAGAAACAATAGGGCACATCGTGCCTAATCGCTATTTCTCTTAACACAATCAAATGCTCGACACCCGAAGTAATCACTTTACTCTCTGCATTATTAAAAAAAAAAAAAGTTCTTATGTAAATACATAAATGATACTTTAATCCTTAGTAAAATTTTAAAAATCTGTAATTTTCCTTAAATGCTTAAAAATTTACCTAATTACAAATTACACAATAGCTCTATATGCACACAGTATTTTCAAGCCATTAAAAAAAAAACAACTTTCGGAATATACTATACTCCTAATCATTGTAGAATAATAAAATTAAAGAAGTATCACAACCTGAAACTTTTTAAATTGCATACAAAGCCTGAAATAAGCAATCACCTGATACTTCTGTTGGCCTGACTGACACGGTTACAATTTTGCCGTCTCTTGAACCTCTGGCTTCTTCGAAGTTTTTCATTGAATTTTTGACCAATTTTAAAATCAGAGGAGATTTTCTTCATTTTTTCTTCAAATAAGGCAGACAATCTCAAGGTCATACTGTAAATCTGCAAGAATATGAAAGCAAAACTAGAACTACAAAATATCTTGAAAAATACTTTCACAAAAAAGAGTATAATTGCAACCTATTACATCACTGTTATAGACAATAGCTGTTACTTATTTCATCCATCCCACCCTTCCTTCAATGACATCTGCCAGAAACACGCAGTACCAAACATGTAACTCTCAGATGAAAAGAAAGTATTAAAGCAATTGTCTAGAATCTGGGACTTACTACAGTCTATAGGTCAATGGTTCTCAACCAGCTGTTCTCATTTTCACATTTACATATACAAATCCAAAAGATGTCCCCTTCTCCTAGTTAGATGTGGAGCTGGCTAGTTTTAGGGTTGCTGTCTAGGCAGCAAGAGAGCAGTGTGTCCTCGGGGCAAGGAGACAAAGACACCTTCACCCCAGTCTCCAACTTGCAATCTGACCTCCTGTAAGGCCACTTAGATCTATCTAAGCATGGATTCCAGACCAAAGCCTATCTTGCCACAGGAGAAGAAAAGAGGCCCCAGAACTGTAACAGATATGAAAGATGGTGTTTTAACAGCTTTGATAATTAAATAATACCAAATCTGTCAAAGAACCGCAACATGATATTCACTGCTCCTATAAATAACTTTGGTACAGCTATGTATTTACAGGAAGTGCTCTTTAATCATTCACAATCATTCCTGAAAAGGAAGTATCAAAGTCTAACGTTCAATCACTCTGATGCACCAGGCAGCGGGGTGGAGAGACTTTAACATTAGAGAATCTTCAGAAAAAAGTGTGTGAGGAGCGCCTGGGTGGCTGAGTCAGTTAAGCATCCATCTTGATTTTGGCTCAGTTTATTAGCTCCCCATTCATGAACTTGATCCCTGCATTCAGCTCTGCACTGACACTGCAGGGCCTGCTTGGGAGTCTCTCTCTCAAAATAAATAAATAAACATTTAAAAAAATGTATTTTTTTAGGTATGTGAGCCATAGCAATTTCTTATATGCTTTATAAATATGTATGCACACACACATATATATACACAATACATGTGAAATTCAAAATGCCACTTTATCTGAAACAATCATTGACATTTCCAGTACTTTGTGTATACCTTAACCTTACTCTTTCCCTTCAAATGTGAATTCTAACATTAGTCACCAATTTTAACAAGTGGCTTTATTTCCTTAATCATATTAAGTTTGAAATCTGATTCTCTTAAGAATCACTTTCAGGGGCGCCTGGGTGGCGCAGTCGGTTAAGCGTCCGACTTCAGCCAGGTCACGATCTCGCGGTCCGTGAGTTCGAGCCCCGCGTCGGGCTCTGGGCTGATGGCTCAGAGCCTGGAGCCTGTTTCCAATTCTGTGTCTCCCTCTCTCTCTGCCCCTCCCCCGTTCATGCTCTGTCTCTCTCTGTCGCAAAAATAAATAAACGTTGAAAAAAAAAATTAAAAAAAAAAAAAAAAAGAATCACTTTCATATTATTTTATGTCTTCTCGTTGGGTTTTATATAAAATTCAGTTAATACACTTGAGTTGAACATAAACATTGAACAAAAATGAGTGCTAAAATTATTAGCTATTCAAAATGAAAAAAGGCATGTATGGAAAAAACCCCACAGTTAACATCATACACAATGGTGAAATATGGAAAATCTTCCCCCTGCGATCAGGAAAGAGACAAGGTTGCCTGCTTCCACCACTGCTATTCAATACTGTACTTTAAATCCCAGCCAGAACAATTAGACAAAAAAAAAAAAAAAAAAAAAAAAGACCAAAAGACAGAAAGACAGAAAGAAAGAATATGAAGAAAGACAAAGCAAGAAAGATCATTCAGATTGTGAAGTTAGAAGTGAAACTACCGCCGTTAGCAGATGGCGTGATCCATATTCATGGCAGCATTATTCATAAGAGCCAAAAAACAGAAACAATTCAACTGTCCATCAAGACATGAATGGATAAACAAAATATTATATACCCATACAATGCAATATCATTCAGGCATAAAAAGGAATAAAGTTCTCATGCATGTTATAACACGGATGCACCTTTCAGAAATTCTGCTAAGTGAAAGGAGCCAGACACGAAAGGAGCCAGACACAAAAGGGCAAATGTTGTATGATCCCATGTATGAAATATCTAGAACAGACAAATGCATCCAGACAAAGTAGATGAGACATTTACCAAGGGCTAAGCGGGGAGTGAATGTAGAGTTACTCCTTCATGTTAGAGTTTCTGTTTGGGGTGATGAAAGAGTTTTAGGAAAATCAGTGATCGTTGAACATTGTGAATATAATTAATGTCAATGAATCACACCCTTAAAAATGGTTAAAATAATAAAGCTTATGTTACATATATTTAACCGCAATTTTGAAACTCTGATAATATATAAAAATCCAATAAGTTGTACAGTTGATGATATATCTATCCTCAAATAGTATTTTACATAAAAGGCGAGGGAAAGCATGAATGAAATTTCTCTCTGGGAAGAAAGTCTCAATAACAGTGAATACGGACAATAGCATCAACTTGGAAAAATGTTGGACCGGATGCTAAACTGATTTAAAGTGATGTGAAATCTGCACATTGAATCCAAGGAAGTTCTCAGATTGAGAAATAATTAACACAGGAGAGTCTGGGGATAATAAAGAGAAAGTGAAATTAAGGCAAAATGGTTACTTAGCAGCGATAGTTGCTGATCATAGACAAAGTGCTATAATATTAAGCAAGTGCTTTCTTTAGAGTCTTCTCAAATCATCCCTCTTTGTTAAACTACCAGCACACTGGCTACAAGGGTTTGTGATTATTCGTGAGAATTCACTGAGAGACTTATGTACACTTTTGTCTGTTCACTGTGCTTCAACAAGTTATGAGAAGTTATCCAACATGTAACATTTTAACACAACTTTAGGGGTGTACTCTCCACCTGTGTTCTCCAATAATCAGATGGCTCATGTGTCTCCTCTTTGGGTTGGAAATATTACTATGCTCTCAGGAGTCTTACCCCCACTTCCGATTTTCCTTTTCTTACTTTTAATTATCTTCCAGAATCTATCATTAAATTTCAAGTCCACTCTTCAAGATTCCTACATGTATAAAAACAGATTTTTCCCACCCTATGTATCAAGTTCAAATCTGTTCATTTCTCATTGGTGGCCTCACTGCCTCCAATTCCCATTTGTTTCCACGACATTAGGAAAGGTAAGCATTAACTGTGGTGAGGGGAGAGAGACAGAGCTCTAGCCTTACCAGTGTTCTCGCCCTCCTCACTCATCCTTAATGTTCCAACACGTACCAGCAAGTGGAAAATGATCATCAACACAGACCACGCACTCTTTTCATTGAGAACCACTTTTAAAATTACCTTTGATCTTTTGTTTGGTGTATATGCTTTTGCATTGCTAAATATCAACCGGATGTCTTTGCAAAATTCCAAAGGGCTGTCATAATTTCCTGCTTCTAAAGTTTCCCTTACTGTTCCAAAATCCATTGGAGTATCTATAATATCTCGGTAGTCCTAGGTTTTAAAAACAAGAATTAGTTCAAAGATTTGATTCCTACTTTTAGAAATGTTACGAGCATCAGATCTCCAAAACATTCAAAATGAGAGAAAAGAAAAAGGTTAGAAGGACCTTAAGAATCATCAATAATTTTTAAAAAAAGAGGCTCAGACATACAGAAAAAATAAGAAATATACCAAAATGATGTATCTGGTAGGATATTAAATGGTTTTCATTTCCTTCTTTATACTCTTAATGTAATCTCTAAGCTTTTACAGTAAATCTGTGCTTTGTAATCTTTTTTTTAAAGGTCATTTTCCATTCTCATATTTGGGGAATGAATACAGAGCTTTTATCCAATTTATAGTTTTCCTGGGGCTGAGCCTACTAAGAAAACAGATAAACATGTAGGATCCTCCCATTAAGATGTAGCAGTGATTAAGTCTTAGCCAAAGTTACGAGGGGTCTAGAAAATTCAAGAAAAACTGTGTAATACAACTCTTCCACAGCTGCCTTAGTGGTGAGAGACAAAGTTAACATGAAGCTCAGACATCTTACTCGTTAAAGTTTAATTTAAACACCTCCACCCCAATCTCTATACAAAACGAGAAGGCCCAAACATTCAAACAATGGCAAAACTTACTGGATATTCAACCAAATCAACAGGTTGTCTAAATGGTTCAGAATCTTCACACTGAAAAATTAAGTTCACTAGTTCCTTACACTGTTTCTTCCAGTTATTTTCAACATAGTTGGTGGCTTTGATGCTCGTTTTTTTCCAATCACGGACCTAAAAATACATTCACAATATTATAAGCTTTTTCAGTCTTGGAAATGTCACACTGCGGTCTGGTATAGTACGGTGCTAAAAATGCACATGAGCTGTGGCCTTGTGTACTATAACAATGTGGCTACTTTTATTTTCTATCTACTTAGAAGAAATCCACTTTTCTGTAAAGGTCAGTAACGTCACATCCATTACGCTGAAAACATTTTTCATTCTACCACTTATCTCCCAAGTTTAGAACACGTTTTCACAGAAAGTGAAGACTCACATTAGACGAAGTGGTAGGCTAAGGAATGGCCCCAAAGATACCTGCATCCTAATTTAAGAACTTATGGCTGTCACTATCCATGGCAGATCTGACCACCGGTTTGAATCCTGAGATGGGAAGACTGTCCTGGATTATCAAGATGGGCCCAATGTAATCACAAAGGTGATTTAAAAAAAATTTTTTTTTAAGTTTATTTGAGAGACAGAGACAGGACAAGAAGGGAAGGGGCAGAGAGAGAGGGAGAGAGAGAAGCCCAAGCAGGCTCCGCACTGTCAGCACAGAGCCCAATGTGGGGCTCGAACCCACAAAGCCACAAGAACATGACCTAAGCCGAAACCAAGAGTCAGACGCTTAAACTGACTGAACCACCCAGGCGCCCCACAAAGGTCCTTGTAAAAGTGAGAGACTTCGAGACTTCAAGCTGCTGGCTTGAAGATAAAAGATGAGGGGACAAGAGGCTCTAGAAGCTAAAAAATAACAAGGAGAAGGATTCTACCCTAGGGCTTCCAGAAAGGAACACAGCTATGCCACCACCCTGATTTTAGCTCCATTGAGACCCATGTCTGACTTCTAATCTACAGACCTAGAAGACCTTATTATTATTATTATTTTTTTTATTGTTTAAGCCACTAGATTTGTGATTTGCTATGGCGGCCACAGCAAATACTATACAGATACTAAACACCTGGGATTTTGTTTAAAAATGAAATTATTTTCCCCCCAAAATAAGAAATTATACGAAAATGACAATCAGATGACAATTCTTTAAGTCTAACTTCTCAATGTTATTTGGGGCAAGCATATTAGGAAAATTAGTATGATAAAAAGCTTAAATTTAAGCAGTATTTGGACAAAATTTAAAATGTTAAGCGTTTTAGGGGCGCCTGGCTGACTCACTCAGTTGACAGTCTGACTTCGGCTCAGGTTGTGACCTTACAGTTCATGAGTTTGAACCTGACATTGGACTCTGCTGGCAGCACAGCTTCAGCTCCTCTGTCTCGCTTTCTCTCTGCCCCTCCCCTGCTCATGCTCTCTCTCAAAAATAAACATTAAAAAAAACCTTAAAAATAAAATGTTAAGCATTTTTAAATTAATAACCTTTCCTTAGGGGTGCCTGAGTGACTCAGTCTGTTTAAATGTCCGATTCTTGGTTTTGACACAAGTAATGATCTCACAGTTTGTGGGTTCGAGCCCCATGTCATGCTCTGCGTTGACAGTGCGGAGCCTGCTTGGGAGTCAGTCAGTCTCTCTCTCTCTCTCTCTGCCCCTCCCCCAGTTACACTGTCTCTCTCAAAATAAACATTTTAAAAAATTTAATAACCTTTCCTTTAATTAATATATTACATTATAACCACAAGAGCTGCTGGTGACGCCACAATTCAAACTTAGTATCTAAAACTTATAACCAAACCCAGTATCTAAAAACTCATTACATCCATACGTCATTCTCCTTAATTCCATCTTCCCAACAGGTGTCATTTAAAAAAAAGGATTATTCACCAAACCCTAGTGAACATTCCCCTACAAGGGCTCCTCCTCTACCAGCCTTCCCACTGCATACAAGCACAGTCCCTGACGAGGCTCCGCCTTACACTCTAGTTCTTGCAACAGGTCCCTCACTTCCTTTAGTACCAATTCTGTTATCCTTCAAAATCTCTGCATCCATTATGGTGGTGAAATTGAGTCTCTCCTTTATAATTTAAATGAAATCCTTGGTTTTCAAGATCACCATCATCCACTCCCAACGTCACAGCCAGACACAGCCCCCCTGCTCACCCCAACACTCAGTCCCTACACTTGGCAGGCCAGTGCTCTACCACTAGCCTAGTGGCATGCTACATGTGCCTACTTTGTGACATGGGTCCCAAATGCTCCTTATTTTGTGCACGTCCTCTTTCTCCTCCAGCTCATTCTGAAAACAAAGTTCAAATCCCAACTCTTCCACTAAACCTTCCGTGACTACCCGCCTCTCAGTGATTTCCCATTTCTTTTAACAAATGCTCAATACCCGTATCAAGGTAACTTTTCAGAGTAACACCTGAAATCTGAGGCTGCTTTCAAAATACAGAATAAGCAAACAACAAAGGTCAGTTGAACAGATTAACTTACTCTCCTTCTTCCAGAAGATGTTTTAGGAAGATCACTATCATCCTACGAACAAAAATCAGAGCACCGTAAGTGTTAATATTCTCATCCGAAACGTAATAACCTAAAAGCGTATCAAACACGTTAGGTCTCACAAGGATTTTAACTTGTTCACAAAAATCTCAAAAAGCAGACCCTATCAGGTCTTTGTGGCACCCAGACTCCCATAAACCAACCATTCTTAATAACCCTCTACACTCCCTAGGAAAACTAATTCCTATAGATAGCTATAAAAAGGTGCTTTGTGGGGCGCCTGGGTGGCTCAGTCGGTTGAGCGTCCGACTTCGGCTCAGGTCATGATCTCGCGGTCCGTGGGTTCAAGCCCCGCGTCGGGCTCTGTGCTGACAGCTCAGAGCCTGGAGCCTGTTTCAGATCCTGCGTCTTCCTCTTTCTCTGACCCTCCCCTGTTCATGCTCTCTCTCTCTCTGTCTCAAAAATAAATAAATGTTTAAAAAAAAATTAAAAAAAAAAAAAAAAAAGGTGCTTTGTGCAGAACCTAAATAGGACATGCATCAGCAACTTCCAATGTGTGTTTCATCTCTATCCATAAAACCCAAGAAACCATTTCCTACTGTTCTGAATTTCATACTCCACACATTTTCTTATTCCCTAAATCAAATATTTGCATGGCCATTTTTATTCCGATAGAAATTACCAAGAGAATCAGTGAATCGCAATAAGGGTCTGTGTAGAAATTGACACTATACAGAACTCCTGTAACTTCCTGCTCGATTCTGTATGAAGTGAAATTACCCAGCATCACTGATATTTGCCTTGAACTTTGATACCACCTTGAGTGAAGAACTTGTGGGTACTGTGAGCATGGTCAAGTTCGTTAATTTGTAATTACAATTAAATCCAACTCTTAGAAATTGCAGAAGTAGAGGACACATTCCTCAGCTATGTTATTCACGCAGACATATGCTCTTTATTTGGTATCAATTATTGGTTAAAACAAATTCACTGAATATCTGGATAATTAAAAATATATTTTTATCAAACGGGAACCCTCTTGGATTGTTGGTGGGAATGCAAACTGGTACAGCCACTCTGGAAAACAGTGTGGAGGTTCCTCAA
The DNA here is from genome assembly GCF_022079265.1 of Lynx rufus. NCBI lineage: Eukaryota > Metazoa > Chordata > Mammalia > Carnivora > Felidae > Lynx > Lynx rufus. The sequence continues at coordinate 152,773,930 of NW_025814867.1, forward strand.
AAAATTAAAAATAGACCTACCCTATGACCCAGCAATAGCACTGCTAGAAATGTACCCAAGGGATACAGGAGGGCTGATGCATAGGGGCACTTGGACCCCAAGGTTTATAGCAGCACTCTCAACAATAGCCAAAGTATGGAAAGAGCCTAAATGTCCATCAACTGATGAATGGATAAAGAAATTGTGGTTTATGTACACAATGGAGTACTACGTGGCAATGAGAAAGAATGAAATACGGCCCTTTGTAGCAACATGGATGGAACAGGAGAGTGTTATGCTAAGTGAAATAAGCCATACAGAGAAAGACAGATACCATATGTTTTCACTCTTATGTGGATCCTGAGAAACTTAACAGAAACCCATGGGGGACGGGAAGAAAAAAAAAAAAAAGAGAGAGGTTAGAGTGGGAGAGAGCCAAAGCATAAGAGACTCTTAAAAACTGAGAACTGAGGGTTGATGGGGGGTGGGGGTGGGGGGGGAGGTGATGGGTATTGAGGAGGGCACCTTTTGGGATGAGCACTGGGTGTTGTATGGAAACCAATTTCACAATAAATTTCATATATTGAAAAAAACAAAAAATATATATATTTTTATCAAAATAGTTTCATAGTTCATTGGAATATAGCAAGAATTGTTATTTTTCTACTTCGCTCAATATTTTTAAATTACCATTTGAAACGAACAGAAATCATTATAAAATTGACAAACTTCATTACCAAATCCTCGGCATTTTGCTCATCATTTTCGGAAGTGTTAGAAAGTTCTGAGATATGTGTACAGTCTTGATTCCTAAAAAGCAATTTTTCACATGTTTAAGAGTATGCAGTTGCCGTGTCTGATGTCAAAGATTCAAACTACAGGTTAAGATATAAACAGTTCCCCAAGTATGCATACCTAATTTCAAGCAAAGGAATATCCAGTTTTTTAATCTACCCTCTGCGGAAACAACTGACCATCTTAGAATATGGAAAGTAAGTTTTTGTTTCCCCAGCTAAGTATGTATAAAAATTAAGCTGGCAATCCAGAAATAATCCAATTATGGCCTCAACTGGATGAATGTGAAGATGAGTGTTCCTACACATCACTAGGCATATTCGTACAGTAAGTACCAGGAACATGGATTGACTTGAGACAAAATAGAGGGAAGAAGCAGAAATTAAAGCAAATTAGATCTTAACTTCCCTGTACACACAGAAGAAAGAATGCTGAAGTAGGACTATCTAGGCATGAAGAAGATGAAAATAGGTATGTGATTTTCCTGAAGTAGAAAAAAATGAAAGTCCTGGGGAAGAGGAAACAAGTCCAGGTTGTCCAGGCAAGAAGTGGATTCAACCCAGCAAAGCAAGATAGGCCAGAACCAGTTACTTCCCAGTTTGTAGCCACACAGTAAAAATGATGGCACAGTTTATAAATTATCTTCTCTACTACATAATTCTTTCAAACAATTTTTATGGCTATGGTAAAAAGGCATTAAGATCACACAGCACAATTCATTAATTTCAAAGGAAACAGGCTGAGCAATTTGTCCAAAGTGACAGACAACGTTCATCAGAACAGATGATGTTAAAACTCAGATCCCACTTTCCGTCCTCCTCCTAAATGATCTCCCAATGCAAGCAAGCGTGTGCAGCCATTAGTGTTATACCAAGGGTAATTTCTTCATGTTTCATAAGGACACCACAGTCATGAAAAATGACTAAGGGAAACCCGGTGAAGGGTATATATAGGGCAACTTCTGTAGTATAAAATTATTTCAGTTTTAAAAAGCAGAAAACATTGGATTGTTCTATTTTTCATGCCTTTACTAAAAGTAATAATCACAATAAATATGTACAGAAATGTTATTTAACACAGCATATTAATAAAAGGGTGTAATTCAGAGAGCAAAAATTAAGAACTAGATGGCTGCAAGAGGTACAGATATGCAAAGCCACTTTCCACATCTATAATAGGAGGTAACTTACTTGATAAATTTTAAAAGTTGGTCAGTTATCTTCTTAGCTGATCTTGCAATTACACTTTCAGGCTCATTAAATGTCCTGGCATTATGTTCTATGTATCTGACTTCCCAAACTAATGCAGATAGCCTCCTTCAAAACAAAAAAGTAGGCAATTTAGAGCTCAGAAAACAAAAACACAGAAACCAGGTTGTTAAAAAAAAAAAAAAAAAATCCCAGCACGTTAAGCCAGCATGTATTAATATATTAAATCCTAAGTGCAAAGTTACAATGAATAACCTTCTAATGCTCTCAACCTGATCATAACCATAAGCAATTATACTGGAAGCTAAACCACAGAGAATACAATTAAAGACCAAAAATCTTAACAGTTCACTTCATCACATCCAGAGCAACCTGGAGCAACCCTCCCTTTCACAGTGTCTACAGGCACAACGGAAGCTACTGAGACTCAAAGAAGAAAAGGTGTTAAATATCATCAATCCTAAGAGAGTAACCTGGCAAAGTGGTTTCTGAACAAATGCACATTCCCATGTCTGGCTACAGAGATAAAGTACACCATCAATGTAAGAAGTCAGGTTTTTGAAATGGTAATTTCTCAAAGTAGATGAATTGTAACAAATAAAATACTATCAATTACTTAAAATTTAAAAAAATCACTGAGAATCAGGGCACCTGGGTAGCTCAGTCAGTAAAGCGTCCGACTTCCGCTCAGGGCATGATCTCACAGTTCATGAGTTCGAGCCCATCGGGCTCTGTGCTGACAGCTCAGAGCCTGGAGCCTGCGTCTCCCTGGATTCTATGTCTCCTTCTCTCTCAGCCCCTTCCCCACAAGCTCTCTGTCTCTCTCTCTCTCTCTCGCTCAGAAATAAATAAGCAATAAATAAATAAATAAATAAATATTTTTTTTTAAATTTAAAAATCACTGAGAATAGGAAATTTTATAGTTATCAGTGCTCTAGAAGCCAAAGATAAAAAGCTGATGACTCTGGGGAATCAATCTTTCAAAGGCTAATTTTTAAAATTCAACTTTATTTTTAAAATCAAGCTGCTAAATAGGAATAACATGCAAATAAATATGATGTCTAACTACTTAACATAATTTGTAACAAGCACGTGGAATTTTTTTTAATCCGACACCTCTCCAACATCGAATAGTGTCTTACCACAGAAGACCACAAGATCACTATAATGAAAGAGAGTGAAACAGAAAATAGCGTGCATCAGCCCCCACTCCACCACTGTCATGATCAACCACCACTTCCATTCACTCCACTCAGGATGACCAAACACCTTTTCAAACTATTGTGAAAGGAGGTTTCTACTAACCTGTAGAATCGATTAACGAGCCTCATTCGAATCGTGTAGAGGTCGGTTGGATAAGCTACTACGGTGCAATACTTCGGGTACGTACACAGATCAACTGGCCCTGCGAAAGCCGCTGCTATGTCTGTGAAGGCAGACACAAAACATTTTCATCGATAAATTCATTACCCACAGGAGATTATTTCTCTGCAAATTCCTCAAAAATAGAGCCACGCTTAACAATGCAGGCCCAAACAAAAAGGAGCAAGTAGAAACTGTAGTGAAGAATGCCACCAAAGTTTGCTGCGCTTTTAAAATACTTTTGTGGGGGCGCCTGGGTGGCGCAGTCGGTTAAGCGTCCGACTTCAGCCAGGTCACGATCTCGCGGTCTGTGAGTTCGAGCCCCGCGTCAGGCTCTGGGCTGATGGCTCAGAGCCTGGAGCCTGTTTCCGATTCTGTGTCTCCTTCTCTCTCTGCCCCTCCCCCGTTCATGCTCTGTCTCTCTCTGTCCCAAAAATAAATAAACGTTGAAAAAAAAAAATTTTTTTTAAATAAAAAAAAATAAATAAAAAAAATAAAAAAAATAAAATAAAATACTTTTGTGGAGGGGCGCCTGGGTGGCTCGGTCGATTGAGTGGCTGACTTCGGCTCAGGTCATGATCTCATGGTCCCTGGGTTCGAGACCCACGTCAGGCTCTGTGCTGACCACTCAGAGCCTGGAGACTGGAGCCTGCTTCGGATTCTATGTCTCCCTCTCTCTCTGCTCCTCCCCCACTCCTACTCTCTGTCTCTCAAAATTAAATAAACATTAAAAAAAAAAAAATACCTTTGAGGAAAGGAAAACTTGAACATGAAACATTCCACACTAAAAACTTACCAAGATTCAAAAGTTGGTCTATACCACTAATAATTCGTTCACATTCTTCATCTCTTGATTTCTGGCCCCATTCACCATCTTGAGGTTTGTAGAGTAATTTCTCTAGCTCATCGGAAGTGACAGAAATACTAGCTCCTAACTCTTCAGGTGGGTCAACTATAAATTCCATTCCAAAGAACAAGAAAGAAAAATAATTAACCAAATATATATTATACTTAAGTTGTCAAAACTCCTAAACCAGACACTACAAAGGAAAAAGCAGTGGTTTTATAGTGGAGAAACCTGGGACACCACCTAAGTCACATGATGAAAGTTAACACCCCCAGTAATAGGACAAATGGACATCATGTGCCTCATGATATGATGCACTGAGGACCATATACCACATCTCTAACACTAGCACCAGAAATGCAAACCCTGGATAATGAGTAAATATGAAACAAGCCCAAACGGAGAGAAATGCTACAAAACGACTAGCCAGGTTTATGTAAGAAATGATAATGGGCTATTAAAATGCAGTCAGCATCAAACTTGAAGCCTAGGATAAGAATTAATCAGCCTGATTCATATTAATTCTGTGGGGGGTTACTAAAGCTCACAGTTACTGAAAACAGGTAAAATATTTTCATTATTTAAAAATGATATACCATGGGGCTCCTGGGTAACTCAGTCAGTTAAATATCCGACTCTTTATTTCAAATCAGATCATGATCTCATGGTTCGTGAGTCTGAGTTCTGCATCAGGTTCTGCGCTCACAGCGTGGAGCCTGCTTGGGATTCTTCCCTCTCTATGGCCCTCCCTCTCCCTCTGTCTCTCAAAAATAAATGTTTAAAAAAAATTTTTTTAAATAGTTTCTGCTAAAACTTAAAAAAAAAAAATCATATACCATTATCAGGAATTGGTTCCATGTCCCATGGGCTAAGTTTTTCAATTTCAGTATTGTCCCACCTATTAAAAAACCAAAAGTCCAGTTAGCCTCTCATAAAAACAACTTGTGGCTAATAACTAGGTATCCACAAAAGAGTAAACAAAAATAAAATGTGAAAACCTTATTGTAGCAATGAAAGTTTAAATATTAACCGTAAGATTTTTTTTAGGAGAATACACTATGAGAAAAAGAAAGCATTAAAAATGTTCAAAGACAAAGTCAGAAGTCCTGTGTGGCTTGTACCCAGGGTAGGTGGAAAAAACTCAACAACCCTGTGAAGCCTTGAATGCCACACTTCAGAATGTGACTTTATTCCACAGCCGATGGAAAAGCAGCAACGATTTCCTTGAACAGGGGAAATCACGTAATATGTACTCCTCAACTAGGAACTATTAAGAGGCTACAGAAATGGGACCAGGGAGGCAAGCAGAACCTGTCCCGAGGGGTTCTGGTGAACGGGAAGCAGCCAGGGCGTGCGAGAGACACTGCATGGCGATGACGGACAGGACTCAATGACAGACTAAATCATGGTCTTTCACCTGAAACATATTATTCATAAAACCACCCACCACAATGAACGAATGTCTGTAGAGAATTCATTTCAACTGCATACAGACCTAACGATGTAGCACTGGAAATGACTATCAGGGTACTGCGGCTGATATGGCTCTTGACTTAGCACTGTTCCAAACCACCAAGCATCATCAATGATAGAACGGAACCTATCACCTATAAAAGATGACCAAGTCTGAGACACATTTTTAATTTATAAAATACCATATAATATAGATAAAAAAAGAAATTACTTTTTTTATCTTAAAATCAGCCATCCTTCCCCACTTTCCAGCAATCTTCAGCAATAAAATAAATGTAAAAAGATACAATGTCACACTGAGTAATTTACTGACGGTGTATAACCATACAGTGCAATAGACTAACATGCTTCTGACTGGATTCTGTTGTTTACTGGATCCAAACATTTCCCCAAAATAGGTTCGACCACATTTTACAACACGGAACAAAGAACAAAGCTTAACAAAACTCAATAATCTTCTACAACGATGTATATGATCAAAATATACTTGCTTAGTAAGTATATTAAATACCTCTGAAACATGTACTTCCTGAATAAAACATATTATAAAAGTATGACTAGAATCCATGATTATTCTAAAGCTCTCCCTATATAAATATTTCCACATAAAACAGAATTTTAATTCTTAAGACTTCACATTAAAAATCAGTTCTAGATATACCCTAGGATATGCTTACATACTTTATTACTTAAAAGAATTAGGGGCGCCTGGGTGGCTCAGTCAGTTAAGTGTCCAACGTTGGCTCAGGTCATGATCTCACAGTTTGTGAGTTCAAGCCCCTCATGGGGCTCTGTGCTGACAGCTCAGAGCCTGGAGACTGCTTTGGATTCCGTGTCTCCCTCTCTCTCTGACCCTCCTCTGCTCACGCTCTCTCTCTCTCTCTCTCTCTCAAAAATAAAATAAACATTAAAAAAAATTTTTTAATAAAAAAAAGAATTAAACACCCACATATCCCTTTATCTCAGGAGGATATATAGAAGCAGGAAGTAGATCTTAGGAGGGCTCCATCCACAAACCAAAGTAACTGTACAGAATGCTCCAACTGACTCCAGTAATCGTCTGTGTACCCTACAACGGCATCCCTTCTAGAGGAACACATTGTAGGTGAGCTCGGTTTCACGTTACAAAAGGAACAGACTGCTGTCATAACCCCACCTCTTCCCTTCCATCCATTCCACCTTTCTCAAAACAAAACCAGTAACAAAAAAAGTTGCTTAGCCACCACTAACAATTCCTTGGTAGATTAACAATTCTGCTTTCAAGGAAGGTTTGACAGAAATGGTATCCATCAAAATTAAAGCTGTATTTCACTCCTCAGAGAGAGAATATTTACGTAATAAAATACCCACAAAGAGTACTAACAAAGTATGCTTCCACGGAATTCTCTACAACTGAAAACAACAGCAGTATCACTACTGGAGCTACATGTTTTGAGGTTCTTAAAATATTTTTAAATTCACATAAACATGACTTTTATGTACATTTTATATTCTTCAAAGTCACTAGAAACCCAGGACGCCTGGGTGCTCAGTCAGACTCTTGATTTCAGCTCAGGTCATGATCCCAGGGCTGCGGGATTGAGCCCCACGTCCGGCTCCGTGCTGAGCATGGAACCTGCTTAAGATTCTTCCTCTATCTCTGCTCCTCTCCCACTTGCTCTCTCTCTCAAAACAAATAGATAAACTTAAAAAAAAAAAAAAAGCCAGTTTTTGATACCAAGAACCAACTTTATAATACTTTCCTTCCCTATTTATCTAAAACTAGAAGAGGAATACCTGGGTGGGACGCTTGATCTCGGCTCAGGTCATGATCCCGCAGTTTGTGAGGTGGAGCCCCGCGTTGGGCTCTGCATGAACAGCATGAAGCCTGCTTGGGATCCTCCCTCTCCTTCTCTCTCTCTGCACCTCCCCTCGCTCTCTCTCTCTCTTTCAAACATAAACTTTAAAAATTTTTTTTTACCGTTTATTTATTTTTGAGACAGAGAGAGACAGAGCATGAACGAGGGAGGGTCAGAGAGAGGGAGACACAGAATCTGAAACAGGCTCCAGGCTCTGAGCTGTCAGGACAGAGACCGACACAGGGCTCGAACTCATGGACCCCAAGATCATGACCTGAGCCGAAGTCAGACACTTAACCAACTGAGCCACCCAGGCGCCCCTCAAACATAAACTTTAAAAAAAAAATTCAAAAACAAAACAACTAGAAGATACTTTCGGTTTAGATAAAAGTATTTTTCACTGTAAGATAACACTTTAAATTAAAAGGAGCCTTAAGAAATCACTTTTCTGAAGGTAAAACCTGGCTTTTCCTTAAGAATTAAAAAAAAACAAACCTGATTTTGCCTATTCAAGAGTAGAATAAACATGCTTAGTAAAGTTCTTCACGCAATAAAATCAGGATTAAGCAACTTCCTTTACTAACACTGCTCAAACTTCAAGAGAATCGGTCAGATTTTATGGGGGGGGGGGGCAAAATTAAATTAATTAAAACATCTGGTACATTAATTTCCCAATCACAAAAATAAAACAAAGGCACTAAATTTCAAGAGGCAAGTGGGAATCCATCTCTAGAGCTCAGCTACAGAGAACGGGAGTTTAAAACAATTTCTGGATGCACATGTGGGCGGAACAAAATGAGAGCTTCCAACTTAGACGTCATGGGTGTTGGATAAACAGAACAGATGCGAAACTTTGAAGTTCCTCAGGATTTGGCTATCGACCTTAACTCCGGCACATTCCAGATGACTGGAGTTTGGTCTTGGTTGTTTCTGTGTATGGCTAGATGTTTTTCTTCAAGAAAAACTTCCTTTAGTCCCAAAACAGTCCTGACTATTTGTGTGGGTATTACCGTTAAAAATAGTCCACTAAGAACAGCCACGTTCTCCAACAACCTTTCATTTCAAATAGGGATGACTCAGGGAATTTGTCGAAAATTTACCTATTTGTAGTACTTTAGAAAAAAGCAGCAACAACTAGGAAAATTAATGAGGCCTTAACATCATTTACAAACGTGTACACTAGACGACAGAGCCTAAAACTTACTATTCCTAATAAGAGACCAAAACTGCTCAAAGGCGAATGAACTCTCCTAAGTGGCTGCATTATTTACAATGCAGATTAGAAGTAATTTGCATTATTTTTCAATTTCCTGATTGTTTTAGATCATAAGATAACTTTGTGAATTACACCAGTCACAGTAAAGATAGAAAAAAATGCAGACTGTGGACATGTGAAAGGATATAAAAGTTCACCCCTAACATACAGTCAACGCGTAAGAAATAATCCCCACAAGAAATGCTGCTTGGCTAACAGTCCTTATGAAGAAGCAGTAAAGCAAAAAATACTTTCCAGGCACTTCTATTTCTTTCCAGAATTCACATGTTTGCATCCACCATAACAAGCAGCACCACAACAAAAAAATAGGCCAATAAACGGAGAGATCATTTTCTAACAGTGTATGAAACTCAGTAAGAACAGACTTACAAGACTGCCAATTCCTCTGTCTTGCTTCATCATAAAATTGACGCAGTACAAGAAAGTCAATGACATCCGGCATATCATGGTACCTAAACAGAAATAAAAGATTATTAAACTCCCTGAGCAGCAGGTTACAGTCTAAAGCAACAATGTCCAAAAGAAACAGGATGGGAGCTGCATTTCTAATTTTTTTCTGACTAGCCTTATTAAAAAAAGTAGAGAAACTAGTAAAATTAATTTATCCCATGTACCCTAAACACGGTTTCACCATGTTATCAATACAAAATAACGAGATACCTTACATTACTTTTTCTTCATACCAAGTCTTCAAAATCCAGTGTGTACATCACACTCCATTGAAATCGGCCACATTTCAAGAGCTCAAGAGCCGCATGTGGCTAAGGGCCACCATAATGGACAGCACACATTTAGCAAATCATTTATTCTAACGTTTTCTCAAAAACAAAGACAGACACAAATTCCCTTACAGGCCAGAGTTCTCCACACATTAGTGGCATGGAAAAACGTATAAACATGCCAATGCCTAATTGTTGCTACAGCATACTACTTTTACTCCCAGCTATGAGCACCTCAACTCCCGCCTTAGGCTGTCCACAGTGCTCCACTATTTACCCCGCAGTTATGAGGGACATGCTGATCAGCAAGAGGAAACATCTAAATTTAAACAATTCCATAAAAAAAAAAAAAAGAGTAACACATACCTAATAGAGAAAGATTTGTCCAAAAGTTTTCCAGTTGCAGGATCTATAAATGCTAGTTTGAGGCAACAGAGCGTAGGGGGCCCAACCTCGTATCGTATTCCGACTATTTTGACCAACTCTTGATCCTTTAATAGATATTTTTTAAAGAATGCAATGTTTAAAATGGTTAAAATAAAGCAATTTCTCAAGACTATAAATCTCCACGTATTGCCACATTAAGTCAACTTGTAAGTCAGGTTTCCAAGTTAACAGTGATTAAATCACTTTTGCTAAAATTAATCTTCACACCTTTTTCAGGATAGACATTTAATACTGTTTCAAACATAAGGAATATACTCACTTTAGAAAACATACCACAAAGTGTTAAGAAGGAACATATAAGAGGCACTGATCAGCACAATATCTAAAGACAATTACTGTGAATAATCTGAATTTCTTTCTGGCTCTGTTCTCTTCCTAGAGATACATCATCTTGTTTTATGTGTGTCTCTGTGTAAAGACATCTCATTGAAGATGCTGTTGATTCATTAGCACTGAACTCAACAGCCAAAAGGACTTCTCACTCATGCCTAGACAAAGTTTATCTAACACAGGTGTTCTCTCCAGAAAGCACATCATCACCTTCTTGCACTGAGTAACACAGCAGAGCACTTTAAAGCATCACACTCGGGGGCTATGTTAAACAGTAAGTCACCAACAAAAAGCATAAAAACACTAAAGTTATTTATGTTGCATTCAATAGATCGTGAGAAGGACACTTATTTATGATGTGAGAGCTCAAACAAGAAGGTATCACCTCGCTCGACCTCAGGAGGTAACAGGCCGGTCAGGGAAGTCAAATTTTTTGCCACTGTGTGTGTGTTTGCAAATGACCAGAAAGCACCCTGAGCATCGATTTGGGGTTACAAATAACATGCAGCTAGTAGGCAAAATGACAAATATGGAATCTGTGAATAATGAGGATCAACTCAGTGATAAGTGAAACAGACCCAAATAAATCAGAGCATATGGTAAGCCAAATTCAAGACGGAGAGCCACTAAGTTGAAGGAGAGTTAAGAACAGCTATCTTTGGGAGTGCCTGGGTGGCTTGGTCCCTTAAATGTCCAACGCCTACTCATGATCCCACTGTTCGTGGGATTGAGCCCCACATCGGGATCTGTGCTGACAGCAGAGAGCCTGCTTGGGCTTCTCTCTCTCTCCCTCTCTCAAAATCAATAAATAAACTTAAAGAAGAAGAAGAAAAAAACGGCTATCTTTGCTAAGATAGTTGTTTTTACCTTCTAATAGTTACTGAAAGTATCAAAAACATATAAAATACAAAGAATAAAAAAAAAAATCAACAGCAATGCTATTCCATACATAATCACCATTGACATTTTGATGTATTTATTCTGGTTGACTACATGTCTGCAAGTTTTTATTACCATAACCACAAACAACATTTCACATCCCATTTTTTCTCTTAGTAATAAATTATAAAAATTTAACAGTCATTCACTCAAGTATTTTAAAAGCCTCAATTACACAGTGGGCTTCATACCATAATCAACTCTGCAAAAGGTACCATGACTTGATCCATTCAGTACTGTAGGATACATGGACTTTTTCTAATTTTTGTTTTTATAAACAGGGATATGGAATTGTCTTGCTCATAAATTCACATGCACTTCCAGTTGTTTCCTAAATCACTACAAATAAAGTCACGGATTTAAAACATCTGAATATTTTCCAGTTTCAATTCCAATCGCCAAGATAGCCTCTACAAAGCCCGAGCTGTTTCATATACCCTGTCCTGTCACCAATGGGAGTAACTGGTAACAAACCAAAATCTTTGCTACTTGCTAAAATGTGGGGTTTTTTTCTTTCACTGCTTAAAAAAAATTTTTTTTTTTTATTTAACTGGTTAAGTATAGGGGAGCTAAAGCTTTTCCAATAGACTAGTCTATTGTGCACGCGGTTCAACTTCTTTTCCAATTTGTATTTCCTCTTTTGAAAAGCTGCCACTTCTTTTGAATATATGTCCCAGATACACACATTTTAACATTAATGATATATACTACCAAGCTGCCTTCCTGAGTGACGAACACACTTATAATTTTATACACCAATCAGCAATACATGAAGACCATCCACTGACAAACACGTCTTTCTGCTGGATCCTAAGGCTTAGGAAGGTAACAGCAGAAATGTTTTTAAGTAGGCAGTCAAAAAGACAGTAATGAAATATACCTCCAGAAGGTTTATTTTTAGTGGATTTATAAATAATTTAACTATACAGTGCTAAATGTTTAATGGCTTAATAATATGATCATCTTACCCTAAGATCCATTTTTCTCCATGGCTCCTTATTAGGGTTCAGTTCATAAATGTTATTTCTTCTGACAGCCTCAATATAAGCTTCGTGACCCTGTCGAAAATAGATTACCTACAAAAAGTATACGTTTAAAAATAAATTAAAACCTAAGGGTAAAATACTATCTTGTGGTCCATATTCCCATTTCTAAATTTTACTACTCTCACCTCATCACCCATCTGAGGAACAAAAGGAGACTTTCGAAGTGTGGTGTCCGTTATCCACACGGGAGGGTGAAATTCATATAAATGTTCCATATTTGCAAGCTCCACCGGAGTCATCCTCCGCAAGCTCTGCCAAGGGGATGAGAACAAAGTCCAGTACAACAGAAAGGGCATGAGGGCGTGGTTTGATTGACAAACAAAAGAAACTTCACCAAGTGAGAAATGCTATGTCAAATGAGAATGGGCACGTCGCCTAATGATCAGTTTTTAAACGGCATACGTATTTGGTTCCTTCACACACACGGGAGCGTGTACATTGTGGGCCACTGGTGAAAGCAGTGCAGGTTCCCCCGGCACTCATCTAGCCTCTCCCGGATTTCTAATAGACTCTTCGTAACACTTGACATCCTATGGAAGGGGGCTCCTTTCCAACCTAAATCCTCTTCGACAGCCAGCCTGCTCTGCCGAAAGACCATTCTGAATTTCACCGTGGACTACTCATCACAGGGAGACTCCTCTTGATTTGAGGTTTTAAGACAGGTGACTTTAAAATGTGCCAACAAACTCTTTGATCCTCCTCATCTCTTCCACAGGTGCAGCCCACAACCACTCCACTCAAACAGAGTAAGACAGAAGTGACAAGAGGCTTCTAAGACAAAGCTGTCACAGGCATTAAGGCTTACCCCTGCTGACACCTCTGGATCACCTAACCTAGGGAATGTCGGCCACCATGTCATACAGATGCCCAAGCAGCTCTTTAGAGGGGCCCATGTGGTGAGTAGCTGGGTCTACAGCCAACTCCCCAACTGAACAGGGTTCACAGAAGATCAGGCAGCTCCAGTTATACGTTCAGACAGCTGTAGCTCCAACCAGTGTGATAACTGTGACCTTGGGAACCAAAACTCACCTAGCTTTTCAGCCCCCAGATTCTTGACCCACCAAACAGGAATACATGTTTGTTGCTGTAAGGAGCTAAGATTCAGGATGGTCTGTGACACAGCAATACGTGAGGAATACAAAGACGTGGCATCTTTAAATAATGACTGTTACTTGCACGACATGAACACTGAACATATGATAAGAAATAGGAACAACACAAGTACTCCTGCTTGTGAACGTGCCAAATGAAAGAGAACGTGGCAGATGTAACTGGGACACAGGGCAATGACAGAGGAAACAAGAAGAAAGTGCCCTAAAATGCCCTGAAGTATAGTTCTGGTGTTGAAATTAACAGGAGAAAATAAAGAGTTGTGGGATTCTGAGCAAAACAGAGCTCCCTCCCCCTTATCGTGTCAGACTGAGGAAGGAGCCGGTGCCACCGCCAATTTGGGGCAGATTCGATAGAGGAGCCTTCAGAAGAAAGTAGCTTTTCCAAATATAAATTTGCATTTTACATTTGAATCTTGAAGACTTAACAGTGTCAATAGTATATAAAATCTCCAATCTCCCTAAGACTTTTAATTTCTAAATATGGACAGAAACACTTGATAGAAAGCGTAAATAGATGTTTTGAAGATATACTTCTCTTACCTCTTTTTTAGGCTTATTTTCTTTCTTTCTCTTTCGTCTCCTTTTTGGAGGAGATAAATTCTCAGTAGACATTTCATCCTCTGAACTACTGCAAAAGCGGGTAACTCGTCGACGTGATGACGTTCGTAAAGGAGGCTGCAAATTGATGCCTGCATCAGCTGTCCAGTCAGAGTATCTAGATGACGAGTCACTAGGAAAGAAAAGCAGTATGTGTTGTAGGGAACCAGAATCTAAGCCCTAATGGCAATTTAATCACATAATCTTAAGAGATGAAGAGGAGGGAAGGAAGGATCCTGGGAAGATTCAACTTGAACAATCTGCCTTCACCATCAGCAAATACTGAAATGACCAGAGATCATGAGGAAGAGACAGAGACACTGGAAATTAGGAAAGGATGTAAGCCTGAGGAAGTTTTTGTTTTCAGTATAATATAGAGGAAACCTCATGGAAGACAACATTTAGAGCCCACCAACAATTTCCCTTTCAGAAGATGGGAATGTAATTATGGAAACAGTAGAGGTCATGCAGAACCGTAAGAGTAGGCCCCCCTCCCCCAAGTGAAAGGTGACTCGGGAATAGACTAAAATTCTAACTGGAATGAAAAACCATTAGTGAACACACTGAGAATCCCAAGGAAAGTGTAGCCACAGCAGATAGAAAGCTGGAAGTGGTCAAAGTTCCTTGCCAAGAGGGGGACTTTCCTGAACAGGACGAAAGAGCCAAGAGAGGAAGTGGTCCCGGCCCAGTCCAGAGCAGCAGCAGCGTCAAACAGGAAACAAGATCTAGAAAATGAGCCCCTGCCACCACCAGCTTCAGCAAATGCAGGAAAGAAAGCAGGACAAAGGGCTCCACTGAGACCACCACTGGCCAACCACACACCTCTCAGGCTCAATAAACACACTCACGGTCACACGCACATTTCCAAGAGCAGTTTATTTAAAAAGAGCTATTTAGAAAAATTGTAAGAGCACCTGCTTTGTACAATAAAATTCAAGAGAAGCTGAATTAAAAGACAATGATGACAGAGCTAGAAAGCAGAACAGAGGTTGCCAGGGGAGGGGCGGGAAGCGGAGAATCCCTGTTTAATACGTACACACTCTCAATTTTGCAACGAGTTCTGGAGACTGGGTGCACAACAGTATGAATGTACTTAATGTTACTGAAATATACAGTTAAAAATGGTTAAGATGGTAAATTCTGTTATGTATATTTCATATTTCACAATTAAATTTATAAAAAAAAATAGACAAGGGTTCTAAAAATCACTCCAGCCCCTCAATCATAACAGAATAAAAAAAGTCATGACAGGAAAAAGGGAGTATTGTATGGTGGTCTAGACCGGCACAGCATCCATAGGAACAGAAATAAGATTGAGTCCTATTTGGAAGGGACGCTTTTCTAGACCTGGTGATGGCTATGCTGTGAAGAGAGAAAGATGTCCAGGTTTCTGGCACGAGCATCTGCCAAGGTGAAGTTGACATTTTATTTACCAAAAGGAGGAACAGATGTTAACATCTGGGTCCCATGAAATCTGGATCCCAAAACTAGAGGTCCATACATGCAATAACTGACAGTAAATAGAATGATGGTCTTACCACATACATTCTCGATACTGCTCTTTATGACTACAGCCCAAGACTACATTGTACACTGTGGGCTCAAATGTGTACAGTCAAACATACCCAAAAAACTTTCTATACACACAGCTGTTAATCCAGTTCTCTTCTTCTTTAATTTTTTTTTTGTTTTTTTAAAGAGACAGAGAGAGAGCACAAGCGGGGGAGGAGAAAGGAGGAGGCGGGTACAAAGGATCCCAAGCAGGCTGTGCAAGGACAGCAGTGAGCCTGACATGGGGCTTGAACTCATGAACCATGACATTGTGACCTGAGCCAGAGTCAGACGCTCAACCAACTGAGCCACCCAGGCGCTCCCAGTTTTCTTCTCCTTTTAATTGTACGAGAAACTCAACTGCCCTTCACAGACTGGTCCATCCAAGCCTAGGACTAGGCTGCTGAGCAGATGAAAACAATGAAAAGCAGGCACCTGGAGGGGTGCCCCAGCCTACAGAGTGGTTGCTGTGTGTGATTCCTGATCCTGGGGTCGTGAGTTCAAGCCCCACGCTGGGTGTGGAGCCTACTTAAAACAAAAAAAAAATTTTTTTTTTTTTAACATTTATTTTCGAGACAGATAGAGACAGAGCATGAACGGGGGAGGGGCAGAGAGACAGGGAGACACAGAATCGGAAGCAGGCTCCAGGCTCTGAGCCATCAGCCCAGAGCCCGACGCGGGGCTCGAACTCACAGACTGCGAGATCGTGACCTGAGCTGAAGTAGAACGCTTAACCGACTGAGCCACCCAGGTGCCCCAAAACAAAAATTTTTTAAAGCAGTAGCAAGTACCTTGAACTTTCGCTGTCACTCTGACTCCTCCTGTCACTCCTCCACTCCTCTTCTTCAGAAGAGCAAGAACCTTCACTCTGATCACAGGAAGTCTCCTATGTGTCGGGGGAGAGGGGGGGATAAGATAAAAATCCTCATCTTGAAGATTAAATAACACAAGTCAAGAAAAGCCGCATTCCATTCTTACCATTTCAGGCAATCGGGCAATGAATATAATTAGATAAACTTCAAACAAAAAGTCAGTATCTTTATTATATTCTTTTTCTTAGCAAGGCACAGGGCGACAGAGACAGAGACTCAACACCACTGCCGCTGACACAGTGGGCCCTTCTCTGTGTGAAGCTGAGCCAAGTCCGTGTACATGTTTCCAGTGCCTGGACCTGGGTCACTGCAATAGGGGCACAGGGGCGTCTCATTCTACTTTCATTCTCTAATGGCCGATGACGCTGTGCATCTTTCCATACGATTACTTGCCATCTATGTATCTTCTCTGATGACGTGTCAGACTGATTTTTAAACTGGATTTTTTATTTTCTTATGAATGCATTTTAAGAATTCATGGTATATTTTAAATAGAAGTTCTTTATCAGATAGGAGCTCTACCAGTATTTTCTCCTGGTCTGTGGCTTGCGTTCTCTCCTAACAGTATCTTTCCCAGAGCAGGTTTTAATTGATGAAATCTAGCTTGTCAGGTTTTCCTTTAACAGATCATGCTTTTAGTATTCTATCTAAAAAGTCACTGCCATACCCAAGGTCACCTACATTTTATTGCATGTTATATTCTGGAAATTTTAAGTTCTGTGTTTTCCATTAAGCTTATGATCCATTTTGAGTCAATCTGTGAAAAGTACGTGTCTAGACTTTTTTTTTTTAACATGTGGATGTCCAGTCATTCCAACACCGTTTGTTGAAAAGACTCTGCTTTATCCATTGAGTTGTCTTTTGCTTTTTTGTCAAACACTGGTTGACCATACTTGCATTGGTCTATCTCTGGGTTTCCCTATTCTATTCCATTGATCTACTGTCTATTCTTTCACCAATACCACATTGTCTTGAAAACTACAGACTTGTTACGAACTCTCAATGTCAGGTACTATCAGTCCTCCAACTACGTTCTTCAGTACCCTGTTAGCTATTCTGGACTTTTTTCCTCTCCAAATAAACTTTAGAATCACTTCACCAATATCCACAAAATTAACTTGTTGGGATCTTGATTGGAATTATGTTGAATCTACAGATCAAGTTAGGAAGAACTGACATCTTAACAAAAACACAGAACAAGAGGGACTCTATCCTTCGTTGTTTATGGAAATGCAAACGTAACCCAGCCACTTTGGATGACAGTTTGGAAGTTTCTTACAAAGCTAAACATAGCCTAATCATATGATCCAATAAACCTGCTCCTTGGTATTTATCCAAATGCGTTAAAAATATCCCCACAAAATCTGCACATGGAAGTTTACACCAGCTTTATTCATAATCGCCAAAACTTTGAGGCACCTGGGTGGCTCAGTCAGTTAAGCGTCTGACTTCGGCTCAGGTCATGATCTTGAGGTTTGTGAATTCAAGCCTCGCGTAGGGCTCTGTGCTGACAGCTCAAAGCCTGGAGCCTGCTTCAGATTCTGTGTTTCCCTCTCTCTCTGTCCCTCCCCTGCTCGTGCTCTGTCTCTTTCTCTCAAAAATAAATAAACAATAAAACAGAAAACAACAACAACAAAATAATTGCCAAAACTTAGAAGCAGCCAACATGTCCTTTAGTAAGTAAATGAAATAATCTATGGTAAATTCAGACAACGGAATATTATTCAGTTCTAAAAAGAAATGAAATATCAAGCCACGAAAAGATACAAAGGAAACTTAAACTCATATTACTAGAAAGTAGCCAATCTGAGGAGTATCTGCGTCAGACTTCATCTCATGGTTTGTGGGTTCAAGTCTCACATCGGGCTCTGTGCTGATAGCTCAGAGCCTGGAGCCTGCTTTAGACTGTGTCTCCCCCTCTCTCTGCCCCTCCCCCGCTCATATCTCTCTCCCTCTCTCTCTCTTCCCCCGCCCCCCCCACCCTTCAGAAATAAACATTTAAAAAAATTGAAAGTAGCCTATCTGAAAAGGCTACATACTGTATGGTATTCTGGAAAAGTCTACAGAAACAGCAGAAAAATCAGTGGTGACCTACCAGTGGCTCAGGAGGAGAGAGAAAGGAATGATTAAGTGTAGCAAGGAGGTTTTCGGGCAGTGAAACTGTTATGGTAGAGACATAACATTATGCATTTGTCAAAACCCACACAAATTGTGCAACACACAGAGATCCCTAATGTAAACTAGGAAATTGAGTTCACCAGCGGCAGCAGATGCACCACACTAACCCAGAAGTTACTACCAGGAGCAACTGTGTGCAGGGAAAAGAAGATATGGGAATTCAAGGTACTCACTGTGCGGTTTTTGTGTAAACCTAAAACTGCTCTACGACAAAATTTTTTTTAAGTCAATAAAGGGAAGAGAGGGGAAGAAACAACTCTGTGATTCCCCCAGCCCTAATGGTTGCAATCTACTTTAAGTTCTAGTTATGGACACCAGGCAGGTACTTTTATTTTTTAATTTTTTTAAATGTTTATTTCTGAAGGAGAGAGAGACAGAGTGCTGGCGGGGGAGGGGCAGAGAGAGAGAGAGAGAGAGGGAGACACAGAATCGGACACAGGCTCCAGGCTCTGAGCTGTCACCACAGAGTCTGACGTGGGGCTTGAACTCACTCAGGAAAGGCAAGATCGTGACCTGAGCCAAAGTCTGACGCTTAACCGATTTGAGCCACCCAGGCGCCCTAGGCAGGTACTTTTAAACTGAGACATGACCTTTTACTGTAACAGCATTTACATTAGGAGCATTGAGAATGGATAATGAAAATGTCACTGAAAACCAAAACTTAAAAGACAAAATCTAAAGTCAATATCTACTTTTATCTACTTCATTTGAACAGGCAAAATGTAGAATAAGTGTATTCTTTTTTAATGTTTATTTATTTTTGAGAGAGAGAAAGAACACAAGCAGGGTAGGGGGAGAGACAGGGGGACAGAGGATCTAAAGCCAACTCTAAGCTGTTAGCACAGAGCCCAACGTGGGACCTAAACTCACGAACCGTGAGATCATGACCTAATCTGAACTCAGACGCTTAACTGACTGAGCCATCCACGTGCCCCTGAAGTCAACATATTCTCAAAACTGTTTCTCAAAATGTGAGCCTCCTCCTATTCCAGGAGTCTGGCTTTTATGTTCAAATGGACTTTTTTTTTTTCATGACAGTGATAAAAGAAACTCTTAAACGCTACTACCTAGAAACCATGCATCCTCTGAAATGTCTTACATGTGTTATCCCAATTCTCAAAACACCTCTGTAAACAGAGGAGGAGTTAACAAAACTAATGACATTAAATTTCAGAGGCTTCCGATTTAACTTGACTATCAAGGCTGTGTGCATCTGCTTGTAACTCTGAGTTACTTAAAAAAAAAAGTTCCTGATATTACACAAGCTTCAACCCCCACAAAGCCTGGATCTACCCTGCCTGTGTATTACCAGCTCTTCATCTATAGGGACACCCAAGACTAAGAAAAGTAAAATAACATGCGTAGGGTCACAGGAGGGTAAGTGTAGGTAGTGGAATTAGAAATCCAGCTAACTAGAAAGCCCTTACACATTTTCTACCATCAGTGCTTTCCAAACCAAAATGGAATGGAACCAACACGCATATACACAACACACCCCCCACACACTCTCCCCATCTCTGCCCGGCCACACCACCACCCACCCCCTCCCCCACACCAGCTCCCCCACTGCAACAACACAGGTGAATGAATTCCTACCACTGGAGGTAAAACCCACCACCAAGCCACAAGATTATGGTTTATTTTAAAAGGTCAAGTGGATTTAACATTCCACATTATCTATGTTTGCATTAGTTTAAAGCGTTTCCCCATTACTTGAAAATACACCAAACTAACAGATATAGAGAAAAATCTTAAGATTGATATACCAGTGATGATTTAAAAAAGAAAAAAAAAAAAATCCCCCAAATAGCCAAGGCAATCCTGCAAAAGAAAATCAAAGCTGGAGGCATCACAATTCTGGACTTCAAGATGTATTACAAAGCCATAATCATCAAGATAGTATGCTACTGGCACAAAAACTAACCCATATATCAATGGAACAGAATAAAGAATCCAGAAATGGACCCACAAACATATAGCCAACTAATCTTTGACAAAGCAGGAAAGAATATCCAAGGGAAAAAAAGTGTCTTCATCAAATGGTATTGGGAAAACTAGACAGCAACATGCAGGAGAATGAACCTGGACCACTTTCTTAAGTGGCTATTTCAACTCAAAACGGATGAAAGACCTAAACAGAAGACCGGAAGCCATCAAAATCTTAGAAGAGAAAACAGGCAACAATCTCTTTGACCTCGGCCACAGCAACTTCTTACTCAACACATCTTCAGGAGCAAGGGAAACAAAAGCAAAAATGGACTATTGGGACCTCATCAACATAAAAAGCTTCTGCGTGGCAAAGGAAACAATCAGCAAAACTAAAAGGCAATTGACGGAATGGGAGAGAAGATATTTGCAAATGACATATCAGATAAACGGTTAGTATCCAAAATCAAACTCAACATCCAAAAAACAATCCAGTGAAGAAATGGGCAAAAGAGATGAATAGACACTTTTCCAAGGAAGACATCCAGATGGCTGACAGACACATGAAAAAATGCTCAACATCACTCATCATCAGGGAACTACAAATCAGAACCACGGTAAGATACCAGGTCACCCGTCAGAATGGCTAAAATGAACAATTCAGGCAACAACAGATATTGGTGAGGATACAGAGAAGGGGGAATCCTTTTGCACTGCTGATGGGAATGCAAACTGGTGCAGCCACTCTGGAAAACAGGATGGAGGTTCCTCAAAACATGAAAAATAGAATTACCATATGATCCAGTAATTCCACTACTGGGTATTTATCCAAAGGATACAGGTGTACTGTCTCAAAGAGGCACATGTATCCCAATGTTTATAGCAACACTATTGACGATAGCCAAAGTATGGAAAGGGCCCAAATGTCCATGGACACATGAATGGACAAAGAAGATGTGGGGGGTGTGTGTGTGTGTGTGTGTGTATGTACGTATGTATATATACGTGTATATATGAGTATATACGTATATATGTATATATGTGTGTGTGTGTATATAGACACATATACACATACACACATACAACGAAGTATTACTCGCCAATCAGAAAGAATGAAATCTTGCCATTTGCAGCTACGTGGATAGAACTAGAGGATATTATGCTAAGTGAAATTAGACAAAGAAAGACAAATATATGACTTCACTCATGTGGAACTTAAGATACAAAACAGACAAACATAAAGGAAGGGAAACAAAAATAAGATAAAAACAGGGAAGGAGACAAACCATAAGAGACTCTTAAACAAAGAGAACAAACTGAGGGTTGCTGGAGGGGTTTGGTGGGAGAATGGGCTAAATGGGTGATGGGCATTAAGGAGGGCACTTGCTGGGTTTAGCACTGGGTGTTATATGTAAGTGATGAATCACTTGGTTCTACTCCTGAAATCACTATTACACTATATGTGAAATAACTTGGATGCAAATTTTAAAAATTTATAATAAAAAAAAAAGGAAAAAGAATCTATAATCAATCCTGGTGTTTCAAAAAGAACACAACAAAATAAGCATTAGCTGATATTTTCTTAGCATAATAACATAGATATGCATACTATAGACACCTAAATTAAGGCGTCTCACTTAGTGTGAAAATGGTAGACATGTCTCCACCAAGAGGAATACGGTCCACTATCTCCACCACCATTCAACACCGTGCTGAAAGAACCGAGCAATGCAATTAGATAAGAGAGAGCAATGGGAGGTATAAAAATTACCTTAGTAGGAAAACTAGTATTTTTTTTTAATTTTTTCTAATGTTTATTTATTTTTGAGAGAGAGACAGAGAGATATGGAGCATGAGTGGGGAAGGGGCAGAGAGAGAGGGAGACAAAATCTGAAGTGGGCTCTAGGCTCTGAGCTGTCAGCACGGGACTCAAGCTCATGAACCGTGAGATTATGACCTGAGCCGAATTCAGACATTTAACCAACTGAGCCACCCAGGCACCCCAAAGGACAACTAAGTACTTGTACAAAGGAGAGGGTACCTAAATAAAAAAACCTCAGATAATTCAATGATAAAATTAACTCAAAAGTTCGGTAGCACAGCAAGATGTGTAAAAAAATTCAATCTACCGAAATCAGTAGCCTTCATCTCCACCAAGTAATAACCACTTAGAGGCTCTAATGGCAGAAAAAGAACGCAGCACCGTATAAACTACAGATAAAGAACTAACATATCTGGTATATAAAGAACCTTTAGAAATTGCGGTGGGCACGGAGGGGACCAAAAATGTGATAGAGAAATGATCAAGGACATAAATACATGTGCACAAAGATGAAAAAAAAAAGACACTCTAAATATATGAAAAGATGTTCAACAACTTCACACATGAGAAAGTCAAAATAAAACTATTCTGTGAAATAAACCAAAGATAAAAGGACAAATATCGTATGATTCCACTTACACGAGGTCCCTACAGTAGGCAAATTTACAGAGAGCTAGAAAGTAGGAGAGAGGCTACCACGGACGTACAGAAGGGAAAAAGGGAGTCAGTGTTTAATGAGTACAGTGTCTGTCTGGGATGATGAAAGAGTGCTAGAAACGTACAGTGGTAATGGTTGCACATACTTAAGATAGAGGTAACACTTTTGAAGTGTACACAGGAAAATAAAGTAGTAAATTTTATAATTTTTCTCACTAAAAAAAAGCCAAAACATAAAAAAATAAAACTACACTAAGACACCATCTCTCACCCATTAAACTGGCAAAGATTATCAAGTATAAAACACTCCGTTGGCTAACGGCTAAGAAAATCCATGTTGCTGGTGGCACCACCAGCAGGAAAGCCAAGTTGGAACCTTCCTTAGGCAGCAACTTTTACCACTACTTCCTACAACTCAGAGGCATGTATCTTTAGACACTGCGATCCCCTTCCCAGGATCGTACTCCCAAATGACGTCTCCATCAGCAAAAAACTACATACACAGACAAAAAGATTACTCATTGTGGCACTATTTATAATGAAAACACTGGAAACATCCTAAATGACCATAGGTAAGAGACTGGTTAAATAAACTGTTACAGTCCCATAATTGTATGATGCAAGTCTTGAAAGAAAGAGAGAAAGAGAAAGAAAGAGAAAAAGAGAGAAAGAGAGAGAGAAAGAGAGAGAAAGAACAAACCATGGAGGAGATATTTAAAAACGAACGTGGGGGGCCGCCTGGGTGGCTCAGTCGGTTAAGCGTCCGATTTCAGCTCAGGTCGTGATCTCACGGTCCATGAGTTCGAGCCCTGTGTCAGGCTCTGTGCTGACAGCTCAGAGCCTGGAGCCTGTTTCAGATTCTGTGTCTCCCTCTCTCTCTGCCCCTCCCCTATTCATGCTCTGTCTCTAGCTCAAAAATAAACAAACGTTAAAAAAAAATTAAAAAAAAAATAAAAACGAACATGGGGGCACCTGGGTGGCTCAGCTGGTTGAGTGTCTGACTTTAGCTCAGATCATCTCACAGCTCTGTGAGTTTGAGCCCCGCATCGGGCTCTGTGCTGACAGCTCAGAGCCTGGAGCCTGCTTCAGATTCTCTGTCTCCCTCTCTCTCCGCCCCTAACCCACTCCCATTCTGTCTCTGTCTCTCTCAAAAGTAAACAAACATTAAAAAAAAAAAAAAAAAAAAAAAAAACAACGACATGGAGTGAGTTCAAGAATATTTTAAGTGGAAAAAAAAAGAATACTTAGTATCAATGTAATAGATGTGTTTAATTATAAGACTTATTAAATGGAAAGCTTTCATTAAATTTATTGGGTGCACATAATTAAATGAATTGAAAAGGGCAAAGAACTGGTATTTCTAGTTAACATTTTAAGTGGACTGCTAGCTGATTATAATAAATTACACTAAAATATTAAAAAAGAAAGAAAATTAAAAAAAATTTTTTTTAACGTTTATTTATTTTTGAGACAGAGAGAGACAGAACATGAACAGGGGAGGGGCAGAGAGAGAGGGAGGCACAGAATCGGAAGCAGGCTCCAGGCTCTGAGCCATCAGCCCAGAGCCCGACGCGGGGCTCGAACTCACGGACCGTGAGATCGTGACCTGAGCCGAAGTCGGACGCTTAACTGACTGAGCCACCCAGGCGCCCCGAAAGGAAGAAAATTTTAAGTGAAAAAAGCCACGGAGTGAAAAGTGCCAAAGAGCATCTATAGTATGCTATATTTTGTGTACAAAAGGAGAAACAATAAAACGTACACATATCTGATTGAATGTATGAAGAAAAACACAGGAAGCATAAACCAGAAACTAGGGAAGATGGGTGGGAACGTTTACCATAATTATCCAAAACTATTAAGAAAGGGTTAAAACGTTCAATTCACTGTAAAAAGAAGAAAATAATGTAAAAAAGTCTCCTTACATAAAACACAATTAGTTACTTTAACAGGCTGATAACAGCAGCTGGCATTATTGGATATTAGACACTATCTTAAACACTTTACAATCAATCGAGTTCTTACATCTCTGAGGAATACACGCTACCACTGACTGCTTTTACAGATCTGGCCAGAGACCCAGAAAGGTTAAACAACTTGTCCAAGTGGAAGAATTTAGATTTAACCTCAAACCCTCTGCTCAACTATTACCTCAGTGCTTTACAGAAGAATTAAATCAATTGTTCATCAATACAGAACATTTCAAACCTTCAAACAATAGTGATTAAAAAATGTTAACATTCTATTATTAAATTTTCAACACTCTTTACAAAAACATTGGGTTCTTAAAAAAAGAAAATCAAAGGAAGACCAGTAATTCCATGTGATAATCGAGAAGGGGTTAGAGAGAGGCTTAGATTGGACAGCAGCACAAGCAACAAAGTAAAAACAAATCAACTGGACTTTATCAAAATGTAGAACTTTCCTTCAAAGGAAACCATTGAAAAAGTGAAAAGCCAGTCCCTCAAATGAGAGAAAATAAATGCAAGTCCTACAGCTGACAACAGACTCACATCCAGAAAAAAGAACTTTCACAGCAATAAAAAAAGACAACAAAAGTGATAAATGGACAACAGATTGGCACAGACATTTCTCCAAAGATAGACAGGAAATAAACACATGAAAACATGTTCCAATATCATGAATCATTAGGGAAATGTATCAAAAGCAATGAGCTACCCCTTCACACCCACCAGGACAGCTAAAATCAAAAGTACATGTAGACAATGCCAAGTGCTACCAAGGATGTGGTGAAACCGGAATCCTCCTCCATTACTGATGGGAATATAAAACAATGCAGTTGCTTTGGAAAACACTCCAGCAATTCCTCAAAAGGTTAAACACAGAGTCACCACATGACCCAGCAAACTGACTTGTAGATATACATCCAAATGAAACAAAAGCTTGTGTTCAAACAAAAACCTGTATGTTAGTAAGGTGCATTATTCGTAATAGCCAAAACGAAGTATGGATGCATGCTACACGTGGACCAGCCTTGGAAACATTATGCCAACTGTAAAAAGCCCGTCCTCCCACCATCATACTGTAGGGTTCCATTTATATACAACGCACAGTACAAGTCAATCATTCCACAGAGACAGAAAGATTAGTGATTGTCAGGAGCTGAGAGAGGTGGGCTGGGGAGTAACTGCAAATGAGTATAGGATTTCGTTTAAGAGTCCATGAGGATTTTGAAATTAAAAAGTGGTGATGACAGGACAATCCCGTTAACATATTAGAACTGCTGGGTCACACGCTTGTACGGTTCAAGTACCTCAACAGAGCCGTTCCCGATTCATCCTAGTCCCTTGGTAGATTCAAAGGAAGAGACTGAAGACAAATTATTTACCATCATTTTATACATTTTAAAGTTAGAAAACTCACGTGTCTTCCAGAGCTCGAAGATTCATTTCCAGAAGACAGCTCAAGCCGCCCAAGATTTCTTCGACTGTAATTCAGGCGCCTGCGCCTGCACGTCCTCTGCCGGGACTGGGACAGCAGCGCCAGCGACTCACACTGAAACAGAAACGCGCACGTGGAACCAGCATCCAGAAAGTGCCATCGCCCGCAAGACACATGTTCTTTCACATTCCAAAAAGGATTTAAGGCAAAAATAACGAAGAATAGTAGCTCAAAAATATACAAATATGGATGTAGTTAAATTAAACTTGGTGGTTTTACTTTTAAGGTACTTAGAAGATGTGGCTAAATGAGGCAGGTTAGATCGGCATTTTCCAAACTAAATTATAAGTTAACTATTTTGCCATTAATAAGATCATAACAACAATAGCCCAAGATGCCACTTTAAAATATCTAATTTAGGGGCCCTGCGTGGCTCAGTCGGTTAAGCGTCCAACTCTTGGTTTTGGCTCAGGTCATAATCTCCGTTTCGTGGGTTCATGCCCCACATCGGGCTCCGCACCGACAGCATGGAGGCCACTTGGGATTCTCTGTCTCCCTCTCTCTGCTTCTCCCGCACTCGTGCTATTTCTCCCTCTCTCTCTCTCAAAACAAACTTTAATAGAAATAAAATATGTATCTTCGAAGTGAAAAGTAATATATTCATGTATCATGATGCTGTCACCAACACTAATGAACATATCCCTGTTGTATACACAGAGAGAAAGATCTGAAATAATCCTCAAATATTAACCCAACTTATTTCCAGATTTTAATTTTTGGAGGATTTGTTGTTGTCAGTACTTTTCAGCTCTGTGTGAATTTTTAAAATACCATATTTTATCAAAACAAAATACATATTTAAATAATCCTTAAAAATCATCCAAATAAAACAGACGACACTTCTTCTAAAGGGCAGAGGGAGCATGCTATTGCTCAGACTCAGTCGTGTGTGAAAGAATATATTCCTTGAACTGATACACAAGTTAATTTTCACATTAGTACCTTCGGTTAGATAATCAGTGGTGTGTTTTATCATTTCATTATGCCTCTGGCCGATTTTCAAATGAACTGTGCTTTCCTTAATTTGTCCGTATTGATTTTCGTTAAAGAAAAAAACACCTATTAGTGAGTTTCACGACGGAAATTTTTAAACATAGGTGGGCCAAACCTACCATTAAGAAACTCTTGCAAAATATCCATTTTTTAAAATAAGTTTGAGGGCATTATATACCTAAACGAGCCTATAAAGAATTATAGGACCAAGATAGAAGAGTGTAAACAGTAAAAGATAACCCTACAATTTCACTCCAGAAGAGGGAGCTGAAGGGTTCAGCAGGTAAGCAAAAAACCAAGAGACTAAATTCATGAGTTAGGCTAACAAAAAATTGCAATTTAGAGCCTTCTATGTGTAGAACACTGCAGGCTTTGGCTCTTAGATCAAAGGGTACTGCCTAGACTGATCAGTAAATTGCAGATAAACAGTAATCCAAAATAATTATAGCCCCATCCTTGTTGCGATTAAGGCAATACAGGCTTGACAGTGGCCTTAGCAGCTCACCATAAGCAGATGTAAATCCTCTCTGGGGTAAGAAGTATCATCCCAGGCTTCAAATTATCTCTAGCTTTAACATTCAATCAAAACCATAGGCAACAAAGAATGTAAACAAAAAAAATGAGAAAAAAAATCAACAAGCAATGGAAACAGGGGAACAAGATACTGAAATAATGAAATCAGCAGGCAAGGATTTTTAAAAATAACCATGGCTGATTTTCAAGAAGTTAATGAGAACTTCACCAGAAAACTGAAAGCCCCAAAAAAGGGACCAAGTAAAAATTATGAACTGAAAAATACAGTAACAAAACTAGGTTTAACAGCAGATTACACACGGCTAAAAGAACTAATGAACTGCAATATAGCTCAGGAGAAAAAAAAAAAATCAGAATAACAGCTAACAACCCAACAAAAAGAAATCAATAGCAAAAGTCTAACATACATGTAACTGCAGTATCAGGAGGAAGAAGGAAACACATTCGATGCAAACACTAGCCAAAGGAAAGCTAGCATAGCTGTATAAAGAATTTGGAGAAGGGGCACCTGGGCAGCTCAGGCTGTTAAGCATACAACTCTTGACTTTGACTCAGGGCATGATCTCATGGTTCATGGGATCAAGCCATGCATCGGGCTCTGCACTGACAGTGTGGAGCCTGTTTGGGATCCTCTCTCTCTGCCCCTCCTCTGCTTGTGCGAGTGATGCTTGCACCTCTCACTCTCTCTCTCTCTCTCAAAATAAATAAACATTAAAAAAGAGTTTGGAGAGTAAAACATTACAAGAAATAAGGGGTGAAAATTCATACTGAGAAAAGGTTCAATTCAACAGGGAAAAATGAAATTCTACATGTGCACATACCAAATAATATAGCTGCAAACCATATTAAGAAAAACAAGTTGAAACAGAGAAATTTGTAAAGATAATGAGATTTTAACATATCTCACTATAGGTAGGGAGTGCAATCAGTTTGAAATGGCATGTGGCATTAACTAAGTGGAATATACACATATTCCATGATCTAAAAATTTCACTCCAAGGCATAGATTAAAATATACAAAGAGATACCAAGAGATACGTACAAAATGCTGACAGCAGAGTTATTACTAATAGTCAAAATATGAAAACAATCCAAATGTCTTTCAAGAACAGACTGAATAAATGGCAGTATGTTCATCAAGGGAATACTATACAACAAACAATGAAAATAAATGAACTTCAACTACTCACAACAACACGGATAAATCTCACAAGGTCAAATGATTAAGCCAGATACAAAAGAATGCAGAATGTAGGATTCCACTTAGATCAGTGTTTCTCGATGTTTTTGCATTATCATTACCGTACAGGAAACTTGGAACAGTTTCCTAATTTGCTCCCCCACAAGATATAATGCTGCAGATATATGTCATCAGTGTTTACATAGTGTATATATCCAAGCTTTGTACATAAGAAGACTAAGTATAAAGTTTAGCCTTTTTACTCAAAACAGGATTAAGAATAATCATAATTTTTGACTTAAAGGTAAAATTGAAAATTTTAAAGAACTTCATACATTTAACTTCATAACCATTTCTTGAATAATTTTAATATAATTTAATTACATAGATTGTAATATATCAAGTAACATATCCAAATTAGAAAACCGTGACTACATAAGGAACAGCAATGTAATCAGTTTTTAAAATCTTTCAAAACTTATTTTTTCTAGCAAAAATAAAACAGTCAAAGAATCTATCAGTTACTTATAACTTATTTTAGTAAATTTAACTTTCAAATTTTTTCATGAGAAAACATCCTAACTCAGGCCAAAGATATTCATTTAGATAGTCAACATTTTTTTCTTTTCAGTACCTGACATGATGAGTTGAATCACTTTTAAATTAAATAAAAAGGTAACAGGCACCTGGGTGGCTCAGTTGCTTAAATATCCAACTCTTGGTTTCAGCTCAGGTCATGATCTCAGTGAGTTTGAACCTTGCATTGGGCTCTGTGCTGATAGTGCAGAGCCTGCTTGGGATCCTCTCTCTCTGCCCCTCCACCACTACTAATTCTCTCTCTCTCCCTCTCTCTCTCTCTCTCTCTCTCTCTCTCAAAATAAGTAAATTTTCTAAAAATTAATTAGAATCAAGCTTCAATGACAAGGCACATAATGGCAGCCACGAGTATGTGCACTGGCCATCAGTTGTGACGTTGAACGGTCAACTGCGAGCAAGTCCACAAAGTTTTGCAGCGCTGATCTTGCATACATTTTGTGCACCTTCCATGCATCAGTGTTAACACTGCTCATGTGATGTGCATGAAAATCCAAATAGAGAAACTAAATATTATGGACAAAGATTTTCTTCAGCAGGATGAAGTTTTGGAGGGTCTAAGTTTTTTTTACAGATTTTTTGGAACTGCATCATCAGGATAAACTGCAGAAACAGACAAAGCTAACCAGCAGTTTTAGAAGTCAAACGACAGGTTAGCTGTGGGTGCAGTGAGTAGGGACGGACCTGCCATGCTTGAGATAAGCCCAGAACATTCCAATTCTTGACCTGAGTGGTCACCACACAGGAATTTTCTGGAATCCTTTACCACTGGTAGCCAGCCATTGGGCTACTTACTCCTCTCAAGTTTCAGACTACTCTTTCCCAACAGCTGTACAACTTTATTCCCCTTATTTTAAATCCCAAACAGAAGACCTTGAGCAAGAAATATTCTACTTCAGGCAAAAGGTACTAATATTCTCAAGGATCAAAAAAATAAAAGTATAAATTCAGTTTAATTTCCAATTTGCTTATTCCTCAGAAAACAGAATTTCGGTTACCTTCTGTGTGAGCTGGAGAGTCTTCCTTTTTCTTCCTATTATATAAAGATTTCTTTCCTCTTCACCCTTCTCTATTCTGAAGTCTTCCAATTTCCTACAAATGTAAGTATCCAGTTATACAGGTTAATGAACCGATGGATAAGTAAAGGGTATAAAAAGGAAAAACTAATCATTACGATTTGGGGCACCATAAGCTTATATGCTTTTTAAACTAATACAAAAAATCCCTAAAGTTCTAATATAACAAGTCAAGCTATACTTTATGTTAGAAACGTAATATGGGGCGCCTGGGTGGCTCAGTCAGTTGGGCATCCGACTTGAGCTCAGGTCATGATCTCACAGTTCGTGGGTTCGAGCCCCGCATCGGGCTCTGTGCTGACAGCTTGGAGCCTGTTTTGGATTCTGTGTCTCCCTCTCTCTGCTTCTCTCCTGCTCATGCTCTGTCTCTCTCTCTCTCAAAAATAAACAAATATTTAAAAAAAAAATTAAAAAAAAAAAAGAAACATAATATAATCTCAGAGGCAGTTAGGAGGTCTTATTTTTCGCACTTAATACGGAGATGTTTGTATTTTCACAGACCTCAATACAACCAACTCAAATAGAATCTTTCACATTAGCTACTCAATCTTCCTGTAAATTGGGCAAGACTACAATCCTTTTCTCTAAAGAAACAATAAAAACAGAATCCTCCTCCAAACTTATTCAAACTGCATGTTTTGTAATTGGTAGAAAACCAGAATGGCAGCGTTACTACTTTTTCTAATCACCTATATTTCACTCACATGATACAAAACAAAGATTATGTTCCTGTGACCGATCTCAAAGCAGGAGACCTTCCACCATGAGGAATGTACTGAACGAAGTTCAGTTTCCTCCTCCGTGGTGAGAGAATCCAGGTGACTGAATGTCCCTTTTCTCCAACTTGAATGCTGCTGAAAACATATGGCTTTGTGTTTTATGTTCACTTTAAAACCCCTCTTGGGCCAGTTTCAAAACAGACATATGGGCCACGGCCCGAGACACAACTAGACGCTCAAATGAGTCTGCACGCAAATGCCGGTAAGTAAGAACTTGATTCTACAGAAATTGTTTTCTCAGGATCCAACTCTGGCTCACACTCAGATGCCAACAGAACAATGCTGCATCCGCAGGGCAGCTCTAAATCAGACTCAGCCCTTCACACGTTCTCAGTTTCACCAACTGTACATATATTTAAGGAACTATGGAATTCCTACCCCATAGCTGTACGCTTCCCTTTGCTTTGAAAACGAACCACCACATACACTTCATTCTCAATCACTAACATGGCTGAGAACATGCTAGGAACATGCTAGGCCTTCGTGAGTACAGTATCATCTTCAATGGTGTGCAACTGCAATCCCACACCTAAATGAGACGTCAGTTAAGAAAAGCGGTATTAGAAAGATCACAGGATGAACAGAATTAGAATGAATACAACGGACAGAGTCTCCACTATTCCTGAACTAAGACAAACTACATGTCTGAGATCTAGCCCCAACCGGAACTGCATCTACTAGGAAGCAGGACTGTGTGCTCATGGTTCTGCACGGGAGGATCATTGATTTTCTCACACTTTCATCTATCACCTAAATTTTTCACAAGGGACACATAACTACTTTTATAGCTGAGAAACAAAATTTTAATTTTCTCGATCTTCATCAAGTGCCACTCTAATTAATTAATTACAAGTTACGTAAAATTCCCATTGCTTCCACTCATAAGGACTGTCATCAAGAGCACCGACCGTTGCTAGATCGCTTAGCGCCCCATTGCAAAATCCCACGTGTATTTTAGAATACAGCACTATGAGGAGCTACGCTCTTCTTCGGGAAATTTTTATTATAGCAGACAGCTAGTTGGTGCAAAAACTGCATTCTCCTTTTCTTCCTTTGAAACAGATCTGTTTTTATCTAGGCTCTTTGCTGCCCTAAATAGAAACCATCACCTAGCCTCCTCTGTAGCTAAGTACAGCCATACGATGACAACATTCTGGTCAATGAATTATGAGCAGAAGATCTCATGTGCAACCATGACAGCTGCTTAAATCAAGTTTACTCAACAAATGTCCTTTTTGCCTCAGTCTCTCCCTTCTTCTGACCTAAACCTCGCTCTCCACCACAAAGGCAGACATGATGGCTACCATAATAAAGACCAGCTATCTTGGACATAACTGTTTCCAGTGTTTCATCTGAAGAGAATAAATAATAGAGGAATTATTGTCGGGGCGCCTGGGTGGTTCAGTCAGTTAAGCATCTGATTCCTGGTTTCGGCTCAGGTCATGATCTCACAGTTCGTGAGTTCAAGTCCCACACCAGGAACTGTGCTGACAGCACAGAATCTGCTTAGGATTCTCAGTCTCCCACTCTCTCTGCTTCTCTCTTTCTCACTCTCTCAAAATAAATAAATATTAAAAAAAAAAAAAAAAAAGGAGAAAGAACTATTCTTCAGGTCTTTCACTCTTGATACTGGTTTGCTTCCCTTGGTTCTGACAACAAAAAGTATCCCAAAGTGACACTTTTGGTTCTGATGACCATGCAACTCAGACACAATTTTAAGGATTAATGGTAGCATAGTACATACATGATGGTGATTTTCTGTATTTCTCATCCCAATACCAGATTTTGCTTTCCATTATTTTATGGTGTATTTATAAACATTCTTAAATTCACCATACAGTATGTAAGTACCACATTCCTCCACCAATCACCGAAACTCTTTGGCCTAAACACATGAAGGACGCACTTTTACAAAACCATCTTCAAGGCATTAGTTACTAGGAGATATAAGATAATAGAATACTGAACATTTCAGTTATCACTGAAAAGCAGTATTTGCTATGTCCATTACATTAACTCAAAAATCAGTTAGGTTATACTCAGTAGCAAGGAAGACCCTACTGCCCAGATTATAATTATGAAATACTTCCCACTAAAAGAAAACAGGGCTACTTAAGAGAAAAGAATGACTCTACATCCCAGACGAGAAATTCACAAGATAAACTTCAACACCTTGCCATGTCTGATAGCAGGGATGTTACAGAAAGATACTACAGTCATTTCAAAAGGACTAAAGAGCCAACTTTAAGAGGCTCCTCCTGGCTAGAGGTGGAAAAACTTAAAAATCAATAAAGATATTAGAAATAAACTAAATCACAGCAGTGTGATTTATACAGCGAAAACCCCAAAGACAAATTGGTCAACGCTGGAGGATGAAAGGGAGTAAATCTTCGTCTTGGAGGTAAATAAAGCAAAATAAACATCTATCTTGTCTTTTCTATATGAACTTTACTATTAGATAATCAAACAGTACATCCGGGTAAATTTCTCTTTTAGAAGTACCCACTGTAACAAATGAAGACTTCAAAGAGTTGAGTGATCAGTTTTATGACCCCTAATGAATTAATGAACCTAACCAGTGAGTTCCCATGCCTGCCAGTGTCACAAAAAGAGAATACTTATTATGTGCCTTTTGACAAAATTATGCCACTTTAAGAAATAGTCTTGCAAAAAACTAAAAACGTTTATGACATGAGACAGTTGGAAATTTAAACAGTGGACATTTGGTTCTACTGAGGAATTATTTTTCTAAGGTATGACAATAGCACTGAGGTAATAACTGAAAACAATCCCTGATCTTTTAGATATATATATATATATCTTTTAGGCATATTTTTAAACAAAATTATATACCTGGGATTTATTTCAAAATAACAATAAAGGGACAAAAGCAGGTATTTGTAAAGATGGAACAGGAATACGAAAAACAATTTACAAAAAAAGTAACCACAGTAAAAACTTTGAGAACGATTTCAACATTTTCCTACCACAAGTAAACCAGATTCCAACCCATTACTAAAATATACTTACGTGATTATTTACACCACTAATGGGGTTAAAAAAAAAAAAAAAAGGTGTAAATAACCACATAGATATATTTTTGTAAAAAGAAACAGTATTAAGAGATATCCTAAAACAAACCTAAATATGCCTAGTGGTACCTCTGGTACAACCACTCTTCGTTTCCAAGCCTGCAGGTCACGCTCAGTAGCAATCTGACTGCGTGGAGCATTCTGATGCATCTGACGAACACCTTCCACTTGTCCGCTACGACGCAGACCAATATTTGGAGGGGACTGGATGTCTAAGCTCAGTCTTCTAAAACCTACAAAAAAGAAACGTCAAAACTGATTCCGAGAGAAATTTCAATCTAATATGCATTTAACACATAATAAGCACATACACTCCACCCAGTAAGACACAAACCAAACATAAAGATACAAACCAAAACTACAAATCCAAAACGCTTTGTCAGAAAGTATCCTAATGAGACTAAGATCAATATACAGAACACAGAACAAACATCTATTCACTTCAAATTCCATTACTAGACTTTCTGGAATTTTTTAATGCATACATATTTTCTATTATAATGCTATATTTGCATTCGTAAAACCCTTCCTTGCCTTTTTCAGAACCATACACTAAAAACACATCTTTTTGGAAAAATTAGCATTGCAGAGAGCCTCCTCAAACTGTGGTGGCTCTATAACAAGAGCTCGAACAACATTACCTGTGACTTTAGGAGATAATCTGAGCCACTCAGCCAGGCTAGCTGCCAGAGTGGGTATCAAAACTTCAACAAAATGCAGAGCAGGGCAATGCTGGCCGCACCTGAATTAGAGCTAAGAGAATGGATGACAAGGCAACACAGATAACAAGACTTAGTGAGCCCTAAGCCTGTGCAGAGCTGATTAGGTGGGCCACAGGAGACAGGGCAACCTCTCACAAGCTGGAAGTCAGCTGGATGGAGGACGGAGACCAGCGTGGTGGCAGGTGTCCCAGGTAAAGTGCTTGTTTTCTTAAAACACTGGAGGAAGGGACTTCTGCTATTAATGCAACAGAGAAACTGGGGGCTGTATCCCTGCCTGCAGGAGGCTATAACATTCTTCTTCACCTCTGCCAGCTCTCCTTGCCCAGGGCAAAATCCACGTGGCTAAACACACCCCTGCCTTCTTCTAGCTACAGCATTCTGTTTACCAATCAAATGTGAACCAATTTGCATTGCACGACACACCATACTCTGCCTAAAAGGCAGAGTGATCGTGTAAATTCAAACATTTACATTAAAACAAACTGCCATTTAAGAAACATGTTTTGAATTCAGAACCAACAATAAATTCTAAATCTGAATGCTCGAGTAATACTATTATTCTCCAACACTGTGAAGAAAACATGTGCACAGGGTCTCATATCATCACATGAGAACTAACTCAAGTGGTCATAAACAGATTCATTACAAAGACTGTTATTCCGCACCGTGGAGTACCATGATGCTACGAAAATGGATGAGGAAGCGCTATGAGTGGATCTGGAGTGATTTCTAGAATAGATCATCGAGGGGAAAAAGCAAAGCTGAGAAGAACGCATATGCATCAACTGTGCGGTATTCCTGCCTAAAATATTTAACCTGCCTGTTGGAGAATTTTTCTTTTACGTAGACAGGAAGAAACATTTGGCAAAAATGATACTGAAATTCGTGGCCAAGTAACCCATGCAGGTGTGACATGGCAGGGATGATTTTTGTGGTACTCAAGGCCTCTCTAACGTTCCACAGGCATTTATCTTCCCCAGAAGGAGTTTCCATTTGCTGAACAACTGCCTGCTCCTCGAGAGGAGTTCCCCCACTGAGGAACTGTATTACTATTATATGCCAGTCTCAAGAACTTCGCCCTACAAATTCATTTCAAGCCTTCCGATTCCAGAAGAAACATTTAGTGCTCTACCCAACTAATTTTTTTTTTAATTAAAAGTATTATTTATTTTCTAAATATTTATTTTTGGGAGACAGAGAGACAGAGTGTAAGCAGGGGAGGGGCAGAGAGAGGGGAGACCCAGAATCCGAAGCAGGCTCCGGGCTCCGAGCTGTCAGCACAGAGCCTGATGTGGGGCTCCAACCCACGAAGCATAGGATCATGACCTGGGTCGAAGTCGGACGCTTTACCGACTGAGCCACCCAGGCACCCCATTAATTAAAAGTATTTAAAGGGAAACCTACAACTGTAGTTTTCCCTTTAAAAAAAAATACTTTGTTCCTTACTCATTTAATATAATTTTGTAAATACTCTTATTTAGGAGCAAAAAAAAAGTTTCAATAAACTTCCAAGTACTTGAAAATTCAATGTCCATTTGCTGGCACATCAACTTTACAAAAGCCTAGTGAAGTTCCCTCCAGGCTACTGCTACCTAAGCTGTAAAAGTACACTGCTGAAAATTTTTCACTGCATGTACCGGACAGTGACTTCATTTCTTCTTAGATTTCAGTCATGTTAAGACGCAATAGCTCTCATCTATCCTACCTCTTCGGGGTGTTTCTTCCCCACTGGGAAGTCCACTTGGAACGGTATCGTGATCTGCTCCCAGTCTCTGATCCTGCTGCTGCTGTAACTGTCTTATCATCCCATCAAGAACACTGGACTCGGGGCTGCGTTCACCATTATCATTGGTTTGGAGGCTTATAATTTGTTCAATCACCTCTCCATCACCTGTAAATTCAATGAATGAATACAAAATCATAATATACACGAACAGGAAAACAAACTCAGTAGAGTGCAATTAAAGTTATCATTAGCAATTCTCAGATTTCTTTTCAAAAATAAGCAATTAAAGATATCCTATATATTTATAACTGA
This sequence comes from Lynx rufus, assembly GCF_022079265.1. Classification (NCBI taxonomy): domain Eukaryota; kingdom Metazoa; phylum Chordata; class Mammalia; order Carnivora; family Felidae; genus Lynx; species Lynx rufus. Next base: position 152,811,371 of record NW_025814867.1, read on the forward strand.
GACAGACGAAAGACTCAGACAAAACCCTTCTTTATACCCAACAGCACAAAAACCTCCATAGAGCCTCTGAAACCCCTGAAGTGAGCAAACAGAAACACGCTTCTGTAGAAGCTTTATTTTGCTGTTTCACACTAATGCTACCCTACCCTCACCTTATAGAAGATAGGTTTCATTAAACTCTCATTTGCAAGGTCTCCGACAAGACCAGAGCAACAATGTGTGATTTCTCCTCTACTCTCTTAATAAAACAAAAAGAGGGGCGCCTGGGTGGCTCAGTCTGTTAAGCGGCCGACTTCGGCTCAGGTCATGATCTCGCGGTCCGTGAGTTCGAGCCCCGCGTCGGGCTCTGTGCTGACAGCTCAGGGCCTGGAGCCTGTTTCGGATTCTGTGTCTCCCTCTCTCTGACCCTCCCCAGTTCATGCTCTGTCTCTCTCTGTCTCAAAAATAAACGTTAAAAAAAAATTTTTTTTTAAATAAAACAAAAAGAGTAATACTATTCAACAAACTGCAGCTATACTACACCTGCCTCTCCCGCTAAGCTGAAGTTGCTCTTTTAGGTGCTCTTTTATGCTTTTAGCATAGCCAGTACACGTAATTCTTCAACTACAAAGTCAGATTTTTTTAAGTGTCTTTGCTTCTCTATTTTTTCTCTTTTTTTATGTTTTTATTTATTTTTGAGAGACAGAGCACAAGCAGGGGAGGGGCAGAGACAGAGGGAGACACAGAATCCGAAGCAGGCTCCAGTCTCTGAGCTGTCAGCACAGAGCCCAACAAGGGGCTCAAACCCGTGAAACGTGAGATCGTGACCTGAGCCGAAGTTGGAGGCTCAACTGACGAGCCACCCGGACGCCCCTTTGCTTGTTTATTTTTCACCTAACAGGTTCAGTTAGTATTAATGGACAAAAAGTGTAAGATGGTTGTGGGATCTGGCAATTTATTTGTATCCTACTACCTGAGTTAGATTCCCTTATATCTCATGGATAACATCTCCATTTACCACGGCAATCAATAAAGAACTTACAAGAGTTAAATATCGTAACTAAGACTGTCTTAAAACCACTAACATTTTTTAATAGTTTCAAAACATGAGCTAGAAAGGAAAAAGAGGAGCCCTAATCTAAAAAGATAAAAAGATTTTAATTTGAATTGGGAACAAAGATTCCTAAGAACACAACACGAACCAAAGGGAAAACAGTAGAAAAGGAGACTTCTAGTCCTCTCCTCCTCCCTGCAAAATCCCATAGTCTATGTAACTTTTCTTTCACAGCACAGAATATTTATATATAACTTGGCAAATATCAGAATAACTGTTTCTAGCTGGCATAATGCTATTCAAACACCGAAATATTAACATGAAGGCTTATGTGCTACAGGAACTGCCCTCCCACTGGAAAGTACAACAAAACTGGAAAAACAAGGGTTTTCAGAAACTGGACAACAGATACACAGGACTGCAATCCCCAAGAGAAGATAAACAATGGAGTCTAGCCTTTTGATTACTCCGGGGAACAGCCTCGAAGCAGCTTCCAGAAGAGGAAACCCAAACAGCATCCAGAGGTCTCACTGAGTGAAGGAGACAGAGATCAGAGCTTGGGAGCAGAGGGAAAGACAACAATACGCAGGGCTGAACATCAGAGAAGAATGAATTCTACAGAAAGCTCAGAGATGTACAGTGAGGTTCAATCGATTATTTGACTAAATAATGATATGTGCACACACTGGGTAAAACTCTACCATACTAGGGGAAAAAACATGAAAAAGCAGTATCCCCAAAAATTCCCAGAGCTCTCACTGAGCTGGAAATAGTCCATGTTCCCAACAGCCTGAATAAAGAAACTTCAGAATACACAGCAGAATTGTTTAATGCATACTTCCAATTTTAAAACTCAGAATATTTAAACGTGTGTTCAACACAATGAAGAATACAATGACTGCTAGTGCTTTGGTGCCAGAAGTTTTACACACCATTGCCTCTGTATCATCAGTGCAAATGTCAACACTATAAAAAAAGGTAACTGATATTTCCATATTATTATGAAAATAGTTGTGAACTTGAAGACCCCACAAAAAAGGTCATGGATAAAACTACAGGTCTGCAAATCACACAGCGGCAATTCTTGTCCTACAGCAACCATTAAAAATAACTAAAACAAACAAGTATTGCCAGTAAGCCATTAATTAGTGAAGATAATATGAAATACTAAAAAGTAATCAATTTCAAACAAGGCGGGGAAAAAAAGAAGAATGGCATAAAGAACAGAAAGGATAAAGAGAAAAAAACAGCAAAATGGTAGAGAATTAACCCTGACCATGCTAATAGTTATATTAAACGTAAATGGTCTACATTTTTCAATTAACAGATAGGTTGTCAGATTGGATTGGTGCCTACAAGAAATCGGTTTTAACATAAAGAAACAAACTGGCTATAAAAACTGAAAAGACACACCATGACAACACTAATCAAAATTGGTTGGATTAGTATATTGATACAAAATAAAGAAATAGGGGCGCCTGGGTGGCTCAGTCAGTTGAGCATCTGACTCTTGATTTCAACGTAGGTCATGATCCCATGGTTCATGGGTTTGAGCCCCTATCAGGCTCTGTACTGACAGTGTGGATCCTGCTTGCGATTCTCTCTCTCCCTCTCTCTCTGTCCCTCCCTGGCTCATGAGCGCGCGCTCTCGCTCTCTCTCAAAATAAATAAATAAACATTAAAAACAAAACAAAACCAGAAACAAAAAAATAGTCTTCAAAAGAAGAAATACTACCAAGGAAAAAGGAACAATTCATAATGATAAAGGAATTAATTCACCAAGAGGACAATCTGAAATGTGTCTGCACCTAATAAAAGAACTTTAAAATATATATAACATAGAACCAAAAAGAGAAATAAGACGAACCCACATGATAGATATTTTAGCACTCCTTATTAATAACCCCGAATGGAAAAAAGTCACGTCTGTCAAATGTTAGTAAAGGGATAAGTGAGGGTATATGCATACAGTGGTGTACTATCAACAAACAGGAACAAACAACTGATATGTGCAACAACAAAAATGAATCTCAAAAGCACCATGCTGGGCCGCCTAGGTGGCTCAGTCGGTTGAGCAGTTGAGCATCAGAATCTTGATTTCCACTCAGGTCATGATACCAGAGTTGTGGCATTGAGCCCTGTGTCAGGCTCCATGCTAAGCTTGGAGCCTGCTTAAGATACTCTCTTCCCCCTCTCTCTCTGCCCCTTCCCCACTCACATGCACACATTCTCTCTCCCCACCCCAAAAATATTAATAATAATAATGATAATAATAATAATAAAGATAAGGGGCGCCTGGGTGGCTCAGTCGGTTAAGCGGCCGACTTCAGCTCAGGTCATGATCTCGTGGTCCGTGAGTTCGAGCCCCGCGTCGGGCTCTGTGCTAACAGCTGGAGCCTGGAACCTGTTTCAGATTCTGTGTGTCCCTCTCTCTGACCCTCCCCCGTTCATGCTCTGTCTCTCTCTGTCTCAAAAATAAATAAACGTTAAAAAAAAAAATTAAAAAAAAATAATAATAATAAAGATAAAATTTTTAAATTAAAAATTTTTTTTACATTTGTTTATTTTTGAGAGAGAGATCGTGCACAAGTGGGGGAGGGGCAGAGAGAGAAAGAAACAGAGAATCCAAAGCAGGTGCCAGGCTCTGAGCTGTCAGCACAGAGCCTGACGAGGGGCTTGAACTCACAAACCGTGAGATCGTGACCTGAGCCGGACACTAGACCGAGGCACCCAGGCGCCTCAAATTTTAAAAATTTTTAAAAAGGCACCATGCTGGGGTGCCTGGGTGGCTGAGTCGGTTTCGTGTCCGACTTCAGCTCAGGTCATGATTTCATGAGTTCGAGCTCTGCACTGGGCTCTGTGCTGACAGCTTAGAGCCTGGAGCCTGCTTTGGATTCTGTGTCTGCTTCTCTCTCTCTGCCTCTACCTCACTCATGCTCTCTCTCTCTCTCTCAAAAATAAACATTAAAAAAAAAAAATGGCGGGGCGGGGGTGCCTGTGTGGCTCAGTCGGGCAAGCGTCCAACTTCAGCTCAGGTCATGATCTCACAGTTCCTGAGTTCAAGCTCCGCATCAGGCTCTGGGCTGACAGCTCAGAGCCTGGAGCCTGCTTCGGATTCTGTGTCTCCCTCTCTCTCTGCCCCTCCCCCCTCGTGCTCTGTCTCTCTCTCCCTCAAAATAAATATTAAAAAAAATTTTTTTTTTAATTTTTAAAAAGGCACCATGCTAAATTAAAGAAGCCAGATACAAAAGATTTCATATCGCACAATTCCATTTATATAAAATTCCTTAAAAAGACAAAATTAAAGTGACAAAATAGAACAGTCATTACAAAGGACAAGAAGACTCCAAATAAGTCCAACAGAACTTTTGGGGACCCTGATTGTAGTGGTGGTTATGTGACTGCTTAACATCTGCCAAAACTCACTTGACTTGTACACTTGAAATTGGTGAATTTTATTGTATGTAAACTATACTTCAATTAAAACTAACAAAAAATAAACATTTGAAACAATAAACATATAGCGATCTACATTAAGTCTTAGCCTTAACTATAACTGGTGATTAACTTTTAGTAAATCAATCCTCATCCAAACAAAACATAAGCATTTTTTTCTTTGCTTAATAACATCTGTATGGAGACACTGCTGGGAACAGATACAAAAAAAACAAAACAAAACAAAACAAAATAAAAACTCTGCCCTTGACAAGGACAGGCAAAGTACAAGATGGGACTCAAATGTCTTGTGCCAGAAAGTAAGGAAGTGTTCAAGGGACTCAGAAAGGGAACAACACTCAGCCTGAGACTCTGACACTCAAATCTAAAATTACTATGAACAACAAAATAATGGCCGTTATGGATTATAATCCACTATATAACAACCCCTAAGTCCATATTAAAACTTAATGAACTACGTAAATATATAAAAGGAAGGCTAATAAAATGTAGATGCAATGACGACAAAGTTAGGAAACAACCATTCTGCAACCTTCATGACAACAACTGATTCAGGCAGAAACCATCAGTGGATCCTAAAACTTATGGGTAAAGTTTAGTACAGACCTGATTATTTGTCTCCTATCTCCCCACACATTTCTTCTTTATAGTGGAGAAAGTGCACTCGGCAGGCACCACCTTAACCAAGTTTTCAAAGACAACATTACCCCAACATTTGGACAAAACACAATCAGAAGCAAGCATCCTGACGTGATGCTCCAGGAAGGCTACAACATCATTTATTCTATTCTGTATTCTGCCAAAAACTGTACAACCTGAACATTATCAATGATAAATTTAATGTGCAGTCCCATACTGAAATCCACATCAGGGGAGAACAGTAAAAGCTTTAAGAGATATTAGATTAACAGACAGAATTTGATTACAGACAATAGATTCGTGTATATGTATTTAATACTGTATCAGTGTTAAATATCCTGCTTTTGGTAACTCTCTATGGTTACATACGAGAATACCTGTGTTCTCAGAAAACACATATTGACAATTTAGAGATAAATGAACATGCAGTCCACAACTTAAGTCTCAAATGGTTAAAAACAATTATATGTATCTAGAGACAGAATGATAAAATATTGCAAAATAGTAACTTGTGAATCTGAAAGTACATGAGTTCTGTATACTATTTTTTACATTAAAAAAAAAAAAAAAAGACTTTGCACTTACTTGTTGCCACATAGCCTAGCTGTGGAACCAAATGTTCATCTGCGGAATTTTCTCGGCCTGGCACTAATCTCTGATACTTAGTTGGATGAGGATTTCCATCTACATCTACCAAGAACGGTGGAGGCATAAGGTGAGGAGCCTGCTGAGTTTGCTCATCTAAGACATAATTATTAGAATCTCTAATCAGTGGTCGATAGTCGGTATGGAAGAACATCTGATCAGGAATCTGAAAAAAGAAGTTTACAGATTGACATTTTGGGGTTTATATATGTTAAAGAATACAAATATTAAACATTTATAATCTGAAAAACCAATTTATAATTGGAAACCAAATCAATACACCTAACCCATTTTCAAAATACCGTTACTACTTATTTTACTACTATAAGAAAGTATTAAGAATGACCCTTTCAAGACACACCAAAAAACGGACTCTTGATATAGAGAACAAATAGATAATTACCAGAGGGGAGGTGGGCGGGGGATGAGGGAAGTAAGTGAATGGGATTAAGAGTCCACTTCTCTTGATGAGCACGTAACAGACAGAACTGCTGAGTCACTACTCTGTGTACCTGAAGCTAATGTAGCCGACACTGTATGTTAACTACACTGCAGTGAAAACATTTTTTAAGTGGTTAAAAATGCTACCAAAAAATAAAAAACAAAAGACCTTTTCATATGGCTTGCTGCATCCAAACCCAAATATCAGAAGGTGTCCGTGAGAATCTGTACAGGCAAAATGCTGTCCATCCTGTGAAAATTTACAGTCAAAAACAGCTCCGTGTCCTTGTCCTTCAATCTAGGAAGCAGAGAGAAAAGGTTATAACCAATTCTGTACAAGCGCTTTTGCTTTATCAACTGTTTGCTGCCAATTTCCTGCTACAAACACATCACTTCTCAAAGAAAATCTTTAAAAACAAATTTTGCATTAAGCACATGTATTTTCAGAAAATAAAATTCACTTCTGATTCCACTAGCCTAGAAAAATATCTCAAAAGGTATTCCAAGGAGTTCTCAAAATGACAGAATGAAAGATCATAAGCCAATTCGAAGTAAAGGCTTTAATTTCTTAGAAGTGAAAATGACAAGCAATTTCATAAACTTCTGTTTCAATACATACCAAAAGGCTACTAATAACCCACAAGATAAATGATTAAAGATCAATGAAGTATGGTATTCATGAACTAAAATCAGTACTTCTCTGGAGTTTAAACTTTCCCCTAAGATGTCTGACCACTGTATGCAAAAGTGTAATCCTACCAAGTCACAAAGGTGCACATATAAATGCCTAAACCTACTTCATTTCAAACTACCACAAATTTCAGGAAGGATGCTCCAATTACATCATGAATATTGCCTTAAACAGACTGCTTTTAAATTTTTATTCTTGCTCTTCAACTGTAATTATATTAGGTTAGCACTACCAATTTATAGTTAGAGGAGTTGTTTCACTGACAGCATATCGCTATTGCATGCATGGTTGTTGTCTGAGCCTGTAACTTTCTAATAAGTAAACTTTATGCCAGGTTTGATCAGTGTTGGAAGATGAACCATCCACCCACTAACTGCCAAAACAAACTTACACCATGCCCAAATACCTGCTTGAAAATCAGAAGCACTTTACAACTGCTATACCACGCACAAATGGACACCGACTAACAAACTTAAAAATTAAGTTCCTGGGCTATTTAGGGCACTGCCTATTATGTATCCACATAATACATATACAAATTTGTGTTGTCTCATAACCTAAAAAGGAACAAATGGTACAGAAATACTTTTCTATTATTTTTTTGTGAAAACACAGGAATAGAGATTCACCCACACAGTCCTTCGAGGAGACACCTCTACAGCCCAACCCACACCCTGGCACCACTTCGCATCGTGGCCTGGAACCTCCAAGTCTAAGTAGAGGTAGGGACCCCTGGCTTATAGGTCAAAGATGTTGGCAGCTACTCTCCTGTCATACGCGAAGACCTAAGTGCACCAAAAGTTTTGCTAAGGTACCTGCTGAAAAGGAAGTTTTCCTGAGCAGGCCAACCTATCTAAGCAGAGTAAGCCAGACTTGGGTTTCTACCTGTAGTTTGAAGAACCCTCCAGTGATTCCTGACAAAATGCAACCTGCATTTTGCAATTCAATGCAATTCAATTGCACAGCAATTCAATGTCACATTAAAGATTATTATCTATTTCATGAAATCTTGTAATGTCAGTAATTTACAATCCTAAGTAATCTAACAGAGAATTGGGAGCTCTCAGCTGAGCAGTGAAGGTAAGAAGAACTCTGTATACACAGCAAAGTCTGGGTGTCTCACCAAAAGTAAGATCATTGTTGCGCACTTGAGACTTCTTTGGCTCACAAATTTTTTAGCTTATATTCTGCTTAAAACCTGAATTAATGTAGTTTTCTGTTCTGATGAGTTAAATGCAGGAAGTAATGTTTTTTGGGTTTTTTTTTTAATCTTTATTTATTTTTGAGAGAAAGACAGCATGTGAGCAGGGGAAGAACAGAGAGAGAGGGAGACACAGAATCTGAAGCAGGCTCCAGGCTCTGAGCTGTCAGCACAGAGCCTGACGTGGGGCTCGAACTCACAAACTGAGATCATGGCCTGAGCCGAAGTCAGATGCTCAACCGACTGAGCCACCCAGGTGCCCCTCAGAGAGTAATGTTCTTAATGAGTTTTAAAGAATAATTAAGAAAATAGAGCCACCTATAAATTTTAAGACCACAGAAAAACTGCTGGGAAGACTTATTTTTCCAATAATTCAAACCCACAGAGATGTAATTTTCAGAGATGCCTAGTAACACATGTTCAGTTTGACCATACTGTTTGAGTTTTTTAAGTGCATTTTATGGTAGTAAATATAATAATGCATGTAACTGTTTGTCAAGAATTATCCAAAATAAACATACTGAAATAAAATTTTAAGGTTAAAAAACACAAAACACATGGACTCAGATGGCCTTCAATCAAAGGTCTAAGAACCACTCATCTATCTACCCTGCTACTAGACTGCCTCCAAAATGAATTACAATTTGAACCGAAACTCAATATGAATTGTACAGTAATTTTATAAAACATCTCACATGTGTATCAGTCAATAGTCTTAACGACACAGAAACTCTTTTACACAATAACTCCCTCAGAATTTACCCTAAGGAAATAATCACGGATCTACATAAGCAGCCATGGACCGGGATATTCAAAAACCACTTAAACACTCAACAATAGTTAAGTTCACTACATATGGAACTTTCTGAGAAAGGCTGAAGTTAGAGTCAAAAATACAACTGCAAATTCTTTAAATACATTTAAGATTTTGGAAAACATTCTATGTAAAATGAAAAAAGACTACAAAACTATGCAAGAATGCCAACTAATAAATATGGAAAGAATAATGCCATTAAAAACCATCACTCGGGGGCGCCAGGGTGGCTCAGTTGGTTGAGCGTCTGACTTCGGCTCAGGTCATGATCTCTCGGTCCATGAGTTCGAGCCCCGCATCGGGCTCTGTGCTGACAGCTCAGAGCCTGGAGCCTACTTCAGATTCTGTGTCTTCCTCTCTCTCTACCCCTCCCTTGCTCGCACTCTGTCTCTGTCTCTCGAAAACAAATAAATGTAAAAACCAAAACACCATCACTCATGGTGTGGCTATTCCTGCAGGACCCCGGACAGCCTTACTGATCTAAGGGCCCTCACTCACCCTCAACAACTGAACCAGTTTTCACTATTCACAATGAGGAAAGCACAGCCCGTTCATCATCTGTTTACTGACTCGTTTATGCATTTGTTCATGCTAACGTTACTCAGAGTCTGGTAAGAGCAACGGATATTTGGTCAATTAATTATTTCTGTTCAGGGATTCACAATACTTATTTTCATGTTCCAAATCACGCAGTAACTTGCCATGGTTTCTCCTAATCCAATAAATGTTATGTTGGTTATATTAAAAAAAAAAATAGCACTGGATACTAATGTTTGTTAAGTGAAAATTTAATGAGGAATAGGATATTGACAGAGTCCCAAAATACTTCCTGAAAAAATAAGTTTAATAGTTACAAAGAGGAAAAACAACTATTTTATAAAGGGGAAACCTGGGAACTACCACCTTACCAAATATTTAAAATTATCACCACCAAGGGGCACCTGAGCGGCTTAGTCAGTTGAGTGTCCGACTTAGGCTCAGGTCATGATCTCACGGTTTGTGGGTTCGAGCTCAGCGTTGGGCTCTGTGCTGACAGCTCAGAGCCTGGAGCCTGCCTTGGATTCTGTATCTTCCTCTCTCTGCCCCTCCCCCACTCACGTTCTCTCTCAAAAATGAATAAATGTTAAAAAAAAAAACTTTTTTTAATTATCACCACCAAAAAGAAGTATTAACAGAATCAAATCATGAAGAAACATCAGACAAAAAAATAGATGTTCTATAACATTACTTGCCTGTACTCATCAAAAAAGTTACAACGTGGGAAGTAGAAAAAAAGAAGGAAGTATTGTTGAAGAATAAAGAAATCTAGAAATAGGGGCACCTGGGTGGCTCAGTCAGTTGAGCGTCCAACTTTGGCTCAGGTCATGATTTCACAGCTTATGAGTTCTAGCCCCGCACTGGGCTCTGTGCTAACAGCTCAGAGCCTGGAGCCTGCTTTGGATTCTGTGTCTCCCTCTCTCTCTCTGTCCCTCCCCCACTCATGCTCTGTCTCTCAAAAATAAACATTAAAAAAAAAAAAGTTTAAAAACAAAAGAAACCTAGAAACATACAGCCACTTAATATAATTCATGATCCTGAACTATTTAAACACTGTTTCAAGGGGCAAAATATAACTAAAAAGACATTACTAGGACAACTGATAAAATTTGAATATGGATTATATAATGCTACTTTATCAATGTTAAATTTGCTGGTTTTGGTAACTATCTTGTGGTTGTAGATAAGAAATTCTAAAAAATATGTAATAGGATCCTAATTTGGTTTTAGAATATTCCATGTGGAAAAAGAAAAAAGGCTGGAAAAACCCAACAATGTTTGTGATTTCCTAGATGACTTTACTATTATTTTTACTACAAAGTATTCAATAAATTTAGTGAAAAAGTTATATACAATGAACGTAACTTTGCCAATTTAAACAAATTCAAACACATTCACACATATAGAGAGCTAAATTAATAGCTTTTGAAAATCTTTCCTTCATCTGACCCAGTTACACAGAGTGTAAATACATATGGCTGTCGGATATTTATTAGTCTTTAAGTATCCTGACTGCTAGAAATATAAACTGCCAAAACACACAGATCAGTTTCTGGCCAACCATCATAATCCAGCCACATGAAAGCAATGCAAGCATACGTGAAGATACACCTCGCTTACCATATTAAAATAATGTTTCATCTTGGTGCCTTTTGTAATATCCCATATAAATATGCTGCCATCGTGTCCTGCAGATAACATAATTCTGGAATCAAAGGGATGCGTCTCCAAGACAAAGACTTCATCAGCATGTCCCTTTATTCAACAAAATCATATAGTTAAGGAGAGTTCGCAAGCTTGAACTTTCAAATTAAAAACCCGTATTGCCGTAGTACGTAAGGGCTTTTAAAAATGTGTTAATGACAGTGATTTATATATTAGTATAAACACAAATTTCTACTCATTTAATAATATCAATGGAACATACTGTGTATTAATTTTATACTTTCAAAAATCAGATTACAGTTCAAAAAAAATCTTGATTTGTTATATTGTATAAAAACTATTTACCAGTAAGTTATGAAGCAGCTGTCCAGTGTAAGAATTCCACACTTTAAGGACATGATCATTCACGGCTGTGACAACAATGCTATCATTCTGATTCCAAGCTATCATTGTTACTTTGGGTTTCATAAACCTTTCCTCTTCCAAAGATAAGTCCCTATGAAAAAACACACAATGTGTAAATTCATTTAAATGGTACAATCAATACGAAAATAGCAAAAAGTAATCTAGTTCATGTATATACATCATCATATGTCTGATACACATCTGACCCACAGCAGATTATCTATAAACAGATTATGGCAAAAATGGGACAAGGAGGGGATGATTTAGAAACAGTTGAGTCTGAATGAAGGCAGATGTTAGGACACCACCACTGCTCATAAAGGCAAAGCTTTTTCTCTCTCTCCCTTTTCTATTATTCCCTTCCCCTGACATCAAGCCCTATCAGCAATAAAGTTGTTTCTCTCTCCAGAGAAGATGACAAGAAATTTTAGGAAAACAGAAAGAAGGAAAGCATCTTCACATCCCCAGCACCTAGAAAAGTGCCTGACATACAGATATTCAATCTGTTTAACTGTACGTAAAACTGTACTCATCCCTTTACAGTGCCCTACAGGCGGTTCCTACAGGCTCTCTTGGCAAGAAAGGCCTGGACACAAACACCTGCAATGATCTGCAGTCTTTATGAACATGACATGCGAAGTCTCTCTGTAAAATATACTCGTAATACACAGAGATAGGGTAAGGCCTAGCTGCGTTTGAAATCAGAGAATACATCCCAAGAAATTATAAACATTTTTTTTAGTTTTTTTTTTTCATTTACATCCAAATTAGTTAGCATGTAGTGCAACAATGATTTCAAGGGTAGACTCCTTAATTCCCCTTACCCATTTAGCCCACCGCCCCTCCCACAACCCCTCCAGCAACCCTCAGTTTGTTTTCCATATTTAAGAGTCTGTTTTGTACCCCTCTGTTTTTATATTATTTTTGCTTCCCTTCCCTTGTGCTCATCTGTTTTGTCTCTTAAAGTCCTCATGAGTGAAGTCATATGATGTTTATCTTTCTCTAATTTCACTTAGCAGAATACCCTCCAGTTCCATCCACGTAGTTGCAAATGGCAAGGTTTCATCCTTTTTGATTGCCGAGTAATACTCCATTGTACATATACACCACATCTTCTTTATCCATTCATCCATCGATGGACATTTGGGCACTTTCCACACTTCGGCTATTGTCAATCGTGCTGCTATAAACGTGGGGGTGCATGTGTCCCTTCGAAACAGCACACCTGTATCGCTTGGATGAATGCCTAGTAGTGCAATTGCTGGGTCTTAGGGTAGTTCTTTTTTTAGCTTTTTGAGGAACCTCCACACTGTTTTCCAGAGTGGCTGCACCAGCTTGCATTCCACCAGCAGTACAAGATATCCCCTTTCTCCACATCCTCGCCAACATCTGTTGTGCCTGAGTTGTTCATGTTAGCCATTCTGACAGGTATAAAGTGGTATCTCATTGTGGTTTTGATTTGTATTTCCCTGATGATGAGTGATGCTGACCATTTTTTCATATGTCGGATGGCCATCTGGATGTCTTCTTTGGAGAAGTGTCTATTCGTGTCGTCTGCCCATTTCTTCACTGGATTATTTGTCTTTTGGGTGTTGAGTTGGAGAAGTTCTTTATAAATTTTGGATACTAAACCCTTTATCTTATATGGCACTTGCAAATATCTTCTCCCATTCTGTCGGTTGCCTTTTAGTTTTGCTGATTGTTTCCTTTGCTGTGCAGAAGCTTTTTACTTTGATGATACCAGTAGTGCATTTTTGCTTTTGTTTCCCTTGCCCCTGGAGACAAGTAAGAAGTTGCTGCAGCCGAGGTCAAAGAGGTTTTTACCTGCTTTCTCCTCAAGGATTCTGATGGCTTCCTGTCTTACAGTTGGGTCTTTCATCCATTTTGAGTTTCTTTTTGTGTATGGTGTAAGAAAGTGGTCTAGGTTCACTGTTCTGCATGTCGCTATCCAGTTTTCCCAGCACTACTTGCTGAGGAGGCTGTCTTTATTCCATTGGATATTCTTTCCTACTTTGTCAAAGCTTAGTTGGCCATACCTTTGTGGGTCCATTTCTGGGTTCTCTATTCTGTTCCAATGATCTGAGTGTCTGTTCTTGTGCCACAAACATACATTGTAATTAAAGAAAACCACCATAAGAATATGAAAGAAGTATCCCATAGTATCTCTCTATATAAGCACAATGGAACACAGACAAGAGAATAATCCTAACTAGATTGGTCAGGGAAAAGTGTAACATAAGAGGCAAAACAGAGTAAAGGCAAAGACTCCATGCTTCACTTTATTTTTTAAGTTTATTTATTTATTTTAAGGGGGGGGGGGGGAGAGAGGAAAAAGAGAGCATCCCAAGCAGGCTCTGCGCTGTCAGCACAGAGCCTGATGCCAAGCTTGATCCCATGAACCATGAGATCAGGACCTGAGCAGAAACCAAGAATGGGATGCTCAACCGAGCCACCCGGGCTCCCCATCCATGCTTCACTTTAAACTAAAAGGCATTCACCTGTTAATAGCTTTGAACCAACAGACATTTTGTCCTTCACCAAGTTGATCACCCAAGATTAGAACACTAAAACGAATATACCCATTAATTCTTACATACAGAAAACTCTGTTTTTCAAGACTGGAAAGAGGTAAAACTTTAAATGAGAAAAGACAATTCCCACCATGGGGGAGATTTCAGGCAAAGTGCTCTCCAAGGCAACAAGAAAACTGAGCAGTTTTCTGTCTCAGTAAAACTTTCTATGTTGAAGTTTTTACATCGATGTTCGTATTTTGCTTAATAAAATAATTTTTCATAGGTGAGTGTGATTTCAAATTATCCTCTTAATAGTGAAATAACCTTCACTATTTCAACCAGTCAAGGACTAACAGTATTCACACTCCCACACTAAGGTGCTTTTGAGTATCCAGACGGATCATTTTTCAATCATGGTAATGGTGTGATTTGTTTGTGAACAAGGATTATCAGATTTCCAGTACATCTTGCTTCCATTAACTACCACAGAACATTTCACAAAAATGTTAATATCTCATTTATTTTGAAACCAAATTAGAACTGTTTGAGACACAGCAGAGAATGAGTTAATTTCCCCTACAATTACTAAAAATAAAGCAGACATGAGGATTTCCAAAGGACTAAATGTGAAACATTTCTCAGAAAAACTGATAAAACCTTTGACATGGCTACCCTACAGCAGGCAGTGTACTAGAAACATAAATGTAAGGATCAATTCTTTGGGAAAAATGAGATTTACATATCTTATGTATCCATCAGATATGCAGGAAGTAGCCATTCATTTAGATCACTGCTCTTCCTAACAGGAAGTGGCTCCAATCCCCTGAACACAGCAGTCAACCACCAGGGAGAGAAGGACCAAGTAATTACAATGCACCTGCTTCCACTTACCCTGAGACTCTGGTCGCCATATCCAATAAAATGCTTCTCCATTCCAACTGCTCGAATCTCCAAATCCGTGCTGTTCCGTCTCTGCTACCACTTAAGAACCTTAAAATATTCAGAAAAAGATCTTATGCTCACAAACATGCCACTAAGAACTACAGATAAAATCAAAGCCAGAACACTTTTAATGTAGCTATTCTGACTGCAAGTAAATGCAGAGATGTTATCTCGAAAGACAGGGATTCAGAGCTTATCTGAATGGGAAAAATTGGTTTGCTGTAATTTGCCTGGCCCTATGGAGTTAATGCACGTTTCAAACTCATTCAATAGCTTGTCAAATAGATGGAGTTTTGAGAAGACAATGTGCAAGAAGTACCTGGACAAGGAAAAATAACTAGGAAGAATTAAAGGTGTGTGTGTGGGAAAATCAGTAAGAGCAAAAGCTCCATTTTAGCATCTTTACACTCAAGCTAATTCACGTTGGCCACTATGTAAAAATACGTCAATCTTTTAACAAGAGAAAGTATTAAAAACTGCAGTTTAGGAAAGGCACCTGAAAGACACTTGGGACCATAAGAGAGTATATAATTTAAGTGACAATTCTGTCACATGACACATCACAGTGGTTGATTAGGAGATTTTTTTTGTTAACTACTCAAACATCAGCAATTTTATTACCTTTACATCTAATTTTCCTGCAAATCAAACATTTAGCCAGTAGTGAGTTAAGGAAAGCTACTTTGGGTCACAGGAGCTGGTAGAAGCTACAATTCTAAACACTTGCATTTAATGTGTCCCTCCCCGCCCCCCCACAGACACATTTCATTCAATTCATACAATTACTACTAAGTACCTGCAATTTGCAAGGCAATGTATTAGCTGCACTACTATGCAGCACAGTATGTTTGCCTAAAAACCCACTCACAAACACAAAAACCCTTACTCACCGATCACCATTGTTACAAAATTGGATGCTATCAACTTTATCCTAAAGGGGGGGAGGGGGGCACAAAACAAACAGAAAAGTGATCAACCCCCTTATTTGTAAACAAAGCAAAAAACCCCCCTCCATTTTAGAGCTAGAAACACATCTGGTTTAGCACAAGAAGGAGAATCTCTGCTGCTTAGCTTCATCATTCAAACACGTATCTTACATTTAGGTGCAAAAACCTAACGTGAATCTAACGAGACTATTAAAAAAAAAACTTCCTACAGGAAAAAAAGATAACCTGGCCACTGACCAGTATTCTAGAATCCTGAGAGCTATCTATCTTACTATACATTAATAAAAGAGCATTCTGATTTAATTAGTGTGATTAAGAGGAGTAGTCCCCTTGAAACTAACTCCACCCAAACTGTCACTTAAAGCTAAAATAACCACAAAATATTAGCACTGTCACATACTTGTCAGTAATATCCTTCACCTTTATACATGCAATCCCTCCTATATCTAAAATTAAAATCAAGAACAATTTCGTTAGCAATATTTGACCATGTACCAACAGGAATATTAACGATTGGGGCGCCTGGGTGGCTCAGTCGGCTAAGCGTCCGACTTCAGCTCACGTCACGATCTCTCAGTTCGTGGGTTCGAGCCCCGCGTCAGGCTATGCGCTGACAGCTCAGAACCTGGAGCCTGTTTCAGATTCTGGGTCTCCCTCTCTCTCTGACCCTCCCCCGTTCATGCTCTCTCTCTGTCTCAAAAATAAATAAACATTAAAAAAAAATTTTTTTTAAAAAGGAATATTAACAATCTACAGAATTTTATAACATGAGTACTTACCGTGTGGCTTTCAAGTTCCGCGATTTTTTCAGGTGCTTCAAAACCCAAAAAATACATTCTGATTACATGATCAGTACTACCTGTGGCTAAAAACATACCACCTGCAATAAAAACGTCAAGGTTAAAAAACTTGGGTTTGTAATAAATATCCAAACAAACCAAATCTCTGTATCAAATTAAGCAAAATCTCTTATTCCAAAACTAAGTTTATCTCAATAGATCCATTTTACAACTCATTACATAAAGACTTTAATATAATGCAGAGCGATGTTGCAATTTATAATAAAAAATACATACTGGGTCTTCATCCCTATTTCTGGCACAGAGCTCCTAAAACCCTTGGAATTTCCTAAGTGACAACACTGATAAAAGTATCTTGATATTCATAACAAACCCATTTCAACCACACCAGAGCTCACATTAACAAAGTTCACATTAATGGGGGTGCTGACTGCCGGAAGTACCAACCGTGTGATCAGAGGGCTCCCCTGACCTCCGAGAAGTGGGGGGGGAGGGGGAGTTGAATCGATCACAAATGATTTAATCAACTGTACCTATGTAATAGAGCCTCCATAAAAACACAAAAGGAAAGAGTTCAGAAAACTTCCAGGTTGGTGAACACGTGAAGATTTGGGGACGTGTGGCATGCTTAGAGAGTGCCCCATCCCACACACTTTATCCTCTGTGTCCCTTCCATTTGGCTGTTCCTGCATTATATCCTTTTATAATAAGCTGGAAATCTAGTAAGTAAAATGTTTGGGTTCTGTGAGCTGTTCTAGCAGAATAATCAGACCCAAGGAGGGTGTTGTGGGAACCTCCGATCTTTAGCCCATGAGTCTGAGCACAGGTGACAACATGATCTGGGACAGGGGGAGTCTTGTAGGACTGAGCTCTTCACCCGTGGGATCTCACACTATTCTTTAGGTAGATAGTGTCAGAACGGTACTGAACGAACTGCAGGACACCCAGCTGGTGCTAGACACAGAATTGTTTGGTGGTGTTGAAAACAAAACAAAACAAAACAAAACAAAAAACACATAAATCAGATGGGACTTTAATTTAAAAAGTAATTCAACCCGGAAATATTCACTATCTCCCACTGCCTTACAAACTCTGGGCAATGACCCTATGTGCTACTAGTCTAAAGATGGCTGACAAAAGGGGCTCTGCTTTTGAAAGAACCTCACACACCCACACCTCGCTTCAGAATACAAGTTCACTCATTCAAGTTTCCAGACTCATGGGGGGGAAGTTTTTGACGTCGCCTAAAAAGAAAAACTACTACCCAAGTTCACTGTGTAAGAAAAGAAAATGCGGAAATGATTTCACCAGGATGTGTGGAAAACAATCAAAGTACACAGTGCAGCCTGTTAAAGAGAATCAGTTTTGGTGTATCTCACCACGGACACATGGATGCCTTAAGCCTCCTTCTGCCAGCTCGTCTATCACAGACTCTGATGGCCATTAAAAATCAGAGAGTGGCAGAATGGGACAGTGAAAGACAAGAAAAAAGTTAATTAAATAAACATCATAGATTAAACCTAAGTCATCTACTATCCATCTGAGAAAGGCTATAAGCAATTCTGTGGCCATTCAATAAAGGCTAAAATAAAACTAAGAAAAAAAGAATGACTAAAGTTATCTTACCAACACTAAAAGAAGAACAAAGCATCTGAACACCTGGTCTAGGCTTCTCCGTGAACTTCAGGGGACGTGGACTTGAAAAGAAGAAGATATCGTTTTAGAACTCATTAGTTTAACACATTAACAGGGTTCAGAATACTGGTTTGAATCTAGCACATTTAAATAGTATGACCTTATTTATGAAGCACCTCACAGTATGTCAAGTATCTCTGCATATAATATTACAGCTGGATGGGTTCTGGAAGACTGTTCAATCCCTATGTTCACAAGAACGCTACCACACAGCAAGAGCAGACCTACCAGCCCCCCCGTCTTGTAGCTGAGGGGACTAAAACCCAGAATGCAAGTGAACCCGCCATCAAGGCTGTAGGACGGGGAACACAACCACCAGGGGACAGCGCCACTCAGCAGAAACAATGCAAGCCCCAGGTGTAACTCTGCATTTTTATCGGAGCCACGTTAAATGTAAAAAGATTAGTTTTTTTTCATTTTTTCATTTAACCCAATATATCCAAAATATCACATCGATATTAATAAAAACATTAATGAGAACTTTAGATTCTTTTCATATCACATCTCTGAAATCTTCCAGAACATACGGCACGCATACTGTATCTCTTCACCAAAGACACCGGATCTGTATTCAGATTTCATAAAACCTTAATTCACATACTCAAGTTGTTTGAAATACGCTTAAAGGTTTTATAATACCTGAATCAAGTATCAGGTTTTAAACTGAAATTAATAATTCAGCTCCTCGATTGCACCAGACACACGTGAAGTACTCACCAGTCATATGCAGCTGGTGGGTACTGTCCTGGACAGCACAGATCTACAACCCAGGTCTTCTGAGTCTTAAGTAATCCTGCCTAAATTTCTGACTACACGTCCAATCATACACTTCTAACATTTTTCAAGATGTTTCACATATGATCTCACTTTTTTCCCCCATAGAATGTGCCCTCTAAGATAGAAGAACATGATTCTTTTATCTATCCAACCATCCAAACAGTACATTGCAAACAGTACACAGTCAATAAGGCACTAATGCTGTAAATAGTAAAAAGTAAAAAGGCAACCACAATACACAACTTCACTTTATAATCAGACTTCATCTCATTAGACTAAACTGTAACATTAGAAAAAGAAAACTTGGGGCACCTGGGTGGCTCAGTCTGTTGAGCGTCCGACTTCAGCTCAGGTCCTGATCTCACAATTCGTGGGTTCGAGCCCCGCATCAGGCTCTGTGCTGATGGCTCAGAGCCTGCTTCGGAATATGTATGTATGTATGTATGTATGTATGTATGTATGTATGTGTGTGTGTGTGTGTTTCTCTCCCCCGCACTTGCGTGCACACGCGCACTCTCTCTCTCTCAAAAATGAATAAACGTTAAAAAAAAAAAAGTTGAAAAGAAAACTTATTACACTATTAGGGCCACCTACCTGAATTTCAGGGATTCTAAATCCCACTGCCAGAAACAAACTGTCCCATCAGCACCAGTAGAGACCATGTATCTTTGGGAGCCTTTGGCCATTGGGCTAAACTGAAAAAGAACAACACATACAATTCAGTTTCCTAAGTGCCTACTAAAGTCATAGTTTAATGGTTTTTCAAAGTTAATTTCAACTCACAAATTTAAGTAAAACATAACCATTGCAAAATACAGGTGACAGTATAGTGAAAAATCATAACCTACAAAAATAAGGTCTATCTCTCATTTGTAAATGTCATGCAATCTCAATAAAAGATTACTGTCAAAACTAACAAACAAGAATAAAGAGAAAAACTTTTGCAAAGAGAAAGTGAAGAGCGTGAAGAGTTGGTCCTACCAATATGAAAGCTTATCACAAAGCCTCAATAATTAAAACTATGGGGCATGGTAGGTACAGGGTCAGAATGACCAATGGAAAAATAGATTATCAACTCCAAAATGGCCCTTAATAGAAGAGTTAAGATAAAGGGTTGTCTCAAAACAGTTGGGGAAACGATGGATCAAAGCATAAATGATTTACCAATCGTAGAGCAATCTGGAAGCTATTCTTCAGACTATAGACCAGGATAAATTCCAAGTGGATCAATTATCCAAATATTTAAAAAACAAAACTATGAAAGTATTCTAAGGAAACACAACAATTATACTGTTAACTTCAGAACTGGGCGTTCAACTGTGCTACATAAACAAGCTAGACAACGTAAGATCAATTTGGACCAGAGACATCCAATAAGGCTTAAAAGATGGAAAGGAAGATACGAAGAAAACAAGAAAAACACACTAGGCAAAAGAATATGAACCAAAGTACAAAAGTGAGAGGGACTATGGTATATGACAGCAATGGAAATATCTATAGGACTACTGTGTTCGTTTGTGGAAGTTGTGGGGAAATGGGTTAAATGGTAGAGACTCTGGACCCAGTAAGAGCAAGAGGTAAATGCTGTTCTCAAGTAAAATGCAAAGATTTGTCAGACAACAGTGTACAATATTTACTGAAAGGAAACAGATAAGACAAACCACCAAGAATCAACCCAGTTAAATCCAAGAACCTTCACTGCAAGGAAGTAGTCCCTTCCTTCCCTCCAGGGTGGGGGAGGAGAGCCATGCAGAAGGAAACACACCTGCTGACTCACCAGGCATTCAACACAAAGGAGCTTAGCAAACAAAGTACAGCCATTAACAGGAAAGAAGAGTTGAGAAGCAATTTTTCTAGGTTATTCACATAATTATTCATCATTATAACATCCCAGAGAGATACGGTTTATTATGTTTTATGATTTTTCCCAAGATTATACATTTTATAAGGGAGGTAGGATTTGAATCTAAGACTTCTTCAAAGAAGCTTTTTCCAAGTTCCTTCTCTTCAAGTATAGAAAAGGAAGGGTTTTTTAAAATGTTGAAAGTGATCATTTACATCTAAGCAGGTATGTTCCAGAAGGCAGACTAAAACTGAGTTTTGGGGAATATCTCATTAAAAGTAATAACTAAGGGCGCCTGGGTGGCTCAGTTGGTTGAACACCCGACTTCAGCTCAGGTCATGATCTCGCAGTCTGTGAGTTCGAGCCCCGCGTCAGGCTCTGTGCTGACAACTCAGAGCCTGGAGTCTGCTTCGGAGTCTGTGTCTCCATCTTTCTCTACTTCTCCCCTGCTCATTCTCTGCCTCTCTCTCTGTCAAAAATAAATAAACTTTAAAATAAATAAATAAGTAAATAAATAAATAAATAAATAAATAATAACTAAAGGTATATTAACAGCTGAATATTCTTATAATTAAAATTAAAACGTCACAGTAAAATTTGTAACTTTGCATAGGGTATTTTAAGAATTCCAAACCCGAATGTCTACAGAAAAGTAACTGCACCTGAAGTCTCCTATGTTCTAACTAAATCAAAGTCTTAGGTACACAAGGGGTGTTGCTGTCTAGTTCATCTCACTGACAACTCTGTCCCTAGCCTGACACAATACCGTCCTCTCTGTAACACTTCAAAAATATTTTTAAATACCTAGCATGGCAAAAGTTGTCAGGTTTGTTTGGGTTAGGTTGGAGGCGGGGGCTATTTGCGCTTATCTTCTCTCCTAAATGAACTTGATGGCACGCTAAATTCCATTAAAACAAAGCAACTGGGATTTCAAATATAAACACACTAACCTTATACCATGATTTGGAGAGATATGACATCTTTACAGCACTGAATCTTCTGATTCAGGAGTATACTATACTAGACATTTTCACTAAAACAGACTATTCCCTCGCCACCCAATGCCAAGGCTGTCGTTATTTTTTAAGACCTCTCTTCATGAAGAGTTTTCTAATTTCCTGGTAAAGTTTACTCCTATGTGTATGAAGGCTTTTGTTGCTATTGTGATTTATGTTCTTCTGTTATATTTTCTAATTAGTTATTGATGGTTTATAGCCAAGTTTTGGTTTTAGGACATAGGTTCTGTATTTATCTGGTTTACTAAGCTCTCAACAATTCTGTAAGTTTTAACAGAAGTCACCAGCGAGTCCTCTCAGCTTTGGAGTTTTCTTTTCAGGAGATTTTTTTTAATGCCCAACAGGCATATTTTTAACCTTTCAAGCTTTCCCTTTTGTAAGAGCAACATTCCTCAAATACAATATACTGACAGCCATGTTTCATTAATCATCCTCAAAGCTACTCATCAATGACCATAACATGTACCTCTGGATATTGAAAATAAGAGTCTCATTTTTCCAAGGAAAATCCTTATGCATAAAGGAAACATAAGAAGTATGATTTCTCAAAGTCCCTGGCAGCTTTATGACTCTGTACTACAATCTCGCGTAGCTACTTCCAAAGTCAAAATCGTTTTCCTGAAATCTACACATTTTTTTTTAATAAAGTCTATTATTTATTTTGAGAGAGTGAGAGAGAGCAGGGGGAAGGGCAGAGAGAAAGGCAGAGAGAGAGAATCCCAAGCAGGCTCTGCACTGTCATCGCAGAGCCCAAGGCAGGGCTCGAACTCACGAACCACGAGATCATGACCCAAGCCAAAAATCAAAAATCCGACACTTAACCAACTGAGCCACCGAGGAGCCCCCAAATCTACAAATTCTGAGTATTCAGTATATAACATATGCCTGGAACACAACTTCTACAACTTGTCTGGTGGCAAAGTTTAATGTATGCTAAGCCTCTATGTTGCTTTTATTTTTTTTTATTTTTTTTTTAATGTTTATTTTTGAAGGAGAGAGAGAGTGAGTGAGTGTGTGTGTGTGTGTGTGTGTGTGTGTGTGTGTGTGTTTGTGAGTGGGGAGGGGCAGAGAGAGAGGGAGACACAGAATCTGAAGCAGGCTCCCCCGGCTCTGAGCTGTCAGCACAGAGCCCGACACGGGGCTCGAACTCACAAACCGCTAATTCATGACCTGAGCCGAAGTCGGACGCTTAACCGACTGAGCCACCCAGGCGCCCCTATGTTGCTTTTAAAGAATGCATTCGTCAGAGGTAGCTAGTGACCCTTATTAAAATACTGCCAAAAATGCAAATCTTTCCTGTGTGTTTATTACATGTGCATTTTAGACAGATTTATGGAAAGGGGGAATTTGCACAACATAAAACTCACCGTTTGAACCATTTTAAAATGTGTAACTCAGCAGCACTTACTACTTTCACATGCAGTGCAGCCATTACCACTATCTGGTCCCAGAGCTATCATTTTATAAGACAAACTGTAACCTGTCAAAGCATTTTCAGTGGATTCTCTTGGTACAGCATACATGTAAATATGGTGCCATACTTGTCTCTTGCTGTAAGTGGATAGACGTGAACCATGTGAACCTGAATCATGACACTACAGCCCAAGATCCTCAGCATGAGTCTCCTAAGAATATTGAATTTCTAATCCTTAAATGCAACAAATGTGTCAACACTCAAGAAATTTACTATCAATATAATACTGTTATGTAATATAGAATTCATACTGAAATTTCTCCTAATTTCTCAAATCTGCTTTATAGATTTTCTTGACTCCTAAAGCCAGGATCCAAATCAAGGCTCACATATCACATTTATACTTGTACTATTTTCTTAGTTTCCTTGTAACTTTATTTACTTATTGACTTAGCCTTTGTTGAAACTAAATGATTGAAGGATATGGATTTACTTCACAGACTGTTTCTTAATTTGAATTTGATTACTTCCTCATGAGATTCAGGTTAAACTTTTTTTTAACAGAAATACTAACAGGAAAATAAGGAAATTTCACTGTAGAGTCAATGCATTTATAGTTACAGGTCTATTCAGATTTTCTTCTTCTCTGTGCCAGTCTTCATAAGTGTTTTTCTGAGTATTTACCTGTTGCATCTTTATTTTCAAACTTCTCGTATGGTCATTTAAGATATCCTCTTTTTTTTTTTTTTTTTTATTTAAAAAAAAATTTTTTTAACGTTTATTTATTTTTGAGACAGAGAGAGGCAGAGCATGAACGGGGGAGGGTCAGAGAGAGGGAGACACAGAATCGGAAACAGGCTCCAGGCTCTGAGCCCTCAGCACAGAGCCCGACGCGGGGCTTGAACTCACGGACCGCGAGATCATGACCTGAGCCGAAGTCGGCCACTTAACCGACTGAGCCACCCAGGCGCCCCTAAGATATCCTCTTTTTAATGTCTGAAGAGTCTATAGAGATGCCCCCTTAAAGCTGATAATGGTTACTTTTGACGTTTTTTTTCTTCATTCCTCAATCTTATACCAACATTTTCAGTCTTTCAAAGAACTTTTGGCTTTGCTGATCCTGTTATGCTTATGTTTTCTATCCTTAATTTTTGTACTTATCTCCCTAACTCATCCTCTATGGTTTCCTGCTATTTTTCTAACTTCCTAGAAATACAGTGGATCACTGAATTTCACCTTTTTAAAACATATGCACTGAGAGTTATAAATTTCCCTTTCTGTACAGCTTCAGCTGTGTATTAGTAATCCAATGCCATGTAACAAATTACCCCAAAACGTAGCTACCAAAATCAATATATATTATCTCCCAGTCTCTTACGGGTCAAGAATTCAGAGAAGCTTAGCTAGGTGGTTCCAGCTCAGGGTCTCACGAGGCTGCAGGAGACGTCCGACCAGCTTCTGAAAGGGCAGACTCCCTTGCCTCTGGCAGGAGACTTCAGGTGTTTGCCATGAAGACCTGTCCTTAAGGTTGTGAGTATCCTATCCAAACGACAGCTGACCTCCCTCAAGATAAGTGAGTCAAGAGAGTAAGGTCAACCCAGGGCGCCTGGGTGGCTCAGTCGGTTAAGCATCCAACTCTTGATTTCAGCTCAGGTCATGATCTCATGGTTGTGAGCTCGAGCCCCACATCAGGCTCTCTGCTGAGTGCAGAGCCTGCTTGGGGGTCTCTCTCTCCCCGTCTCTCTCTGCCCCTCCCCTGCTCACACTCTTCCAGTCTCTCTCAAAATAAATAAACTTAAAAAAAAGAAAAAAGACATGTCCACGCTATTCGACATGGGGACTTATCGAGGGGCATGAGTCCAGGGAGGCAAAAATCACCAAGCACCATCTTGGTGGCTGGCTATCGAATTCTACATTCCATGATAGATAAGAACCTAATATTTTCATTAATAATTAGTTAAGTATTCCCAAATTCTTATTGTGGTTTCTCCTTTGACACATGGGTTATTTAAAAGTATATTGCTTGGGGCACCTGGGTGGGTGAGTCGGGTAAACATCTGACTTTGGCTCAGGTCATGATCTCACGGTTCGTGGGTTCGAGCCCCACATCAGGCTCTCTGCTGACAGCTCAGAGCCTGGATCCTGCTTCAGATTCGGTGTCTCCCTCTCTCTCTCTGCCCCTCCCCCACTCATGCGCGCGCTCTCTCTCTCTCTCTCTCAAAAATAAACATTAAAAAAATTTTTTTACTAAAATAAAAGAAAAATATTGCTTAATGTGAGGATTACTATGCTATTAATTCTGGCTGTTAATAATTTCAGGCTTAATTCCACTACTGTCAGAGAATATATACTTAGGATTATTTCAGTATTTTCAAATTTGTTGAGAACTTGCTTAAAGGGTCAGAATGCGGACAGTAGTTATACAATAAACACCCCACTTAGAGTTGTAAAGAAATGATGCTGATATTATACACAATGTTTCGATGTGGCATCCAAGTCATTATTTATGTTGTTCAAAGCTGTGTTTCTTTTTTTATAATTTTTTAAATGTTCATTTGTTTTTGAGAGAGAGAGACAGACAGACAGACAGACATAGTACGAGCAGGGGAGGGACAGAGAGAGAGGGAGACACAGAATCCAAAGCAGGCTCCAGGCTGTCAGCACAGAGCCTGAGGTGGGGCTCAAGCTCATCAACCTCAAGATCATGACCTGAGCCAAAGTTGGACACTCAACCAACTGAGCCACCCAGGCGCCTCTATGTTTCTTAAGAGTATAGACTCTTCATTCAATTACTGAGAGAGACAGAGATGTTTTAATCTCCCACTATGATTACGGAGATCTACTTTTCCCCATGAATTCTATTTTTGCTTTATGTATTTTGACTCCATGTTACTAAATTTAGAACTCAATCTTCTGTTTTTATCATTACAAATTGCCCCTGTTTACCTCTAAAAATAGTAATTTCCTTAAAGCCTATTATCTAGTATTAGCATACTGTATCAGCATTCTTACAGTTAATGTTTATAACAGTTTCCCATCCTTTACTTCCAGCCTCCCCTTAGCCTCATAGCGCAGGCGGGGTTTTCTTAGTTATGTCTGAAGTCTGTCTCTCACTGGAACACCTAATGCACTTGTACGTGAAGTGCTTGTGAACACACTGCTGTCTGCTGACAGCCTGGTAACATTCCAGCACTTCCCGACTTTCTTTCGCCCTCTTTTCTTGCCCTTTTTTTATTACTATTATTCCATATTTCCCCCCTATTGCTTGTTATACACCCTCTTACATTTCTTTTGCTATTTTAGAGATTACTAAATCCACCTTCATCTTATTAAGTCTTATGTAAACTTGTATTTTTCACTTCTCGACGCAAAGATGTCAGAATACTACGGGTACCTCCTGCTGACACACAAGCCCTATTACTATTATTTGCTAGTTCGGCTGTCTCTATATTTTTAAATTTTTTTTAAATGTTTATTCATTTTTTGAGAGATAGAGAGAGAGCACGCGAGAGTGCGCGCACGAGCGGGGGAAGGGCAGAGAGAGACAGAATCCGAAGCAGGCTCCAGGCTCTGAGCTGTCAGCACAGAGCCCAATGCGGGGCTCAAACCCACGAACTTTGAGATCATGACCTGAGCTCAAGTTGGACGCCCAACTGACTGAGCCACCCAGGTGCCCCAATTGTTTCTAGATTTTTAAACCCATAAACCCTTAAACCCATATACTTGTTGTATACAGTTGGTGCTTTTTTCCATTTGTCCGCACTTTTTTTTTTTTTAAACTCTTCATTCGTCCTTGCATCTCCAAGCCTAGGATCACATTTCCCTCTCAGCCTAAAGAAGACTATTAGAAATCCCCTGTTCCACTGCTGGGAGACTTCTGAAAATGTGTTTAGAGAGCTTCAGTGACAGATTTGATGGGTTCAGAACCCTTGATGGATAGTCACTGTCAATTATCACTTTATTAATTTTAAATAAACCCAAATATAAGATTATTTTTATGTCTTTATTTCATTAAAGCTCTCCACCCAATGTGGGGCTTGAACGCACGACCCCGAGACCAAGTGGCACACTCTACCAACAGAGCCAGCTTGGCACCCCCAACAGCACTTCAGAAAGATCACTTCTTGAGGCACCTGGATGACTCAGTCG
Organism: Lynx rufus; assembly: GCF_022079265.1. Taxonomy (NCBI): domain Eukaryota; kingdom Metazoa; phylum Chordata; class Mammalia; order Carnivora; family Felidae; genus Lynx; species Lynx rufus. The sequence goes on from NW_025814867.1 coordinate 152,838,994, forward strand.
GTTAAGCATCTGACTTCGGCTCAGGTCGTGATCCTGCGGTTTGTGTGTTTGAGCCCCACGTTGGGCTCGGTGCTGACAGCTCAGAGCCCGGAGCCTGCTTCACACTGTGTCTCCCTCTCTCTCTGCAACCCCCCTGCTCACGCTCTGTCTCTCAAAAATGAATAAACATTAAAAAAAAAAAAAAAAATAGAGCACTTCTTTGGGGTCACCAGAGTAGCTCAGTCGGTTGAGCATCCAACTCTTGGTTTCAGCTCAGGTCATGATCCCAGGGTCACGGGATCGAGCCCTGCATCAGGCTCCAGCGCTGAGCACGGAGCCTGCCTGGGATTCCCTCTCTCCCCCCACTGCCACTGGTGTGTTCTCTCCCTCTCTAAGATAAAAAAAATAATAATAAAAAATAATAAAGAGCATTTTTTTTTGTCTATCGACTCCCACTGTTCTACTGAAAAGCTAATCATCAGCCTTACTGCTTATTTTTCCTTTTGGTTACCTTAAGATTTCTCTTTGGCTTTAAAAGGTTTATTGTGATGAAAGGGCACCTGGGTGGCTCAGCTGGTTAAGCGAACGACCCTTGGTTTCAGTTCAGGTCACGATCACATGGTTCGTGACTTCGAGCCCCACGGGGTTCCGCACAGACAGTGCAGAGCCTGCTTGGAATTCTGTCTCTCTCCCTCTCTCTCCGCCCTTCCCCTGCTTGCGCTCTCTCTCTCTCTCCCTCAAAAAATAAACTAAGTTAATGAATTAATTAAACCAAACACAAGTTTTCTGGCCACGTTCACTAGCTGCAGTTTTCCGTATGTTTATTCTGCTCAGGGTCCTTGGTGCTTCTTCAATCTGTGGCTCTATTTCTTCAGCGCATTTTGCAAACTTCGCAGCTCTTATCGCTTCAAGTGCAGCTCTGCTCCACTCTCTCTTGTCCTCTTGTTCAGGAATTCCAAGTACACATGGAATTTCCAGTTGCTGTAATTTTTTTCTATTCTAATTAGTTGCAAACGCAGCTACACATAAATTGTGTAGGTATTTCCAAAATATTTCCTCTCCAATCTTACCAGTGTGTCAAATACTCTACTAAGCTTTTCAGGCACCCCCAGTGGAATCGGCGAATGCCTTACAACTCAAGGCTCCTCTCTCTGCCCTTTCCTTACCTACCGTATCTTGACGTTCTACGTTCTTATTAGTGCCTCACGTATTTCTTCACGAAAGCCACGGGCACCTGGGTGGCCCATTCCATTGAGTATCCAACTCTTCATTTCAGCTCAGGTCATGATCCCAGGATTGTGAGACTGAGGTTTGCTTTGGGCCGGGCATGGAACCCACTTAAGATTCTCTCATTCTCCCTCTGCCACACTTTCCTGCTCACACACTCTCACTCCCAAATAAAATAATTTTTTTTTTTTTTTTTTTTTTTTTTTTTTTCAACGTTTATTTATTTTTGGGACAGAGAGAGACAGAGCATGAACGGGGGAGGGGCAAAGAGAGAGGGAGACACAGAATCGGAAGCAGGCTCCAGGCTCTGGGCCATCATCAGCCCAGAGCCCGACGCGGGGCTCGAACTCACGGACCGCGAGATCGTGACCTGGCTGAAGTCGGACGCTTAACCGACTGCGCCACCCAGGCGCCCCTAAAATAATTTTTAAAATAAACAGGGGCGCCTGGGTGGCTCAGTTGGTCAGGTGTCCAACTTCAGCTCAGGTCATGATCTCATGGTTTGTGACTTCGAGCCCCGTGTCAGGCTCTGTGCTGACAGCTCAGAGCCTGGAGCCTGCTTCGGATTCTGTGTCTCCCTCTCCTTCTGCCCCTCCCCTGCTCAGGCTCTGACTCTGTCTTTCAGTAATAAATAAACGTTAAAAAAAATTTTTTTTTAATAAAAATAAGTAAATAAGTAAAAGAAAGCTAATCCAAACCAGCTATACATTATGTCTTTTCACTCCTGCGGAATGTTCATTTACTGTTCTTTCAGACAGACAAAAGGTTCTACCTCTGGTTCTACTAATACTAATGTTTTTGAGAATGTAAGTTATATCCAGTGACACTACATGATGCTACCCTTAAGCGTGTACACCAAAATACTGACAGTGACTACTTCTAGATGGTAAGATCATGGAGGCTTATTTTCTTATGTGCTCATTTTTCTGCAAACGATATTACTTGTACACATTTTCAATATAAATTGGAAGAAAAAAACCTTTACTAAAATTAAAAATGTTTTCTATATGCCAGTAACAACAGAGCAAAGAACATGAAAAAGATTAATAACTAAAACTGTGTACCTGTTTGACTGTGAACTTTGGTAACCACTGGCAAGCACAGATGACCTCTGATGTATAAAAGCTTACTACCACCCAGACTTCTCAGGTATATTCAGTAGGTGATAACCACACGTGGCCCCATTACCAAAGAATGGGCCTCAGGAAAGACCAGAGCTCCACTTTCACAGTGCGGGACTCCATAATGGTTTTAGGACAGACACCAGCACAGAGTACTAGAAGTTTTCTTATTTGCTGCTATACTGCCTATAAATTCATATGAAATAACAAAACATTAACTGTGAAACACAGTCTTCTAGAAAACAATTACACTCCTTGCCTTAAAATAAATAGGTCCACCAAAATCTCGCTTAAATTTTCAAAATATAACACTATCCCAATTACGGTTGTCTTCATTCAAAAATAAGTTTCTTGTCTCTATCCTTCAAGAAAACTGACCCGAAGAGTTTAGGAAAAAAATCTCTCTTGTCACAAGACTTCACACCAAATCTCTTTGGAGACCACTTAGCACAGAGCCTGGGTGAATTCATACCTGAAAATGGAACCAATCCCCCAGTTTTATCCAAATTCAAATCAGAAGCACCAATGTACCTTAAAAGGCCTCCCAAGTCATTATCTCCTAACAAAATGTGATTTTCGAAATAATGACCCAAATGCACCATTTTCAGTTCCGAATGAACTAATGGAGCTAAGGCAGTATCGTCGATGGCTACTACAGAGAGACTCCCAGACATTCCACGCCTAGAAGAGCATACACCTCAAGGTGATCAAGCCTTTGGATCAATGATCCTGAAAGTGTAGCCTGAGGAGAAGAAGGAGGAGGAGGAGGAGGAGGAGGAGGAGAACCTGGGAACTTATTAGGAATGCCAATTCTCAGGCTCCACCTCCACCATTTTCAGTCAGGATCTCTGGCGGTGAGGCCTAGCGATCTGTGCTTGAAACAAGGCCTCCACGTGATCCAGGCCTACATTAAACAGAATTACTGCTCTGGATCCAACATCCAAGTTACAGGAAATACAGGGACATATTGAGCTGCTCTACAAGGATATAAGCAGTAACAGCCAAACTGTGGGAACCCAACTCTTTTAACAGAGACACTTACTGTAAAGGGTTTTAAAAGTTGGGCAAGGGAATGCAATTTGTTTTAAGCTTCTTTTTATCGACAGTAACCAACTGTAAGGTATAGGTTTTGTCTGGTTGCTCAAAGTAACTCTATTTATGAGACAAATGGAAATCTGAATATGAAAAAAGGAAGTATGATGATGTTTTGGTTGCTTTTTTTTTTTAACGTTTATTTATTTTTGAGACAGAGAGAGAGAGAGGGAGAGAAAGCAAGCATGAGTGCGGGAGGAGCAGAGAGAGAGAGAGAGAGAGAGGGAGACACAGACTCTGAAGCAGGCTCCAGGCTCTGAGCTGTCAGCACAGAGCCCAACACGGGGCTCGAACTCACGAACCACGAGATCATGACCTGAGCCGAAGTCAGATGCTTAACCGACTGAGCCACCCAGACGCCCCTGGTTGTGTTTTTTAAAAAGAAATTCTCATCTTTTAGAAAGACATATTGAACTATTTACAGAAGATAGGATATGAAATCTAGGATCTGCTTTAGGTACAAAGTGAAGTGGTTGGGGAACAACTAGCCATGGGTACCTAGGGATTCATTATATGAGTCTACTTTGTGTATGTGCAAAATTAGCTTCCACAATAAAGTGAAAAAATTGTCTAAATATACTTCAACAAATTTAATCAACTCAGAAAAATCCACAGGTTTTAAAGTAGAAAAATCAGGGTGCCCAGGTGGCTCAGTTGGTTGAGCGTCCAACTCTTGATTTCAGCTCAGGTCATGATCCTAAGGTCATGAGATCGAGCCCCACATCGGGCTCTGCAATGAGCATGGAGCCTGCTTAAGATTCTTTCTCTCTCTCCCTTTGTGCCTCTCCCCCACTCACACACTCTCTCTCAAAGAATAAAAAATAAAGTAGAAAAATCATTAATGTAGCCTCAGGTTTGTAAGCGACACTCCCCCAGTTCAATAGTAAGCCTAAAAGAAGCAATACGTCATCCATCATGCCTTCCGGTAAAGCTCTAACTGCATTAGACATTACATCACCCTTCCAAGAGTCATGGAGGTATGATTAATTACATTTCTCTTGGTTACTAAAACAGATCACACAATTGCTAAGCATCTTACTATTTGTCACCTCTGAGGAGAAAGAGTTTCAAAGGAAAAGGAGATCATATACATATATGCACACTGAACCTAGTTTACCTGTAAAGATGTGATTGACCCTGTGTGTCCTTGGAGCACAGCGACTGGGGCACAAGTTCTCAAGCACCACACTCTGATGATCTTATCACAGCTCCCTGCAGCGATCATCGTATTCTCATAGTTGACCGCCATATCTGAAATTTCTGCAGAATGACCTCTTAATGTGGATAACAGGCGGCCATTGTGTGTTGACCAAATCTTCACCAAACAATCATCTGAACCCTAAGAAAAAACATACCCCAAAATAAATGTTAATACAGCAAGTCCTTTACAGCAGTTTTAAAAATACCATTTATATGTCACTTAAATTAAGTATCTATAACTCCTCTTTCCAACTGTAGAATACTCTGTAAATCATGAATCTTACAGTCAGAACACTTACGGAACAATAGTTCTTTTCTTCTTCAAATCACATCTACATAAAGATACTGTGAAGTTTTCATTTCTGTGGACCAGACCACATTATAAACACTATTTTCCCAAAATTGCCTGCCAAATAATGAGCCCAACCAAAAGTTCACCACTCACATATTTCACTTAACAATGGTTAAATGTCAGTTTAGCTCACATCAAGCTAAATAATTTGATACACGTTAGGACAGATATACGGATCACAGGCTGAGTGGAAATCCCAAAAACAACTAAAAAATAATGGGACTAGCACCCTCATTCTAAATAACCAGACAACAGAGTCTCAAATCTGTAGCACCAGCCAACACCCATCTAACTCAGCCCACTTCTGAGTCTCTACTCCACATCTCGCAACTGAAAAAGGAAACTTAAATTTGTGACCCCTTATAATTTTCCCTTAAAATATTAAAATGGTAAATTAAATTACAAATATTTATGTATAGTTTTATAATAATTGTAAAATAATCTTACAGTATTAAAGTAATCAATTTCTCTGTATCAATGAGAATCGATGTGAGTATGAATCACCTGTAGAGATTTAGATTTTTATGGAAGTTTTTTGGTTTGTTCTGGTTATTAGACATACTAGAAACATCATTAGCAGGTCTAGAATAGGCTGGAGGGGAAGTATTAGGCGTGTATATTTTTAAGATCCTTGACAATCAGGCCCATGAACCACAGCTCTACATCAATGTCTCACCAACACCTTAAAGGCCTAGCTACCTGCATCTGAGTCACTTGGGCTACTTAATAAAAATGCAAATTCATGGGCCCCGCATCAGACCCATGGAGTCAAAATCCCTGAGAATAGGAAGCATAGAACCTACATGTTTTAGAAGATTGCCTAGATGATTCTAACCCACACGCAAGTGCTCCAGATTGATACCAAATTGAGTTTAAAACATTAACTCACTGTAAAGATTCTATGTCCTGTCCTATCAAATGCTACACAGTAAACAGCAGACAGATGTCCGAGAATCCTTCTGTGCATTTTGATGTGCTGATACATGGTTCCTGGAAATGCTGTGCTAAAAGTGGAACACCCTGTGAGTTGTTTTCCTCGATGTATCTCCACTAGGAAATAAAAACAATGAAAATGGTTAAGGAAGAGCCAATATGTAAAAAAACGAAAAACTCCACAACAATTTCTAGAGGTCACAGAATCTATGTTCCAGAAATCCTAAGGACAGACACAAGTTTCTCCCCAGTTCTGTTTTACTATAATCACTATTACGGGCTTATTGCAACAAGACTGTCTTTCATTAATTTTTATTGCGTTTAGGAATAACTTCAGGAAAACCACTTTGGAAACTGGTACTCATCACTACTGAAACACTACTACCAGTATTTCCTTTTAAATTTTAATAGAGCAGTTACAAAACTGGTCAAGAAAGTAAAAAAGACTGTTTCGCTCATCTGAAAAGGCAAGCTCACTCACCAAGACTTGGTGGGGAACCATAATTCACCGGCATTTCGGGAGGTCTTCCTCTGTGAAGAGCAGCAAAGGCAGAGCCCTTCCAAACTGTGTGCCTGCAGTCTTTAAAACGAATTTTAGATACACATAAAATCTTGAAAGTTAACCCCAAGAAAGATTTTATAGAATACTTACGTATATTGTAATAAACTGTTTATTCAAAGTTGTACCAACTAATATACTTTAACAGAAAAGCCCTAGAGGTTTATTAGACTATTTCTGAAGGGGAAAAAAAATGAAGACATCTCAGATACAACAACAACAACTAACATCAGCGTAGCACTTTACAATTTACAAAGTGCGTTCCACGTACATGATCTCATTGAATCCTCACAACAACCCTGTGAGGTAGGTATGATCGCCAATGTACAAGTGAGGTAACTGAGGCTCAAAGGTTCCAGGACCTTGAAAGAGATCCGCTGCAAGTGGTTAAGTCTACATGGACCATACAACCAGATCACTGGACTTCCGAGTCCTATTCAATGCCAAGTAAGTTTTTATTTTGCCATGCAGAATCATACCACATGGTATTAGTGATACGAGATCTTAATCACAACTGATCCAACTTTCCAAAAAATGGAAATTTTTGTAAGAACAATTTGATCTATATGAAAATCCTTAAAACGTTAACGGAGTTTTAAAATTAATTTTGGCCAATATTACCATGACTTTAATCTCCCTAGGAAATACGGACAAAATCAAATGCCTTTCCTCTTGTTTTGGGATCATGGATAATCCTTTACACAAGAGCACGCATGTACGATCTGGGAGTCTGAACACTCATTCTCAAGTCCCGTCCCTCTTTGACCTATCGGCAAATACATACGAAGAAACATCATCTGCCCCCCCTAGAGGAGAGAGCAGCAGAGCACAGGTTACGCTGGGCCAGAAATCAGCTTCTTCACAAGTGAAAGAGGAAGGGAAGGAAGGCATCACAGAAACCTCTACTGAGCCTCGGGTGCCCCAACCTAACACGCATGTTACGTTTTACATGAATGGATTCATCGCCACCATCATGACCAAAGAGCGGTTACAAGGCATCCTCTCGTGACACTAGTACAAAACAGAGAGATACGGACCCTACCCTAGGGCAGCTGGCTCAAGTCTCTTCTAAGGTCTGCCGGTTCTAAAGCAGTGCTCATCACAAAACAACACGGAGCTTGACACAAGTAAAGAAAACAGAGGGAAACAGGCCATTCGGGGCAACTACTACATAACAGCCTAAAATAGAATAATTACAAGGTGAATAGGAACACAGAGAAGGGAGAGTAAGAACAGTTTCCTGAGCCAAGCCACAGTATGGCAGGGCCACAGAGCACTAAGAAATGACTAAGGGCGACAAAGCGGTCTGGCATGGAACCAAGAAGGAGGGTTGTTCTTTCTCAGTCAAGCTTTGTACTGGTGGCACACCTAAGAGGTGGCATCACATCAGCAACAGATCTTAAAGATAATCACGGGGGACGAACTGGACGGATGCTCAGGATCCGAAGAGCCAACATTCTTGCCCATCAGCAGTTAGGCCACGTTGTATACATAGATCATATCACATACATGTACTTAGTCTAAGTGATTTATACCAAGCTAACAGGAGAAGAACAACAATTCCAAACATTTTGCTACCACATAACTTTGCAAAAAAATTAAATTGGTGAAAAAAGAACCATGCAATTGTACATTTTTGGTGCTTGTTTTCAAACTGCTCCCAAATTTAGAAAATCACTTCCCCTTATAACAAAGGGCTTTCGGAATCTAAATACCAAATAAAATACTTCTAGCATTTAAAGAGTTTATTAGACACATACAATTACATTCAGTAAAGTTATAAGTGAGCTACAAAATAGAAAATTAAGAACTCACATCAAGAAAACCTCAAACACATCTCAGAATAAATTCAAGCTTTTTCGCTTAACATCTATACCTTTGTCATTTTTTTTAATGCAGAAGGACCCATTAAACACTTACGTAGTAAAATTCAACGTCTATGCTAAATGCAGAGAATTTTATAGTCCATAGCATGGTTTATAGTTACATATCGCCTTTCTTCCACAATGCTTACATTACTTCACAATTATAATTATCATTAAGCTACAAAGCAGAACACTTCTTCAAATTAAGGTACCTTTTGCTGTACGTAGCAAAGACTGCCTTCCTGCACCAAGTAAAGAAGTGACTCTTGAAATACTGGGTGGAATTTCTTTATCCAACATGGGACCAATGCGCTGGCAGATTTGCAACAGATGATCAGGAGCCACATGCTTATTGGACAAGACCTAATTGGAGAGCAAGTTTTTTAAACATTATTTACAATAGCATCAAAAAACATTAAACAGCCAGGGGTAAGTGTGACAAAACATGTGAGAAACATGTACAACGAAAACTATAAATCACTGCCGAGAGACATTCAATAAAGAGCAAACTCATCTGTAGGTTCAAAGCCATCCCAATCAAAATCCAAGCAGGCTATCTTGTAGAAACTGATTAATTTTATTCTAGAATTCACATTCAAATGTAAGGCGCCTACAAAAGCCAAAGCAGCTTTAAAAAAATACAAAGTTGAGTTATGAAAATAATATCTGACTTCGGGAATCGTTATATAAGGACAACTGATTTCTGACAAAAGCACAAAGGAGAAAAGATCATCTTCTCAACAAATGGTGCTGGAACCACTGGATATCCATTTGCCAAACAGCTTTCTCTTTTAATGAACTTTGATCCATACATCACACCATAAACAAAAACTATCTTTTTTTTTAATTTTTTTTTTCAACGTTTATTTATTTTTGGGACAGAGAGAGACAGAGCATGAACGGGGAAGGGGCAGAGAGAGAGGGAGACACAGAATCGGAAACAGGCTCCAGGCTCTGAGCCATCAGCCCAGAGCCCGACGCGGGGCTGGAACTCACGCACCGCGAGATCGTGACCTGGCTGAAGTCGGACGCTTAACCGACTGCGCCACCCAGGCGCCCCAACAAAAACTATCTTAAGACAGATCACGTACCTAAATGTATAATCTAAAACTGCAGAACTTATCACAGAAAACCCTGGAGAAAATCATGACCTGAGGTTAGACAAAGATTTCTCATATGACAACAGTCGTACAATCCACACAGCAACCAGCCCATACACTAGACCTCATCAAAATTAACAGCTTCCGTTTTCGTCAAAAGAGCGTGAATACAACAACCCACAGACTGAAGGAAAATGTTTGCAAAGCATATTATCTGATAAACGACTTGCATCTAGAATCTAAAAAAACTCTCAACACTCAATTATAAAAAAAAACAACTAACTTTTAAAAACAGGAGAAAGATTTACACAGACCATCAAACACACATACACACACTCTAAAGATGCACAGCACCATTCATTGGTAACAAATTGAAACCATAATGAGATATTACTACACACCTGTTAGAATAGCTAAAATCAAAAGGACCAGACCAAGATTGGCAAGAACGTGGAGAAACTGCTGGTGGGAACGTACAATAGCACAACCACTTTGGAAAACAGTTGGCCACTCTTCCCATAGGCAGCCTGGGGTGATCTTTGAAAATGGTTCGCTATTCACTTGACCCAGGAAACCCTACATAATCACACAAATCAAGAGGCTCAAATCCCTGTGTTCACTTCAAGGACCCAGGGGAAACTGCCCAGGCCATTGAGGGTATGCGTATCCAAAGGACACCACCTTAGAGAAGCAATGTGTGCCCTTCCATCACTGCCATGGTAGAGCTGATAGGTGCACCCAGGCCACACAGTGGGGCTGGACACAGAATCAGTGGTCCAAAAAGAGCGCTCAATTTTTATTTTTTTTTTAATTTTTTTTTCAACGTTTATTTATTTTTGGGACAGAGAGAGACAGAGCATGAACGGGGGAGGGGCAGAGAGAGAGAGGGAGACACAGAATCGGAAACAGGCTCCAGGCTCTGAGCCATCAGCCCAGAGCCCGACGCGGGGCTCGAACTCACGGACCGCGAGATTGTGACCTGGCTGAAGTCAGACGCTTAACCGACTGCGCCACCCAGGCACCCCGAGAGCGCTCAATTTTTAGTGAACATGCTTAAAAATGCAGAGTCATGCTGAACATAAGGATGTAGATGATCCTCTGGTCATTGAGCACATCCAGGTAAACAAAGCCTGCAGGACGCAGTATAGAGCTTACAGGGCTCATGGTCAGATTAACCCATAGATGAGCTCTCCCTGCCACACTGAGACGATCCTTACTAAAAGGGCAGACTGCTCCTAAGCTGGAAGAGGAAGCTGCAAAGACGGAAAAGATATCCCAGAAGAAAATGAAGAAACAAAACTTACAGCCTGGGAGTAAATTCTATATAAAATAAATGCAAATAAAAGTTTAAAAAAAAAAAAGAGAGAGATAGAAAGAAAACAGTTGGGCAGTTTAATAGCACATATACCTACCGTATTAACCAGCTATTCTATTCCTAGGTATTTACTCAAGAAAAAGAAAAGCACATGTTCATACTAGAAGTCTGTACGTGCACATGGCCCTGCTACGCCTGGCCGCAGGAACAAAGGGCTGTTCTCTATAAATGTCTAAGAGAGCACCTCCTGCAATTAACCGGTTCACCCATGCCTGGGATGGGCAAACGGCTACTCAAATGCTTAAACTGGCCCCCAAGTACAGCCCAGAGACAAAGCAAGAGAAGGAGAAGGGACTGTTAGTCCAGGCTGAGAAGAGAGCGATCAGGAAAGGGGATGTCCCCTCCAAGAGGCTGCCTGTCCTTCGAGCTGGGGTTAATACTGTCGCCGCCCTGGTGGAAAGCAAGAAGGCTTGGCAGGTAGCGACTGCACACGAGGTGGATCCCAGTGAGTGGGCTGTCTCCCTGCCTGCCCTGTGTCCGAAGACGGGGGTCCCTTACCGCGTTATCAAGAGGAAGGCCAGGCTGGGGTGTCTGGTCCCCAGGAAGACCGGCACCACTGTCACCTTCCCACAGGTTAACTCAGAAGAAAAAGGAGCTCTGGCTAAGCTGCTGGAAGCTATCGGCACCAATGACAATGACAGATACAATGAGACCCGCAATCACTGGGGAGGCAACATCCCGGGTCCAAAGTCAGTGGCTCGCATCGCCAAGGTGAAAAAGGCGAAGCCTAAAAAAACTGGCCCCCAAACTGGGCTAAGTGGACACCATTATATTTTCTGTACAGAAAAGTAATTAAAAGTTCTTTAAAAAAAAAAATGTTTGCACATGACTGAAACATCTTTCTTGTTAAGATCCCAAAAGTGGACACACCCAAATGGCCACTAACAGGTCACTGGATATACACGTTACGGTGCATCTGTAAAATGGAACACTATCCGGTAATAAAAAAAGAAACATGTGTGACACAATAACACGTGATGACATGGATGAAATCTCAGAATTATGCTGAAAGAAGCCAGAAAAAGAGTACATGTTGTATGGTTTTATTTACACAAAACTCTAGAAAATGCACATTAATCTACAGTGACAGAAAACAGATCAGACGTTGCTGGGGGCAGGGAGCAAGAAAAGCAGGAGGTATTACAGATGGGTTCTTCAGTGTCACACGCATCCAAAGTCATCAACCTGAACCTTTATAAATGTGTGCAGTTTAAGTCAATTATACTTCAAAACAATAAAAACACAAAAGCTACCGTGTAAGTTAAACTCATGAAGAGGCCTCATGACACCTGATCTGAATGTATCTGTCCTAAACTTTAACACTGCATTAAGGTTCCTCAATCACGAGATGAGGTTTCTCAACTGTGACATCACCAACGTGTGAGCAAAGACAAAGTGCTGCTCTGGACAGTGCATGTGCGCAGAACACACAGTACTCCTGGCTCCCTTCCATCCGTGCCGACAGCATTCCCCATGCCGCACAACATCAGCAATGCCCCATACATTTTCAAACCCCTGAGAAACGCTGCCCCAAAGAAAACCTGAAACATAGTTCAAGATCTCACTTCTGGTTCTTATGCATTAACTCAAATATAAAACAAGCCTGGATTCGGGGCGCCTGGCAGGCTCAGCCAACAGAGCATGTGACTCTTGAGTTCAAGCCCCGCAGTGGGTGTAGAAATTACTTACAAATAAATATTTAAAAAAAAAAAAGCCCAGATTCAATACAAAGTTTTTGTTCATAAGCACTAGTGACAGAAGAGGCTAAATAAAATATCTTCAACTTTTCAACATGACTTATGTTTCCTACCTTGACAGATATCCCAAGGCAAAACCCCAAAGACCTATCAAAGCTCAGGTAGACATCAAAGTGTTTCATAATACTAATTAGCACTCTTGTGCTTCAAAGTGTCAGCATGTAGAAGTTCCAAATCTATTATAGATAATTAGCTCATCATGGGAAGGGAAAGAAAGATAGGAGGAACTAGAAGGTAACTCCAACAGGGCCAAGAAAATCACAGATCTAAGAACCTGTCAGGAATGCAAATCTGAAAACAAAACCCCACCGAAGTACTCCCCACTGATCAACCTAAATAATGTGTCCACTAGGCTTAAGAAAGATAAAAGGACTTGGGCAATGGCAACATGGCTTCTTATACAGTAGACAATCACTCTAATAGCTTTAAGATTTTGACTATTCAGGTAGATAGAGAACTGACATAATTGGCTTTCAGGTTTTTTTAATATAATTTATTGTCAAATTGGTTAACATACAGCGTGTACAGTACGCTCTTGATTTTGGGGGTAGATTCCCATGGTTCATCGTTTACATACAACACCCGGTGCTCATCCCAACAAGTGCCCTCCTCAATGTCCCTCACCCATTTGCCCCTCCCCCCGAATCAACCCTCAGTTTGTTCTCTGTTATTTAAAAGTCTCTTATGGTCTGCTACCCTCCCTCCATTTGTAACTATTTTCCCCCCTTTCTTTCCCCCATGGTCTTCTGTTAAGTTTCTCAAGTTCCACATATGAGTGAAAGCATTTATCTGTCCTTCTCAATTGGCTTTCAGTTTTGAGGTTACACACTCAAGCCTGTCTCCTGAGTGGACACCTGCTCTTGAAGACAAGCTGTAACACACAAAGCCAAAAACAACTTCTCTAGATAGAAAAGACAGAGACAGAAAAGTTTAGACAGAGTGCTTCCCAGTGTTGGATATGATTTTATTCTATCTCTTAAATGATCTAGAAGGGAAACTTTATAGGACTAAACTCACTGCCTGAATTGAAGAAGCAGTAAAACTCATCATTAAAATAACAGGAAGTTTCAACATAGGCAAGTAAACTTAGGCCAAGTCCGGGCGTTAATAGGAACATGGATTCCATGCAGCAGCTGTGATTCCCATAAAGGGATTTATAGATTCGTTACATTTCTAAGGATTCCAGCATAACTATCAAAGATGGGGGGAGGAGAAACTGTTACTCTATATTTGTATAAGACAAAGTGTTTCTGGAGAGTAATGCAGTTCTAGTCCCAAAAATAACAAACAGAAAATGGTTCTAGATTAAAGATATACTGACCAAATCAATATGATAGATAACGTTCCTTCATTACTTTCAAGTCCTATACCTGAATGTTAGTAACAATCTCTACCAGCAACTTCAATGAGTAAGCCAGTGATACGATGTCCTCGGAAATCAGGCCAGAACTGAGTCCCTTCCAACAGTCAAACAGCCACTCTCTGTACCATCTTATTTTTGGTAGCCATACTTAGTCTCAGGAAGTTTTTCAGCCACAATCATAGGATCCCTATATTACCACCACTATTACCAAATAATGCGGTGAGCATGAGCTTCTTCAAGCCCAGGGAAGCAGCTGTAAAGTGCTAGCAGAGTCTAGAGAACGTAACTGCAAAGCTATGGGAGAAAGGAGCTTTTTCTGTCAAGTTTGGGATACTGTCATGTAACGAGGATCTAGAATGAGTATTTAATATATATATTTTTTTTACCATTTATTTGAGAGAGAGAAGAAGAGAAACACAGAGCCTGCACACAAGTGGGGGAGGGGCAGAGAGAGAGAGGGAGACAGAATGTGAAGCAGAATGTGAATCTGTCAGCACAGAGCCCAGTGCGGGGTTCGATCTCATGAACAGCGAGTTCATGACCCGAGCCGAAGTCAGACACTTTAACCAAGTGAGCCACCCAGGCACCCCAATATTTAATATCTTTAATATATACCTATGTGATCGCTTCTTGGCCTTTTGGCTAAGATCAAGTGTAACATATACCCATCTGACCTTTAGTTTTTCCCTGATCATTTTAAACTACATCTAGAAACTTACTAGGGAAAATGCCTAAGTAAACTACCACAGCACATCACAACTCCTATACAATGAGCATACAACAATGAAACAAGAAGGGATACGGAGCATGGTCTTTCACAAAAAAATTAAAAATTGGCGTCTTCCTTAAGTAAGTCCCCTCAGCCTCTGGTTGATACAAGTTCTTGGCCTCTTTTCTAAGCTTTATAAAGAAATGCAAGTTTGGGGCGCCTGGGTAGCTTAGTCGGTTAAACATCCGACTCTTGATCTCAGCTCAGGATCGTGAGTTCAAGCCCCACTGTGGGCTCCACACTAGGCATGAGGCATATTTTTAAAAATAAGTGAATTTTTAAAAATTAAAAAAAAAATGTAAGCTTAGTAGTCAATGGCAGGATAAATATCGTTATAGAAATAAGAGGGGAAAAGAGCTTAACCCTCGGTTTATACAAAAGTACCTAGGCAGAGAAACGTTCTAATGTTAGCATGAAAATCCTTCATTCAAAAGCATTTATTCTGGGGCAGCTGGATGGCTCAGTTGGTAGAGCGCGAGACTCTTGATCTCAGGACTGTGGGTTCAAGCCCTACATTGGGTGTAGAGATTAAAAATAAAATCTTAAAAGAAAAAAGGAAAAAAAAGCTTTTATTTTAATTCAGAAAAGAGTTTATTAGCTTCCCAGAGCAGACCATGTTTGCTTATCCAATAGCCACTACCTCCCCAACTTCAGCAGAGCCTCACTTTTCTAAACTCTTTCCTAACTAGGCAGCCATTGATCTAGTTCTGGCCAATGAAACAGAGAAGAAATCTTCCAGGGCAGGAGAATGTTCCTGAAAAATTCTGCTCCCTAATAAAAGAACCACAGCGGGGGGTAAAAAAAAAAAAAAAAAAACCTTCTTTCCCATTATTTCTAGGATATGATGGTAACAATAAAACGAGAAGTTTGAGAAGGAAAAAACCAAACGTCAATCTGCCCTATCCAAGAGACAGAGACTATCTTTAATGAAACCATTAAATGAAAGAAAGCATTATATATCTTTACGATTTAGGCCACTGCCTCTAAGGAAATGAAGTATTTCATGAGGCTGTTATCACATGCAATGCAATCACACAAATCATAACAGCATTGTCCACCAACCTGCAAATCTGAAGCAAAGTCACCTACCAGCCATCCCATAAATTGAGGCTTGCCTGGAAAATACTATTAATGCTTAAGCCAATACTAAACGAAGATATATCCTTAGTTAGCATTTCTATGCAATCTATTCATTTCATTTTCTTCTTCCCTTAGCAAAACAATGACCCCTACTTCTAGACTATAAAAGCTTTTCCAAATTATAAATTATTCAGAAGAAATCTAAGATTTTTTATATTTTTTGATTTCTGATATCCTTCTTAAATGTTTAGAGAGAGACAGAAAACGCACAGAGGAGGAACAGAGAGACAGAGGGGGAGAGAGAGAATCCCAGGCAGGCCCCGTGCTGTCAGTGAAGAGTCCAATGCCAGGGGCTTAATCTCACAACCCTGAGATCATGACCTGAATAAAAATCAAGAGTCGGACCCTTGGGGCGCCTGGGTGGCGCAGTCGGTTAAGCGTCCGACTTCAGCCAGGTCACGATCTCGCGGTGCGTGAGTTCGAGCCCCGCGTCGGGCTCTGGGCTGACGGCTCAGAGCCTGGAGCCTGTTTCCGATTCTGTGTCTCCCTCTCTCTCTGCCCCTCCCCCGTTCATGCTCTGTCTCTCTCTGTCCCAAAAAATAAATAAACGTTGAAAAAAAAAAAATTAAAAAAAAAAAAAAAAAAAGAGTCGGACCCTTAAATGACTGAGCCATCCAGGTGCACCCGACTTCTAATATTCCTTGACAGGGAGTTCAGACCATCAAATAGAGGAAGATCATCTGAAAAGAACAAAATTCAAAAAGCAAAATACTCAAGGCTTTATCCTTAAATCAACTGAGTTCTGAAAAGAAACCATTAAACTTGAGATTATTCTGTTGTACCACGTGAAAATAACTAAATTTTCTAAGCAGAACATAATTAAAATAAGCCTGTGTGAAGACTAATTAAAAGTCTGGATCCTACATGGAACTTAATGAAGAGACAAATACTTCCCAAAAGCCAAACCTTTTTTTTTTTTTAAATATTGCTTCACAAGATGTATTAAAACAAGAGGCACACTTCAAAATGTATGGATTTTAAACATGCAACAGCCTACAGAAGATATGAAATAGTAAAGTACTGATCAAGTAACAATTCCAGCTGCATGAACATAGTAAAGATCACAGATTTCAAGATTAATGCAAAACATCTTCTAGTCAGACTTAGTTCATCATTTCGTTGAGAAGTCTGTCATATTCCAAACGACCAACAGAAATAAAACCTAGTCAGGGGTGCCTGGGTGGCTCAGTTGGTTAAGTGTCCGACTTTGGCTCAGGTCATGTCTCCCTCAAATAAATAAACATTTAAAGAATTTTAATATATATATAAAATTTGACCACTAAAATAGAACTGGATATTATAGGAACAGAAAAGTCCAGATGCAAGTCAGCAAGAACGTAGTAAATGATGATGACAGCGCTCCCTGTAGAGAAAGGAGACAAGACTCAAACAGTACCTGCAAACTGACAATTTGCAAAAGGCTAGATTCATACCTCACATCAACCACATGCTCAAATAAACTGAACATGGAGACATTACAGAGAAACTACAAACAGACTAGAAAAAGTATTGAGGAATAAATACATAACACTGCCTTTTAAAATATTAATCTTGGAGTACAGAAGGGCTTTAAGGACAACCCTAAAGACAAAATAAAGATTCACAGATATAACAAAAGTAAAAATCTTAAACCTCTGGAAAAACAAAACCTCCCAGCGAAACTAAAGAGCAGCCTGCAAGCTGGGAAAGGAACCTAGAACTCAGCAGACTAAAGAATAACCTAGAGATGAAGAATTCTTACAAAATGGCTTAAGACAGCAGTGGAAAAGCAAGTAAAAGATATAAAAAGGTAATTCAGAAAAGATGAATTGTCAAGTCACAAAACAAACTTCCTTCAAAAACGTCTTAAGCCTGTAACTGGTGGGTCAGAGGTCACGCAGGTTTTTAAGACGGATTGCAACCACTCTTTCCACCCGTCCTCTCTCAGGGCTCCACATTTCCTTTCCACCCTCCAGGTCAAAGGTTACCCCATCAATAAGCGCTTTTCCTCCCCACCCACCTAAAATATCCTGCCCCCCCTTTCCCGATCCCTAACACCTCTGTGAATCTGTATTATAGTAGCTTGTCTGCTGCTTCAGGTCAGTTTTACCCCGAGGGTGTAAAGCCCCATGAGAACAGAAGCCTTGTCCATCTCATCCACACTGGTCTCCCCGGAACTCTGACTACAGCAGGCATTCATTTACTGAACAAATGCATCAGACGTTCATGAATAAGTATCACACAAAGCGGCCTTCAGCTGGACCTGCCCCTTAGGAATAGAACCTCACTGAAGTTACTTGTTCCTTCCCAACTCATCTCAAACTGGGAAATCACAATACATACAAGGTGATAGGATTGCTAAAAGGATACGAGATTACATAGGTTAAATCTCCTAACTTTTGTGCGGTACTTGGCAAAAAAATGACTCAAACATTAGCTACTGAGGGCCGCCTAACTGGTTCAGTCAGAAGACCATTAGACTTTTGATCCTGGGGTGGTGAGTTTGAGCCTCACTGTGGGTGTAGAGCTTACATAAATAAATAGACAAACTTAAAAAAAAAAAAAGGTAAACCATTTTACTCAATGATTAAGTTTCTAGAAGTTTATGACAAGTGACAATTATGTATAAATGCAAAGACACATAGATCTTACTTTGATATTCATGGAATCACTAATAGAAAAAAAACTAGAAACCAACCAAATGTACAACAGGCAAATAGATAAAATTTTCCAGAGAAATTGAAAGGAATTCACAAAATAGTATCTTTTTAAAGATCCTATTTTTGTTAGAGTCTAGCATGAAGAAAAATAAACACTTCTCACTTTCATGATTTTTTTCTCACTTTCGCATTTTCTAAATATTCTACAATAAACATTAGAAATTTTTATTCATTTAATTTATTTTTTAACGTTTATTCATCTTTGCGAGGCAGAGACAGAACACGAGGGAGAAAGGGGCAGAGAGAGGGAGACACAACACAGAATCCAAAGCAGGCCCCAGGCTCCAAGCTGTCAGCACAGAGCCAGATGTGGGGCTCAAACTCACGAACTACGAGATCATGACCTGAGCCAAAGTCGAATGCTCAACCAAATGAGCCACCCAGGCGCCCCAGAAATTTTTATTTAATATTAGGACAATTTTTGGTCAGATTACAGAGAAATGACTAATGAACTAATTACATCACTTTTTAGTTACACCCCTATAGAAAGACCACTATCAACATCTTCGAACATTTACATATAAATAGAAGCTAAATTTAATAGAGACAACACTTAAGACTTTAAATTGAGGCTCTAGGGGCGCCTGGGTGGCGCAGTCGGTTAAGCGTCGACTTCAGCCAGGTCACGATCTCGCGGTCTGTGGGTTCGAGCCCCGCGTCAGGCTCTGGGCTGACGGCTCAGAGCCTGGAGCCTGTTTCCGATTCTGTGTCTCCCTCTCTCTCTGCCCCTCCCCCGTTCATGCTCTGTCTCTCTCTGTCCCAAAAATAAATAAACGTTGAAAAAAATAATAATAATAAAAATAAATTGAGGCTCTAACGATCTCTTTTGCACTGCTGGTAGGAATGCAAACTGGTGCAGCCACTCTGGAAAACAGTATGGAGATTCCCCCAAAAAATTAAAAATAGAACCACCCTACGACCCAGCAATTGCACCACTAGGCATTTATCCAAGGGATACAGGTGTGGTGTTTCGAAGGGACACATGCACCCCAATGTTTATAGCAGCGCTATCGACAATAGCCAAAGCATGGAGAGAGCCCAAATGTCCATCGATGGATGAATGGATAAAGAAGATGTGGTACATATATAAAATGGAGTATTACTCGGCAATCAAAAAGAATGAAATCGGGGCGCCTGGGTGGCGCAGTCGGTTAAGCGTCCGACTTCAGCCAGGTCACGATCTCGCGGTCCGTGAGTTCGAGCCCCGCGTCGGGCTCTGGGCTGACGGCTCAGAGCCTGGAACCTGTTTCCGATTCTGTGTCTCCCTCTCTCTCTGCCCCTCCCCCGTTCATGCTCTGTCTCTCTCTGTCGCAAAAATAAATAAACGTTGAAAAAAAAAATTTTAAAAAAAAAAAAACAAAAAAAAAACAAAAAGAATGAAATCTTGCCACTGGCGACTACGTGGATGGAACTGGAGGGTATTATGCTAAGTGAAATTAGTCAGAGAAAGACAAATATCACATGACTTCACTCATATGAGGAATTTAAGACACAAAACAGATGAACACAAGGGAAGGGGAGCAAAAATAATATAAAAACAAGGAAGGGGGACAAAACATAAGAGACTCTTAAAAACAGAACAAACAGGGTTGCTGGAGGGGTTGTAGGTGAGGGGATGGGCTAAATGGGTAAGGGGCATTAAGGAAGACACTTGTTGGGATGAGCAACTCGTATGGGTGTTACACATAGGGGGTGAATCACTGGAATCTACTCCTGAAATTATAGCACTATATATGCTAACTAACTTGGGTGTAAATTAAAAAATAAACATTAAGAATAAGAATAGAAAACAAACTGAGGCTCTACCACAAAGTCTTTCTCAAGCAAAAGTCTCTCAATGTGGAATCCAGCCTCAAACATACCAATGAGAGTTTAACAAATACTGGAAGAAGAAGGGTGCTAGACTCTTCTGACCCTGAGGAAATGTGGCTAACAGCCCTACCTAACTAGTTATGGGACCTGGGACAAGGTACTTTCTAAGCAAAAACAATAGGTAATACTACACACTTGCAACGTACAAGGTACACTTCTAAGTATTTTAAGGTTTTGACTCATTCAGTTCTTCGTTACTGACAATAGTTAACACTTACACGGTGATTACTACCTGATGCTGTTCTAAGAACTTTATATACGCTCACTTACTATACCTCCAAACTATTCACCTTCATTTTACAGGTGAGAAAACACAAGCACAGACACCAAAGAACCTGCCCAGAACCAAAGAGCTGATAAACGGCAAAGCTAAAAGTAAGAACCCAGGCTGTCTAGGGTCACAACTCCCCGCATCACTGCATCACTGCAATCGGCTATCCTGCATCCTAAGAAAAATGCCAAGTAACAAGATAATTAAGGAGCATCACAAGTCTTAGAGCCGAAGTGGCCTCTGGAAGTTTTTAAAGCCAAATATATGCAAACCGATTAAAATTAACATAGAGAGAGGTGCCCAGGTGGCTCAGTCCGTTAAGTATCCAACTTCAGGTCACGATCTTGTGGTTCAGCGAGTTCGAGCCCACATCGGGCTGTCTGCTTTCAGCACAGAGCCCGCTTCGGATCCTTCTGTCTCCCTCCCTCTCCCCTTCCACCACACGCGCGTGCGATCTCGCTCTCAAAAATAAAACAAAATCAACATAGAGAATTTTTTCTAAGTAGCTAGAGTCTAACATCCAAATGTCATTCACCCACCCCATTACCAATAACAAGCAAAGTCAAAGCCTCCGCCAAATTCTGAATACCCCACGCATAATTCATCCTATGCTGCTATGGTTATTACATAACATTAACACAAAAGTTTTGTGCTCAACATGCCACTTTCCCACTTCTACATAATAAAGGAAAGATAGTAAATAATCACTGAATGATTCTATTTTGTACGCTCCTAATGAAATGGTTTAAAGAGCTTTAAAAAAAAAAAAAAGACGTATAACTTCCATGTTTCACAGCCATTCTGGTGCCGTAAGTTGCTCTGACCTACAAATGAAGCGCAGACCTGAGAGATTTTAAGAAATAAAAGATCGTACCAATAAAAATCATTTAATAACCAAATTAGTGATGATTGCTTCTTAGAAAGAAAACACACCTTAAGCATTAAGCCACCTTAACTCCTTCAATAAACACTGAGAACCCACTACTGCCAGGAAGGACAGGTGCACCCGCAGAAGACTGCAGTTACATGCCCCGCATGTAGTCACGTATTCCAACCATTAAAAAGAGATAATGTCTGAAGCTACTGCCCTCACTTGAACAATGAGAACAGGTTGGTTTAGCTTAAAAATAATGTTTTAACCCATCACTGAGCTGAGAAAACACGTCTGCATCAACTCCACCCCAGAAACTGGTGAGCCCGTCTGTGACCAGAAAAAGATTCACAGCTGCTTTGATCTGTAGCAGAGAGACAGGAAAAACTGAATAAGGAAAAACCTGCCAACCTTTTAAACTTCACGGCCACCTGCCGGCTATCATGCCTGATGCCTGAGGAGGAGAATGCTTGGGGCCTCGGGATACAGTCACCAACTGCACAGGGTGAAAGACGGGATGCAGAACAGCTGGGGGAGCCCCCTGTCCACTGCAAGTGCACTCCAGAGACCCTCTGAACGCTAGGGATGCGACAGCAGAGTAGAAAGCCGAGGGCAGAACTGGAAAGCAAAGAGATCTCAGCAACTCAAAAAAGTCGGCAACTGGGCTATAAAACAGAGCAAGATCTTACAAAGTTTGGGAAGCTGGCAACTTGGCTATGAAACAGACATCCCAGGAATCTCACCTGTGCCCAAACCCCAAACTCTGCTGGAGAGGCAAGTCCTGGTCCCATCCTTAAACTGTGGGATGCCAATGAACTGACTGCAACTACAGCTGCCACAAAGCCCAGAGACCACCAAACACGACACAACGTAGATAACTCAGCCCCCAGCACTAAGAACTTGAGAGAAAAGGGGGCATCCTTTACCGAGACCGATTACATTACCTAAACCTCTACTCTTTTCACACAAAACAGCCCAGCATACTTCAAAAGAGGAGGAGATACAGATGAGATACACAACAAAGCAAAACGTGATCCGTAACCAAGAGAGGAAGTAGTCAACAGTGGTCCCAGAGAAGGCCCCAGATGTTAAAAATGCTCAACCATTATCTCTTCAAAATACTTCTTCTGCCTCATTCTTCCATTCTTTTCATTTGGGACTTTTTTTTTTTAGGTTTATTTTTGAGAGAGAGAAAGAGCGCAAAGCAGGCAAGGGACAGAGTTGAAGGGGACAAAGGATCCGAAGCAGGCTCTGTGCTGAGAGCAGCGAGCCTGATACAAGGCTTGAACCACGAACGGTGAGATCACAACCTGAGTTGAAGCCGAACACTCAATCAACTGAGCCACCCAGGTGCCCCCCCCCCCATTTTGAACTTTACACACGAGACTATTTGATATCCTATAGGTTCAAGAAGTTCGGACAACCTCAAGCAGAGTAAATCCAAAGAAAACCACCTACATGCCTGGAGGAGGCAACTTCTGACGTGGCCTCCAATGACCCCCACTTCCTGGTACTGCCAACCTTATGAAATCCCCTCCCCTTGAGTAGGTTACTTACAACTGACAGAATACAGCTAACGTGGAGGGTATCGATACCACTTCCCCTGTAAGGTTACAGAAGACTATGACTGCTGTCTTCACTAGCAGACTATTATTGCCTATTCCGCTTTCACCTTTTGATGAATCAAGCTGCCATTTTGGACAAGTGGCAAGAAGCTGAGAGTGGCCAACAGACAAGGAGGAACTGAGACTTCTCAGTCCAACCCCCTCCAAGAACTGAATCCAGCCAAAAACTATGTGAGCTTGGAAACAGACCCTTCCAGTCAGGTCTTCAGTTGAAACCCCAGATCTGGCCAACACCTGGATTACAGCCTTGAGAGGGATTGAGAGGACTCAGTTCAGCTGAGCCTGCAAGTCTGATTTACAGAAACCGTGGGATAAAGACAATCTGCGTTGTTTTAAGCCACTATATTTTGGGGTAGCCAGTTATGCAGCAATAGGTAACAACTACAGTATATCACAGTAAAACTGCTGAAAACCAAAGGCAAAATGAAAATCTTAAAAAGCAACCAGGAAAAAAAGCATTATCTTGAAAGGGGAAATAGTAAGAATGCCAGTTTTTTAATATGGAGTGCTACAAGGAAAAAAAAAAAACACACCATATCAGAATTTCACCTTTCAAACAAGCTTTAAGGGGCACCATAGGTGGCTCTGTCTGTTAAGCATTAGGACTCCTGATTTCAGCTCAGGTCTTGAACTCACGGTTCATGAATTCAAGCCCTGCATCTGGCTCCACACTGCAGAGCCTGCTCAGGATATTCTTCCTCTCCATCTCTCTCTCTTTCCCCTGCTTGCGTGCTGTACTCTCTCTCAAAATAAATAAATAAATCTTAAAAAATAAATAAAACAATCTTTAAAAATAAACACATAACAGAGCACCTGGGTTCAGTTGCTTGAGCGTCCCAACTTCAGCTCAGGTCACGATCTCACGGTCTGTGAGTTCGAGCCCCACGTCAGGCTCTGTGCTGACGGCTCAGAGCCTGGAGCCTGCTTCAGATCCTGTGTCTCCCTCTCTCTCTGCCCCTCCCCCACTCACACTGTCTCTCAAAAATGAATAAACGTTAAAAAAAATTTTTTAAATAAAAACAAAAATGTTTTCAGACTAAAAAAATTAAAAGGAAAAATTAAAGGAAAACCAAAGTCATTGCCAACAAAACTTCATTAAAAAAAATAACAGAATAAGTTGCGCAGACTGAAGAAAAATAATCACAGATAAGACAAATGGGAAGACAAGAACGAACTAAAAATACCAGGAAAGGTATACAGGGGGGTAAGCAAATGAATATCAACTTTAAAACTACAGCAATAATATCTGGAAAATTCATAACATACATAAAATACCGTAATAGTCCAAAGGACAAAAGGGTATCAACTAAGAGTTTTAACTTCATTGATTTGGGAAGTGGTGAAGTAACTTGTAACCTCTAGAGTAACCACTAAAATAATAATAAAAGGGTATATAGCCAGAAAGCAATAAAGAACAGTGTAATAATCCAAAAGAGAGCAGTACTAAAGAGATGGAACACATATAAAAACAGGTACCTGGTAGACTTCACACAATTTTAAGTAATTATATAAGTTAATTAAATTGCAAATAGTTTGAAGACTCTAACTAAAAGACTGAATAATAAAACCATATGTTGTTTACAGGAACCATACTTAGAAATGAGCACATGGGGAAATGGCTTTACTAAAAGGAGAGAAAACAAAAAATGATGTGTTACACCATCACTAATGGAAAGAAAGCTGGGCAGGCTGTAGTAAAGTGAGGCCAAGTCAGACTTGGGGGTGAGAAGCTTTTATGAGATAAAGAACATTTCCCAACACTATGGAAACAGGGAAAGATCAGTGGTGGAGAGGGCGGGAGGGATAATCAGGCAGAGCACAGAGGATTTTTAGGGCAGAATTACTCTGTATGATACTCTATTAGTGGGTACGTGTCTTTTGTCTAAACCTACAAAAGGTACAACACTAAGAGTGCCTAATGTAAACACAGGAGAGTCATGATGGAAACTAAGGACTTGGGGGATTATGATGGGTCAATATAGCTCCATCGACTGCAACAAACATACCATTCTGAGGGATGCGGATAATGAGGGAGACTGTGCGCTTACAGGGGGAAATCTCTACCTTCTGCTCAATTTTGCTGTGAACCTGAAACTGCTCTAAAAAATGAAGTCTACTTTAAAAAAAAAAAAAGAGGGGAAGTCAATTCAAGAGAAAGATAACAATTATATATTTGTATATATCTAATAACATACGTAAATAAAAAACTGGAAAAAGAAAAAAGACAACTCTACAGTCACACTTGGAGATTATCAGAAACCAACAGAACTAGCTGGCAACAATCTGTAGAATTTAGAAGATCTGAAACGAAAAAAGTCATGTGACTTGTCCCTTAGATGCAAATAAATGTTATGATTAGGTGAGCCTCTGAAAACAAAGTAATAACTATTCTTTCAAAGTAGCACAGTTGGAGTGCTTGGCTGGGTCAGTCAGTAGAGCATGCTCTTGATCTCAGGATACTGAGTACAAGCCCCATGTTGGGAGTAGGGCTTAAAATAAAGGAGCACAGTCAAGGCTGGGTGACTCACATGTAGCAACAGCACTACCATTATTCAGCACTGAGCTACAAAGTACCATCAGTGCCCCATCCCACATTGTGTTCATCCATAAAGGGGTAAGTGGCAGGTATCATTCATTTAGACATAAGAGTTCAGAGAGACTGTACTTTATTACCTCATTAAGACCCTACCAATATAAATTAAGGGAAGGGGCAGGCTACACAATCATGACTTTTGTTCTACCAGCATTACTTGTAAATGCTGACTATTACTGTGTGCCGGGCACTGAAGGCCATTTTTTTCCCATGTTTACCAATGCTTTGATACAGTTATTATCATCTTTGTTGCACAGCTCAAGAAACTGAGGTAGAGATTAAATAAACTGCCTAATGGTGCAGCCACTCTGGAAAACAGTGTGGAGGTTCCTCAAAAAATTAAAAATCTACCCTATGACCCAGCAATAGCACTGCTAGGAATTTACCCAAGGGATACAGGAGTACTGATGCATAGGGGCACTTGTACCCCAATGTTTACAGCAGCACTTTCAACAATAGCCAAATTATGGAAGAGCCTAAGTGTCCATCAATTGATGAATGGATAAAGAAATTGTGGTTTATATACACAATGGAATACTACTTGGCAATGATAAAGAATGAAATCTGGCCTTTTGTAGCAACGTGGATGGAACTGGAGAGTGTTATGCTAAGTGAAATAAGTCATACAGAGAAAGACAGATACCATATGTTTTCACTCTTAGGTGGATCCTGAGAAACTTAACAGAAGACCATGGGGGCGGGGAAGGGAAAAAACAAAAAAGGTTAGAGAGGGAGGGAGCCAAAACATAAGAGACTCTTAAAACCTGAGAACAAACTGAGGGTTGATGGGGGGTGGGAGGGTGGGTGATGGGTATTGAGGAGGGCACCTGTTGGGATGAGCACTGGGTGTTGTATGGAAACCAATTTGACAATAAATTTCACATTAAAAAATAAAAAATAAGTAAATAATAAACAAACTGCATAAGATTAAACACCTGCTAGGCAGCACAAATCAGGATTACAGCCCATATACCCGGCACAAAAACCCAAGTTTCTAATGTCTATAACGTTACATTGCTAGGCAGTAACTTGTCATCATATTGCCATGATCATCAAGTGTTCCCAAATTATCAATGAAATGCCTATAGAATAAATCGCTATAGTCAACTACAAAGGAAATGCAGAATCCCCAGAGGAAAGAGGTTAGTGCTAGAATCCCACAATGAAAACAAAATAGTGGAGTCAGTTACAATACAGTTATCCAATAAAGTTGTTTTTGTTTTAAACAGGTAAATAAGGAAGTTTGCCATTAAAAAGGATCAACCTGACACACGAGTAGAGTCTATCTAACTAGGCACCCAAATTCCAAGTCTAGCCTTATGATCTACCTTAAGCCTGATTCCCTAATCCAGTAGGGAGTTCACGATGGTAATACTGCTTCCCCACCCCCGCCTTGATTTGGGGAGTTAATTCATAACCCAAGAAGATCGACAACTAAGAAATGAAAAAAAGAAGAAAGTATTGATATGTTGGTGCCAATTAGTTATTCTGATATAGTAACAAGTTTTGTAATGACTGAACTATTTTTAATGTTTGGCAGAGCAAAAAAGAATAATTTACTACAGTAAATTTAAAATATATTTACAAAAGTTAAATTTTAGAAAGATTACACTTAGGGTACCTGGATTGCTCAGTCAGCTAAGCATACAACTCCTGATTTCATGCCCAGTCAGGGCATGATCTCACAGTTCGGGAGTTCAAGCCCCACACTGCATTCTGCACGGACAATGCAGAGAGCCTGCTTGGGAATCTCTCTCTTAAAATAAATAAACTTAAAAAAAAAAAAAGGTAACACATTTGACAGTTAGCCATCTTGAGGGGACTGAAATAATCATAGATTTGTAACATAGTGTGAAATGCCCAAGGAAATTTAAGACAATTAAGTGGTGTTAAGTATCTTAAGATTAAATTCTCATTACAAATTAAACAGTAAAAACTAAAATAAACTTGTTTCTAGAAATATCACTAAATTTGTAAGATTTGTAACTTAAAGACTTAAGAAAAATTACTACTTATAACTCTAATAAACTGCATATTTAAATAAAATAACTTTTAAGGGGCGCCTGGGTGGCGCAGTCGGTTAAGCCTCCGACTTCAGCCAGGTCACGATCTTGCGGTGCGTGAGTTCGAGCCCCGCGTCAGGCTCTGGGCTGACGGCTCAGAGCCTGGAGCCTGTTTCGGATTCTGTGTCTCCCTCTCTCTCTGCCCCTCCCCCATTCATGCTCTGTCTCTCTCTGTCCCAAAAATAAATAAACGTTGAAAAAAAAAATTTAAAAAAAAAAAAATAACTTTTAAGTCTTCATTGTGCTATAGGGCTACTCAAACATTATTTTTTTTAAAAAAAGCATGACAATAAATCCCCTAATGATAAACTCCAATAGAAGGACTTTCAGATTTTATTTACTGGTTAAGGAAGACAGTGGCCTATAAAACTGCACGCTACTAAATTACGAAGTCTATGGAATCACATTCGCCTCATTTAAACATGCTCCTCTACAAATCGAGTTCTTCCTCACTCCCGGGCCCCACTCTATAGCTCCATTTCCTTCTTCCTCTCTTGTGTTCACCACCTATAAATCATAAAAATCTGAACTACATTTTATGAATTCACAGGCCCAACTGCTAACGCAGGGCTAGGTACTGAGAGATAAAGAATCTCAATTGTCTTAAGTATCAAAAATACTCTTGCTTCCAAAGTACAGGCTGGAATGATAACATAGTCCCAAGTCTAAGATAAACTATAACTCTGTCAACAGTGACACTGGAATCACCTGAAAGGTTTCAAACTATAGTGATACCCAGTCTCACCACAAAAATTCTGATTTAACTGGTGTGGAACGTGGCCCAGGCATCCAGATTTTGTAAAGCTCCCCAGATGACTCTGATCCAAGAATGAGGACTATTATTGAGAAAAAGGAGTAAATTAAACAACACAAAGAAACAAATAGCATAAGGAAACTATCAGACAAAACCCAAATGTGAAACATTCTACAGGCTATCTCAAATGTCTTCAGAATACCAATGGCACAGGAACAAAAACTATGGAAGATAAAAATGAGATGGAAAGTAACTTCAGTACAACACGTGGACCTTGCCTGAAACCAATTTGAACTAAATATAAAAAGAAATGCGAGGAGGGGCGCCTGGATGGCTCAGTTAGTTAAGCGACCAATTCTTTCAGTTCAGGTCATGATCTCATAGTTCATGGATTTGAGCCTTGAGTTGGGTTCTGCACGGAGAGATTCTCTCTCTCAAAATAAATAAATAAACTTTAAAAAAAAAACAAAAGAAAAGAAATCCAAGGAACAAAAGGAAAATCTGAGTAGGGACTAGATATACAAATGTAATGTCCAGATATAGATCTAGACACATATAGACATATATATAGATCTACACTTATAGATATAGAAGTGTAATGTCTACATGTACACATTATCAAAGAACATTATTCTTTGGATTGTGTGTGATGCTGGCACTGCGGTGGTCTAAGAAATAGCCCTTCGATTTTTTCAAGACGCGCTATGCAGAATTTAGAGAAGACATGTAAGATCTGGGATTTACTTTAAAATACTTCAGCATATTAACTAATAAAATAAAGGAATGTCTGGTATTTGCTTTAAAACAATACAGCCCAGGGGAGTGAGGTAACAGATGCAACATTCTTTGCTAATCACAAGGTTGATAAGTAGTATGGTTCATTTCACTATTTTTCTATGTTTGAAGATTTGCACTGGTAATTTATAAAAAAAATACTTCAAATAGAAGCCAAAGTAAAGATAGCAAAAATGGTTCATGACATTATTATTTGTGTATATCTGAAATACTTCTTAATTAAATGAAAAGCAGGGGCGCCTGGGTGGTTCCACTCAGATCACGATCTCAGAGTTCATGGGGTTCAAGCCCCATACCGGACTCTGCACTGAATGTGTGGAGCCTGCTTGGGATTCTCTCTCTCCCCCTCCCCTGCTCATGCTTTCTCTCTCAAATAAATAAACTTTAAAAAAAAAAAAAAAAGAGCAGACTCTGGAGAACTAGCAGCTACTCACGTACTCTGACAAAATAACTCTCCTATACACAAGAAGTTCATCTTTCGTACTTAATGCTAGGAATGGGTGGAGGCGGGAGAAGGTAAAGGACAAAAAGGACATTATCCACCAGACCCTATGAGCCAGGTGATGAGACATGACCCAGGGCATTGCACATCACAGGGAGATACCACAGAGAACTAGGATAATTTTAAACAGAATTTTAAAAGTGGGGTTTTAAGCACCTCTAACAAAGAAGTCAAAAATACACACAAATTTTAAAAGTGCATTTTCCAGTAGTTACAGCATCTCAAGATTTAAGCGATTTTCTCTTATCGATAGAAGTAAAACAATGAATAGTCCTTTAAACGTTTCCTAGACTTAAATATCAAAATAAGAAATTCAAGAAAACAAAACCTCTGCCATGATGCTGAATTTTTTAAATCTTCCTTGGAAATATTCAATTTTAAGTGCTTGCTTTTAAAAAATCTAAACCAGGGGCGCCTAAGTGGCTCAGTCAGTTAAACATCCAACTTCGGCTGAGGTCATGATCTCGCAGTTGTTGAGTTGGAGACCTGCATCCCGCTCTGTGCTGACAGCTCAGAACCTGGAGCCTGCTTGGGATTCTGTGTCTCCCTCTCTCTCTGCCTGTCCCCTGCTCACACACTCTCGCTCTCAAAAAACACTAACATTAAAAAAAAAATTATAAAAAGTCCACACCAGTAAACATTAAAATTGACAACTGAAACAGAATCCTCTGTTACTCCAGACTTTAAGTGTCAATAACACTTAACTGTTCATATGCAGATGATAAATCCCCTTGTTTACTTTTTGTCCTTTTGTTTAATCCAAGAATGGTGACCATATCCTACCAAATTCCGTTACAGATAATATGACTGTCATAAGTAAAAGATCTTTCAAGAGTTTTTGTTTGGTCATCAGTTATATGGCTCATACAAGATGCCGATATTGCTTGGCAACTAAGAAACCCTTTTTCCTAATACACCAATTGGCAAAAATATTTTTCTGTAAAATGTTTTATTTCACTAAGGGCAAATGAGTGGATAAAACCGAAGCTAGGGGCGCCTCAATGGTTCAGTCTGTTAAGCGTCCAACTCTTGATTTCGGCTCAGGTCATGATCTCACAGTTCCTGGGATGGAGCCCAAACTGGGCTCTGCGCTGACAGCACAGAGCCTGTTTGGGATTCTCTCTCCTTCTCTCTCTCTGCCCCTCCCCACCAACCCCACTCGCAAGCACGCGAGTTCTCTCTCTCTCAACTAAATAACATTTTAAAAAAAGGACTCTATATCGTGAGCGCAACTAAAAAAGTTGACAAAGTACAATAAAAAGAAAACTGAAATCTATGCCAATGCTGCTCTAAAACGAGAAACTGCATAGAGCCTACATTAAGTACAGCAAGGTCAATATAAAAACTCAAAAGTTTTCTAAGGCATTCAACAAGTGTACAGTTCAGAGAGGCAAAAGTACTGGAGGAGTTGCATACTGTCACAGCAGCAAGATTTTTATTACGCTGCTGAGGGAAAAGAAAAACACGCTAAACAGAAGAACACTTCACCTTTCAGACACCAATGATTCTATTCCTAGGGAACAAGTGGTTAGAGGAGCTGGGCGGGGCAAAGGAGGGAAGACCAATCAGAGGTCGAGTTACAAGTCGGGTACGAAAACAGAAGGATGAGAGCAGCTCACTGAATGGCTGGCGCACCGCCCCCCCCACCCCTGCACGCGCGCACGCGCGCCCCCGGCTCTCACCATAGGCAGCCGCACCTGGGGACCCACCCCACCGCAAACCACGGTGCGGGGTCGCCCCCACCTTCCACCCGCCACCCCCCCGGGGCCGTTTCCTACCAAAACAAACCCACCACCCCAAAACAAAACAAAACCTCCCGAGGGAGTCCTGCTATCCCGGGACGCCCCCCGAGCACGGCTCGATGGCTTCACCCCAAGAGCCAGAGCCCCGACAAGGGGGCGGGGAGCGGATGTTCGGAAACACGGGGATAGAAATGTCAAAAATCTCACCAATTCCTCGTAGCTCCTGTTGTGCTCGTTGCCCTCCCAGTCCAACCTCTTCGGCAGCAACTGCAAAGACACCAGACGCACACGAGTGACCACCGCGCGGGGCCGGGCTGGGGGCCGCGGGGCCGGGCGGGGGGCCGCGGGGTGGGCTGGGGTGGGGAGTTGGGCGAGTGGCCCCGGCAGGGTAGGGAGGGAGCACGGAGGGGACGCGGTGGGGCGGGCGCGGCGGGCGCCACGAAGCACAGACCTGGTACTGCTCCAGCTCCTGCACCAGCACCTGCAGCCGACAAGACGCGCAGTTAGGGAGGCGGGGGGCACCCGGGTCCACCCGACGCCCTCCACCCGCGACCCCAGGCGGCGGCAGCGGGGCCGGGGCTGGGACGCGGCGGCCGCCGCCGCCGCCGCCGCCGCCCGCGGGGCCCGCACTCACCTGGGCGGCTCTCCGACACGGGCCGGCCGATAGGTACCGGGCGATGAGGAAGTACAGCTCTGCGGGAAGACGGAGAGTCGGGTCAAGAGCGGGCAGGGCGGCGGGGAGGGGGCCGCGGCCGGGGCCGGGCCGGGGGCGCCGCGGGGAGGGCGCAGGCGGCGCGTCTTACCCGACTCGATGAGGGGCACCGGGCGTCGGGCGGGCGAGGGCTCCGCCATGGCCGGGCGCGGGGCGCGGAGCGGGAGCGAGCGAGCGAAGCGTGTAGGCCGCGCCGAGGCCTGAGCGGGCCGGCGTCCCTCTACCTCTGGCGCGCCGCCGCCGCCGCCATGCCGTGCGCGCCGCCACGCCGATGCCTCCGCGAAGTAGTCCCTCCGCGAGAGGGAAAGTAGTCCCCGCGCGGCGACCGCCCTGCGCCCCCGTCCGACCGACTCTGGGGCCGTGACTAGAGCGGCGAGCCGTGCCTCTTTCTCCTTCGTCTCAGAGGCGCCGCGAGGGGAACGTGGAGGGTGGGCGAAGGCCGGGGCCCGGGCGGGCGGCCGGTGGGGGCGGGGAGCGCGCGTGGCTGGGATCCTTGCGCGCGGTGAGGCGGTCCCCGGCCATTGTGAGGCGGCAGCGCGGCGGCCGGGCTCGCGGCGGGGCGGGCGCCGGGGCGGAGGTCGGGCGGCGCGCCGGGGCGGGGGCCGGCCGGGGGCGCGGTGGGGGTGGGGACACGTTCCCGCGCCCCCGGGCGGAACGAAGCCTCTCCACGCGGATGCCCAGAAGCCCGGGACGCGCAGCGGGGTCCGGCGGGGTCGCCCTCTTCGGGCTCACGGAAGGGACGTTTGTCGAACGGTCCTGTGGGGCCGGTGTGCCGGCCCCCCACGAAAGATCGCTCTCTTCGAGGACGCGAAACCCTTAAAACTGAGAGTCGCTCCATCCGCAGAGAGGAGAACGTCGGCCAGCCGAAGCTTTCCCAGAGGGGTCGGGGGGGGGGGGCGGAGGACGAATGCGGGGAAGCCACAGGTTGGGGGGGGGAGGGGGTCGCGAGGCCGAGGGTCCTCGGACACGGACACTCTCCGGCTTGGAGGGCACAGCAAACGTCCACCGAGACGGCAGGTTGGATACATAAGACCGAGCCGCAGCCCTGGGAGAACCCAGCAGACAGAAATGGTTAAGGAAAATGCAGAACATCGCAGAAGATGTAAACCTCGCTAGTCCGGGAAAGCGGCCCGGAGCCGGCGATGACTTAGCCGGATAGGAAAAGGGGTGGGAGGAAGCGGGCGGTACCGACAGGCAGCAGCCCATTCCGAGGAAGAGAAGCAAGAAACTTGGGGCGACACAAAAGGGGAACCTCGTGTCATTAGGATTCGAGGTTAAAGCGGGGGACTAGGGCTTTCGCCTCTTAATTGCCGTGCTTGGCTTCTGGCCTAACTGGATTCATCAGCATATCCAGGGCATCCTATTCTAAGCCCGAAAGAAACAGCAACGAGCAAAACCAATATCCCTACCCTCAGTGGGGTGTACATTGTCATTCTAATGTCCACTCAGCGTCACACCTGCCCCCTGCGTGTGGAGGTTAAATGTAGTGGTTCAGATAAGGTTCAGGTGGTGGGGCTGACCCTGGGTCTTGTGCAGCTGTTAGATGTGTGAGTAACTCACTTAACCTCCGAGCCTGTTTCTCTCACACATAAACTGTAAATAATATTTGTGCCTTCTTTGTAGGGTGGTGAGCATTTACGACCCTATGGGTTAGTGTGTGTTCCTAGCGTGTAGTCAGCACTGTGTCCTGCTGGTTTTCGTAATTATTTACACCAAATAGCAAAAGTTTTACATATGTTTGTAGACGAACAACCCAAACATGTTTAGACAAGTGCATCGGTAGTGTGCTCCGTTAATTCAGCAAACACTCGAGTGATGGAGACAAACATGATAGAATAAGCCATATCTTTGCCATCAAAGATTTCAGTGTCTTTTAGGAGAAACAGATGTAAGCAAATCATGACAAAATTTAGGGCAGAGATAGGAAACCAACCTGCCTATGGGGGGGGGGGGAGGATGTTAGAGAGGTTTGAGTCTTCCCAGCCTCTGTGCGGGAAGGGATTCCAGGCATCTGAACAACAAAAGGCCAAGACATAAGAAACATTTCAAGTTTAAGGCACTCAAGTTTAGTAGGACTACTTGGGTTGACTTTGGAGGTGTGGATGGGACCCATGATGTCAGAAGTTAACATGGCGAAGGATGTTCACACACACACACACAAAAGTTAAAATTGGGAGCAATTGAAAGGTTCTAAGCCAGGAAGGGTGCTTTTTAATTTTAGGATAGATTTGAGACTAAAGACCAAGAGGCAGGAAAACCACTTAGATAACCCTTTAAATAGGAAAGAAATGAAGATGCATCCGGGCAATGATTATAAGGACCTAGAGGCAAAGACAGGATGAGGAATATGTTGGAGATTAAGTCAGCAAGATGAGGAATCAGAAGTCAGAAGTCTCAAGCTTGGGGCTGAGTAGATCAAGGTTGTGCCACAAAGATAGGGCATACAGGCTGTAGCTCGATTGTTAAGGTAAATAATTGCTTTGCACAACTTGATGATTTGAAGTTACAGCACATACATTCCTGTAGGACAGAATGACCAAGACTACCAGTTAGCAAGTGACAAAGACATAAAGAACATTAAGCTTTCAAAGATTGCCCAAGGAGTTGCACATTTCACTTTGGGGGGGGGGGTTTGTTTGTTTTTGTTTTTGTTTCAAGGATTTTCTTTTTAAGCAATCTCTACACCCAACGTGGGGCTCAAACTCACAACACCGAGATCAAGAGTCCCCCACTCACTCCACCATCTGAGCCCCAATATATTTCCCTTTGTAACAATGTCATAAAAGTAAAAGTTATAAAAAAAGGAAAAGATAACCCCCAAAACGTATAATAAGAATGTATATCCCAAGTACTGGTTGTTGTCCAAAACTACAATCCTGGTGTGGGCGGCCTGGTAAACCATTACAAGACATCAGAGCAAGGACAGTTTCCCTTTGCAAAGGCCCTGCTAGTCCTTTTACAACCTACTCGGATGTCCATGACAAATACTGTTGGTATATTTGAAAGGGAGACACAAAGATTCTGACAAGAGGCAGAATATCTCCCCTGTTTAACTCTCAAGTGATAGAGACCCAGATTTGACTCCCACTTCAGCCAGTGACGAGGAGGAAAAGGGGATATACTCTCCATCGTCAGCTCTGCAGTGGGGACCTGCCAGGAGTCTCCAAACAAGGCATGTATGCATCCCTCACCCCCACACACACACAACTAAACCCAAGCCACTCCCAATGCAAACGCTAAGATTTGCTTTTGGGCAAATGGAAATAGCTTGAGTTTCAGCACAGGAAAGCTATATGGAGGGCTAAATGCTAGAAAAGTTGCTAGATAAGCATGGGCTGGGAGATCTGAACAGCTAGTGACATCAGCTATAATGCTGTCACCCATCTCCGCTCCAGGAGAACTGCAACGTTTTAGTCACTGGCAAGCAACCCCTCTCCTGGATGAACATCACTGATCCTTAGGTGCCATTAGTACTCACTTCCCAGCTGAGAAAGCGGAGGCCTAGAGAGACTGAGAAGGTCCCCAGGGCACATAGCCAGGCTGCAATCCCAGCTGGGACAGAACTACCTTAGACCGAAGCCAAGCTCTGCAGAATTCTCTCTCCCCTCGCCACATTTCACCAGGGAGGAATCAGAGCCTGAATAAGAGGGGACTCGCGCAAGATCACACAGGTTATGCACGAGAGAGCTGAGCTTGGAAATCTGCAAGTACACGCACGATCTCATTTATCACAGGCAGCTCTGAGGTGGATTCTGATCTCATTTTAAGCATGAGGAAACTGAGGCTTAGAAAATTCAACTCTTTGCCTAAGGATGTAGAATCTTACAAAAGAAAAAAAAAAAAAAAGAATCCAGCCGGACCTTCCAAGTTACCACTTGGGAGTCGCAAAAGCATTAAGTGTAAAAAGCATATCTGGAAAATGGTGAGCAAACCAGAGTCAGGGCCAACTTTGAAAGAATAAAAAAAGTGAGATCAGTGGACATCGCACAAAGAAAATTGTATACCTGCTTCAAATTCTAATATCCATATATTTATGCAAATATACGTTAACAGCGATTGTTTCAACCAGCGGGCACTGTTAATGTATGCACAATAGCATAGTTCTGAGGGACGTAGTAGGGTAGGTGACACTGGACCTACAGAAGAGTGACTCCGCAACACTACATCAGGACCCAGAAGTGAAGTCAAGTGCACGCAGAAACTTGTGTCGTTTTATTCATTTCACAAAAATGGTGTATTGAAAGGCTTCTCTAAGGCAGGCAGTATCTGGTAATCGTTGGTTCCCGAGCTTCTGTGAGCTACATCCCTCAGAAGTAGGAGAGTTAATATCTTGATAGGTTTCCAGAGGACTTTGGGGGGAAAAAAAAAGAACAAAGGTATCTGGTTTTTGATAAGCCCCCAGTCACTAGCAGACCTTGCATCTGATTCCTGACACTCCTCCTCCATTTCTTCCCAGTGTCCACTCTTCCCTCGGGACCACTTCCTCCCTTTAAATCTGAACCAACCAGCTGTCCCCTTAATGCTACTTGTCCCTGCCTCCTTCAGCAAATTGCTTCCACACTTATCCTCCCTTCCCCGGCTTCTGCCTCTCCCCTGTCACTGGCTTCTGTCCCTACGTGTTCCCACGTTGCAGGCACTGGCCCGTGTCTGTGTCCAAGTCTTACCAGTTCTTTTGAAACGTTTCTCAGGGTGTTAGAACACAGAGTGATTGGACAAGACCTTGGGAACATGGGAGCTAGAATCAGAATATGTCTGTGTTTGAGCTTAGTAGTTGAGCAAACTCTGTGGCTCAGTGTTCATTTGGTGTTTTTTTAATCACCTTTAAAATGGGGATAACAACAATAGATAACATTAATTGAAGGTTTCTATATCCGGAACACTGCACTAACCCGTGCACGTGTATTATTTAATGCTATGGGATAGCTAGAAAACATGAGTAGTTTGTGAGCATTTTAGAAAGAACTGGCTATGAAGCTCTCTAAACAATGCCTAGCTCTCCATGTGATACTATTAACGTAAAAATTATTTTTCTCTCCATTCCCTCAGTCACCAACGAGTCTCCTCAAAGGTCTCCTCCTTGACTCCCTGCCCAATTCATCCTATCACAACTTTTACACTTCCTTAAGTACAACATAACATATTCTCTCTGCTTTCTACCCTCTTCCCTTCAGTCGTGTCCCCAGGAAAGCTGACTGCACCACTCAGGGGGGCTCTGCCATCCTCCCAATGGGCCGTCCAGTAGAAGACCCCAGTAGGAGACAGCCGAGCAGGAGGAGGGTGAGGGCAGGCTTCTATTTTCCCAGTGACTTTCCTGCCAAGCCCCAGGTTGGTGGTGGCTGCAGTTTCTGTAACAAAAGCCACAGTACATGTGGGACAGCCCTATCTCCATACAGCCACCCCCTCTGGGTTTTAATACCTCTGCCTCCCCCGGGCCTTTAGGACTTGGGCTGCCCTTCCCAGCCAGATAGGAGCCACTGGAGGGGGCCCAGCAAGCTTTAGTGTCCCTTACTAAAGCTCCCTCTACTTCCCTATCTCTTCCTTGTCTCTATGCATCTTGTCCTATAGCTTGAAAGGATCTACCTAGATCCCTAACTCTTCCTTCACAAAACCTTTCCGGAGTCATTTTGGTCCTTGTTAATCTCTTTTCAAAAGTCCTAGAATTATCTCTTTTAAAATCACACAAGCAGGGGTGCCTGGGTGGCTCAGTCAGTTGAGCGTCTGACTTCAGCTTAGTTCATGAACTCGGGGGTTTGTGAGTTCGAGCCCCGCGTCGGGTTCTCTGCTGTCAGCACAGAGCCCGCTTCAGATCCTCTGTCCCCCTCTCTCCCTGCCCCTCCCTTGCTCATCTTTTCTTTCTCTCTCAAAATAAACATGGAGAAAAAAAAAAAAAACATGCACAAGGAATCCATCAGTAACCCTGATGAGCCCACCTTCAAAACCTATCTAGGATATAAGCACTTCTCACCTAGGTGAGCTCAACAACTTTCTAAGTGTCTTCCTGCTTCTCTGTTTATCCTGTAGCAGCTTAAAACCTAAGGCAGTTATGTCTTCCTTTTTCAAAACCCCAGATGGCTCACATCTGACCCAGAGGAGAGGCCCAAGACCTACAAGGCCTCCACGATCCGGCCTGTCTGGTGCTTCTGTGACTTCTTGTCTCGCTACGGTTCCCTCTGGTTCCCTCTTCTCACTCTGAGGCAGCCACACTGGCCTCCCCTTCCCGAGACTTGCCAGGCACACCCTTGCCCCGGGGCCTTTGAACTTGCTGTTCTTCCGGCCAGGAACATTCTTCCCCTAGAAAACCAGCATCTCAGTTCCTCACCTCCTCTAAGTCTTAGCTCAAAGGTTACATTTTCTGTGAGCCCTCCCCTGACTACCCTAAATAAAATACAACTTACCCCCACTCTGTACTCCCACTTCCCTTCTGTCCTGCTTCCTTTGTCTCTGCTTCCTTTG
Organism: Lynx rufus; assembly: GCF_022079265.1. Lineage (NCBI taxonomy): Eukaryota > Metazoa > Chordata > Mammalia > Carnivora > Felidae > Lynx > Lynx rufus. The sequence continues at coordinate 152,877,778 of NW_025814867.1, forward strand.
TCTCTGCAGCAGCGCTTTTGACCTTCTACCCTGCTGTAAAAGGTGCTCATCATTGGCGCTGATCACCTGTCTCCTCCCACTTTCTGAAGGCAGGCAGATTTCTGTCTGTTTTGCTCTCTGGTGTCTCTCTACAGCTACAACGAAGCCTGATGTAGGGTAGGTACACACGAAATTTTAAAAAAAATTGCTCAACTAGACAGTCCCTCAAATATGAGATACTTCTGCTGTCAACATTCCCTCATAAATCTGTTCGGATGGTGTGGTGGTTTGGTCGGTGGAGAGCCCACTAACCACCTGTTGGCTCATGACATACCTGGAGACGGGGCTCTGAAGTCAAGGCCAGCAGAAATAGAGCTCGCTCAAGACCAGAGACGCTTTCTTCCTCTCTGCAACCTCTCCCCACAGGGGCCCTATGGAACGTGGGCCTCTTGCCTTCTCTCAAAAGCAGAGAGAAGTCATCAGAGCCTGGAGAGAGGAAGGGCGTGTGGAAAGAGCATGTTCAGGAGCAGGAAGGGAGGCTCCTGTAGAGAGACCTCCAGACCACCGGATGGGACGATGGGACGTCCCGTCCAGGGAAGCAGCCTGGCCTCCACCTCCTCCCTGGCCACCCAGTGCCCCCATGCCCTCGGGGGCTAGCCCGAGCCCCCACCGGAGAGAGCAGAGCACACACCCCTGGCTTTCCCACCTCTCCCTTAAGCAAGCACAACCTGCATCACAAAGAGGAGGAGACCAGGAAAACTGGCCCTGCCTATGGGGGAGGTGAGCGGGCCCAAGAGGAAATCTACAAGAAAGAACAAAGGATGGAGGGAAATTCCAAGAAGGCGGGGCTGGGTGAGAAGGTAGCACTCCAAGGTCACTGGGCCATCTCACTAGGGAATATTCCCCTGTGACTAGTTATGCAACAGCTAAGTGCCTACCTCAAGGCCTTCCCATTTTCTGTGATGACATTTGACACCTAACTGCAGAAATAACTCCCCTGTTTGCAAGCTGGAGAGAGCTTCCTGGTCCCTGTTTTTTACTGATAGGCAAGTCTGCCCTAGGGTAGGATAAAAAATAAAAATAAATAAAAAATAAATAAATAAATAAAAACACAGTTTAACGCAAAATATTCACTTTAAAAATTAGAGCCACCAAAGGTATAAGATAGGAATATTGGTAATGAGGTGAAATTCAGATGATGTTTCAGTTAAGAACCCAGAATCCCACGGTGCCTGGGTGGCTCAGTCGGATGAGCCTCCGACTTTGGCTTGGGTCATGATCTCATGGTTCGTGAGTTTGAGCCCCACATCGGGCTCTGCGCTAACAGTGTGGAGCCTGCTTGTGATTTTCTCTTTCCCTTTCTCTTTCTGCCCCTCACTTGTGCAGTCTCTCTCAAAGAAAGAAAGAAAGAAAGAAAGAAAGAACCCAGAATCCCAAATCTTGCCTTTAACCAGCCACTTCCACAAGGTCTCCAAGGAGAGGACATTAGCTGTAAGGGTACTGTATTAACCCTGACCTCATCCCCTGGTGATCTAGGCTAAATGGCACGGAGAGTATGTTCAGGCCAGGCAGTCTTGGGAAACTAACACAAAGCCACCCACAAGCCTCTAGGCAGAGCTGGGGGGAAAGGGGTACTGATAGCGAACATGTGCCCTCAAAGCTCATAGAGACCCGCTCCTGCCAAGGCTAGGGCTCCTGCACCCAGCAGATCTTTCCAGTTGCGGGACAGCGAAAGACGTGACCAACCCCTCTTGTCATAGGACCCAGCCTGTAGTCTGGAAGAACTGAGCTTTGAGTGGGTTGGACATGTGTTGGTTTCCAATTGGCCTTTAAGACAGCAGAGACCAGCACATTGAGCAGGCCAGGTATTCATATTACTTACACAGAAGACATACCACAAAATTAACACAATCACAAGTAGCACGAGAATTATCACAAAGTGGGCACGTTCATTACAGTTTTTTGTGAGTAGCTTCATTTTCCATAACAACAACGGCTAAAGGAAACAATTTCTTGCAACAAGCCCATAGCGGGAGCTATGCCAAAATCTAACCTTGCAAAGGGCACACGCTCCACAAAATTTAATTATAAAGGCTTTGCAGAGAGCAGAACATGACAGGAGAACATCTTGCACTTTGCAGGAAATAATCCGGAAACTCAATTTCATGATGACAAGATAAATAAAATACGTAGTTTACCTTGAACCAGATCTTGGTCCCAAATGGCTAATGCTTTCTAATTAATAACTGTGGAACTGCTGGTATATACATTCTTTAGCTTTCTCTTTTATCTTTACAAAAAAAGAGTAATGACCAGCCTACTACTTTGAATTCTCTCGATACAACTCCCCAAGTGTTCTAATTGCATGGTTGTCTCATTAAGATGGGGACAGTTTGAGGCACCTGGGTGGCTCAGTCGGTTATTAAATGATAATAATTACATATGGATTTGCACAACTCTTGATCTCAGCTCAGGTCATGATCTCATAGTTCGTGGGTTCGAGTCCTGCATCGGGCTCCACGCTGACAGTGCAGAGCCTGCTTGGGATTCTCTCTCTGTCTCTCTCAAAATAAATAAATAAACTTAAAAAAATTTTTAATTAAAAAAAAAAGATGGGGATGGTTTGACCCATAGGTAAGAAGTTTTCTGAGTGACAAAGTACTCAGAAGTAAACTTTGACAGCTGCAGAAAGCAGGAGACAGATATCTGCTGCTTGATCCCAGTCAAGCATGGCTTTCCAGAACCTTCTACACTCCCCACAAGAACCCATGGCTGCAGACTGTACCATCCACAGCCAGCAAAGATTCCAACAGATGGAAGAAGCTCTTTTTTTGGCCGGTCTCCGGGGATTTTTTTTTTTAAGCTTCCTGGTCCTCTTTCCCACCTGACTCTTCTAGAGGCTTTATTGTCCTGCCACCAAGTACAAAGCACCCCAGTATTTTTCTGAATGCATCCTGCGATACCGCCATTTTGGTACAGCCCTGAACTTAACACCCCATTTTGACCCAAGGGACATTACAAATACATCGTCTTAAAAATCAACCAAGTCACGTACGAGGCAGACATATTCATCGGAACCTCAGCCTCATTCGGTACTGAACTTCACCCCATCACCAGCTCCGGCATGGGATGGGCAGAATAACAGGCAGTCCCGGGAGAAGGGACGGGCTCAGGAATGGCTTTAGAACGGGAGGGATCCATGAGGCGCCTGGCCGGTTTAGTCGGTAAAGCATGTGTCTCTGGATCTCGGGTCGTGAGTTTGAGCCCCATGTTGGGTGTAGAGATTACTTTAAAATAAAATCTTCAGGGGAGCCTGGGTGGCTCAGTCGATGAAGCGTCCGACTTCGGCTCAGGTCACAATCTCACGGTTTGTGAGTTTGGAGCCCCACGTCAGGCTCTATGCTGACAGCTCAGAGCCTGGAGCCTGCCTCACTTTCTGTGTCTCCCTCTTTCTCTGTTCCTTCCCCGCTTTCACTGTCTCTCTGTCTCTGTCTCTGTCTCAAAAATAAACATACATTTAAAAAAATGTTTTTTAAAGAATAATGGCTCCCCAGAGATGTCCACATCTTAACCGCTAGAATTTGTGAATACATTATGTCGCAAGGCAAAAAGGACTTTGTAGATGTGCTTTAGTTAGGGATCTCCAGATGGGGAGACTGTCCTGGACTATTCAGGTAGGCCCAATGGTATCACACAGGCTCTTATAAGAAGAAAACAACCTGATACACAATGTCTTTTGTAGCCCACCCTTACTAATGCATACAGTGGGAGAATTCTGGAAAAATGAAGTTCAGTTCACCAAGATGGCTGGGTTACAAAGCCCACCTCATGACCGTACCCTTACTAGCTGGTGTACCTTTGGGGAATTGTGCTTCACTCCATCCGAGAAATTAAAATGATAATAATTACATATGGATTTGCACAAGAATTAAGTGAAATAGTATATGTCCTAGGCACCAGGCCTAGAGTATAAGACCTCAGATTTTTGGTTGAATTAGTTCATTGATCCCATTACTAACTTAGATGTTCAAAGAATGTGTTTTGATGTAATTGTGTTACTCATAAAGATAATTAGCTCCTTGAAGTGGTAAAAGAATTATTACATACAAACTTCAAATTAGTGATAACGTCATTAGTTTTGTATCCATTTCTGTAGAAAAAAGAGCCCTACGCCTTAGATACACATACTGTACTTAAATTTTATCTTCCCTTCTATTGGGCTGTTTTTTAAAAAAGCAATTTATAAAAACA